>NW_027269264.1:30848243-32110743 GCF_023055355.1 Agelaius tricolor | reverse complement strand
AAGTGGCCACCAGCATCCCGCGAACGCCCCCTCCCAAAAGCTTATTTTCCAGCAGTGCCAGCACTGCCGAGCACTCCCTCGGGCCCGACCCCCTCTCCGCCCGTGGGGAACGGCGGGGCTCCCGGGGCAGCAGACCCCGCGGCAGGGATGCAGCTCACGGCGGGTTCCAGCGGCTGGGCAGCAGCGCCGAGTCTTCGGGATGGCCCTACATCGAAAAGTCGCGAAATGCCAGCGGATTCGGGCCGGTTTCCAGCCCGTCTCCCGTCCTGCCCGGTCGGCAGGGGTTCTTTGGCCCTTTGGCTGAGCCGGTCTTTTCCGCTAAATGTTATTTGCAGCATATGTTTCGCACATTCATTCTCTTTCGGTCTATTATTCTGGGCGCTAAATGCTAACACCTCATTGTCACCTTGAAATTTCCTCTGCTATTTTGCAATTAAAAGCTTAATAGCCCTGGAAACGGAGTTCATGTGGCGCAGTTTACCATCGCCACTTCGTCTGAAAAGCTTTCTGCTGGGATCCCATTATGTGCTTGAATAAACCTTTTCGGCCAGCAGAAATGGGAACCGGGGTTGTCAGGTGTTGGGTTACAATGGACTTTCAGGCAGGGGACGTTTTGCTAACACAAATACGAATCTGGCCCTATGGGTAGATGTTGTCAAATACTAGGACATGGAAACCATTCCCATCAAATATGAGAAAAGGATTACAGTATTATATCAAACGGGTATTTCAGCCTAAACGCCCCATGTGCAGCCAAGCGAGAGAGGGGCCCCCGGTCCTCCGCCAACCTACCGCCGCGCTGGGCACCTCGGCTCGGCATCTGGCAGCGCCCGGCCGGCTGCGGTGGCGGAGGCGCCCCGCAGGACCCTCTCCAGCTAGAGGGGAAGTAGAGTTTTCCACCATGATCCCCACCGCCGCAGACAGCCGCACTCCGTTTCTTCGTTTAGAGGAAACGGATTTCCAAGGGTGGGTGCTCATCATCTTACGTAATTTTGTGATAGTTGAATGGGTGGTCCGCTTCTTTCTTTTTCTCCCCTCGATGGGGACTCCCGAGTGTGCGAGAGGCCCCGCGGGGGAGGCCAGTTGCGAGCTGCAGGGTTCAGTGCATGCACTCCGGCAGCAAAAAAATTATGTTCTACTAGCACTGACAGAAAATGCGCTGTTCCCCTTATCTGATCCGATTCACTTCCCTGGCTCGGTGCGATTTACAGGTGGAGTGCTCATCCTTCTCACATCCCGCGCACAGCCCGGGGGAGAAAGATCAGGCGGAATCACTCTTCCTCTAGAACTAAAAAAGTAACGAGGAAAGAGCCTAGTAATTAAATACCACGCAAATACTTTCGTAGCATACACTGTGCCTTTTATTCTCTCCAGCGAAATACTTCCCGAGTTTTAAATCTGATTTCGTTATTACGTAGCCTCGCTAAAACCTTTATTTCGTGTAGCGGTTATGGTGGAAAGATGCCTGGGAAGGGCAGGGGAGGTCTTGAGGCAACGAAATGGGTCCAGGTCCAAGCAGCAGCCCCTGCCCGCCCGCGGACGCTACGCCGCGGGCAGATGAACGCTTGTAATTTGCTTCTCCTCAGCCAAAATGCATATAACTTTTTTGGTTTTTTCCCCCAATATATTAAATTTTGATTCAAGGTCCTCGCTTGAGGGAAATACCCGTGTTTCAGCGAGAAACCCCTCCGCGTACGGAAATGCAGAACACTACAAGTCTGCCGCATCAGACATCATCGTTTAGGTTTCAAGCAACCTGACTTGCCGTGAATTTATCATTCCTTTCTATAGCCACCGCTTGGTTTGGGTAGCTGTCTTGCCGCGGGATGCAGGAGAGGCAGCGGAGCCCACGGGGGCAGGTGCCTACGGCGGCTCTCCAGCTCTGCGGCGCGATCCCGCGGGGACGCGGCCGCACCCCGATTCCGCCCAGCTGTTGTGGGCAGCTCCTGGTCCCGGACAGCTCCTGCTCCGAGCACCTCTTTGCGGCTGCAAAACTTTGGCAAAACTTTGGCAGAACTTTGATCTCGACCCCCCGCCACTCCCTCTCGCCGCCGGGCCACAGGCGGCAGCAGCCATACACCGTGCCGCCGAACCCAGCGGGCTTTTGAGGCGGGGCCGACACAGAGCCCGGAGAAACCTCCTAGAGCCCGTTCATCTCTCAGCCCCGGGTGCCTTAGGGGCGTGGGGCGTGAGCCGTGAGGGGGCAGGGCGTGGGTGGCAGCAGCCGGGAATCCGGTCCGCTCAGGGACGAACCCCTTCTGCACGGCACGGGCATCGCCGCCGCCCCGACGGCGGGGCAGAGATCCCCCCGCCGCCGCTTCCCTCCCTTCCTCCCTCCCTCCCTCCCTCTCTCCCTCTCTTCCTCTATCTTTCTCTCCCTCCATTCCCCAGTCGGCGCCGGGAAAGGAGGCTGGCGGGGGGGCGGGCGGGGGGCGGGGGCGGTCTGAGGGGCTCTGGGCTCAGCGGGGCGGCGCGGGCAGCGGCAGTGTCGCTCCGGCCGGCGGCCGCGCTCTGCCCGCCGGTGCCACCGCGGCCGGCGGTGCCTCTCCCCGCCGGCCTGGGGTTGAGCCGCGCCCCCCGCAGAGCCCGCGGGCAGAGCCGCCCGCCTCCATCGCCCCGGCCTCCGCCCGCCCTCGCTGAGGCCTTCTCCACCCCGGAGCCGACCGGGCTCCTCCCGCGGGCATGAACGGCTATGGCTCCCCGTACCTCTACATGGGCGGCCCGGTGTCGCAGCCACCGCGGGCTCCGCTGCAGCGGACGCCGAAGTGCGCCCGGTGCCGCAACCACGGCGTGCTGTCCTGGCTGAAGGGCCACAAGCGCTATTGCCGCTTCAAGGACTGCACCTGCGAGAAGTGCATCCTCATCATCGAGAGGCAGCGGGTGATGGCCGCGCAGGTGGCGCTCCGCCGGCAGCAGGCCAACGAAAGCCTGGAGAGCCTCCTCCCGGACTCCCTGCGCTCCCTCCCCGGGCCGCCGGGCAGCACCGAGCCCCCCACGCCGCCGCCGGGGCCGTCGCCCTGCGCCGCGCCGCCGCGGACCCCCGCCGAGCTGGCCGCCGCCGCCGCCCTTCGCTGGGCCGCCGAGCCGCCCCCCGCGCTCCCGGGGCCGCTCCCCAAGGCAGGTGAGGCCGGGCCGGGCACGGCGGTACCGGGGCAGGAGGGAAAGGGAGGGCTGGGATCCCGGCTGTCGGTTCTGGGGACGGGGCCGGAACGAGTAAAAAGCTTTCCCTTTCACCCAACGGGCTCCGTGGGAAGGGAACGGAGAGGAATTCCGTCGGGTACACTTTATCGCTCTTAAAAAGCATGGAGCCGCAAAGTGACCGGCCCACTCCTCAGCCAGAATCGCGTCCACCGAGACAAGTAGAGGGAACCCGCAAAGGTCGCGGCTGCCGACCGGCTCCCCGACGTGCTGCTTCTGGGCCCGTTCCTCAGGTCCGCTGGGAAGGGGCCGCATCCCGCGTGGATCACAGCAGCATGTCTTTCTGCTTCTCTCGGTCTCTCTCCCGGAGTCGCTGTCCGGCTCCCCGCACCCCGAGCATGGGGCTGCGGGACCTCGTCCGGGACAAGACCTGCACAGAGAGCCTCGGACCAAAAGCGGCGCCAGGAGCAGGGAGGCGAAGCTATGACGACCGGGGAAAGGGGAGTGTTGGCAGGGGATGAGCGGGGCAACCCCGCCCTCCTGCGCAGGCCTGTCCCTGCGGGTCGCGTCCGGGGCGTCTTGTGAGAGGGAGGTCGGGGGTGCCGAAAGTGCCGCCTGCAATGGGCACCTTGTGAGCGCGACCTGTCGGTAATGCACCTTGCCGGAGGCAAAACTAACACTCCGGAGCCGCAGTCGCGTTCCGTCCGTTGTCTGAGCGGGAGCTGACAGTCTTTCACGATAGGGATGTTCGGCAGACAGGCCGCTGCCAGCCCAGGGCGCTCCGCTGACAAGTTGTGACAAAATTTTACGCGGTGCTCCGGGACGAGAGTGGCGAGCCCGGTGCTGCCGCCGCGCGGGCCCGTGTGCGCTGTGGGACCAGTCCGGACACGGAGGCGTCCACCAGGGCCCCAGCATGGGGCTCTGCTCCTCCAGCACCGCAGCGGACGCACACCGGGCCCGAGGCGGCGGTACGGCTGAGTCCGACGCTCTGTCGAGGATGCCGGTGGTTTGGGACCCGCTTCCCATTTTCCGGCCCTTGGTACCACCTGCTTGCCCTCCGGCAGCCCTCTCCCCCACATATCGGCCCAGGGCCGGGCATGGGGGTCTCTCCCCAAATTTCCCACTGGTCCTAGCCTCCCGCCGGCGCGGACCCTCTCCGCACAGGCGGCGGCGCCTGGCCGGGGCCCCCTCCCTGCGCGGAGGTAGCGGGGCATAAGGCCGAGGTGGTGGGGAGAGGAGGGGAAAAACCCGCCTTGCCTCTTCGAGAAAATGAAAGTTCCCATCCGCCAGCACGATATAAATCTGCCGGATAGGAGCGATATTAACTTGCACGCTCAACTTTCCTTCACCCTGATGTATGAACTTCCCGGTTTAAAAGATTACAGTAATCACGGGGGGAGAGTGTAAATCGAATCTGATAGCAATAACTTTTGGGGAAGGTCAGGCTCAAGTGAAATGTTACCAAGCAACAGGCATTTTGTTTGCAAAATACAATCAAAGTGTATTGATGAGAAATCCTTCCTTGCCAGCCAGTCAGCACTTTTTGATAATAGCTTTACGGAGCGAAAAAACAAACAAACAAACTACAGGACATAACGGAGATCTCCATAAATCGAGGCCCTCGGCGCTGCGCCTGCCCCTGTCCCCACCTGCAGTGAGGCCGGGCTGGGGGGACCGGGGCACCCCGGGACCACCGGGGAGCCTTTCTGGTCACTCAGACCTCACCTGCATGTCCCCGGTCCCTGATTGTCACAGACGGTTTTTTTCCCCCCACTTTTTATGAACATGAGAATGCATGAGAGCAAAGTGGAAGACGGTCTCCTTAGAGGTTCCTGCTGCCACCTTCCACCAGACACTGTTTAACCACATGACTTGCTTATTCCCAATTATCCTGTGTTCTCTGAGAGGCAGGCTTTTCTCTTTCCTCTCTTTCCATTAACTGTATTAAAATCGCCATAAAAACAGAGGAAAAACCTCCTGTCCACCCGGTTTCTAAAACACACACACAACCCCTTCCTCCCCGAGGACGTTATTCTCGTGAAAAGTTTTTTCACTGCCGAAGGGATATTTCCTGATATATGGTAAAATCAGATCCGTCAGCTTCTGTTCCTGCTACAATCGGCCATTTCAGTGGGACAGTTGCGAAGTTCTGAAATTACCCTTGTTACATCTGCCTCTGCTAACCTGGAATGATTCCTCCTTCTGATACCGTGCACGTGAACTTTCCTTGCCCACAGGAGTGCATGTTATATTTGTCTTAGTAGTAGTTACCAAGACTTGTAAATATAATGCCATATTCATTGCCTGATACTTTCAGAGCCAGCTTCTAAATGCAGTGCATCTGTCTCTGTGTTAATTTGAGAACAGCGATTAGTCTCCTACATAGTATTTAGATCTTCGAATATAGGGAAGAAATCTGAAGTGAAAGTAATTAAAACCAAAACCTAAACAAAGCCCCAACAACAAAATCAAGCTAACAAGCACCCCACTTTCCAAACAGACAGCAAGAGTAAAAAAAACAAACCCAAAGAAAACAAAAAAAACCCCACCAAAAACATAGCCTTAGCTTTATGTGCAGTTATGCTAGTTCTGTATCAGCCTGTCCTAATAATATGACTAAGGAGAAGAGCAGGTACTTTCAAGATACAAGAAAATCTGTTGAGAAAAGAACTGCCCTAAAAATTGAAGAACAAACTGTTTTAACAGGGACTCAGCAGTGGGATATTGAAGAAGCAAATTTGGTTCCAAAATATTAGAACAAGTTTTCCAGACAAGTAATTAACTTAAACAGCTTTTCCCTCTCATCTATTTTACTTGTATTTGGCCCCTTTACATTTGACCCATGATTATTAATGTATAGATAGTCAAGAAGAATTGAGGTAAATATTGTGCTGAATTTGTATTGTATTTTACTGTAAATGCATGTACGGTTCTCCCAGTTCTGTTTCATGCGTATCTGTATTTGCCCTGCATCTCTGATCCGGGCTGGTATCTCTCCTGCATGTGTATTATTTGATGAATACTCCCCATCTTTTATATCAGTAGGAAAATAGTTTCCTTAGTTTTCCCAGGAATCACAAACTGGATACTTAAATGCAGGAAATTTGAGATAGAAGGTGTTGGGGGGAAAAAAGCCTCAAAACACACACACACGCACACACACACGCGCACAACAAAATAACCTTCCCCTAAAAAACAAAACATAAAAATCCCACCCCAGAGCCACACAAAGAAACAACCCTCCCAAAACCAAAAACCAACAGAAAGACAAAACAAACACTGCCGCCCCTCCCCCCCGCCCCCCCCCCCCCAAAAAAAAAGCAAACCAAACAAACACCGCCACCAGAAATACAGCAAAAATCCTCAGAGCTCACACAGGACAAAATATAACAACCAAACCCCCAAAACGTAAAAAATATCTGAGGACGAGATTTCTTTCTTGAAACCGAGAATATTCTCATGTAAAAGTTATGAATTATGAAAAGGAAAAAAGCTTTGGTAGAGAATCAGTAGGTTGTATGTTCTAAATACAAAATTATTTTTATACCTGAAAATACAAGCATTTGTAATTAATACATGCATATAATATTCCTAAAATTCAGTGTTCACATAGGGATATTTACAATGGATCTTCACAATTTTTTGTTTATTTGACGATGACTATTTTTGTGCCAGTTTTAAACAAACGAAAATCCCGGTGGTGGTGGTTCCCATGAAGGGTTGGGGACAGTCCCCAGAGTACGCCTGATCCTCCCCGAGCCTTCAGCGTAGCGGGAAGGGGGTGTTTAAAGCAGATAAAGCACAGCCTACAGCGAGGGAAGCCCCAGGGCCGGCCAGGTGAGCGGCCGTGCGACAGCCTCGGGCCCCGGGTGACACCCGCGCACTGCCCAGCCCGGGCATGGAGCTGCCTGACTGACACCGGCAGCCAGAAATGCTCTCAAAAAGACAGACGGGGAAACACAGCAGCCTCCACGCTCAGTGGTAGCCAGCACAGGGTAATCCCCTGTGTGTTAATAGCACCACTTTGATTTAAAATCAACGAAATCTCGTTTTCCGGGTCTGTCCCCGGGAGTAAAACAGCCCAGTGAGATGCGCCGCTGTGACCTGTGCTGTGTGAGGAGACTGCCCCTGTGCTAAAGCTCAGAGCCAGCATCTGTGTAGTCTACTGATGGTAAAGAGGAAAAATTCAGTGGGATGAGTTTTCAGAATTTGATGAAAATTTTTTAGGCAAGCCTCACAAGGATATGTTTAAGGGTACAGAAAATTAATCTGAAATATCCTGAAAATAACATTTTGTAAGGATCGGGGAATATATTTGAGATATCTCACCTGATCTGAGGGTGTTTGTTTTTTTGTTGGTTGTTTTTTTTAAATAAACATATATTTTCTCCACAGCGGTACTTGCTCTCATGCCGTAAAGATACACTGTAAACGTGAGCATGAGGTAATTCTGAAATATGTTCTCCTTGCTTTCAGTCCATTTGGTAATATTAGTCACCACAGTGCAATTTATTTATGTGAAAATTAGGGCTATCATCTTCCTTAAACAGCCTCTCTAACTCTGTCAAGATAGGGACAAGGTATTTTAATGTCCTCAGACTGCCCACTAAGCCTTGAACATATAAATATTCACCAAGATTTGTAATAAATGCATAGTGAAGGGATTAGAAGGGAAGGTAGTGTGAGTCTCACCCTATTTTCTCAATAAAGGATGAGCTATGCCAGTATCTTAGCACCTCCTCAGAAGGATGCACGTGCCAGTTTGCTATCGGCAAGCAATTCCTGCATTCTGCTTTGGCTGCTAATGCTGATTGATGCGCTGAACATATGAGAAAGAGGAAATGTACATGGCCTCCTCACTAATACAGAACATGCAGAGTTACTGCTTCCCTGTTTGCACTCAACAGGCAGCATAACCAGTGTAAAAAACAGTTCCCAAAATGGGTTATCCTGCTGAAAGGAGTGAGGTTTTTGTAAGAGCATCTGTACTCCTCGGCTACACACTTATCTTCCACAGCCCAAATTAGCAGCATCCCAAATCTCTTAGGATGGCCCATCGTTTCTGCCAGGTACAGCCATCCTCATGAAGAGAATCTTCCTTTGCCATGATCACACACTGTCAGGCTGTGCTCTGCCAGGATCTCTTCTTTATTTATAACTCCCACTGTGGTGAGCATAGTGGCTTCTTGCTCAGCTTAGGCTGCTTCAGACCCTGACTTCTTTCTCTCTATTGGATAAATTCCATTAATAGTCTTTTTTTCATGCTGATCTGTTAAATGTTAAACCTAGCCCACTAACTGATGAGAAGATGCCCTGCCTGCTCCTGCAGTGAGAGGAATGTCAGAGATGGTGAGCAGTGAGGCTCAGGTGCTTGCACACCTCTAACTGGTTCCATCTCAGTTGGGCAGGTGGGATCATCAGAACATTTTAGGAACCTTTGCTTGCTTCTTACAGTAACTTTATCTAGTTGGGGTATTTGTCAGGAGCTTGGAAAAATAGCTGTATTGTTTTTTGTGGATAGTCCTCATTTGTGCATTCAAAAGCACTTCCCTGTGTGGTTAAAGTAGACTGTCAGCCACAGCTTAGACAACAATCCTCTCCCCATGTATTGATGCTTCCCAAGAATGTAAACATTGTGCTCAATGGGGAAAGCCAGCAGAACTATGTTCTTGGGAAATGACAATGTAAAATCTCAAGCAAATACCTTGATCCTCTTTTGCATAAGCAAGCATCCTTCCCTTCTGCTTGCTGACAAGCAGTCTTATTTCAAAGGGTTCCATACTGTGGCCAGGCATTACCAAAGAGTTTTGAGTGTCCATCTGGAGACAGCATGGTCAATGGGCTTGTTTTCAGCTCCATACTCAGCTCTCATCCTTCTTAGTTTAGTACACAGAAAGCAAGATACCTGGAACAATTGCTAAGAGAGGTTGTGAGGAATAATTCCTCCTTCTTGGAATTATTTAAAACTCAGCTAAGCAGCCACATAAGCAACCTGCTCTTTGTCTAAGGCTGCTCCCAGTTTGAAGAGGATGTTGAACCAAATGCCTTCCAGATGTCTTCTCCAAGCCAGAATTTTCTAGAATATCTGCTTGGATGGGACAAGGCATCAGACATACTTAATGGTTTAGAAGTTGCAATTCTTGCTGTGGGAGGAACTGATTTCTGTGGGAGAGACCAGTTTCTTCAGAACTGGAATACATTTATTTATTTATTTGAAGACTTTTTAAACCTTTAGACTGTAGTCATAATGGAGTGGTTCTGTCAATGCTGTTGGAGCTGCAGGGGAATTTTCATTTCCTAAGTGCCCTCTTCAGCTCACAGACAATGAGATGGTACTAGTGAGGAATTATGATGTGAAAGTGCTGAAGTTCCTCTGAGAAATCTTGCAGTTGGGTGGTGTGTTACTGCCTTGGAACCAGTGAGAAAGGATAGATTTAGCACTTTTGATGCAGCAGAAAAATTATCACATTCTTTGCTTGCACATGGGAGAATGAGACAGAGTATGTCTAGATCAGATCACATTATCATTTTCCAGATTTATTCTCATGACATGTTGCAAAGATACCTTAATTTTTGCAGGATCTCTGAGAAAAAAAGCACTTTTTCCCCCTTAGAGTCCTGGTCTGTTCAGTTTAAGAAGACAGCATCCTCAAATCTCTGTAAAAGCTTTTGGCCTCAGTTTTCTGTTAACTTCTCTGACTTCTCTTTGCAGACGTGAATGAGGAGCGGCTGGGTGATGCAAGTGGAGCAGACAATGCCGAGAGCTACAGTGACAAAGACACAGACCAAAGGAGTTCCCCAGACATGACTAAAGCCAAAAGTTGTTTCAACCCTGAAAGCCCTGAAATTGTTTCAGTGGATGAGGTTGGTTTTGCAGTTCAGAAAAATGGTGGGAACACAGAGAACCGTCCAGACAGCCCCAAGTACCACCCAGAGCAGAACCACCTCCTGATAGAAGGTCCTTCTGGGACAGTTTCTTTACCATTCAGTTTGAAAGCAAACAGACCCCCACTTGAAGTCTTGAAAAAGATTTTCCCTAACCAAAAGCCAGCTGTGCTAGAGTTGATCCTGAAGGGGTGTGGTGGTGACCTGGTGAGTGCTGTAGAGGTTCTCCTGTCCAGCCGGTCTTCAGTGGCCAGTGGAGAGAGAACTTCTGCAGAATCGGATGGTCTTGTTTTGCCTTCCAATGGCCATATTTTTGAACACACACTGAGTTCTTATCCTATTTCATCTTCCAAGTGGTCTGTGGGCTCGGCATTTAGGGTTCCTGACACTCTGAGGTTCTCTGCTGATTCCAGTAATGTTGTGCCAAATCCTCTAGCCGTACCTTTGCAGCACCCTTTCCCTCAGCCACCACGCTACCCGCTGATGCTGAGGAACACTTTGGCAAGAAACCAGTCCAGCCCATTCCTGCCCAACGATGTCACCCTGTGGAACACCATGACATTGCAGCAGCAGTACCAGCTGCGATCCCAGTATGTCAGTCCTTTCTCTGGCAACTCAGCCACTGTTTTCCGAAGCTCGCCTGTCCTTCCTTCCCGCTCGTCAGAAGATCCTAGGATTTCAATTCCTGATGATGGATGCCCAATTGTGTCTAAGCAGCCAATTTACACAGAAGATGAATATGAGGACAGGTCTGATTCTTCAGACTCAAGAATACTCAACACATCTTCTTAGACTGACGTTTGACATGTGACAGCTAAGCGATACTCACAGTGCAGCTGAACTACTGGCCCCTAAGAGGAGGGACATGTGCTCTACAAAACTCTTGCAATTGTATTAAAAAGTTGCTTGGTATTGTACTATAGCAATAAAGACATAACTTATTTAATTTCTTGCACTTCACTGGATAATGCCAAATAGCAATACTCTGGCTTTAGTGCTGAGTGTGTGTTGCAAAGGAAGACTTTATGGCTACCAGTTATGGGACTCTAGAAGACTCATAATGGAAACAGAAGCCCAAGGTCTACTTTGTTTCTTAACTCAGAAAAATGGGGATGTTAAACTAGAATACTTGAATGCTGTTTTATAATTGAGAACTCCTCAGGACATAAGAAATCAAGCAAACATATTTCAATTGCAAATGGACTAAAACAAGGACCTTATAGTCTTATGCCAGTGATCATCCTTGCAGTGAAAGAAAAGGCAGAAGAAGGGAATACACACATGCAACTAACATGAGCTGCTTCTGTGCCGTTTGAGCTTGGACACTTTTCAGAGAAATATTATTAAGAGTTATTCTTTTCCCATGGCTAGGTCGAAATGTGTAATGTCAGTGTAAAACCAATTACAGCTGTGAATTGCATGAAGTGTATTGTGAAATGAACACCAGATTAAGCATTGTCAGGTTAATGTAGCATGCTAAGGACTCTAGAAAAATAAACTAAGATGATGATCTTGGTTTATGTCATTTATACTGGGCAAATAACATTCTGAAGATAGAGAGCTGATTAGTTCTCAGCCGGGGTTAAAATGTCCAGCTCCAGCAGCTGCAGTCAAGGGGAACCTCTTTTTCCAAGTCTCGGTTTTGCTTCCCTGACTTGTAACTTGCAACTGAGATTAGGCAAAAGCTGTCATCAGGGAAGCTGAGGTCTCTTGTATTTGTACTGCAGATATTTCCAAGCTCAGCTGAGTAAAGCAGAGCTTGCTACAATCACAGAAAGCAGAAAACAAAAGGCTCTCCCAATGCTTCAGAAGCATCTTTTTTTTCCTATTCTGTAGAAGTAGAAAAGAACCAGAAATAGGATGTAATAATGGGCATTTCTTTAAAATAATTTTTAGCCAAATGGCAATTCCCCTTTTCCCTTAGAAAAGTAATGGTTTGAACAATTTATTGCATGATTGCATGCATTGATTACACTGCATATCTTATGTGTGTCTGAGTAACATTAGGAATTGCTTCTGATGAGGAATGCCTCTAAGCTTAATGTCCACTTAGAAGATTGTTAAGCTCTTAGTGTCATTTTTTCAACTGTTCACAAGTGACTATGTATGCTTGACAATTGACTTTTTACAAAACACACCTCTGAATGCAGATGAAATGTCTCTTTGGTCTTTCAGGTCTGGGGATTAGTCCTACACCTCAAAAAAAGGTGATACCACCCTGAAGTTGGACTCTGAAGCAGATGGGCTTTAAAACTGTTATATAAATGTATCAGGCATGTTATCTGGTGTCATTGTTGATACAAATGCCTGTGTTCTCATTTGGCATTTCATGTTCTGTAAGTCTTGTGCACATGATGAATCTTTCATTTTATAAAGGTACTGAATATGCACAAAAAGGAGAATAAAATAATGACTTTATTTTCCTTCGGGGATAAATTAACTGAAAGATACTTTATCTTGCATAACTTTCCAACCTGTTCAGAAAAGCATTTTATTGATTATGCTACAAAGACATAAAAGCAGGAGAAGGGAGGAAGAAAAATGAACTCACTTATGGAAACATAAATGTGCAAGCATCTGGAGTTTCCCTAAATGCAGGGTTTCAGTTGTGTACTGACAGATTTGCCTGCATTCACATGGCATTTGTGAACAAATTCATCTTACAGCCACCCCAGAGAGAAAAGTAATATGTAAAATAGGTCTTGCAAGGAGAAAGGCAGGTGGCAGTGAAACGCTGTGCTCTGACACATTTCTGAGAAGTTGTCAAAGGCTAGATAAGAGCAGATAGGCCCTGGAGCTCTAGTTTTGGGCAGATTTCCTGCCTGCAGAAATCTTAGGCATCCCCTATACTTTAAATTAAATCCCAATTCAATCTAAATTTTGTTTGTTTTGCTTGTTTGTTTGTCTGCTTGTTTTGCTACAGATATTGAATCATCTTCAGCAGAAAGATCAAACTGTGATACCTGCAAAAGCTCATACCCTCTGTGGTCAGTGGGTTTTCAGAGAACTGAATTTTGGCATCCTCACACTGGGACACATCTTTTAAAGAAAGATGACCCTTGGCTAACATGGAATGAACTATTATCACACTTGTGGTGAAAAATGCAAATTTGACGGTATGATTTTTAAAATTCTATCTCTTTTGACAAGCCATTTTCTGAAAAAAGAGATAAGTTAAAATAATCCTTGTCTCTTGTGTTATAAAATAACTCTTGACTCAATTGACAAATACTTTTTTTTCCCCTTAAATTAAGCAAATATATCTCTGTTCAAAATAAGAAGTGCAAATTTTCATGTTGAACACTAATTTTTGTTTGACCACACAATATTTTAGTAATGCAGAGGATTAATTAAAAAAAAATATATTTGCCTGCAGTGATACCTTTGAGAAATTGCTTTGTTCATCCAGCTGTATTGTCCAGGCTGCCACTACAGGCAGATGCAATTTTAAGGATCCCTTGGCATTCGGCAGGAGTCTTGTTCTGCCCAGACAATGCCGGCACCCGTTGCTCAGAGCTTTGCTGCGCTGCTGGGGGCTGCCCCCACGCCACGCTCCCAGCAAGGGCAGCCGCGGGCAGAGGGAGCCCCGTTTCTGCCGGAGCCGCATCTGCCGCACCCAGCCGGGCCCGCAGAGCCCTCCCAGGGGTGGCGGTGCCCAGCCTGGCTCTGGCGGTGACAGCCGTGCCGCCGCTCCTGAGCCTGCGGAGCGCCCGCGCCGGCGCCGCATCCTGCGGTTCCCACCGACGGCTCCTGAACCTTGCGTTCCCCTGCTCCATCTTGTGGCAAACAAGGGTATCTGCCCGTCCGAGCAAGTACTTCATGCCGAGGAAGAGAGCACATCGGGATGGGGAGGGTTGAGGCTGGAAGCATTGATGCTCAGAAACACCCCGAGTAAAGGAAAAAAAAATTAAAATATCAATAAGGATGCTTTGAGCCTGGTGAGGTCTCTGTAGGATCTCAGAGTCCAACGGGTTGTTGGGTTTTTTTAAGGGTTTTGTAAAGTCTTTTTTTGGGCACTAGTGCAGCTGTGGCTTTCTTGGAGCAAGAGACCTTCAGGATTGAGCCTTCTGCACAGCTCCTGCCCCTGTCTGAACAGCCCCTCAGGAGCCTCTTTTGGGTGCCCCAGGACCGCTTTTGCTCCTGTCAAACAGGTGATTTCACTGTCAGCTCTCTGGGAAATGCCACAGAAAGCTCTCTCTGCTCACAGGTCGGCTTGTCCAGGTCTGAGGCCCACCAGACACCAGTGCAGTGGGCTCTGCAGAGGCTGGCAGCTGCTCCAGAGGCACATTGCCAAATCCCCACTAGCTGACCTCTAGCTGTGGCAAGGTGGTTAAGGCCAACAATGATGTAAACAGTAACAATAATAATTTCTCCCTCAAAGGAATGACGTGGAGAGCCCTAGTGTGATGCTCACATTCTCCAGTATCTCTCATACCTGTAGATAAGGGAATAGTCGGAGGGACAGCAGGGGTAAGCACAGCGCAGTGGGGATGTCCTGTGCCAAACTATCCCTTGCCTTGTCCTTGCTGTTGTTGTGCTGCTTTTCTGGGGGTCCCTGACTTATCCTGCCTGTGGGTCTGAAGGGCCACCTCTGCAATATTTGTTGTATGCTTGGTGAACAGGTTTACCTCACATTTGTGCTGACATCTTTGAAAAATGACTCTGATTCCCTCAATATACTGTTTCAGTGATTCATTCTTTATGTGCATTTACTCAGCAGACGTGAGTGGGGAAATAAGATTTATGCTAAATTTATATGTTAATTTTAATATTGAAGCTATCCTGTATTTGAAGAATAAGATCAATTCTTCAATTTCATTTCTTACGTGATATTGCATATTGTCATTACTGGAAAATAAAATTATTTCTGAATGCATACTATCTAAACTTCAATTTTAGTGGACATTTAATTTTGACGCATCATTCTTCTCCCTTCCCTATAAAAGCTAACTTAATACAATATTTAACATTTTCACACTTGTCTGCCACTGGAAGGTAACAAAGACGAGACTTTTTACCCTAAATGATGTTTCGTTAATGTTGCTCCCTGCAACATTTCTGCACTGTCACAGACTTCGCACCTGACTCAGTGTTGCATGCATGCTACAATAGGAATCTTGGTTAATGGTTGTGCTCCTCACTGGAGATTAATTTCATTAATTTCCACGTTAGCAGCAGTTCTTGAGAGCCATGGCCACAGCTGTTCCCTAAACATGCCTGTACACAGGCCAAATCCTAACCTTAAGTGCAGAATCCAGCCTTAGATCATGTAGAGGATGGATACAGAGAATCACATGTACAGAAAGATTTAGCCTCTACAGAGGGAGATATATTTTAAAGAGGCCTCCTGCCAGAGACTGTGCTCTCCTGAACCTGCAACAGAAAGAAAATATTTACAACACCTTAGGAGTGTAGTTTGCCACTTTATCTCTTTGCAAGCTGTGCAGGAGATTAAGCTGAGAGATAGATAGGAGAAACCTTTGCAAGGTTACCTCCTTGCTCTGCCCTACACCCTGAGGAAGAATTTTCCCTCCCTGTGAGACAAAGATAACTGCTACAACAATTTAATTGTTTTTATCTGAAAATTTGCAAAGAGTTTAAGTGTTCTGTAAGTAAGACAGGAGACATAGTGTTTACCAGATGATGTATGGTAAGATTCTCTTTCTGATTTTTTCTCTGTGAGAGAGAGTCTATAACTTTTCCATGTCTGACCTGTGACTACATTCAGCAAGAATTGTCCTGAAAACCTCAGGATTATCCTTAGATAGTCCTGAGCAAACAACTGTCACAAAATGCCTAAATGTTGTGAGACCTAAGGTAAACACCGTTTGGGTTCTTCCTCCATCTTCTGAGTTTATAGACTTTATACATTCCAACTTTCTTCTCTGTAACACCTAGATAAAACCAGAAACCTTGTGACAAAATTGTACTAATTGCCTTTTTTCCCCCCCTGAGAATACATGAATCAGCAAAAGGTTGAGGAAAAGTGAGAAAGCAGAATTCAAGACACAAAGAAATCTATTTATTCTTCCAGGACTCGTGTGTCTCGGGGGGGTGTGCAGGCTCAGGAGGAGCTGGTTTCCCTCCTCTCTCTGGGGAGGCTGAGCACACCCTGGCACTCAGGCCAGCAGTCTGATCTCAGCTTGGGGGCTGCAGCCCCCCAGGAGTGGGCACGCACCTACAGGAGGAAAGCAGTGAGGAGGAGTGTGGCAGCAGCGTGACTGTGAAGGTGCTTGTAGTCATTCATAGAAGCTTTCCTGCTTTGCTGCATGCAGCAAAGCTCAAACCCAGTTTTGGAAACATCTTTCTTTGCAGCCTAGTCCCTCTGCACATTGCTGACATTCCTTCTTGCCATGGTGAGTATAAACTGGGAAGAGTGAGAGATAAAATTCAGAGAAAAATATAAAGGAGACATTGAAATACTCAGAAACACTTCTGTGCTACTCGTCAAATCTGAATTTTTTAATCACTTTATCACTGATAAGAGCTAAATGACTCATGTGACGAGAGATGCAGAAGCAATCCTCACAGGCCTTTGTACCTGAGGGAGAACTGTGCTAAAATTTTAAGTTTCTCTGCCTCTGCACATTAATATCTTGGGAACAGGTCCCTGAAGGGTGCTTGCAGCTGTTCACATTGCACAGATAGCAACTTTCCTGGGAACCAAAATCAGTTGGTTCTCACCTTGAACATGCCTTTTTCTCTAGTAAAGTAAGGATAATGCTCAATGGCTGGTATGGCTACATATTCTATGAGTGAAAAAAACCCCACATTCTCAATATAAACATTCCTAAACTACAGAAAAATATTCTATATGGCTCCATCCTTACTCCAAACCCTCTTCAGGAGACTTTAATACCCTTCACAGATTTAACCCAACTCACAACCCAGTTATTACATATTTGACCATGTGACTTAATCACTAGTAGAGTTATGGTCATCTATGTGTAAGTTATGAATTTTCTTCCTTGCTCTTTCTCCTGTAATTTCTTTTTTCCTAATGATCTGCAGAGATATAAACAAAAAGAACATTTGGCTACATATATTTTTCTTCTTTATCTCCATTGCCAAATAACCGATTTTCAGGAAGAAGATGGTATGAGGGAAGACTTCATATATTTTTATTTTTTCTCAAAAATTTTACAAAACAAAAGTGATAAGTTTTCTAAGGCTCCAAAGGGGAGAGGCCATTAGTTTAACTTACCCACACACATTTCCTTTGCCAATTCTCACCTATGTTGGTGAGACCACCCTACAGGCAACAACAGCTACAGCCCTTGCACACAAGTGGGAATTGGGCTGGACTTGGGGTTGCTTTGCAGAACTTTGAAACACATCAGGAGGGAGAGAGGGAGGGAGCGGGGGGTGGGGGGAAGGAAAGGATAATTTCTGACCTTCAATAGCTTCTGGGGAGTGGGTCTTTCCCAGGCCCAAGCCTGAGCTATCAGAGTTTATGCCCACATTGCTGTTGCCTTGAAAAGGGAACAGAGTGATCTATACCAGAGCAAGGGGATGAAAGGAGCTGGTCTCCCTGTGCTGTGCTCAAGCCTCCCTCCTCTCCCAGAAAGTTCACTGCATGAGGCTTTAACAGACTTGCTGGTGTTTGTATATGAAAAGCTATGACCAATTCCCAGGTGAACAGCTTATTTTCTGACATAGAAAAACTCAAGCAAACACCCTCTTGTTGAATTAATTTTTGGCATTCCTAAATTTCCTGATTTGGTCATCACTGCTCTCCATTGTTTTAACAGTTTATATTTTTTTTTCTGCTGTTTTCTTGTTCTGGCAGTAGAAGTAACTGTGGTAGTGGGTGTGGTGAGAGGCAGTACAATCACCACCGTCCTGCTCGTAGTGGGTCTTCTCTGACCTCTCAGTTCCTTTGCAGCACCATTCCTCCAGTGTTTTTCACACTTTCTGAGGCCTGAAAATGCAGGTCAGCTAGTTACTGTGACCTGGTTTTAATTCACCTGCAGAAGATTAAAATTGCTGCCTGAAAGGACTCAAATTGCTTTTTTTATTTCACCAGTACCCTAAATAATCCCTGGTGGTGAAGAACTGGTGACTGCAGCCATTCAGTCACAGGAGAAGTTATCTTCTCCCCCTTAAACTGGGAAAGCACAAGTTCAGGCAAAATTGTGAACTGTGTGTACAAGATATTTGAGAGCTCCTCGGGAAATAGGTTATATTTTTCCCTTCCAAATGTCTAGAATTGTGACTGTGTTTGAATTCATCCCTGAGTTGAGATTAGAGGTGGAAAAAGTCAGTTGCAAATGACTGTAACGTATATTACTCAGACCACATAATATACATTACTCAGACCACATAACATATATTATTAAAACAAATACCCAAAGTAAATGCTGTTGAGCACTACTTGACCTGGACATAAAAAACATGGCCTTGTCTTCACACAGAAAAAGGCAGTCTGGCTGCATTTCAGCCAAGTACTGGGGGGATTTGCAAGGGCTGAGGAGCGGCGATGAGTTAGGGCCAGGAAGAGAAGAGAGTTCGGCTTTGTCACCAGCCCTGTGCCTCGAGCCGATGGCCCCACCTAGTGACAGAGCGGGCACGGAGCGGGCACGGAGCGGGCACGGAGCGGGCACGGAGCGGGCACGGCACGGGCACGGCACGGACACGGAGCGGGCACTGAGCGGGCACTGAGCGGGCACGGAGCGGGCACGGAGCGGGCACGGAGCGGGCACAGAATGGGCACGGCGCGGGCACGGCACAGACACAGAGCGGGCACGGAGCGGGCACGGAGCGGGCACGGAGCGGGCACTGAGCGGGCACAGAGCGGGCACGGCACGGACACAGAGCGGGCACGGAGCGGGCACGGCACGGACACAGAGCGGGCACAGAGCGGGCACAGAGCGGGCACGGAGCGGGCACGGAGCGGGCACGGCACGGACACAGAGCGGGCACGGAGCGGGCACAGAGCGGGCACGGCGCGGGCACGGCACAGACACAGAGCGGGCACGGAAGGGGCACGGCGCGGGCACGGCACAGACACAGAGCGGGCACGGAGCGGGCACTGAGCGGGCACTGAGCGGGCACAGAGCGGGCACTGAGCGGGCACGGCGCGGGCACGGCGCTGGGGGCCCGCGGGCGCCACCCGGCCCGAGCCGCGCCGCTTGTGTGTGACGTTGTGTCCGGGTGATGACGTTGTGTCCGGGTGATGACGTTGTGTCCGGGTGATGACGTTGTGGCCGGATGATGTTATAATGAGGAGGGGCGGGTCTGTCCCTCCCTGATTCCGCGCGGCTCTGGCAGCTTGGCCAGGGCTCGGTTTGCCGTCTGCTCTGGGGCTCAGCTCAGCGGGTGGCAGGGCGGGTGTCTCCAGGACTCCTGCCCCCCCGGACCTGTCTTTTCAAACAGGAGGCAGGCACCACGGCAGGCAAAGGCTTCACTGCAGCCTCTGTCCGCTCCTGGGCGGCACGGAGCCCCAGGGCAGAGTGGGAGAGCCGGCAAGTTCCCATTTGCCTTGCATGCATGTGCATGCATACAAACAGCTTCTCTCTGAAGCCCTCTGTCACAAAAAGTCAAAGATGTCAAAGGTATTTCTGATATCCTATTTGACTGTGGAGGTGGGCCCAACAAATAAAGAAGGAATGCTTTAGGAAGCCTGTTGTGGTTTAACCCCAACAGTCAATTAAGAGCATACAGGCACTTGGTCAGCCACCAGACCCCAGATAGAAGGGAGAACAGGACAAAAAAGGAACCTTAAACATTGAGATAAGAACAGCTCAAAAATTCAAACTAAACTAAACTAAACTAAACTGAACTAAACCAAACTACTATCACTGCTAACAATGATGATAAAAACACTAATAACACTTGTAATGGAAAGGATAGGGAGAGAGGGAAATGAAACCAAAGAGAAAAAGTTGCTCAGCACACACTGACCAATACCCAACCTGTCCCCCAGCAGCAGTCAGCTCCTCTTGGACAACTACTCCCCATTTATATATTGAGAGTGAAGTCGCTCTGTGGTGCAGAGTATCTCTTGGACAATTTTGCTCACCTGTCCTAGCTATGCTTCCTCCCATATTCTTGTGTCCCTGCTCCATGGCAGAGCATAGCAATTTGAAAAGTCCCTCACTTAACACTAAGCACTCCTGAGCAATGACTAAAACATCAGTATGTTATCATTATTCTCCTATTAAATCCAAACCAGAGCACTGTACCAGCTCCTGAGAAGAAAATTAACTCTATCCCAGCTGAAACGAGGACAAAGCCATATGACAAACCTTTGGTTCATCTAGTGTATCAGTGTTTCAAGGTATTTCATATTTCCTTTCTCCTTTATCATTCTAGAGACTTATTCTTTTCCTCACTATGTAAACAAAATTTTACATTTTCCGTGCTTCTAGGCAGTTAAACAATGTCAGTGGGATAAAGCTAATTAGTGTCTGGTCAGTCCAGAGATGTCTGGCAATGTTAATATATATGTGGATGTTGTGTATGCCCTTTCAACCGAGGCTGTCTGTTCTGCACCACTAGCTGCTAGCTGCTTTTTGATACAAAGACGTAAACCAGTTACCTTTCTCTTGGGCATCTCAAGCCTCTTTTTTGCTACTTATTATCTTGATCTGTCTTGGTTATAGCTCATACTAGATTATTTCAGTGTGCTGTATCACAATACGAACTGTAAGTCTGCCTGGAAAGTAGGACTAATGCCAGATGCAGCAGTTTGTTTCACATTCTCAAATGAAAAACATTTTGTAGTCAAAACAAAGCTCCTGTGGTAATGCCTTGTGTATCTACTGGAAGTAGGATTTACTTAGACTATCTTTCTTTTCATGCCAAACAGTCCCTATTATGTCCTGTCTATGAAGTAGTCCTCCTGATAGGCTTGAATTTACCTTAAAAATATCCTAACTGCCTTGCTATTTGACAGTGCTAAGGTCTCAATTCGGAATGAGGGACAGGTGGTATGGGTTTGGTTTGCTGTACTTTTAACTGTCTCTGTGTCTGGAATAAATGTAGGGGCTGGCCTGTCAGGAGGCAGGGAGCTCAACATTTCTTCTACATCTCTCTGCAGCTAAGCTCTCCACCTCAACAGCATAGGAATTTCCCATTGCCACTACTTTTCTGCTAATTCCTACTGTAATTTCAGATGCTGAGGAAAAAAAAAGAAACAATCCAGCCAGTTCAGTAGCATTTCTGCAATATGAGAAGAATATGCATTGGGATATTTTCCTTGCATTGACACAATTACTATCATGTACTTTAACAAGTCTTTAGTGTTGGGAGAGATGAGAGTAATATTGAGTAGTTTTCACCTAATTTGCTCTGGGTCTTGTGCTTTATGCTTAGGAAATAAGAAGTACACAGACACAGTGCCTCACTGCCTTTGTAAATCTCTTTTTGTGTGGATCCTCGGGCCACAAGTGTTTTATGAGACATTTTCTGTGGAAAAGCTGGTTTCCTGTCTCCAATGCGCAAGATTTTGCAAAGTTGCTAGTTGTGTAAATTCTAAACTCACATGTCTCCTCGGCAGAGTCAGCTAGTGCTTTTTTTTTTTTTTTTTTTTTTTTGCATAGAGATATCTTGGTCTGGTTTGTTTTGAGTTTGACTAGGATGTTCATTTTACTTGATGACTGCTTTGCTTTATGTTTGCATCATTCCAAGGTCTTTGGCTGACCCAGAGACCCATCAAGGGAATATTAATAAAAAAGCATTTCATTACAGTGAAGTGAGTTCACTATGTAACACTTTTCAATGGTGCACATGAAATAAAGACTAAGCCAAGGATAGTAATACCTTGGATGTGGCCTCAAGTGAATTTCCTTATGGACTTCACTGCTGAGTGTGGTGTTTTCTGATTTTCCCATTAACAATAACATTTTTGGAACACATCCTCTTTCTTGTTCAGTAGTGATATTGAGCTAATATACAACACAGAGTAAAGTTTATGTTACCAAAATTCATTCCTTGAGATGAGTGTCAGTAGGCTAATATCATTGTAGGGATTTTGTGAAGAACTCCAGTGTAAATTGTTTTACCACAAGAATCTTTTCTCAAGATTCCCCTTCATGCTGCCTAAAGTATCTGTGTTCACACAAAACAAATCCCCTTACCTGTGAGTAAAATACTTTCTTAATAAAATGTGGCCTGTTCTCTAACTGTCTTTCCTGTGTCCTGATTTCTGACTCTCTGTGATTTCCTTATAATAAAGCTGTTGCTTTATAATGCTCAAGGTATATCTCAAAAGGATAGTGCTGTGTTTATGACTGAGCATGGTTTGTGCTGGTAAAAGTTCTGATTCTTTGTCATGGGCAACTGAAAATAAAACACAGGAAAATGTAATAAACAGATGTTCCTCTTGCCATTCCAAAGTGCTGCAATATTTATATCCCAGAACTGTCCCTTTCTTTGTATGACCAAGGCTCTTGTTTTATTAGAGATGTGCCAAGCCATAAAGCCCATTTCAGCCTCCTTAGCTGTGTCTGTTACCTTTACATGTGAGAAGCAGGAAATGACTGCAGAGCACAACATCCTGCGAAGGATTATGATTGCACTTGCCTGTTTGTGTTTTGGCATTGCTCGGAGGCTGCTCTGAAGTTTTGGGATTACAGTGTGCAAGGTTTGATGCAGGATGCAAGTTACTAAGTTTGCACTCCTAATATTACGGAGCTGAAGGGTCATCGCCCAACTGCAAGAATGGCTTTGCCCGAGAGCAATCTGTGAGAGGTGATCGTCCTACTCCTGATTTTGATCATTCTTATGTACTAAGAGGTGGCAAAGTTATCTCAGTGCTCACGTGCCTTGCCACATGGTGATCTGGCTTCTCTGTAACAATAATGAATTGGTCATTTATACCAGCACATCTGGCTTGTCCTGGGGGTGTTATTTATTGCTCAGATGCTGACACGGTCTGATAGCTGAGTGGTAGACAAAAAAAGCTGTGATGGCATACTGTATACTGTAGGGTGTGACACAGATCTGAAAAATACCTTTTTAGGTGCTGTTGTTTTTTGAATTGCCTCTTAGCTTTGTTGTTGTTGACAGCAGCACTGCTAACCCTTCTTTCATGCACAAAAAAACCCCCCCAAAAACAACAAAAACAACAAAACCCCCCCCAAAAACAACAACAAAAAAATCACAGAAGTCCTTAGAGGATGAGGATGATTGCACCAAAAACTGGTTAAAATAATATATTGAATATGTTTTTGCATCCACCAAGATACAGGGTGGCCAACTTTAGCTTTCAAGTTCAAAGAAACTTCTCATTTTTGACTGCCAATATGGCAAGATCACCAAGGCCATGACAATTTCACAAGATAATTGTAAATGTGCTGGCCTCACTAGGCCACATATTCTGACCTACAGACAATTGAACATAGGAGAAAGTGGCTTTTTCTATAGATAAGAATATGTGTCTGGGAAGACACAAATCCAATTCATGGGTATGAATATTTAACTTGTCTCTGTCAAATTACACAGACACAACTGACTATAAAACCATGGTCTATAGAGTGAAAACAGTTCAATGACAATCTGGAAGTGATTTTGTTGCTCCTTTTCTGATTGCAATCAACCACTTGGGTTAACACTTCTGGGGTTGCAACACCTGCTTTGACACACAAAGCTATCTCAGCTCATTACAACTACAATTACTACTACTGGAAGGCTGGGCTGCACAAGTCATTGGTTTCTAGCTACTGTCAGCCATACTGAAAGACCAATGAGAAATATCAGGTCAGCCTCAGTTCCATTACTCTACCATAGCCCACTCTGCTAATTAGTAATTGCTGTCCACTCTAACAGGGATGGTGAAAGATAATCCCATGCATACATTGAGAACACAAAGTTGTTTTAGGACATTTGCCAAAATCAGCACTACAGAATGACAGAATTGGTGACTATTGACTGATTCACTAAAAGGTAAAGATGTCTTTTTTTTTTGGTTTATGTTGCCATACTTGCAGATTTCTTTGGTGGAGTTTTTAATATTAATGGTAAGAAAACAAATATTTTTTGTTTAGCCTGCCAGTCCAGGTTTGGGGTGAGGGAGATTGGGATGGGGAATAAAGAGGAAGAAAGACTGCATGACAAGAGATAGAGTGGCTGTTCGCTTTTAGAGGTACCAGTGCTTCTTTGGAAGAATTATGTCAGACAAGTGACCTCCCCCATACTACTGGAGGATAGGAAACTTCACAGATTTTTTCTAGTGAGGCACAACATCAGGGACCAGAGCTGAAGGTTTTATGTTATTTGGTGCATGGAAAGATCATTTTGTTGGATTTGGCTATGGAAAAATTGTATTCAGCATCTCTTGCTACCATTTCTCCTTGGCTCTTTTGGAATTTTGTCCCCTTGATGCTGATTTGCACCTCCAGATTGCAGAGAGGAAATCTCTCTTGCTGGCTGGTATACTGGTATGGCAGCATTTCTTGGGGAGAGAGGGCTGCCGTTGCCAGGGGGAACGCAACAGCCCTGTCTATTCCTCTGATTTCTCTTCTGTGGAGCAATTGCACTGAGAGATGTGTCTTACATACCTCTCACCAAACTCTCAGCTCTTTTCTCCAGGGCTTATCTTCTCTGCCAGATAAGCCATGGAGAAAAAACTTCTGCTTGTCCAGGCTGGTGTTTCTCCATCTGTCATTCCCCATGGAGATGTTTCAGAGAAAGTTTTGATGTGGGATTCCCAGGGTGACCCTGGACAGGGCTGGTGCACTGTCCTGCAGAACCTGAATCTTGGGCGGGTGCTCCCCGCAGCCCCTATCAGGAATGAATTAGAGTGTTTCATTCTTGTAAGTGATACTTTTTTAAGTAAACATCCCTGAGTTCCTGTGATGTGTAACTAATGGAGTGCTAAACTCTCAGGGCTGGTTTAAGACTCAGAAAATACATGTGTTGCCAATCCATCATGTTCCTAATACTAATTAACATAGCAGGGACACAATAAAGCCCCAGAACCTGCACACATTACCCAGCTCACATTACCACTCTATAACAGTCCCTCTATTGACCTAACAAAAGTACACATTGGAAAAATGAGACGCGGTCGTTTCTGACTCAGCTAGACCTATTAAGGCAAAGAAGAGAGCTGAGGACTCTCATTTATTATTGTCCATTATTATTCTGGTATATCATGGGACAGAGTTCTCAAATAGTGTACAATGAGTTTGCTGCCTTTGCTAGTATCTGTGTGTGTTACCTGCTGCTAGGCAGGCAGTCCTAACAGGGGCAGAGCAGCCCCTGACTTGTGGAGTGATGTCTGTTGGGGGGGACATTCTGCTCCTGCACAAATGAAAGTAAGACCTTATTTGTTAATTTGCATCCTTTCTTTTTATTTTTTTTTTTAGTTAATTGAAATGAAAAGCTTATTGTAAAGCTTTACTTTACAATAAGCTTTTCATTTCAATTAACTGGGACAGGATTGTCCCAGGCTCAAAGTAGTTCCTCAGCAGAAAAGGCTGGAAAAAGAGTTATAAAAATTTAATTGTAATTAATTCTTGACTATATGAACATTTGTTTTTAGGTCCTAGGAATTTTTTTTTCTTATACTGAAAGACAGTGACATCCCCACAATTCCCTTTTTAATGTATGGTAATTCCACTGATTTTAAAGATGAATGATGTATAGCCAAAGATAATCTGGAAGGAATCTGGACAGCAAGAGATTATCACATTTATGTGGCAGTTGTCCCTAAGTGGATGGAGGCTGGCTTTGTAGAAGTCATGGGCAAGCTGCCGTTTACTTCCACAGTTTCATGGTTGGGATTTTATGGTTCTGAACTCAGTAGAGTTCACTCACTAGCACTTGAAGCCTAGGCGTATCTCCTGCTGTTGCACATCATTTGGTGTGCTGGTTATAGACAGCATTAGTTTGATCATTATGGCATGAAAATCTGGTATGGTGTTGGAGTGATGCCAAGTTTTGCAGGTAAGTACACCACAACAAATGACTCGGGCCTTGGGTATATCCTCATGGGTTCTTACTTCTTGGAAAAAAACTTTAGATGATTGATTTTTTTTCCTGAACTAGTTATTTGTGAGTACCTTGCTATCATAAATGTATTTGAAAGAGTTTTCTCATCGCTATTTAGAAGAGGGAGCTAGTAATTTATAGCTATATATCATCCTCCAGTTGCGTGTCATCCAGGTCTCTAGTATGTGGTTAAACCAGATGGGTTCAACTGGATGGACATTCTGTCTGACATGCTAGTGTTTCTGTGCTGCAGACTGCTACAGGATGGAAATTGTCCCTACAGACTAGGAAAGTGTCCCTAAAGAAAATATCCCTTGGGTGGAAGTCACAGAGGAGATGGAGATGTGCAGAACAAAGACGACAGCAAGGAAGTTTAGCCCCAGCTCTGTGGAACAGCAGCTCCTCCCACCTCCTTTATGAGCTGAATAGCCAAAGAAGACCTGGAAAGAAACTCTCAAAGCCCAGGGTTTTGTGGATCATACTGCCAGTGTAACGGTCATGCAGTACAGGCAAAATTTCTGATCAGCATGTTGTTTTCTCTTTTAAGGCAAAATTAATTAAATATGGACCTTACCCAATTTCCCTGGCAGCTGGCACAGGAGGTTTTCTACTGACTTCAGCAGAGCTGGTTAAAGACCTTTACTCCTAGAATTGGTTCATTTTATGCACTGAGTGGTTTGACACTTTGCATGGTTGATATGATCTTGGATGTGTAGAGACCATGAATTGCCTAAGTGTCACAGATATTAAATCATGAAGTAGATGACAGTGTCCTCTCTATGTCATATGATCTTAGTGCACTTTGTGGGATAGTCTCTTTTATTATTGCCAGTAATCATAAGTGTTGAAAAAATACCTTAAGTAAAATAGCATTTTAGAGTACAATGCATCCAATGTTCTTAATATGTATATACACATCTGCAATATGTTAGACTCATGCCCGTTTAATCTCAATGATTTCAATGGGGTGTCTGTATGGAATGAAGGGAAAAGTTTGATCCCAGAATACTCAATGGCCACACCTTTCGGGAACACTTTATGCCTTGGATTTTCACCTAGATTTGTGTTTATAATAATAAACATGTAATTTATTAAATATGTATTTATCATAAATTCCATGCTATCAATGGTCTGTCTACTGTATGAATAATTTCATGTACTACTTGGTTTCTCTTTCATAATTTCAGAAAACTGTGCATCCAGATTAATCTGACATGTGGTTTTGAGCCACAGTGATAAATGCCTGGTAAGGGTGCTCTCTGCCCAGAGATATGATCAGGATCTGTTCCGATAATCCAATTAAAGCCTGTCAATGGACAGGTTCCCTTGTGAGAAGAAATGGGTTTGAAGCAGTTACAGGTCCTGTGTTCCTCTTCATGGATATAAGTCAGAACAAGAATGGACACTTTGGTTCAGCTCCCTTCTGCCATGGGACAAATTCACAAAATCAGGAATATGTACCTCTGCCAGTGTGTGCAAAACCAATTAGCCACTGCAACCTAGAGTGCACCAATAGCAGGCCAAGAGAAGCAGCAAATGAGATTGTCCTAAATGTCCCTTAGCAGTAGGTGCTGTGTCCAGCTAGCACCAACTTCTCCTCCTGTCACGGCAATACCACCCCTTCAGAAGCTGATGTTGGTGTCAGGCCCCCATTTGTATTGACTCTGGGAAGAGCCAGAGTGTTGTGGATAGGTAAAACTTTACAGAAGGAAGCCTTGTGAAATCATGGCTCACTCCTGTTACTTTGGCTAAGTAGAAAAGGCTGCTGGGAGTGACTCAACTGAATTAGAGATAGAAAAAGAAGTTGTATAACCATTGTGTGTTCACATCGTTGTGTTTGGTGGTTGGTTGGATAATGTTTGCTGTATTTTAGAAGTATGTAACTGATAAAAACCTAACCACTTAAAAAGACCTGAGTTTTGCAATAAAGGAGTCCTCTTTTGCACCTGCCTGGGGACTCTGCGTCTCTCTGCCTCCTCACACCAGAGGTCCCAGTGATGGCAGCTGAGACAAAGGCTGGAAGGAGTCATATTCATCCCCTCTCTAAATTACTTAGCAGGAATGTTGTAGAGGCCAAGTGTGCCAGTCTGTTTGGGGTACTTAAAACACCTCCAATGAAAGAGTTCTATTTACAGAATTCTAAAGATACACGTTTCTATCACTGTCCTCTGTATGCTTACTGATTCTCTCAGATTCTCCCCTGCTGAATCTAGCCTCAAATAACTAAGCAGAAGATGTGCAGAAGTACTAGACAAAAAAGAAGAAAATAAAAAGTAATTTTAAAAGGGCTCTGATTTTATTTGTATAGTAGCAGAAAGCTCTTCTACCTCAAACATCACCTAAAATCTTGTGGGAGGGGACTCTGCACCCATAAATGCTTTCTTTTAATTGTGAGAGGAGTTTGAGACACATCAGCATCATGTTTGCTATACTAGGAGTACATCTCTTGCTGTTTTCCCAACTGATGCCCAAGAATCACAGGAGTGAGAGTTCTCAGTACCTCCCACATATGTTCCACATAGACTGAGCTCCTTGGTTGTGGACTTACAGCACAAGCTTGTCTGATTTTCAGGATTTGTTCTCCAAAAGATAGATGGTAAAATCATTCTGAGAGCTTTGGTGGAAATGTCACAGGTGGTGATATAGCCCAATGTGTTTTCTGTCAATTTTCAGAGAGCCCAATTGTCTTGCATTCACTCTGCCATGCTGTGAGTAATGAGATTCAAGTCGTCTCCCCCTACCACCTCAGGCATCTGTGTGCTCCATAGTGGATCCACACTGAGCCAGAGTCTGATACTTGTATTAGTATGGTACAATAGCCCAATCTAAAAATGGTTCTACAAGCTTTCTTACTAGTTAGAGTGTAATAAGTGTGGCCTAGATACCCACATGGATCATTTGGCCTGAGTCTGGCTGGCTGGCTGGCTTGTTTTAACTGATATATTGCCAGATTTTGATGCTGTTTTTCATGCTGACCTCTACCTCAGGTCATCCTAATAATTTCAGTAAGGCTGTTCAGAGACTGCAATGCTACAATCTGGCTAGTTGCAATTATATGATGGAATTTTTACTGCTAAGTACAGCATAGCCTACCCAACTTATTTGATTTAGCAGGTGTCTTATTGGCATTTAAAATATTTTGCATACGATTATATTGCATCCTGAAAAAAGAAAAACAAAACAAAACACCACAAACCAGTTTATTAGTAAGAATTTTTGCTGTTCTGTTAAAATATGGCAATCAAAAAGACAATTTATATTGCAGAGACTTGACCTTTACTTTCCAGGACTGTAAAATAAAACCCCAAGTTCTACATTTTCTGCATCTGGTTGACATTTGAATAAAACTGCCAGAGTGCAAACAAATTTTGTGAAAACATCTCCAGCAAATTTTGCATTGACTCTAAAAATAGTCTTGGCTAAGTTACTTTTTAAGGCCATATGTTGAAAAAAGAAGAAACCCCAAAACTTCACTAGAATTTATTGCAACAAGAGATTTGCCAAACTACTTAAGACATTTGGGAAGATTATAGTGAAGTATATTAGTTGCTGACTTGACAATTTGCTGTGCTCACTGCTTGCATAGTGGATTCTTGATATTCATGCTGAGAGCTGATCCAACTTTGTAGTACATTTTAGCAAGAGACCTGCCAAATGTCTGCTGGCCTGTTAAATGCTAGCAAACCAAACGTCAGCCTTGTTTACGAGCCACAGCAATACACTCCTCATGCCTTTTTTTTTTTTTTTTTTAAGGTCAAAATTTTAGCATAGAATTGGATGGGAATGGGTTTGGACTAGTTTTGACTTAAATTCTACCTAGGTCTGCCCTCATAACCCCTGGCCACGAATCTGGAGGCTGCAGAAGAGGCAGCTCTGTTTTACTGAGGTATGTTTCTTCTTGCTTCAGCGAATGACTACCAGGACTGTGTGGTCCTGTTTGCAGAGGCCAAATTGTGCCCCCTTGGTACACCCCCAATGAGCGGGCAGAGTCTCCAGCCACAGAGGGCTAAACTTCCCTGCTTTTATAGTTTATTCCTCTCCCTTCATGGGAGCTCATCCCTTCAGCTGCTGGGGTGAGAAGGATTGTAAATGGGAAACGCTGCTGCACCCCGTGCTGAGTCCAAAGCTCTCTGTGTCCGTGTGAATCCTCCCGTTGAAGACTCTGGACTGCCTGTCAGACTTTGACTAGCTGTGTCAGAAGTGGCAGTTCTGCTCTGTTCACCTGCGCTGCTTTTGAAATCATTCCAGTTTAGTAGGACAGAAGATTATCCTGGTACGTTAAGCAAGTCTTCCTATAAAAAGGCTAACCCTTGCCCACCTTGCCAAAGCAAACATTCTTACAAAGGCAGAGATATTACTGTCACATTCAATAAAATTTTCTTCCATATCTGTCGTAGACATCTTTTTGTGAAAATCCTTTCTTAGGATTTTTTCTCTTCTGAGAAGCTGAGGCCTCAGAAACAAAATGTAAATGTAAACAATGGATATCTACTGCTGTGGAATGCAACAGGTAGATCTATGATTGGTCTTATGTAGATGTTTAGATTTAGCGACCACTCACGGCAGAGCTGGCTCTCTCTCTCTGTCCGAGCCACAGACCTTTGTTTTTCATTCCTTTCTATTCTTAGCTAGCCTTCTGAGAGGAAACCTTTCCTTCTATTCTTTTTAGTACAGTTATAATGTAATATATATATCATAAAATAATAAATCAAGCCTTCTAAACATAGAGTCAACATTTCCGTCTCTTCCCTCATCCAAGAAAGAACCCGTGTGAACACCATCATACATATCATGCTAAAGTGAATAAATTACCTCAACATTTCTTACCTCCTTATAATATGTGTTTATTATATTTATTTGAACGGCATGTCGGAATAACAGGAAATCCCTCCTCTGACTCTGTACCTACACATCTGTTAGGCAGAAATTAAATGGTCATTTAAAACAGAACAAAAAACACACAAAGCCCCATAAAACCCAAATCCAAACTGAAAAACTTGCTTATTTAAAACGTTCAATCAGTTAAACTTATTTAAAACGTACAATCAGTTTAGAAAGGTATGTGTCATGAATGAAAATATTAAAATCTAAAAATCTAGGTTTATTTTAGTGATAGGGTTTGCTTAAATGCTATTTACAAGAGACAGATTGAGTCTTATATACATATATATAAAACCCACATTTTAATGAAAAAAAAAAAACCTGAAAAAATTGGCTGTTTGTACTGATTAGATAAAACGGGAAAAGGTGATATCTTTGTGGGTTTGGTTTTTTAAAAAATATTCTTCCCTATGCCATTCCCCTACTTCCCGCATTTGAGATCACCCGCGAAATGTCAGCATCTTCGCTGTAGCAAGTACACGGTAACTCGCGGCGGAGAACGCCTCGGGTCCGGGCCGGTTCTGGGCTGGCTCGGGGCGCGGCCTGAGCAGGCACGGCGGGAGCGCCGCCCGCGCACCGGGACCCGGAGAGGGCGAGGAAGGGGCGGGCGGGCGGGGCGCGGGCAGGGGCAGTTTGTTTCAGATTAAACGGTAACATCTCTGACCTAACAAGCGGCTGGGATCGCCCGCGTTTGTCATTGCAATCTGCCCTCGACGGCGCGGAGAGAGGGCAGGATCAAAGCATTCTTCCGGGGAAATTGCGCCCGGAGTTGCCGTTTGGTTAGCCTGCCCTAACCTCGCTAATAAATTTCCCCGGGGGAAGGGAGGGCTGGGGGGGCCAGGCGCGGGGGACTGCGGCACTTGCACCTGCACCTGCCCGCAGAGCCGTGATGCAAAGCAGGACCGAGCGCTGGGCGCTCCGGGGCCGCGGGCCCTCGGGCGGGGCGGGTGTGCAGCGCCCCGGGGCTGCTCCTCCGCCCCTCGGGAAAGGGCGCTGCCGCAAGGGGCACAGCCTGAGGACCCATCCCCGGCCGCCGTCGGCGTCCGGCACGGCCCGCGGCCCCCGGGGGGCCCCCCGGCAAGGCACGGAGCAGCCCTGGCCGCGCGTCTCGGCCCCGGGCCCCGCAGGCACCGGGGCTGGCGCAGCGGCGGGGATTGTGCTGGGAAGGCTGTGCGGGGCAGGTAGATGCACGGCTGCCCATCGCGGGCTTCAAAGGCTCCCGTGGCGCGGAAATCTGCACCTTTCCCAGCACGGCACGGCGCCGCGTCTGCCCATGTCAGCTCACAGCGGGCACGGCTGACAGCACGGGCCAAATCGGAGGACTGAGTAGGAGAGGCAGTGCCTTAGGTCGCTTTCCGCCTTCTCCCGCGGGTGCGACCCGCCGGAGGACGGCAGAGACGCCTCTTCTTCCAGACGGGAGAGAGAGGAGTGGCTGGAGGGGAGCTCAAAAGTGCTGCGGAGCCGAGCGCAAACAACAGGAGCAGAAGAAAGTTATACAAACACGGTTTAAAATCGTGGCTGGGTTTCACAGCTCCCTGTGGATAAAGTAAACAGGAGGCGAACTGTTTTGTAATTTACTCCAGCGGACCGCAGAATCGTACTTTGTAATTTGGTGTCGGTTTACAGACAAAGGCGACTTCTGTTTCCTAACCTAGCAGGTCCTTTGTCATGCTTGTGCCTTTTAAGAGGGACCCCAAGGGGGAAAGTGGAATTCCTTGGGTATTTGCCTTTTAGTCATGCTTGTAAGTCAAACAGTAGCCGGGCTTTCTTTTGAGATGAATAATACCTGCCGTCGGGGGATGCGCTTCCTTCTCCCCGCTCTCCCGACGGTGCCGCCCGGGGAGGACAAACCTCCACGGGAACAAACCCTGCCTCCTTCCTGGCGGGTGCCCGCAGCCCGCGGAGCGAAGCGAAGGCTTGGTGCCCTGTCCGGGCGGCAGCGGAGCTCCGGGCGCGGCTCACGCAGCTGCCCGCCCGAGCTGCCCGCCTGCGCCACTCGTCCGGTGGCCTTTGTCCCGCCGGCCTGCAAGGGCAGGGTTTGTCCGTGCCGAACCCGTGGCCGGCAGCAGGTCCGTGTGCTTACCGTGAGTAGATGCCCGTGTTTATTATATACATGAATACTGTCAGTATTTATTACACACATGCCCTTCTCAGGGAAAGAGCAAAATATTTTCCCTTTTTAGGAAACTAGTTTCGGCTATGTGTTCTGCGTATAGTTAGATTTCGATCAGTACACACCAGTGGGAAACTAATGTTCTCCCGCATACCTTTATTATTTTTCTTCCTTGGCAAAATCCGTTTAATTTAAAAAAACCCCAGTATTTCGCCTGCCCGGTGCTGAACGCGACCGAGGTGTATTCTGTCCATTTCTGCCTCTTGGGAATTCCCGTTTTCATTGGCGGAAGCACGGAGCTCTAGCCTCCCCGCTTCGCGACTGAGATTTTGTGGGTCACAATTTCGATCGCTCTCTGATTGGGGAGACAAAGGACATTACCCAGTTCCCAAAGATCAGCCTCCGTTAGGGAGGGCGAGAATAAAGTTACTTATGGGAAATAAAGATATTTAGGAGAAGAACCTTAGTGGTCGGTGGAAAACGTTCCTTCTGAAGGGAGAGAGCGGTAGAAAATAGAGTAATTTTCCTCGCCTTAATTCCCGAAGGGAAAGGATCCTGCCCCATTTTCAGACTTGGAAAAAAGACCATTGCCATGCGTACCTTTCACTAGCGGGTCAAGCAACGGGAACGACTGCAAACGAAAAAAGCGGCGGCTGTTTGAGCCTTTTAAACCCTCGCCCCCGACCCGCTCCTCGGGTAGAGGGACGCCGCTCGCCTGCCAAGCGGGTTTCTTAGCTGTCACCATCACGAGCGCTGGGGTCTTTTCTCCCTTCCTTTCCTCTCGCACTCCTTTTCCACCCCGCAACGAAAGCTCGCCACTCACCGCCCTCATCCCTCCCGCTTCGCTCCGCGCCCGCCCGCACCCACGAGCGGGCGGCGGGCACGGCGGGGGCGGGGCTGCGGCCGCGCCAGCCAATCGGGGCGGCGGCTGCGGGCGGGCGCCCAATGGGCGGCGCGGGCGGCGCGGCGGGCGCTGATATCGGCGCGGGCGCGGCCCGGCGGCCTCAGCTCGGTGCCATCCCCGGAGCGGCGGCCTCAGCTCGGTGCCATCCTCGGCCGACTCAGCTCGGTGCCATCCCCGGCCCCGGCACGCTTATCTCGGTGCCATCCCCGGGCCCGGCCCCGGCAAGTTTGTCTCGGTGCCATCCCCGGCCCCGGCCCCGGCAGGTTTATCTCGGTGCCATCCTCGGGCCCGGCGCGGCCAGGGCGCACCCACAGCCACGCACCGCACCGCACCGCAGAGCCGCGCCGCACCGCAGGCATCGCCCCGACGGCGCAACGTCCCTGCTGTCGGGGAGCCTTAAGCCCCAGGTGCTGGGATCGGGAGTTCCTTGTCTCGACTGGTCTGGGGCAGCGGCCCTTGAGAACCGTGAGGAGCTGAGGGACGCGTTCTTCCTGCACCACCTGCCTTTGGTAAGTGCAGGGTGCAGAAGCAAGGGCAGGGAGGTCGTGTGGGAGCTCTTGGGGGTCGGAAGATGCAGCTTCCGCAGAGAGCTCTAGGAGTTCATACTACCTTTGCGATGTGTGAAGTCCAGCGGTCCTCTGCCTGTCTCCCAAGTCTGAACGCAGCTGGCAGGAGGATTCTCGGGATCCTGTAATCAGCAGGACCCTGTCGAGGCCGGACAGAGCCGTAGCGCTGCAGCGCGGGGCATTGCCCTGGGAAGGTTCCTCCTGCATCCTTGGCTGCAGGCGACGCGCTCCTGCCTGCGGCGGGCTACCACAGCTCTCCGCAAGCCGCGCCAGGAGGGAGGGAGGGAGGGACAGAGGGAGGCGTTCGTCGTGGCTAAACTGAGCCCCGCGCGGGTCGTGCGCAGGAGACCGGAGCTGACGGTAAGGGGAAAGATCACATCCCAGGCTGGCTCTGCCGTGACTTCCCGACGGGGGCGCATCTCGGCGGGGCTGCAGGCGGGCACCTCGGAAGCCGGGCGTGCTCCGGCTGCCGTTCCACCGCGGGGCCGGAGGCCTGACCCCTCTCTTGTAGCTGCGCCGCCGAGGAGCTATGGCAGAGGAACGCGCGGACTGGGAGATCGACGTGGAGAGCCTGGAAGGGGAGCCGGACGAGGCACCCGGCGCTCCGCGCGGCAGCACCGGCCCGGAGGAGGGAGAGGAGGAGGAGGAGGAGGAAGGCGAGGAGGCGGCGGCGGGTCCGCGGCGTGGCGAACCGCGGAAGCTGAGCCGCACGCCCAAGTGCGCCCGGTGCCGCAACCACGGCGTGGTGTCGTGCCTGAAGGGACACAAGCGGTTCTGCCGCTGGCGCGACTGCCAGTGCGCCAATTGCCTGCTGGTGGTGGAGCGGCAGCGCGTCATGGCCGCCCAGGTGGCGCTCCGACGGCAGCAGGCCACCGAGGTGAGGGGACACGGGACGCGGCGGGAAGGGACGGGACGGGACGGGACGGGCGGCCCCGGTCTGACGGAGCCATCCGTCCGATTGCTCCCTTAGGACAAGAAGGGGCTGACGGGGAAGCAGGCAAGTCTGGAGCGCAAAGCCGTCTACCAGAGGCACGTCCGAACGCCCAGCCTCTTGGCCAAGAGCATCCTGGAAGGTAAGAGCATCCCCTGTCCCTCCACGGCTTCCCGCAGCACCGCTGGCAGGGGGAAACCCCGCTCTGCCCCAGGAAGATCCGCACGTCCCGTCCAAGGCGTGAACGGCAGCGTCCTTTCCCAAAACAGGCGTTAAAGCGCGGCCCGCTCCCAGCGCCGGGCGACGGAGGCTCCGGCCCTTCGAGGCTGGAATCGATGCGACAGAATTTCAGATCCTTGTCCCCTCCGCCCAAAATAATGCCTGAAATGCTAGCAACGGTAGTTTGAAATTTGAGAGTTACTGTTACAAGCTGGCAGTCTTTTTACATGGCTACCCAGCAGCGTTTTGCAGTGCAGGGTAATTTATTCACAGGGTAGTTTATTCGCGGGTGTTTTAATCAGCAAACGAGTAAATAGATTAATTTTTTCGTTTTATCTGAATGCCTACACAGCAGTTCCATTTGAGACATTATCAAAAGTAAGATCTGCAAAATAAGGTGCTTAATTTTTTCGCTGTCGAAAATATTAACTGTGGAAGAATTATCTTTTAAAAAATCGTTATTTTAGTGAAAGGGTGTATTTCTTCTCCCACACCCATTTGGGATTGTGTATGTATTTATTCCTATGTTTGGTATAATTACTTTTCAAACCATATCTCTATAAATCATTGTACTTCCCATTTTTTTTCTGAAATAAAAAGCTCTTTTCTTTGTCTGTTCAAGCTCAATTAATATTTAGTCCCTTTAGAAACCTCTAATTTACATCTACAGTTCATTTTTTTGAAAACTCTTCTGTATTCTTTCCTCTAATTTATCGTAACTGTCTTTTTCTTTTCTCCTAGTTCTCCTTGGGATTTTCTACCATCTCTAGCAATGTGTTCATAATGATTCATCTTTAGAAAATAGAAAAGACACCAGCTGTAGATATAGGTATCTTCCTTGGAAAAGGGGAAACGTGTATGAGAGGAATGGGGGTTAAAACAGGTAAAATCCTGTTCTCCTGACTCATGTAAATACATCCATTAACTCAGTGGAATTACTTGTCTGGGTAGAGCAAACAGGATTGTGTCCTATCCATTATATTAAATTAAGCCAGGTAGCTTGGTAATTGAATGCACTGGACGCCGAATTTCTACGTTTTATTGAAATTCTAGTTCATAAGAAATAAAATATTTGAATGCTTTCCATATGTGTTAAAAGTGAATGGTTATCTCTCTCCTTAAGCCTCAGGATGGAATACAAGTCATAATACACTGTAGGGCTTTGCCTTTTTTTTTTCCTTCTCCCTCCTCAATCTGTTTGTCTGGAACTGCTTTTTAAGAGAACTACTAATCAGCTAGCTTTGGTGGATGCTAAACACGTCAAAAAAGCAGGGCTTGCTTATCTTCACTGAGGAACTAAATGTGCCTGATCACTAAGCCTCTATGTCATGGTGACTTCTGTAGGAGCTGATGGTGACCAGGGTCTGTGGCAAAAGCACGGTGCTTGGTGGGACTGGCTCATGGAGTTATTTTACAAACACAGCTTTAGTGTGGCTTCATTCCTAATGCTGCTTTGTTGTTTTAGGTTACCGTCCAATTCCAACAGACTCTTACCTGGGAGGGAATTCACCCTTGCCACCTCCTGTAAGTGACAGGATGAGAAAGAGACGGGCTTTTGCTGATAAGGAGTTGGAGAACATTATGCTAGAGAGGGAGTATAAAGAGAGAGATATGATGGAAGCTACACAAGCAGCTGCCCTTTTTCTCCCTAACCGTATGGTGCGTGGAGCTGAATACAATTCGTATAAAACAGCCTTCAACACTACTCAAGTTGATAATCCAAACAAGGAATTTTCAAATTTTTTACCAACCTGCCTTGATCTAACGATGCAGTATTCAGGACCTAGCAACATGGAACTAATTTCTTCAAATGTCAGTGTAGCTACTACCTACAGGCAGTATCCCCTGTCTTCTAGGTTCTTAGTGTGGCCAAAATGTGGCCCCATTAGTGATGCTCTCCTCTACCAGCAATGCCTGTTAAATGCTACTGCTGTCCAAGCTCTCAAACCTGGGGCAGGTTGGGATGCCAGGGTCTCACAGAGTCAGGACTGTCCAAACACTGAGCATGACATCATGCCTCCAAAACTGGAAAATTCATTTGTTCTGACTCACACGCGAGACATTCAGCAGTCACGTAATGAAATGCTGTGCCTTCATCAGGAAGCTCGTGAGAGGTCAGCTTTCTCTCCTCCAAAAAGGACTTTCTCCCAAATTTCTGATAAGGGTTCTCTGTCTCCTCAGGAACAGGCATTAAACAAGATCAGCAAAAACAGTACCAAACCCCCTCCACCGCTCAAGTACAGTGCTTTTCAGTCACTGTTCCATCAGACATTTCCTGACACTCCAACAACAGAGTTAAGAATGTCATTTGTGAAGGAGACTTTTGAAGATGCTTCTAAGAAATACAGGGAGTGTGCCGTTAAAGAGAACCAAAAATACAAGTTTACTGTAGACAAATGTGCAAAAGACTTCTTTGGGGCCAAACAGGCCACAACAAAGCTTTCAACAACTGAGCCACTGTCATTTTCAGTTGAATCCATCCTTAAACGACCTTCTTCTGCTGTTACTAATGTCTCTGAATGAATAAACTTTACCTTCAGAGTAGAGAAGCTTCCTAAGCTTTGCTTTCTGCAGAATTGCTCCTGACTGCATTATCTCTTAAAATATTTTTAAAGAGGAATTTCTGCAGTAAATGGTAATGGTTTCTTTTATTTCAAAATGATGTACATAAATATGCATGTTTTCTGAAAAACAAATTTAATTTTTTAAAATTGAAACTGCATGTACAGACTGAAAAGTGTTTTTATTTTAAGCAGCCCTTCAAACCATTCAATAAAATGAGTTTATTTACAAACATACACTGCTCTCTCTTGTGTCTCTAGCATCTTGCAGGCAAATATGCCCTACTTTCAAAATATACTTCTTATTTTATCTGCCATTATAAATGTGCTTACTACTTAAGTTGCTGGGGTAAGCAGTCATTAGTCCTTTGAACCTCCAGCAGCTATGAGAAGAGGTAACAGCAGTTCATGTAGGCTAGTGTGAATTCACAAAAATTTTATTTATGTAAGTGAGATTTGGATCAGATTCCATATGCCTTTCTTATTCTGAAGGGGGGGGTGCAGGCTAGCATAAAAGACTGGTCTAATCCACAGTTCTCTGTAAAACTTCTGTTACTAAAGTGGGAGAATTACTAGACTGGTTTTGAGGGGAACGGCTCTGGTGAGCTTTTGATAAAAAATCAGCATTTTTTGAAGTTCAGTTTTTGAATAAAAGTCTGCTTTTTAGAATCAGTTTTTACATTGTTTTAAATGTTCAATTCACTTTACTTCAAATTTCTGCCCCCTTGAATACTTCCCTTCTGAGAACATTTCACTTTTGATCAGCAAGAGCCTGAGATTCTTGTTTTTTGTAGTTGTAGTTGTGATTTGTAGTTGAAATTACCCTCAGGCTGTAAAAATGATGCACAGAATCATTACTGCTAATGAGAAATCAAATAATGGCCTCTCAGTTTTTAATTCCATGTCTGTTTGTAGGGATAGAAAATAAAGATAGAAATAAAGGAGACTATCCAACCAAAATTATCTGAGAACTGAAATTGCCTCAGGGTTGTGGGAAAAGGCTTTGCTAGGTCTCATTCTGACAGAGGTTGAAGCTTTCTAAATTGGTGACTTAGTTTTTTCCCTATATGTTGCTGCCAGCACATCTAACTGGTGCTAACAAGCAATCTGTTAGTTACTTTTCTGCCTTAACAATTTAATCCTGCACACAGTGCTCATCCAATTGAGAGGAGTTGATTGTTCTTAATTTTCATGGTTTTTCTGGGGACAATTTCTGCTGGGTATTTGTGAGCAGAATGTAATATTTTCTAATTTTATTACACTCCCTGCACAGGTTAAATGCTTATTTTGCCTGTGAATTCCAGATTCTGTAACTAAGTCATCTCTGTAAGTGTTTAGTGTTGCTGTTGGGAGTGGTGTTGTAGAATACCAGGACCCTTTTTGTGTACGGGAGGAATCATCTGTCCAGAGTGCTTTTCTAAGCCAGTTTGCTAAAGCAACAGGCATGTTAGAGAAAACACATTTTACATAATGTGTAAATTTTTGCATAACGCATCTTACAAAGCTCATAAAAACTTTATGTTAGGAATGCAAAAAAAGTTGTAATTGAAAAGAATTTTGGGCACTGGCTAAAGTTTCATTTTTCAAAATAATTCATACCAACATTTTCTTAGTGAAAAATAGGTTTCAAATACAGTGAGATGCTTTTCATTTTTTCCAAGTCTGTCCTTTATCCAGTAGCCGTTAGAGGGAGTTTTAACTTGCTTGATCTGAATCTGCTCGTGAATCTGTTTAACAGTCAGACCAAGTTAAGCAGCTTTTACCTGAAATAAATTGAGTGATATTCCTCATAATTCATATTTGTTTGCTTTCACCACTGTTTCCTTCTTTGGTTTTGTTGAACATTAAATGTTAGAAAGGAGTTTTACTTAAGCAGGACTTCCTTTGTTTTTAAAAATATGATTTGTTTTGGTTTATGAGCTGCTGGTATAAACTAGGATCACAGATGGAAGAAAGTTCAACAATCTATATACTGAACCAATATCAGATACTGGAATTAGTCCCACATAAATATTTTTTCTGCCTCACAGTGTGTGCATCTAACATTGTTCAGTTTTACGTCCGAAGTATTTTTCCAGGCAATCACTTGTCTTTATTCATCTCCTAATAAAAAAGACCAGAAAACCAAAGCCCTTTGACAGACTGGTACCTCCTGACCTTTTTAAGAAAAAGTAGAACTGAAAAAATTCAAATCCTGAACATATACCAAGCATTTTTATTTATAAGTATATATTAATATTTGTGTGTACACACATGTCATGGTTTAATCCCAGCTGGCACCACTGCGTGGTGCATACTCTCACTCTCTCCCCTACTCTCTCCACAGTGGAGAGAAGAATCAGGAAAAAACCTGTTACACTCGGGTTGAGATAAGAACAGTTTAATAATTGAAACAAATTAAAATGTAATAACAGTAACAACACCAACAACTATTCTGTAATAGCTGTAATGTCGTAGCAATGAAAGGAGAGACAGAAGAATAAAACTGAAGAGGGACAAGTGATGCAGAATGCGATTGCTTACCACCCACTGACTGATACCCAGCCCATGCCCCAGCACAAATCAGCCATGGGCATGACACTGTGTGGTGTGGATGGCCCTCGGGTCAGCCAGTTTAGGTCAGTCGCCCAGGCCCTCACAGGTGCTGCTGTGTCTGCTCAGTGCCAGAGCAGGAGACACTGAAAAGTCCTTGACTTTGGGGAAGAACTACTGAGCAAAAACTAAAACATCAGTGTGTTATCAGCATTATTCTCATACTAAAATCAAAACAGAGCACTGTACCAGCTACTGAGAAGAAAATTAACTGTATCCCCCCACGCAAACCCAGGACAACACACTGTTATATATAGTATATGTATGTCCCAGATTTTTTACTCAAATCGCCAGTCATCAGGGGATGAGTGACATTTCTACTACTATTTGAAAAAATTGAGATGAGGCTTGGACAAATTGCTTTGATAACAAACAAATGTCACTGGAGTCGGCGTTTCTTACAGTCACTTGTTCATGTCTTGCTACAGTTCCATTACATCACCCTGTACTTTGTTTCCTTCTCCTTCTTAGATCCTGAGCCCTACTACTCACTCATCTTGAAAGCTTGTTGCATCCCTAAGTGTTTTTCCTTTCCTTTATTAAAAGTGTGTAAAAAGTCTCTTAATCATCCTCATGGGGAGGATGATTAATAGCTTATGCAAGATGATTATGACTTAGCATATGATTTTCCTCACACAGTTTTACAGTGGTTGTAGCATTCTTTAAGCCATGAGCTTCTCTAGAGCAGAGTGCCTACATCTGCTGGTGCAGCTGTGCAAACTGATGGAAAAGAGGAGAAGGCATTGCTCTGAAATTGTCTAGTGCTTACTGCAAGCCACTGTCTTACTGGCAGTAAGTCAGCTGGTAAAATATCTTATGGCCCCCTATGCTGTCTGCTTCTTCAATACAAATTCTGTGGCATTTTTGGATGTGTGGATGCCTGTATCTCCTGTACAGTGCAACTGATTTGATACTCAAAGATTCACATTTGTGCTGCAGTTGTGGTTGCATTTCTCTTCTTATGCCCTTCTAGCTTCTTCTTCACAGATATTTTCATGTGATGGTAGAACATACCTCCTGAGAACTTCCACTTTTGGGATTTGTACAGGAGGCCAAGAGCCTCTGCTGGCTGTGGAGCACAAAAACAGCTGTGGAAAGTAGTATGAAGAACAATTATTCATTAGGTCTGCAAAATAGCATGCCTGGGAGATCTCATAATCAGAGACAGCCAACTACTTGTTGGCAGTATGGGCCCTCTGTACACATGCTGAGACAAAAATTTTTATAGCTTTGTAGAGGTGTATAAATGTAGATAACTAGAGGAATTCAGAATTAATAGCTCCCCAGGCAGTACCTGGCTTATTGCCTGGCCTTGCTCCCCTGGCCCAGGGGAAAGCTGCCTTTTTCTGCCCTGGCATCTTATGTATAAGAGCAATGAACAGACTCTGTTCTGGACCTTGACTCCAAATTTTTGAAGTGGGCTCCTGAAAGTGGATGGCAGTACCCTTCCTCATCAAGGAAGTGCTGGTGGTGCAGATGTTAGGCTGCCCTGGGGAGGTAAAGGCAAAGGAACACCTTTCTGTTGTGCTCGGGCAGGAGTGGGTTCACTGAGAGAAGAGGAAGATTACTGACAGCTACTGCAGTGATAGTGCTTGTCCCTCATGAGAACTGAGCATAGGAAAAGCACAACAGGGGCTGCAGAAGGTGTGGGGAGAGTCCCTGCTGGATAGGTTGGGTTGCCAGCCTTGTCTCAGGTACTGGCTTTACAGAGGTGACTTCACAAACACTGACATCTCAACAAAGTCTGTCTTAAAATTGTCCATTGTTTTAGATGTCTTTGAAGGTGCAAGTTGAGATGCTGGGCTTGAGGAAGATACAGGCAAGATAAGTGGATAACCAGAAACAAGTCACTCAGCTGGTGTCAAGACTCAAAAGCTTGTGAAACCATCAGCTGGAATGTCTTTGCATTCTGGCCTGAGAATAAGATAGCCCTGTGCTGTCTGCTTGTCCTTCTCCTATGACAAAGACCTCTCCAAGTTTTGCAGTCTGAGCTCCTCATCTCCTGGTGGCCATAAGAGCAAGTCACTTTTTAGCCAACTGTGAAGGAGCAAGTCCTGGTATAGTTAACAGCTCAATTTCTTGACACTGCCTCAATTTCTTTATTTTAGGTGTAAAACAGGGAGGTATATTCTCATTTTAATTTGAAAGCTTTTTTGCATGACCAAGCCTTTCAGTTTCTGTGCCAAACGCTTTCCATGCAGCTGGCCTTGGTGTGAAAGCTGGCAGCAGGAACCATTGCCCATGAGGTATGAGAGTCCCACTGTGTCACCAAGTTTCTCCTCTGAATTTCTGCTAGTTGAACAGAATAAAGTACATGTAATACCCCATTTAACTCAGATAGTAGTGATCAGCTATTTTCTGTTTGCTTGCATTGAAACCTGGACAAACCATGCCTTATGCAAGAAGGGCTGCTGGGGAAGCATGTGAAAACTAGTGTCAGAAATGTCACTGTGACTGGAGAGATAGGAACCAGTTGGTGTTTTATGGGAGGAAGCATCCTTCTTAAACAGAACTTCCACAGTAACCAACAGAAAAAAAAAGTGGTTCCTCACATTCAGTTATGTTGAGATATGATGTTGGAAGAATTGGAAGAGTGAAAAATTACATTGGAAAAGGGCAATGGCCCTTCTCCCATTTTTATATTTTTATTATTTTTATTATTTTTATTATTTTTATTATTTTTATTATTTTTATTATTTTTATAAATACTAATTTCCACCTTAGGAAAAGCAAAAAACTGCATAGGCAAGCCTACAGATATGTACACCAACAGGAGCCCAGCAAAGCATTCACTTATCCATGAAAGATGGAATCAAGAAATAATTTTAGAAGAGATGTAAAGGTTTTAGGAATGCTACATTTTATGGTCACAGTATCTGGCTGACAGCCTCTGAATCTATACCCTACTGCATTTAGTCAAGTCTGGGTTTAAACTAGTTACTAGATTTTTTACTCATTCTTTGCCAGTTTAGTTGAACAGGAAACAGGCACGTTGAACTACTACCATGTGTGATGTACTCTCTGTATTCCTGTCTCAAGAGCTAATAGTGGCACCAATTACACCCTTCCTGATTTTTATCTATCCATAGAACCTCCTCCATGAGGTGGCCATTGCCAGTCACCACTTTTGAATGTCAGACAGAAGACATGGGTATGAACTGTTCACCTTCAGAGATGGTTTGCTACTGGGTTGTGAAAATCACACTGAAGTTCATCTTCTGTGGGAAGATGCTGTCAGCAGTCACAGGATCATTGGGACATAGATTCAGAAAGACTAAAAGTATGTATACACAGAGAAAACCCAAAATCTTTGTGTAAACTACATTTTGGTAAATCCAACCCCTTTTGGGAAATTTTTGACCTGCAGCAGAATGTATGAAGGGAGAGCAGAAAAAAATCTTCAGAAGATCTTAGTGTCCTGGAGATGACAAATATACAGGAGTCTTACACTTCAACCCATGTGCAAAAACATATTTTATTTAATCTTTCATTTAATTTAGAAGTTTTATTTACACTTATAATTTCAACTGTCCTTATCCTGTAAAGCAGTACTGCTTCCTCTAGTATACCCTCAAACACATTTAGTAGTTAGAAGGTAGTGCGGTGTGATGGAACTGCAGGGTTGAATTGTGGTGGCGCTGAGGCTGGACGGCAGCTCTGGAGGCCAGTGCCTCTCCTGCCCACAGCAGGTTGCTCAGGCTCCATTCATATTGGACTAAAGCCACCTTTAAGGATGGGGGCTCCACAGCCCCCCGTGGCTGCCTGTTCCAGTGTTTGAGCACCTGCATAGGAAAAAAAGATTTTTTTGTTTAGATGGAATTTCCTGTATTCCAGTGTGTATGCATGGTGTCTTTATTCCTGTCCTGGACACCACTATAAGATCTGTCGTCTTTTCTCCCAGTAGATATATATACAGTGATGAAGTCCCCTGAATCCTCTGTTCCCCAGGTTAGAAAGGCCCAGTTCTCTCATCCTTTCCTGATATCAGAGACACCCCAGTGCCTTAACAATCTTCAAGGTACCTTTGCTGACCTCACTCCACTATGTTCTTTTGTACTGATGAATCCAGCACTGGACACAGTAATCCAGATGTAACTCACAGGGCTGAGTAGAGAGGAGGGATCAGTTCCTTCCATGAGCTGGCAACCCTGCCAAATACAGTGGACACACTTGCCAGAATATATATGCTACTGCTGCCTTCTGGTCAACTCAGTGTCCACCAGGCCACCCTGACTCAGGGCATGACATGAAGAACTTGTATTTCCCAACACTTATGTAATTTTCACTGGAATTAAATAAATTCCTCTTAAATGACTGCCTACTATACTATATTCATGATGAGCACTGATTCTTGCGAGAACAAGAAGAAATGACTTCCTGTGACTTTAATACTTCAAGGTCTAAAAAGAAAGTAAGAAAATGAAGAGTTGTGAGATTCTGAAAGCATATCATCAATCATACTGCACACCTAAGCAAACCTGAGTGGTTTAAAGGGATGCTAAAGCTTCATCTCTGGCTCTAGATGGGGGTAGTTGTGTTAGAGCATAACTAAAAGGCTTTATGCTAGGGATTTTCCTCAGCTTCAAACACAAGATCCACATCATCTCATACTGCACCTTTCCATATTACTCTTTTACAAATGGATGGAGAAAATAGGAGTCATAATTTAAAATCATTTCCATTCTCTCTCTGGCAAACTGGTCTAGGATTTGAATTTGGGGAGGCAAGGCTTCATATTGAAATTGCTTATCCATCAGTCCACCTCTAGGATGTGCACAGGGAGATATGATAGCTTGGTCTCTTTGGAAACTGTCTCTGTGTGGTACAAAGGTATAGGAGAAAACAAAATCAAGACTGACAAGAGGGACTATTGGGTGAGCCCTGCCGGACTTCCTCCTTCTTCCTGGCCTTTGAGAAAGTGGGGAATGGCAACAAGGTCCTGCAGGTGGTCCAACACCCACACACTTCCCATAGGGCCTGCCCCAGCTGGGCATGGAGAGCCCAGACACAACCTGAGTCCAGCCTGGCTGCAGGGGACAGCCAGCTGCTGCCACAGCCCGTGGGTGTGTGGCAGCCAGTTTTGGAGCCTGCTGATGGAGGTTTTTCTGTCAGAAAGCTTTAGCTTTTTCAGACACTGGATCTGTGTTTTTTCAGACACCCCTCCATGCAAAATCACTTGCTTACAAAGCTTCTGTGTCCTGCGTGAGCAGAAAATTTGAACTAACAGCTTGCAGATGTAGCAGTGAGGGAGCATGCTCTGCTGGTTATGAAGGCTTTAGTCAGAGGCTCTGCAACACAAAGAAGTGAGAGGAAAAAGGCTTTTAAGATGAAACTCTTCTTCAGTCCATTAAATTACCTGCTCAGAATTAGAGGAGAGTGGCTCAGGGATTTCGAACTAATAACAATAGAGAGTAAAGCCATGGGGCAGTGAGAACTATTCGTAATGATTTAACCTCAAAGCCATGATGGTGTAGCTAACCATAAAGGGGTTTGTGTCTAACAGAGGGTATGAGCCAGAGGTTGTGCTGAGTGCATGATCTTCTGTAATTTATGGCAACTGGTAACAAGTCCAGGCCTTCAGAAAGGAAAGCATACATATGTTAACAAATGGGTCCTTGTAGCAGTGTCTTAATTTGGCTTCCGGTGTTACTCCCAAGCAGTGGGACAGAGCGACTCTGAGTTGTCTCTTTTGTGGGAGCAAGATGGGAAGGGGAAAGTAGTACCTCTGCAGTGCAGTAATAACAGACAGCTAATCTGCACTCCACCATCACTCACTGCTCACTGCACAGCAGCTCACACTTCAGCACTAAAGCACACAATTGGTTGATATGACTTAATACCATTCCAGCAGACACAAAAGAAGTGGAACATTGGCATGTGCTTTCTCAGGTGTGTAGCTTCAATTTTCCCTTGGCACTGACTTTGGCATCTGCAAATGCAAATCAAGCCTTTCTGCAAGATATACCTTGAATCCAGTGTCCCAATAGAAGGTTGGGAGCTGGATTCGTCTTTCTTTGAGCTGGATTCTCTGTAAGACCACTAAAAAAAGTAGGGCTTTCTCCTACCATTTTTTTCTCCTGGCATGGAGACATCCGTGTGGAGTATCTTCTTTATCCAACATACTATATCAGTTAAACTTGTTGTATTTGCTGTCCTTAATAACACTGCTGTCTGCAAATGGACTGAAATAATTTCCAAAGTAAAGTGAAGTAGATGTGAAACTTTTTGGGAAACCATTTTGGGAAATGTGTTAAAACCACATTTGTTCTCATGCGCTTTCCTGTCATCCTCTCCCATGCAGTTAATCTTACCTACTTTCCTAAGCTCCTTCCCTTCCTACCACACATGATATTTCCTACCATCTAGGACATTCGAGTGACTCCTCCAACATATATGCTTGGTTCCTTGCTTCCCTTAACAAGTGGCAGCAGATAAGTGTCAGCACTACTTGTTCTTAGGAGTGGGCTCTGATGCTTCAAAACAACCTTCCCCAGAGCGACTTGTAAAGGCTTTCTACAAAGCAACCAGATCAGCATGCTTGTGTGGAAGCTGCAAAACAAACAAGGAATAATAAGGTATCTCCTACAGCTGCAAAATACCACATGTGGATGAAGATAATCCCTTCATTAGTTTCTGAGCACAGTTTCACTAGATAGTATCATAAAACCATGTGATGTCCCTGAATGCAGGATTTTTCATTTGGGCATATGAAGAAACTGAAAAATGTGTAAAATGAAAATCACATGTAGTGCAAAGCAGCCCCATAATGCTGGAAGTTGGTAACATCTGAAAGTAAGTAGTAAAACTGACACATAAAGATGTGCTCTGAGCCAATTTACAGCAAAGGGTAAAGATCATACTGCATTTGAGTCAGAACAGGGTAGGTACTACTCCCTAGTGACTGTACATCCAAAGAGTTTCTTGTGTACTGATTATACTAGAAAATGTATGGAATATATTACAATCTTACATGTTTCTCTGACATGCCATTTCAGAAAACACCATGAGAGTGGGGTAAAACGTAGGGCTCAGTCTTTCATCCTGCATACATACCATCCCAATTTCCATTGCTGTCAAAGATGAAGCAGAGATGTTCATCTCCACATAGGCACTTGTTAGGAGACATAAGTATTCTGACAGAAGGAAGATTTTCAGCAGAAGCATTTTTAAGCCATCCACAGCATCTTACTGCTAAAAATGTCTATGAAAACAAGATACAGTGTATAAAGAGACTGATGATTTGACCAAAAGAAAGGCCAAAAATCCTGTGTTCAGCAAACCCAGGTGACAGTACCTGCATGTAAAACAAAGTCATCTTGACTTCTGCCAAGTCATCATTAGAGAACATTAATATTGGAAATACCCACTTGTTAAATTCTTCTAGATTTTAAATTGCTGAAAAGATGTGTCACTGATACGGAAACTATCATAAGTTCCAGCTCTGTTTCACAACTCCTCACTTTGACTGGGAGACTGGTGACTAGTTGGACTTACTGAGAAGTAAATACAGGCCATCTGCTCCATCAAAGGAGCTGGCACTGCCCTCCTTTGGTCTCTGCCAGCTGAAGAGTTCAAATTCACAGACCTGGAAGACAGAGAGGATCTAGTACGATAATGCATGAGAGCATCAAGATGTGTTGCATTTTCTTAAGAAAAACTTTCATCAAGAGAATGGTTGCATCCTAGAGAGCCACCCAGGGTCAACACCTGGTAATCTATTGCTAGTCATTCCAGATATGGGTAGATTGTGAAAAACCTGGCTTAGACAACAAGGAGATGGCTTCCATATTTCAGCCTAGTTTTCATAGACTGCAGGACAATATGCCATACAAGCAGAATTCCTGTCTCTGCTTCAGACAACTCCATGGTGAGTTTGTGGGCTGGTCCTTTGGCTTTTTGCTGTGGGGAGCTTGGAAAAAGAGGCAAGAGTTTCCAGAGGGTCTGAAGTGACCTGAACACTTAGTTCGGTTCCCACCAAAGCTGCTGGTGAAACTGTTCTTTCCAACCCTCACCTGAAAGATGGGAAAGAGCAAACAAGGAGAGTTTGATGGGGTAATGCTCTGGTATCAGGAGCTTTGGTGCCATGAAACCTTTATCCAAGGCCTAGTAAATGCACTGACTTCTGTGTGTGGAGAGGAAAGGGTGAACCAGCAGCTCTTCTGCCGGACAGCAGCCTGATGACTTCTTCTTCCTGCTGGGAAGGAGCACATGCAGACTGATATATTCTTAAAAATGAGCATCCTCACATCTATCTGCAGATCACTGTACTGACAAAGTGATGCAAACCCTCACAGTTCACCCAGCACATACAGAGTTTTCCAGAGCACTGATATTTGCAGAGGCAGGGGCAGTGTGGTGCACTGTGTCCTGCCTAACTGGAGACACCTCCCTGTGGGATGTGCTTCAGGAAAACATGTTCACCTCTTTGGTCTCTCCTCTACAGCCTCTTGCTGAGGGTAGAGACACCTTGTTAAGATTGATGGACTTCACTGAAAAACACTGTATGTCCTTTTTTGTTCTGATAACTCAAAGAACTTCATAAGGACAGTAGGAACTTGCATTCCATGAGGAGATTTTTCAGCGGTTTGAGGGGATATCAGGGACTTTGGGTGGCTTGCTGGGACAACAGGGTGAAGCAGACTGTAGTAGGGTCTATAACTGATTCCTTACCATAAGTTGTTCTCAAGTAGCATCAGGAATGCTTCCCCAGAGTCTTCAGTGGTCTCACAGTCTGCACAGCACCAGCACCACACCTGGGGGCAGAGCCACATCCAGACACCCAACATTTTAACTCTCTCATTTCACTGCTAACCCACACCCTCTGTGGCAAAGTAAGCTTAACCAAATGTAATAAAACCAAGCTTCCACAGGCTGTAATCACTAGACATGTTCCCTCTCAAAAGGGACATGTACATGAAAAAAGTGAAGGACAAGCCAGGGATAAGAAAAAAGCCATGTAAAATGAAAAGAGCATGTGGCTGCTAACACCAAAATCCTCAACATTTATTGCATGATGCTTCGTGCCTTCAAATGTTCTGCAGAGTTAGCAGAGTCCAGCCAGGCCCTGATAAGAAGTGTGGCTTGGAGCTGACTGGAGTGTGTACAGTGCTCGGTGAAATTTCTCCATGACTCACCTTGAAAGCAATAAGCTGAATAGTGAACCCCTAATGAACTTTGACTGAAGTGTTTACTTCAGTGCAATCAAGTGACTGGAATAATAATAATGATAATAATCATCTTTACTGTTGCAATATAATAGCAATGAAAGCTAGCTAGATACTCTCAAACCTTCTTGGAAGGACTTCCTTATAATTTACACCCCATAGCTGAAATACAGATCCTGGTACACTCGTACCATACATCTGTTCTCCTGACTTTTTAACCATAGAGTGCTAGTTTATTACTGAGCTTAAGGATAAAAGAAGCAAGAAATGAAAGTAAAAAAAGGTTTCCTCTCCACTAAGTACATTCAGATGTCAGCCTCCAAGAGCCCTAGACAATGTTTCATTCCTGGATTGTTTTACCTTCCCACTTCTGAGGCAATGTTGTTATCAAATAGGTGTAATCACAAAAGGCTTGGCTTTTAAAATGGATAAATATTATTTGAAGATATTATCAATAAATTAAATTAAAATTAGCTGCAGTGTGTCAGCACATCAAAACTTTCAAAAGGACAGATTCATGGAACAACTGTTATGAATCTTCCATCAATCCTTGCTTTGGTGAAAGTTTTCAAGGATGTCCAGGCTGGAGCTGGGAAGTCCAGCAGCAATTAATGATACGCATGAATGATACACCTGCTCTAAAGAAATATTGCTAGGGTCAGTTTTTGTCAAGAGGGAAATGTAGCTGACCACTGGACAGCATTTAGAGTTTGTACCATCTCACAGACTGAAAGAGATTAAACTTTTCAAGAGGTCCCCAAAAAACAATTTATGTTTCCATATCTAGCTTTGGCAAGGATCCTTGCTAGCCACATGCAGGGGCTTCCCACTGTTCACATTCCTGCCCTAGAAAGTGTTCAAATACAGCATTTGCCTGTACCCACAAAAGATACACACTACACAAGCACATGAATACATATGTCTTTTTGGACAACTCTTCAGTGGAAGTGATGATGTTAACCTTCCTCCAATGGCTTAATTTAGCCAAAAGAACATTTCAGCTAAATCCAACCTCCTTCTACCAGTTTCAGAGATAGGCAGGATTTTAATGACTTTTGCATTTTTACACCACCTTGCAATTCCTTCTGATTCTGTAGGCAGTCTGGAACCACAGCATTTGACTTATTCTGTGGAGAACTTGCACATCTCAGCAGAAGTCTTATGGTCTCATGGAAGACTTAGTGTGATAACATGAAGGGTGTATAGATGCTTAAGTTTAAAACATATTTGAAAAGCCTAGATACTGATTTGTGGACTCCTTTTCAATATACAGAGCATCCTCTTTTTGCTCTCAGCTCCCTACTCACTTTCCTGAATGTCTTTTCTCCTAGGATACAAGAATTGCTGAAGCCACTTTTTTTTCTACAACCTCCTACACTTCTTGGAAGAGTCTGACAAGACAAATACCTCTTCCATGCTCTTTGTGCAGCTGAAGTAGCCTTAACAGGAAAGGATAAACTTTGAAGGCTCTTTATTACAGAGCTATATTCAGAAGCAGGTTTGTTGCTCAAAACATGATAACAACCAAAGTATAGAGATGGGCCCAGAGACTGCTAAACTGTCTTGTGCCCAAAAATATCTTTTAGAGGGTGCAACAGATCACCCTCTGGGTGAAAGACTGGGAGGTTTTAAAAGCAGTTCTATGAAAGCTGTATGCACACATACTCTATCAAGGCTTGAAGGGTACCCTCATTCTTCCCTGTGAGAGCTGGCCAGCAGTAAAAGAGTAGCAAATAATCTGTCTAGAAAGATTAGAGTCACAAATGAAGAGTCTGTGCTAGGAATTTAACTTTTTGATGCCTGTTATCACAGGCAGTATCAGGCTGTGGGCTGTGATTACTTGCTTCATTTCTCCCATGGTACATGCAAACTGTGCTTTAAGGGTGCCACAGCATGTGACTAGATAGCTATAGGGAGAGAAAGTTAAATAGGTCTGAAGTGTAGCAAAATTTTAAGTTAAGCTGAAAGGATAGCTAGGAGAGCATCCCTGCTGTTCACAGCCTATTACTGCCTAGATAAGGAGTTATATGTAAACTTCTCATGGTCGCTCTTTTGACATGTTCCTGGTCCTGAAAGTCACTTCTGTATGCTGACAGAGACTATCTAAGCCTCCTGCTTCCCTCTCCAATCTGAAATATTCACAGGTTCCTTGCCAGGGGCACAGACCTTTGCACGTTCCTCTACTTGAAGCAAAAAAATTTAAAAGTGGTTCTCTTTAGAGTAATCACCAGCAAACTAGATAAAGAAACTGACATATAAATTGTAGTAATTTGGGTTGGTAGTTGGCATCTGTGGATATGGCCCTGGCAGCAAATAAATCCCAGCTGGGCTGATGAGTCTCTGGCTTTTCTATGTTCTGCAGGCAGTCAGCAGCAGAGCAGGATCTGTCTCTCAGACATCTATACACCCTCCTCCTGCCCAGGGCTCACGCTGCCTTGGCTGACAGAGCAGGCAAGTGCAAAGCTGCCTGAGACGTGATGTGTAATTCTGACCTCTTAGGCAAACTTGAAAGCTGTGTGTTCTGTACAACACAAGGCTAATGCTGCTGGTAGTGAAAGAGAGGAAGGAGCACAACCACCTTCCCAAGAGCTGTCTTTCCTGTCACCCTAGATATGCTGGGGGAATTGCTATGACAGCAGTTGAGGAGCAGGAATTTCTCACTGATGAGCACTTTCTTTGCTAGAGCAGGGTTGAGGCACCATATATTCCCTTCATTGCTACTGCCCCAAAATTTCTATCCCCTTTCCACTCCTGCAGCTACTCATTCCTCAGATGTGCCCACCCTCCAACACTGCCTTCCAGTTATCTTCAGGCACAATTTTGTCACACCCATATATTTAATGCATCAAGTGTCTTCATCACAGACATCTTAAAACCATCTTTTCCAAGGGTTCCTAGTGATGCCTTTTCCTGGTCTTAAAAATTGAGAGCCAGACACAATTAAGGGACAACGGGTTTTCCCTCGGTATTTAGTAAGGATCCTTGTGGTGCACCACTTCACCAAGGTGGGATGTGCCGCAATGCACCCCCACGACAGATGGTGTATACAATTTATAGACCTTAAAAATCAGCATATCTAACAGGGGTGCCCCAATGGGAGGCCTGGATGAATGGTGTGATATTCCCCCATCTGTGGAATTCCCCCTGCATGGGCCAAATCTCTAGTTTACAGGATGTGTTCTAGAGAGGACCTTGGTTTCCAAGACAGTGTAGGGTTTTCTGGCCTCCTACCACCACCACAAGGCCTTTAGGATGTTTGGTCTCCTGGCCTGGCAGAATACTAGGGCTATGCTAAGTTATCAGACTTAAGGAATTACAAGCATGCTTGCTAAGAATACTGAGGATATATAGAAGTTGTATAAAAGATATATAAAAGAAAAGGCAAAAATCCATCTTGGCATCACTAGTGCTTCTGTGCTGGACCAAAAGGTGCTCCTCTACATCCACCTGTACGCTGTCTATAGGTTGCTTGACTAATACCCTCCCTTAGCAAGGGTATTATTTTTATTTTGTCCTGTGATGTATGCACTCAGCATCCTTTAGATGCAAACCCTTTTTGAAATCTGAGACTAACACTAGCAATACCTATGTTCCATCAGCAGTTTAGAATATAAGGGGTCCACTCTGAATTTCATGGCTCAGTGGAAGGGTGTTCATAACCCTTTTGTGTCTCTGGTGTAAACAATTCTAAATTTATTCTAATTCAATGTGCTCTTCTATGTTTCATCCATGTAGTGAGTAATAGAATGGATCTTGACATCAAACTTAGGGAAGTCGAAGTTTGTATTAAAACCATATTTGCTAATACCTCTCTAAGTGACCTAACCTACTCCTTTGCAACACTCTGGATAAGGTATTTACCCACTCAAAGGCTGCTTCTACCTCTTCTCAACTCAGCAAGTTGTGCTTATCTGAGCTGCAACTGAGCCTTAAGCCCACTAAAAGGCCTGTCTTATTCCCTGATATACACTTTCTTCTATTTGGCAGAATTACTCTAGTTCAAGTTTGATGATGTATGTCTCTTATAACTAAGGCCATAGGACTTGAGCTGATTCTACTGTCATCCTACTGTGAGCTTTTCGTGCTAGGTGTGAGTGAGCCTCCTGTACATCACAAGAAATCTGACTTCAGCAAGTAGAGTGCTTCCATGTGAATGGGCATGGGTCATGAGAATACATGAAAGCACGATTTGCAGGCTGGCACTGCTAACTCTGCATCTGTTTCTTGTGTTCTTGCCCAGTGAATTTGCCCTTACCCTTTACAGCTGCTGAATGGCTGAATGGCCTGGCCTGTGTGAGCACTGCAGACACATTCCCAGTCTGATGGCATCCACAGGCTGCTTAAAACTCATGTTTTATGCAGGGCCACAGTAATTACACAGAAAGCCAGCTTACAGCCCACATCCCCTTCTCTACAGAGGCATTTTCTCATGGTGATTAAGACCACAATCAGCTTTGCTTGCTGCTTTAATAAAGCTCAGATTTGGGAACAGACGGGCTGCTTCCCTCTGCCTATAACTGAGAGCTGAAAGCACAGCAGTCTGAATCCTATGATGATCTTTGCCCAGTTTTACAATATTTTCTGCATTTGCCATCCGATATAACTGCATTTTGAGTGATGATGTTGTGCAGCTTGAGGGGAAACAGATTGGAAAGACAAGATATAACTGCAAATGAAGTCACTGTTTACTATACACAAATATAAACAATGAAAAAAATGGATTACTTTTCTTTCAAATACAAGTAGTTTGTTTAGGTGATGATTCACCCTGAGGAGCGTGGCTTTCTCTGCATCCGCTCACCATTTGTGCATTCATAAAACAACAAACCACTAATTCTCAGCAACTGTGGAGAGGCAGAATAATGGTTTCCTCTCTTACATTCTTTTTGAAGACACCATCCAAATCTTTTTTCCCCCAAGTTCATGTGCTCTCAGCCTTACATCGATTGTGAATTAGGGCTGACTCCTTACCACCCTCGCAGCTCAAATCAGAGAATCGGGTCGGTTTTGCGGCAGGTCGCGGGTGTTAGGGATGGATGTGACCAGGCTGCAGCGCAGCTCCCGGCCTCTCTGGCCTCGCTGCTCTCCTCCGCTGGCCGCAGAGCGGTACTGCCTGCATCCCTGCCCCGGCCCCCGGCTCACGCCTTCCTGAAGCAGCCACCAGCGGCCTGCCGCATCCCTCCTTCTCCCAATGCCCACTAGATGACGCCTCTGATTTTAACAGGAGATCGTTAACCGTAGGAGTGGAAGATTTCATAGCTTCACTCTTAATACTCCACATTCTACGTCTGTGCGTGTGTGCGTGCGCGAGTGGGTAAGTGAGCGTGTGTGTGTGATGCAAAGAAGGCTCGAGATCAAGTAAGACCGGAAAACATCTTCACTATTGTGTTTCCAAAGACTCTAAGGGGGCAGAGACACCTTTTGTACTTTCACACCCTGTTGTTTCCTGGATTGTGGAATATCAGTGGCAAAGAGACGCTGTCAAATAACCTGCTGCAAATACAATCCTGTGAACACGTGCAACCTGAGACCAAACCCAAAAAGAACATAAAAAAGGCAGCAAAAACATCAGTAAACAGGTACATTTCAGGCACTCTGTCTTGTAGTGCATACCTTGTTTACATATGCAGCAATAAAGAAAAGGTCTTGGTCTCGGTCACCAAAGTCCTTTAACTGCTTATACGCCTCAGAAATGCCTGCAGCAGAGCTAAGTCAGTGCCCTAGTTAAAGAATAGCAAGGGACACTCCTTTTCACCTACCTGCCTTTTAGCATAAATGCAGTTGAGTCTATAAAATCAAGACAGAATTTTATTTTAAAGTTACACAAAGCAGTTAAGACTAATGTTAAATACAGACCATAAAACAGATTGACTAGTCATTGTTACAAGTTACAACAAGTTTATTTATTTAAATTATCTTGATTGGTTTATAACAGGCAATTACAACTTCTTCCTCTAGGAGCAGGTGCTCCTGCTTCCTTTTGTTATTCCTTTTCTGCAAGTGACATTGTAAATGTGGGTGGGGGAAATTAAAAGTTTTTTACAGCAACATATTCCTGTGCTTGGACAATACAGCCTTCAGTTTACCAAGGGCTGAGGGTGAAATCCTGTCATTAGAAACTCAACAGTGTGTGCTAGCTATGGGAGGACTCTGAAGTGAGAAACAGCACAAATAGAGTGTGGCTGTTTTTCTCTGACAGACCTGGGCCTGTCCCTGCAGTGCTTCAAAAAGAACAGAGAGGAAAGGTAGGTTCTAATCACAAGGAAGTAAGTGATCATTATACTAGAAATAACGAGCAGCCACATATACCATCATGTCAAAGACATTTTCTGAAAGCTATTTCTTTCTAATATATTGGGAGGAACTGAAACTCCTGAACTGAAACAAGTTAACCTTCCATGGCTTTTCTTTTTTAACCCTGGGATTCTTCAGACTGCCAAGTGATTCCTGCCCTGATTTCATTGTCAGTCCTCCTGAGAACTTGAGAAATGTCAGTTAGAACCACTGTTGGCCAGTAGTTGAAGGAGCAACTGTGCTGTTTCATTACCTAGACATCTTTTCTTTTTCCTATATGTGAACCATACTAAAAATGCCTAGAGAGTTTTATATTAACCCAGTTTCACCCTCTGTGCTACCAATTATTGCTGCTAATCAGCACTTCTGTTACTGTTTACAGCCTCTTCTGTAATTCACAAAACTGTTTCTTAATGTGAAAAGAACAACAAGCAGGAAAATTGCCCTACATCGCTTCAAATGGCAAAAGTGTTCAGGACTTCCTTATGCAATAGGAAGAAGTAAGAATGGGCATATGTCCAGCATTTTTTTCCCATCCAAAAATGCATCCAAGCAGCTCAGGTCACTGCATCCCTTCATACCTTTTGAGTACTGTAAAACATCACAATACCCTGACATTCACAGTGTAGGCAGGCTCTGACTTGCGACTCTTCAGATCTGTCTGAAAAACTTCACTTCTAAACAGTGCTATATACCTTCCTCTGCAGAAAGGCCTCAGTGATTCCAGGGATTCATAAAGGGAGGGAGATGTCTAGACTATGGCCCAAATTGCTTTTCTTTCCCTTCAGTTGGGTAGAAAATGGATAGAAATGAATGTGATGTATTAACATCCACTCCTTTTGCTCACTGTCCTGGAACATGACTTGGGCAAGGTAACATTCCAGTCTGCAGTTGTTAAAACATGCTGTCTAGTACATGGCTTGACACAGCTTGCCTTCTTTGGTTAAACGAGACCTACAAGCAAGCCTGCTAGACATGATTTTCCCCATAATTAATTTTTTTTACATTCTTCTGCAATAGCATTTGAAGTATTTCTGCCTCTGGCTAAAGAGACAAGTTGAATTTCTTGGTCTCAAGGTGGTGTCTAAAATACAGCTGGATAGTAATAAACCTGTTTTAAAAGTTTGAATTCAGTCATGCAACACAGGAAGCAAGCTGCACAGACTTTCTTTAGCTTCCAGTTCAGGGCCTGAGCACCCTGTGGCTAGGTGCAGCCCACAGGTGATGTGGAGAAGCACTCTTTTTGCTTGCCAGGCATGAGAAATTTGGGTGCTGGGTTGGGTTTGAGGTGGAACAGGAGATGAATAGCAGCTCTGCTTTGGACCAGTTATTTTTCTTCTCATTACCAAGGATGAGCACAAACCTGGGCACAAAAACCTGGTAAGGTTGATGCACATAGGCCCAAGACAGTGCATAAATTCTCTGCCAGAAAGCAGTGGGGGTGTGGTGTGGGTCCAGAGTTGCTTTGCTGCAGAGAATGGTGTTTTGTGAAACAAGATTTCTCTGAAAAAAGAATCAAGTCCAAGATGAGAGGACAGTGAGTTATCATCATCATTTTTGTGGCAAGTTGTTAAGGAAAAAATTTCTGCTGTGGAGTGGCATGAAAGTGACCTATTCTTTGTCTTCCTCCTTTCTGGGACAGAAACTCACACTTTTACTGACATGCTTGGTGGTTTAAATTTCCACAAGTAACATGCTGTTTCTCTTCAGCAGGCCTGTTCACAGCACACAAGCCTGGTAAATCCCAAATGTGCAACACTAATCAGTAAATTTGAGAGCCCATCCTGGAAGCACTGATTAGGAGACCGTGTACTTCCTCAGACCATCTTCCAGATCATACCCACGAAACCTCTCCCAGAAGCTTGATGCTCTTTTTCCAATTTCACTGCATTCATGTCCATTCTCTCATTGAACTTAGAAAGAAAAATAGGAGGAATGCTCTTGATTCATATTGGGTATGTCCTTATATGCTTAAGCTCTTTGAAATCAACAGAGGCATTTATATGTAAAAGTGTTGCTCAGCACAGATAAAGAGCACAGAATAAGGGAAATGAGTTGCACATCTGCTGCTTTCTGCAGTGCCATTCAATCAGAAAGCATTTAAAGAGGCTCTAAAAACATTAGTTTGGTCAGAAATGTCAAACATGCCCCCTATAATACTTTTAAACAAATGCTATTGATAAGAGAAGTATAAAAGCTACCCTCTAATGCATGGCTACCTGGATGGGGCAGAACCCTCCCTCATCTGTTGCAAAGAACTTCTCTGTCCCTTTTTTTGCTCATTATCAAACCACAAGACTCTACCTGTGCTTCACAAAGAGCAACTTTTGTGGTGTTTACACAGGTGGGCTAGGCAAGGGGGTGTGAAGACTTTTGGCAGCTGTGCAAAAGCCTGATGTGAAACTATGAGAACACGAACATTTCTAGGGTTGAGTTATTTAAAACACACATTTCTGAAAGTGAATTGAATTCCATGCTTGCAAAAGATAAATATAATGCTAACACAACAGATCAGAGACTGCAGTCTGGTATTCATTGCCTGAGCACAAGTCAGAGTGGCTCTTTAAACCTTCCCACAGCATTTGCAGCCATCGAACCTCCACCATGGTCTGGAAGGATTACTTGTGGAGGGTGAGAGCTTAGCTCATTTCCTCTGCCCTTGCAGGCCTTGGTCTTTCTGTTGAGGCTGCTGCTTATGTGATAGCCTGAACAGCTGGTGTGTAATGGGGATATTCTTGAGGAATTCAAATTGGGGACTTAGATACGGAGGGGCTTGCTCCCCTGCAGGAATTATTAGAGTTGCAGTGGTAAGAACGGGATTTTGGGGGTTCTCTCTGAAAAGAGAAAGGAGAAGTGCAATGTGGAGGCAGGGAGGGAAGTGTGGCACCTCATGGCCACCTTGAATCTCCTGGGCTGCAGCAGTGGTGGGTCGAGGTGAGCAGCAGCAGAGCCCCTGTTATGGTGGCTCAGTGGAGCAGAAGTGAAGGCAAGCTGCATGCAAAGCTGGGCAAAAGGCTGTGCCTGGTGAGCCTTCCTATCCTCCAGGATCAGGGGTGGGCACAGAAAGGTTATAATCACCATTACTCCCACTCAGGGCATTTTTGAGTCTATTGTGTATTCCCCTATTCATGCATAAAGCAAAAACACAGGGAAGAAGGCAAACAGAGAAAAAATTGACGAGGGAGAAGGTGGCTGAAATGGTGATTTGTTTCTCAGAATGCAGAGCTAAATTCATGGACTGTATTCCTAGAGTTGCAGGTCCAGGGTGGCATTTCATGGTTGTTCTACTTATATGCTTCTTTGGCACAGGTGGGCACTCAGTGAGCAGTAGCTATCCTGGGGAGACCCGGAGTGATGCCCTCTGTGCTTTGTACACTAGGAGTTTCTCTGAGGTAACTCAGGCTGTTTTCATGAAAACATTGGCATCTAATGCAACACAGATTACTCTACATAACTACATACGGACTGGGTGCAGCTCCACCAAAGCTGGCAAGGGCTCTGGAGAGAGATGTTTTTCTTGTCTGCCCTAGTTTTGGGTCCCTGTTGATTTCAGTGCCTCAGGATCAGTCCCAGGGATGGAGGGGAGGGCATCCCTTCTCCCTGTGGTGAGTCACAATGCCATTTGTCAGCCTCAGCTGCCCAGCCATGGGTAGGACATGTTCTTTCTCTGCAAGATATGATCATCACTGAGCTCCCTGGTTGAAGCAAACATGCTGAGAAAGAAAGTCTAATTGAGCCAGCCAAAGCCACAAGACTGATCCATCTCAGGGTCCCGGTGTAGGACTGAGGATTTCCTGGCCCTCTGGAGCTCTTTGCTCCAGATACAAAGATGCATTTCTCACATGGTTAGAATATCACTAACATCACTTCAAGATGAAAATGTGGAATGGCAGCAATTAGACTTCATCATGCCTTCCCCCACACCCCTTACCTTTGTTTCTCCTTTTCTGTACATGTTTACCCTAAGATTCACAAAAGATTTCCAAATCTCCTCTTCCTGCATTTCTCCAAGCTGTTGTAGTGCAACACATACTTCTGGGGGAGGATGCTGAAGTGTTTTACCTCATGATTAGCACGATAAAATTTACTTTCCATGCAGAGTTTCCTGAGACAAGAACCCAGTTTTTGGCCAGTCCCTCCCAGCATTGTTTGGCCCCTGAGACGGGTGGGCAGGGGAGTGGGAATCTCCTGTGGCAGCCTGGCACCCCGGCCAGCAGGGAAGCTCAGGCTGGGGAGCAGGGCTGGGCTCAGCTGTCCCCTCGGCAGTGTGTGCCACAGGCACTCGTTAACCATGTTTGGGCTGCTTAGTGTCAGGGCCTTTATTGTGCCAGTTCTGCTACCTTTACAGGCTGTGCTACTTAAGCTAACAAAAAGTTTGTAAAGGAATAGGATATGAAACACATAAATAAAAGTATCAGGTATCCCTAAAACATGTGTGGATTAAGCTGGTGAAAAGGTGAAATTTCTCTTCCCTGTGAGTTAATGTCTGTTTTTCTTGGAAACTGTACTTTGAGGGCTGCCCCCCCTTTTACTAAAGTGATAAAAGATACGTTTTCTTATCTGAATGCAATGACATTTTAAAAGGCTCCTTTTGTTGTTTCTAAACCTCCATGTCAACAGTTATACCTCTTATACAATTTTCTTCATATTTACTTAATATAACTCTACATTGTGTTGATATAAAACTAGACAGCATACTTTTAACTTCTCAGTACTTTTGTTGGATGAAAATCTTTACAACGCCAGACTAATCTTTCAGAACTGACAGCATATTGGCATGGCATGACAATTTAAATCCACGTTGGAATATGTTTATCCATCACCTGGCATTATGATACTTTTTTTTTTTTACTTCTGGCTTCTAGACGCTGTTACTTTTGTTTCAAGCTGAGTGTTCTTAAAGGTCAGGTGTTTCACTTCTAACTCTTCGTTACAAAAAGGTTTTGAAACTGTTTATTCATAGATATCAGGAAGGTATTTCTCAAAAGAAATAAGAAAACCCTTTGGACATAACTTTTATTTTTCTAGCCTTTGTTAGTTAATTCCTCTGTTAATAATTTACTTGTGAATTTGAACAGAAAAATTTATTCTATGACCATAAGGACGAAAAATTCAATTGCTACTTTCTAGTAAATATAAAAAGAACTATTTTTTATGGAAAAGAATCATTAGTAGTAAGTACAGTTTGGGTGAAAGGGATGGAGACATCCTGATGTGGGAAGAGAGACTAAATTAAAATTAAAATTCCTCCAACACCCTTTTTTTCCCCCAGCAGTAACTATCAGCAGAAATAGTCTGTAATTCTGCCAAACTATACCCAAGAATCTCCACCCTGACAGTGAGGCCCTTCCCGCATTTATTGGAAGACAAAAAACACATGACCTAGTTTGTTTCATTTAGAACTTGTTTAGAAAATGCCACACTCCCTGCTCTTCTGAGGCCACATGAATATACAATTTGCTAGTTGGATCTACCCTTCAGTTTAAAGCTCCTTGTTAGAATGGTAATAATGACCCACTGCTTGGCACCCCTTGTCACCAGCAGCAGAATGAATAAGCTGTGGTCAGAAAAGGACAGTAGGTTTAGCCTGTGACTAAATGGAACAGAGGGAGCAGTCATGAGTGGTAATATGGAATGTTATATGGAAGATGCAGAAGTAAAAATCTGTGGGTGCCAAACTTCACTGAAGAGTTTAACTCACATTTGCTCTCTACTTCTCCTATGCTCTCATTCAGCTCCTGGAAAAAGAGCAAACATACTGAGACTCTGTTTCTTTAGCTTGTGAGAGAGCAAAGCCAGGAATTTGCTTTTTTCTCTTCCTTCCCTATGAAGATTCAAGGTGCTGGGAAATAACTTGGATGCTAGTTTTGAAGAAGCAACCAAGCTAAAAATCATCACCAAGCAGAATTTTCCTCAGAAACTACAGGTTCATGATCATACAGAGAAGAATATGGGCTGAAAAATTCTTAAAATGGAAAACATTGTGTAGCTATCAACAAGAGTGGATACTGAAAGAAAAATTAAAAGGAGAATACAATTCTTCCTTTACAATTGTATAAAGGGGGAAACCACAGCTATCCAGGAACAGATTTATTAGGTAAATTCCCATGCTATGAGCTGCCTAAAGATGAAGTCAGTGTTATTAGGATTTGTTTTGACAATAGACAGTATGAACTTTACTCATGAATATAATAACAGAAAACAATTTGCATGTGTCACTTTTGCTTGCACATTTTCAGGGATAAGTTCTTGCTGGAATACTCTGCACTATGACTTCTGCTATCACTGTTGACTGAAAACAAACTAAAACAAAGCTAAAATCCTGCTATTTACAACCAGCCTGGAAAAACACTATCAAAATGAGCTAATCCTGGGTTTGAGTGTTCAGTAAAAACCTACATGTGAATGGAACCACAGATAGAAAACCTGATCTGCACCCATCCCATACTTCTGAGTGGTAGTCCTCGACCTTGAGCTCTTTTATGGGAGATGAACTTGGTAGAGTTCAATGTCTTTAATGCCTCAACCAGCGACATCCTTGCTTCTGGCTTAAGATATTCTAAGCACTAATCTTAGAAGTAGCCCGGGGAACTCAATTATAGAAGTTTACATGAGCTGTGATTGTTTGATGAATGGTACTTCAGAGGAAAATAAATTCTAGCCATGTGAACAGAAAAAAGGGGCAAATGTTGCTATTTTCTCACTGTCACTGTCAATGCTCCTTGAAAAGAACAGGAATGGGTGTGTATACTCCGAGGAGGAAAACACCCAGAGATGACCTAATGTGATTTCAGGTCTTATTAAAAACGTCCTCTGGAAATAAACTGTTCCAAAGCAGTGATGTGCAAGCATGGCAGCTTGAGAGTGGAAGGACCTCTCCGGTCACAGAGCCCACCTCCCCAAAAAGTCACAGCCACGATTTAGGATGTATCAGACGTGCAGCCACAGGTTAATTAGCAGTGAATAGCTCTCTGCAGCCATACTAAGAAACCACTGCAGCCAATGTCTGTTGAACTTAACAGTGCTCACTGTTGCAAAAGCGACCTGAACAACCTCAGCCTTCCTGGCTTGTCAGCTTTGAAGAGTATTTAACAGGTCATTCATTGCAGCAGTGGATTAGTGGCGGATGAAAAATGTATCATTTCAGTTCTTCTCTCCCAGCAGCAAGCAGCTGATGCCATGGCATGTTAAACATGTTTATTCAAGCAAACTGTGCTCCTTTTACTTTTGCTGAATAAGTGCAAGTTCCGCAATATATAAATGTTGCTGTCACGCTGACTGCTGTGAAAGAAATGTGTATTGTTGTCTGGGATTGAATAGCTGTTTAACACAGTGGTGAAAACAGAGAGCTGTGGAAAAGTTCTTAGAGGTAATGGATTTTCAGTAGCCATTCTTTAGTTCTCCTTTCTAGCTGCTCATGTTACACAGGGAGTGACATTTACATTAGTGATCAGCAAAGTGACCACCCATCTAAAACCTTATTCAGCTGGGATCCTTTGCACCCAGGTATGCTGTGATGGTTCAGTGGGAGCCTTGACTTGCTGTGAAGCTTTTAATCACTCATTACCAAGGGGTTTTGAAGGTAGGAGGTTCTGTGACTTCTCTGCATACTGCACAAAGCAGGCTGTGGCTAATTCAATGTTCTGGGTGCAAGGGGGAAGCAAACTCACTCCACCACTTGGACTCAGTAAAGGGCAGGATATTCCAGGTCTGGCAAAGACAGCTTTTTTGCTGTTCTCCTCTTTCTTTTGCCTGGTTTGGGCAATGGTTGTGGTTTCAGAGTGGTATAATGATGATTTTGATCCAAGGCCTTTGATTCATATATTCCACAAAATTTGCTCCAAAGTACATCTCAGAAAGAAAACGTGTTTGCTGCAAGCAGTTTTAATATGTTACAGGCTATTTAAAAACTGTTAATCCCAAAATCTCAAGGAATTTGCAAATGATTTTTTACAACCACCTTTATTCATTCATCCACTTCCAGGTCAGTCTGTAATTATCATCAGTGACTTTGCAAAAGATTGCAGTTAAGTCCATCTGTGGTGCCCATCATGTGTAAGGCCACTGGAAATACACAATTTACAGTTCCTTCTTGGTGTCTGCTGTCTATGCCAAGTCCATGGGGATCTCCTGGAAATTATCCTCAGAACATTGCATCTGTATAAAGAACCTGAATGACCAGGAAAATGGAAAATGGAAATGGTAATAGAAAATACAATAATTATTTTTGCAGTTTGGAAAATCTCCCTTGAGATATATATTTTAGCAATAGTTTTAATTGCATTTTATAGAAAGGAGCAACTATAGTGGCAGGAAATTTGGAGATAGCTCCTGTGGTGGTGTAGACACTTTAGTCTTTGCTGCATCAATGGTGCTGATGAAATATTGAGATGATGGTGATGAGACAGAGAGCTATGCTCTTTACAGTCTGGTTTCACTGGGATTTCATGGCTTGCCCTTTCATTTTAAAATAGGAAGAGAGATCCCCACCAAGGCTACAATTTTTCTGCTGATACTTGCTTATAAGAAGAAAAACCCCTGGTATTGAGGGACTTTTTGTTCATGTGAAAATTTGGATTCTCATGTCTCCAATAAGAATGATGAGCACCCAGAAACTGCAGACCTGTACCCAGTATCAAATGAATTACATTTGTGGTAAAATCACAACCTTCAGTGGCATGATAGGGAAGACCTTGTACACCAATATTTTCAGGCATCACTGCATTAATGAGCTGCAATAATACATGCCTTGGAGCTTTTGCCAGGTATCTTGATTCCAGCCAGGACAAGGTCAATTTTTGCAGGAGCCAGGAAGAGCATGGTTAGGATCCAGAGATTTTTCTATACTGCATCACATCTTTGCCAGGGACAGTGGGAAGGGAGTCTCTTCCAAGGAGAAAGGTTTCTTTTCAGTCAAGTAAACATGATGGAAGGAGAGGTGATGTGGTTCAATGGTTCCAAGCTGGAAGAAGAAATTGGATAATGCTGGTTCCAGTCCAGAGGGAGAGGTTGAAGGATGCCATTTCCAAGCTGTATGGAACAGTTGAAGTGGTGTGGCTTTGGTCAGGTCAAGCTCTGCAATGAACATTTTGCAAGTGAATCACTCTCTCTTTTGTACACTTTGTTATGAATATTGTTGCTGTCAGTGTTTGTTTTCTCGTCTCATGCTGTTCCAGTAAACTGTTCTTATCTAAACCCATGGCCTTTATGTACTACACCTACAGTTCTCCTCCCATGGCCTTTACCTATTGTGCCTCAAGTTTTCCTCTATCCCACTTGAGGAAGAGGTGGAGCAAGCAGCAGCATGCTTTGGAGAGCACCAAACTAGGGAGTACCCTTTCTAAACCATGACACCAAGCTTTGCCTGAGCTGTGCTTATGGTGCTGAAAGCCTCCTGACAGAAGGTGTGCAGGATGGCTGAGGCCCTGGGCTGACCCCAGAGCAAAGAAGAGGGAAAGGAAGAACAAGGAACTGCATGGCTTTGACAGCAGGAGCTGTGACAGCTTGCCAGGCATGCTCCAGAAAGGTCATCCTTTCAGCTCCAAAACATGGACAAAAATTGGACAGCATCCAGTAGCAGCAGCGAGGAGCTCTGCTTCTTGTCAGACAGTTTCCTGACCAGAAAGAAAAGCAAATGGCCCCTTCAATTGCTTTCCTAACTTGTCACCTCTTCAGATCCCCAGATTCTTCCATATAACATCTCTGGAAGCAGAACAAGTGGCAGCACAGATTATGCTAATGAAAGCCAATTACTGTCCCTAAGCAGAGATTTTGGTTCCTGAAGGGAGAAGTCCCAGCACCTTCAGGGAGTCCACAGTAAAACCTCACAGTGCATACTGGCTCTGGTGGCACACAGGTCTAACAATAAAGGGCATTTGAGGTAAAATTCTGCTTAAGAGGGTTGCTTCTTTAAAGAATTATTATCTTAATTTGGTTGATTTCTAATTTCTCCATAGCTTGAAATGACCCAGGTTTATTTTCTTTATTTTTTTAAAGTTAGATGCTCTTTTGTTTTGCCCAAACACTTCATTTTGCAAGAAAAAGAAGGCCTGAGCAAACTTGCCTCAGTAGATGTCTGACTCACTTCTGTTGGGCTCTTTCCACTTTGGCAAAAGGCACACTGTAGACGGGAAAAGAGCTGGTGAGGTGTTTAATGTGAGAGACAGTTCCCTTGCAGAGCAACAAGGTGGTGAGAAGGAATCTGTGTGTTTAAGGAAGACCAGAGTGGTAGAACTGACACACTGAAAGTGATACTTTTGTGCTGAATTTCTTTGAAAATTAAACAGTTGGGTAACACTTTTTGTTCTAACTGTTTAAATATTTGAAGTCTTCAAGGCTTTTTGGTGTTCAGACATGGAGTAGGAACAATAGAGAAGAGGAAATAACATTAGCAAATGTTTTTCTCAGACTTCGATGTTGTGACAGAAAAGCTCATAAATGATCCATGGTCCATTGAACCTTTTCCAATACTACTTGTAACTTTTAATGACTATGAAGTGTACTCCATTGGCTTCAAAATGAAAATTGCTGAATAGAAAATTCTTTGATTTGGAAGGGAAAGATAGTAATAATTCCACAGGGAGTCTCAATAAACTGAAGAGAGACAATAGAGAGGGAAGATTGTACAACTGTTTGTATAGATTAATGTATATTATTTTTCTCAGAATGTATTTACTTTATTTCCAGTCTGGAATAGCTTACCTTTTAGAACATTAGTTTAACAAATGTACAAATTTATATCTTCACTAAATATGTCTTTCCATATAAAGTGCTTCAAAAAAAAAAAAAAAAGAAAGGAGTATTTAGTATTTTATTATTCTATATTAATACTTGACAGTTATTGTTTAGAAGTAGCATTCAGATAAATCACTACTATATTACATATAGAGTCTCCATGGAAGAGAAAATGGTTAAAGTCCATACTGAAAAAGACTTTTCTGATGACAAGTGATTAAGTCATTCCATCTAAAAGACTTGCCCTTGGCTCTGGACATGACACTGTAAAAAACCAGTCCATATCTTGAGAGCTTCTTCCCCCACTCTACTCTTGCACTGAAGCAGAACCTTGTCAACATAGGAGTTTGCATCATTAGCATGAGTGTTTGATTTTCTGAAATATAACAGAAGGGAGTGGTGTCAATGGGAGAGCAAGAGATGAGTGGTGAAGGCAAGGCATGGCTTCTATGGGATTTGCTGAAACAAATGTAAGCAAGAAAGAGACAGCTTGCTTACTCACTGTGGCAGAACCATGTGTTTTTGTTCCTGCCCAGTCACCTGGTGATCAAGTATCTTTATTAATACTTTGAGACCAAATTGTATTTAGCATATCACTGAGAGTGTATGGATGCATGTTCTACTTGATGGTGAGTTTTCTGCCCTTGTTTTGTTTGCTTTTCAGAACAAGAAAGAAGAATGTCTGTACTCTCAAAAGACACTTTCCACTATCCAGTATAGCATGTACTAGTGAAAAACTATACTAATGGTCAAAATATCTTACTGTAGTGTCTCTCTCAAGGCTGATAATTTTTGCTTGCATAAATTCCCATCATTCCTTAGAACTGGCCTTTAAAACAGCTCCTCAGCCATTGTTAGTGCTGCTCTATTTTTCTGCTAGGTCTGTTCTTAATTTTCAATACTTCACTTGCAAGTGACTATTCAAGGGTATGATACAACCAAAACTCCAAGAAGTTACCAACCATCAGATGAGACACTGCAGTGTCCATGGACATGTTCCCAGTTTGCCCCTGTTGCAATCTAATTGGACATAACCTGCACTGTCTCCATTGCTTCTTACTTGTGACATGATGTTCCACCACAGGCAGTATCTCCCTGATATCCTTCAGCTCCTTTGATCTCATCTAGTAATATGCCAGGGTGATCCAGAAAGCAAGCACTTTTCAGTTCTCATTGATTTCTCCCATTTTCCATTTGGGTGTACACAGCTACAGCTTCAAACCATAGATGCCAATGTGCTCTTGTGAAACAGGTAGGCACAACCATGTGTCATATGCACCAGCTAGGTAAGTAAATGACAGACCTGTCACAGTGGTAAAGGTTGTAGCTGGGAAAACAGCGTGAAAAATCCCCTCTATGATGAGGTATTTCACTGCTAAATTCTTTGGCTTTATCCATGCCAAATTTGTTTCTTTCTATATTATTTTTTTTCCTCCTATGGATATTCTACTCATCAAATTTTATTGGCATGCATGTAGGTGTGGAGAAAACTGTACATGTAAGTATGCACTGAGACTGAATTTTCAATGAGTAGAAGTACTTACATGAGTTGTAGGTGCTGCATCATTCAGCACCTGAGTGTCAGATCCTCAGGAGTGTTTGCCTGGTGCCTTGTATGTTTCAAGGGAAGGCAATGTTTATGAAAGCAGCTCAGAGCCTGTCTTTTAGCTCCTCGGTACTTTGACTAATGCATGTCAATATGATTCTGAAGAACAAAAAGATTGTCAGGCTACTATACCTGCAAGTCATCTTATATCTCAAATTGTGTCTGCTCTAGTCAAATCAAAAGGGTAAGAAAAGGCATGGGAGAACTCCTCAAACTTGTGGTAACTCCTGCTAGTATCCAGCTGTGCCACTTGAAAGTGTTTATTTTGTGGTATGTGCTTTTGTCCCTGGAAACTTTTCAAGTGGCAAAGTAGGGTCTGTGCTTTCTAGTATAAGTATTTTTGGGTGATAAAATTAAACCCTGTCACTCACTTCTCTTCCAGAACATTATTATAATAAACAGTTTTTGCAAGTCAGAATTTTGATGGTAAGCTACTTTATCCATCAGCCAAAAAACCCAAAACCCTTAGGTTTAAAAGCTTGTGATTTTGCTTAAAAAAATGTGTAAGAGTGAGAGACTTTCAAAAATATTAAAGTAAAACTGAATGCACTAAAGCAACTGTATGTTGTTTTATTTGAAAAATTATTTACTCTTTTTTTACCTTGAAACCACAGCCTAGTCCTCTTCCACAACCCATTTTTTGTGATGTAAAGATGCCATATTGCTTCATGCATGAAAGTCCCTGATACTGTAGCTAACATCTAGGGTATTGGCTTGGACTTGCTCTGCCATAATTGATTTACTGCCTTGGGTGAGAAATCACATGGAACAGCCTCTAAACATAATTATAACCAATTGCACCTGCACTCCTCAAAACAAATGCTACCAAAATCTCAACTCAGCATAATTCTACTCTCTGTGGTACCTGAAAAGAGTAAATCTCGGAACGACTCCATGGGAAAAATTTTATTTCTTACAGGAAATCAACATTATTCATAAACGGCTCCACAGTTCAGGGAAATAAGGGAGCCAAGAAATTAAAGATCCCGTGTGAGGCAGTGGGCTTGAGCTATGCTATCTGATTTATCTCACTGTGGTGACACCTCAGTTGCTCAGAGGAGCCTTTGGAAGTGTAACAGGACCCTTCACTGTGGTGTAAAATCTATCATGTTCAAACAGAGAAGATATATCAAAAGGTAATTTTTCCTCTATTCTTAAAAAAACTATTTTAAGATATGTTTTGAATTGCAGGGCAACTAATTTTGTTTCCTAACCTAAATCTGTATCCTTATGTGCCTTTTCGGACAGTGGTAGTTACATTTGCTAAGAATGCTTTTCCAGATTCAAAATGTAGCTTAGATTTCCTTACATTTAATTGCAAAATTCACTGTGCTGTTAGCTTAAATTTGTCTGAAAGAAAGTAAGGACCACACATTGCAGTTAAATACTATTTGTTAAACACGTCATTAAAAAGTTTTGTTGAAATATGTCCTGGAGAAAACAGGACATATTTTTTTCTAGTGAAACACAAATCTTCCTCAAAACACTTGCTGTCTTGGAGAAATAAAGCATCATCTCCTCCCAAAATACTTTTTTTTTTCTGAAATTTTGACACCTGGAGAAACATATTTTTGAAAAAGATGAAAACATTGAAAAAATACAGGTAGATGTAATTTTTTTTTTGGTGGGGGGAGGGGATTGGGGTGGGCAGGTATAAGGAAAAATGGAGTTTTATGAACACCTGTGTTTCTTACAGACCTACCATAATAAATAAGCATTTGTCAGTAATCAAAAGAGAAAAAAAGAGGAAAAAAAGAGAAAAAAAAATCAGGTATCAGACATATTCTAATTTCAAGCTTTCATGGGATTACTATAAGCAACAGCAAGAAAAATATAGCTGAAATGTATTAAAATACCTGAGGACCTTTCTTAAGGGAAAAATAAACCCTAACCTTCTCTTTGCTTTTTGCTTTTCACTCTTGGCAAAGACAACTCAGAAAAATGTTGTTTGGCTGTTCTGGCTGCACCTTCAGGCAGTGTGCGTGAACCCAGGGCTCCTCAGGCCAGGGAGAGCACTGGGAGTGTTTTAGTGGAGATCCAGGGAGAAGCGCGGAACTGAGGATGGGCTGGGCTGGCCGGGGCTTCCCCGAGCTTGGCACAGCCCATGTGCAATGCTGTGCCCGCCCAGCCCAGGAGGGCTGCCCTGGAGCACTCCGCATCCTCCTTGTCCCTGCCTCTCCAGAGACCTGCAACAGCTTTGGCCTGCCCCTACAAATTGCAAGCCAGCTTCATCTTCTACAGCGTTTCGCCTGTGTTCTGCTGCTGAAAATTTTCTATGTGCCAGTAAAGATGCCTGAATATGTTGTTCCAAATTTTCAGCTGGATGTTGCCATATGGTTCAATTTTCACTCAGAAAATTGTACTTTTGCTTTAGAGTTCTTCTGACATCTTACAGCATTTTCCTACATTTCTGCTGACACCTTCAGCACACAGATGTAACGCAAGGACTTTATACTGGCTGCACATAATAAAAATATGTTTAAATTAGGGACAGCTTTTCCAGCAGAAAATGTGGTAAAAAAACCCTAAAACCCAGCCTAAATAATGCAATAGCACTTTCTCAGGTAGACACAAAAAGAGGGAATGTATTTAACCTGAGGTTAATTTTAAGTATATCAGTTAACAGAAAAAAAAAGATTTTTCTTCTGAAATCTATCTTAATCTCTTCTAATTGGCAGGTGGTGTCCTGTTGCTGTTGTGGGTTTTTGTTTGTTTGTGTGTTTGTTTTTTTGTGGTTTTGGGGTTTTTTTTGTTTTCATTTTGTTTTGTGTAAGGTTTGGAAATAAGGTGAATAGAAAATCAGTGATTCCAAGATTCAGTTTTGTGAATGGAGTCCCTCCATTCCTTGTTCCAACGGGGTGCCCTCCATTGACATTCAAAGCCGGGCAATGTCTGACGGGGCTTGACATAGTGAAGTCCATGTTTTGTTGTATGTTTATGTTTTATTCTATGTTTTGTTCTGTGTTTTGTTGTACTGGCTGCATGAGGCTGAGTTTATCTGCTACAGTGAAGAAATCGGGTTTGCTTCATAACAGTACTTTCAAGCATGTACCTGAGAATCTGCTGATTCTAATCCAAGGTCCCAAAAGTTGTTTTGCTGGAGTGTTTACATAGTGTAGAAAGGAATGTGACTAAAGTTATTACATTTTTGGATCTGAGTGGCAATTCATATGCCACTGATGTATTGTCTTCCCAATGATATATTGTCCTCCCTCTTGTTCCTCAACGTGTATATGACCTAATGAGCCAAGACTTACTCTCTTGTGATAATCACAGAATCATAGAATGGCTTGGATTGCAAGGGATCTTAAAGAGATCCACTCCCTCTGCCTCCCTAAGGCAAGAACATCTTTCACTTGACCATGTTTTTCAGAACCCCATCCAGAAAAAAAAAATTGTCAAGAATTGCTGCAGGAAAACCATTCAGCAGCCCAGCCCTGTGCTTTTCTTCCTCAAATAATCCTTGTCAGATTGCCATCCTTGTGAGGCAACCACTGCAGGGCCCAGTTGCCAGTGGCCTGCTGCACTGCCCAGGAGAAAAACCACCAGAATAATTTCCCATGAACTCTAGCTGAACCTAGTAAAATATGGGCGACTCTGTATGCTGCAGTAAATGAATGTGACCTCCATTTATCTTTCATAATATCAATATTTTCTGTGGTTTAAGGCATTCATTGCTTCCTTTTGCTGTCAAGGAAATGAAGGAAATACATTTCAGTAGCACTTTACAGAATGTACTTACCTTCAGTCATTGCTGTAAATATGCAGTGATCATATTTTCCCTGTGAAAAATAAATCAGAATGTTTTGCCAGTTAGCTCACTCAAGTCTCAGCTGAAGTTATGACTAGTGTCAGTTTTTCCCTTGTTAGTAAACTTCTTTGCTACATCACATTTTTAATGCATTTGACTATTTCACAGTTATAGTTAATGATGTGTTGGAATAAAATCAAGGTCTGCTGAGTATCATTTTTCATGTTTTGTTTAGAATAGCATGGCTCCCATAAATAATAGTGAGATTTGTAGGGTGCCCCACCTTCACAGTATCTAAAGTCCTGAATAGAGGAATGAGTGAAGGATTAGAGGTGTCAGTCATTGGCCTACAATGACAAAATAAAAAATGAAACATGATTGGCACCTAGGGAGAACAAGAAGAAAGATAATAAAGAAAGACCACAGAACCAGCATGTGGAAAATAGCTTAAAAGTCAAGCGCATCTAGAAGGACAGTTTTAAAAAGTGGAAAGGAGTGAAAGAAAGCTAAAGAAAAGTATGAGGATGCCAGAAGTCTGTTTCAGTAGAAGCAAGACCAGCTGCAGGTCTCAAGCACTGCAGAGGTATGTAGGCAAGAGCATACTCACTCACGTGTTTTGGGGATTACTTCAGACCTTTGGTCTCTTAATTTTCTGGGACGATGCTGAGAAACAAGTCAAAGTATCAAAGCCTCATTAGGGCTACTTAGGAAATGTATTGCCTTTAGTGGTCCCTGTGACTTTCAAAGCTGAAGCTGATGCCAAAAGCAAGCACTAACACGCCTGGCTAGCTGGCCTTGAGGTTGCATGCCTGCTGTTGACCCTTCACAAGCCCCAGAGATTCAGAGGTTTCTTCCAAACTTGAGTCTTGGGAAGATCTCTGGCTTATGTCTCTGGCTGATGTGGATGATGCCAATGCACAGCCTTGCTGAGACTCCTGGCTTAGCAGTTTTTGGTGCACTGGGTCCATGCAAAAAATGTACAGGAGCTCTCTCAGGGGCTGCTGGCTCAACACTCACTAGTAAATAAAACAGATCAAAACAGGAGGCAGTGTATAGGAGCTCTGGTGCATGTGGGTGGCCTGACAGTTGTCATGTGAGTAGATTGTGCTGGGATGGGACTTGGAATGTGGAAAGAAATGAATACTACACATGTTTGTGTACTTGAGCCACTTAAATGTGCTTATATAAATGAGGAGAGGTGTAAGGAGAATTGTGGAAAGGAAGTATCCTGCTGCCTCTTCTCACTCACTCTCCTCCTTCTCGTGTGTTCTACATCTCCACTGAGGGCTTTGCCATGTCAGCCAGGCAAATGTGACCATGGTAGTCTGCATAAGGCCTTTTTTTATTTTGTTTTATTTTTGGTTCCTACTCCTCCCTCTTTTGAGTCTGTCACAATCCCTTTTCCTTCTGAGAACAGCATTTCATCTTCTTCCCTTTCTCTTCTGCCTTCTTTCAGTATGCTACTGCCACAAATCCTTTTCTCAATCTTTGCTTTCATTTCTCAACCACCAAAAAATGTCAGCCATGTGATGGCTTGATGCTTCCCCAGCTTATCTGGCTCTGGGTGAGAGCCACATCAACTTTTCAGATGTACAGAGTTTTCCTTGTGCTGTTGCTCCCTCCATTATCCCTACAGGAATCAGCTCTCCCTCTGCTCATTCTGCCAGCCATTCTGCAGGAAGCCTGGGCAGGAGTCCCTAACCTGTTCTACTTTCTTGGCTCCTGTGCCATGGTGAGCACTGCTGCGTGGAAGTACAAAGCACATGTCACAAAGTGACAGTGACAGCTGTAGTGAGGGAGTGGCTGGAGAAAAAGCACCCAGGTGAAAACTGCTCCTTTGTCACATTGCTGCAGTGAAGCCTTGAACCAGAAAATACATGGTGAACTGGCTAATTTGAATGCAACTGGTTTAAGTGGGTTTAGATTTCAACTAAAAATACCTGCTCAGCCTTGGCCACAATCCTTCATATTGTGTCTGTAGAGTTTATGGGAACACAAAGTTAATTGCTTGTGTGTTTCCAGAACTTCTATGGTATTTAATTTAAGATAACACGAGGGACTGTGTTTGCAGTTGAACTTAAGTTCTTTTTTACCTTCTCAGTTTACAGTACACAAGTGTTATTTTTACAACAAATTCTTCCTGGTCACTACACAGTAACTGACAGATCTGATGCAGACTGAACACAGAGGTTGCTCCTCTTGACGTCAGTCACTCTCCTAGCTGGCACACTGCTCTGATATCCTTGCAGTATAACTGTTCTAAGGGAAAGGAGGAGGCTGTGTTCCCAGGGCAACTGATTTGACATCTTCATCAGTAACACACAGTTGCATATTAAAGAAAAGCATGGCCATAAGCAATCAAAACAGAGACTTATGTGCTAGTGAATTTTGGAAAAACTGTGCAGAATGCTCTTTGATTTAAATGCAATGAGTCTACCAAAGTGACAGCCCTGCTTCACTTCTCTGAACTAATAACTTCAGTGTTGCTAAGACCATGTTATGATTTTGGTTGTTTTAAAAAGCTACCATATCAATGATGAAAGTGAATAGTCTGACAGTATAGCTAACTTACACAGTGAAAATAACCCCCACCAACATCCCAAACTTGGAAACAGTGAAGAAAGAGAAGCAATATTTGTGGCCGTTCTTGAAAAAAGGAGATAAAACGAGATGAGTTTATCTTATCTGATTATTTGCTGAAATCTGGTCCAAGACTGTTAGGCTGTAAGACTGCCTAGGAAGAGTGAAAGGACCACCTTAGAGGTGAGGTATCCCAGAAAAGTTACTGCAAACCTTCTAATATGACCTAAGAATTACTTGTTTACACTTCTGTATGAGTAACACCTAAGATGTCAGGCAGCATGCATTAGCTGTGCCTTTACCTGTGTTCTTGTCAAGAAGGTTTGGGTTTTTTTAATCCATAGGTTGCCCTGAGAGATGATGAAATCTCTGTCACTGGAGATACAAGAAACTTGGTAGGGCCAAGCAGTCTTCACTTCACTTTGAAACTGGCCCTGCTTCGAGCACAGAATTGGATCACATTGGAGCACATCACCCTCATCCAGGGTCCCATCCAATCAATATCATTCCATGTCTCTATATATTTGGCCCTATCTACTTTCTGATGTAGGGTTTCAAGAATAAAGTCAACCAATCAGCCAAATAAACACACAAAACAATGAACAATTCCACATTAAAAATGGCATTGGGCTTTTCTTAGAATTATTCTTTAATGTGTTGAATTATTTATTTGTTTTAACTGTGGAAAATTTCAGTGCACAGTTATGTCTGGCTTCTATCACATTGAAATTTTGTACTTAAAAATATAAACTGTGAATTAGCAGGTTTGAAAATTATGTAAGGATTCATAATAGAGATGAAATACATATTGTTTATTAATTGTTGGTATTGGTTATCTGTTTTAAAACAAATGCATGGTAATATAAAATGCTTGGTTCTTCCCTTTTCCACTGGTGTATGAAGCAGAACAGCAGCAGCTGAATTTACTGAGTCAGTACCTCTGTCCATGCAGTACCTTCAAAATCTGGGAGGAGTGTCTTCAGCCAGGAGAGGAAAAGGAGGCATTAGTTTTTTCATTGGTACAACCCCTAGAGCATACCTTGACAATCACTTTCTTGCCCATTGGACAGAAGATATTGAAGGCCAAGGAGCCTTCTCACAGAGATCTGTAACAATGCTTAACGAGCTAATTAATAGGGACTTAACTAGTTTATTAATAGTGATTGAAGTTGACTCTTGCTTTTTCAATCCTGCTGTGAGTCTTCAAAAGGTAATATTCTTTCATTTTCCTCCTGTGTGTTTGATAAAGGAACCCATATGTCTCAGGTCCTGTGTTTTCCAACTTTCCTTAAACATAGCCCTTGAGGAATAAGTATCTGTTGTGTGAGGGAAAATTTAAAATGTCTTGAAACTTTTGAGGTAGCTGTTTGAATATTTCTTTTAATCTGTTCATCTGCAGTTGCCTCCTCTCCTTTGATACGCCTGTCCAACAATAGTTTTCAGTAGTGCTGGTTAATCACTCTTTAAACACCAAGCTCCTCAAAATGGAAACAGTTTAGCTTTAAAAATATCCAATGCAAACCTTCAGTTCTGTCTTTATCTCTTCTGTTTTGTCCATCACCCCCTTCTACAAGTTGGATCCAAATGATGTTGCTTGGGATGAGTGTAGTTCTCATTACAGACTTTTCATTCCTGTTTTCTCCATTTCCATGTCAAGCTTATGAACATGTGTATTTGCAGCCTGGGGGTGTTATAAATCCCCCACCCCTAGCAGAACCAGGAGGTGGCTCAGCTCTATTGTTTCATAGGGAATTAGAAAGCTCACATTAAGAGCGTGTACTTATCTTAAAGAGGTCAACTGCAAGTTGTGACTGCTGATGGTACTGGAAACAGCAGATAAAATGCATTTCATGTTATGAAGAAGACAAACAGCTAGCATAATGCAAGTGAAGACAGATAGCCTTTTCTCCACTGAAGTATCTATTACCTCTGGACAGACTACTTAAGAAAACTTTAAATCTAACCTATGGTCTCATATTACCTCTAAAAGGAAAAATAAACTCTGGAAAGTAACATAAAACAGTCTCTAATCAAAACTATTTTATCACAGTCAAACAACTCAAAGTGGTTAACAAAAGCTTTTCATTTCACTTAATGATGACAAGCAGAAAGTACAGGTTTGTTCTTCGAAGGGTAGAAGGTAACTAACAAAACCCACAGGTGACAAAGGAAGTTTGTCAGACACAAACTGGGAATTGTTTTATGAACTGTTCCAAGCTGAACTTTAATCATCTGACTCATTGGTTAGCCCTGAGGACTCTGTTTTGCCCAAGCATATTTTCCATACGTGTTTAAAGTCAGAATTTTGTTTAACTTTTAACCTCAACAAAAGCAATCTGTACTACAACTGTTCCATCAAGTGCCTGGAGAAATGTCAGGAGATTGGCTGGCCTCAGTGGGAACAACATTCTACATTTTCTGCAATGTATAATAAAGAGAAGAAGCCAAGAAAATGCAACATTCAGTCTTTAGTCTGTGTCCCACATAGTCTATCTTTTTAAGCATTTCCTCTGAAGAGAGTTTTCATGTTACCACATGTATTATCCTCTGCCTCCTCTTTCAGGAAGCTGTCCATCATAACAACCTTTTGCCACATTTATTTGAGATAACAAAATTTACTACAATATCCATGGTCTTCTAACTTTGTTAGCATTTTATTTGTGCTCCTTACATCGGATATCATCAGTCAAATAATGCAAAATGTTCCAAAGACATATTTCTTACTGCACACTCACTAGTCCCTCACCTTATTTATTTGTGAGTTAATTTATTTTCCCTGTATTTCTACCTTCTGTGCAGGAGGCATGGGTGATGTAATGGGTGCTAGTCTTGTGATGAAAGCAGGTTGTCATCACAAAGTGTTTTTTCTCCACCTGTGGTTTCATGACAGCCTATCCTGATAGATTTTGGTTTCTATCAGCTGGAGTTCTGCTGAGTGTGTTTCACAGTGGTACTCATTTCTCCATCCTATATGTTGATACTAAGATTTAGCACTGGGGACAGGGAATTCATTTGTAATGTCACATTTAGACACAGTGATCCATCATTGCAACGCTGTCATTCATGTATTTGCAGAGATAGCCCTGCAAAACTCGTTCATAAAACGACTTACAAGATTTACTTCTGGGAAGACTTCAGCTCATTTTCATAACCTTCTTTCACACAGAATCACACAGAACCACTAGTGTGGAAGAGACCTTCATGATCATCGAGTCCAACCCATGCCCTAACACCTCAATTGAACCATGGCATTGAGTGTCATATCCAGTCTTTTTTTAAACACATCCAGAGATGGTGACTCCACCACCTCCATGGGCAGGCCATTCCAGTACTTTATCACCCTTTCAGTGAAAAACTTTTTCCTAATATCCAACCTGTATCTCCCTTGGTGCAGCTTGAGACTGTGACCTCTGGTTCTGTCAGTTGTTCCCTGGAGAAAGAGATCAAACCCCACCTGACTACAGCCACCTTTCAGGGAGTTGCAGAGAGTGATGAGGTCACCCCTGAGTCTCCTTTTCTCCAGGCTAAACACCCCCGGCTCCCTCAGTTGTTCCTCACAGGGTTTGTGTTCCCAGCCCCTCTCCAGCCTCGTTGCCTCCTCTGGACACGCTCCAGCGTCTCAAGGTCCTTCCCAAACTGAGGGCCCAGAACTGGACACAGCACTCGAGGTGTGGCCTCACCAGAGCTGAGTACAGGGGAGAATGACCTCCCTGCTCCTGCTGGCCACACTGCTCCTGACACAGGCCAGGATGCCCTTGGCCTTCTTGGCCACCAGGGCACACTGCTGGCTCATGTCCACTCAGTTGTCACCAGTACCCCCAGGTCCCTTTCCAGCCACACCGTCCCCAGCCTGTAACACTGCAGGGGGTTATTGTGGCCAAAATGGCACTTGGACTTGTTAAACATCATCTTATTGGACTCTGCCCATCCATCCAACATTTCCAGGTCTCTCTGCAGAGCCCTCCTACCTTCTAACAGATTGACACATGATCCCAGCTTAGTGTCATCTGCAAATTTACTAATGAAACAATCCCCTCATCCATTGCCTGGCTCTAGATATTTGTTTGTCTCTGTCTGTGTCCTCGTTTTGGCCAGAACAGAGTTAATTTTTCCACATTAGCTGTGAGGGGGTGGATCCTGGAGCTGCATAGGTCTGTCTACATCATTATTCTATACCACGCACATCACTGGTGGGGGGACGAGGGTTAGATGTGTGTGTGGGTGTGTGTGGAACTGAGGAATTCTCACTTTGGAGAAGAAGATGTGTGTGGTTTCTGGTTGTGAGGAAATGTGGTGGGCATAGGGTCCATCCACCCTTATCCATTGTCTCAGGTTGGTGATGCAAATCACTTTTTCCATTGTACACTGTTATTATTACTGTTGTTGCTGTTACTGTTTGGGTTTTCATCTCATTGCTGTTTCCAGTAAATTGTTCTTATCTGAACCCATAATCAAATCATTCACTTTTTGTATCTCCCACTGGAGCAGTGAGAGTAATGGTTTTTGGTGTTCTTTTCAATGGAAGTACTAAATTGGGGAGCACTGTTACTAAACTGTGACAGTCTGATATTTCTTCTGAAATATCTTGGCCCTTAAATGTCTGCAGTGGGGTAAAGATGGAATGTGGATAGAGCCCTTCTCTGCTGCACTGCACAAACTGTCCTCAGGTAAAAGGCATCTTCCCTTGCCTTGGTTCCTGCACTGCTGAGTGGTTTCATCCTTTCTGTCTGTGACCAGCAAAGGCTATTGCCACTGGCCAGCAGTCTGAATAACTGTTCTGTGAAAAAGAGGCAGTTTGTGATGGTAGAGATCTTTCCAATGTCAGACAATACCTGTCATTGCTGCTCTATATTCTCACTGTCTCCATCTATAGCTTACCTTATCTGTCTCCACATTTTCCTTCACAGGTCCATTTTTTGTTCATGTGGAGAACCTATGGTTTTCCAGTTTGATGTATTCTTGTGGAAGTCTGAATATCATGAGTTAAGGGTTTTTATACAGAATGTTATGCTTATTTATCTTCTATGTAGGGACACTAACCTATATGCTCTTTTCCCCCTGCTGGTATGATATACTTGTGAATCAGACAAGGAAGCCTCTAGTATCTGCTTATTCCAATAAAAAGTAAAATTATAGAATTGTATACTTGCAAATCCTTGCCTCATTTAAGTTTGTCGACAGATTCTTGCTAGCCCATAATTACATCCTTTGTCTTTTATTTATGTATTTCCCTCTGCAGAGTTACAGGGACCCATTCCCTTTGTGATTTCTACTCTTCTCTGTAGTGTTATTCTTGTGAATTAAAGGAGTGCCAGCTTTGCTTAGATTTAGCAGTTTGGTATAAGTAATATAAACACTCTAGTCAGATCTAGACTTCCTTGCTGCATGGAGAGAAGTCTGCTGAAGCACTACCCTTGGAACAGCTGTATCCTTTGTTCTTCCACCTAAAGAAGAGCTGGGTCCTGTGGAATTTGCTTGCTGCAGAAGTCAGTCATTTTTATACAGTTTGGTAATGTACAGGCCTATAGTTTTGTCATACACTTGATTATAAGTCTTGAAAATAGCATTTTTTCTGTGTTTAAAATGTGTCCAGAGCTCTTCTAGGAAGCAGTTGATTCTTATAGCTGGCTGCTGATGAAAGGTACTGTTGTAGCATATGTGGTGGCCTGTGTACATTATGGTTAAGATGCAGACTGCTCTGTTTTTGGATTTCACTTTTACTGAGGCACACAATAATTTTGCAGCTGTTTTGGTGCAATCTGAAGAACGTGCAGCTGCTGAATACATTATATTTCATGTCCAAGAGCTGGTGTGATTATGGTTTAAACTTTAGATTTTTTTCCTTCAGTATTCTCATTTGAATTTCATGTATCAGCTACAATGAACCTGTTCCTAACTCCATGTCCAGTCCTAGGTGCAGACAAAGAGAAAGCAACCTCAGTATGGCATAGATACTACTTTGTCACATGTACATTGTCCTTTGTAACTTTGAAAACAGTGTTTTGGGATTTATGGCTATTACTATGTGCACCTCGGATTGTAAGATTTTTAAGGTGGTGTAATGATGACCAAAAATTATCTCAACCAAAAGAAACTCAAAAACAATTGTAAAAGAGGCAGTTATAAAAAAGTAAGTTTTTCAGGTCTCAGTTAGCAGCACCAACAGTCTTCACAATCTGAGCAAAAATGGGTTTGGTTACATCACTCTAGTTTCCAATGAACAGGTGTCAGTGTCCATGCAGAGTTAGCAGTAATTGGTGTGTCTGAGGCAGCCCCAGGAGGGTCAGGATTAAATACCCAGGCACAGATTTATGCACTTCCCCCTGCAGCTGGTTCAGTAAGCTCCAGACGAAGGTCCAAGGTAGGGCCAAGACTAATAGAAAAGCACCATGTTTCCTGCTTTGAAAGTAGATGCTTTCCAGCACTGTTAATCCACTGTCAGGTGCTACATCTAAATTCATAAGCCTAGTGGAAGGTCTTTTGGTGGAGTTGGATATGTCTCATTCTTCACTCTATTTCTGACAACACTTTCATTGATAATCTGAGAAAATTCCATCGGATTTCTCAAGGCTGAAATTAAGTTCTGCTTACAATTTAAAAAGATTTTTAAAAAGTTATGATGAATATTATCCTGTGCTGAGAAAAAGGAATGAATGTTTAAATATGTTTTCTGTAATTCTTTAGGTTTTAATCAGAAAAAAAATGATTATTTTTCTTACTAGTGAAGTCTACTCTTCAGCCTCATGAAGATGGTTTTGTTATCCTATTATCATAAGACAGGATACTTTTATGACAAAAATAAGACTAGACTGGGTTTCTTGTGGCAGGTATTTATGCTACAGTTCAGAGATTATTTTTCTTTAGCCAAAGCTCAAAATTTGCTTGTAAAGTTTTCTGAAGACTTAAATGCCAATGACTTCTCAGGAGACTTGATTACCATCAAGTCTCAGAGGCTCTTGCTGTTCACCACTCTTCTCAGGAGACTTGATTACCACCACAGACCATTTAGCTCAGAGGCTCTTGCTGTTCACCCATAGATGATTAACTCTTTCCACTGGGAGACAGCCTAGGATGTGCAATGGTACTGCAATGCATGGCAGGGTCCATTTTCCTACTGACTTGTCTGGGAACAGATGTAGGACCTGAACCCAAAAGAAGGGCAAAAGTAGAGCTAAAAGTTGAACTAATTTAAAAGGCAGCTGACTAAAGTATTCTATCTGACCCATCAGAAAATTATTTTGGCAAATGAGCTGCTGCTTGCTTCTGCTTCTAAAGACCTTTGTTTTCACCACACACTAGACTGGATTGCTACCTGTTGCCAGATTTCAGCAAGCTGAATCAAGGGCCTGGTTATAATTCCCTAAATTACATTTCCAAGTAGACAACCCTGATGCTGCAGTCGGTGTCTGGGACTGCTTTGAAATATGTCAGCCAAGGAGAATGGTCTGAAGTATCTCCTAACCTCACTCCTCCAATCATCCCATTGACATTAATGTAGGGACATGGCGGAGGAATACCTTCCTGAGAGGCTCTCACAGAGGATAAAAGGCTGCCTGATCTTTCAGAAGCTGCTTCTCAGAAACCATTTCACCTGAAAACATGATGTTAGCATCACATGCTAACAAATAATTCAAGAACACTTCAAGGGTTTTCACCTGTGGTTGAAGGGAATGACTGATAGTAGAGAGCAGAAAAGAGAATGAAGAAGGGATATGGATTTTGTCAGTTTCCTGTCTGAAATGATGGATGCCGTAAGAACATATTACCTTTTATTGCATGTACGTTTCTAGTGGTTCTGTTTTCTGTTGCTGAGTGCGCTGAAAGGTGAAATCTCGTGTGTAACTCTAAAAACGGCCTTATTTGTCAGTGCTGCCTTGATTTTGTCAGCAGGCATGGCTCTACTTCCCAGCAAATTGTACCTGACTATTGTCTTTGGAAGAAACTGCATGCACTTTTGGTGGTTAGGACAGCAGGGGGACTAGCTGCATTCACTAGAGTCAAACATAAACGGGTGCTGAGGACTGATTCTTGGCTGCAAAGATAGTCTGTGAAAGAAGTCCTCTCTCCAGTCTTGAAAGTGACATTGTCCCAGGCGAAGGAAAGCAAGCACACTGAAAACCAAACCTATGCTTTTGGGGGTTTTTGGGGTTGTTTTTTTGGGTTTTTTGGTTTTTTTTTTTTGAGTTGTGGGGTTTTCCCCCCCCCCAGTTGAAGTGGTATTTAAAATATGGGAGATATTTATCTTACATTCTGATTTTCTTCAGATATTTTCATGCATACACTAAAAAGTCAACTGGTTTTGAAGGCAAACATCTCCATCAGAAGTAGGAGAAGAGTGTATGAAGCTATTATCTTGTCACAGTGGTAAATGGGACAGCTTCTTGGCATAGTGGTAAAGAGGAGGTGACAAAGAACTATTGTGTGGCATATTGTTCTGTGGGACTGAATCTAATATTCTGAAATGTGAGGTTATGGTTTGTGTGCTGATGGGAATCTGGATGAGGAAACCATTCTTTCTTCAATGAGATCATATTCCCTTGTTCCTCATATACCTCACAGAGGAGATATGCAGGCAAATAAATCGCTACTTGTAGAAGTGCATTTTTTGTTCAAGGTTTCTGCTTTCCTGAGTTTGGACAGGTATATTTTGTTGTATTATATCTGTGTATAAAACATTACTCCTACTACTATGTGGTATCTCTCACAAATCCTATGTCTATACATAGAAACTCTTTAAAATAAAAATTTAATTAAAAATAAGAAGTAAAATATTGCTTGACTATGAATAAAATATCAGGTCAGTTTATTTCATCTATGGCCAGAATAAGACTCCTTTGGGATTACTCCAGTCCTCAAAGTACAGTTTTCCTATCCTATTCAAGGCATCTTACTAGATTCCTTGTTAAATGGAGAGATTGAATTTCATTGGGATTCCCAGTCTACTCTGACCTTTTTAAGTAAACCATAATAAAAAACACAAGTAGAATCTGACACCATAAGGGTATGCCATATTTGGGCCAGCAGGTGATAGTCTTTGGTATTTGTGGTGACCATCAATCTGTCATTTCTCTGCATTGTATATGCCAGTATCAGAGACATTAGACAAACCAAAACGATCTCAAACTCTTTCAAATATTTGTAAAATTTGCCACCATCTTAACTGTTTTTTAAAAATTAAAAAAAATATTCTCCTGGCAATGAAGAATAACTCCTTTATTTCAAAGACCAAAGATTGATACCTTATCTGAGTCTGTCATGAACACCTACTTTTTCTTAAACTGTTAAATATTTATTTGTTTCCATTCAAATGCCAGACATAATCTATTAGAGATTCTTCCAGACTTTGATGGCTGTGGAAGATCTTCATGACAATCATATCTCTTCCACATTATAGCTAGGTTGTCATATGACATAATTTCACAGCTTTATTTTGGGTTTTGTCCTGCTTGTCCTGGAATTTGTTATAGTTTTGGCATGGATTTTAATAAAAGCAAAACTGGTCATTCTTTGTATTTCATGACAAGGCTGAAACACAAAGCATATCTGAAAGCAGAGACCAAAGCATTTAATGGTAAATGATAGCAGATTCATCACCAGGTTAGGCACTTGAAATATGGCAGTCTACTTTGAAAAGTTACAAAACCCATTGCCTACCATTATTCTCTGCAGAGGATCTATTGCATCTGTCTGTCAGTTCACATGTAACTTGAATCTCTTGACACAAGGAAAAGGTAAAATAAAACGCTGTGTAAAAATCACTGTGGACTTGCAATGTACCCAAATATGATACTCTAGTTCAAAGAATGGTGTTTGAACCAGACTACTGTTACTGACAAACATGTTATTAATGTTCAGCCATCAAATGCTTTTGATTAAAGAGAAAAATCCTGTAGCATTAGAGAAAACTATTTCTCTTTTTCCCCCCTTATGCTATAGTGGAAGAAAACTGTTTTTTATAAAAAAAAGATTAATTGCACCTGCACTAAATTTTTATTCTCTTTAGAAATCAAGAAAAAAGAAACACTGACTTGACTTGATGGTAATTTATCTATAAATGACACAGAAAAGTACTCCTTAGCTACAGGAGCTAAGTGAACAATACATAATGCTGCATAAGCATTGCATTGAGAATCCCAGCTATGTTGCAGATGTCTTTAGGAAAAAAATAAAAAACAAAAAACTAACCAGAAAAACAAATACAGAAAACCAGATTTGGCCCTGCTTGTCTTAACTAGAAGCCTTTTGAATGTTCTCAGTAATGGGACTCACTGTTCCACAGATCCCAGATGTTAATTGCCAGATTTTCAAAGGTATTTAGAGACCTCAGGAGATAAAGAGATACTTCTGAATTTTCAGATGCAGGAAGTCAAATTATGCTTAAGACCTAGGATAATTTGATGCCAGACATCTATCCATCCTGCTCAGACTGGTTTGAAAATCCAGTGACCCTGCTAAGATCCACAGACACATTTATAACTAGAGTTTCCAGAATTGTCAACCCTGGCCCAGAGCTCATGGAAAGTTGAGTGTTTGCAGAGGCATGCATCATTCTATGTACCCTTGAGCCTGGTGTGTCCTTTTGCCTTGTGACCACCAACTGCAGCTCAAGATTTTGTGTGTTGAGATTGGCATGCCATTTTGCATGCCACCCTGTGTCCTCTTATGTTTTGGGTCCATGATGCTGGATCTAATCCTTGCTAGCTCACACATTCTAGGTTTCCACCCTCAGTTCTCTGTCTGGATATGTCTCCCAGTACAATGTGTGAAATTCATTGTTCTCAGCCAGCAGACAAGTGGAGTTTAGGGGAGGGCATCAGTTATGAAGAAAAATCTAAGGGAAGAGGCTTTGCCTTATGCTGACCTGCTGGAGATAGATCTGTCAATGAGCCTGCTGTGCATGTGTTTGTGTGTGTTGGTGAGGCTGAGGTCCTCCAAGGGCATAAGGCTCTGATGCATGGAAAGATAAAGTGTATGTGTGCTGCAGCTCCTGGGCACTCCTGGACAAATTTCCATTGTTTTGTCTTGGAAAGTGGCTAGATCACCAATGATAAGCCAGACCAAGGGCTGAAAATCCCCAGTCTGCTGGGGGCGGACAAGTAGAGATGAAGGTCATGCTCTTGTTCTCATTGTGCCTGTAATCAGGCAGATAAAGATCAAACTGCATCATACAAAATCAAGATGCCAGTCATGCATGAAGAGACATAATTACAGACCTCTGTACCTGTGCAGGATTTGGTTGTAATTTTATTCTTCCAGGATGATCCTGGAAGAGGGCTGGTATGTCAGAGAAGGAGCAAATGTCATTTTTTCTTGCAGATGCTGGTTGCAGTGATAGAATGAAAGAGATTAATATATTCGGTGAAGTTGTTTTTTCCACACGAAGTAGAGTGCTTTTTCTTGAGTTACACCTCTTTGGCTGAGTCAAGCATTTCCTGCGAGGACTGGATGTATTCATGCTCAGGCCCTGATCCTGCAATCTGATCTAACTGGGGGAGTTATGTCTTGTGCAAAGATGAAAAGCTCTCACAGGATCTCTGCCTAGGTGAAAAGGTCTGCCAGGATAGAACTGAATGCAGAACTGGAACCAGCAGCTGTAAACCAAAACTGACCCAGAATAAAACACACAGGTAGAACAGTTCCCTTCTCCTCTCCAGTCTTCAGTAGACTTTGAAAACCCACTGTGCTCACAGGGAAATAATTTTTTCAATAGCTTGTTCCAACAAACTGTTCAAAGTTTTCTACCTTTTCAGGATGGCTTACTGGTTTTTATTACTATTTTTTTTTCAGTTTTAACTCGGGCAGTGTTCCTCAAACTGCAGACAAAGCTGCAATTTGAGAAGTTATTTTCCCCTCTGCAAAACAGTTTGCAATTTTTCATTTTGTAAGGAGTTGTAGGCAATCCTAAGGTGGCATGTGGAGAATATGATAAATTTGCAAGGCATACTGTACTTAGAGAAAAAAGATGGAAAAGTTCCTCCACGCTTATTTTCTCCCCCATTTATAATCATTAGGATTTAAATGCCCCATACATCTCTGTCATTTAGATAAGAGGCATTGATTGCTTAACTGCTGCACAGACATTTTATACACCTGGTTTTAGATGACATTTCAGGGGTAGAAAGAGAAGGAAGTACTGTAAAAAGTGTTCACAGTTTGCAATGTCAAACTTTATTACATAAAGTCGTAAACAACTCCAATTAGTAGAAAGTGTGTTCATAGTCAGGGTTTTAAGACAGTTCATTAAATGCTTCCTGCAGTTGGGCAAGGCATTTGGATAAATAAACTGACCCCTGATTTATAATAAAACACAGTAAAGTTTTAGAAAACCTTTGCTATTCCTACTGATTGATTTCTCGTCCAGCAAAGCTGAGGAAGGGGTTAAGTAGAGGTCTTGAGGGACTACTTGACATCTGCTATACTTGTGACTTTTTGATCTTTTTTTTTCTCCCTTTCTTTGAGGGATCCCTTATAGTAAAGGCCATGTGTGCCTGCGTGTGTTTCCCAGAGATGGCCGGGGCTGGGAGGGGCAGAGTGGCCAGGGGAGCAAAGAAAACAGCTCCTTGATGACAGATCAAATGAAGGAAAAAAAAAGAGGAGAAAAGGGATTACATGCTCTGTAATCATGATAATAGGAAGGAAAACACTGGGGGTCTCAAGTGTGAAAGCCTTTGTCCAGAGGAATGTACGTGTCAAGGATGGTTTGATGCTATAAACCAAAACTCCCTGAGCACCCCGAGAGTGGCCCTTGCCCTCTCCCCCATGTGCAAATGGGAACCCCCGTACCTGTGGTACATTTCTCCTCCACTATGTGGAGGCCTGGGACCCTGAGTAACCCTGGGGTCCTGGTATGAGTGGCAAGCTTAGGGCAGGTAGTGGGAGGCCACCTGTCTCCTGGAGAAAGCCACTGAGCTGGCCTTCTGTTCTGACCATTTTGGAGTACGACATCTGGATTTGCTTGTACTTCTTCCTCCTGGCCTGTTTTTTTTTTTCTGTGCACCCTCTGTGGTGTTTCACCCTTAGGAGGGTGGCAGCACCCAAAATTTGTAAATGCTTGTGGTCGAAAAGAGCCCACCAAAAATCACCAAGTTTTATTAGTAAAGACACAGTTGGCATGGAAATTAGTTTGTCCCTAACCTACTATATAAGCACAAAGCAGTGGACTTTGGATGAAGGGGTGGGTTGAAAAGGATGAGACAAAGGAAAAGAGCAATTAAAAAATGAAAGAGCAAGAGAGAAAGAAAGCAAGAGAGTGAGAGAGCAAGAGACTGAAAAAGGAAGAGAGCAAGAGAGAGAAAGAAAGAGAAAGAAAGAAAGAAAGAAAGAGAGAGAAAGAAAAGGGAAAGAAGGAAGGAAGGAAGGAAGGAAGGAAGGAAGGAAGGAAGGAAGGAAGGAAGGAAGGAAGGAAGGAAAAAGAAAAAGGATACTATTCTTTCTCACAGTTTATTGTTACCAACCATCCAACCATCCCTGGTTGGCTCCACAGCCATCCTGCTATCAGCATTTCAGGCAGACACATTAGCCCCTTATCTTCTGGGATTCTACACCCCCTCACTGTCCCTGCCAGCTTGGGCCTCCAACAGTCTTTAGTTGCCTTTACAAGAAGGCAGTTCAGGTGCTTGGTGTCTGGACACCATCACAGGGCTGTAGCTTGTCTGCCTTGGAGGCACCTGCTTGTGACATGAGACCTCTGAGATCCATGAGGAGACTTCAGTGCATGGTACAGCCTCTTCCAGCTGTGGCCTGAAGGTACCATGGCAGCAGTCTTTCCCTGAGGGTCCTGGGGTGCCACTGAAAGGTGCTGCTGCTGGGCAGCTGCAGTGTCCATGGACACATGAGGAAGAAAGTGATGCTTCTTCGCTCACTGAGCCACACACAACTTCTTGGGTCACTTTTTCATCTTATGTACTTCCTTGGGGAAAAAGGAGATGTTTCCTCAGTCAAATTCATTGTTTATTGTGATATTTTTGTGAATGAACAACCTGTTTAACTCATCATTTACCCATCCCTCAAAGACCTTTTCTCCTACTGCTTTCCCTTCCACCTCCTTTAGCTCACTGACCTCCATTCCCAAACTGTATCTCAGTGATGAACTTGATCAATCACTAGCCTCTAGAATCCCACAAATGTGGATGTTCAAAATTGTACTCAGGTTTTAACCCAACAGCACGGCTCCATCTCCAGGTTTCTGACATTAGGATTTACAAAATAAGGAGCAATAAGATCACCTTCATGTGAGAAGAAGGGTCTATTTCCTTCTGGTGATCCCACTTTTTCTTTGAAACAGCTATTTCCCAGGAATGGGTGTATCACAGCTCCTTGTAATGTGGAATTTCCCCAGTCCTGCTTGCTGCAGCTGTGACAGACAGTTGTGCAAAAGCTGCTGGCCGATGTGCCGGCATCTGGAAGTTGCACAGTGACAAGCTCAAATGAGAAGTCATCTTGCTTTCATGTGGCACGATTTCTGTAAAGCTGGGGTCTCCAGTGAGAACTTAAACTAATCTCACATAGTTTATGAGTGAAAATCCATTTACAATGAGAATGACCCCCACTGACCAAAAATTTAAACAAATGCCCTCTGTATGCATTTCCTACAGTGGGGATCAAGTTCCATAGGTATGATGTAAGCAGGCCTCAAACAAGCCTCTCACCTACATACAGAACAGAAATCATTTGCAAAGAAAACTGAAATGACAGCCATATGCATGGAATGTTTTATATGCTACAGCTAGGCTCACAGACTCCAAGGAGGAGGATCTTCTGATCTGTCGATGCAATTGAAAACAGGTGTCCGACATGCTGAACATAAAGAAGTATACAGGCAATCTGGGAGCTCTCCAGAGATTCTTTCAACTTTTGAAAATATGGAGACAACTTCCCAGCCCCCAATCCCATCTTTCCCTCCTCCCATAATTCCCATCCTCCCTCTCCTCCCAGAAATGAAGAAACTGCTAGGCTATGATGATGCTGCTGCATTTAGTGAAAGAAAATGTGAAAAAGATTAAGGAGGATCCATCAAAATGTCAGCCTGATGTTGAACTGATGGAAAAAAAAGCTTTTCTTAATTCAAGTGTCTGTCACAATTCAAGTGTCTGGGTGACCTTGTTTTGCAAATGAAAGCTTTTGACTGTGACCCAGGCATGCTTCCTGTGTCCGACTCCTATTTAGGAAATAAACTAAAAGTACTGCCTATATTTACTGTAAACACCTGATTAGGCTCTACCAGAAAAAAAAAATACAGCTGGATAACACAGGACCAGATTAAGTTTCCTTTTTATTTGTTGTCGCCAAATGTTCCCAATCTTTTTGAGCTCTAAGGCTCGTTAAGTAGATGTTTTAAAATGGTGCAACAGACAACGCAGCTGTATTTAATTTATAGATAATGGATGCAATAATGTAATAACCCAACTAGATATGTTGACTTGTGAGCTAATTTAGGTGTAGATGTCACAGCACTTGTGCAGCTGGAAATGTTGCCATCACACAGATCAGTTGCAGATTTATGGAGTCAAGTCCCTGTCTGCACTAAGAAGAGATGAAAGGCCCCAGTCAAATATAAAAACAAGTTCTGAAGAGTTATTGTAAGTTTAAGAAATATTTGAAAATATTTTTTCAACCACAATGCAAACTGTAATATGAACCTGGAATTGCTTAACTATATGGTGATTTGGCAATTTTGTATATAATGGATTCATAGAGCTGAGAACATGGATAAACATAAAAGAGCACAGTCTATGTTTAGGAGGTGAGACAGAGGTGAGCATTTTCACTCCTATTATTTGCTTTGATACTGAATTATACCAGTAAAGCTGTCTGGTTCTCTGTTTCCCAGTGTAGATCTCAGGTAATGGTGTAATATAGTGGTTTATGTACTAATTATTACTTTAATTGTTCCTACTGTTTTTGTAGTAGTAAGTTACTACCACTAACTACTGGCCCTGCTGATATTTGGCCACATGACTGAATATAAGGTACAAGAAATCTCCTTTCATCTCTGATGAAAGTTGCCACATATCCCTGGCAACTCTTGTCTGCTTTGCCTCCTTGGAAGAGGAGTAAAAATTTTTATGCATTTTCTGAGTCTTTCATGTGACCTCTGGAAAAAAGCAAAGACATAGGCAGTTTTGAAGTATTATTATGACAATTCTTATCACTAACAGTGTAACAACATTTAAATGTAGGAGTGTATTCCCAACCATTAACTGGTGAGTCATTTTGTATGTGCCTCTTTGTTGGTTGCACTGAACGTGATGCTAGTGATCAGCTTTCTTGAAGACAATTAGTGGGTGAGTCAAAAATTAGTTTAAGAAAAAACAGGAAAAACAGCACTCCTATTTATGAATAGGGATTTATACCTCAAAGCTGAGTTGTCTGACGCCTTCTGAAGCACAAATGCTGACCAAAGCATTTAGTCTCTTTGGGATAGTTGTGTTATCTTTAACCCTTCTGACTCCCTGAGGACAGATCATGGTTGAATAAAGTCTGTAGCCTCTGACTCATTGCTCTCTCCCCACTATTTTACCATCTCTTTATATAAGATGCATGAAAGTATTTTGCACTATGTCCTCTGCACGTTGCTAAAACTGACAAGCATCAGCAAAGTAGCAGTACTCAGAGGTACAAACAGGCAGATGAACAGAGGCACATAAAAATACATTTCCTCAGGAAACAGTCTAAAACTGCTTCCTTGACTTGTTTCTACCAATCCATCTGTCTTCACTGGCTTTGCTTTCTGTCTCATGCTGCCTGTTTCAATAACCATTGAGAAGGACTATACTGAAAATAATAATGGGCTAGACAACAGTTTTAAAGATTTTTGAATTATTTTTATATAAACCCATTATAGAAAGTAATTTGGGATCTTTCTGAATCTTATTTACCAGGAAAAAAGTCAGTTCAGGCTGAGTATTTCCAGACTGGCAAGAAAATGCTAGCCAGACCCTTTTCTTGTGAAAAAGGAGACATTTCTGTGACTGGTATTTGATTCAGCAATTTCACAGCAATGGGTCTAATGCAATTTATCTATGGTTTTAGAGCATCCAATTTCAGTCACTCCTAAAGAATGCCATCATGAGTTTATTACGCAGTTGACATAATTTTCTCTGTGAACACAAGCGAAGGAAACTCTTGGCTAGAGAGAAAGTATAGGAAATTAGAATTTGTGTTAGAATTCACAGAATTACATATATATATGTATATATATATATATATATATATATATATACACACACACACACACAAATGTAGAGACTTAAATATTAAATATGTATTTGAACTTTGTTGCTTTTGTTTTTTACTATTGACCTGTGTCTGGGTTACCGGAATGATTGCTGATTAAAAATGTATACTTAATTGCTGATTGCTGGTAGAATAAGCAAAAAACCTTACTCATTAATATACAGTAGAGGTAGGACATCTTGGAGTTAAACATTTTGGAAGTGTAAGTTGCAACATATGAGCTATTATTTGGGGAAACCCTGCTTTTTTGACTATTACCAAATGTGAAGTTATGAATATGTGCAAAGCACAACTAACAGCAAAACCACCCCGTTCCATCCATAGGACTGCTGTGGAACTGCTTCTTGCATTTCTTTGCAGTGTGAAGAAACCAGGCTTTTCCTTGGGTACCCCATCTTATTTTAAGCTGGACATGAGTACAGATTTTTGTTTGTTTATAACCTCCTTTTTCTTAAATCTTGTCCTTCTGTTTAATATAAGCTATACTTTGAATGGAATTACCTGGCTGTTTTTCTAATTATTGCTGATGTTATGGGAAGGAAAAGCCACAATTTCTTAAGTCTAGCTGCACTTTTCTGAGAATGCTGAGCTGACCAACAAGACAAAGCACAAGAACAGAGATTTGAAGGAGCACAAAGAGGTTAAAAGGGTGGATAAAACTGTGAGTTATAGATATGCAGCAACTGGCCTTAACCTGAAACCGTGTTAGGATGAGTGGTGTGTGTAGAATCACATCAGTTCCACAACATGGAGTTCAAATCCATGATGCTTCAAAGCAATGGTTTCTATTTCAATGCAAATTTGACAATGATAGATGTTAATCACACTCCTTAACGAAGAACCAGAGGCATAAAAGTGAGTAGTGTGGCATATGAATCCCATAAAATAGAAAAGAACCACATGCAGTAGACATACTTAACTTCTCAGGAAACCAATCAGCACCTCTAAAATGTGGCTACATGGTAATATACAATACTTCAAAGTTAGCATAGTCTGCAGTTAAAACAAAAACCAAGTTTTACAAAAATGTCAATTACAACTGCAGGTGAAACAGAGCAGAATAAGCTGCTGAACTGAAATAGTTTTCTTGACAACAGAAGTGTCAAGAAAATAAATTACTAGCCCTGAAAAATCAGATTTTTTTTCATTCACCACTATTAAGAGGAAAAACTGTCTGCTCTAACCCTGATCCTGAAAGGGTTTAATTTACTTGCCCAATTTCAGACATGAGTAGTCTCAGTGACTTCAGACAGAGGGTAGTCCTGCTGAGATCAATGGTGGTATTCACATATATAATGTTAAGTACATGCATGCATCTTTTCAGCACCCAGATCTCAAATGCCTACCAGAGAAATAAGTACACCTGGAAATAAATATCAAAGTGCAAAGAGAATCTTTTTTCCGGACTGAGACGAGTATTCAGGAAATGGACACAATAGCTCATATGTGATACATTTTATCACTTCTGAAAAGCATAAATGGAATCACTTGTGGAAAGTGCAGGAAGATTATGGTGCAAGATTTAGGGAAATTGCAGTCTACAAGTCTCCCTCTCTCACCAATCACATGTTTGCTGGGATCATCAAAGTTTTCCCAAATGTCTTTGTGAGTGGGATTGTAGGCGAAGTTGAACATTTATAGGATCAGAAATTTGTCCAAGGTTCTCATTTTATTTCAATACGACCTCATGTTACTTCTGTTGAAAATTCTACTGACAGTCTCATACACGTAATTTATGACATTTCCTATCAAGATGTTTAGCTGAATTAGAAACACTTGTGAAGAAGCCCGTCTGCAGCCAGTTAAAGAGCATTTTTGTAGCAGAGGTGAGGGTTGTTGAGGCAACAAAGGAGGACTTACCTTACTTTTATTCCAATGGCTGTTGATCAAGCAATTGCAGCATAAACTGCTTACAGCTGTGGCTTTTGTTACGGTGACAAAGAACGTGTTTAAGGATAGACAGAAGGGTATGCTGTATGCTAGTTTACAATGACCTTGCAGTTTACACACCAAACAGCCCATATCATTTCTGCAACTTCCAGATTTCTTGAAGTGGCACTGATTTGTTCTCTCTTGTTTGTCATTTGTCTTACTGAGCTGTGTGTCTCTCCTGCTTTTCCAGCTTAACACCATGCTATGCCTCCTAGCTCACAGATTTGGTTTTAGGTTGTGAATAATTCTATTTAAATAAATAAAACTAAAATTAGAGATGCCCATAGATTTGAAATCCAATATTGCTTGCCTAGTACAAGGAATGTAGTTGACACCTACAGAGAGCATTTTAATTGCTAAAATTCATCAATCTGAGCCCATTTTAAAAATTAGAACAGGTAATTTATCTGTGCAAACCAGAGATTTAGCTCTCTGTTCTTATATGGTTGCCTTTTAGTTGGGCTCTGTACTGTCCTTCAGAGACATGGTAACTTCACAAGAAAATGCTGAGAACTGGCTTCTTGCCAAGTTGAATCACTGCCTTCAAGTCATCCTGTCTGGGTGCAGAAGCCGGGGCATGAACGCTCACCTCTTTGTCCCTACTCTATTACCTGGGTGCACAATGGGACGCAGGCCAAATTTATTTCATGTTTAGCTGTCTGCAACATAGCTCTTTGTTGTAAGTCAGTAGTCCACTCTGCCTTCATGGTTAGTAGATAAGCAGCTCCAGAGTTTGCCTGTCTTCAGATGAGATTTACTGCCCTCTTGAGGTATTTATCTTTCTCCTCCAAGAACAGAAGTAGCTTAAAAGACCTTATGCCCTTGTGTAGGAAGTTTGTATCAACAACAGCCAGCTGACATAACTTGTTGCACTAGGGAGCACCATCTGCAATCCTCTGAAAGCCTCACCACCTTCTTCTGCACAGACTTTAGAAACAGTAGAAAAACCGGGCAAAATTAGCTGAAATTGGTTTGGGTTATTCTGTTACAATGTGGCTGTATGGTATTTCCGTATGTCATGGTGCTCAGCGTGATTCATGGAACTCTCAGGAATTCCATGAATCATGGAAATGGATTCATGGAATTCTCAGGAATTCCATGTTTCTTCTTACTAGATTCATATTTATTCTTACTAGAACATCATTGACAAGCACTGCCTCTGAAGACTTCAGGTGCTAAATCTTCTTGAAAATGTGCCACAATGAGTTGGAATGAATGGGCTCTTGACCAAATTTGCTAATTTCATTTACCAATTTCATTTTTCCTCTAATTGGTAAGATTTGCTTCCATCTAGCTCATACTCTATTGGATTACTAACTGATAACATTGGTTTGAATACCTGCTTACTGGTGGCAGATTCATTGTACCTGTGTTATAAAGACAGCAGTTGGGCTGGATGCACTCAGTTCTTTGAAGGCCCACAAAATTACAGCCACAAGTCTCAGAAGGGTTTTGAAAATCATGGCCACTGGGATGGTAGCAACCTATCTGAGGGGAAATAATTTGTCATGCCTTTCTGCAGAAGACTCTATTGTCTCTGAGACTTCTGCTTTTGATTTTCTTTTGGTTAGACAGTTTATTTCAAACTTCATTTCCAGATTAAAAATGTCATACTTTGATCCACAAAAGTCTTTATTTCACAGAAGTGATTTATTTCACCCCATTTAGATTAATACATGTCTGATCTTTGATATCAGGCAAGTTACAATCTCTGCATATAGGAAAGACACTTGCTGCTTATGTTTTTGTTTTTTTTCAATGAGAGAAATATATTAAACCGGACAGAGAGATACATTTTTGGTAAATAAAAATAGGAAAGAAATTGGTTAAAATCCCCTTGTAGGATCCCTAATGAGTACCCCTTAGGAAAAAAAGCACCTGCAGAAAACCACAGAGAAAGATACTATGAGATAAAGATATCATGGCAATCTTACACTAATCAAAATCTTCTGTGACTACCTTATTAAGATACTTGCTTTAAGAACAAAACATATGGTAGAAGCTTCAAGGAGATAGACCCTTTAGCTCACCACCAACAAAAGTGTAAAATCCTCCCAGTTCCTTCAAATATTTAAGTGATGCTTGCTTAGGGTGTTTCATTCACTAGCAAACATGGTGATTTGTGAAGCACAACTAATGTGTCCCTGGGAAGTTTCAGCATGAAATAAGACTAGGTGTGAAAGCCTGTCAGGGTCCAAAGAGATATGATTTAAGAGGAAGCGCTCCCTGAAGATGTGAGGATGAGTGTTACTAACTTAATCCATATGATAATTTCTCCCCCTAAATGTATGACAGAATATAGGGCAGAAATGCATGAGACAGACATTAGTCATTGTCCACGGTCATATTTTTTCCATGAATTTATCAGCAAGGGTTGCCATGCTGTGTTTAAAACATTTGTAAAACAGATTAGTATGCAAAGATGAAAAGTAAAGGAGCCACCCTTTTTGCAGTGTTTACTTGCAGATTCACTGCAAGTAAACACACACTTGGAAAATTTAAAAGAAATGGTTTTCATACAAATATATCTCTGCAGTCTTACACAGCAGTAGAAATAACTGAAAGCTAGGTGTCTGGGCAGATACAGAAGGGCAAGAATGTGGCTTTTTGCCACTGATGCTGTTATATATATAAGTAGATGTATGACATAATTTTCTGGGGTTTCTCTCTTTCTTTTGTAGCATGAGTATTGCCAAAAGCAGAATGCCCTGATTTTTTGCAGGTGATCCTAGATTTACTATTATCAGCACAAAATCATTATATATATAGCACTTACAATTTAATCTAAAATTAGACTGTACAGAATACATCTGTACAGGCACAGAAAAAATAATACAACCTCCCTTCCACATGTAATCTTGGGAGAGAGTTAGACCTGGGGAGAGCTGTGGAATCATCTAGTTAATCCCTCAAAACTGTAAGGCCTAATTTTGCTAGTGAAAGGCATATTGGATATTAGTTTATGGCACAATTGAAAGAATATATCCTGGTCTTGGGACATAGTATGAGATGTGGTAGGGAAGCGTTTGCATTGTAAGGTTGACCTACACCTTGGACAGAAGTACCTGGAAAAGGGTCAGAGGAGTGCAAGAGTGAGTCTCAACTCTGCGGCTTAAGTCCTTATCTGCTCCCTGCCACACTTGGTCTGTCTGACAGTAAAAGAGGTGGCTTTTGAGCAAGTCTGACATAGTTCTGTCAAAGGTAGCTATGGATGGAGCAGGTGGACCAGGAACATCACTGCACTGACCCAGTGCCCCTGGGACACGAGGTGATGCTACTGTGCACATAAAGGAGAAGTGCTTCTGTCAGCTGCTACTCCAGCTCATGTGGCTACCCAAGGCAAGGGCACTAATCAGCTCCTTCCAAGAAACACAGGTAGGCACTGGGACATCTTTATGCAAAGTGTCAAGTGATTGTTTCTGTGTTCTAGCTAATATAAGGAGCTTGAATCTCAAAAAAAGCCTCTAAATAAGTCACAAACATAACAGATAAATTGATTTATCTGGCTATAGAAAGCCAATATCTTACATATTTTTTTAGAGTTAAAGCAAATTGATTTACAGTAGATGAACTCCCTTAAAGTACAAGCCAAGAATTTCAAAGTAATCTAACATATTTCTGCCACTATTCTGTCTCTTACAACCTGAAAAAATTTAATTCCCAGCAATCTTCTTAAAAATATCAAAGTAAAATTCAAGTACTTACTGCATGTCAGAACTTAGACCTTGCTGCTCTTTCCTTGCCTGAAAATGGATATAATTCTAATCCAAAGAAGGTCTGTAAAGGCCTTTCTGTGGTTAATAGAAGAGGGACTAACACCTTTGCAGTGCAGTTTCCATTTTTCCTCGGTATTCTGTTTTCTTTGACACTGTAATTTTATTTGTTTTAAATGAAAGAACTACTGAAATAAACTGTGCAGCATTGTATAAGGAATTTGCAGCCTTGCAAAACTCAATGCAAAGGACAATGGCTGTATAGAATCATCTATATTTAAGAATATGCCATGCTGACAATATGTTTTTGCTGTTTTTACTGTGAAACAAGAACAGACAAAACATCTGCTTCCTCATGCACTGATGTTTCTATGTTCTTATATAGCTGAAATAATTTCACCAAAATGGTGAATTCAGCTGCTATGTTGCATCAAGATGTAACTGTGCCACATCTTATGATTTTGTGATTCAATCTGAGTACACAGGTTGTGTACTGGTATGAGGAAAAAGATGTCATATTTTTATTGGGGGAAAAAAAACACTTCAGGACCTAGAAGAGTATTCACAGTGTATTGAAAAGACTGAATGAAGGGTTCATGTGGTCAGGTTGCTTTGATATTTGATGTCCCTTGAAAGTCACACATTTTGAAATTTTCTTCTGAACTGAAGAGCTGTAACAGTAAATAAAGCTGCTTCTCTCAGGGAATCACAGGCTGATTAGGTTAAAGTGCGATATAGAAAACATGCTAAATAATGTGTAGTGACCCTGGCCAGATGCCAGGCACCCAACAAAGCACCTCACTCACTCCCCTCTGCAGCTGGACAGGGGAGAGAAAATTTAACAAACACCTCCATTTAATAATGGATTGAGATAAGAACCAGGAGAGATCCCTCCTCAAATGCCATCATGGGCTCTAATTAGAGATATAAATTGAATTTATTACTAGCAAAATCAGAGCAAGATAATGAGAAAACACCTTCCCCTCACCCCCTCCCTCCTTCCCAGCTCTACCTCCTCCCCCAGTGGCACAGGGAGACAGGGAATGGGGGTTATGGTCAGTTCATGACCTGTGGCTTCTCCCACTGCTCAGGGAGAAGAGTCCTTCCCCTCCTGCACTTTGGGCTCCCCTCCCATGGAGACAGATCTCCATGAACTTCTCCAGAGTGAGTCCATCCCATAGGCAACAGTCCTCCCCAAACTGCTGTGGTCGCTCTTCCACGGGTGCAGTCCTCCAAGGGCAGGCTGCTCCAGCCTGGGAGCAGGGCCCCTCTCTCCATGGGTCTCCCACAGGGTCACAGCCTCCTCCAGGCATCCACCTGCTCCAGCATGGGCTCCCCCATGGGCTGCAGGTGGATCTCTGCATTCCCCATGGTTCCCCATGGGCTGCAGGGGCAGGGCTGTCTCACCATGGGCTGCAGGGGAATCTCAGCATTGGTCAACAATCAATATTAGAAAAAACGATAATGAAACATCAAATCTGAAATGCCTTTACTGTGTACCAGATACAAATATGATTAAGCACAAGCTTTAATTTCCTAGTACAGCATTGGGAACATCTCCTGCCTTTCCTTCTTCACTCACCTCAGTGTCCACAGGGTTGTTCTTCTCACATCTTCTCTGGCCACAATTACAACTGTGCAATTACAACAACTTTCTTTTCTTTCTTCTTAAATCTGTTATCACAGAAGCATTGCCACCATTCCTAACAGGTCCAGCCTTGCCCAGCAGCATATCTGTCTTTGGAACCACTAGGGATTGGCTCTGTTGGATATAGAGGAAGCTTCCAACAGCTTCTTACAGAATCTACCTTTGTAGCCCCCACCCCCCGAAAAACCCAGGTTATGCAAAGCCAATACTTAATGGAAAACACTTTATAAAATCTGTAATGAACTGCTCCTGAAATGGAACTACAATGGCCATGATATTTTGGAGCTGTTAAACACAGTAGAAACATTTCCCAGGGATTTAAAAAGTAAATTTTTACCTGTGGGTCATAGTTGAAGTGATACTTCTGCGAATTACTAAAAAGCACTGCCCAGGTGAAGGTGTTTACTATGGGATTTGCTATCAGCTTTCTTCTGCTTTTGAAAGTACTTAAATTCCTTAGCTTTGCTATAAATTTTGAGAATTAAGTCTACAGCATATTTGTGTGTTGGCTTTGAAATCATTTGGCTTTGTTTGCTCTAAATCTGGTTGCTTGTTCCTGTGCTATGCAAAAAATAATAATAAAAAAAGTTTCCCAATAATTTCTTCAAACTATTCCTGATACTTACTATCAGACTGGGCCATCTCCTCCCTTGAGCATTCCTTCCTTTTCATCAAGCGTATTTAGTTTTTCTTCAAATGGAAGCTGTCCCATGCCTTTGATCACACATGCTGCTGTTCTCAGGCTGTATATCTTGAGGCACAAATGGCCATTTAAACAAAAGGGCATCATCTGTGAGGGGCTTTGCTCCTCTCTTGCAGCAGGTGAGTAACATCAAGTCACAACAAACTGCTAATATGTTCCACCTTGACTCTGACAGAGCACTGATGGCTTTCTATTTCCTTCAGCATCTACATGCTGGACCAAATGAACAGTGTTTCTTGTGTGTGGCTAGTGTTTAAGGCCTCATTGTGTACACAGCCTTGAAAGATATATTTTTATAGGCAAGCACCTCATAAAATATTTTTCTGAAGACATTTATCAAGAAAGACTTTGAGAAACTGCAAGGAACTGGGAAGGAGAAGGTGGGGGAAGCACAACATGTGCTTTTCAGCTGCCACAAGGTCCTGCAGCAGCAACCTTCACATGAGAGGTGACACTTTGCACATTACAACAGGGAATCAAAAGATTTATACTCAACACTCCATATATATGACTCTCTGTGGCATAATTTTGAAAGGGTGATTATTGATTTGACGTGAGGGAATTTTTTACATCAAATGCTGAAAGTTCTCTATGTACATAGCTATAATCACCTGATGCTGTTTTTTCTTATTGCATAGCTTTTAATAATAAATAATCATAATAATGATACTTAAGTTCTCCATAATTATCCCATTTGTTTTCCAAGAACCCCCGGGCTGTTATTTATCACTTGATATGAATGCTCTCTGCTCCTCTCCATCTGCTTACACATGCATATAAAAGAAGTGCAGACATATGGGAAGTGCCTTACTTAATTTGAAGACAGCGCTGCTTATTATTATCTCCGTGAGCTGTGGTAATTGTAGTTCAGTTGTTGAGAAATTATAAAAGCAGAAGCCATAAGTTCCCTGCTAGGTTTCTCCGTGGGATCTCCCATTTTATACCCCCAAAGGTACAGGTTCAAAAGCAATGTACTGTGGAAAAGATGTCAGGCAACACCTCTTAAATTCTTGTATAAGTCAAGGGTTGAAGCACTCATTGAGTTTAGACAGGACCACTTAGTAAATATGTTCTCTATTCTTGAGTTTACATGGCAGCTTGGGCTAATGAGGGTCTTACCCTCAAGCACATGCAAGGTGGGAGGATGCGGAGAAGGATGCAAAAACTAGACAAGAACTTAACCACATTTAAAGAGAAAGGTCTGATTGTGGGAGGTCTTACAGCAAAATACCTGCGAAGTATAATCTTTGTTCATATCTGGTTTCTGAAGAAAAAATGCCTTTTTCTGCTAATTTGAGGTATACAGAACAGAATGATTTCTCCTTTTGGCCTCCTCTCCCCATATTATAAATCTTACAGATAAACAAGCTGATTTGGAATAAAAAAAGAACTGGGTTCAACTACAGTTATTTTGTGAACTATTAGTTTCAGTAGGGTATTTCTGTCTAAAATTTGAACTTCCTGCTTTTTTTTTCCTGCCATCTTATTGTTCAAACTGTTCAAAAGAAAAGAAGTCAGCAGTTCTGAAATACCACCTGAAAAATCAAGTGCAGAACTACATGTATGCAAAGATTTAAGTTTTACAGAAACAGACAACTGTAGATAAAAGCCCATCCAGCTTCCTGCAGCTCCTTCTGTAAAAGACTTGGCTGGTAAAGGCAAGACTTAGAGAAGAAATGACAAGTGCCCCAGCTGTGACCAGCCTTTCCCTGAGTGAAGTTCTGGTTGTGGAAGACTCCTGCTGCTGTAGCTGTCAGGCCCTCCCCCATCCATGCAGCCTGCAGTAAGTGTTATTTCACAGTAAAAGCAGTAGGAAATCTTTTGAATTGCTTTCTCCCAATGTCATTTTATTCTAGTTCTTACAGTCTTTTGGCCTAGCCTTGACCCAGCCTAGCTTGTTGGAGAAGACCAGCCTCACCTGACAGCAGCTGGCAAAGAATTTTTCTTCTCCCTGCTTTCTTCATAAAAATTAATTTAGATTGTAAATCACTGCTTTCTCTTGTTAAAAAACCCAGAGACAGCTTTTCTAGTAGCTCACTGGGACAAGGATAAAGTACAAGGGACTTATGACCTGTTACTAGGGATTTCCTCAGGTCAACAATCAATATTAGAAAAAATGATAATGATAACATCAAATCTGAAATGCCTTTACTGTATACCAGATATAAATATGATTAAGCACAAGCTTTAATTTCCTAGTACATTTTCCTTCTATGTACCTTTCTGTTTGTGTATGTTTTTTCTTTATATATGTATATCTATCTATCTATCTATCTATCTATCTATCTATCTATCTATCTATCTCCTTTCTTTTGTCCTTTTTTTCTCTTGCATCTCCATTTTTTTCCCATATCCTCTTATCTTCTGCAGTTTACTCTATACCTGTGCCTTTCTTGTAAAGTTACTCTGCTCTCCTCTTTCCCAATCCCGTTATCCCTTTATCCTCCATTTGACAGTTCCCTCCATTAGCACATTTTGTTCAGTTGAGAGAAGAAGCTGTATGACACTCACCTGAGGTCGCTTGGCTTGCTTATCCTGGAGGAGACTGAGGGGAGACCTCATTGCAGTTACAACTGCCTTGCAAGGGGAAGAGCAGGACCAGGATCAGATCTCCTCTCTGGTGAGTGACAAGACCTGAGGGAATGCGTTAGTGGGGTTCAAGCTGGGTATGGGCAAAAGGTTCTCCACCCAAAGGGTGGGTGGGCATAGGAGCAGGCTCTCCTGTGCAGTGGTAACAGCACCATCCTGACAGAGTTCAAGAAGCATTTGGACGATACCCTTGGGCATGTATTGTGTTTCTTAGGGTGTCTTGTGCAAGGCCAAGAGTTGGACTTGATGATCCTTTCACACCCTTTTCTACTTAGGATATTCTGTGATTCTGTGACTTGCTTCTTTGCAGGTATGTTCTGTGCATTCAGAGATGAGAAGTTTTCTGGTGCAGCTATTTTTAATTTCACTCTGCAAAACCAACTGAGTGGTGTTGGCACCAATCTATGATTTAGTTGCAGTGTGTTTCTCCTGCATTCTGTGAAATTTGGGGAGAGAGCTAATGAGGCAAGCAGTCATGAAAATCCTAGCTCAGACCATAGAAATCCCGTGGTCCTCCAGGTTTTGGTAATTATCCCATGATCCCACAGGTAGGACTGACCCTCTGGGTATCGGCAAGGAGCATTCTTTATAATGCTATATAATGTAAGAGCATAAATCATTATACTCCTGCCTGCCCAGCTAGAGAGTGAGTTATGAGCAGTGCTGGCCAGAGCAAGTGCTTTTCAGGACAAGATGCTGAAGGCAGAAGTCTCAGCAGATCGTTTTGGGTATATGCTGACACAGCAGAGTTCAGATGATCCAGGAGTCAGTGCTGTATGAGCCTCTTTAAAGAAAAGCTGTAACCCAACAGCACACGCTTGGAAACGAATTTAAACCGAAGTGTTGAGCCTTGCTGTGCTTCCCTGCTGACTCAGTTATGTAGCAGCTTGCAAGTAACAGAGAAACTGTTTCTCTTTTCCAGCTGGATCAGAGGTAACCAGGCTCGGATACCAATGAATTTCTCCAGCCACACGCACGTGTCCCTCCAGACTATGAGTTGGTTCAGTATTTTGTTCCTTTAAAGCAAAAAGCAGCTGGAACAGAAACTTTTTACCAACACCAAAGCATCTTAAGTCTCAGACAGCATCACTTTGTCCTCAAGATCACAATAATGAAAACATTCTTAAAACCATTGCCTCACTCCCACAACATCCACTCCTGTGCAGTTATGAAAATATACCATGATATGTGAAAAAACATGAATTAAAAAAAAAAAGCTTTTTTTTCCCTTCAAGCTCTGAGAAATTCACAAAGTATGAAGCAGAACCTTCCATGGATTCATGTGCCTCTGTATGAAATCTCATCTGCATTTCTCTTTACTAAGTTAGCACTGTTGCTTTTGATGCCATCACCAATTTTACAGACATTGTTTTCTAAGACTACTTTCCAAGAAGGAGTCATAACAGAAAAGATCATTCAGTTGCTAGTTTGTAGGTGATGGTACTTTGTGTTTTGCTTCTTCTCCCATCTTATAACAATGTTGAGACCAGGTGAAAAGGAAATATATACAAGAGAAGACACCTTCCTCTCCCAGCTGGACCACTTTCAGTTACTACTCTACACTGACAGCAGTCTTTTCAATGACCATGAAAATAACTGTTTGCAATGAAAAACTATCTGTTTTGGCCTGTCTGACAGAGGTGAGGTGTGTCCAGTTTCTGAGGTCTTACCTGTGTTACCCCTAGAGTTGAAGAAGGCATCCCTGGACTGAAAATTCACAAATTTGCTGATGTAATTGTCTGCAGAGGGGTGTAAGCTCTGTGACTTGCATGCTCAGCCATTCTGATTTTAGTTACATGGAGACCTGCCAAAATAAAGAATAGACGGTGGGCCAAAATTATAATTGCTTGTTTAAGAGAGATTTCACATTGAAAGTAGTCTGGGAGCACTTCTTGAGTAGCCCTAGGTGCAGACACTCAGTGTCCCACACTCCTGCTCCAGCAAAATACACCATGAACACTCCTTATCTTTGAGTATTTGCAACTGAAATTGCAAAGAACAAGTGGCAAAGATGTATTTAAGTCTTGGCTGGTAAAGAAAAGGGGTAGAGAATTCCCAATAGTTTGCTGTATTTTCTGAATTGACATGTATTCTCTCATAGCCAGATTCAGATCATGTTTAAGGATCATAGTTTTTCTATTTTTGGTGAAAGACCCCCTGAATCTCATATGGTCTGCTGCTAGACTGGGATCTACCACACAAGAACTATGCTTTAATTAGATTGTGCTGCAAGAGCAGAGTTGTACTTGAAGATACTTGAATGCATTATTTCTCCTGTTAAACAGAGCTCTGCATGTAACAGAGTAGTTTCATTTACACTATTTATATTCTGGCTTCTTTCTATATATATAGTACCTCCAGTAAAATTTTTCCTTTTGCAAATTAGAAGCTTAGACTAATGTATTTTATAATCTGATTTTTTTCCCCTCCCTGAAGTTTTATATTTTTTCATTAAAAACCCTGAACATTTTGGCATTTAACTATCTTTCTTTTGCAAAGCTTTAAAGCAGCAGCTTTGCTTACTGCCAGCATGACACAATGCAAGAACACATTGTTCCTTACAAAAAAGAGAGGAAATTTGAAAAAGTGTGAGAAAGAAAGTGAGAGGCCAGGACCTCTTCTCTCTGGTCAGACCATCCTTGGACTCCTTCTGAGCCCTGTAGGGGGCTGGCAGGAAGGAATTTGTAGTCACAGGGACATATTATCCAGAACCAAGGGCTGAACCTAATTGTAAGCAGATTTTGCCCGCCTTCTTTTGGATGAATGATGGCCCACTGGCATGTGACCTGGCTTGGCAATTTCCCTACAGTGTCCAGGCTGCCATGAGGAGATACGTAATGTCTAGAGAGATAGGAAACTCTTTACTGCAGATGGTACAGAGCTGCCTCATAAAATGACTTACTGTGAATCCTTACAGAAATCTCAGCTATAAAAATGATAATGGAAAAAGCACAAGAAAATGCAAAATGTCTTAAGAACAAATTAAGACATCTCAGGTCTTCCAATTGAGGTACAAAATAGACATATTCTACAACCAAAGCACCATCTTCTTCCCTTTCATTGTTTTTGACTGGCCAGGAAAAATCTATAGGAAAAAGTACTGGAACTGTGGATCTTGGAGAAGATAAAATGAAAGATGGCAAAGTTCTGACCATTCCTTAGGGAAGAGAACTGACTTCTTGGGAAATGCTTTGTGCACGTAAGCTCTCCTTTTCCCTTTTCATTCCTCTAGTCCTCCCACTAGTGGGAGGAAACACTTAATTAAGTAAAAGACTTCACCTGTGATTTTTTTCCAAAAGAATCTCTGGATGTTAGTTCAGAAATAGACTCTGAACTTTTGTGGATGGAATTTTTCCTGTAATCTGAAATGATTACAAACATGCATTTTAGAGCACTGTGCCATTTAAGTCATATTTTCAATTCTTTCCTTCTTTACTTTGAATTCTCACACATTTTCACTTGCTTTTCAGTGTAATTTGCTGAGCATTTTTCAGCATTTATCCTTCATTTAAAGCAATCTCTCTGCAGCATTTCAGAATTGTCTGTGACTTTTATTCAATTTACTGTGTTCAGTAAGGACAGGCAGTAACACAAGACCAGAAGTAGCACAAGGATCAGAGAAGAGGGGAGCATTGAATATGCTTTTACCCTTTCTCCTCTTTCCAGCATGGGAGATGATATCAGAACATTAAGTAAAAACACACGAGTCATTTTGCAAAAGAAAGTACTATCTGCTTGCAGGTTGCATGTGTTATTGTGATGGTGATAGAGGGCACCCTGTATTCTTACTCCATAGTTGCTATGTCAGCATTTTCATAGGGTTTAGCAGCAAATTCTCTAACTTCTCCCACTTACCTCACTTAGCTTAGATTTGTGGAGCAGTTCCTATGAGAATAGAACACAATTTTCTGTAAGAAATTAAACTCAAAGTTCAGCTCCATGAACTCATCAAGTTCTCTCCAGTCTCTTGCAGGGAAAGCAGGGTCAGAACAAATGTCTGGTCCTCTGAGCAGCTGCAAACGATACAAGTATTTAGGATGCTTTGTACAAGGAATCACAACAGATCTAGTAAAAAGTCAGGATTGCTTTGGCCTGTATAGAGCATGAGTGGAAGTGTTTTGACACAGATTGTCCTGTTAACTCACATCCACATCAGCTGCATTCCTTCCCTTGCTCAGCTTTACCTCCCTTACCCTCTCTTGACTGTCTCTCTGCAAGAGCATGTGACACCATAGGGGTTTAACACAACTGTCTTTCAAGGCATACTGAACAACCCTCCTTTTGCCCTCAGCTAACCCACAGTGCAAACATTGTAGACGTCAGCCCCAAGACAAAATACGCTCTCCTCAGAACAAAGAATCATTCTCAAGGTGCCCTTCTCCATCAGTGCTGTCTGTGACTTTCTAACTGTGTCCACATCTTCCTAAACAAACCAGATGTTCCCAGACACTTCATACTGGAGTTCTGATACCAGAGCATCTGTGAAGAGCCTCTGTAGAGCTGCTTCTGGCTGGCCAGCGGGTAAGGAGCTGCTCACACTCCATGTAGACAGATGGAAATGAAGAGAAGAACCAATACCTGTGACATTTGTTGACCGATGGTGTCACTGTGCTGTTTGCCATCTGATGCATGAACTGAATTTGTGTCAGCCCAAATGTCCTTTTCTTACCATAGAGTCCTATTGGGATAAGACTGTAAAAATGCTGTGATCTAAGCAAAGCAATAATGACCCTTTTTTGCTCTGGGAGGCTCATATTGGGGTACAGTAACAGATTTCAGATTGAGCCCTACCTGTCCGCAATGAAGCAAATGAGACAAGGGGCAGGTCCTTTGGGAGAGGGAACCCAAAAACAGTAATCTATGAGGAAACAGGGTAATGTATGCAAAGGGCTCGGCTGTAACAACAGGAATTTGAACAAGGTTATCTCTCAGTGGTCATATGATCTTCATTTTTTGACCACTCTGGAGAAATACTTGTCTGATACATCAGAATTCAGCTTCATATTTACTTTCAAAGTTGTGATCTCTGCTGGCTAGTGTCATTGACCTAATAGAGCAGAACAGTTGCAGAAGAGCACAAGGGGACAACAAAGAGTTTGTATTTTGAAGATGCAGATTTTTTTTGACAACACAGCACTGATTTTTATGCACATCTTCAACTTACCATCCAATATTTCCCCCTGCAATTCAGTTGAGATTCCCACAAATTTCAGTCTGAGTCCCTCTGTAGTCATAAGATCCACACCAATCCGTACAAGATGCCATTTATTCATAAAAAGGAAATTAATTCTGTGTTTCTATTTGATATGCAGTACATCTGCTACTCTGCATTTGCACCAAACTGCAGAACACTTTATATGCAGGCTGTAAAAGGTTGACTCTGAGAGGTTATGGGGAGAATAGTCAGAAACACAACCCAGAATCTTTCTCTGCCATGATATAAAATAAATTATTTTCTGTCTGTATAAACAATTTCATTTCAGAACCAAGCCCCAGGAATGTGGACCTGGGATGAAAATATATAATTCAATTTGAAGTGGAATATTTGGTGATAAAAGGACTCCCAGGAATAATATTTAAAGAAGGATTACATTCTTCCATACTTCAGTTACTTGTTTTCTTCTGGCAAAGTAGACAAACACACTTGGACTTTAACTCACAACTTCAAAAACTGAGTTTCCCTAATATTTCGTTATACGCACAGAAGTACTCACACAATTTAAAGAGCCATATGACTGTCTATAACTGTATCTCAGATTTGTTAAACTCCAAGATCACTACATTTCAATGTGAAAAAATTACAGAATAAATGAGAAATTAACTTTTTTGTTATTTTACCAATAACATACAAAAAAAAATTTTTTTGTAAGTATGGCTTTATATGATATTAGAATATCTTGGCAATAGAAAGTTTACAATTACATAATATAATAGAATTTTAAACTGTCTTGCAAACATTTGGTTTTCAATGTTCTGCATAAGCAATGAACACCCTGTGCCACATGCTTCTGACACCACTTAAAAGTGTAAAAGGTCTCAGTGGAAGAAAAGCTGTCTTATTTTCCCTCTTCAGCCAGCCAATGAATAGATCCACAAAATAAGCTAAGATTTTTATTTTTTAAATACAGAAATGGCTCATAAAGCTGCATTTTTGCTGGGTGGACAAAAATCACTGAACAAATTACAGTGAATTTCCTGCATTGCAATCCTTCAAACCATCTAAGGAAATCATGGTGAGTAACGGTGCAGATCTGTGCTCTTTCATGTGCTTCATTTCAAGTCCAGACTTTGTCTCGGTTGACATGGATGCAAGCTGCAAAGTTTGGATTCAGGATTTTTAATGAGCATTTTGAAAGTTCAGGAGTGTGTATAAATAAGTTGTTGGTTTCTTTCCCCAGACTGTAACATGGGAAGGCTCCCACTGTGAGGTTTGGATCAAATCTGGAGGTTTAGTTTAGTTCTATTTTTGTTTCTAATGTACTAAGTTCACAGCGTTCACAGGCTGCCATAAACCGCCTCTGTTAAACATGAATATTGTTAAAACATGCAGAAGACTTGGCTCAAATTGTGCATCACCTAATGGAAGCCAGCAAAACTATGGGCTGGAAAGAACCCTAGATGCAGTATATGACCCAGTGAACACCTGGACTTGCTGGAAGTGACAATACAAATGGTATATTCATAGTAAGCCTGTCTAAGAATTGCTTAAACACTCAAGTTCTTACCCAGTTCAGGTAAGAACCTCTGAAATGCTTCTGGTGCTCCAGGAGGGACTGTCTCAGGCACTGCTCAGCTTTTGAAAGAATTGATATTTCTGGCCATGTTGTTTAGGAAGAAACAGTATTTTTATAATTGAAAACAAGGCTCGCTCTTGAGTTGTCAATAAACTGTCAGTTTTTCCAGCTGCGTTGAGTGTTCCATTTGCTGGCACTTTGACTGTAGCCAAGAGGTGTTGTTTGCCCCAGCTGCCCCCTGCCACTACAGAACAAGTGTGTCTTCTGACCGCTCACATGGGTAGTTATGAATGCCTTGACTCCCAACAGACCTCACCATGCAAGCCCCATTTTGCAAGCAACTTCTTTCCATTTATTGCCTGTAACTCCTTCATTCCACTACCCTCCCTTTGCACACGAAGAGGCGAGGGCAGGGAATGATAAATGTGATAGAAAAGATTTTGGTGGAAGTTTGTGGCCTCACTGGAAGCCCCCTTACACAGGTGACATTGTTCCACTTTGGAAGCTGGGATGCCTCTAATGATGACAGTCTAAACTGGTGTGATGCCTCACATAGGCCATTACTAATTTAGTTTTATTCCTTGGGAGAATCTATGCTGTATACCATATCTACCAGGATTTGTGTTGTGAAGATAAGGCATTGCATGGGGTACACTTTATGCACCACACTAAAAAGAGCTTTATGTGCCAACTATGGGAGGTTGGCTTAGGAGAGAATGTATTGAGAAAAGTCAGAAGTAAAGTATATTTTTTTTCCCTGCCATGCCATAAGATCAACTATTTTTTGTCTATATAAACAATTTCATTTTAGAACCAGGACACAGGAATGTAGACCTATGATGAAAATATATAATTCAATTTGAAGCTGAACATTTGGTGATAAAAGTATTCCCAGGAATAATATTTAAAAAAGGATTACATTCGTCTATACCTGAGCTGCTTTCTTCCTCTGGCATAATGGAGTCTCTGAGTAGATTTCACCCCAAACATCTCAGCTGATACTCGATGAAGTTTCTAAAATGGCTACCCCAATATTGCCTGTACATAAAATAACTGCAAATCTTAAGATTAGTAGCCTCCTCTGTCATGCAGGATCCAGAAGACTGTGGGTTTGACAGTGTGGTAGCTCTAAGCTAATTTGGGAGACAGCTGCTGACAACTGTGAAGTCTATTTCATCTGAATAGAAATGCTTAGAAATATCTTTGATTTCCTTTATGGAAATAAGTAAAGAAACTCACCCATACCACAGATACTTTGAAACCACTAAAATTCATGAGAACAACAGTTGGAGATGATTATGTCTGAGCCGTGCATGGTTAAGGAGGCTTCTGAGAGCCTGTGCTTTGGGCAGGTCATTGGGTGGGAGGGATGCAAATGGCTCTGCATTTGCCCTCTGGGGGTGGTGGTGAACGCAGAAAAGGGACCTGGGTTGTGTGTTTTGTGCTCCTGGTGCCAGCCTGCAGTCACCAGCATGCTAGTGAGAGGAAGGTGACTCAGAGCTGTGCCAGCCCTGGCAAACCAGAGCAGCCCCCAGGTCTCTGGGTCTCTGCAGACCAGCTGGCAGCCCCATGCTTTCAGCATGGTGGGAGTCTGGGCACAGGCTTCCACCCTTACCCCACCTGAACTGCACCCAGGGCATCCTGGCAGAAGCTGTAAGCTGGGAAAACTTGCTAAGCAAAATCCTTCCATGGAGGAGCCTTGGCCATGATTATAAATCTGCCAAAGGCTTATGGAAAAGTCATTCTGATCTGTGTGGCTCTTCCGGCTGTTCATGATGATGATAGAGAAAGGAATTCTAAGACTTTGACATGGTCACCTTTGGTATAAGGGACGTTTTTGCAATACTACCAGAATGATAAACTGAGACTTCTCTGATATTTAGAGCTTTCTGGCATGGAGTCTTTTTGATATAAAATATACTTACCCCAAAACTCAAGTGGACCTCTGAGATTTTGAAGTTGTAACCATAGCAAACATAATTTAAAGAGGGGGAAAATGTTCTGTCAGTGTCATTTCAGCTCTAAATGGTGCAATCTATTTCTCTTAGATACACAGTTCTTTTTTAGTCTCGCAACAGATCTGGTAATATCAAAGAATTACAGTGAACTATTTCAGTTATAAAAGAAAATGAAGCTTGATACATGACTACTCAAGGACTTTCTAAAAGACCATGGCAGAATGACCTTCAAGAAAAGTCAGGTCCAATAAAAACACTCAACACAGCTGCGATATCAACCTCTTTTCCTGGGATCCCAAGGTACTGCAAAAGCCTTCAGTAGTAGGTGGTATTTGCTTTTCAGCCCAGCTTGAATTATTTCTATATTAGGTTTTATGGAATCTATATGTGGCTATTTTATGGCTCTTTAATGTTTATGATGTATTTATTATCATTCCTACATTTCCCCTGCAGCTCTACTAAAGTGGGACTATCTAAAGATTGTGGAGCTATTTGTTATTGTACCTTTAATTTACAGCCACTCCATATTTTACGTTAGAAGAATTCAGCAGTGTGACTGACATTAATTAACTCTCACTATGTCCATCTGAATTCACAGTGCTATATAAAATGCAATTGAAGTAGAGGTAAACCAGGTCCAGGAGCAGCCTAGACCACGAAACAGGTTTATGAGAGGGCTTGGGAAGCAACCTGCCTATGGCAGATCCCTGTTTCCAACACTAAGCTATAAATTATGTCACTGAGTAGATCAAAAGCCTTGCTCCATTGCTTAAACAATTGCCACTCAAACTTAGAGGTGTAGTAGTAAAACCCAGCCACTTTTTGGTGAGGAGTGTTGGCTGGCAGCAGAATGAGATGGAGTTTGGTTTGGTCTCAGAACCAGGTCCAGCCCAAGTGAGAAGGGTATGTTGGGTATGTAGGGCAGCTCTAGCGTTCCCTCTGCTGCTGTCCTGTCTCAGCATGGGTTTGGCATCCATACTTATGAGAAGATATCCATGCCATGAATTCTGTCTTGGAGAGCCCTCCAGGCCCGAGTCCTTCCCATGCTTGTCATTTACTGTCTTCCTTTCTGTTCACCAACTCTCACCTTCCCCTGAGAGTCCTGTGGCTATCTAATTTTAATTCAAATTTTTTTTGTCACTGAATCAGATAACGTCAGCAATTTGCTCCTTTCCTTTTGTTCTACTAATTCTCCATCTCCTTCTAAAAGAAATAACTCATAGTAAGACCACAGGATCACAGGAGAAACCAGATGAGAAGGGATCTCAGGAGGTCACCTAGTTCAACCTCAGCTTACAGTCTTAAGTCTTTTGTGTTAAATTAATAATGTCAAACCATGGCCCAGTTTACACATGTAAAATGACAGAATACTAAAAAGCACTGAAGAAACAATTGTAATGTACATGACCTCAGCTTACTTTCACAGTGTGCTAGTTTGGGCTCAGTTAGAGTTAATTTTTCTCACAGTGGCTGCTATGGGGCTGTGTTTTGGATTTGTGCTGAACAGAGGGTTGATAATACAAGATGTTTTTGTTACTGCTGAGCAGGGCTTGCTCAGAGCCAAGGCCTTTTCTGCTTCTGGTACAGCCACACTGGGGAGGGACTGGGGGTGCTTGGCAGGCTGGGAGGAGACAGAGCCAGGACGGGTGACCCAAACTGACCAGAGGGATATTCCAGACCATGTGGCACCAAGCTCAGTGTATAAAGTGGAAAAGGGAAAGGGGGAGGGACATTTGTGGTTATGTAATTTGTCTTCCCAAGTCACTGTTAAGTGATGGGGCCCTGCTCTCCAAGAGATAGCTGAACACCTGCCAGCACACGGGAAACACTGAATTTATTCCTTGTTTTGCTTTGTTTGTGTGCACAGCCTTTACTTTCCCTGTTAAACTGTTTTTATCTCAGCCCATGAGATTTGCGGCTATCACCCGTCTGATTCTATCCCCAGTCCTGCCAGTGGGGGATTGAGTGAATGGTTGTGTGGTACTTGGTTGCTAGCTGGGTTTAAACCACAGCACACAGCAAAACTATTTTCTTAAATGCACATTTAACTGATGGATTGATGATTCATTGTTTTGGATTTTTTTTCTAGTGTTTGGAAATACATTTGTTCAGAATTTATGTCATTATGTGAACTTCTGCACTGACATATTGTCAGCCTTTATGGCTCTTCCAAGACTGGATCTCAAGCTCATAAAAGACTTGCTCTCTTCCACAGTTGCCGTGTGGACACTATACCTGATTACAGTAGGGGGATTTGCTGGCCTTCAGCAAATAGAAATTAGCAAAAATGGCAGAGGCCTTGAATGCCACGTGAAGCTTGAACCTGACATGTTGAAAGCGGATTTTCCTAGCACTGCTTGGAAGTACTGCATCCAAGGTGGCAGCTTTCTTGGATGACTCTGGACGCTGGAGAAAGGGACCCTTATTCCTTTTCTTTTCCTGTCCTGTGATGTTTTCCTATATGAAAGAATTTCTTTTCTCCTGCAATGGTTATGTTACACAGATGAGCAGCTCTCTGTGATATTTGTAGGTCACAATGTCACATTTCTGGTCCTTGGATGCTATTTTCATACCTGTGGGAAAACATGCCTCCTCATTGATAAACCAAACGGATAAAACAAAGGACCATTTTATAATTAGATAACATACATGTTTTGGGGCTGATTGTAATATTTCTTTGTGAAACTTATTTGGATTATCTTCCTTCTAAACTTCTCCTCTTCCAAATTATCCCACAACAGAAGTCCGAAACTGACATGTGATCCAAGTTCAGACTTCTTGAGTTTGCTGATTTTCAGTCAATCAGTAGTTCTTAGGCTATGGCACTGTAAAAAAAGCTGATCTTAGAAACATAACTGCTTGATAAAAGCACATAATTCAAAACCATTCAACAAAATACTCATCAGAAGATATCTCTTACTATTGCTCCCCACATGCAATCAATATATCACTTTAACTACAGTGCTTTTACCCTCTGTTTATCATCCCTTCTGAAGCCATGTGGAATACTCATCTTCTCTAATCCTTGTCTATAGTATTTCCAAAGTACTTTACAAGCTTGGAGTAATGGACTTTAATGCTTTGCAGCAGCTGAGCTGGTAGCATATATGATACCTTAAATGTAACAATCAAAGGAGCATGCAAGATTTTGGTATTTCCGCTGACTTGCAGATGTGCAGTATCCAGGTCCAAAAACAGTAATGTCAAGTTTAGACTAAAACTGTTTAAAACAAAATAATATCTCATTGCTCTATGTCAACACTCTTATAATGTGAGAGGATATTCTCTGATAGAGAGAGCACCGATATTAAATATCTGTTATCTGAGCTCTACAGTAATTTCTTTTTTGTATGTTTGTCCATGAATAACCTTGCTCAAGATTTATGTAACAGAGTGTATTGTTTTATTAATCCAGAGCATGTGGTATTCTCCAGGTGCTAAGCTTTGATCTCCTTGTCCTTCTATGTATTAAGTTTTCTGGTTCTCATTGACACTGATGCTCTTGATTTAAGGTAATCCTCTTATTGTCGGGGACAGGAAAAACTGTGAGTGAACTCTGCAGTGAACCTGGAATCTTGTTCTTTTCTTTCGTCTCAGTTTTGATTGAATCTCCACTAAATTCAGTTCAGCAGAATCCAGCCACTGCTTTTAGGAGTAAAAGTATATCTTTCTGCAACATTTTATGGCATGGAATGTCGTTTATGGCACATTATATTACAGTTTGAAATGCTAGCATTCACTAACAAGAGGAGCTGTGGTTTTATATTAAAACAACTGAGCAATGTAAAAAACCTCTAGAAATCCAAGAAGGCAGTTTTCCTGTGGCTGGTAACAGAAGAAAAGAGTGTAAGTACATGTGCAGTGGAAAGCATATGACAGGGGAAAGAAGAAGGGGACGGTGAAAAAAAACTGCTGGAGCAAGGCTCCTTCCAAAAGCCTGCTGGCATGTGGGGTGAGGATAAGGGATGACAGTGCCACAGAGTGAACTTCTGAGATATCATTGGAGGAGCAGCTGCTTCTCCTCAAGGTTTCTCTTGCAGCTGGCACTGACTCCTCACCTCTCACCTCTGCTCCACTGTTTTTTCTCACCTGCCTTGACAGCTTGTTTCACAGGCATATGCTGACTTGTGGCAACTTGGTTCTTTCCCTTAGGGAAAGGGAGTTGCTGGGCCAGGGTTGTGTGGTGGGCTGGCATGGTCAGATCAAGTGTGAAACCAACTCCCTGCTCCCCCTCAGCCCACATGCATGCCTTGCATGATGCCAGAGAGGTCTGCAGCACTGTGCAAACGTGCTTTTCTTCAGGGCCAGTGGAGTGGTCAGGATGGAATATTCTGTGCTCTGAAATCAGGGATTGCGAACTGGGTGGGGACATTCACTAAAACATCTACATCACTTGAGATTTTACTGGGGATAGGACACAGATTCCTTGTAGAAATCCAGGGCAGTACAGCTCAAAGGGGCCACTCCCTTTGCCCACTATAACTATGCCAACATCTCCTTTTTTTTGCAGATTTTTGCCATCATCTCTTTTTTTTAGTCTGTCCTTAGCAAGCTCCCCTGTTGGGCATAACTCATTCTTCATGGCAAAGCTTCTCAACAGTTTTTTGCTATTGGCATTAAAAACTAGTAACATTTGACCTTATTCTTTATTGCTGATACTGAGGATAATTTAATTTTTAGAATTTTACTGGACACAGGGAAGACTTTCTTTCCTTCTTTTTTGCTGGCATCCTCAACACAGCTGAAGACTGTTACTACTGTCTCTCCTTGGTCTTCCCTTTTCCAATCTAAACTTTAAAATGCTTCAGGACTTCCATGAATATAATTTTCTTCTAGTCATTCTCATGACTCCTTGAAGAAAGGGCCAAGCCTCTCTTGCACTACAGACTTAACAAAGCCATGTGCAATAGAAGAATTCATTTGTGCATCCAGTAGGTTATAATCTTGATTATCCATTTTGGTAGGGCAATTGAATTTTTTTCCCTGGAGTTCTTTTTGACATATGCGTTGCCTGTGCACTGAAGGTGCAACCTTCAGCCCTTTTGCCGTCTCTGCAAGGGCCTGCCCATCACCTTTTGATGCAGATGATTATTATTCCCCAGAAGCCTTGCACCTCTCCTGGTTGAACTGAAGATACTATACCTTCTCTAACTATTTGGGGCAGATGGCTCTCTCATTCAATTAATTAACAATGGAAAGTTGAACAAGACAAGATCAAAGGACAGGATGAGAATTCAAAGTGATCTTGAAAAACTGGAGAGCAGGTCTGAAATAGACAAGACTGAATTGCTAAGATTTCTGCACCAGGGCCAACTGTGCAGAGGTGTTCCTGCCCCAGGCCAAGTGTTGTGCCCTGATGCTCCAACAGCTTATCAGCCCCATGCTACAAAAGTACACAATTCCCAGTGCCCATAAAGGTAATTTTCTTTGTGTCTCCCATCTCTTGACTCTTGTGTTAATGCTGTGAGTGCTGGCCTAAGAATAAAGGTTTTAGCTACACTCTGAAATGTAGCTCCTGCCTGACAGATCTGGGAGTAAAAAAAATTTATTCTGAGGAGTCAGGAGGCAGATGAAATAATTTATGGACAGGGCAGAATATACATAGCTTCAAAAATGTTTTTAGTTTTTGTAATATGCAAGGAGGACTGTGTAGTGGAGCGTGTATACATGGAAATAGTACAAATATTTTGCCAGAATCCTTAGGGTATTGGGAAAAGATTTCCGTTCTACTAGTTGAATTGTCATGAGGGATTTTCAAGGGTCAAGTTCCATATTGCAAGGAGGATATGAAACTTTTAGGCCATTTATTGCATGGACATGTAAAGCAAAGATTGTGCATGCTTGGAGGTTGTAAAAACAATTGGCTCTTTTATGTTTGAAAAGAGGCTTTGTGTCATGGGCTGTATTGCATCACTGAATCTTAATCTCTTGAAAGGCATGATTGAGAAGACGGTGCTGTGCATGCTGAAGGAGTATGGCAGGCTCATTACAGGGTCTACAATGAACCCTCACAACAAGTGGCACAGTAGAAGCTGCACATCACGTGATTTGAACAGATTGCAAAATACGAAACTCAGCAGTGAATATGATACATCTTTTTAGAGGGGCCCAGTAAACTGAGAAAAAAAAAAAAGCAAAAATTCCTGGGGGGCCTTCTCTCATTCTATGGCCACAGGGAATTTTGAATAGAAAATGTTTTGCCCTCCTGGCGTATTCTTGCAATTTCTCTATCATTCTCTAAACTTGGGGTCACTTCTTTGTTGTGAGGAAGTAGAACAGCACATGTTCTTCTCCTTCTTCAGGCATAGGTTTGGAGGGACTCTCTGGAGGAAGCACATGATTTTAAACACTGGAAAACTTTATGCATTTGTTGTGTGGGGAGTGTTGGTCCAAATATATTTGAACACAGCATTGAGATGCATATAAATGAGAAAAGAGAGTAAAAGCCAAGATAGCTCATTGGAGTGTTTATAGATCCTCTGGTATTACCAAGATGGAGAAAATGACACCATCATTTCATGCTTTTTAACAGATCCAGATTTCAATACATCCTACCAAGATCCTTCCCTTTAACACTAATATTATCCTTATAGATGTCTCAGAAGAGATTTTCTATTTAGAACATTTTCTATTGTGTCACTAAGTGGTAGACTTGAATGCAGTTTTGGTGTTCTCTCTGTCTAAGCTAATGTTATATTTTCTACCTATTGCAGCTTAGTAATATAATACAGTACATAACCTAAAGCTTCCTTACACACAAACCAGAAAATTACCATTTCATTTTACAGCCACCCCAAATGCATGTAAAAATCATCTGGGAAAGAGGTTTCTAATAGTTGATAAATTAGCCAAAAAAAAAAAAGCACTGTATTTTATGGTTAATAGGATGATGTATGTATAAGAGAATCAGTAGCAATCAGAAATCTCTATGATACTGTTCATTATAAAAAAAATACTAGCTAATATTATTCATATGAGAAACCACATACCATGCTTCAACATTTCCCTCTAATTTTCTATTCTACAGCAACAGTGAAGGAAACTCTATCTTTTCTTTCATTCTTTTCATGAAAGGTCTTAATAATTCTGTAAAACTGCACATGCCACAGGGCAAAACAGCAAGTAATGCTTTGTAAAGCAGGTGACCTGTCTCTTGTTCTGCCTGGGTGTTGCCAGTGCATTTTTCATTTAAGAAAGGAGCTGTTTCATTGAGCCATTTTAGAGAGAAAGAGTGAGATTCCTCAGGCTGATAAAGAGTGAAATGAAGAGTAAAGTGTCTAAACACAAATGTTTAAGTCATCAGCCTTCTACTTCTGTTGGTGGATAGAATGCTATTAGTCTTGGATTTCCTTCATTACTCAGTCTGCAGCTACTCTGAGCTACTCTTGACATCTTTTTTATTTTTCTTCTGCAGCAAAATGTTTTCCAGTTTTTACACCTTTTTTTATCCTTCCCTGTGGATAAGCTGTCCTCTATCAGTTAATTCAGGTACCTTTAATTTTGCGAAGTATTTTACTGCTTTTTCTTTGAGGCCATAACAGAGGCTGAGATGATTTATTGCTATCAGTAATAATCTGAATTGCTAAGAATGTTCCCAGGGCTTGAAAGAATGGGAAAGTACGAGGAGAAGAGAGAAAATAGCAAATCCTACCCATGGCCAGCTTGCCTTGTCTTAGCCTACTTCTTTAGTTTCTAGACAGTTAATCTGCATTATATATAGTCCATTATTAGATTCTTTGGTCTTCCTAAAGACTGATATTGTAAAGAAAAGAGAAGATCAAACAAGCAGCAATTTGGAATAAATTCAAATTAAAGATGGTTCTATCCCGAAAAAGGGGCTGTAAAACTAGCACCTTTAAATTCAACAGACTCTACGCACATTAAATTGTATCAACTTCTTTTACTGATGAAAATAAGCTTTAAGTGTTTTTAACACCTTTTCAGAAAAGTAATGCCTTGTCAGAAAAGTGAGCAAATTGTATAGTATTGCCTTGAGCTTCATCATCTAAGTCATCTATTTGTTAACCTCTGCATAATTATTTGGAGCAATGAAACTTCACTGGTTTTACTGCAAGGGTATTAGATTCCAAGGTGTCACTGCTTTGCCAGCTGGTAAACTTCCTGGGTCTACAGCCCACCCAAATGCTGATGGGCAAGCCCCATCTAGAAAGAACATGGTCTAAATGCTGAAGCCCAGAAGGAAAGTGCAGATTAGTGAAAACTGAGCCTGAAAATAAGAGTGTTTGGAACAGAAATCAGTAAGAAACGTCAGTGCCTTGACATTCAGGAAGTTCCTGAAGGAGCACAGTCATGGCTAGTGCCTAATACAAACATGGCTTGTGCTCTGCTAAATCAGCCTCCAGTCTACTTGCAGGTTTCAGTGTTGCAGATTTTAACATGAGCAGTCATCAAATTGCTAATAGAGCTATTTTAAGTAGTCCTGTAGGGAATTCAGACCTTCTGAAAGCCTTTCTAATCTAAGATGAAAAGTTGTTTAGAAATTTCCTTTGTGAAGGGAACAGCAAAAAGGAATTATCCAGCACAGCAGTCTATTTCAGGGTCTCCAGAGGTGTCCTGAAAAAGAGGAACCACCCACTCTAGATGGGGTCAGACAAACTCTGGAGTATGCAATACTTCCTGCTGCTTCTGCACGTGCTATCTGCTTAGTGGACATAGACTGCAATTTTTTCAAGCTTTTTCATTTGGCAAGAGCACCCATGTGTCCCTGGCAGAACTGGGTTGCCAGCAGCTCTTGTCCTCCTAGACTGGTGCAGAATGTTTGGGAGCCCCAAAACCTGCTAGCTGAAGCAGGGTAGGATGGTGATAAGGTCCCAGACAGTGGGTCACGGCATCATCACACCCATGCTTGTCAGATGCCTGGGTATCACCTCCTGTGTATCTCCCACCTTATTCAAGAGCTGAGATACTCCTCCCCACTGTTATGCAGGTGGTCCTGCTAATAACAGGGATTTCTGTTCTGCCTTTCCTCCTTTTTCTGAAATGGGGAGTGAAGGTGTTGGCTGCCTTCATGGTTCTCTGTACTGCAACAGATTGGCTGGACACTGCAACTGCATAAACCCCTGATCCATTTCACACTGGCTTTATGAAATAGTAAGTAAGCATTCCTACCCCAAATGGGACTGAGATGATGAATTCATGATCTCTTTCAATGGACCTTCTTTTCTTCTTATCTTCTCTTTCAGAATAAGAAATCTTTGTATCCTAATTTACTCCAGTGCATCAGTAAAAATGCAAGAAACAAGGGTCATGCTTTGCTGTCACTGAGACCCTTGCTACAGTCTTCAGCCACATCCGGGCTTTGTGTTTCTTCACCTTTCATTTTTCATAGGAGGAAAGGAGATCTGCATTCCTACCCTCCTGTAAACTAACTTGGCTATAAAGTGGTGAAGTAGATGTCAGCCAGTGACATCTGGTTTTGTCTCTGGCCTCTGCAGCATGGTAATACTTTTCACAAGAGGCCAGAGGGGTGGGAAAATAAGAAACTTCTACAGGTTTGTCTTCTTTATTAAAACAAATGGATCACCAAATGAGTAGACAGTTCACAATTCTTCAGGGAAAAATCAATACAGAGGAGGTTTTTCACTACAGTTTATTGGACAGAAAGCCTTATATACTTAAATACCACAAGGACATGGGAAGCCAGGTACACCTCCAAATATCTCAAATAAAAGCAGCATTTTCTAAACACTGGCAGTGATTTTCTTTGTAAATAGGTTTAACCTTGGACCTTCTGTCATCTTGTATTTTTACACAGGAAATTAATTTTCTACATCCTCTGTGTGTATAGAGAAGACAGAAAGTCGAAAAACTCCATGGGATTTCCAAAAAAGCCTCCATATAAATTTTAAAATTAAACAGATGTTATATGATAACCATTAAATCTAAGCTATGGGTTCCGAGGTTATAAACTATACATGATGTTCTGAAGCAAGAGATGAAATAGATTTTTTTCATTTACTGAAGGTTTTCCAGATCAAAAAGATCAGGATTTAGATGAATCCATGTAGGCCTTGTGTTCCAACAAGAGTTTATAAACATCCAAAATAAGTAAATGCTCTCACAATAGCTAGTAAACATCCATGGTTAGAGATGTTCTCTGACTTTCCAGCTCTGCTGGGAATGCAGTTACACACTGCCAGGACCCTGTCCATTGAGATAGCCATCCTCAGTGGGCACTGGAGTGGATACAAGGTGAGTTAAAAGGTGAGTATAGACTGTCTGCTTGCCTGTTCACTTGCTGCTACCCTTGATCTATGTCTGTAATTCCAGAAGAAACCCCCACATCTTGTATTTTCTAGTTCAAAATGACTACATTATATTACTACAATTCTGGAAAAAGAATTGGAAATAGGATAGATACTGGAGAGCTATCCCCCTGCAGAAGTCTTTCAATCAGCAAGGGAAAGAGGAGACAACAGCCAGTTCACACCAGTCTTTCCCTGCAACTGAAAAACTAAGCAGAGGTTGTTAATGACTGCCTAAGCATCACAGAAGTAGCAGAAGCCTTCACACTATCACCTGACCTTTTATGCCAGGCTTATTTCTACCCACTGCAGAGGAATCTCAAATTGTTTCCACTGGCCTTCAAGAAGAATCCACTCTCCTTCATGGATTAAAAGCTCAGGGGATGTAAAAATGTATACTTTCCATTCTGTTGGTGTTAGATTTTCCCTCCAAATCATATAATATTTTCTCATTTCAGTGCTGTAGGCTTTCTTTGGCCCAAAGAAGGGTGACTTTCTGTGCTACATTTTATCTTCCCAAATACATCGCTTTCAACCTCATTTTCCTCTTGATTTTCTCCATCTGGTTCTCATATGACCCTGAGCAGCTGTACAAGGTGTGTATATATAGTCTTTTGCTTGTTTCATCTTTACTGAGATGCCTTTCTGCTGAATATCTGCTTAACATGATTTTTATTTGGATCCATTTCAGTTTTAATCTTACTTCTGGCCTTCATGACAGAGTTGCTCTGTCAGCTTACTGTTTTTTAGCAGCTTCTGAATTTAGAGCAACTCAGTCTCTCTGAAAAAATTCTAAAAACCTTAACTCCATATGGTACACAGTATTGAGTAATTAATCCCATTAATTTTAGGGCTTTTCCTCCCAAATACTATTAATTTAAAGAGTGTAGGGATGTCTGGGAAAGTACGAGGACTATCTCTTTTGCATATTTCTCTTCCCTTGGAAACATCAGACAGTGCATTGCAGTGTTCCTGCTATCCCTGGAAAGGAAAAAATATCAGGCACATTTAAGGGACTATGGAAATATACCACATCGCCCAAAAGCTCAAATTAAAAACTGCAGTATTACACCGTAACCTGTGATGCTGCCCTCTGAATGCTCTAAAACCCTAAAAGTGCATCTCTTTTTGAGGGGCTGCAGAAGCACTGATGGAAGAGCCAGAGCTCACTTCCAGCTCAGGTCCCTGGCTACCATGAATTATGGCATGGACTATGTTCATACTTCCTAACTCCATCTGATGCCTTTCCTATCCTGTCTTCTTAATGTCTACCAAAGCAGCACACAAGAATTAAATCTGTATCATAATTTCTTATGATTGCTGTACATTTTTCCTTGAAAGCCAATATTTTCTAAGGATTCTTTTGTGTAATTCTAAGGAAAAGGGAAGTCCAAAATCTGTCTAGAAGTCTAGAAATATCTTATATACATTGTGTTTTCTGGCATTTTATACCAAAGCTATTAATTTGATGCTGTTTTCTTCACCCACCCACGGAGTTCTACTTTTTGGGATAAATGCCAGCACTTGGAACATAAATGCATGGTTGATTGTGACTTGCTTGACTGACTACTGCATTGGACAGGGTACAGATGGATGCAGAGACTGTTTTTATGCAAGTCCATTACAGAGAGAATCAATGGTTTAAGGATCGAGGTGGCTCTACAGAGGTGCTGAGACATTGGGAATATATTGCTGTAATGCCATTGGGGTGGGGTTTTTTTGTTGTTTTTTCTTCTAATTGAAAGACCAATGAAATGCTTGAATAAGAAGGAGGCAGAACAGAAGCTCAACCTTGCATAGTTAGTGGGATGTAAAAGTTGAAACAGCATAGACAGGAATGAAAAAATACCATGGTAAGGATTCTCTGCACTTGATTAGACATCTAGAGGTATCTTTTATGATGGTTTTGAGCTCATATGTATACTTTGATGTGCACCGTGCACACTTCTATCTGATTAGTCTTTCAAAAAAAATAAATCAGATCATTCTAGACACATCTGATTTTTTTAAAGAGCTTTGAGAGAATTTATCTTCATTCAAAAGGATACAAGTTTAACTTTTCTCTACATTTAAAAAAAAATCACCTGATACCAATTAGAATTCCTTTACTGCTGGGCTAATTTATGGTACCGTAATACAGCACTGAAAATATGAAAGTAGAGAAGCAGTATTTCAAAATGCAACATAAAATCAACAATAAAAATGTATATTTATAACCCAAAAAGTATGATTTCATCCTGGAGAATTACCAAGCTAATAGCAGTAATAAGCATGATTTTAGTTCTACCATATTGTACTTATTAAACACTTCAGGGGAATTGTGAATAAATCAAATCACAGAATCATTTTTGGATATTTGAACATATTTTTAGATATTATAAAAATGTAGAAAACTATCACAACTGGTTATCATTTGTTCATGTTTTCCAAAAATGGTTTTAATCATAAACCTCATTGTTACATCTTTCAAGATACTGGGCTGATGCCTGCAGGCTGGAAGAGTAACTCCATTTAATAAATGTAGATTTAATATCTTTTGGAGATAAAATTAAAACAGAAAAAAATATAGTGCAATAATGTGAATTATACTCACTATCCCAGGTAATCTTGTTTGGTGTAGAGGAAGGAAGAAAAATGGTTTAGTAATAAATATGAACCATAACCAAAACCCTGGAGCCAAGCTCATGAGATACAGTATGGAAAGCATGGATTCAAACTCATACCTTTGCAGATCTATTACAGGCTCAACTCCAGCCTTGAGGGATGAGATTTGTCTTATGGAATGAGTGATGTAACAGAGCTTTCTGTTATTCACTGCAGCTCCTACTACCTGTCATACAAAAAAGTCCAGAGAACTCAGGAAAAAATGGCATTTTACTGTGCTAGGTGCTGTGCAAACACACAGTAAAAAAAAGGTCCTGCTTTGAGAATGCTCCAGGACAGACAAGTAAGACAAACAGCTGGAATAGAAGCAGATACAAGTAAGTAAGAACACATTCTGTTGCAAAGAAGATAGTAGAAATTGGAGCTTCCAAATGACTGGAGTTTAGACATGGGTTCAAAAAGCATTCCCTAGTCAACCCATCTGTGTCTGCAAGACAATAAATGAGCAGTTGATCACTATAGAAACTAGACCCTGCAAGAGATCTGGTGCTGCTTGAGCTCCATGGGAGCTATTTTTTTTATACCAGTTTACAATTATCAATACACATCACTTAAGAACTTGGCCCCATGTCTTCCGCTTTCTTATTGGTGTGACAGTGAGATCCTTTGGAAATTTACAGATATAGCAGATGAAGTCCACCAAAGAGAAAGGCTTTTTCCATGTTGCCCTATTATGGGATGGGGGTATTACTCTGTAATAGTAATTTTGAAAGCTATAGTAGTCCCTTCATACTTTCCCTCATGCCTGATCTTTGCTTAAAAACAAAAGACAATGTTCCTTTGATTTTATATTCAGTGTATTAAACAATAGGGTTGTAGGAAACTGCTGCCTTCAACCAGCCTTCTTTCTACCTTCAAAATAGCTTGTGCTATTATTTTTCGGAGTTTATGCTGAAACAGATTCCTTCATGGTTTGAACACCATGAAATGACAACTTTTAGCCCATAGTGAATTGTTCTGGCTTAGTTAAAAACCCTAGAAAATAAAGATTTTAATAGAAATACTGATTGAAGTCTTTATGATAGTAGCAGGAATAAAGCTCTGTGGTAAGTTTTTCTGGAAACAGGGCCGCAATGATTTGTTCAGCAATCTGTTCTGATCTAATCATAAAGGAGATAGTGTTCCTGTCAAGTTTAATCCCAGATCCTCTATAAGCCAGTGCATACACTATCAATAGTCAAGCAGTATTTAGAAAATAATTTTTTGTTGTACAGTACCTTGAATGGGGAAAAAAAAGGCATCCTAATGACATTCTTTAGAAGCAGCAAGACAACTAAAGTATGAACAACTGTAGCGCTGTGATTTGAAGAAGGAGATGAAGCCATTATTGTCCTGACTGCAAGGGTCTGCACTACACTGCCAGTGTCCACTGAGATACTCCTCCTGGGTAAAACAGTTGACTGATTTGGTGGCCCCTGGGATGTTTCCACTGTAGATGCAGATACATTTGTGTATGTTGTTCTACGTGAGCTTGCTCTCCTCAGCTCCATGCCATGAATAACCAGTGGTCTGAGAAAACAGACTGAAAGCAGCTAACCTAAGCTGTACATTTCCTGCACAGCAGTCTGCAGTGCAGAAACCTGTCAGATAGATCTGGACCTCAACACTGCCAATGAAGTAAAAGGGAGGCACTGTAAAGTGGGAAAATAAGAACTTAAAATTAGCTTCTGTATCTACCTCTTCACAATCAGCCCACTGCAGACACATCCTGGCAGACCAAGTTAAGACAATGGGAGCCAAAGAGAGTCTGATAAGGCCCTTCAAAGGGTAAGCTTAAAAACAAAGTAAATTTTTAATCCACACCTGAAATACGCATGTGGAACAGTATTTTTTGACAAAAGGGCCTGTAAACCTTGCTGTGTCTCCCCTGCAAGCTCAGAAAAACGAAAGGAGAGGCCTCAAGGTATCTAAACTCCAAAGACCACCAATGCCAGGCTATGAATGCACAGGATATGACATACTGGAACATTATGCAGAGACTGCATTTATAAAATAAAGGTAAAAATTTATCTGACTTTCAAAATTGTCACCTCCTTAATGCTACTTCCCCTCTCCTTCTTTCCCCTCTATCAATTACCAGAGTTTTTAATGCCTGTCTCCAATTCTAAAATGTATTTTGATGGCAGCCACTCGTGTACTACAGAGGAGCTCTACTCCAAAGGAGTGAAAGATTACAGACTTTTAACCTGGGGCTGGCCAGGGCTGGCATGTGAATGTGTGATTTAGGTGGGAGACGTGTCCGTTTGTCATCTGCTGTTCATCAATGACCTAAGAGACTTGTCTGTGCTCATGAACTGAGTTCAACACATCTCTGCTGCCTTCTTCTACTGGCAGAAGCAATGAGTGAAGACAATGAGGGCAAAATTGCCATGTCTTGTTTATTTCTTTAACTTTTATGACTCATGATAAGGCAGGCTTATGAAAGGAATTACGTGTATTATCTCACCATAAAAAAGTCCTGATACATATGTATAATTTTACAATGGACTTGAGCAAAAACAAATGTTGAAACATGCTGGCCAATAATAATGGAAACACTGATTTTTTTGAAGAATACAGTACAGTATTCTGATACAGTCCACAACATACTGTGTGAAGAGACTAAACTCTTCTGGAAAGTTCTAGCAGAGCACTTAGCTGGACCAAAACAAAATGGGTGGGATCTTAAGCCATACATTCCCGCAGCCACTGCAGGATGGTACAAGGATCATCTTAACTGGTTATTTAAATCATGTGTAAGTGGCTTTCAGGTTTTTTGCAGAAACAGCATTTCACTGACTATAACTTTGCTTCTCTCATTTTCCCCTTTAATATATTAATTGAAAGTAAAGCCTTGAGATTCACCCCTGAGGGGAAGCACAGTGCATTTTTCCAAGAAAACTCTTCTGTAGCGCATGTTACTGGCAAATAAGATTGAAAATGTGCATCTGTGCTGAGGAATGTGTGCTTGCCCTAGCTTCTGATTTTGTTTAGTGTTAATTTGGAGACAGACATCTCTTTCATGAAAGCTTCTAAGAGATGGTGAACTTCCTCTGTCCACATGTATGTAGTTACCTTTTTTTTGGATGTAACAAATAGAGTAAATGAATTCTGAAGCTTTTCAAATATAAGCTACATTTGGACAAAGAGAATTCCTTATCTGCTCATTTGAAAAACTCTAGTTATTTTCCAGCCCAAGTGATATGTTCACCTCAATATCTCTTTCTTGAATGAAGGGCTTAAAACTGAACAGATGTGGCCGCACCAGTGCTGAGTACAGGGGGACAATCCCTGCCCTGCTCCTGCTGGCCACACCATTGCTGGCACAGGCCAGGATGCCATTGGCCTTCTTGGCCACCTGGGCACTGCTGGCTCCTGTTCAGCTGCTGTCACCAGCACCCCCAGGGCCTTTTCCTGGGGCAGCTTTGCAGCCACTCTGCCCCAGCCTGTGGCACTGCCTGGGCTTGCTGTGACCCAAGGGCAGGACCCAGCACTGGGCCTTGTTGAACCTCACACCACTGGCCTGGGCCCATGGTCCAGCCTGTCCAGATCCCTGAGCAAAGAACCAGAGAGATACAACAGGACAGGATTTTCTGTGTTTCCTGTGGCGAGCTGAAGCTGCCCATACTGCTGCCTGTCCAGAACACAGCGCTGTCTAGGCCAAGGAATTGAATGCAAGTCACTGTCCAGTGTTCTTCTCTCTAAGGAATTTTTTGTCATCTGTTACTGGACATTCTCCTCAAAGTCTCAGACCTTGGCGATGTGATTAAATTAGACCCTCAGCCTTTCTATAATCCAGAATATTGCTATTTCTGTGGGTGTTAAGAGGATGTTTGAGTATGAAAAACCCAAGTGTGTTATTTTAACAAAATAAATATACTTTTCATAATAACTTAGAACTTTTGGGACCCCAACACACCTTCTGTATGACTACATTGGCAGTATTGGGAACTGCAAGACCATACATTCTCTGATCTGCTTTTACATCATACCTGAGAAGGGATGTAATTTTTGGTTTGAGAGAAACAAATGAAACAGTTTGTATTCTCAAATGTCTTCTTGTGCAGTGCCTTTTTGGAAGTACTCAACTACACCTTTTCCATGAAGGTCTTTCATTGCATGAGATCACGTTTATGCCTTCTGTTGTTTGCCCTAGCTACTACTACCTCTCTTTAGACATTTTCTGGTACAGACTGAAACATAATGCGGTTTATACCATAAACAGCATGAAGTGTCTGCTCTGTTTATGCTAGAAGGCTCCTGTTAACCTTTAATCTTCCTAAGTCTTTCTCAAAACAATGTGAAACAATCTATTTTTACATTCTTCCCTGTTGCTTGATGCTGGTTAATATCATAAACAAATTTTGCACAACTTGAGAAGCAATTAGAGCCTAGGTCAGGGACAGCACTAAGGGCACTGTTTCCACTTGACTGTCCTTTTCCAACAGCCAAAAAAGGTGATTCTGAATGAAGTGAATGACTTCTGGGTTGTAGCAGGCACACATCCTATTTCAGGGAGAGCCACAGGTTTCCCAGATGCTGTATGGGGTGAAGTCCCTCTCCAGCCTGGGAGTGCTTCAGGAGGTGAAGGGATCCAAACCCTCCGACTGCCCCTCCCCTGCCGACCCTGACCCCATTAGGGGCTGACAGCTGTGAAAGACATAGGAAGCAATTAAAGCACACTGTATTAGTCACAAAGGCTGACGGCCCTGCTCTCCAAAAAGTGCAGGTCTGCAAAAAGAGATAAAACTAGGGACCTCGAGTGCTGTAACATGCGGCTCAGAGGCTTTGTGCAAGTCTATCCTCCTGCAGCTACTTGGGGTTATTTATTTACTTTAAGTTCATTTGAAAACTGAAAGCTTCAGGCTACTTAGCCAATTAACCTTAGCATCTGTTTGGCTGGAAATGCTTACAGAGCAGTGTGAACAAGCTGGGGAAAGTTTTTTTCCCCTTTTTTTAAAGTGAAGGTAACAGGTGAAATATATTTCTGAAGCAAACATTATTCCAGCCTGCTCTCAGGTCTGTAGTGCTGGGGTTTGTTCCTGGTAATGATTTAATTGGAAGCTCCTGCTAGCATCCACCACTGCTACAGCAGAGACAATTGTGATATCTAAATCAATAGATTGTAGTGAATGGCTGTTGTTTTAACTTTTGCCTGCTTCTGTTTTATTGCCTGATGGATTTTGGCTCTCAGTTTTCCTCTTCAGAGGCCTACAATCCTCACCAAATGTTTCACATTACTCAGTGTGAAAAACGTCCTATTCTTTCAGATTTTTTACAAGTTCATACATCCGTGGAAACCTGATATTTCATATTTCATTCTGCTTTGTGAATGTCATTGTGAGGGATGCTGGTTCACATGCAACAGGCCTCTTCTGTCTTTGATCAGCTTGACCGCAACTAATTGTAAATGGAGAACAAATGAAAGAAATATTTATAAATTTCATGGGAATTCAGGCAGGGCCTAAGCCTTTCCTAATGCCTCCATTCACAGTAAATGTTTATTGAATACTTTTAGTCTACTGTGTACCTCAGTATTTATATAGTTATAAGTATAGTTAGGTTTTAGATTATTCTGAGTAGATTCAGTGAAACAACTCTCTCACATCTTTCATTCTGCCTTCCTTCCTTCCGGTCTTGTCTTACTTTTCCTCCCCAAAGCACTCCTTTCCTTTGTCTTTACCTTATAAAACAGGCTGCTGGCCAAAGAGAGGAACACCACAGTTGTTGGGTTCCAGAGCCTACAGCTGTAAGAAGGGTAAGAAAGGGGAGAAAAAAATGACCGTAAAATTTAAAACAAATTTTGAGGCACAAAGCTGAGTTGGGAAAAATCAAGTGAAAATGTTAAAGATTTGTCCAAAATAAAGTCATAAATGCCCTGAGCCAAGTGAAACAGCTGCTAGGTCATGCAGGCTAAATCTGAAAAGGCAACACAACAAAAAGTTAAATATTATGAAGCTAATAAGAAGCTGCCAGCATTCTTCTTTTTGCTTCTCAGTCTCTCATTCTTGTGCTCTTACAAATTTCCCCAGCTATAGCACAGGTTGCTTTTGCAAAGGAAAACATTGCATTAAAAAATCTTTCTGGTGCCCAATCCTATACATATTTGGCTGTATCAAGGATGTTGCAGAGTAGAAGTAACCCTTTTGGCCAGGGACTGGGAAATGCACAGCTCGCAGAGCCTCATGTGTTATTTGTCACAGATGCCATACATGTTGCTGGATCCACTTGCACATGGTGCTGGCTGGCAGGCACTGTGGTGGCAGACACGGAGTGGGACAGGTGCTGGTCTGAACTGGCGCTGCTTCTCTGAGGCAAATCGAGGCTCTGGAGTGAAACATGAGCTGTGCCAAGCAGAAGTAAGAGCAAAGCTACTTATTTCAGCCTCTTATGAAGGCCCATGTCTTCTACGTGTCCATCAACACCTTTTTTAACTGCTTCATTCATATGGAAAAGAAGAAAGGAACAGAAAGCCCTAGGAGGACAGGGCAAGGAAGTGGGTGTGTAAGTGTGAAGCTTGACACTGGTGTAAGGCAAGCAGGAGGGATGACATTTGTGTGGAGTGTAGGAAAGTAAGGATGTATTTTGTCCCTTTTCAAACATGACTTGAAAAAAAGAACTGCTCAGACCAACTGTGAGGTTAGGAATTCATTATGATAATTTCCCTTCTCTCCTGGAGCGCATTTCTTCTGTTCTCCCAGAGTTTTTTAATTTTTTTTTTTGTTTGTTTATGTTTCTCATCTTTAAGCTCAAGGCCAGGAAAATGCCTCTTTAGAGAGTGCCTAGCACTTGTGGGGAGATGGTGAAGAGGCTTGAAATTTTGGATCTTGTACAACAGTAAAAATGAATCTACAATTATCAAAGAGGTAATGGATTTTTGAGAAAAAGTTCCTTTATTGTTCTTTTGCAGTACCCCCATATTTGAGAAGAAAAACAGGGTGAGAAGTTGGGAGGAGATGAAACCCAGATAATGTGATACTGAATTTTCCTTGAATTTAGTCTTCTAACCTTTTTTTTCATCTTTGTGAAGGCAGTAACATCTTTAGAGCAGCTTTATGCTGTGATATGCAATCCAGTGTGCAAGGTTTGTCTAATTCCTGAGCTCCTAGTGACGAATACACACTTCTGTCAGCCAAAAAACACATGAATTGTAAAAGTAAAACACTTGATAATCAGTATTAAATTAAATCACAGAGCAGAGTTGGAAGATGATTATGCTCTGGGCTTTAAGTATTATTTACCTTCCTACAAAGAGCTTGTCTAGTCTTTCACAAACAGAGTATATAAAACACTTAACGCGTAACTCGAGCTATGGAAATTGTATTACAGTTAAGTGTTCTTACAGCCACAGGATTTTTATTACAATTAGGAGAGCAGGGAAGAAAAGTGGGAGAGAAAAATGGAAATAGCTTAGGGAGGACCCTGCCCTCAGGTTAGCGAATGCATGCATGGCGATGCGGAGGTGTGCAGAAGTGCCACCAACACGGAGCTGGCAAAGCCACCTCAGGCAGTCCTCAGCAGGCACCCTCCTTGTACACTGCCCCCAAGCCTCTCACCTGTCTGCTGCAACATGCACTCTGCTCTGCTCTGCTCTGCTCTGCTCCCTCAGAGGTCCAGGTTAGACAACTCTAACAGCTCTACTGCCCAGCTGGTGGGAGATGATACACAAATCTACATGAGGAGAAAGAAAATAATGTATTTTATAAGACAGCCACCTCTGTCTTCCTCACACTGTTATCATGACTTTTTCTAAACCACTTCATTAAGTGTCTTTGAAAAACAGACATGCATAAGTAACTGTGTTGTAAATTTCACTTGACAGCATGTTCCCTGGCCAGCCTTCTAGTTGCCATGGCTAGGAAAAAAATTCCCAGTCCTACTGCAAAGGTAGGGGAGATGAATAAGCTCAAAGGAAACTGAACTAAATGCTTGAAAATTACCCACAGAGCTCATGCTAATCTAAAAAAATGCATTTTACCTGTGTTTAAAATAGACTAGAAGTATGTGCACACACGATCATAAGATCAGCTCATATCTTGTCAGAAACAAGGTGGAGTCCACTTACAGAGAGACAATTGCTTAAGCCATCCTAATTTGATTGTTTGAGATTGTTACTCCACATCCTTCAGGGCTGCATAATTTTTCCTAAACACTATTCTTCCTATTCCAAAGTCCTCAGACTTAAAAACTCTAGAATAGCTGGTGTAGGAAAAAAACCCCAAAATAATTTCTAACATTTCTGCACAGCAAAGCCCAGACAACTTGAAAGCTGTTTAACAGGCAATCACACAGCAGGCAGCACCTGAAAAGGACTGATCCTCAGGTGGACATATTTTTTGTGAAATTTTTTGTTTTGAATTGATCCATACTGAGGAAAGTTTGTACTTCTGGGGCACCTGGGAGACTCAGGTTCGTTCTTCCCATGTGTATTTTAAATATATTGACGTTTATCTAACCTGTTGCAAAACTAGATAGTGGTAGTGTAGTGCAACTGCTGTAACTTCTCAAGGTATGTGATGACTTGATTAGGAATAAAAAATATTCAAGAGTTGTTATTTAGCAGTGAGTAAAACAGTAATCTTCTTCCCCTTGTAGCTCAGAGGTTACATTCTGCATATTCTTTATCCTTCTCCAGACTTAACGCTGATTTTTCCAACAAAACCTTATCAGTCTTTTGGTGCAGTGAAAATATTTATTCCCATTAAACATTGTAGGGTGAACCCTACCTCATTCAGCAGCACGGTATCTGCAAGTGATAGAAATAGCTGTATTAAGCCAAAACCCAGCACTGACAACTGACAGACTGGCATGAACAAGATCTGCACCTGGATTTCTTACCAGACAGGCAGCTTACTGCCTTCTCTCAGCTTGCTTGACCACAAGTTTCTATAACAAACACAATAGCTGGCACACACTTGATATTGAGCAAGTGCTGTTTTATGTTGATATTCTCATTCAATTTCCATATGTTGGCAGAAACAGATGGAACTGGATTTTCTTGCAATTAGTATGAGTCTAGGATAACAACTCCTAAATCTGCCTCAGAGTGAAAAGATACAATCCAAATATGCAAACACAGGGTAATGGCCTGGAGACTAAAATACAAAAATACAACTTAACATAAAGAAAAACTAAAACTGATTCAGGATTTCTTGATTAGGCTGCACCATATGAAGGAATCTCATGAAAATTAAAAATTTGTACAGAGTATGAAATTGGGTAGGGGTAGAGCTGTGGTGCCCTAGTGTTTCACTAAGACTTTTAAATGAAAATATTAGTTAAGTAAAGTCTGTGGTACTTAAAGCTTAAAAAAATTTATTTTGTTTTCCAAGAAAGCTCTTCCATGAAAATTGCAACATCTGCTCCCATCTCTTTTGTTCTAACCCCAATATATTCTTTTGAGATCACAACATTGAAAACATGCACAGAGTAGAAAATATGGTTTGAGGTGTTTTGTTTTTTTTTTTTTAATTCTCAGCTCTCTGGCTCAGACTTTCAAAAGGAGTTATGTAGACTTAAGCCCAAAAGCCTTATTTATTGGAATGGGAATTTAAACAGAAAATAAAGGATTTTGTATCCAATTGATCAGCCAAAATGTTACTAAACTAAAGCTTGAGGGACTAGAAAACTCAGCAAGGGAACCTGGTATGATTATCAGTTTTAGCTACAAAAGGGTTAGCATAGAAACTGGAAAATCATATTATCTTCAGACTACATGAAAACAGACAGGGAACACATGTTGATCCTGATCCAGCAAATGCTTTTCTACCTGCTTAAGAGCCACAAACAGATCAGCTGAATGCATTAAGGACACGAAGAAATCTGCTTTCAGGTCTAACAGGAGCACTGTAAGAAGCTCCAGCTTTTCCTCTTGCTGCTGTTTATTGCTCACCCTGTGCAGTGAGCTGACAGCACCATTCACTTGTGTGAGCAGGCAGTGTCCCTGTGCCTGGATGGAGCCAGCACTGAGCGAGCCAGCTTCACACGAGTCACCTTCAGTGCTTCCAGAACAGCTGCTTTAGCACCAATTGTAAGGACTGGGGAAGGACTTTGGAAAGACTAAACACAGCCTGGATTCATACCAGCTCCAATTCCTCAGAGGAAAAAATTATTTCCATAACAGAAAAATTATTATTTCCTAAAATAAGCAGCAATTCAGAAGATTTATTAACTATCTGGTTTAAAAAAATGGACTAAATAAAAAAAATGTAAATAACAAATAACATGTACAAGACTTTTTACAGACACTTTTTGGTTTTTTCCCAGTTGCTGCAGTCATTTCTGAAAATGGATTCTTTGTTTAAATAAAGAGTGATTCATAAATAAAGAGTGGTTAAATTATTCTTTAAATATATATATGTAAAATTGTAACTGAGTATGAGTTTTTGCCATTCTTTATGATTTAAGGAAGTGAAACCCAAATATATTTCTTGCATGTAGAGGAGTCATATATTCTGTAAATAAAGTGCTATATTGATTTATTAAACAGAAAATGTGGAGAAAGATGGAAGTAAGGATTTAGCACAATCATTTGCAGCAACATTTCAGTAGTGACAAACCAAAACCAGAAAATTCAGAATTAAGACAGAAAATCATTAGATAAGGTTTTGTTTCAGTCTGCTTTAGCAGTAGTGGCCAGAAGAATGATTTGGATCTGGATGACAATATATGTGGTCCTAAACTTCTGCTATGTTTGAGGCCATTATTATCCAGGATCTTGGCTTTCAGCACTTCACTAAGCATAATAACTGTACATTTCTTTACTGTAATTTCTGCCACAACATGATAAAGACTTGTTTTTGAATTGGAATGATTTTTTCTGTTAAGAAAAAGAGTCCATCTTTCTTAAAAAGGCAGTAAAAATCTGGGAACCACCAGATTTCACCAGCTGTCTGGACTTGACAGATATGTATTGGTTCTGTTCTTCCCAGGACTCCAGTTGGGCTGGATTATGTTTGCTGCCAGGTAACTGTATATTTACCCTCCCAGTCTCTCTCTAATCACAGCCCTGGATTTATCAATTTATCAATTTTTAAAAAAAAATACTAACTTGTACTTACTTAGTAGTTGACAGACATAATGCTGATTATATGATACATGTTCTTGAAAAAATACAATCCAATGCACAAACCCTACCAATTAGAGGCACTGAGATGTAGTGAAATTTACAGTTATATTGAAAAAGCTTTTTGGGTAAAAACAAGAGACAAATAGCACTGTAACCAAAACTCTCACAATTCTTTCAGCTGAATAAAATAATTTAGCCTTATTCCTGTAAAAAGAAAAAAAAAAGAAAAAAAAAGTAAATCTGTAAAAAGTAAAAGCCATAGTTCCTTCTGTCCAGTCTTGCCCAGTGTTAAAATTGATTATTAAAACTTCAGAATTGTATTTTATCCCCTTTTAAAATTTTGCTTTGCTTCAGTTTTCTGAGAACATAATGTGTCCATACTTCCTGACTCATGAGAGGCAGCTCCTACTCTTTTTGAAGCTCTGCTTTTGAGAGCACTACATGCACTATGGCATTCTTTAATGAAGATGAGAGAAGCAAGATATCTTGCTTAATGAGAAGAGTAAACATTATTAATGTCTCAGTCTGAGCAGGAGATTGATGCCTGGTGTTATATTCTCACTTAAGGTGAGGAGAGGCAAGTTCTGCCTCGATCCACAACTGCAGAAAGGAACTAGGTTCTAAACACATTTGTACGTGAGATTAGAACACAAACAAGGTTAAATGTTGGCATCCAAAGTGATAATCCAACCCTATTTTTTTCATAAAAGAGGAAGAAGAAGGAGAGAAGAAAAGAAGAGCAGATCCAGCACGGTGGGACACAGCCTTGCAGGAGCAGCCAGGGCAGCAAAGACAGCGGCACAGACAGCAAAGACTCTGACACTTTGTACGTTTTCCAGCCCCTATGGCAGCTTGTGCACTTGCTTATGGAGTGTTTGCAGAGTGGCAATGTCACATTCACCTCGTAGCAACAGCACATCAGTGGAGAACTTCAGCTTTGCTTGCTTAAAGTTCATTGTCTCCCTTGCTGGTGTATACATGAGGTTCACCTGATGTATCAAAAATTTGATTGCCTCCTCAGTTAATGTATCAAAAATTTGCTGCTTGCTCGCCTCATGTGATGTATCACCAGATAAGAAATTCTTTTCATGATCTGCAAACAGGGTGCTTCGTTTTCTAAAATAAAGTTGTTTCTAAAGTTTTTGGTAGAGGCAGTTTAGAACTTTACCTTTCAAAGCTTACTCTTCCAAGAGGAAATGGAGAAACATTCCTTACTTTTTACTTGATCACTGCAGTAGTCAAGATCAAGAAGAAGAGAATTCTACTAGATTAGTACAATCAGACTAATCTGTATTAGAAAAAGCACCACCAAAAATCATGGACAGGGTTAGATATTTGTGACTTCTCACTAAAAGGCACAGAAGAAGCTGTTTGGCATCCAGATAACCTCTCTAAAGGGGTTTTATGCCTATGGGTGACTCATATTTGGGATGCCACAGAGAAGCTTCCAACACTTGTAAAAGCTGAGGACTATCATCTGCTCCTACTCTTTCATGTAGGATTGAACGATGCTACAACAAAGATATCATAAAATACCAAAAGTGACTTTATGTCCCTTGGAAAGATGTTGAAAGAACTGGGAGTTCACTTACTGTTCTCTTTTGTCCTCCTGGAAAGGACTAGGACTGAGGCAGAGTGAGATGAGTGGCTAGGGAGGACGACTGGCTGAGACTGGTGCCATGCTCAGGGCTTCAGGTTCTATGACCTGGGATACGCCTTTGGGAGACTGGGCACATTGGCAGCAGATGGGATGCACCTGGCAAGGCGGCAGGGCTTGTTAGCTGGGCTTTGAACTAGGTTCAGCAGGGAGAGGAGATGGTCTGCTGGGTATCATAAGGAACTTTCAGTAACAGGACTTTAGGGAAATACCTGCAGGGAAATACCTGCAAGTTATCCCAAAAGAATTAGAGAGGGCCCTTTCCAGGAGATAAAGAGGTGGATATCCCAGCTGAAGTGCCTCTACACAGATTCATGCAGCACAGGTAACAATGCACAGGAGTTGGAAACCATGGTGCAGTTAGAAAAGTATGACCTAATTGCTATCACAGAAACATGGGACATGATTTATATGACTGGAGCACTGCAGTTGAGGGCCACAAGCTTTTCAGAAGAGACAGGCTGGGAAGGAGGGGTAGAGGTCTTGTGCTCAATGTTAAGGCAGGGTTAGATCGTGAAGAGCTGCCTTCAGAATCACATGGTGAAGCTCAATAGCCACAGGTCTATGGAATCCAATGAGATGCACTTCTGGGTCCTGGGGGAACTGGCTGATCTTGCCAAGCCACTCTCCATTGCATTTGAAAAGTCATGGCAGATAGGTGAAGCCACTGGTAACTGGAAAAAGAGAAACATCACTTACAGTGTAAAAAAGGGGGAAAGAAAGGTCTGGGGAACTACAGACCAGTAAGGCTCAGCTCTGTGCCTGGGAAGATCTTGGAATAGATCCCTCCCAGAGATATGTTGAGGCACATAAAAAACAAACTGCACATCAGACAGCAGTGTGTGCTCACAGCCCAGAAATAAAGCTTCCCAAATGCGTGAAAAGAGGGGTGGCCAGTAGGTGAAGGGAGGTTGTTCTGCCCCTCGGTTCTCTTTGTGAGACCCCACCTGGAGTGGTACATCCATCTGTGGGGTCCCCAGCACAAGAAAGACAGGGACCTGTGGGAGCAATCCAAAGTGGGTCACAAGGACAATCAGAGAGCTCCAGAACTTCTCCTATGAAGGCAGGCTGAGAGACCCAGACATTGTTCAGCTTGGAGAACAGAAAGCTTGGGGGGGATGTTATTGCAGCATTTCAATGGCTAAAGAAGGCTTATTCAAAGGAGGTACAGGGACTTTTTATATGGGCAGATAGTGACAGGACACAGGGCAGTGGTTTTAAACAGAAAGGTTTTAGATGTATAGATTAGATGTCAGGAAGAAATTATTTACTTAGAAGATGGTGAAGCACTAGGCTGCCTAGAGAGGTTGTCAATGCCCCATCCCTGAAAAGGCCAGGTTGGACAGGGCCCTAGGCAACCTGGTCTAGTGGGTGGCCCATGGCAGTGGGGTTGGAACTAAATGATTTTTAGGGTCCCTTTGAACCATAATCATTCATCATCCTATGAATCTGAGATTGTAAAAAAAATCTTTCTCTCTTAGAATAAATTACATGTATTCCCACTAGGAGACTTGCACATCAGTGTGAAAAAAGATGGACCAGGATTTTATGAATGCATGGCTAGTGATGGAATACCTTAATTTCTAAGTAATTGTGTTTTCAGAAATGCTGCAAATCTGAATGGTTCAGTTTTAACTACCTAACTTTAAAGATAATGTTAGAAACCCTTACATGTAATGTAAAGCTTTTTAATTTTACAGTAATTATTGCTTTAGTTCTTAGATTGAAGTTCAGTAAAAGATAATAATAACCATTGTGAATAATTAAAGATGGACTCCTCAGACTTCTGTACCATTTTATATTGTCACATAAAAATAACAAAGAAGGATATAAATAATGAAACGTAAGGACACAAAATAATTTCAAGGGAATGGAGACTATCAGTTTGCATTTAAAATTCTTGTGGATGTTTCAGTTCTACAGTGGGCAAGGAAAGCTGTATTTGAATGTGCATGGTCTGTCTCAAAAGTCTCTATTTCCAATGTTACCTGGTATTTATCCCCATTTTGCTTCAAATTCACTAAGTGTGTGCTTAAAAACACACTTCTGTATTTGTGAACAAGGGTATCACCTGCTCTTGTGGATGAAGCTTGAACAGTGAATGGAAACGGGTTTCTAAAACTGGAGATGAGATCTAGAGATGCTGCCAAATGTTCTGTCTCAGTATTTAAGAAACCACACAGACAAGGTTACTTTTGGAGGCAGTGATAGCTTAAAGCTCTGGGCTGGTTTCTGTAAGCATGCAAATCTATCTAAAAGCCACCAGAGCGTTATCAGCCTCCTTGAAAATACACTTGGGTAACCCTTCTGATGGGACACAATGGTGACTAAGTGAAAAATGGTAAATTTGGGAGAGTGCCTATTATTGCAACAGTCAGTTGCAAAATCTGCTAGTACATTATTCACTTATAGCACAAGTTATACAATTAAGCATAAATACATTCCTAAGGTATAAATTTTTTTTTTTTTTAATTATGGTAAATTTGGTGCTTTCACATCAAGGAATAAATCACTGGTATGTTTTTAGCCCTTGGCTTTCATTTTATCCTTGCTTCTTTTTAGCAGTTGCTAGAATGAGAGAGGGGACAGAGAGGGCTTTCCAGTCTCCCAAATTCTCTCTCACTCTTGACTTTTGGACTCTGAATACCTGACATCCTGGCTGCATGAGTTTTCCAATTAGATGGCCTCATAGAGCACCAACCTTACCCACCCTGGCACATCTTGCCCTGCATCAATAGCCACAGCAATGCTCCTGCTAGAGCACACACAACTGGCCTGAGACCACTCCAGAAGGCTTCCTCCTTACTGCTGCCACCCTTATTTGTCCCCTCTGTTCTTGCTTCTGCTGTTTGATCCCATAGAATCCCTTAGGACTGCTACTGAGCAAAACACCGTAATGTGTGTGACCCAGCAGCCTAAGTTTACCAGCAGCATGCACTAAATGTGGAAGCATCGGGCATGTGTTGAATTTTAACCCCTTTCTCACAAGTTTATAGGGGTTTTAATTACTGATGCAGTATTTAAGGTGTATCCAAAAACAATTGCAATCTACAGCTGCCTGGACCTGGGGCTTTAATCTTGATTACCAGGCTCTCAGCTTTCCCCACCCTCTGTGTGACGATTTGACCAGTCCTGTGGAAAGCCCACGGCAGCTCACTTTTTCCCTTAACAAGAGAAGGAGAAAAATTGGTACCTCTTGTGGATGCTCCATCCCTAGAAGTGTTCAAGGCCAGGCTGGAGGGAGCTCTGAGCAATCTGGTCCTGTGAAAGGTGTCCCTGTCCACAGCATGGTGGTTGTAACTAAATGGTCTTTAAGGCTCTTTCCAGCCCAGGCTGTTCTATGATTCTATGAAAACCCTGACCACCTGTGGTCTTGCTAACGCAGCTCCCTCTACATTAGCAATCCTCTTGCTCAGATATTCTGAGTTATACACACACACACACACATATATATATGGCATGTATTCATTTTACAGCACTTTGGTTAGGATTTAAAAATATATTACCTGTGCTTAGAAGTGAACTCAAACTGCAAAGTGGCAATTAGTTATCTTAAGTTACTCTCCCAGCAGGCAATATTTATTCAGATTTTCAAACAGATGTTTATGGATGTAGGTAGCCCAGAGACAAAGCCCCGATATTGCTTTTATTCAGAAGTGTTTATACTGGAGGTATTAAAAAGTTTCTTTTGAAAGCAGCTCTGCCAGTGCACTTGCAGTACAGGCTAATGTGAAAGTCAGTATGCAGTCAAAAGCTGTAGTCATGGCTGACTATGACAAGTTAGAACCTTTCCTTTCCTTTCCTTTCCTTTCCTTTCCTTTCCTTTCCTTTCCTTTCCTTTCCTTTCCTTTCCTTTCCCTTTCCCTTTCCCTTTCCCTTTCCCTTTCCCTTTCCCTTTCCCTTTCCCTTTCCCTTTCCCTTTCCCTTTCCCTTTTTCCTCTCCCCCACACCATTTTTATGGGGGTTTTTTATATGTCTGTGATTTTTAACTTCTAGCTCGAAATACCCTGCTTCCTTGGGAGCTTGTTCCTGTACTTGACTACACTCCTAGTGAAGATTTTTTAATATATATCTGATGTAGACTTCCCCAGTGCTACTTTAAGGCATTTCTTCATGAAATGTCTTCATGCTCCAGATACAGGAACAAAGAGATCAATACCTCCATCTCTTCTCCCTTCATGAGGATGTTGTAGACAGCAATGAAGTCTCCCCTCAGTCTCCTCCTTTCTAAGCTAAACAGACTGAGCATCCTCCATGCCTTCCTGCAAGTCATGCCCTCTAGTCTTTCCATGTAGATAAAACACTCTGGTCAGAGAAAGAGAAAGCCAGGTAGGGTTTCCTGTGAATTGGTCTGGAAAGTTTTAGGGAGGCGGGGAGAAAGAATGGTAAACAAATGGTTAACTATCTGCAAGTGGTGTTTTGAGTAAGTTGTTTTTCTCATAACATGTTTACTGAAGGATGTCCTCTTAATTAGCCCATCATGCGAAATACTGATTGAATGACCAATCAGGTCCACCTGTATCAGACTAGTGTATAAAAGAAAGGGTTTCAATAGACTGAGGGCTTCTAGCTTCTTAGCCTTCTGACCTGGAGTCTATGTCATCTATTTGCCATTCCTGACTCAACAGTGACAATGCCACCCTCTTTGCTGCTCTCCTTTGCCATTATTCCAATATTTTTTACCCTTTTATTAATTGTGGAGCCCAAACTCACACAGTCCTTGAGGCGAGGCCACACAAGGCTGGAACAAACACTTTCCAGAAGTTAGCTGTGCTGTTCTTAGTGCACTTCAGGATACAGTTGCCTCTTTTTGCTGCCTGGGCACATTATTGACTCTCATTGTACGTACCATTAACTAAAACACCCAGATTACTTTCTACAGGGGACTCTCCAGTGTGCTGTGTCCCAGCCTATACATACATGGAGGATTACAGTATTCCCAGAGCATCATCTGGCATTTGTTCTTTTTAAACAAGATCCTTCTGTCAGAACTTACATGGCCTAGCAGACTGATGCAGATAAATCTTTCCAGTTGCTGAAGCAAAGATCACACAGGAGAGGGATGTGGCCGCATTCAAATAATTGATTTTTAAAGGCCAAATAACTCATCAGTGCTTCACTCAATCAGTTGTGATCAGCTTTTGACACAAAACCTGAGTAAGGCTCAACACCTTGCTCTGGAACCTGTTGTTAGGAGTTTACTCACTCTACTATTCTGTTTTCTCCAGAATGTCCTAATTTCAGAATAATTACTCTGCTCGGAAAGAGGGGTCATTATTACAGACTAGTATAAAAGGAGTGCACATTGGGGAAATAACACAAAAGAACACAGTTGGGCTGGGTCTGTTAGAGTGAAATAAACATTCTACAGTAGGCTTGGTTGGATTCTCTCACAGGCAAGCTTAGAGAAATGTGTTTCTCACTTGAAATAACTTTCCCAACATAATATTTAATGATGACATACTTTTGCATGCAAGTATAGTCCTGTTTCTAAATGGGCTGAATTGGTGGACTTGTTTTGTATTACAATGATGAAGCATAAAAGAAATAAATCTGTATTCTACGTGCTCATACCTTCCTTCCATTTCTGCCCCTGACATTTACTATAGTCTTACAAATTCCGGATTAAGTTTTCATCAAGTATTGCCAATGATCTGAACCCTGAGATGTCATAGATTATGGTTTCAAAAAACAGAATCAAGTAAATACATTCTGGGGCCTCCTGGTGCTCCTAGCTAGGCTATTCTTTATCCTGGTGCATTGATTAATGCCAGATAAATAAATCCCCTTCTCTCACACAGGAATAATAATGGAATCATTTACAATAGCCTTGTATGTTGGCAATAGACAGGAACAAGGAAGATGGTTTTCTGCAGAATGATTTGACCTGAAAGTATTATAAAGTATTATCCTTCAGTCAAACAGGTTAACCAGAAGATCCTGAGCATTTACTTAAACTGGCAGAGAAAAAGGTGTGCTTAATCCATGTTGCACTTTTCACATTGATTCGACTGACTAGACATGCCTCCTAAATGCTCTCTAACACCGTAGCCCATGACATACCACACTTAACAAGGCTCTAACAGCATTTCCACTGTAACAGAACTAAAACACATGGCTTGTAACGTAACTTTGAAACTTACAGCACTTGTGAATTTGGACATGGTGCTAGGGTAAGCAACATGTGGTAACCACTCATCATGACCAAATTAGCAGAAAAGCCCCATCTTGACATGGCTTGTTATGTCTCAAAGCTGTAAATGTAATTGTTGGGTGAAAATAAATTCACTGTTACTACTATGTACATTTTTAAACATGCATTTATACCCTGCACTTCTCACAGGTTTTCTCTCCAGGTTACTCACACAAGGTAATCTGACAATGTATTAACATCCAACAATAATTCTGTAGATGGTAACAGAATAAAAGGTGGACTCGAAAATGTGTAACTAATGCATCAGGTATTCAAGTGTAACTATGTTACAAAACAATCTGATCAGTGAGAAATGTAGCGCATTTTGTTTTGACCAGGGTTATTGATTTAGAAATCTGTAGTCCTAATTTTAGTTATTTCTTGCTTATTGTTTCCTCTAGTTTATAATATTCTTAGTATTACAGTGTGTGTGATGTGCTCTCAGAAAGGATAAGTGATCTGGGACCTGATCTTTCTCCTGCTAACTTCACTGGAAAGAAGAAAATGCTGAAACTTTTCCTAATCCTAGGAACATCAGGAGTGTAAGAGTCCAAGTACCTGCTTCCCACTGCCTGTAAAAATTCCACGGTGGAAATGAGCATTGCTGTCTGAAAGGGTAACATGTAGAGGTACTTAGCACTCATAAAATCACCCACTTTCATACCCACTTTAATAAGTGGCTGTGATTTACATATGAAATATATCTGTAATAAATTTCTACATAGGGTTTTTTCCCTCCAGAAGCATGCAAAACTTTTTAGTTCCACACTGTGTGCTCCTATTCTGATCCTCCACCTGGCTGTGGTCCTTTTTATGTGGGAACATTAAACTAATTTTACTTGGAATGTACAATGGTTTCTCAAGATGATGCACCTGATACTAAAAAGCAGTTCACAGGACTTCTTAGGAAGACAGATTGCTCCCCAGAGGCTCCTTCTGCTTTGTATTACAGCTCATAGTCTTGCTTTTAGCCTCAGCTCATCTTTGACAGCCTTCTGCTTCACATTTGGCATCCTTGTGACATCTACAAAATGACTTGGGGGTCAAGAAGTCAACTGGCTTCCTCATATGCTTCTGCCATTACTGGTGACTGTGTTCAGCCCGGGAGGGAGGGGAGCTGAGGGCTGTGGGTCTGTGTGTGTGTGTGAAAGAGGGACGCGGAGACACGGTGAGGGACAGTCAGAGGTGACGATGACACAGGGAAAGATCGGTTTAAAATTTTCTTTCTACCCATGTTTGCAATGATTTCTGCCCAGACACAGCTCTCCTTTGTTCGAGAACAGTTGAGGGTTGCTGCAGGTTTCTTGTTAGACCATACAATGCTTGTAACTCGATGATTTTTGCCACACTTGAAACATTTGTTTCTTGGCACAAGTAGATTGAAGGCTTGTTCAGATACATAATATTATTGTGAGTCAGTGCAAGGCCAGTTCCTGGGGTGCAGCTACAGAAGTGCATTAAGGTATTTTGTTTGCTAGCCACCAAGAACCTTTATGTACAGGAGCTGAAAATGGGATGTCTGAAATATGACCCCAGAGAAAGCTTGGCATGAAACATTTCACTTAATGAAAAGGATTTAAAGAAATATGAAGGTATTATGTTTGCTATTAAAATATAGGTAAAATACTGCTTTCAGTGTCCTGTATGTAAGCTGTAACTCCAACTGAATTCTGAATGTTTAGGAGCCAAACTGAATCTAAATCTCCAGTTTATGCTGTGGTGAGTATCTCAGATTAAAGTAAATCCACGTTATCCTGCTTGTTGTAGCTGGGATGTTTTGGGTTATAAGTGCAGCCATACAAACAGGGTTTGAAAGAGTTTTAAAACAAGTTTGTGAACAGAACACTCAGAAAGCTATGTTATCAGATGCAATCTGGTTAGAAATTTATACACTGCTGACATGCAGAAAACAGCATCTACTCTCTGGCATGGCAGAGACAAGTGCTGAGGTTCTTTCAGATACACCAAATTAAATGTCATATAAAGGTAACAGTAATTTCAGTTAGTGGAGGCTCTTGACAAGTTCATATCATAAATGTATGTTCTAATACGTCATGTTGTTTTTCATCTTTGTTAGTAGAAGTCCCGTTGCTTACCCTGTGCCCTCAATGGGTGATTGCTGTGAGTATAAGGAAACAAGCATTCTACCATAATTTAGTATGCATTGATGTTCTGCTGCAGAGCTTAAAATTAAAGCAAAATATTTTCTTATTTCATGTGACAGAAATAAATGCTATCAACAAATGTGTTTATTGAGAAATTTATTTTGGGGTATTTATTCTTTTGTTTTCTTCCTTCAGGCAGGCATGAATTAAGTCCTATGCACACTAGAAATTCAACAAACCTTGTATTACCCTTCAGTGTCTCTGTTGCACCAGTCAGATCAGATCAGATCTTTAATCAAAACAGATTAAATAGTACTGCATGTAGTAAAGATTAGTATAAAGACATGATTTCTGCATTTAAGAACTTTCAAACTTGTGCAGACTCTGTGATTGAGTGGTTGGGAGGTTTTTCCATGGCTCTGAACATTTGCAAAATATTTGTCCAAGCCCATATATCAGACTCAAATTCAATACAGGCATGAAAATAAAAAAAATATGGCAGTCATGTAAAGAAGGAGAAGGTGATTGGCAAGTCAGCATAGATTTACCAAGAAGGAGAATCATGCTTAATTAAACAGTTTTTGTTCTTGGATAAATGGCCTGGATTTGTGGGAAAAAAATTCAATAGATCATCCTTACATAGGAAGAGAATGAGAAGAACAGGAGTCAGCCTCCTACACTGGAATAAGGAGTGGTTGGTTACTGCTTTGCTGCAGGCACTGAAATATCAAAGCCCTGATGATTTCTGAAGAGGTCACTTGACATTTTTTGCATTACATCCTGTAGTTCAAACTGAGGGTTACTTTCAGCAGGTGTTTGAGCAAGTATGTCCCAATGCTTCATCTCATGAAATGACCTGTCATCAAGAGAAAGTTACAGACCTGGTGTGACATTTCTCCCATCAGACAGATTATGTTACTGTTCTTCAGGAAACCAACAGAGACACAAGAACTGAAGAAAATGGGTCAGGGATAGAGATCTGGTACCTTCCTCTGCCTGCCATAGCAATGGTGAACTGTAATCCAAATTTCGGATACCATCAAAGACAAACAGTATTCAATGCTGCTTTAAGAATATTTGGCATTTTCCAGTAACATTTAAGAATGTTACTGGAAAATAGGAAGACCATGAATCTGAGTTGTGAATTGTTCTGCCTGGAAGAGTAATAATCTGTTCATTAATATTTATGCTGCAATAGCATAGATTGTTAGCTGACAATTCCCTTGTTAGCTGATTCATGACATTATCTACCATCAGGGGAAAATATCCAAATTAAACCTGAGACCATCATGAAAGTAGAACATGGCATGGGCCAAGAGCATTACTTGCCCAGGACTGTTACTAATGAGCTAGCAAAGGATGGAGACACTGAAGCAGGCATTTCCAGAGACTGACCATCCACTTAGAATATGAAACTTGAAAAGTGAATTCATATTTGCAGGTGTGGATAGAAGCTAGGGGTGCTTAAGTCCAGAGTCGAAGTTTTGTCCAAAATTAGTTCAAAGATGGTAGAGCAAGGTTTTGCTACTTTCCAGTGTTAAAAATATAGTAAAAATATTATCCTAGGATGTAAAGGAAAACAAATATAAGTAAAATTCATATCTATGGAAAATAATTGTGGAGAGAATGAATTATAACCACAGATTTCACAGAAAAATTCAAGACAAGGTCTCAGTTGGAGTCTGACTTCGTGGTTTACAGGCTTTTTTTTTAATTCAAACTGTAAGTGGTGTGGTTTGGCTTTTTTTTTTTTCTTTTTTTCTTTTCTTCTTTTTTTTTCCTGATAAGAAAACACAGGCTTTAATTGGAATGGATGCTGTTTAAAGTCAAGTGTGGTTCTCACTCTAATAAGCAGGAATGCTTCCACTATGATCAAGGAAAAGTAGGAAAGTCACTCCTTTCAGCCCTAACAGAAGTCTCCAGAGCCTCAGAAAAAGAATCAGACCAAAGTAAATTCTGTATAAATAGCAAAAAGTAAGTCTTCTTTTCTTTTTGCTATTTAAATAATAATATGATGACATTCATAGAAATTTGAGTGTCACTGACAACTGCTAAAATGCAATGCATCTGTTGTTTCATTAGGCAGGAAGATTCACTGATTTTTAGATGAAACATCTAACTGGAGGTTGAATAGGATAAGACAGACTTCAAGAAGAAAACATCCTTTGTTGTTGGTGAGTTGCACAACTGAAAGAATTCTCTTTCTCTTAATTAATTTGTTCTTTGTCATCTGCTGACAGATCAGACCACCATTTACAGAAAAATTCGGAAGCAAAGCAGCAAGCCACTTGTGTAGCATCACAATTTGTGAGCTGGGGAGGGAAAATAAAAAAATAGCTGAAAGCTGGAGCTCAGTGTAAAGTGGAAGAAATTGGAATTAGTTTGTAAGAAAAAGTACTCATTGCAGAAGTTGAATTTGTGCTGTTATGACTGAAATAACTGTGGGAAATGCTTCACATAAAGTCCATGCCATTTGAGAATCCTAACTTTCCATAAACTTTTTATACAACCAACCAAATGAGTTTTTAGGGGGTAAATTCTCTGTAATGTAAATTGTATGTCAACAGGCAGATGTCTGAAGTAATGAAAGCACTCTGGTTACATGTGTATTGCAGTTACAATAAATAAGAGTGGTAAAGTTTTGTTATCATCTGCCAAACTCATATTCTAGTTTAGGTTTCCAACAAAAAGTGTGTGGAAATAATCAAACCCTAAGAACATTTAATTTTTACAATAAGTTTAGTTCAATAAAACAGCTGACAAGTGCTTGCCACAAGAAGAGATATTTACTACATGTTGAAGCTGAACAAATATTTAATACAGAACTCTTCACATATTCATGAAAATGTCATCCATCCCTCTTTAGTTTTTATGTCATTATTTAATTATTACATGTTACCTTGCAATCTTTACAGGAAACCCACTTTGTTGCTTTTAAAAAGAGCATATGGGTGTGACTGAGTTTTAAATTTGTGTCACAGTAAGGTTTCCATTAGTTTTTATTAGCAGCCACATGCAGTTGTGATGGGAAAAACTGGAATCGAGCCCTGGACGTATGTCAGCATGAAATGCAAACCTTACCTTAGCACTGAAGGAGACATGGGCTGCTCAAACCCTTGGTTCCCCCAAGAGAGTGGACCTTCAGGGGAAAAAGAAGTCCTCCTAGACCTTATCTTATTCAGTTTTTGCCTCTTACCTTTCTACCTAGTTGTGGAGAGTAGAGAATGACCTAAGGGTCTCTCACCCTCCTGGGAACTGCTTACCATGGAATCATCTCCCCATTGGTTCAGTTGATCAGAGCATGGTAGTAATAACATCAACAGAATGGGTTTCTTCCCCATATGGGCCATTCATGGAAGAGTCGGACTTGATGATCCTTGTGGGTTCCTTCCAGCTCAGGATATTCTGTGATTCTGTGAGCCTTGTGCCCTTCAGGCATTTGCCCCTTGGAGCACGGTAAAGATGACAGGTCTCACATGCCCACAGCAAGCTGCCCACTCTGCTTTTGCTGAACCTGGTGGGGATTTGCAGTGACAGCCCTGACACAGCTGACTCTGATTTCAATTCTGAGGAGCCTATGGCAACCACTCTTCACCAGAGACTCATTCCAGGAACAGCGTTGTCCCCTTGGTCTGAAAGTACTGCCTGGTCTTAGAACTACATCAGAATGAGATGATCAAGCTGTTTCTTTCCATCCAGGTTTCTTGCAAGATGTAGAATCATTAAAAAGAAATTTTGACCAATGTCTTCATGTTCAAACATTTATAATGGCAGCACTTAAGACAGTTAAGTTCTAAGATCAGTTGAATGTTCATCTCTATTGCAGTAATTTCTGTCATCAGATATCTAAGTCACAACAAATATTCCATATGCAGTGACTGACATCTAAAAGGCACATAAAGCATGGGCATGAAAGTATTTCTAGGAGAGCATTATAGGTGTCACAAACAGTCCTCATCACAAAAACAACCCATGAGAGTTGTATTCTTGCAAAGGATGCCGAAATTCTATAATGCTGTTCGTGACTCTTCAATATTTTGTAATGAAGAACACACATTACAGAAAGAAATAGGTGATGGGCTTCTTGTTGAAAACTCCTCTAGAAATGCATCTCTGCTGTGCCATCTCATGCATCTCCTCTCCTCAAAAGGCTGAAGAAGAGATTGGAGACAGTACTCTCTTCTAAGGGTCAGCCAGTAAATACAGAACCCAAAGTTTGGCTTGCTAACTGACTGAATTGCCCCAAGGGGAAAGATTTAGTTACAGTTTAAAAAGAAAGCAAATATTTCTTTGGTGAGGCAGGTTTGGATCTCTTGACTCTTTAAAATTGCTTCCTCCCTTGACTGCTACATTTGTAATTCACTGTATCCTTTTCCATTCTTAATCTAAACATAATAACCCAGCTTTCAGCTACAAATAATAATCCAAAAAACACACCAGCCTCCCCTCACCCCTTAGCCTGGGATGGGAAGCAGCAAGCTACTATAACAAATAGTGACTTTCTAATCTCCTATCCTGACCTTGCAGGTAAATTCTGACTATGGTTGTAAACTTCACATGGTTCAACCTTAGAGCTGTCAGCTAAAGTCCACTGAAGTGTGTTCAAACAACACATTTTATGTACTACCCTGTATTCTTACTAGACTTAGAGTGAGACTTTAACCTATTCCCTGGGATATCATTTGACTGCTGTTGTTGGGGGCTATAATTTCACAGGGGTGTCTCAAAATTTCAGCACAGTAACCCAAAACTCTTCACCTCAATTCAGCCTTGAACCTGATCCCCAACCTAAACCTAATCCAAAGCAGCAATTCAGCACAGCCTCTTTGACCTACCACTGATTACAGGCACTTCTAATGGGAAGGAGCCTCTCCTCTTTTTTAACACATCCCCAGGCACACTCTCCCTCTCTATATCACCCTTGGCCACTAAGAACAAAAGTTAAAGGCAGCTGGGGAAGGGATGCAACTCTGTCACAGCCCTCATGAAAGAGATTTTATTCATTCTCTGGAAAAAGAACATGTTATAGGGAAAATATGTTGCAAGGAAAGAATATGTTATAGGGGAAAACAATCATGTTAGACTTCATTGTTTTTCTTCAATTTTAGAACACTACAAACTGCTGATTTTGGAGCGTCTTTAAATTCTTCTCCTTGAATGCCCATAGAAGTGTCCATTAGCTTATATAGACCCACAAATTTACTCTTTTGTACATAGAAAAGACTGGGATAGCACCTTGAAAACAAATGAATAAATGAAGTCTTTTTCTTTTGCAGAATTCTTCAAAGTTGCTAATGGGAGCCTGATGAATCATACAACTTCTTAACCTGACAGTAAATTGTTTGTCAGTTTAGAGTTGCTTCCTGAGAGGTGCCTTCTACCTCAATCCTGCTGAACTTTAAATAGGGTGCGTGTAATATTTTTGGAAAGTTTTTACTTCAAATTTACCAAAATTTGAGGTAAAATTTATGTAAGAGAATGAAAGTACTCATTCTCTCTGTCCATCCTGTACTATTATAAAAAAGTTATCTGAATCTAATGGAGTGCTTTCTTAATTTAAAGTCTTAATTACAAATTTCTGGGAAAAAAAACTTAATTAAAAAAAACGCTATGGCTTTTAAGAATTTTAATATGCACACCTAAAAATAGACTAGCTTACTGGTTGAAGAATTGCAATGACAACATAAATAATGAAGATACATTGAAAATACAGTAAACTGATCCATTGGAAAGAAAAATTTGCAAACTTGAAAGTAGTAGATGTTTATGTAAGACTGATAGAGTATGTTTAGCATTACTCCTTGTACATCAGAGTGCAGCATTGCCTTGGTAGCTGGCATTAGCTCAAACACCCTGCCTCAAGGAAGGCCAAAATTATTTCTTTAACTGAAGGTTTCCACCAAAGATAAAACAAACCGAAACCCTTCCAGCCTACAGGTATGAGAGGTAAGTCATGTCGTAAAGCAGGGAACTTCCTAGCCACACTCTCTTCCAGGTAAGTTATTCTGAATTCTGGGTAGCCTTCCTGCCTGACTGATGGGGCACACAGTGGTCAGCCTGCAGACCCCACTCCTCCAGATCTGCTGTGACTGGAGGCAGAACACATGGCCTAGTTTTCTAAGATCAGTGAGCCTGACCTCTTCCTAAAATCACGTACACCTCTATTTTAATCAAATAGAAATTAGCACTCCCACATCCTAATTTCTGTGTGGATAAGCTTCTTGACTTCAATAAGTCCTAGTTCTTTATGAAGTGCTGTATTTGGCTCCTCACTGCTGCCGTAAAGATACATTGAGCTGACATTTAATTTAGTGCGCAGCAACTAGCTGAAGAAATGGCTCACACTTGGTGTTGCTACATTACAAGTAATCATAAACACAGCAGGAGCTGGACCTTGCAAGTAGAGTTTTTTTGTGTATCCCTGTTAGGGTATTAAGAACATGGAACAGAATTCAAGAGTTTTGTTACAGTAAAAGAAAAAAGTTATAAAATAACTGTTAGAAAACAAGCTTAACCATTAGGAACTATTTTAAAAGCCTTGCTAATCCTCTGGATATTGAGTAGTCATCAGACTAAGCAGCAGGGGACTTATGCGACTGCATGTTCATCATGTGGTAAAATCTGGAATCTGTGCTACTTTATTTAGGATGAGTAATTATCACAGTCAAAATTACAACAAGTAGTGCCCAGTGTGATGCAAAGAACTCTACACAACATGTGGAGAGCTCCAGTCCTGTTGGGCTACCAGAGATGACAGTAACTGTCACCTCCATTAGCTCAAAAACCTAGTGGAAATCTACCATGTTTGGTGGATTTCCACAGAATCATGGTGAGGATGATGAGGAATGTAGTGTTTCAGCTGTCTCAAGGGGAAGAAGAGTTTAACTTCAGTCTGGAATCAGGTGGAGTCGAACCACATGAAGTCAATGCAGAGCATTCCCTCAGGTGGTCCTGCTTTCCAAGCAGTTTTATCCTGGCCCTTTGATTCCTGTAATGTTCCCACTGCTTTGCTCTTCCCCATATCCAGCCTCATGCCTTTCTTTCCCCAGGGCAGCCATGCTACCCAAGGGAAGAGGTCTGGCACAGGGATCCTGTGACCTTCCAAATTCCTCAAGGAGATCCAGTTCAGCCACAGCACAGCTATTCCCAAAGGATGTGCCCTGTAGATTGGGCCAGCAGTTATCACCACTGGTATCAACATCTCATTAAGGAAGAGAAGTGCAATTTGGTTGCTGTGCTACCAGTGAGCTTTAGATGTGTTCTGAACTTGCCTGCCAGGTGGGGTGCCCCCCAAAGTCAACAGCCAGATGCTATTCTGGCTTACCCTGGACACAGAGTCAGCAGACAGATGCCGAGCACAAGTGGCCCAAGCAAAGCAGGTTGGAAGAGGCCAGTATTCATTTTGTTTGAGCTCAGAATGGAAACACTCAGGCAGAGGTATTCTACATCTTAAGGAGCAAGTGTGTTTTGTGTTGGTATTTTGAACTCTAGCAGAAAATGTCACTAAATTACAGCTTTTAGCAAATGATCTCACTCCCTGTGGATGTGAGCCTAATTTTGACATTTCTTCTCTTTTCTGCTTTCTTTCTATTGCATTCATACATTTTCATCTTGCCTTTTTTTTTAAATTTTTATTTTATATGTACACAGTTTGTGGTAAAAATTAAGTTTGATTCTCTCTTCCACTGCAATAAGTGCACACAGAAGCCCTGAGAGTCATAAAACTCCAGCACAGAGGAAATCAAAAGTAAAATAAAACACACAAGAGATGTTAAAAAACCCAAGCTATTTCTGGACCTTGTGTTGTGAGTTCTTGTGTTGAAGCCAGTTGCAAAATCATGAGAGCACAGGTGCAGGCCACATGACCAGGTGATAATAAAGCAACTCCAGAAAGTGATCTTGAGGAGTCTGATGATGCTTTGTCTCTGTAATACATCCATCCCAAGGTGCACTTTGAAATCTGTTTCATATTTAGGGCTTTTTTTTTTCCTTTTATACTAGTAGCTTTAAGGGTAGTCAAGCAGATGAATATCTACATTTAGGAGCCCATATGTTAACAAGGGGCTGTGAGGTGACACAATCAGTTTGGCGAGGCACGTTCACCATATGCAAAATTGCTGAGCAGTGTAAGAGGTTTATAAACAGACGGGAACTCATGAGCCATTGCAAGAAGAAAGTCTCTCTCACAGGTTACACTTTGGCCAGTCCTGAGGGCTTGGCAGGCTGACTTGTGAGATAACTTTATTAGTCACAGAAGTACTGGAGTTAGACAAACTCTCTGCAATACTAGTAAAAGTCAGAACCATATTTTTCACTGTGAAGGAGAGCACTAAGTAAAAGGGACACCTGCTTACTGCCATCTTACTGCTCCACTTGACGGAAGTCATCCTGAAAGGAAGAGGAGTCAGGAGTGCAACGACTTTCCTTGCTAGGAAATATTTGCTGTATCCAAAGTAATAAGCCAAGTACCAGAGAAGAACTGAGTGGTTGTGAAGCCACAGTTTTGAAGTAAGTCAGAGAGAGGAGTGACAGATTTCTCACAGCAGAAATCTCTCTTGGGGGTTTGAACAGACTGATATGGTAATTTTTGAAATGTGAAAAAAGCAATCTACTTCCATAATTTTTCCAGAACCCTTGTGTTCCAAAAGGCATCTCTTGTCCTTGCTCTGAAAAGCAAAATTGTGCATAACATCTTTCATTTGGTGGGCAGTCTTTATTTAAAGTAATTTTCTTCTTCATTATGGTGGCATATACCCTGTTTTGTTTTATGGTGACATGTACACTGTTACCAAGAATGCAAAATGCTAATGCAATTTTGCTTAATGTTACACTGCAGATTAGGCTGTGCATGGCTCATCATGGCAAAATACTGGTGTTGTGATGTGACTGCATGAAGAAAACAGGGGAAACATTACAGCAACAGTGACCTGTTAAAGGTATAACTCCACTGACTAAAGCATTAGTCTGTTTGAGGGGATTTTTTATCTATTTTCTTTTATTTTTTGCAGGCATTCTGGAAAGATTTAAAGATGGCTCTGATGTTATATTATATGTACTAATATTTGGACAGGAAAATGCTTATTCGTTTGCATATTAGTCAGATGACATATTTCTACAAATAATATCTCAATAATTCTCAGCCTCTCATCCCTTGCCCTGCATTAAGCAAAGTAGGTTGTTGAGTTAAAAAAATCCTTCAAATTACAATGAAAATAATCCAGTTTGAAGATTTGGCTATAATCTGATGTTAAAGAAGGGTTTCAAGCATGTTACAATTCTAAAAAAATTACATTTTTGATGACTCTAAAAAGAAACAAAGAACTAAGAAAGAACTGACTATTTATAGATGGTTGAAGGAACTAATTATGATTTGAGTCCTCTATAAAAAACATTAGAATTATCACAAATGTATCAGCTTTTTGAAAAAGGAAACCTGATGAGCAACTGTACAGATGGCAAGACCTGTTCATTTATTGTATACCCTTCCAGAAGGAAATAAAAATATCAGTCACAGGGGAAAATATATGACATCTCTATCAATTACATGTCCAGCCAGAGAGAAATGGTTTCACCTAGCTACTCTGAATTATGGATTACCCCCACAGCCCTGACTAAAATACTTTGCAGTGATGTCTTCCTCTGTACACCCAGATTTTAGATTATTTCTCTAGTAATCTTCATCTGAAGAAATCCTCCTTTAAGTTTGAGTTTCTTACTGGGATTATGTAGTTGTTGACCACACAACACTGATTCTGTAGGTAATTTTATAGGGTAAACATGACAAGGAATTCAGAATTTCACTGAAAAGTAACTTAAAAAATTTAAATAGTGACTTTGAGCTGAGAGTTTTTGTAGGAATTTATCAGGTTTTGATAAAACTTTTGTGATGTTTTCTCAGGCTCAGGAAAAAGTTTCAAATGAAGACCTCCAAGAAGAATGATCCATTTCAGAGTCTTAGAAAAATACTTAAGAGTCAATTTTCTTTCCATCCATGGACTTTGACAGCCATCAGGCTGTTGGTTCATTTAGGATGAATAGAAGGATGTGGATATAGAGGGGACCAACTATAACATCAGGTCTAGTCCTCCAGTGTGATGCACAGCTACATACTACGAGCCAAAGGCAGAAAATAGAAGGTCTCTTTCACAATGCTCTTGTCCCCATTGATCTACAACATTATTTTTAATATGTGGCAATAAAACGAGAAATTGTACTAGTTGGTGAAAGCCAAAACTGAAATGATCTACAGAGAGAAAGCAGAAGATCCCAATCTGAAATTATGATTGTATCATTATTGAATATGCTTCATTTAATATAATTAATATTTGTTGGGTCAAAGGAAGTTTGGCCCCTGTATTACAAATGTTTAGCATATGGAAGTGGTTAAACTAGTTTTGATAATGGGCCTTCTAAGTTACTGTGGTGCATCTAAAAAAATGTTACCTCAACTCCAGCTCGTTATGATGCACCTTTTTTTTAAATCAAATACCTGCTTCGATATGACACCTTAAATCTGCCAAGCTGAGTCATAGGTGAACCCACTTTATTTCAAAGACATTGAGAATGTTAGCACACTTTCAGACAAAATGGGACTGAGTTTGGATTTTGTAATGAAACCCAAAACTAGTCAGGTTTCTCTTGGTTTTGTGTTTCATTGCAAGAAACTCTAAGATGAGTATAGCCCAGAGTGCATACATTCATGATCAGCAGTAAATGTGCAGAGAAAGGAACAGTAGAACAGACATCAGATTTTTCTCTGCAGTCAGCAACGCCTGGAAAGCTGCCCTGCTTCATTGCAATGCAGATTTGCAGACTTTGGCCCAAAAAAGACCTGTTGGCGAAGTTTGATACTGAAAAGTAATCTTCTTCAGGAAATGAGTACCAAAGAATTGTTATACCACGTAATAAGAAAGAAACAATAAAGGTCCCTGGCAAGAAAGTAGCTCTGGGTTGATGGACAACAGTCATTATAAACTGGGATTTCAAATAAAAATACCTTCATCCTTTTAAAAGGGTTTCTGTATTTTAAATATGGACATTCGCATTTCAGACTGGAGAGCCTCCAAGTGACCTCCTGACTTTAAAGGTTAAGCACTATGAGAGAACAATTGCAGACACTCAGAATAAGAAGGAAAATATGATTTTATAGCTGGAACAGGCTATAGAGTATCTCTTCTAACATTTCAAATTTGAATTAAAGAGGTAACTATTGGGAATGGTTCAAAAACAGCCGAGGCTGGAGAAATGAATGAATCTACTCTTTATATTGCTTCACAAACACTACTTCCCCAGTCACTCCATTTAAAGACAATATGTGAAGACCTGTCTGTACTAAGTGTTTGATGTTGGCAACAAAACTGCAAGTATGTAAAAGACTGTGACAATAGTTCTGGTGGTGAAGTAATCTGGTCAGCTATGACAAGATCTGTGTGCAAATTAATCAAACTAAAAAGGCAAGAATCCCAAGAAAAATAACCAATTCAGACATGACCTCTCCCTTGTTGAGAGGTAATGAATTTTGGCTGTTAAGGCATTGTCTTCTCTATTTCTGTTTACATTATCATTGGCTTAATATAGGAAAGTGCACTCTGTCCCCAGGTTATTGGTTGTCATATTTGTACAAGATGTGGAGAGGATCAGTACAGTGCTGCAAGGGGGCTGAACAGAGCTGAAGATGTTCTGATGGTCCTTCAAGATTCAGCAAAGACAGGAAGAGGTAGGAGAGTGTTATCCCCTGCTCCTTTTTTATCTCAGAAACGTATCAAAACACCTCTTTTGAAAATACGTTGCTTTTACTAATTGATCATCTGCACTGTGTGTATAGGAAAAAGATGAGGCCCTTTTTCTGATGGGCCTTCTACCTGAAAATTTATGCACCTTTTTGGTGGAGACATATTTTTCAAAAAGGTCTGCTGGTGGGAACTGATATGGAATTGAAACATTAGAAATCCATAGATAATCTAGATAACTACAGTAACGAAAATATGAATGAATATAGTCTAATTCACTAGTTTATACATTGTGTTAACATTTTCAGTGTTACTAAATAATAAAAAAAAAAAGGATTAGGTTTAAAATTAATGGTGGAAATTCTTGACAGCACCACCTATTCAGAAAAGAAATAAATTGGTCTAATTTGATGTTTATAATGGAAGATTCTCTTGATAGCATAAGTGGACCAAAAGCAAAGTATGAAGTCCTATCATCCCAGATGAGGCAGTTTTGAGCACCTGGAAATAGTTGTCAATCAGATTAAAGAAAAACAACAACTTAGTAACAAAAGGATTTGAATTCCCTAGGAGTGCATGATATAAACATACACTTAGTAGCTTTGCCCCTTCAGAGGGATTTGACAGTTTGTTTGCATACATGTCCATGTGTGTGCAACCAGTGCAATCGAAATACAGCCGAGACAATTTCTTGTTTCTGTACACGCTTCTAGGTGTTGGTTAAGCAATTTTATTTTGGGCTGAGATTATTTATAGTACATTTTATGTTTCAATATTCTTCATAAAACTTATTAAAAGGTACTATATTGTAAGTTACTTTGAATTTTATTTGCAATATGTGTTAGTCAGCAAAGTACTCATCCTTCAGGATGGCACACTACACTGAATGCCTATTGAAGAAACACAGTTCCAGTTTACTAAAATTGGTTCTGAATTAATGAACAAATCTTACTTATCACTGCTACCTGTTTGAAAAACAGACCCAGCATGATAAAGAAACTAAACCTTATGGGGGAATGAATACATCAGATTCTCCTGGTGTGAAACAGCACTTTGACTTGGTTGAGGTGTGTAAGTCTGAATGTGGGATTCTTATGCAAGACTCATAGAAGCAATCACAATTTTCCAGTTTGCTTTTCCAGTGTATTTTTCTTCACAGTGAAAATCAGAGCCATTAATTGATGTCTCTGTGGACCAAAGCAGCATAAAATCTAATCTTCCCGTGGTCAATGAAGGCTAGAAAAAAAAGTGACTGGACATGACTATGTTAAAATTTTAGAGAATACCATATCATAGCACAAATACACACATCTTCTGTTGTGCTTGCCAGGTATCTCTTTTGTCATGAGGGAAACATGGTCATAAATGATCATCCTTGCAATATCATAATTTGGGTGTTCGTAAAAATCATATAATTTTGGTAAGTACTAATTGCTCTGTGTCTGGAGATTAATTCATCCAGATATACTACTGATAACTGAAGTTTTGCAAGCATATTTCAAATACAGGCTCCACATTTGTTCCTTATTCTGCGGGAGGAGTGGAAACTATCCATGTCATAGAAAAATTAGAAACATAATTTAATGTTTATAGAAATGGACAGAAATATTCTAACTCAGAAAATGTGTTCTACTTTTTGTAGAACTGCTGTGTTGAAAACAGTTCAGTCACCAAAGCAGCCAAGTCACACCTGATGTATGAGATTATCCAATCAATAACAAACATTTGAAGAGAAACACTTAGACCTGCCACATGCTGTTTTAGGAGAGTTGAGCATACTACAATGAAGGACACAGCCTGAGTGTCTTTCCCAGAGACCTCAACCTCCTTGATCATCTGTGGCCTTGTGAACAACAATTCTGTAGGCTCTGACAGAGAAGTACACAGAAATAAAGATATATTAGTCATCTGCCTTGCAGTTTCTGTCCTTCTATTGTTTGGTCCATCTGAAATGATCAGAAGAGGTAACCAATTTGTTATGTGTATCCTGTGCTTGAATCTCCAAAAAAGGCTTTAGTTTTTTGTGTTCAGACATTATCTGCATCCCTCACATGTTTTTCACTTTCACTAAAGCGTTTCTGTGATTAGTGACATACAGTGCAAAAGAAGGATTTTTTACTTCATCGCTCATGTGAAAATATGAAAAATGTTGTAAGAAATAGGAAGGTTTTCTCAGTTCTGTTAGCTGCTTTCTGCCTGGTGCGATGGGGGATGGCAGACTGCTAGAGGAAACACGCAGATGGCATAAGAAATGCATATTTAAAATTCTGTCCAGCTGCACCATATAGTCTGGTTATCAAGGGAATTGTGAAGAAATAAGAGATCATGGGGGAATTCTGAGCATAGATTTTTCTTGATTGCAGAACAGGAACTGCTGCAAACATTCAGATGTAAATAAACTACAACTTTTAGGCATAAATAAGATATTAAATATTCCTGGAGGTCTTAAGAAGTGGCTTGGCCTGTTCCAAGGCCTGTGCTGGACAGCTGCAGTGCAATTAACCACGAGGCCCTCCGAAGTTTGAGCCGAGTCTTACGGGTTTTGTTGTTACACCTCCATCTGCCAAGCAATTCTTCAGTAAGCTGACATCACACGTATCATCTTTCCTTGCAAGAACACATTGTATGCTCTATGTCTTACAGAATTTTTTTCTCAATGCTTCTTTGCTAACAGGAAAAAATGGTCCTTTACAGGTAGTTTTTTGTCATTTAGGTGGTATGTTTGGGAAAGGAAGGTGACATCAGATGGTGTACCAAGGTTTCTGTATGTGACATCACGATCTGAAATACACAGTAAGAGGTAAAAATCTGTTATTTACACTGTGGTGTCAAGTCTTTGATTATAAAATGCAGCAGCCTGACTATCCCTGGTATTTGCCAGATTTTTTCTGATGCTGTCCCCAGCTGAGGGAGTTTTGATATTTATACAAACTAAACTTGGATTTATAGTCTTATACTTCTAACTTTTTTTGCAATTATTGCAATTGCATTCATATTATGACATCAAGGAAATGCATCCCACTGCAAAAAAAAGGCACTTTGGAGATACAAGGAGGTAGTACAAAACCCTCATTTCATTTTCCATCCTACGGCTTCTTTCATAATTCATAGCCCTTAAAATGAGTAAAGAACATAGTGATGTTTCAAGCAAAAGAAGAAAAAAAAAATCCTCATATCCTACTCCCTTAGCAGCACATTGTACTTGTCCTTCTATACTTGCTTCATGCAAACTTGGAGAACATATACATAAAGATACACACATTAGAATTTTTTTTTTACTTGCTAGAAGAGGCATTATGTGACAGACTAAAAGTAACATTTTAAACCCTGTGGAGGAATTATAATGAGAATTGGATAGTTTGTGGCACACCCCAAAATGTTTGTGATTATTTCAGCCTCATAAAAGTTGCCAAAGTCTATGAAAACGGCTTTTGTTGTCCTGGTATGTTGTGGTGGAGAGGTCCCAGATTTCCTATGAATCTGAGTGATTGGAGCAATGCAGCTGGCTGTGTTAGGTGACACATACCAGGACTTTGAACTACCTATAAAAAATAGATCTCATTTAGCATGTAGTATTAGGCATTTGGCATGGAAAAATGCAAGACTTCCCCTTGCCTTCAGCCAGTCACTGGGAGCAGGCAGAGCTCTCCCACACAGAAGGGAGGTCTGGACTGCAGGCATGCTGCCGGCTGGAGGGAAGGCTGGGACAGAGGCACCAACACATTGGAGGGAGAGCTGCAACCCCTGTAGTAAATCTGTTCCAGGAGTGGGGAACAAACAGTGCAGAATAAGCAAGTGTGTCATAATGGTTATAGATCTGGGGGCCCGTGTCTCAGCTGTGAGACAGTCACTGTCTAAAGAGAGAAGTCTTTTCCCCACATGATGAGTTTCTTCTGGAGATTGTCCCTAATCCCGTGTTTTCATGACTCTAGAATTTAACCACCTTTGTGGACAGTGTCCCCCACACAATCCTAACACAAGATTTGTGATGTTAAGGGACGCTCTCCCACAAATGATACACAACATACATTTTCTTCCCTTTCTAATATATTGAACCATTGCAATGCATTTGTTGTTTTGTCATCTCTTTTGACACTTGTCAAAGTAGGTTTGGGAACAGCCACTGATTTTACTTCAGAACAGATCTGTAATATATGTTCCTTATTGCAACTGAAGAACATCAGAAAGAAAAAGGAAAAATCCACTTTTGTTGAAAGTAACTGTATTTCCTTTGCCAGGATTTCATTTATGCATGGATTCTTGACCCAGATTTCTTCTTAGCTGTTCACTGACAGGTTAATGGCACAAGGAGTCTTAAGAAAGGCTTTCAGTCATTGTCTCTCCTTAGATAATTTTACAGGGGAAAAAACCCAACTATGCAATGCTAGTCCTTCAGAAATGTTTAAAACATTTTTGATACAAGCACAGAATTTCTGTCCTGTACAGGATTTTTGTGTGACATTTTGTCATAAACCCACAGCTGAGTGTTAGCTAGGATGTTAGCAAGGAAGTATTTTCATCAGCACTCCCTATGTGAGGCTATGTCCAAATTCTACCTTGCTGATGGTCCTTAATCAGTTGTAATCAGAAAAAAACCTCTGAAAAGTTTCTTACTGAAATTTTTCTCCCCTTCCTTGATGGCATAACATCTATTCTACATGAGTGCAGTCATGTTGACGAAAGGGGTCCCAAGCCCTTTCACTTTCCTCCAAAAGGGTGACCCAGGAAACATTGTTAACTTTTCTTGCAAAAGCACAGTGTGAACCTATTCATTTTTCTCGGAGGCTTTTTGAAAAAGAATGAATGTTGCAGATTTCCTGCTGCTGCTGCAGACACACCTCTCATGTTCCCTCATGGTGGAATTTTTTTATGCAGCTGCACAGGTAAGAGGAAGGAGATACATACAGTACATCCACCATTTTGAAAGTTGTCTGCCAATTTTATAAAAACATAATTTCTGAAGGTCACTGAAATTTAAGTTGAGGACCAGACGTGGGAAGTGGAATATTTCTATCCTAGTAAGTGCTGTCAATATCTTTAACTAATCTTAGCTGTGTTCACCATTTTTAGAACAGACTTTAATACTTATGCAAGAGTTACAAGAGGCAACTGAACTTGTGCATTTCGGGTGTGGTACAAGAGTGAGTCAGTATTACAGGCATTTGAGTAGTAAGACTGTAAGAAGAAATTGTGCCCTTCAAAATCAGTTTAAGATGAGCACTTCCTAATTCTGTCCTGTTATAATTTAGTAATAATAGTGTACAGTAAACTGTTTATATCTTCTGTACAGGCTGATATCTGATACACTGGAATAAAACAGCTGCCAGTATCAGGAAAGTTTGCTTTTGCAGAGAATGCCATACCCATCCCTTCTGCTAGAGGAGTGTTGTTCTTCTGCCATAGTTAAAGAAGATGCTTTTCAATGGCTCATCACTATTTATAAAATCACTGTAAACAGAATAACTTCTACTTTTTTGTCAAGTGATATGTTTTGCATGTGAGCAATTCCAATTGAAGAACAGAAAAATTTCTGAAACATTGGCACTAGTTGGTACTAGAACAACTCTGAAACAATTATGCAAATAGCTGGTACATTGATTAATCTCTCTAGCTATTTCCTGCAAACTAGAAGAGCTATCCTGTCCCAACTTTCCTGCTAGGACCTGTGTCTCTATAAATATAGGTTGATAAATATGTACAAAAGATATTTATATGTTCCATGAAACTAGACATCTTGGTACTTCAATCTTACCAGTACTCTTTTCCTCTCCCCATATACCCATTATGATCCTACCAGAACTGGCTTTTTTACAAACAATCTTTTTTTGGCTATTGGAGCATAGAGGGTGGATACGCTGCAGATCTTGACCTGCCCAGACCCAGACCTGTACCTTGCCTTGGGAGTCAACATGTGGAAAATCTCAAAAAATCTCTTGTTTTTAGCATGAATTATTCCCAGAACCCAAAGCAGAGGAACTAACATTTTAAAACCCAAAGTACAGCAGTCTTCCTTTTAAAATTCATCAGCTCATATCTCCTAGACAGGACATAAGTTTTCATGAGTAATTTTATTTTCCCCCTGCTATCTGCTTATAGAGGCAGGTCCTTTTCAAGAGATTTTCCTTCAGGCATGTTTTAATGACTTCTGACAATTTAACATTCTCTGCACTGTGTACTCCAGGTCCATCAGAAAGAGTTCTCTCCTCCCATTGACTCTGAAGTTCATCTCTAGATCTGCCCTTGGGAGTCTCCTAGCATCTACTTGCCCCGTGGAGTGTTTGTCCCACTTTGTCCTGCATGCTGGACAACCAGGTTTCTGGTGGCTATAATGTTGCATTTGTACTCCAGGCAAAAGCCAGCTGCCTGATTTCTTCTCCTCTGGCCCATTCCCTGTCACTTAGAGTGCACACTTCAGAAGGCAACTACGACCACTCTGCCTCACAAGCCAAATGTGGGGGTGCTTAGGACATAAACTGTGAATAAAAAATATAAATTGTACAATCTGCCACTTGGAGCCCCAGCACCTCTATTTCTTTTTGGCAGATATTGGAGAGCTTTCAGCACAATGCCATCCATGTATGGAAAGAATTCAATGTGCACAGTGTCTCCAGCTAGTCGGTCTGCAAACTGCCCCTCTCCAGTGTCAGCAGCACACTTTTCTAGTGAGCTTGCATGACACACACTTTTTTGTTGGTTTTTGCAAGCAAAACCAACCAGGGCATTCAGTTTGAGCTTTCTACAAGTGCATGGTTGGCTGAGGAAAACCACTTTTTTATTGGTTGGGACTGTGCCATCCTTGGAATTTTGCATTCAAGTGCTCTGGTCATGCAAAACAGTAGTGAGGTTGTGGCTAAATGGAGCAAGCAATGCTCTAGTGGCTATGAAAATTTATTGTTGTTCTTTTCCCCAGATGTTGCTGTCCGTTTGCATGTGTTAACTGGAAAGCTTACTAAATCTCTCTGTTGGTTTCTCTGTTTGTACACCTGAGGGTGAAGATGCTGTACGTCTAAGTCAGGCAGTGGGTGAGCTTAAAGACATCTGCAGAAATAGTTATGAACGGTGAATAATGAGCACAGCTCACCCTGTGCTTTCTGAAATAAAAGAATATACCAGCTCCCAACACCCGATAAATGAAATAAGCCCCATATACACAGGGTATTTCTATTGTTACATCTGTTCTGTAACAGTATGAAATTTCCTTCTTAGTAGCTGGACAAGGTTTTGAATATAGTAATAGAAGAAACTGAAACAGAAGAATCAGCTTGTATCGACTTTGAATCCACCTGCAAAGGTCCTCTTGTCAGCCAACAGACTTCACTAAATCACCCCTCTTTTATCTCTCTCTACTCTCTCCTGTTCCTATAGGATGTTTAACATAAAATATTTTATTTTCAGAGCCCTTCACAGCCTCTTCACAATAGTTTCTCATCTCTCATTCTCCTACATATCAGCTCCCACCTCCACATCTATCACCCACTTGTTAGATTTCAAACATCTCTGTGCTCTTTCTCATAATGACTCTCACAAATTAGTTGCATCCTGTCAATATTAAGAAATCAAGAACAAGTCTTACTCTTTCAAAATTAAACCCTTAAAATCAATTTTATTTACAAGACTGTGCCTGACTTTTCATACTGCTGGGGCTAACCCAAGGAGACAGTTAAGGGCTCCACAGACTCCTGGTCACTTTCCCCCATCACTCAAGGGGTATCAGAGACAGACAAAGGTGATACAGAAACTCTATCATCAAAAGACATGAAAAGGCACTTATGAAGGAGAAGTGAAAGAAGAGAAAAAGTAAATAAAGCAATACAAGGGATACACCTCCCATGGGCAGAGAGATATCCTGGGAACTTCTGAGTAAAAGATGGCTAACTCTCCTAATACCTTGTCTTTTCCCTCGGTATTGCTGAGCATGATGTTGTATGACATGGCGCATGCTTTCAGCTTGTTCAGAACATCTGCCTAATTTTCTTCCCTCCCAATCTATTCTAGGGGCTCAGAGTGAGATCCAAAGAAGGCTTTGATGCTGTGCAAATGCTCTTCAGAATAGCTAAACCACTGGGCCATCAACACCCTTTTGATCACAACTCTCACAAAAACTTCTATGAAAAAAAATTAATTCCATCCCATTCAGAGGCAGTACACATACTGACCACTGCTGTCTAGTATCTCCTTTTATGTTACCCATTTGCTGTAGTTTACTTCATGCTTAGCAACAGACTCTTCCTATCTACAACCTGGCAGAGTGGTATCCTGGGCCTCAGGACTCAGTGATATTTCAATGAGTACTGATAATCATCATAAAAATACAAACATAACTAGCGGAAACTGACTGAGGAAGATGGTGAGAGTGCTCTCTGAGCCACTCTCCATTGTTTACCAGCAGTCCTGGCTAAAATGGGGAGGTCCTAGTTGGTTGGAGGTTGGCAAATGTAGCCTCCATCTATAAGAAGGGCTGGAAGAAGGATACAGGGGACTACAGGCCTGTAAATTTTACCTTGGTGCTAGGGAAGATCATGGAGCAAAGCATCCTGAGTGCCATCACACAGCATGTACAGGTAACCAGGGGATCAGGCCCAGCCAGCAGGGGTTTGTGAAAGGCACGTTCAGCTTGACCAACCTGATCCCTTCTATGACAGGGTGACCTACACAGTGGTTGAGGGAAATGCTTTGGATGTTTCTACCTGGACTTCACTAAAATCTTTGACACACTTTCCCACAGCATTCTTGTGGAAAAACTGTCACCAGTAGTGTTTCCTAGGTCTCAGTACTGGGGCCAGGTTCTGTTTAATGTCTTTATCAATGATCTGGATGAATGAATCGAGGACCCCCCCTCCATCGACTTGAAGGTGACACCAAGCTGGGTGGGAGTGCTGATCTGCTGGAGGGCAGGAAGGCTCTGCAGAGGGGTCTGGACAGGCTGGACCATGGGCCCAGGCCAGTGGTGTGAGGTTCAACAAGGCCCAGTGCTGGGTCCTGCCCTTGGGTCACAGCAAGCCCAGGCAGTGCCACAGGCTGGGGCAGAGTGGCTGCAAAGCTGCCACAGGAAAAGGCCCTGGGGGTGCTGGTGACAGCAGCTGAACAGGAGCCAGCAGTGCCCAGGTGGCCAAGAAGGCCAATGGCATCCTGGCCTGTGCCAGCAATGGTGTGGCCAGCAGGAGCAGGGCAGGGATTGTCCCCCTGTACTCAGCACTGGTGAGGCCACACCTCAAATCCTGTGCTCAATTTTGGGGCTCTTATGACAAGAACAATTCTGAGATGCTGGAGTGTGTACAGAGAACAGCAACAGAGCTGATGAAGGGTCTGAAGCATAAGTCCTTCATGGAGTAGCTGTGGGGGCTGGAGAGAAGGAGGTTCGGGAGAACCTTATCACTTTCTACAAGTGCCTGAAAGGAGGGGGTAGCGAGGTGGGGGTCAGCCTCTTCTCCCACATAACTGACATCTATGACAGGATGAGAAGAGATGGCCTCAAGTTGCACCAAAGGAAGTCTAGATTAGATACTGAGAGAAATTTCTTCATTGAAAGAATGGTCAGGCATTGGAATAAGCTGCCTAGGGAAGTGATGAAAGTGTTCAAAAGGCTTGCGGATGTGGCACTTGGGGCATGGTTTAGTGGTGAACATGGTGGTGCTGGGTTAATGGTTACATTCAATGATCTTGGAGGACTTCTCCAAACTTGGTGATGACTGCACAAAGAAGCTAATTTTTGTAAGCTTATAAACCGATCTCTTAACCTTCCAATAACCTTCAAAACTGTCGAATGGAAAAAGGCTCTAGACATCCATTTAGAAGTGATAGGTCTTTCCTTCCAGTTATGCTGGCAGCTTTTGATGATCATTTTTTTAGCACATTTTAAAGCATTTTTTAGGCTATAAGCATTTTTTAAGCTTTTGGCCAAGATCTATCAACTACTCTTCCACCTGATTTTCTTTTTTTTGAGGGACATATCAAGCTTCTTCCTCCTCCTGAACACCCCAGTTCTCACAGTAGCCAGTGTGAAAACTCCTGTTTAGCTGAAAGGCAGCAAAGACAGCACCAAGTAAATATTTTGTTACACCACAAAGGATCAGACAAAGGATCTGAGGTTATTCAGTTATATCAAGCATCAGAAGCTTCAGGAGACTGTATTAATTTTGTCAGTGGTCCAGATTTTCTGCTCCCACTGCACCCTCACGGCACAGGGGGATTTAGCAGCCTTCCTGATGGGTTAAACAGCTCTAATTTTCTGATTCTGTCTTATGGTAATATCCTTACTCTTCCATTCTCTGTCACAGCTCTCTCAGTTTGCCTTCCCAAAGAGGGTGGTCTTCACATTTTACTGTGTTTTCTTTGCTGGTGGGGAAGTGTTCACAAACATATGAATTGATCTCCTGAGGCTGGATGAAATAAGAAAGAACCTTATCAAGAGGTGTGAATAGAAGTCCTCTGCATGTGCAGCAAACACTTGATAGCCAGGCTGCCTAGTTCCCTTGCAGAGAGGTTCTCATGACTGTTTCCAGGGAAGGACTACCAGCCACCCCACCTATCCTTGAACTCTGACTTCAGCTGTATTGCTCTCCCATGCCAAGAGCTTGATTGCTCCTTCAGTGTTCAAATGCTCTGTGGATCACACAGGCTTGACCTGTCTGGGCTCTTTCCTTCTAAATCCAGAAGAAACCCAACCTTTTTTTCAGGAGTGAATAGTAATATACATCGCAGAAAATTTCAGTGCTCACTAAATTAAAGAAAAATTACAGGCAGAGAATGCAAAATTAATAAAGAAAGCATTATCTTAACAGAGTTTCAGAAAGGGTTTAGAAAATATTTATTTATTTGCTTGCTTTTTTTTTTGTTTTTACCTACAGTTTTCTGGCATATTAGCTTCAAGACAAGTTCAATATCACACAGCAGGATCTGAAAAAAATGTCAATGCAGAAATGAATAAGGTTATATATTCTTTTTTCCTCCTGAGAAACAACCTCCTCTGAAAGGTGGAGTTTGTATATCAAGTCATCAGGAGAAATCAAGCTCTCAGTAATACTAGGCTGGAAAATAACTTGTCAAGGCACTTGAAGGAAGATAGTAGTCTGGTGACTTTGTTGCTTGAAACCCTACCTGGAGAGGTCTGAGAAACCAGATTTAAGGTAAAAGAAGCAGTTTTAAAGCCTCTATTTCCTTCTACAGGCTTATTGTTTACTTCTGCATGGGAGACTAACACTTCATTGAGGCTTATAAGTGTAGAAGTCAGTGTTCAAACTGTTCAGTCCTGTCTGTAGCCTGGTCTTTGTTAAAAAATCTGTCTTGTGGTTTTGTTATAACTCAAATGTTAAAAGAGATTTAGTTACATTTTGTTGTAGCTCTTTTGTGCCAGAAAAGCTGGCAAAGCAGGCATTTTAATGTGTCATTTAATTTGAAACTTTTGAAACCATTCAATGAACTAATCTGTTAAGGCCTCATTCATTTCTTTTCATTAAATTCCATTTCAGCTGAGTTTATCAAATCTTGCTTTCCTGGCAAAAAGGGATATTCTTCATATCGTACTTGCATAGTAAAATAAAAATATAGTTTATGAAAACACATATGCTATAGATATGTTTCAAATATTTATTCCAGGGTCCCTAGTCTAAAAAGAAAAGAGCATAAAAAAGTTTAACAACCTCAAGCACAACAGAAAATAAAAGTGACTATAAATATCCATATTACTTTACCTCATATGAATTCTATCTAAATTGCATAGATGTCATACAAAACCACCATTCTGGCTTTAGTCAGTCTTCAAACAATGTAACATATAATTTTATTAATAAAAATGTAGCTTAAACAAATCAAAACCGGGTGCTGTTTTGTGGCTCTGTAAGGTATACACAAACATTTCCATGAACATTCATTCCTGTGGCTCCCGACTGCAGTGAGAGGGGGTAGCTTTCATTTTTGCACCTGAACATTCTCCATCACAAAGAATTCTAATTAGTAATGGACAAAACTGGAAATTTAAGTCTAAAGCAGAGCCAGACTTCATCCTGAAATTTAAATGGAAAAAAAAATTTCATTAAATCTTGTAAAAATTTGGTGACATGGTTTTTAATAGCCTTTTTAATAACCTGATTGTTTTGAGCATTTTTTAATTTTATACTGAATGGCAAGACCACAAAAAGTGTTCTGGTTCATTTCTGCTCAGTCTGATATGAAATAATGTTACTGATTAAACATTTACTGTTATCTCTTGGTAAAAGGCTACCAATTAAGTCCATTTCCAAAATGTGAGGTGCCAGAACCTATGGAATATTCAATAGACCAACCTGTCAACAGACCTTGTAGCCTCTGCTGGTTTCAAGAACACCAAGCAGATAGTAGGTCTGAATAGGCTCCTCTTTCATGTCTTAGAAGAAATCTAACAAGGAAAGACCTATAGTAAGTTTGTTTATATTTTCACTTTATAAACAAATTAAATTTCCTCTGCTTGCCAGTTATCAGTGCTTGCAAAGAAGCAAACCCAATGTCAGCTAGTGCCTGTATTACTGTTTAAATTCTTCACTAGGCATAAAATGTGGTATATAGACATGTATCTGTATACCCACAAAAAACACACCAACTTTTGGGAATAATTGATTATTAAATAAGTGAAAAACTATCCTTTTTCAAATGTCCTTCCACAAAAGACAGATGAAATTTTAAACAGACACAGCACAAATATTTTCTTACCAAGAAATGGAGTGCAATGACAATCAATGAAAGAAATGTTTTTCCTGTAAATAGAATATTTTTCATGTTAAGAAAACTCACATGCTCACCCTTTTTTCTCCTTCCCTTATTTATCTTTACACTGGTTATTCTTACTGCTTCTTAAAGAAATGTATGTTCAAATGACATTTAAATCCCCAGTGCTCCCTTCAGAGCTGAATTTGTGCCATCTTTTATTTCAGTGGCAAGATAATAAGGTATCAAGACTGAACTGCAAATTCAGTTTGGTCTTGATATTTGCAACAATAAGCCTGTCAAAAACCTCAGCTTAAACTAAACTGCAAGGCTGAATAACCTTGTTCAGAGGAAGAAGGAGAACATAGGGGAGGCCTCTACACAAAACTCCATGACCTGTGGCTCAAATATATTTTGGAAAAGAAGCTGGGTGGCAAGAAAGAAACAACAGATTTGAATAGCAGTGAGAACTTCCATGTATCCTGAGAGCTGTGAGTCAGTGAAAACACTGCTCTCAATAATGCTTAATTTTAATACTTTTCTATTGCTGTAAATGTTCTGTACTTAGATAGGAGGAGAGCTCATAGATTTTATTTTCCCCTCTTTCACTTAAATAAGTCATTGTTTACAAACCTGGCTAGGACTATTCTTACTCGAGGATGCAGGTGGCACCATCTGTCCTTAGGAGCTCTGTGCCAGACAGTTCTGGCTTCACTTTGTATGTGAACTCTATTCCTGCATAAAATTGCAATATGCAGATCCTGTGAAAATTACTCTGCCCAAAAGAGTCACAAATGCACATAGTATACAAAATAACAAAGACTGCAAAGATTAATTTTATTAAATAAAAAATGCAAATTTCTTTTTGATGTTTTTCCTTGCAGCACCTTATTCAGAATTTAAAAAAATATATGTCCCAAGGTGATATAGGGACTCTTTAAGCAGGGTTTTGTTTCCCTGTAAAGTACAAACATTGTCTACCTAGTATCTCTTTCTAGGTAGCCTAAGAACAAATCTTCTCTTCTGTGGCAGGGACTGATGAGACAAAACAACACAGAATTCACCTTCTGCACTTGCACTACTAGCTCCCTGGGATGGGCCTCCTACTCGCTACAGACATTCAGATCAGGGCCATTCCAGATCAGGAGTCTCCAAAAATAAATCAGCTTAGTTTGGGTGCAGAACAGGATGAACCTACTGCTCTTCACAAAGACAGTCTGGCCCCTGGCTTGGAGAGGCAGGACCCCGAGGGCTGGCCTCTGAGGCCCTGTCTCCAGATCTCTTTCCCACTAGATGTAGATCCTGAGCTGGTCTTTCCCATGGGACCTGTGCCTCCACATTGGCTCAGGGGCAGGAAATGGACCATTCACAGTATTGTCACAGAATTGCTTTTTCACAAGAAAACAGCAGAAGATTCTGTTGTGTTAAAAATTTTGTCCTAAGATCAGTCCACCAAGCTGTAGATGTCCAGTAGCAAGCTCTCTATTTGTCAGAATATCCATTTTTTAGGGGAAACTTTGCAGCAGGGCACCAGGCTGGTAAAAGGACTTACTAGTAAAAGTATTTATCAATAGAGTGTGTCTGGTCTCAGTTACACCCTGTGACTCCACTGAAGTCCACTGAACTTAGTCACGGGGAAACACAACAGAACTCCACTGGGATTAAACTCTCAGTTACATGCATGCAGCCCCAGTGGATTCAGTGAAGATGCAAAAACATACATGATGGCAACACTTGGCTTGTTGCTGTGTGTATCAAGATGCAGGTGGCACCAGATGCAATGGGTTCCCAGTCACTTGGCAGATGGTCACAGCTGTCTGAGAGCAGAGAAAAACTCACATAGTTAAGTCACATTTGGGCAGTGGTTTGAGACAAAATTACATTTGTTTTGTTTTTTCAGTTTGCTGATGCTATTTGTCACTTTGAAGTTTGCTGTTATTTTTGGAAAGAAAAAAGGAGAAGCACCCAAAAAACACAAACCTACACGATGCATGTTGTTGTTGATGCCAGGACAAAAATGAAGGGACAGATACCCAGATTTTATATAGTATATACAAACATCTTCAGCTTGGCCAAATGTTACTTACTGTCTATTTTTCCACTTAACACCATTGTTTTTGTTCTTTAATCTAATCTATTTATCTGTGAAGGTTTGAAAATTTGTACTCAGCATGTATTTTGGAACATCACAAACATATACTTTTGTTTCATAGGGAACTTAAATAACTTTGTTATGATAAAGGACGTGGGAGAGAGGGTAGCTTAAATGTAAACAATGGTGGTTTTATCCTTTGAAAAATCCAAGGGAAGCTGTGTTTTTTTGACAGCAAAGTTTATTATTCTGAATGAGCAATTTATTACCCTGAATGAGCAATTTTCTGATCTCCTCAGCTCCTTTTCTTTATCTCTCCCTTGCTCTGTCATTTCACACCAGGCTTGTGTTCAGGCAGATACAGATAATAAAATTATCACCAACTCTGAAACGTATTCTGCTTTGAAGTGTTGCTTTTCCAACTATATTGACACCATTCGACATCTCAGATTTGAGTGAGTTTTTCAGCAGATCTTGCTCATTGTGACAGACCTACAGACCCTTCCCACTCGCACAGATTATGTTACAGCACTCGGAGAGAGGAAAAGCAGGGCTCTCTACTGCAGGGCTCCCCGAAAGCCAGACCCGAGCACCTCAAGCAGGGGCCGTCAGGCCGATGTCTACAAACACCCAAAGGCTCAGAGGCAAATTTGGTTTCTCCCTGGCGAACGGTGAAGGCTCACTGCCACCTGTGGGCAGCGAGCAGCATCCGCAGCGCTGCGCTCCTGCGAGGAGCCGGGCTGGGAGAAGGACCCTAATTGAGACAGCTGTGCTGGTTGGAGAGCTGCTGCAGAGCTGCACACATCTGCCAATGCCAGAGAGCAGCGGTGCCTGCCTTCCAGCTCATCTCCTTCGGACTGAGCCACCGGGAGCTGCTCTCTGGCTCCAGCGGGCTTTCTCCTGCCTGCTGGGCTATGCCAATGCTGAGCAACAGCTCTGGTCCATGGTTCTGATGGTGACGCCTCTGTGATGACTGCCCATTTCCAGTCCTCTAGCACCCCATAAAGGATCACCACAGGTGTCCTTCTTACAGCCTGGATGCTGCTGTCTCCAGATCTAGAAAAACTTGGTGGTATGGGAGACTTCATATTCTCTGTTAACGTGAAATTGCTAATGTTTGAAACATTATTAGTGGTGAACAGGACAAACAAGTAGAAACAGACTAATTCTAGTCTCAAAAACCTGTTTTTTTAAAGAAATGTGGGCTAAAACTTGGTGCTTACAGTTTTAAGATATCCTTAAAATCAGTTATCTGGATTCCGTCCAGAATGTGATTGATAGACAACAAATGTTTTTTCAAATTATATCTTTCTGGAATGGCAACTCTGATGATCTAATTTCAATTGATGTTTTGCAGGGGAAAAGTAATTTTACATCATTTTCATTGAATTGCTGAGTATCTTAAATTAGAAGGGACACATCCATGAGTTGAACTTCATGCTCCTTGCAGGACTACCTAAAACTAAGTTACAAGACTGAATGCTCTAAGGAAGCAATTCTCTTGATTAAAAACAATTGTCTTGACCCTAACTAATTTTTTAACATAGAGTGCCATCAGGAAAATCCAAACAAAATTAAAAGGAGAGCATTAAAGTAAGGGATAGCCTACATTTAAAAAAATAATAAATTTTTACAGCCTAAGAACTATGTAAAGTAAACAACAGCAAGCATATATACCTGAGTTTTGACTAGTTCTGTGTGTATTATTTTATAATTATATCCTGTGAAAATTTAAATATCTGTGCATGCACATTTGCATACAGTTGCCTTTAAGATGAGAGGGCTAGCATCATACTTCATGCATTCATTTGCATTCATGAACTCACCTGTAAATTTCTGTCCCTGAGCAAGTGAAGACAAAGTACCTAAGCAGAATCCAGCCATACACAAACAGACACACTGTAGTCTGTATGTACAAAACAGAGTAAAATTCTCTCCGCTGTGCCTCCACCTAATGAGAATTTGCCTAGAGCGAGACAATTTGCCCTTAAAACACTCATTAGTTGCTCACTGCATTTGGGGTTCAGTGACTTTCCCTTCCCAGCATCCCATCCCATGGGCTGAGCCGCAGCCGCGCAGGGGCACTGGGGTTGGGAAAGCGCCTCTCGGGAGCCTCGGGTGAGCTGTGCTGTGCAGAGAGACACGTTGTGTACACCCATCTGCTAAGAGCTGAGGCACTGGCTGCAGTGGAGTCCTGCCAGACTTCTTGGCTCTGAGCGAGTTCCAAACACTGCAATAGGTATGTGATCTTATCTTCCTAATAGTGTGTAAAAACTTAGCACAATTTGGACACCGCATAAATATTGTTGACGGTGTTCTTTAACAAAATTATTCATAGCAACTTAGTTCCAGCTGTAAAACTTCTGTGCCTCTTCTTTAATAATACCTCTATAATAAATATTTACAATGCAGTACCTGTTTTCCCAAAAGGTACCAAGATTTGTTTATGAATTCTTCTTCCAAAAAGTTAGCATTTTTGCGGTGTTTCCAAACTTATAATGGTTTATTATGGTTTGGGCAAAATCTGAGATAGCTGTACATAAAAGAACTCAGGACATCTGTTAATTCTAGAATATTTGATTGAGTATTGCTATATAAACATAACAATTTACCAATTAATTACATGTTGAGTTATATGGCAATATGAAGCTTCCTTTTATATGTATCCTTGTGAATACTAATATTTTCATCAGTGTTCATGAAACTGAGCCAGAGTGAAAATGTATTTCAGCTTTTCCAAGAGCAAATACAGGACAAGCCATAAAAATAACAGATTCTTCTAGTCTAGAGGAAACTGAAAGTACACACTTGTATGCTATATGCATGCTTGCTTAAACAAAATTAGATAAGTTCATGAAGTAAGATTTATCAAGGATTATCTGACATGAAAATGCTGGCTCTGAAGCCTGTGAATTGCAAATACCTGGAAGTTGGAAGATCATGCTGGTGTTGATGTTCCTTCCTTTTGGTCTTCCCTAGGCCTCCAACATTGATCTCCATAACACAGGAAACATGGCTAAGTTAACTCTTTCCTACCATACTACAGATATTCTTATCTTAAGCTTGTAGGATAGAATGTGATGTGACCTGAAAGAAATTTATTATTTTTAAGGGGCAACAGTTTCCTCTGGCTTTATATCTCTGCCACTTTCTAGGCTGGGAAACGGCCTGGGCAGAAGCTGCACTGCGGTCAGGCACACAGTTAGGAAGTGGAAAAAAGTGAATCCTTATAAGTGGAGCAGATGGACCACAGTTTTGTACTGCTCTGCTTGTGCAGTCATGGACTGAGCCTCCCTAATCTTACAGCTGTTTCTTTGTTGGTGTAATTGTTATATACATCTTTCAGCAAGCAGTGGGGAGAACCAGTAGGAAAGCAAACTGAATCACTTTTTCTGTTCCCAATGCAGTCTGCATTTGTTGTCTGCTGCCAAGAGACACAGCTTTTCCTTGCAGCTGGAAGGCCTTTTTTCTTATTATAAAATGCTAATTAATAAGAAATGTAAAGTACTTGGTTCTGCATTTGAGACTTGCCGCATAGTCCTCCCCAGTACATAGGTAACTATTTCTGCCCTGCCTTCTTGGCCTCTGGCACACTTCTAAATATTGAAGTACGTGAAGGAAAGGTGTGCCACCCACTTATGATAAAGAAAGATCACAGTGAGAGAAGCAAAGGAAAGAAGAGGGGTCCTACAATGGACTTGTGAAGATTAATTTCCTCTCTCCTGTTGTCAGTACCCAAAAAAATACAGAAGCTTTACAGTTGCATTTCATGTCAGTTCCACCATATATCGATTTCCACTTCCCCATCTCTTTGAATATTTTGCGAACATGTTAGTATTTACCTTTCCTTGGCTATGGATGTGTGTCCTCTGCTACAGGGCCTGGGGAGAACAACAACCACAAATGTATGGTTCTGTGGTATTTTCAGGGTCCCTCTGTGGCAGGAAGAAAATGATGAATCTGACTCCATGTCCTTAGAAGGCTAATTTATTAATATTGTATCGTATCATATCATATTACAGAATGCCATACTAAAACTATACTAAAGAATAGAGAAAGGATGCAGACAGAAAGCTGGACAATACTAATGAAAACTCGTGACTCTTTCCTCAGAGTCTGACACATCCTGACCGTGATTGGTCATTAAGTCAAAATAATTCACATGAAACCAATCAACCAACTACCTGTTGGATAAACAATCTCCAAACCACATTTCAAAGCAGCAAAACACGGGAGAAGCAAATGAGATAATATTGGTTTCCTTTTTCTATGAGGCTTCTCAGCTTCCCAGGAGAAAAATCCTGGGCAAGAGGGTTTTTCAGAAAATATGATGGTGACATGGTTCCTAATAGCTGCTTTCTTTTCATGCACCTGCAAACAGGGACAGCACTACTCTTTTTGGAGGATGTAAGGTCCTTACACCCCTTCTGCTGGAAGCCAAAGTTATGTCACCATAATTTCATTTAACTTTAGACTTCAGGGCTTTCAAAAAGACACCACTGTGTAAGTATGGAATAAATCTACTTGATAGTTTTGTTACTATCTGAAGTTACTGAGTGGTGTTACTCCTTCACTTTTTATAAACTGCCCTCTGAAATGGCCAGACTAGCTCTTTGCTCTTCTGAAAAGTAATGTGGAAAATACATTCAAGACCTAGGGTCAAAATTTAATAACCACTGGATACTGGAGGTCATAGACCAAAGATCCTGGGCACCAGCTTATGTTTTCTCCAGCTATGAAGGTATAAAGCAGATAATGAAAGATATGAAGAAGAGAGCTAGAAGAAGGTTTTTATCTTCTTTGAATGTTAGCTTTTATGATTAAAGCTATCAAAAGGGCTGCCTTATGTAGAGCCTGTGATGGGAATGGCAGGTACAAAGGAAGAGTGGCCCTGATACTAAGACACTTGATGAGGAGCTCCTTTGCTTCGCTTCCCTTCATAGTGGATAAGGTAACACAAAATCACATGTTGAAGGTGAGGGTTGATAGCAAAGGCCATGGGGAAAACATCTCACTACAAGTAGTTTGCATAGGCAAAATTGTTGTTGTTCTATTTCTAGAGTCCCATATTGTTGTTATCAGATTTCTAAAGTCCCATACCGCCTCGGTGCATTCTTATGGCTGCAGATCGTCACAGCACAAACTCCTTCTTCTACATGTTGTTCTTTCTTAGTTCAGAGCTCCTTCAAGGCTCTCCCAGACTGGCTAACCTGCCCCCTTTTATCCCAGTTATCTTCATTGGTCACAGCTGCAGCCCAATTAAGGACATCGCAGCTGCAGCCCATCAAGGGCAACCGGGACGTCCCGTGGCAAAGCCTATATACACATATTCAAGTACAATACATGCATTTTTCCATGACTCAAAGGCCACCTCTATTATATTTCCCCCTTTTCTTTTACTTGTTAACAGTTGTACAGGTATTCAAGTACAATACTTCTATTTTGCTAGGACTCAAAGGCCACCTCTACTATACAAAATCATCTTTTATGGGTGTGTGGACATGCTTCCTTTAAGAGGTTAAAACAGTCAGCATATAATAAATTTCAAAATGAATTAATTTTTTCTCCCAGATGTTGTCAGTCACAGGTTCCTGGCCTTGGTTCGACTCGGTGAAGTTGCATAAAATTTTTCCTACTCATGTTGCTCCTCAACAGGAAGGAAAGAGATCTCAAAATTCTCATGACCAGAAACACCCCTACTGTAATGCTGCTGACTACTACCAAATTGCCTCAGGAAAATACTCTGTCCATGGCAATTACCTACCTTGCAGATATAAAACAGCCTCAGGTGATACAAATACTAACTAGAAAAATGCTGTCCCTGAGTTACTTGTAAGTCCAAACATCTTTTGCTCTTAGTCAGCCCTCCAGTCACCAGCCTAAGATGGACTCCTCTGTTTCTTAGTTTCTACCTTTTCCACCAGGAAAATGTAATGTAAAAGCAATAGTGTCAGAAAAAAGGCCCTTATACTTGACATTCAACATGATTTCTTCATTTTTTATTTTTCCTACTCTTTCTTTTACTGAAGTTACACCTTTTATTTTTTAAGGGGCAACAGTTCTTCTTTGTGAGCAGCTGGTTGCAGTTTTGCATACAAAAAATAATAAAATTTTGGATGTCCTGGCAGTAATTTATGTTCAAGTGATTGCATGCCAGCATTTTAGATTAACTGACAAATCAGTTAACTCTAGCAATAATGAAACTCCAATTATGAGATTGAACAACTGCATTAGCTACAAAACAAGTGAAAAAACCCCAACTTACGAACAGAAAAAAGATCTCCCTCACTAACTTGCATTTGGAACTTATTACACCTCTGACTTGTACTAGTAGCTTCCTTTCAAAATCCAGTTTCAGTTGCTCAACAGTGCTGTCCTGTCCTCATGATTACTCCCTGGTGTCCTGCTGGTTGCATTGCACCCTGGATCTCATCTCTTTCAAATCCCCTAGCCTTATCTCCTCTGTATTACTGCTTTGCTGTAGGTAGAGGCATTTTCTGGAACTCATTTTTGCTACCTCCTGGCCTCAGGGTCTAATTCTTGCCTGCATTTCAATAAGAGCAACAACACATGCTAGACACTCTGGTGCCAAGCAGTGCAGGGATGTCATTCAGTTCTACCACATTTTGACCATTCCAGTCTAGGGTCTGACTTACTGTAGAAGTATCTCTACTTCTAGAATTTTTTTTCCTTAAAAATAAAATTTATTTTATAACATGTCAAGCCTTTCCATTCAGGTTCATATTCACTGCATGTGTGATTTTTTAATAATCTTTCACTTTGTTTATTTTCAATTGTATGTTTTAAAAACTTATGCATGAGTGGTGAAGGAAAGGCATTGCTGAACACATGCATGGTGGATTTTTGGTGCTTATTCTGCCATGAGAATGCAGAGATGAACCTGGCCAAGATTTGTCAGACATGAGGGGTAATTTTGTACTGATGGTTTGTTGGTATTTTTTCAGATGTAGCAAACTGTGGAAAAGCCTAATCTGAAAGACCCTAAGAAAGTATTTGATTTTCAGAAAATAAAAAGAAATTTTCCCTTTCGAAACAGATGTGTTTACTGGGCAGACATCCAGATTTCTCATTCCTGCTACTGCTGTCCTACTGCTGTAGGTATATGAGTTAAGATAGGCAAGCAGCAAGAGGGCAGAAAATCACTGAAGGTGTACCTGCTTTTTCTTGTTCTCCAGGTCCCCTGTGCCCACACAGACTGGCCCAGCATCCAGAAATACTTGTATCATCGAGACAATAAAGTTGTTCCTCCTGGAAGTGCTAAGGTCACAGGCCTCCACTTATGGGAATAGCCTACTACACCAGAGCAAGGGAAATACAGACCTCTGGAATGACAGACAGATAGCTCGATCCTGAGACATGGGCTGCAGCACTGAGATGATGAGATATTGCAATTTCTAGTTAAAGATGACAGACTGGACTTAATGGGATGGGGAGCAGGCCCCCATCTTGCCAAGGATGTGAGTTTCTAGAAAACTTCCTCTTGCTTTTATTTAAGTACGCTGTAATTGTGGATGTTTTCTGTCATGGCTTGTGTTTGCTGCCTTTGCCTGGGGAAGACCAATTCCTTGTTGGAATTACTCCTACTGGCAAGTGAAGTACAGCTCAGATCACTCATCTGTATCCCATAATTAGCTCTGCTTTCCTTCTTGTGATACATGACCTTGTTTTTTCCCATTTCTAGCTTTTGCAGAGGAGTTCCATGTGAATTTCCACTCCTCTGTCTTTAAGTACTTTGTTGAGAGCTGGACCCTAAAACATGTCTAAAATATTTTGCTGTAGAAAGATGACTACAGAAAGAGTTTGCATGGATTGGACCACAGTCTTTACTGGAAGGGAAGCTTAACATTCAGCTTACGCTGTCAATTTCCCTTTGGCCTAGGTATTGCCAATGTTACCTGAGTGTTCCTGTGGTTCCAAGCAAAACCTACTGCCCATCCATCAGCAGAATACAGGCCTTTTAATTTAGCCATGGTGATATATATGTAACTGAGCCTAACAAAAAAAACACAAGGAAAAATGCAGTTCCCCACTTCCAATCTCCTCCCCAGCCCCCTAACCTCCCTCCTTCACTCTGCAGTGGAAAGTGAAAACAGAACTTTAGCTCTGTTTTCCCTCTCCTGGTAATCCACTGTCAAGAGGCTGTCTGTCACTCTTTCCACCTCAATGAAAACATCATCAGCTTTTTCATTTTAAGTGTTGACTTGAGAGACAAACCAGTCCTCATTTGTACCTTAATGTTCGTCTAGAAAGTGTTTTAAAATTTCAGGTTACACTCAGCAAGCCAATGCCCAGTGGGTCTAAGGGCTTAGATGGTGCTGGCCTCTCAGCTTGGAATTTATTGATTTGACACAGTTTCTTTTCTTACTTCTGAAGCACAAGGCATGCAATGGTGAAGGGGGGAAGACCTCAATTAATAGAAGCATGAAATAAAACACACATGTAAAGGGAGGTAAACAATAGGCCAGGAGCAGAAAACATGTAGGAATCAAGTTTGCAAAAAAAAAAAAAAGAAAAGAAAAAGAAAAAAGCAGTCGCATTTTGTTGGAAAAGAAACATTCAAACACATTTAGAAACTCAAGTTTTTAATTCCATAATTGTTATAGTCCCAAGCAGAACTGTGTGCACCAATCCCTCTCAGAAGGTCACATGCTACAGCTGTGTGTCAGTCAGGATTCTCTACAGGTCTCCCTGCTGAGCTTTACTACCTGCACTGGAGATTACTACATAAGGAGGATGAACAGTTTACAGATTTAAATTGAAGAGAAGATCAATACAGATAGTTAATAGTTAAGATACAGACTATATACAAGTCCTTATTTATCAGCTGTTGTCATTAAGTGGTGTCTGACACACCACACATAGGAGGGGGGAGGTGTTTTTGATAAAACTGTGTGGATAGCTGTTGGCCAGTGCAGGCCCTTTTACACTGCCTGTGCTCATGACAATCTTTCATTTCTTTTTCAAATATCCATGACTTTACTCACAAAATATACACAGCAGGAACCAATTTCTTTCTGTGCTTAGAGAGCCAGTGGCTAGTGAATAAAGGAGCCCAGAGATGATGTGCTTGTTGGCATGCTGGAAAGGGTACCAGGATGCACCTTTCACAACCCTTAAGACCAGACAAGACAGCAGATAAATTGATTTAAACTACTGAGTGAGCATACCCCCATTGGCTGATTATGGTGATAATGATTAATGATGAAACAACTCACACCCCCATGAACATGACCAGGTAGAATAGGGGCAAAAAATGTTATTTAGAAGTCAGATCCCATATTTTCTATGCTGTTGTGTCAAGTCACCTGTAACTTTACTGACTTATTCTGGATATGCACCAGAGTAGGCAACTTGTATGCGGCAGACCCTTACACGCAGGGCTGATGCAATGGCTAGTAAATAATATTAAGCACTCAGTAATGCTTCTACAAAATAGAAATTTTAAAATGTAGAAAAGCAGATGACATGAAGATAAGGCTGAATGCTGAAAAACTTAAAAAGCTGGAGTAATTATTCTATGAGGACTACTTAGAAACTGTGAAAAGTTCAAGCATTTAAATAGGAATTGTTGGATTGGAGCAGCACTTCTGAAAAAGACAGATTAAATGGAATAAAAGCAGCTTTGGTACAAAGGCAGCTTTGGTACCACTTTATTTACTAGTTTCATTAGTGTTAGACCCTTTGGTGAGTTGAATAATTTGAGGTTTAGGTTTTGAATTTTTATACCTACTGCATTTTTCCTCTGTATCAATTTTTAAGGAGAATGATACAACAAACTCACTTTTATAGTTATGTGGGAAAAGACTGAAAAGAGCCTCATCCACAGCCATAGGGGAAGTTAGTCTTTCTTAGAGTAAGAGAAGAGGGGCTTAGAAATGTGTAATTCCCATTACATGAATTCTTTTGTACCAACAAAATGAAGCTTTTAAATGAAGCTTTTCTTTTAAAAGCAAAGAGTAATGCTTCCCCTCATCTTACATGTAACAGTGAAATGACAGACTTGATTCACCATTGCTTTTTTTCCCCATGAATGAAGCCTCTTGAAAAGTAAATTCAAATTTTTTACTAAGGGTGATGTTATAAATGAGTTTAACACATGATTGATATTTTAATCCATGGTTAATCTACTTAAATCCTTAAAGAGTCCAACAACTCCATAGATAGTTTATAACCATCTAAAATACATTAATCTCTGTAATATGGCTACAACATCTGTTAATCATTTGTTACCCACTTGTACAGCATTTATAAATGCAACCTTTACATAAAGTTTGAATGAATTATTTTGTGTTTGTACAACACATTCCTTTCAAGGAATGCAAAGCACTTTGAAAGCATCATTTATTTGAGGCTTATTACTGCCACATGTCATAGGTAAGTTGTATCCTCACTTTACCAACAGCCAGGCTAAGAAATAGGGTTACATCCATACTAGAAGGAGAAAGTGGCACTTATAAGCTACATCAAATCAACATATTTTTGTATCCCACAGACTTCCTGTGTGAATTCCTGCCCATGACTATTGCCACACAGTGTCCATGTTATGCTTCTAAAGCCTCATGCCTACTCATGAGACACAGGCTATTGCAATTCCTTCCTGAAGTGAATATGAATAGGTTAAAGTCTTCCAAGGATTGGTCAGCAATATCTCAGAAAGACTTTCTTGAAACCCAGGTCTGCAGAGACTCCTGTCTCCTGTTTGCAGGGCTGGAAGTTTGCAGGCGGAGAAACTGGTTTTGCCCATGAAGATCCTTTGAAGTATGAGCAAGCTCTGAAGTTTGGGTTAGAGCCTTATCTCAGCAGGGACTTGTATGTCCAAGCATGGATGTTTCCCCACGTGGTGGATGGTGAGTGTCCTTGGGCCTTGGAGCAGGCTTAGACACAGGTTTGTTTTGGTGATACCCCAAGTCCTGCAGCTCTCAAGACACAGTGAAGGAAGGTGTGGTATGACCAAAAAGAGACATCTGGCTTTCTTGTTCCGTTTCAATCACAAGCAAGTCCTCTCTCCCTGAGCAGACGCTGGGTCATACAAACTGGGTTATACCCCAGGTTCTAGACTCCTTTCTCTTTAGAGCCAAAGCCTCTTTCTGGGCTGAGTAGAGCAGTGCTGTCTTTGCAAGTCATTCTTGATATTGACATACTCTTTGCAAACAACCATTTGGTGAATCTGTTCCATCCATCACCCTTCATCTTCCTCCTGCTGGACACCATGCCTTTCTATACTACTTATTCACCCTACAGTCTTTGACACCCATGAAAAACCTTCACATATGGACATTTTCTGTTAGCTCCTGGGAAAAGATGGTCATGGCAGAAGACGTGTTGAAGTTCAAAATAAACCACAAAAATTTAGCTGTTTGGGAGTCAAGGAATTAAAAGATGAGTGATTATACTTATTACCAAGCTCTGCTCAACTCAATTTCAGTTCCTTGAATGTATTAATATGTCTGCTTCCTCACTTGTGACAGGATATTTTACAGACTGTCTTATACATAAGCCTCCTATTTTTCTGAAACCAGGACATTTTTTCTTACCATTTTCTGCCTAAAAAAATAATAACCAATGCTTTTTTTGGATCTCTTTTTAATATGTAGAAAGAGTTGAAAGGCTATACCAGAATAAATTTAAAGAGAGTGAATTTGATAAATACACCTGGTCTGAAAGTCTCCCCCAGCCATGGAAACAGTCACAGCAACATGAAGCCTATTCCAAAGTATCACGAGTACCTTGTGGTGGTTACTTTACCTTGGTGACCCCTTAATGAGGCAGGATTTGCATTTTGTGGAGGTTGAAGGAAAAGCTGTTCAAGCAAGAGCTTTAGGGGAAAACAGTCTCTCTCTGTGAGATCCTTCACCACACCCTCAAGGGAAACAGCCCTGTAGGTACCTATTAGTGTTTGGACACTCCTGCAGCAGCCCTGCTGCTTGGGAAGGCTCAGCTCCAGAGAAAAAAAATACTGAACTCATACATCACAGCCCTGGGCACTCAGCAGCAGCCCAGTATCACTCCCTGACCCAAGTCCAGTGGGACTGTCACCAGTGGCACAAATTTGGCTCACTGAAACAAATTTTGATGTATTTGCCTTGCAGACTGCTGTGTGTTGTAAGCAAATCTGTGTAAGCTGCAACCAGATATAGTTGGGGTACTGAAAACAATGTGGCTGGGACAGCAAAATGCTTAGCAACACTCTGAATAAAAAGCTAACTCGTTTTTTCTCAGCTTTAAGCCTTTTCACCATTTTTTCTTATAGGTTAAAGCAAGCATTTGTATGAATGGCTTCCCTAATCCTCTGGTACCTGATAACATTACAGTGCCTTTCTCTCATAGACTGACAGCCCCTCAGACTGTGATGCACCTTACCCCTGACCACTCTCCCAGATGTTTGGTTCTGTGATGCCCAGTATCCACCTTAGTTCAACAGCACAATATATTTCTAAAAAGAAGGTTGAAGCCTCCACTTGTCCTTATTTACCACTTTTTTCCTATCAGACCAAAGTATCACTTCTGCAGACCTTTCATACCAACACAAAGACTACCCACGTTAAATCAAAATCCTTTGTATACCAAGGGTTACCCAAACAGTGGCCTGGGTAAATATTGTTTCCCAAGTAAGTGGCTGAACAAGTGCTGATGGATGTATGCCTAACTGATCAAAAAAATTTAAAAGTATTTGGTATTTGCCTTCTCTCTTAGCATTTGTCTTTTAATGGGAAATGTATTTGTTCATCTCTTCTGATTCTAGTCCCTCTAATGTAGCTATGAGGGCAACAGTAGGATAATGCATACCTCTCTCCTGGTGTTTCTGTGCATGAAAGTCTGAAATCTCCTGTGGCAGTAAACAGTGTGACAGTTGGCCCATCTCAGCACAGGTCTGCACCCATTCAGAGCTGTGTGGTGTTCTGCCCAATTATTAGAGTCCACTTTTCCACCATGGAGACTCCACAAAGTCACAGCTTGTAAGAACTACTGTGGGTACTTTGTTCCCGTACTATGACAAATGTCACAGTCTCTTGCTGTTGACAGGCATGTCCAGTTCAGACAGTCCATGACTGAAAAACGCATCATTGTAACAGCCTACAACTTCCTGCTTACCTTACAGAGTCTGTAACTTGTTTCAGAACAATATCAAGCTTTCTGGTGCTTTTAGGCTTGCCTACCAGCCCCAAGTATAACTTATTATATGGCTCATCCTATTTCAGGGTGACAGTCTGTTCTCTACCATGTTTCTCTAGGGAGAAATTCTGCTGGGAGAATGGTACTCTTGTTCCATCAGAGAAGACAGGTGTGCAAGGTATAAAAGTCTTCTGCTTCCTCCTTCTCCTCAGGCAGACTTAACTGCATTATGCAATTTCTGAATTCTCTTCATTGATCTCTGGCATTGTCCACTTCTTGCAAAGAGCTATGGTCCACTGTGGTTTCATAGAATTCCAGTATCATAGAATGGCTTGGGTTGAAAGGGACCTCAGAGACCATACAGCTTCAACCCTGCCATGGACAGGGACACCTCCTGCTAGATCAGGCTGGTCAGAACAATCTGGCCTTGAATCCAACACATCCACAACTTCTCTGGGCAACAAATCACTATCACAGTAAAGGATTTCTTCCTAACATCTAATCTAAACCTACTCTCAGTTTAAATTTGTGCACCTTTCTCCTGACACTGGTTGTTGTTGGAGATTGAGAGAATGAATGTGGCCCTAGGGATGCTTTCTGAGGACTTTTTGCACTGATCATCTTAATAAACTTGCATTCTAATCTGAGCAACATTCTAACCTGAGCAGTATTCCTACCTGAGCAGCGTTCCTACCTGAGCAGCATTCCCCATACTTTTGCTTTTTCAGTGGTCAAATTCTGGGCCTTACATGAATTTGTTTATGTGTATTTTACCCTATGCCCATGCAAGCCTCTGGTTCTCTTGTCAATAGCTCTCCAAAATGAGATTACTCTCTTTTCAGCCCTGAATTGTAGATACACACAGAACAACCAGCTACACAAACCTTCTCCATTTTGAAGATTTCTGTCTACACTCAGGACTGTTCATGACATTTATTATTGTTGCATAGTCCTACAGTGGATATTTTTCAGTCTCTTCAACTCTTGGTACAGCAGCTCACAAGAGATGCTGGCAGCATGCCCTTACCATTGTACTGGAGGCTTTGTTAGCAAGCAGCATATGACATGGGAGCTAAGATAACATAAACTGTTCCAAATGTGTCTCACAAGGTGCATAAAAAAATTACAGTTCTCCATGTTATCCTCTTTGAGAGATGAAAATTGCTTGTCTCTTTGTGACTGGCTGAAAATCATTTAAATCTCCATGCTGCAGATACATGGTCCTGCCTGAAATCTGACCAGATGCTAGAAAATACCAGAATAACAACAGGAAAAACAGCCCTTTCCATGCTTTGATATCCAGACTGTCACAGACTGAAAATTCAGCTTTGCATTAGTGCTGAGTGAAGATATGAGAGAAGAAAGGGGAAAGGAATTCTGTACTTGTTGGTGCACAGAAAGGTCTCTGACTGTCTTGAAGAAAATAAGGAGTTTCATGGAGAGAGTAGGTTACCAGATTCCTTACCTGAAAGAAATATTAGTTTTTTTTTTCCTTTGTGGTAACTAGCCAGCTGCCTGGTAATGCCTCCTTTCAGGTATGGCAGCCCCAGTGCAGCTCTCCTGGCCAGCTGGGCTAAATCAGCCCTGGATGGAGCACTGCCCAGCCCGCACTCCCTCTGGGAATGTCTAAAGCAGATCTGCAGTTTGAAGAGATTTATCCTCTAAAGGAGATCTGTAGCACTCAAAGGAGGAAACCCATTCCAAGGAACATACTAGAGCAACTTGTTTAGAAAACCCTTCCTGAATGATGTGCAAAATGCTGAACAGATGCCTCATGCACTTCACCTTTTTGCAAGGCCTATTATTACCAATTATTGTAGAACAAAACGAGGGAAGAACCATCCTCTGGAGGGCAGCCACACAATTTCAGCTTTTTCTTGAAGGTCTGACAGTATTTTGGCTCCTCTTTGTTCTTTATAAAGCCTGAAAGAGTGAAGTGTGCAAAATTATTCATTATATACAGGAGTTGTAGGCTTTATAAAGAATGCTACAAATTCTTGATTTTGGAAAGAGGTCTTTGGCCTCAGTTTCTCTGACTTCTTAAAATCAGCTCATTTGTGCATTTTGTTCTGTTTGGCCTTCTTGCCTGTCTCACATGCAGCCAGTGTGTTATAAATGCTGACTGATTCCATAGTGGACAAACTGGAGACACAGTTGCATGTATCTCCTGTAGATTCTTAACCTCCTTCAATTCACTTCATGTACCTCTGATAGCTTCTTTTTCTCAGTTAGAGTCACTTGGAACCCTGTTTAATGGAAAATATAAATTATATAAGTCCTAACAGCTTTTGAAATTATACTGGCCACCAGGTATCTTTTTGTAATATGTTTCAGGAACAGTTTTAACTTACACTAATTTTGTGTTTCTCATATTAGTACATACCAGTGGTAGTAGAGTCTGGAATTTTTGGAGCTAGCTTTCCAGCAGAAGACAAATCAAGGACACAACTGAAGAAAGGGAAAGTTTAATGCTCACAACCCATAGTGTACACTTCTGATTAGGACAACAGAGTAAAGAGATTTTCCACATTACAAAATTGTCTTCGATGCTAGGCAATGTACATAGATGTAAATGCCTTTATCTTAAAGGCATAGCAGAAGGTTATGATATTAACATGATTAAGGAAAAAGAAAGATGGCAAGAAGGCTTCTAGTTGCTGTTCCAGGTAGTGTTCAGCATCAAGAAATACAGATGAGTCAACTAGCTTTAAAGAAAACAGATGACCAAAGATATGTCACAAGCACTAAAAACATAAGCAAACCCTTTGCCTAAAACGATGAGTTTTCCAGTCCCTGTAGGCCTCATCATCACAACTTTATCCACTTCAGAGGTCAAACTGCCTCTGTTACTTGGTACTCAAGAACACAGTGGCCTATCCCACAGATCTGTGAAGACAAGCAGCTAGAAAAGGACTTCACAAACAAACCACCTGGAAAAACAACTTCAATTTAGAGAGCTGATCTTGCTAAGAGAAAAAGTAAACAGAAGTCTCCATTTTCATATCTAACATATGCAATATAATTTGTATGATAGTAACAGGATTTGAAAACCAAAACTACAAAAAGAAGATGTTCTATGAAATATATTAAAGAAATAATTGACTCTTAATCATGATTCTCTAAATATCACGTAATTAGCATCTTGTGCACTCTATGTTCTGCTAAAGAATATAGAAAATTGCCTGGTGCATTATCACTGGTATGATTCCATATAATTGCATAGGCAGTGATCTGTCTTTATAACACTTTGTGGGATACACAAATAATGATGTCACCCAACTGACAACTTTTTATGGTGCTTTACAACATGAAGCAAACATTGTTTTAAGACCACAGTGAGGTATCATGCTTACAGTTTGATTTCCAGCAGGGAACATTCCACCTTGAGTTAGTTTTCAACCACTTGCCAAAAAAAGAAAAATAAGCTGCTGCATTTGGATATGGAGTGTGAAATCACCCGGATGGGAGTAATGTGAGTGCACATAATTGTACACCTGTTAGTTATTTCTGAGAAACAAACCTGTTCATGCTACAATTAGGTACAGTGTAAATCACAAAGACAGAAAACACATTCAATCAGTTGGACATGGTGACGGAAAAAAAAATCAGATTTCATGGCTTGATAGAAAAATCACATTAAGGTCCAAATGAATTATTTCTATGACTCAAATAAATGATCATCCAGACTTACATTGGTATTAACAAGATGAACATTTTGGAGAGAGAGAATTATATACTCTAGGGGAAGGTGGGTGTAAATCACTTCAGTCAAAGATCCAAAGGTTTAGCTAGGGTATGCACTGAGAGCACTTCTAGTGGGGAGTCCAATGAGAGATTTCCTTGATGTGAATGGTACCAGATCTGGTAGATTTTCCAGACATAAGCTCACAAAACTTCTATTTGCAGTGTCAAAAGATGATTTGCTGGCATCACATCACAATCCTGTGCTTAGAAGATAAATGTAAACCAAGGCTGTAGCAGCAGGCTTCAACACTGTGTCAGCCACACAGAAGGAGTCTCAACTGCACTGTTTTGGTGTGACAGAGAAATGTGCAAGCTTTAAATACTGCCATGGAATTTAAAACTTGACCATTCAATACTGCTAACCTTAACACCAGTGGCCTGGTGCTGTTCAGATGCTGGCAACTTGACACGGTGCCGTTTCCTTTCTGAGTAGTTGCTGTCTCACAGAATTCACTGGTATGACATTGTGTGACAGGTCATGCATCAGGGCATGGCATCTGCACATGCCTGTTTTCAAAAAATACAGTATTTCTACAAGAAGTTGTCTAACCTGGCATTTTTTTCTCAAATGAGAATACAAATAGGATGGAATTGCATAAAATAAAATAAAACTAAGTGGTTTTGCATGTTTCCGCAGCACTGAAAAAAATTAATGATCACATTTTACCCATGCACTTTTAAAACTCTAACAGAGATTTCCTAGGGAGCCATGAAAAGTCTATATGTGTGAATAAATAGTATGTGAAATGCTCCTTTGGTATTACTATGTGTCCTGAAGTAACTGCCTGCATCAACAACTACATCAACATTGATGTATGTCCTGAAATTGTGACCAGAATCAGCAACAAGAATTCTGTTACAACAAAAAATACTAAATTTTTTTTGACACAACCTTTAGCTCAGTAAGCCCTGGGATTTTTATTTTTTTTTTGCCACACAGGCCTTTGTTTAAAACCCTTGAAGGCAGTAGAATTCCTTCATTGTCTGCATTACCTTCGATTGAATGCACCTTTCTTGAGTGCAACTTTCTGTGCATGCTGACAATCTTCTTTCTAAAACCATTAGTTAAGTGCATGAGTACATACCAGTGGTAGTATGACTTCAGACCACTGAAATCCACAGTAGTGCAGATATGCCATATGAGTCGGAGATGAGCACAGTAACAAGAACATGCAGTCTCACTTAGGAAATCATCGATCATTTAATTTGTGCTAACATATTTAAATTTCCTTTGATTTTTAGGTTTTCCAAGACAAAGGATGATGGTACCCAGCCAACAACTTAAATATCTCTTAAAGTCACAAATACAATCCTCAGTCTTTGCATATACCTAACATTAGTGTTGATTCTACTTCAACATGGTTTCTGAGGAAGCCATATATATGGTCTGTATGTATATTCTCCTCTATTGCATCTTCAAACTTAGAACATTTGGGCTCTTGTGAAAACAGGTCTTTATTTGATGCAATATGTGTGTTTATGTATCAGAAACAGTCAGCTTCAGCACTTTTAAATCTTGCATAATCACTTCTTGATCTGGGCAGTACTGGGTGGCATCTTCTGTCACGACTAGTGAGAACAAACAGGTGAATGTAAAAGAGATTATCACAATAGATCTGGTGTCTGTGCCTTTGGATCTTTATTGTGTCATGCTTACTGAGCAGATTTAAATATCCAAGGTATACAGCAACTCAGATGTAATGATGCTTTTCCAGGACTTTAAAAATTATTAAATGAATGTTTTGAAAATTAAATCTTAATGTCTGTAAATAAGACAGAGGATGGTCAGCAGTCATTCTACCACAGCTAAGAAGAAAAGGTAAGGGAAAGTCAGATCAGAGCATGAGTTGATAGCCCTCCATCTAAAGGAATTACCTCTCTTCAAAGGGAAAATAAGCAGAATGTGTTGTTAGTTCAGCTGAGCTGTGGCTTATAAAGTTTATTATGTATAAAAGCTAACAGTGAGAAGTGAGTTTGCCCATGAAGTCAACATGTATGCCCTGTATTTACTGGGGCTAGGTTTGTGATGCCAACCTCTCTCTATCACTGAACTATGTCCCAGAGCTGGCCATCCTTGATCTGAGGGCAGCAGGATGCTGGCCATCTCAGCACAGCAGGGGCCGTATCTTTGAGCAGCCTGCTGCAACAATAAACACTGAGGTGAATGGTGGGAGTGGTGAAGCAATCATCTGCACTTTCTGCTAAGTACATTTTGAGATGCACTGCAGACTGAGTATTTTAGATTTTGTCTTAATGCCGAAACCAGAACTCCAACAAGGTCAACCTGAACTGTTAACCAGATGAAATAAGTGTTAATTTGGTAAATTCTTGTACAAGATCCTCTTTCATGATTAGTAACTGAAGTGTGGACACTAGGCCTGCTTGAAAGGGTGCGTCTGTCATCATTAACAAGATGAGAGTACACAAGGCTTTGAAACAGAGGAAAGCTGATCTCCTAGTGTAGCTTGATGCCTTCAACACAATTTCCAGGGAATCAGCACATCTGTAAGCAAAACAAAGCAAGGACGTGACAGCTAACACAGTGTGCAGAAGAGCAGAACAGGAAAGGCTGAAATTGTCTTTCCACCCTGCAGCAATTGTCCCTTGGCTAACAGAGTTCACTGGGAGGAACAGAGCAGAGGGATAGGCACATGAGGATTTCCCTCAGGAAAAAAAATCTTTATTCCCTCCTGGAATGCAAGCACCCCAGAGCTTGAAAGAGAGAAGAAGGAGTGTGTTATAGTTTTTTCTTCAGTAGCTGCAATGGCCATTGCACAATCTGTTGGACAAAACTACATAGCTCAGTGTAAAGTGCAGTACTCACTGTTTGCAGGGAAGGGATAGAAAAAGAAATTGCAAGATGCAAGGAAAAAAAAATTAAAAAACCACTCCTCCTTGTAACAGAAACTAGCAAAAAATTCAGCTCCAAAATAAAAGAAAGGTAGTTATTTTCCAGAAAAACTGAAGGAAATATGTTTGCATTTCAGCTTCTATGGGAGAGACTGCTATGCAGCTTGTCAAACTCAGAGGTAGCAGCAGAGACAACAAAGGAGATGTGATGGTATTGAGGACCTGAGGAGATCCCTTTGGCTATACCTGATTTGCATCTGGGCAGACACTTCTACCTGAATTCAGAGTCTGTAAGTTGTTTTTATACTGCCAATTTTTTGTTAAAAATAAGAATTCAAAGCTAAGAAATTCATCCAATAGACTCCTTTAAAACTGCTAGTTAAAAATGTATTTTAATGTGAATTAAACTGCAAATGGTGGAGGCAGAAAAAGTGAATGTAGTAGAATGAAAGACAGACACCTATGAGTTATCCTGAACAACTCATACTTGAGAAAGCAAAGTGATTTATAATGCTTGGTTCTTTTTTTTTTAAATGTTTTTCTCCCTAAACCTATATATTGTCCAAGTCCAGGAGGTTCTCAGTGTCAGACTGACATAATGATAGTTTTTCTCTGTCATGAGAGAGAAAACAATTTGTTACATGCTTTCCCGACACTCCTCATTATCATCTGTGCAAAACAGGCACTGAAAGAGAAGTAGAAATCAGAAAAACTAACGCCTCTTCCTGGAGTCATTCATCAAGAGCTTTAGTAGCAAACGTTCCCAAACTTGCAACACAACCTCTTGAAACAAGAGCTGACTTCTTGCTAAATTCCAATATTAGTCACAGTTCTGCGGTCACAGCTCTTTGTTTTTAAATAGAAACCTTTCTCATGGATGTGACAAGTTACTTTGTGGAGGCAAGAAAGGAAGGTAGGAGAGCTTAGGCTGCTGTTTGCTGTCCTCTGTTGCAGGTGACCACAGAGGGCAGGATGGATGGAGGAGAAACAAAACAAGTTCTCCAGAGGCTGACAGACACAGGGCTTTCTGGAGGCTGAACAATGCAGGCAGTGTTACCCACAAATGGGACCTTTCAACACCCTTGGAAAGAAGAAAACTTAAAAAATTAAACATTCTACAGTGGGTTTCCTAGTGGCTTACACTCAGTGCCAGCTACAGCCAAACAAGCCTGCTTGTATAAGCTTGTTAATGGGGAGAAATACATCTGATCTGTATGGCATTTGAAGATGATTAATGAGAGGGCTTCTGACAGGATAAACTTTCTTTCCTTTTATGTGTCCTTGGCTTCAGGCAGCACCTGCTCACTTGCAGTGACGCGCTATCTGGAGATCTGTCACTGGAGCTGGCCATCTGCGTCAGCGGGGCTTAAAGGGCTCCTGCATCAGGCACAAGGCTGCATTACTGTCTGCAATGACAGCAGAAAAAATTGGGGGTGCCAGGGCTTAGGGCAAAAGTCGCATCAGACATGCACCCTGGCCCCTGTGACCACATGGAGTATCATAAGAAAGCTCATGTGAAATGTCCAATCTCAGCCCTGCTCCTGGTTGTTTGCACTCACACCTGCTCACCTCTCCTGACCACAGCAGCAAGACTGCTGACTCCTTAGGGCTGGAGATCAAACTGATCTATCAGTTGATCCCTACCTCCAGGGAGGGTGACTCAACCACTTCACTGGAAAGGCTTTTCCAAAAAATGAATTAAGTAATGGATAAGGCTTAACACACAGCCATTGTAGACAATGGAAAGTTAGAAAGAATAATCTCCAGACACAGTATGTGTTCATTAATCCTGGTGTCCCAATTTGAGTACCACAACATTCATTTTAATCATGTGCAGTAATGCAAACACATGATTAAAACTCTGGGCAAAAAATGTCTCCCCCAAAGAGTTCTTTAGAAGTTAAGCAGATTAACTTTACCCCAATTATTGTTGAAATTTACTTATGATATAAAGTTCTGCAAGCTGTCAACATCTGATAACAGTAATTTCTCCTAGATGAGAGTGAGGTAGCACATTATGCTTCATATGTTGTTAATGCATAACCTGTGGCATGGTTTCAATGATAAAGTGCAAAGATCAGGGAAACAGCAGAGTAAACAGCTGTTTGAAAGACAAACTAAATAATTGTTGCATGTGATGTTTTTACAATTTTTCTGGCATAAAATGGAGGTAAAACAGCCCTATGAGTCCTCTGTGCCTCTTCTTCATGTTAATTTCTGCAACCTACCACCTACCAAGACAGCCTGCAGAGCAAAGACATTCATAGAATGCAGTACCTTATCCTTACCACTCTTTAATTTCTGGTTCTAGACAATTTAAATCTTCCAAAGCCAATCCAGGCAAGAAAAAAGACACTTTCTTCCCAAGCAAACAATACACATAATAAAACCCCCTGCAATATTTCCTTTGTATACCAAGTAACGTATACAAAACACTTGAAAGCCAATACAAATAAAAGCTATAGCAAGATAGCAAAATATTCAGGTTAAAAAAAGAGTCTAATAAACCCCTTTCTAACAAACATTAGGACCCTAACTTAGAACAAAATGACTTGAAGAATGCACATTCCTATGCTCATTCAAAACGATTTGTTAACAGAGAAGTACTAGCTACATTAATGTAGAGTCTGTGATTCCACATGTTCTTATGCCTAGCATGTAATATTAGGATTCTATTAATGAAAGTAACTTTTCATTTTAGACCTCTGTGATGAAATGTTAACATGTTTCCAAATCCATTTCATTGTAAGGGCTGCATATCATAAAGTAGTAGTTCTCTTGAAAAGTGCTAATACTGCAGGCAAAAGGTCCTTTCTGCAAAGGCAATTGAGAGCTTAAAAACCATGCACCTGCAGTCAAGACATGGAAGAGTAAAGCAGACCAGCCAAGCAGACAATTTTAGAGTCACCCACGCAGGAGCCCAGTCCTAAATGCTGAGAAGCCCTGGGTGCACAAGGATGTAGGGTTCTGACCCACCTCTGCTGTGTGGGCTCTCTCCTGACTCAGCCCATGGCAGGGACTGCTTAGCTGGGTTTGGGTCACCTGGGAAGAATTTTGCAGGCAGGCTGATTGATGTAGGTGGATTTCTTACCTGGGTTACAGTCAGTGCTTTAATTGCTCATAAGGGGCATGCCAGCACCAGCTTTAGTAGAGTACACCAGCAAGAGCAAAAGAACAAGTCGTACTTTTAACTTGATCATCTTCATGTTTTCTGACCCCATCCTCAGTGTCTGTGAAGGAGAACCCAACACAGTTTTCCTTAGCACAGCACTCTCCGGTGTACTGATAAACATCAAAAAAATTGAGAGGATTACAAGGAGATCAGAACAGTGTCAAAGGTCTATTTTGCCAAGACTGCAAAGACTTTCTGCATTCTCAGACTACAGGAAACCTTTTGGTTTTTTCTCTATATTTTCTTTTAATAAAGGTACCTACTGTACTTTAGATGTCTAAGTAAAAAATTCAAAGCCATACTGTTAGTGTAGGAGTTATGATCGTTCATATTCAAAGAATAAACTGAAACACAATTCTTGTCAAATCTGGCAAAAACTTTGTAATTTTTCTGCAGCAGCAATGATGTTCTGCTCTGAAAGATAGATTTCTGTCAGACTAACGGTGAAAATGAGATGTAGGATCTGATTTCTGTATCTATGCCCTTTCTCTTGCAACTGGAGCTGGGATGTTGCTGTGTGGCTTCCTGGAAATGACTGAAATTTTGTGAAAGGGAAGTAGACCAGCCTAATTCCCATAAGTGGTCAGAAATGTCCACCCATGCCAGCTGCACTCAGACTTTGAATTGCTAATGACCATAGAGAAGTGGCTCTATAGTGGCAGCCTCATTTTAGAGGAGAAAGGTTATCATCCTATTGATTGTCAGGCAGGACTGCAGCAGTCCTTTTTGTTCTTTTGGGGGAGAAAGCTTGAAATTTGGTGATGTACAGACTTACAACATCAGTTCAACAGGAGACATTTTACAGAGATCTTCAAGTCCATGAACCTGAATATATTTGATTCTTACCTTAGAAGCACATTGCTGGCTATCAAGTGAGAGCAAAAGCTCCAACCAGATGGCAGTGTGAAACTGTGACAGCATTCTGTTAATAATGAAAACCTAAAGACAGATACTCATGTACTAATGAAGACTGATACTGTTGAGACTCATGAAGACTCGTAGCTGTCCCAACTCCTGTGCATTTGCAGCTGAACAGGCACATGGGAGCAGCAATCTTTGATCAAATAAAAATATCCACCTATCATAGCATCTGATAATGGCCAAAAACAGATTCTGGGAAAGGAGTGAATTATAAGAACAAAACATATTGTGATACATCCCATACATCCCCTAAAAAATGATTCAATCTCCCATGAATTGTTAAGGTAATTTCTGAGTCAAAGGTAGTACCTTTGTATTTTACATACTTTGGTGGATTTCTCATGCACATTTGTCTACCTGTTCCTCAAATGTGTTTAAATTTTTAGCAGCCATATTGTGCTGTAGCAACCTGTTTCACAGAATATTCCATTCCCAGTCTGCACTGAGATAAACTTTTCCTTTTTTTTGGTATGAAATGTCCCATGTTAGTTTAATCTGTTACCAAATCTCTTGTGTGCAGACAATATTATTTCATAACTCTTAGGAAGTTTCAAATTAAAAGTGCTTTACACTTAAGGACAATCACCTCCAACTATGTGAAGCTGACTTTAGGATATGTAAGGATTTTTTTAAAGGTATCAAATTAACAGTTTTCTGAGCTGTTATAACTGAATAACATTCCACATAACAGCAACAAAGAAGAAAGGGTAACAAAAGGAGTGTGTGCCGTGGCTCAAATACTGAAGCCAAAGGAGGCCAAGCCTTGAAAAATAATGCATCATCAGAACCTCAGTTCTGCAGAAACAATGCTATTACTCTCTTTTTGCCCTATGCCAGAGGGTGGTATCCTGTGAAATTAATGGAGAGCAAGATGAAGACACATAGAAGATAGTAACACTACTGCACATAACAGACCACCACTCTGTGAAGTCCACCATTCATTAAAATAAGAAGGTATCTTGGTTTTATGGGGAGGGTAACTTTATGAACAAAATAACACTAGTGCACTAGTAACCATGAGAGGAAAAGATGAGACTGCTCACAAGGACTAGAAGGGAAATCTCTTGGGCACATCAGAGTTACTATTATCTCATTCTCCTTTTCCCTGTATGTCTATCATCATCAGAAAATAGCTACTTCTGAGAAGTTGTTTTGCAGATCAGAACATCTGTGATGAAATCATGAAAACACATGCAGCTCAGGAAAGCAAGATTCTTGTAGAAACCACTGGAAATATGCCAGAGGGAGAAGCAGAAGGTGCTAGTTAAAGAAGAACAGAAATTATTCTTAAACACTTAGATATTCCCCATACTTTGTAAGCATCAGTGAGGCAAAAGGATTCCCCCAATGCTACAGCTACTAGAAGAGGACCCTCTGGAAGACAGTGCTAATTAGCAAGTACGTATGTGCTACACTGATGAGCCCGGACAGATTGCAACATTAAATTAAATTAAATTTCATTAAATTTCAGCATTTCTGTCACAGAATGAATACCAAGATTATGATTTTAAAAGTGCTGAAACTTGAAGAGCAAGCTCATGGACCAAAAATTTTCTTCCTTTCTTGTTGCCTGTGATTCACTGGCAAACATACTCTCCAGACTTCCTAAACTCATGTTTTGCCTAAGACGCCTTACAGGAGAAATCTCTCTCTCACACCCTCAACATGCAGTGAAGCTCTGAAATAGTTAAATAGACCAAGTGACACATGGGTATTTGCCTCTGTTTTGAAGTTTAAAGGAAGAAAAAAAGCTACATCACTTGCAAATCCCATGCAAGTTTCTGCAGGCAGAGCATAAGAGGGAAAAAGCCCTGCCATGTCTGTGTTTATTATGTGAAATGCCTTTTAAGCTCCCAGTCTGCATTGCAAATGTTGGTTATTTTTAACAGTATACAACAAAGAGGGAAAAATGAAGGGTGTGTCCTAGCCTCTACCCTTCTGCTGTTATCTGAAGATCTACTTTGAGAGAATTACTGTTCTGCATTATCTGTTAGCTCCCCACTGCCAATGTTGAACTAGAAAACTAAAAAGAAAGACAGGACAGGAGACTAACCCTGTGTTCTTTGCATCTATAAATGCATTCCAAGCAATATCAGCACATGGATGAAAGAAGTCAACTCCCAATAGACCAATCCATTCATAGAGAAAGAATAAAAAGCAGGTTAACGTAAGCCTTAATTAGGTGATCCTATCTGTTGAATTTCCTTGCCTCAAAAGTATAGAACAGGAGAAGAAACTCAAGAATTTCAAGGAAGACTCAAAAATTCTCCACTTCTCTCTTTGTCATCTCAGAGTCACCTTGCATCAGCCTTGGGTACAACAAGCCATAGTCGAAAGAATCAGGTGGTCTAAATGGGCACTCTGTAAATCTTTGCATAGCAGGAAAGGTAATATACTGGGATGGTTTAGGTGGAAATGGCCCAAAAGAATTATTGTGTAAAGTTATTTGCTTTACATTGTATGTTGTGCTATGTTATTTCTATAGAATCTGTGTACATGGATCAGGTACTTTTCCCCATCCCACTGTAAAATACCAGAATAACTGGTGCTTTGTGATGGTGGTCACAGGGGTTTTCAGGATGAGGGAAGAGACATAGATCTGACTCCATATTTCAGAAGGCTTGATTTATTATTTTATGATATACATTACACTAAAACTATAATAAAAAGAATAGAAGGAAAAGCTCATCTCAGAAGGCTAGCTAAGCTAAGAATTGAATGGAAAGGAATGAAAACAAAGGTCTGTGGCTTGGACAGAGCGAGAGCCAGCTCTGCTGTGAGTGGTCACTAATTCCAAACATCCACACGAGACCAATCACGGATCCACCTGTTGCATTCCACAGCAGCAGACAACCATTGTTTACACTTTGTTCCTGGAGCCTCTCAGCTTCTCAGGAATAAAAAATCCTAAGAATAGGATTTTAATGAAAAGATGTCTGCAACAGTGCTTGAATATCACTACAGGTCTGCACTGATGCTAAACCATTGATTGCTCTAGTTGACTTCAAAAGGTTCAGTTTAAGGCAACTCATAAGACAAGGAGACCAACAGGACACACCTGCACTTCCTGATACTTGTACTGGAGATGTTTATATTGGTCACTGCTTGCCACAGAGGACTTGCAAAACTGTTGGTTTTAACTAAAGTGTCTGTATTTAGTAAAACTATTCAAGGAATTAAGAAATTTTTCTTTCTACTTAGCTAAAGACAGCATCATGTATGCTTTAGAAATTGAACAGCTGCCTTATTTTACTGCTAAGGATTGGCATCAGTGCTTTGGAAGCAGGTATGGTTTGGAGCTAGTTTATTTGCTGCATTAAGCCAAAAGAAAAGGCTGTTATAAAATGACCCACAGGAGATACTTCATCAAAACTTTAAATGTGAAGTAAGCTGAATTTCTAAATGCTCAGACAGACACAGGCATAGAGCAAGGCACAACCAGCAAGTACAGTGTAGCAGTAAGATGTCACAATTCTTGAAGGAAGCTGAGTTTTTGCCTTTTTTTTTTACACCTTCACAAAAGCATTTTCTGAAAGTGGAGTGTCTTTAAGTGGTATGAGTTCTTGTACTAATGTAGTTTACAAAGGTAAAACTATTTGATCCATAAAATGATTGATATGGACTAGCCCATATGAGCCTGAGAGTGGCTGCCTAGACCAGTAAATCAAGTGCTTGACTATAATGAAATTACTATGTAAAGTCTCATTAACTTCATAAAAGCTCACACTTTATCAGCAGATTTTTGGGTTAAAGATTTTGGAAGGTCAAAAGGGAAGAAGTGACAACAACTTCTGGGAAACTATGAAGAACAGCCCATGCCTCCTAGTCATGTATGAGTGCCCCTAACAAGCAAACCTTTGTGAAAAAATCTAGGTTATTTTTTTACTGGACATGCTTATGTGTCTCAACCTTAAAAATTTACAAGAATATCATTGAACAAAAATACCTAAAAACTATTGCAGGAATTTATGGCAGAGTAGAACATTGAAAAGCTGCTTTTTTAATCAGTAAATGAGAGGACACCAGGACAATCCTCTCACTGGTGGAGTTCCTTCTAAATATACCTACTTACACATAGAAGTAAGCTACTGAATAAAAGTCTTGCTGACTAGTCACTTTTACTCTTGCATTTTTCTATTGTCATATTTCCTCTGTTAAAACACAGTTAAATGAATTTGTAGACATTATAAGAAGGTGGAACTCTCTAAGTGCACAGTTGCAGTTAAGAAATAAGGGACTTTGGCCAGAGCTTTTATTTTATTAAAGAAACACTCTTTTATTAATGTTAGCTGTTGGTACGAAAGTAATTAAATTTTTTGCTGTGACAACAGTTTCAACTGATGCAGTGGATTACCAGTCTTAGGGAATGTAGAAAGCTACTTCTGTATGTAATAACACTGCAGTAGGGGCTCTTGGGCAAGAGACTGGTATAAATCCTTGATGCCATTTGGGAGAATACTTCAACTCTTCTCTAACACATCTCCCCGACTTTATAATCTGCAACACTACTAAGCCCTCCAGAACAAGACAAAAATGAGGTTTATTGTAAGCCATGTGGACTCTTGGGAAAGAAGGATTGCATGTTGACTGTTTTTGCTAAGCCCCTGAGAGAAGAACAATGAAACAGAAATCTTGTAAAGGATTTATGATGCCTAGGATTAAGGAAATGTGTGAATGCTCTTGCTTAACTAGTCTGAGATAAGAGAAACATGTGGAACACTTCAGTGCAACATAACTAATGTTTCAGTGCAGGTGCTAAATAAAACAAATACTTGTATCAAAGCCCTTGTCCAGACATCAAATAAACAAACAGATTGAAGAATAGTTCAGAAGTGAATTTAGGAAACCATTCCAGTGACTATAAACATAATGGAATTTCCGAGGCTGTTATGAGAGTATAAGCTGCATTCCCCTGCACAACTGTACCTGAATTAATTTGCTTCACAGGAGCCTTTGGGATGTAGTTTTCACAAAAGTAAATGACGAGAGTTACCCATCACAGCTATTAAGAAGGTGATTAACCTGTTAATCTCTTAGCTCTGAACCTGTTATGTTTAGATTCTTACTACATTTTAGTCTTTCTGGGAGAACTTGTGAAGGTTGTTTTGAGTTTGTGTCCTATCTCCTTGTTCTTAAAATTATCATAGCAAAACTCCATGGAGGAGTATTTTTTGACTAGGAAGGCACCAACACACCATTTAGCTTGATATCAGGAATGACAAGAGCCATAGAACATTTTCCTGTGCAAATTGCATAATCTCAATTTAGAAGTAATATTTTTGGACTGTACACAAGAGTGCCCTTTTAATCACAGAGATACAGTGATTTGACAGTATGATGTAAACATGGAGATACCTGTGGCACTTGTAAATCTATTAACCAGAGTAAAAGCAGCAACTTCTTTCTCACCCTCAGCTCTGCACACAGATAGAATATGCAGGTTATCAGATTACAATTTTTTTTCTTCTGCTGGTGCTGAACTATAATAAATTTTGCCACTGCTGTATCAATCTCTGTTTATTCTAAAAATTACTTATTTCTAGTGTTGTATCCTTGCTTTTGAGCCAAAAGATACATTTCTTTGCTGAAGGTAAAAAGAGGTATAAGTCTACAGGTAAGTCCTCTGAGGAACAACTGAGGGAGCAAGCAGTTTGACCTGGAGAAAAAGAGGTTCAAGGGTGATTTTATGACTCTCTACGACTGCCTGAAAGAGTTTGTAGCCAGGAGGGGGTCAGGCTCTTCTCCCAGCAGCAAGATACAGGACGAGAGGACACAGACTCAACCTGTGCCAGGGGGGTTCAGGCTGAACATAGGGAGGAATTTCTTCACAGAAGGGTTGATTAAACATTGGAATGGGCTGCCCAAGATGGTGGTGGAGTCACTGTCCCTGGAGGTGTTTAACAAAGGACAGGATGTAGCACTCAGTGGCTTGGTCTAATTGACATGGCAGTGCTCAAAGACTGGGCTGGATGATCTCAGAGGTCTCCTCCAAGCTAATTGGTTCTGGGACTGTGGGACTCTGTATGACACAGATAAATCAGTGCCTGCAGTTAGGTCACAGGTGCTGGATATGTCACTGTTCCTGAGTGTGATTAAAAGTAAGACAGCTGATTCATCTGTCACAGTAACTCATAAGTGTAAACTTGCTAACAAAAGCAAAGGACTTCCAACAGCCTGAGGTGATGCAGGTTCCTGCACCTCCACATTAGGTCCCTCCTAGCTACCAGTTCACTCTAAGCCTTCTTTCCCATAGACAAAAGCTGTACTGCACCACTACTAAATGATGGAGTTGTGGACTTTCACAAGTCTGAAATAAACAATGTGGTGGAGCTGATAAAAAGTTTTCCTGATGTATTTTTATTAGACAACTCTGTGCTAGTTTTAGAAGTTGTTTTTAACTACTGGAGAAATGTTGCTTTTTTTAGGATCCTTGCCACTGTTGGTGTCTACTAACATGCTGTACATTATGTAGTATATATACATGCCTTTTCAGAGTACATAAATTTACACACAGTTAATTATGAAATTTTACTTCTAAGCAATGTTGAAAAATACCTTTTTGATGGAGGAAATATATGAAACAATGTAAGACGTACCATCTGTTCAGGTTCTGTCCTGAAAAACAACCATGTCACTCCTGACCACCTTTTCACCATCTGACTGTAGTAGCTGTTGTTGAACACAAGTGGTCAACAGAACCATGAACATCCTGGCTGGTAAAAGCAACAAGATGTCACAGAAGCACTAAAATTGATATTCTACAAAAGCACCCGCAGTGAGTGCATACCTGAGAAAGAAACAGCTGAAGTTCCTGCATATTCCTTGAAGTAAGAAACCATATTATTATCTTGTGTCAGAAAGAAGTTACAGCAGACTCCTCTTTTCAGTCTGTAGAGTGATTTTATGGCATTGAAGGAACTAGATAGTATTTAATTTTTTATGACCATGGGAGCCCATCCCTTTGAAAGCTAATCACCCAGTTTTATTTAGTAGGCAAAGAACAATGGTTTTCTGGGCAAAACTGACAAGTTTTGTTTCTGGCTGTTCATTTGATACTCCCCTCTTTTAAACTGAAAAGTGATATTTGATTTCAACTTTCTGACAATGGCTCCCACGATAACGATGTGATGTGTTTGACACAATGTCCGATGCATTAGCATTTTGGGATTTGTTTACTAAGGCAGTACCCCAAATTAAAAAATACCTTGCAGTCCTCAAATCTTTAGAGGTGATTGATATGTATGTAACAGACAATTTTACTTGCCTTCTTCATGTGCTAATTAGATGTTATTACCAAAAAAGAGGCAAAAAATGTAGAAAAGCTGTGTTCCAAGTAGATTCTGAGACACCATCCAAAAAAACCCCAAAGTCTCAGTTTGGGATGGATACACTGTGTTCTGACTGTAGCTGGGAGTCATGGAGAAAGATCTGTTTGCTGTGCTAGACTCAGAGATTCAGAGCTGCTTCCCGCTAGGAATGAAAAACCTATTGCTTCAAAGCCTGTTATTACAGGTAATTCCTCGCTGCACGATGGTACCACAGAGAAATGCCAGACAAAGATCTGTGCTCTGGACAGACATTGTCTGATCTCCCTACTGCCTTGCGTATGGTGTCATTTTCAGAAAGCCTTTTAAACTGTTTTTGTAATGGCAAATGTTTAAAACATCAGATTTTGCTGGTTTACATCCTTTCTGTGTACTGGAGTTTCTGATGTTGCAGTTGCAAAGGGCTGGGGGAGGGGGAGTGTGTCTTTCTGTTCCCTCTAAAGCAGATCCTGCTAATTAAGTGTGAAGGCTGCTTTCAGCCTGGACTCCCCTCTTTCTGGTCTCCTGTTTCCTCTCCCTTGCGTCCCTGTCTTTTCTTCCTTACATTCTTTTGAATCCCTGCTACTCTCACCTGTCCTTCACGGGCAGGCAGCCCATTTCCCGAAGTCCTTTGGATCCAGAGGGTTAATGTACATCTCTTTTGTTCCTGCTGCCAAACAGGGTTTGGTTTTATATACACACATGCTTTTAAAACTGTAAAACTGTAATGTTTATAATTTTTGTATATATGTGTGTATATATAAAAATAAAAATAAAAATATATAGCAGAGCTTATATTATATTATATAAAGGGTTAGTTAAAGTGAACTTTAATACTTAGTTAAAGTGATGAGAAGTGGGGAGGGAAAATTATACAATTTCAATGAGTCACCTATTCTGCAGGCTCTTCTACTACTCATTTCCACTCATCTTGCACTGAGTTTTTCAGTAGACACACTTCTTTGAAATGAAGATTCTTCTACTGTTCTCTTCCCATCCAAGGACATGGATTAAATTATCTTCAGCCACAAAACTTCAAAGGCAAAATCTACAGAATAAGTCTCAGTTGAGATATTCATGGCAGTAAGTCTACTGAACAAATGACTGCTATTGTTGGGAAGAAGGCACACAGACAGTGATCTTACAGAGATAATGAAGAAAAATGCCATAAAGAAATGAAGGACAGAGGGACTTCCTTTAGACTACTGGAGTCAGTGTTGAGAATGAAGTCTGGAATTACAACAGGAGTTAGTACTACAAAACAGAAAGTGCACTGCCACCCAGGCACCTGTAACCAATACTTCCTCCCTCCCTAAACTCAGACATGCCAAATCTAACATATATATATTATGGACCTATTTCTAGCAGTGCCTTTGACAGTGTAAACCAACTAAGAACTCTTTTGAAACCTATTCCACCCCAAAACTGAAAACTGTCACAAAGGAAGCCTTGAAGTGAACCTTCTTGTAGCCAGCAAGGCTTGCACTAGCCAGTGCAAGAAATGGGTTCTGTCAAGTTCCACCATCACCTCTGGGACAAAATGTGTGCTCAGGTGGCCATGGCTTTACCCACCAGAGATGACATGACCTTGGCTTTGGGCTCTGGATCTGCCACTTCTGACTTCTGGAGGGTGAAAACTTGTGTGAAGGGCTTGGCATGTCTAGAGCAATAATGTTGTCTTATATTGTTTCTCCAGTTTTGGAAGATTATATTCTCCCTGTGGTGAAGGGGACTTATTTAGGGAAAATACCACCTTTAGGCCACAGTAAACTAAAAACCAAATGACTCTGCCTTCCCTTCTCATTCTCCTATCATCTTTAGGAAACAAATTTTATTGTTTGATTTTCCATGACTATTTTCCTAGATCTACAATAACCTTCTAAATTAGAAGCAATGCCCTTCTAAATTAGAAATTGAGTGAGCTGATGCATCTGGCAGTTTTATTTGGGCTCCTTTTTTCCCATAAAGCACACATGGTGATTGTACTGAAGACTTAGTTTTTCCTCTTGATCTTTTTATAAACCTGTCTGACGCATTTCCTGAGGAAGTATTTATGTCAAAAGAGATTTAAACTGTTTCTCTTCTCAAATGCTTTAAGGAGATTTCTTTTCTTAAGCACTTTGCTTAAATGAAAGATAAATTGTAATCCCAATTAACTGCAAGAGTGAAAGTGACCCTGACAAAGCATGTTCTTAAGTACTTGTTTGAATTGGAGCCAAATAATCGATAGCTGCTGTCAGTAATCTCTCAAAAATGAATAATTCTGTTACCAGCTCATTTATGCTAATTAATTTGCATTGAAAGTTTCATGGTAGTACCTACATTATGACAGTACAACATACTGTGGTAATGGCTGTTTGTGCTTACCCATGTGAATATAAAAAAGAAACAAGACGTATAAGAATGTTCAACTCTCAGGTTTCAATAATCAATGAAGGTAGAAAAAAGGGAGGAGAAAACAGCACTAAAAGAAAGCACTAAAAATCTAATCCCAGTAAATAATGGTGGGGTTTTTTTGCCAGAATCAGCTGAAGGATACATTATCCGCTCACAGGAATAGGTATAGTGTTGCTTAAAATCTTTTTAGGATCGAAATAAATGAATCTGAATTTGCTGTGATACCTTGGCTCTTCATGACCTGTAGTCTATGCATAGTAATTTTCAAAAGCAATTTCAATTGAGTTTTGTGATAAAATTAATGACATTCTGTTGTGTAGCTTTTGTATAATATATCAAGCGCTTGCCAAAGGTCAAGAACAATTCAGTGAGAAGAATTACTTAGTTTTGGTTTTTGAGAAAGGAAAGTTCTCATCCTTTCCTGGTCAAACGTAACCCTAAAGATGTAAATGAGCACTGATACCGGTGTTTTATCCAAACAAAACCCAGCAAGAATGAATATGAACTTCTCAGGCCAGCTATGAGTGTCCTTTGAGTTCCTCTGTTTCCAGGACACTCCAAATTCCTTTCTGAAAACAGTACTGGACTGATGAGCTTCCCTGATGGAGTCTGAGATTTCTCTGATCTTTCTCCATGGGGTCTATGTGCAGTCTTACTAATTTAGCTCCTTTACTACGTTAAAGCAACTGTATTGTGAAACTTCTTCATGCATTAAGGATTTTCTAAATCTAGAAATAATTTTACCAGGTACAACACAATTGTTTAAAGTATATTTCTCCTGATTGGGAACAGAAGCCATGTGACTAATTTCTTAGCACATTATGTCATAAGGAATTTATCAGGATAATACAATTATAGATTTGTATCAAAAATACAAGTTCATCACGGTCTATGCAGATTTTCTTTCTTCTGATTTATGAAGGCAGAAGAAGTAAATCCTTTTCTATTAATTTTACATACGGCAATTGCTACCAAGCGGAGAAAAGTGGGCAGACATCTCCGAGCTCCCGCACTGGACAGACAACTCTGAGTGACTGCAATTACACAAGATTCTGGTGTTCCAAAGTACCTCCAAGCTCTGTGGGAATGTGTGATAGCGTGTGCCCAGCTCAAGAAACTGGTACAAAATACCTTCTCTCCTCAGGTTGCTTTGCTTCCTTTTTTTATAGCTGGAGGGGAAAAAAGGAAAAAAATGTGGGATTTAAGATACAGAATGTACGTTATGGCACTTCAAGTTTGAGCCACATCATCTGTAATGAAAGCAGACCAAAAGCCTTCAACTACAGTGTCAGAGACAGACACCAAAAAAAGAGAAAAGGGCCCAGCACTGCCAGAGACATGGTCTGAAATTGTGCCAAAGATTTCAGGCTGGCAAATTAGTAAAGGAGCCAGATAAATCAGAATGGGTGTTACAGGCCTCATCTATTTCAGCACAGCTTAGCCTTTACTATGTCATTGTCATCAACACACAAAATATACTTAGTTGCAGGAATAGGACTATCTCACTAATAAAGCAGAACTGAACCATTGGGAGGAAAACAAAGGAATGAAAGGAGAAGTGTAGCCATAACTGTGTAATAGTGATACAGCTGGATTATTCAAAGGAAGGGGGGAAAGTTTTATATACTGGAAGAAGAAAAAGTTTGGGGTTATTTTATAAAATAATTTAGTTTCCTGGTTTTGATTTACATTTACTTGTAACAGCTGCTTACAGGTCAGGTAACATCATTCAAAAGCCAGCCCTAATAAAATAAATTCTGCAGTTAATATTGGTGTTAATTCTATTTCATGCTTTTGGGCTCAACGGCACAGAGAATTATTTAAGACAGAAATGCCTTGAAAACACACTCTACAATATGCACAAATACCCACAATCTGCCATTAAAGCAAAACCCTGAAATATATTTCTTCTCACAAAAAATGTACAGAATGTACAGTATATAAAACTCCATCAAAGACAAGCCTAGTCCTTACTCATGCAGAAAGTCTGGGCACAGCTGAGATATTTTATCTCAGCATTGTGGGAAATGTGTCATACAGAGAACCCTTGTGCAGGATCTGTGAACATCTGCTGGTTTCTGAGTACAGGGCAGGATCTAGCTGGATCTGCCCAAGGCGGTGTGCCAGGCTAAGTGTGAATTTTCACATGTATCTCCTCTTCTTCATCTCCACAAAACTGAGAGAAAGCAACCAATGCACAAGCTGGAACAAGGTACCCTCTGAGAAAAAGGTGCGAAAGCTTTTGAGATGCTTGGAAAATAAGGTAACCAAAACCCTCAAGTAACTGAGGGCATGTGTCCATTGCACATTAGAGCATGGTGCCAGCAGCAGCAATGAAATACAGGCCAGGTGTAGAAGCTGGAAGCCCAGGACACCTGAGTCAAGCAGCTTGTGGCAGCACTACCGTGCAGTGCTCCTGCCACCTCTTATAGCAGTAGGTTTGGGCTTTGATCTTTCTGTTAAAAATCCTCCATCTGGCTTTGAAGAAGCAAGTCTAATCTGAACTGAACTCTCTGTGAACATAAAGGGGTTATTTCAGTAGAGAAGGACATTAATGGAGTTTAAGAGTACTTTGTTTCACAGCAAAGATAGATGGACAGAAATCATTATAATGTGCAATAGATCTGTGTAATGAATAATGCTGTCTTCCAAAATCAGGCCTGTTGTGTTAAGAAGACTATTGGTCACTAGCAAGATAAACAGCTTTGATGGACACTTAATGTGGAGAAAACCTTCAAATCCTGGTAGAAAATAGTGCATGTGTGTAATATTTGGGAGCTTTGTTTTCCAGTTGCGAAATTAAATTAATTAACATTGACTTCAGCTGTATTTTTGCAGCTGGAAGTGGGAACTGAGGATCCATCTAACTCTGACAGAGAGGATAACAAAAGTGTCCCACTAAAAGGTGTGGTCTTTCAAGAATTTTTCTTTATGCCACACTGCCAGAGTTAAACTAATGGCTTTACACAACAGCTTACACAAAGCCCTTCCAAATGCAGCAGATTCAGACCCTTTTTGTTATTCTTGGCATTAAGGCGGGATTGCTGTCCCAAAGTGAGGCCACCTATTTTTTACCTGAGCTCACCAAGATTTTAAAAAATCCTTTCACAACTGTCTTGCAAGACAGACTGTGTGGAGTTCAGTTTTGATCTAACACCACGCTTGTACTCATGCAATCACAGCAATTAATTTTCAAAATTAAGCCTGCTTTACACCTACAGAGATGAAATGAGAATTAGTGCCTCAGTCTCCTTTGCTAAATTAATGGGAGGGTTACAGGATAATTCCTGTGCAGAAGATGATACTTGCTCACAGACGATACTTGCTCCCTTTGCCTCTTTCTGTCTTGGCGAATTTAAACTTATGATCTGCAAGCTTTGGAGGGAATCCATGGGCTTTTTCTCAGAGATTACAGGAGCAGAAAAAGCAAGTCTATATCCAGTGCTGACACAAGTTAATCAATCTTTGTGAGTCAATCAACGCAAACGTTGACGGACTCACAAAGAGGCGTTCTACATGCAGCCCTTGTAGCTGCCCTGCAGCTTGGCGGACCCGGTGAGCGGAGCAGACTGACGCCGTTTCCTCACCCTCGATGGATGGGAGCAGCCGAGGCGCTGCTACGGCACGGCTCTGCCCGCAGGCCCGGGGACGGGCAGCGCGGCCCCGCTCCGCCCGCCCGCGGGCCGCAGCGACATCCTGTGGCCGCGCCGGGGAGCGCGCCGGGGAGCGCGCCGGGGAGCGCGCCGGGGAGCGCGCCGGGGAGCGCGCCGGGGAGCGCGCCGGGGAGCGCGCCGGGGAGCGCGGGTCCCGCCCTGGGTGTGCGCGCCCGCTGCGGCACCGCGTCACCCCGCCGGCAGCAGCGGCCCCCGAGGGACGACTCAGCATCCCGCATCATCGGGCGGCGCGGAGCTGTGTTGCAGACACATCTTGCAGCTTAACTTGCAAGTTAAGGTGTTTCTGGAAAAGCTCGCTGTTGTACCTGGGAGGATCTCGGTGTTCCAGTGATACAGTGTTCCGTATTTGCAGTGACTACAAAAGCCAGGACCAGAATGGCAGGTGTTGAGCTGAAAATTTTTCAAACAATCTTCTGGGTGCAATCAGTCCTGGTAATTGGAAGATGATTGGTGTATTAAGGAAAAGTTGCATGAGAAAATACACGCTTTCATGTTCACAAACGCCCTCCTTTCTGAATCCCCATTTTCCCCTTGTTCATATGAAGCACACCCATTTATGACATCTCAGCCAGAAAAGAGCATATTCATTTCAAGAGAAAAATAATAGGCCCAAACATGCATCCCATATGTGAATTTGGCATTTTCTGAAGCTCCATAAGTTTTATGTTCACTTTCCTTTCCTTCAGTATCATGCAAACTGGAAGAATTGACAGGGCTAAAAAAATTTCTTCAATACTTCCACAAAGTTCACATGAAGTAGGCTAGAATGCCCCGTCAAAACTCTGTGATTTCATGCTTTTGATTTGCAATTTCAAACAACGGCAAGCTTATTAGTTTTGCTTAGTGTTTTACTTTGCAGTTTGTTGTGTAAAAATGGACTACCATCTGCAGGAACAGAGCTCACATCAACTTTTTGAACCTGGGTCCAAGCCTAATTGATACCTTTGGCATGGTTACAAAGCAACAAAAAGCAATAAGTCAATTTTTAGAAAATACTGGAAGTCAGGTTTATGATTTTCTTTTTTTCCCTTCTAAATAAACTGGGAAAGAAATCTTCAAGACTTGCAGGTAATTGTCCAAGAACACAGAGTGGAACCCTGATGGAGCTCAGAAGTTAACCTTATTCTCCTGAAATCAGTTGCATCAGAATGCCCTTGGCAGATAATTTAAATGTGATTGCAGTTTTCAAGGACACACTTTCTTCAAAGTACTGGAGAGGACAGCAAGCTTCTTCACCCTGGAGCTTACCTGCATCCTGACACTTTCTGTCTATATTCTCAGAACACAGAGGTAGTGAAGTACTTCTGAATAAAACAAGAATATTATTCCTTCAGTACCAGTAAAGCGTTTGGAATAGACTTCTTTTTTCTTCCCTTCCCTTCCCTTCCCTTCCCTTCCCCTTCCCCTTCCCCTTCCCCTTCCCTTTTTCCTTCTCAGCTTGTCACATGTTTTGTAAAAAAAATCAGGATGGCAAGCCTTGCATTAGGGATGCAAGCCAAGAACAGCTTAGAAAGTATCACTCCTAAGTACACTCCTCTTCTCCTGTTTCAATTATCTAGAAATCAGAGACATGCAACAAAGAACAGCAAGAGAAACTTTTTATCTGTGAGGGAGCCCCAAGTGACACACAAGTCCAAATTATATAGAGAACAGAGTTGTACAGAATATTTGCTAGAGCAGTGCAGTGAGCTGATTTGAAACATTCTTTTTTTACCAGTGAGGTATTTGTCCTAGGGAACAGACATAAATGTTGAGCTTGGGCTTTGCAGCAGTGACTTCATCATTCTGGCTTAATTCTTCAAAGAGTTTAAAAATCCTTCTGCTAGGAAGTGAGTGTTTAAGTTAAACTGTGGATAGCTTCTCCCTCTTCTTTGTCTACGAAAGTTGACATTTGCTGTAGATACCAACTGAACATGTTATTACTTTTCTTTTATTAGTTTTTTCTGCAGATTAATTTAGCAAACTTGTCTTATAGGCTGTTATGAAGACAAGAAATTATCTGAAGCAAAGACATTTCAAAATGAGGAGGAGATTGAGTTGGCTTGTCCCTGCTTCTGTATAATCTCAGTGCTTGGTGTCCATTACTATATCCAGGAGACTACTTGATGTGGAAAATACAGTGTATGATGTCTGAACTGTACTGCTGGGATGGAAACAAGCTCAGCCTGTGAAATCATTCACACAGTTCCTCTTGGTGCCACGCAGGGGATATGTGCTGAAATAAAGCTGAGGATTTGGGTCTAAACCACAAAAGCTGCACCCTCAGTTACCACTGCAGGGCTGCATAATGAGACTTGGATCCAGTCACAGGAGTGACTTGGTCATGTGATTTTCAGTGTATTTCAGGTGACAAAAAGTAGCTAGAAACTTGCAAACTGTAATTCAGACTTCCAAAGTTTTCACCTGTAATATGTAGATGTAGAAATGTTTAAAAAACACTCTAGACCCTATGGACATTTGCCTTGTTTATACCTGCTGTTCATTATTCAAGAGGCAGCTGGGTATACAAACTCAGTAAATTCCCAGATGTTCAGAAAGGGATTAATTTCTGCACCAGTGTCAGGACCAGAACAACTCCAAAGTGGGAAGGCTTGGAAGTTGCCCATCATAGGCTCAGGATTTTAGGATCTACATCCTTTTGCTCAACCTGCCAAAGCAGCTGGTACAGCCCAAATCATGTAAGCAAGTTCTGACACCTTCTAGTTCCATCTATTTCCTTCTAGTTCTTATGTATGTTCCTCCCCTTCCCACCAGTCCCAGTCTCTATCAGTAGACAGTTCCAAGCAGACAGTGCCAATGTGAATATGTTTCACACTCTCTTTCCCATAGAAAATACCTTCCTTTTCCTTGTCATAAGAGTTCTGCGCAGGATCCTCCCCAGGATGCTCAGGACTGGCCTGCTGAATTGCAGTAATTAAGGCAATGGTTCTGGAAGACCGTCTACACAAAGGCTCCACTGACTGCCCATTTTAGGTGAGAAGTAATGATGTGACTGCAGCCTTTCTGTTTCCATGACTGAACTGAAGAGCAGGTGAGCTGCTGCCTGAAGCTGGGCACAGATAAACAGTGCAGACACAGCTCTGCCTTAGAGTACCTGATGATGTGTGGTCATCCCAAACGATGGCTACAGGACCAGCTCATCTCTACACCTAGACCAAACACAGTATTCCATACAGGAGTATTCCTAGAAGTCTGCTGTCTCATCTATGGAGTTTACCAGCACAAAACAACACCCAACCAGAAATCAAGATCTGTCCCCAGACCTTCTGTTTGGGAAGTCTGTTTTCTAGGGCATGTAATGACTGTTCTGAGTTTCTTCACCACATTCATGCCTAGAGCAGATCTTAATGCTGCTTGAGCACCCTTGTGGCTAAATGAGACTGATGGAGCTAAATGAAGAAGCAGCTTGCTCCTTCCAGTTGTGTAAGAGAGAATGAACTGATGGACAAGTTGCTGGTCTCCTTTCTGGTGGACAGTGAAAGTCCCTTTTAACTGATGGCAGATGTATAAAAATATCATTGGGAATGTTAATGACAGCAGTGAATGTTTGGTTCTGGTAGATGGGGATAAGGAATCACAGTGTTGTCTTCTGCTTTTGCAGTTGCCCAGTATCTCTGTATTTGCTAAACCCCACGGGCTTCTTCACTGGGAGCTTTATAAGGGAGCTGAAAGCAAATAGTCCCTGGAAAGTATCCAGGAAGGTCTTATAAAGAATAAGAAGTAGGAAGAAAAAAAGTTATTATCAGAGATATAAATATGGTCTGAAGGATGTTAGAAGAATCCAGGTGACAAATGGCATAGCTAGTAATGGGTGTTCCTTGGATGCTCTTTACTCTCCAAAATCTGGGCACAAAATCAAGTGCTCTGGAAGTTATGAGAATGAGCTAACAAGAGACTCATACTCTCTTACAGTCTGGACAGGAAATGTTCTTGCAGTGTTTTGGCTTCATTCTTTGTGCCCACTGACAAGCAACAGTGTGTGAAATGAAAAATAATGGAGTAGACATGGGTATAAACAGGTTGATGAGTAACAGCATTTTGTATCTTAAATGGAATCTTTGCTCACATTCAGAGGAAGAAACATGAAGAAAAAATCAGTTTGAATTGTTTCCACATTTTTGGATTGTGTTCACCTGCCCCTGCTAGGCTGGAGCTGTGAGCAAAAGAGCAAAATCCTCTGAGAAGAGAGACCTCTTTAAGAATGGGGAACCTCTCTGAAAGCACACAAATATGCCAAAAAACCTGAAATATGCTGAAAAACATGCAATGTCCTGACAAGTTATTCTTGTGGTCAGCCTGCACTTTGAAATACTTTTCTCCATAAATTCCTAATCAGAAACTTCATCAGTTTGAAAAATTATGTGTCAGAAGTAGGAAAGCTTGATACTTATGGTAGAATACCATGACTTTCCAGCATGGAAAAAAATAAGAGAAATTCAAGGGAATAAGTTTTCTCTTCCCCCTTGGACGCCTATGTAAAGATTTCAAGCTTAAGGTAATCTTCCCAGCATTAGTCACTGGGAATTAATATGTCCTCCCCAGCTGTTACTTGTAGATGCCAGGCCAGACTGTAAAAACTAAATAGACTTGAGTGGAATGCCTAAAATTAATTTGCTCACTCAGATACTTTCATCTCACTCATTTCACTGTGTTTACAGGCTGGCAGGTTTCCTGAGGGCAGCCATGATTTAGATTTACAGTTCCCTGGCCAGTCTGATTCTGAAGAAAAGTTATAACACCTGTAATGTAATACTGTTTCCAAAAGGAGTGAAAAATGTTTTAGTCTGAAAAGGAAGCCTCTAAACTCCAATAATCACAGTATATCACATATCTCTGCACCCCACTGCAGCAGCTGAAGTTGTCATTACTTCAAAACAGTTTCAGCTCTCTTTCCCTTGTCTCCGCCCACTTTTTACAAGGAAACCAAACTTGCCTCATCATGCTGGAGACTTGCCTTTAGAAATGTTCCTGGACTGTCTCCTGTCCAGGTTAGGCTGGGAAAACACTGGGATTTTGGGGAAGGAAGGAAAACAACTGTAGTGCCTCTTCCTGACTATTTAAAATAGACTGGACACCCTTGCCATGTCCTGCCAAGCACTGGACAGCTAGATTTTCACTCTTCAACATTTATGGACTCTCATGTGAGTGTTGATGACCACCAAAGCATGCTACAAGCATCACCAAGAAAGATGTAAAAAAAAACTTCAAAAGAGTAGAAGGTCAGAAACAATACCAAAGCACTGTTTTTACTGATAACAGCAAGAAAACAGAAGTTTAAAATTAAAAAAAAAAAAAAAAAGTGGGGAGTAAGGAAAAATACAAACACCACATTTTCCTCTGAGCAGATTGTTCTTACAATATCTTTTATCATTATATTTAGAAACTGCTCACAGAAACAATGATTACTGTTATTCCTCCCATACACATTAATTTGAATGTGATCCTTTTAAAGTGTGATATGAGCTTTTAAACCTACTGCAGCTTTTTACTTCCCTTCTTTTCAGTTTTCCACATGCCTCTGTAATTCTTGTTACTAGACTATTGGAAAGCAGGATGGTCTAGGCATTTCTTGGAAAATGCTTTTTTTATGGGATTGGTCACTGAAATGTAGATATGCAACACTGAAATGTGTTGCATACCTCTTTTAAGTGAATCAGAGGCTCATAGATTTGTTGATAGATTTGTTCATAGGTAAATGGATTTGTACTTGTAAATAAGAAAAAGAAACAGGCTCAAAAATTCTGAATAACTACCTTGAATTAAATACTGATATGTATATTTTTATATGGAGATATTGTCTCTCCATCAATGGCAAAGAACTTTTCAGCTATCTAAGAAGGAATTCAGTAATAATAATACAAGCTCCTGATGATAGAAATAGAAATTACTGTATCACAGAAATACTTCGGAAGTCACGTATTATATTATTCCAGATCTGACTGCTCTCCCTATTTACTGTACCCTTACTGGGTGCTCAAGAATCACATAAGGTGTGCAAACTAAAAGCCATTTAACTTTTATTGGAAAAAGAAGCTGCTTCCAAATGAAGCAAGTCAACAATTAACTTTGATCCCCCACCATGCCGTTTTTCTGAGTAATCCCCAAACCAGCTTTATATTAAGCTTTAAATTCATTTACATCAGCTTTGGATCTGAAACTACCCTGTGAAGGAGCATATCATGTTTCACCATTCTTCAGACCAAGGGAAAAAGGGGAGGACAGCCGGGTCACAAATGACTTCACCCACTGCAGCGCATGGTGATCTGGGGCCAAGCCTACATCTCTACTTCCTCATGGTTGGTTTTTGGCAGCTGCAGCTGATGCCATGGAATCTGTGGGCTGCTCTTGCCTGTGAGCTGGCAAGCTCTGTCACCTTAATCTGTTTCTAATGAAGGGCTGATGGCTTAAACATTGCCTCCATTTTCTGTGAAGAATGTCATTTAAAAACTGGCTTTGGTGTCCATTATGCTTTCAAGAAATGTAGCCCTGCTTTGAGCAGGAGGTTGAACCTGTTGACCTCCAAGAGTCCCTTCCCTAGAGCCTGAATTACCCTTTCATTGCTAAGTTTTGTTGATGACAGGCTTTGGCTTCATCTGGTGCAAGAAGCCAAGGTGAATTTGGAAAACACCTGGATTCTCAGCCTGTGCAATATGGATCTATGCATGAGACAATGACAAAATCACATTGTATGTCCTTTACAGTTACTGTAAAATACTGGACAAAACTTTTGGGGAATGCAAGCTGTAACACACAAAATTTGAAGACACAAAATTGCCATGGCACTGCTCCAATGACTTCTTTGTCCTGTGGCACACACAGTGCTGGCATGTCTTCTCTGTCTCTGCACTCTCAACAACCACCCCATGTATGAGGAAACCGAGTCAGGTAAGAATCAGATACTCCTGAAGATTTGGACATGCCAGCATTCACCAAATATTCAACCTACATGTGATTTCTGGAGTGATTTAGCCCCATTTCAGGAGCAGAAAGCTCATGGAGATCTGAGACAGATCAGAAGTGTAAGGCAGCACATACCTCAAAAATGTAAGGCAGCACATACCTCAAAAATGAAAGCTTCAAAGGAAATCACAAATGTGAAGATCTGATTTTTTTATGTATTTCTGTACCTACTTGGGTTTGGGGATTTGCTTCAGGAGAAAAGAAGCATATGGCACCCAACGACATGTGAGGTAGTATCAGTCTGGCCTGCCTTTGTCCTGTCTCCTTTAGAACATGCTTGCACATGCAGAGCATTTGGGCTTGAAATATGATTCCGTTCTTCTTCCTTAGGGATCCACAAAACCTGAAATAACCTCTCCTGGGGTACAAAAGAATGAGATGGATAATATTCTGGAGCCTTCTGTGAAATATAATCCCTATTATCCCTACAGTAAAGAGAATAACCCTGTAACTCAAACAGAGAAGGCTTGGAAGAGACAATGATTTTTCAGCTGACCTTTTATTTCAATAAATTATTTTATTTTGTATATCAACACAAGTACTATGTTAAAAAAGCTAATGCTATTGAAAGTGATTAGCAAGCACATCTGACTTAGCATTATGTAAACATAATAAAAGTTGGCCTAGGAACAATACCTGCTTTAATCTATTCTGTTTAATAAGCATCTCTAAGGAGTGCATCCCAAAATCCCACAGTTTTCACATCTGCCTTTTTGGGAGGAGAGTGCCTGGGAGCCCATGCTGAGATGCAGCATAACTCCCTAGTGTTACTTGGTTTTCAACATCTTGTGCTTACATGCTGCCAAATGGAATTGCTAGAAGCACTGGTAGGCTGTCACTCTGCAGCTTTCACGGAGTTTGTCCTGCACATGGGAGACCTGACATAGGATTAAATGGAAGTGAAGTCCCCTAAGTATAAGAAAAAGCAGGGTACGATCAATCCTGTTTTGGCAGTCTAGTTGCCAATAAAGCCAGGCCCAGGAAAATTGACCACTCATAGTTTCACTACATTCCCAGGCCATAGTTTTGGCTGCCATCACCAAGGACATCCCAGATAGGAGGTGGAAAATTAACAGCTGTAGACCTAACTGTGGCATTCATAAACCCCTCTGGGCACTGGTTCCTCTTGAAAATTACAGAGTAACAGTATGGCTGCTGCTGCTAAACCTCTGCTGCTCAAACCCTCTGCTCAAGCAGAGCCATCTGCAACCAGTTTGCCAGCACCTTGTACGCGTGGCTTTCGAACATCTCCAGGGAGGATGACTCTACAAGATGCCTGCACAGCCCTGTACCAGTGCTGGGTTTTCCTCATATTAAAAATATGTTTCCTGATGTTCAGAGGGAACCTCCAGTTGGTATTCATTGTCCCTTCTGTTGTCACTGGGCACCAATGGAAAGGTTATGCTCTCCTCTTGTTTGCTACCAGTAAGTGCCCAAGGCTGGACTCAGCTGGAGAGAAATGAACGTGACCCATCAGCCCCCAGGTGGGTGAGAACTGTCCTTCAGGAGCTTGGCTTGCTTAGGCTTTATTAACAGATCTTTTTTTTTTTTTAAGTCCACCTATTCACTACATAGGTTGAAGAAAATTTGTCCAAACTTCCCAACAGTTCTATCCACATTTCTAACAGAATCAGGATTAGCCACCTCTATTAATTGGTTTTTCCAAGTGGGCTGTAAGAATACAGTTGATGTTTGCAAGGTCTGTGTTTTTACCTTTAAAGGAAATGGATACTTTGTTTAGAGATAGATGATGACAGGAATTTCCCGGTCTGCTTATCTGCTACAAGGTGGCTCTGACCTGGAGCAGAAGTCCAGACTTGGGTCAAGTTGCAGTGATGGCTTTAGTGCATCCTGATGACATGATTTTTGTCAAGCATTGGAACAGGCTGCCCAGACTTAAGTCACCATCCATGGAGGTATTTAAATGATGTAGAGATATGACACTTAGGGACATGGCTTGAGAGGTGGACTTGGCTGTGCTAGGTTAACAGTTGAACTTGGTCTGAGAAATCTCTTCCAATCTAAATGATTCTGTGAGTGTCTTTCCAAGGACTCAGATGGCCAACATAGTTGTGCCAAAACAGTCCCCTACAATTATATTCTATCTGTTTCTGTGGCAGAGTCAGGTGGGTTGATCCCACCAGCCAAGCACTCACCCAGTTGCTTGCTCAGTTCTCTCCAGGGCATAAGGGAAGAGAACTGAAAGGACAAAAGGAGGAACACCCTTGATGGATTGAAAAACCTGAAATAATTTTAACAAATGCAAAAGGCTTTGACTGCTTTGATAGTTTTCTCCAGCAGCTAAAAATCAGCAAAAAGTGAGTCATTGTTATCATTTTAACATTTCTGGCTTTATCCTTTAACTAGACACTGGTTCCTTTTGTATCTTTCTCTGCTGAACTAAAAGGCTTTTGAAAACCCAGTGGTTTTTTTTCCATGGAGGTATTAGTAGACTACAATGAAGATTTTTCTCAAATTTCCTGTTTCTCTGTAACTTAAAACCATTAAAGATTTCAGAGGAGATCTCTAAATCCTTGCTGTAAGATACTTCTTTCACCCCATCAGATCATTGTATGGCTCTTTTCTGTAGCCTTTTCATGTCTGTAGTTTGTGTGTATGCATTCCTAAGTGTTGAGTATGTGATCTTCAAAACTGTCCAGATGCCCAGTATCCAGCTCACTGACATTATGGTCAGAGGGAAATTCATACTCTCAGCTGTTTCCTGTTCTTCTTTTTTATCTGTTCAAGAACTATAATAATCTGATTTGTCTCTACATCAAAAGATTAATTCCTGTTGAGCTGAGACTCATCACACTGCCACTCACAGTGCAGCCCATGCATTTGTAGGCATGACTTTAAGGCTTCCTTTTATGACCATGGCCATGTACTAAATAGTCACATAGAAGCCTATTTTGCATAAATAGTTCAAATTCTCCAAACAATCCAGGTTGCTTAAGCAAATATGCACATATATTTGTGTGTGTATACACAAACATCATTTATATTATGTGTATGTATTATGAATTTATATATTTTATGTGTGTGTGCCACTATACCAAAGAGTCCCCATGGTTATTTGCCACCTTGTCAGTTTGTGTCATCCGTAATTGTTATGAGCTCCTGTGCTTCTGGATCTCTGCCAGATCTTCAGCCTGTTCATCTGTCAGAGGCAGCTCTCCATATGAGTTAAGGACCTATGGAAGAGCTGGGCTGTCATAACAGAGAACTGAGAGATGAAGTGGCAGGAGGTGACAAAGTCCTCATTTTTAGTAAAAATGAAATTCTATTGTACTGTAACTTGGAAATTTTCAAACATGCAGGCTTAGCTATTTTAAAGTCAAAAAGCCTAGCAGAAGAGACACTCATACATTGAAGCACTTATGCATTGTCTTTCTCATCATTTGTCTAAGTTGCAGGTCTAAAGGCATATAAATGGACATATTATAAATGTTTGGTCCCTACAGTTTGCTCAAAACAGCTCCATGAAAGCCATCTCCTTACCATAGTACTTTCCTGCCTTATTTTCTCATTCACTTTTCAGTCTTTGAATCCAGCATTAAGATTTCATCTTCACCTTACAGAGGATGCAAAAATATGCTATGTCCTTCATTTTGCTGTTGCTCTGCAATCTTTTGCTAGCTGGATCTGGATGTTGTACCTGCAGACCTGCAAGCATTTTTGCTTGAACAGCTCCTCAAGCTCATACCCACATGCGCATTTTGATTGAGGGTCCACCTACTATAGGGGACAGAGCCTTACATTGCGATGAAAGCACCTCAGAAGAGGTTTTGTGAAATGCCTGTTTCTGAAATGAGGTTTGTTCTTTGGGAGGAAAGCAGGTTAGGCAGGAAAACAAAAAACTTTTGTTTTGACACTTTCAGGTTGATGGCACAACAGCTTGTTGAGAGAGCAGGCATATGTGCCAGGGTGTTACTCCCCTTTGCCAAAGGCAAAGTGTCATCTTTCTCTGCAGATACTCTGCTAGGAGTGGAAACAATTATGCTTACTTTGGTGAACTTTATGATTCTGGGAGACAAAGGAGTGTCACAGGAGAGTTGGAGTGAGTATTAATACTCAGCACTCACCAGCTCTACTCTCTGTCTGTTGAAGGGCTGCAGTTGCTTGCCATGCTGCAGTGGTTAAACCCCTTCCTGACTGTTTAGCTCAGTGTGGTTTGCTATCTCTCTCACACAAACACATAAACTTTGTATACAACCAACATAATGCAGGCAAAAATTATTAATGAGCCCAGTGAGAACTTCTCATGGATGTAAAATGACTAAGGATTCTTGTACTGTGTCTCTTAGAGTTGTTTGGTTGCTCATTCTGTGTGGTGTGGTTGTGCTGCTGTATACCATCCCTGGTTCAATTTGGCTGGAAGACAATAAGCCTATTCTGCCATTTATTAACTGGCTGGAGGGCATTCTGGAGAGTTTAAAATAAAATAAATTTTCAACTATAAAATGAATTTTAGCATAAATTTTAAACCATAAAACTTGAACAGCTAAGCCTGTGGTTTGAAGGTGTTAAATTGGAGCTCCAGGGCATGCACCAGCTTCTGTAATGACTGTTGAAATTCTGCTTTGGGAAAATGTCCAGTCATGCAGGCAGCTGCATTTTAGTTGAAAATGATGAAAACTAGTAGTACAACATTTCCATTATTTAATATTGGGGCAGTATTAGTGTGACTAAGCTCCTTTGAGGATATGAAGCTACAGTGGGGGTAAAGAAGCACTAACCAAACAAGCTAATACATTTTCCAGTTCTATCATATATTAGACAAAGAGATCATGGTAACACTTTCTACAATGCTGAGGGATTGTGATTACTATTTCTGTGGTGCTGCTAGTGAACTGATATTCAGGCTATGTTTATCTGGTTAATAACTTCTTGAATATATGACTTGTAAAGCTTTAACATCATGCCTTAAAGACTAAAGGCATGATGTTAAATTGAAATTTAACATGGTAAATTGAAAATACTGTTTAAGCTTGGAGCTATCAGTGCTCTAGTTTGGATATTCCATGGAAACATTAATTAAAAGACCCTAATGGATAGAAGATATAACCCCAGCTCCTGCTTAGCATATAGCACCCCTAGAGCTGGTCATTAGAGGCAAGGGTCTGTTAAACCAGAAGATAGGGAGGGATGAGAAGAAGGTGTTTCTGTATACACTGGGGGAAAAAAGACTGCCTAAAATAATTGTCAGAGGTGGCTCCTGTAGTCATCATTAGCTATAAAAGCAGAAAAGACACAGATCTAAAACTCTCCAGGACATGACAGCCTTAAAAGACATTACAGGTACTGATTAGTCAGAATCACAGGCAAGTGGCAGCACTGCAGAACCCAAGGAAAAATTTCTTCATTAAATATCATTTTAACAATGTGTTTGCTATTTGATCTTCTGGTAAATTTCTCCTGTTATTGTCAAACAGTGGCTTTTAAGTGTTCCCTTATTTGCAAAGCTTAAGCAGTTATAGGGCTGAAAGATCAGACATAAGGCACTCCATTCCCTGGGGTATGGATACCTTACAAACCCCATCTGGAGAGCATTGTCATAGTGACCAGCATATCCGAGCTCTCCAAAGGCTAGAGGAAGCACCTAGATGGAAATGGAAATGGCAAAGTTTCTGCATAAAGAGCTTTTCATGCTGATCACAAGATGTTATGATTCAAGATCATGGATAAAATATCAATGCCTCAGGAAACAGACTGTGATAAGTGAAACACCAAAGGTTGCTGTCACATAAGCCACATGAACTGCTCACATGAACAGTCACATTTTATTCAGCACTACTGCACAGGGAAGGCATTGGTAAGCATGGATACATGTGCTGAGGAATGCCCTGTGTTCCTAAGACACAAATCCCTCCAGAGGAGGCAACAAGGCTGGTGAGGGGCTTGGAACACAAACCCTTGTGAGGAATGACTGAGGGAGTTGGGAGTGTTTAGTCTGGAGAAAAGGAGACTCAGAGGTGCCCTTATCACTCTCTGCAATTCCCTGAAAGGTGGCTGTAGTCAGGTGGGGTTGGTCTCTTTCTCCAGGGAACAACTGACAGAACCAAAGGTCACAGTCTCAAGTTGCATCAAGGGAAATACAGGTTGGATATTAGGAAAATGTCCTTTACAGAAGGAGCGATAAAGTTCTGGAATGGCCTGCCCAGGGAGGTGGTGGAGTCACCATTCCTGGATGTGTTGAAAAAAAGATTGGATATGGCACTTGATGCCATGGTTTAGTTGAAGTGTTCAGGCACGGGTTGGACTCAATGATCTTGAAGGTGTCTTCCAACCTAGTGATTCTGTGATTCTGTGAATAAGTTCCTATTGGAAAGAAAGTGGGAGCTGGTTGCCAGTTTATTGGGTGTCCTTGGTATTGATGGAGCTGGTGGAAAAGACATTGGGTTTTAACATCAAGGGTTTGCTCTAGAATTGGTACGCTCCCCTACATGTTACCCAATGGGCGACAAAGGCTCCTTGGATTCCTCACAAGAGGTGGTCTGTAGCTCACTAAATCATAGCCATGTTTTGTGTGTGCCAGGCAGGAAACACTTGTGATGTGCTTGTGAAGTTTTACATACCCTGTTTGCAGCGCCTCTTGCACCTGACTAGACTACAGACACCTGATCAAATGGACCTGAAAGTAGGGTGACAGCAACAGGTGACAGGACCTTCTCCACAAAAGTCACCCCTGTGCCAAATCAGCACAGGCAAAATGTATGTGATGCCACCAGTACAGTGGAGGAGATTCTCACACAGGCGTTGGGGTTTACCCAGCACAGAAATCCTGGAGTCCCTATCTGGTGGACTTTGATAAGAGCTTTAACTTTTACACCAGATGTTCTGTGCCTTGCTTGTTCTGATTTATTAACAATATATAAAATGATCCAATATTTGGCTACTGCCTTTAAATCACAGGATTTTCCATTCTAAATGACAACCTTTGCATTTTATTAGTGTGGCTTAGTCTTTATTAGGCCTTTACTAACCCCATATATCATACAAACACTCTTAGAAGAAGCTTTTGTACATATTATAAATTACTTTGTGGAATGACCACATCCACTGGCATACCTGAGAATATGATAGGCTTCTGCCCCAGGTCTTGGCAAGCACATAAGAAAAGGAAGCATTTGTATTTCACTAACACCAAAAGGGGAAGGTGTGGACTTGTGGTGGGGGTGGCAGATGGGGGTGGAGTGGCCTCCTGAATCCAACAACGTCTGCTGTGACCAAATCTCTGTGAGCCATGCAAAAGTGTTTTGCTTCTCTTCCTCAGTTTCCCCATTCCTGAAAGGCGTATTTTTATTCCTGGAGAGACACAAGAATTGATTGAATAATGTCTGTAAAACAGCGAAGAGAGAAGCACTGTGTAAATGCCAGGGTGGATTATTGCTATTCAGTCTTCCAAAGGAGCGTCAAACTATGTTTTGCATTTGAGCTTAGCCAGATCTTTGGAGCGAAACTGAGAGCTGTATCTTAAATATTCAGGAGCTACTATTTAACAGTCTCTGTAAGCACAGCCAGACAGTGTTTGCTGTGTGCCCTGAGCTGCATTTGCCTTACTCACAATTCTTTTTGCTTTACCTGGGAATACACTGTTATGTATTAGTATATTAACAACATTGGTCAGTATTACCAATTTGCTGCTAATTTCCATGGATTCTTCCTCATTTTTCTTCAACTCAAATATCAGAATGCTATTTTTAAAGCCACTGAGAGGTATACATTATGAGTGTGAATTCCTGGAAGACACATGTTTGCAGAAGTTGCTGACAGCACTGTTTGGCCCATCTGAGCAAGGACTGTGAAAGGACAAGAAATCATGAATGCATACTGAGCAAATTCTAGCAGTGATTCTGTGTCATCCCCTGGCAGTGATAAAGACTGGCAAATATCTTCATCTACATATAAGACCTCACAACCATTTCTGGTATCTTATTATAGTAATTATTTCTTTTTCCTGTGTTTTACAGTATTTCCACATGAAGCAAATTTCTCACCCTTGAGCCTCAGGCCCCAGATGTTTTGGAGAGAGTTGTTCTGCATTTTGTGGGTCTGGGCCACCTGTAATGTGGATAATCTCACCTAAGACTTTCTTCACTGGAATCACTTCAGTGAAAGCTCGCAAGTCCAGAGACTGAGATAAAAGCAGGAGATAAAAGCAGTGTTTCATGTCCCTTGAGACCATGCTCCTGCAGGGAATGGGCTATCCACTCCTTGCAAAAAGATGAATCCTATATCTCTGAAGGAGCCTGTGGTTCACCAGGAGCTGATGTGACAGGCTTAGTTCCTTGCATATTTAAAAATGGTGCTGCCAAGAGAACGCTCTTGGGTGTGCATCAAAAAGTTTTCCAACAACTTGGAGTGCATTCCCCTGCTTCAACAACAGTCCATATCCTCAGGCTCACCAGGTTATAGAACAGTCACAGCCTGTTCTAGATGTCCTACACTTTGGGTACTGCTGAAGGCAATGCTATAAATGTATTCCCTTTTCTCCTCTGCTTTGTGGTGGTCCTGCTCTTAAGGTCCTTATGTTTTCTACAGAAAGAACATCCCATTTGCTGTCAGGTATCTTGTGCCTCCTGCCTGCAGAGTCCGCAGTGGTATCTAGCTTTGCCCAGATATTCACCATCCTCCCCTTTGCTCCATCCAGCCACTGGGACTGAAGTTTCAGCATTCCAGTGGAGGGGATCAAGGTCTCAGCTCAGCTACTTGACTGTGGAGGAGCTTACTTGTCTTATTCAGCCAGTTGTGCCTCTGTCTCCCACTCTGCTCTCTCTGACCTGAAAGGTCTGCAGAGGAGGGTGCTTCTCCTGCATGTCCCAATCCAGTAGTGCATTTCTGAAGTGATTACAGTAGGTACTAGATGGGTAGCCAAGATAAGCGTGTAACAGATGTCCTTCTGTTTTCTCTGTCTCTGCCAATGACTACAACAACATGAAAATTCTTAAGTTCATTGTATCACAGGACATTCTGAGTTGGAAGAGATCCACAAGGATCATTGGGCTCAACTCCTGACTTTGCACAGGACCATCCCCAAGAATCACACCATGTGCCTGAGAGCATTGTCCAAACTGCTCTTGAACTCTGTCAGGCTGGTGTGTGACCACTTCCCTTGGGAGCCTCTTCCAGGGCCCAACCACCCTCTGTGTGAAGAACCTTTTCCTAATATCCAACCTAAACCTTCCCTGAAACAAGTTCAGGCCATTTCTTTGGGTCCTGTCACTGGTCACCACAGAGATCAGCGTCTGCCTCTTTGCTTCCCCTCTTCAGGAAGCAGTAGACTATGATGAGGTCTCTTCTATTTGTTTTCTTGCTTTCTTCCCTGAGCTGATTCTCTTCTTCAGGTCTCCCTGGCCCACACCTCTGCACATTAAGGCCTTTCAGTTCTCTGAAAAAGGAAAGCATTGCATGAAATAATAGGCCACAGCACCTTTGTGACATTGCATGAAATAATAGGCCATAGCACCTCTATGAAAGGGGCTGTGTTGATTGAGAATGGTTTTACAGAGCTGTATAGTCCATGGTTTGACTCTAAAATCACCAAAGTGATGTATTTTTTAATGGAAAACCTTGTTCTAGAAGCAGGTGATTCACAGCAAATCAAGATGTGGTGCTGCAGTGTTCTCTTCAGCAGAAACTATGTCTGGAAGGCATTTCCTGAGATTTGATATAGACCATCAGTGAGTTTAGATAAAACTGTAATTAAGAACTCCATGGTTAATGCAAGTAAAATGATGAGTGGAGAAGTGGATCATAATCTTTAAATGTGAGGCTGAGTAAAACTGTCTAAGCTAGAATCTGCCACCTGAAATTTTTAAATTTGGCTGCAAAAAAATTCTAATTCTGCATTTATATGTATAATTAAGAAGCCTAAATGCCAGAAAGGATCAGAATTGTACTGCTGATGTTTTCATGAGATCATATACTACCCTACAGGTTCACTGGCAAAGGCAAATTACTTTACCTGGACTTCAATTCTTGGTCTTTTTCAGTATCTGTCTGGATACTTTGCTATAAGAGTCAAAAAATCTGACCACTTTGTATTGTTATCAATGTAACTGAGTAAAATGCATGGTTTATCTTTTATTTATTAGAAAACATAGCCCTAATTTTGAATTTGTTTAATTTTCAAATCAAATAAAAATGCTCTGTACTAATGTCTGTTCAACTTCCTCTGAGCTGATATCAAACTATTGTTGCTTCAAACTAATTCTGGTTTTGTGCTGGCCTTTTGTACTTTGGACCACCAACTACTTTTTGTGGATGTTGGAATTTTCATTGGGCTCTCCTGTTTTCATCTTAGTACATTATCTGACACTGCATTGTACCATCTGCTCTCTGAGGCAAAAGAAAGCTCTTGTTTACTTTTCGAGCAATATTTTCAACTTTGTATGGATGATCAGATGATGTCCCTGACTTTTTCTGGTGCTCTAAACAAAATGGTGCCGTAATAAAGAAGAAATATTCTCTACAATTTTTTTCTTGCTGAACTGGTTTAATTGATGAAGCAGGGTGGATCTCTGCATCTACATTGAATTTGTGAAGCCTTTACTGATTCAAAATATAATGTAGATAATGTGGGACAATGCCATACTTTAAGTGATTTTCCAAATGACTGCATGGACTGACATGTAATTCAGATGAGTCCTCTGCTATCCCTCCATGTATGTGTTTTATGAATGGTCTTTAGTACATTATTAGTGGATAAAACAATTCAAAAATTTTCAATAGGATCCATACTTAGTGTCACAGGTCAATTCTCTTTATTTCCTTTTGCCCAGTTAATGATTTTGTTATCCTCTCAGTTAAATGCCAAATCACCCCTCAGAAACAAGCCAGCTTAGCTTGCTTATGCAAACGTATTCAAACCTCCTTAAATCTAGAAAAAAGCTCCAAGATCTGATATAAGTGAGGTCTTTGGTTAATTTTTTGAGACATAATTCAGAAGGTTCACAGATGCACAGTGCTGGAAAAAAGAACATTCAAAGAGCAAGACTATTTCACTTTGGGGTGGAGGTTCAGGTCAGAGCCCATTCCACCCAAAGTACTTCACCTCTGGTCTGAGCACAAATAGGAGTGGTTTTGCTTTGGAGAAAGATTATTGCCCTCTCACTGACAATGTGTGCTGGGGCAGAACATGTGACTGATGATACTTATGGCTTGTTTCAAGTGATGTCACTGATTGCTTTTGTGCATGAGTCGCAGGATTCTGTTATACAGAAGTATTGAGTGTTCTCTTACGGTAAGGGAAACCAAACAGCCCCTTTACCTGCTGGCTGGATGCTAATGTCCCTTGCTGTGTAAGCTTTAATACTTCTAATAATATCTTCCATCTTAAGACATGGTAATATTAGTTATGGGATCCTGAGGACAGCCTTTTCATTATTGTCCCAAAAGGAATGATAGCAGTAATGGATGGGAAAGGTAGGGTAAAATAATGGGAAAGGTATTGTGCAAAATAATTCAGATGAAAAACATCTGAGTGCTTCCCTACCCTCAGGAAGGATGCAACCTGAGATAGGAACATGTGTGTGCTGATTTAGAATAACATTTCCTTCCTATGTTAGTCTCTATGAAAATGTGAACAGGTGTTAGTAAGCTAGTGTTACATTCTGACAAAATCCTTTCAACAACAGGCCTGGGCTTGCACCAGCTCAGGGGCAGGAGCCAGGAGAGATGGAAAATAGTAAGTAAGGTCCTCCTAGAGGTGTAGTGCAGCTTACCCAGGTTTCAGGGATCTTCTTCCCTTGCTTTGCTCCTCTCTGCTCCATCCCTTGGGTAGCACTACATGTCAGCAGCATCTGATCACAGGCAATGGAATGAGACTTGGGCTGTGCCAAGAGCTGGAAGTATGTATGCTGGTGAAGCAGAGGCAACAGGCTGGGGCTGCCAGCCTGACACTGCTGCCAAGAAAAGATGCCAGGGACTTTTCCCTCAGGCTCATTTACCTCCCCCAGGGACGAACCTTGGCTGTCCTGAAGTAGGAGAGTTGGGGACTGCCTTTTGTAATGCTCTTGCATCACTCACTGAAGGAAAGGAGAGGGGTGGGGTGGAGAGGGGTGGGTAGGGGAGGCTCTTTGGACTTATCCAGCTGTGCGCTGGCAAAGGAAGGGCCAAGAAGGAGAGGCAGTAGCTCAGCAGATGTTGGGCTTGTCAGGCTGGTTTTGCCTTGCATCAGGGTGGCACCTCTGTGCTCCATGTGCGGCTCCATGTGGCATGTGTGGCTCCAGATTCCTCACGTGTATGTATTTGTAAGGAGCACATGCTGTCAAAAGTAGAGTACAACCCACCTGCCTGCTTTCTGAAACCTTATTTTGATAGAACAACAATGCACAGCCACAAATGTATGACAAATGCCCAAAATTTAACCTGTACATCTAGTTTTTAAGTTTTTTTGCCTTTGCTTGCAAGTTAGATGGCCCTCAGCTACAACAAGGAGAATTCTGTCTGCAGGCTTCTTTCTGGTCTTCATCCACACAAAATCTGTGTGGACACAGCCCTGCAAACCTTTTTATGCATCATATGGTAGAATTATTCAACCCAGTAACAGCCTGCATCTACAAATTCGGGTGGTGAGGATAAAATGTGGATAAAGGGTGGAAAACATGTTGCCTTGTGCACAAGAGTGGCAGCTGATGCCCCAGTTACTGTACACCTAGACCACTTGCAACACTCAGGGGGGCTCAAAGACACCTGCTTCTGAAAAAATATTTCCACTTGAAAATTCTAATGGAGGTATTTTGGGAAAGGAAGAAATAGACTACTATCCCAGACCTATGAGTGTAAAAAAGCCAAAAAGAGGCCCACAGTACTAAAACTTGTGAACATCAGATCTGCTAATGGACTTAATACAGGTCTTCATGTACATAATTCAGCTGAGAATAGTATTTAGCCTTGTTATTTTATTACATAAAAACTGACTGGAGTCTGGTATGAATCTCTGAACACTCAAGCCAATTTTCTTCCCATTATCTATAGCAAAATGAAAAGTTAAAAGGATAGTGCTTCAATAATTTGATTAGTTTTACTCTAATTGAAACTTTTTTCCTTTTGAGTGGAGAGAGAACAGGTGCCTAATTAGAGCCCACAATAACTCTCACACAGATATAATTAAGCAGGAAGATCAATAAAAATTTCTTCTTGCTAAACAGTTGCCACTTTGGAGATAGATGTTTAAGTGTGCAAAAATAAATCCTTTCCATGGGGATGAGAGCACTCTTTGGGTAAAAGATTTTACTTATTTATCTTTCTAGTGGCCATGGTACTCATGAAGAGTATGGGCCAGCTTGTTAGGAAAGAGTTTTGCTGTTACTGAAAGATTATATGAGTGTATACAGAAGGTTTTATTTAAAAGTAAATTCTGCAGGAAATTGTTAGTTTTCCAAGATCTTCTTTCTGGAACTTTTTATGAAGTACGTTAAAGAAATTTTATTTTTAATATATTAATGGAACAACTAGAAATACCTTAAATGGGTCAGACTGTTTGGTCCTGTCCTGAGCAGATGCTGGCTCCAATGTGAATTTGGCTGTTCTTGATGTGCACGGCTAGTGCAATGCGAGGTACAGAGAATATCAGAATTTGGAGGACCTGTGGTCTCCCTTGAAGGCAGAGAAGCCCTTCAGAGAGAGCTTGACAAATTAAAGGGCTGGGCAATCACCAACTGAAGGAAGTGTAACAGGAACAAGTGCCCAACTCTGCACAGCGGATGGGGCAGCCCTAAATATGCAGACAGTCTGGGAACTGAGATGCTGGAAAGCAGTGCCGCAGAGAGGGACCAGTGGGTCCTGGTTGATGGCAAGTTGAACATGGTCAGCAGTGCCCTGGCAGCCAGGAGGGCCACCCGTGTCCTGGGGGCATCAGGCCCAGCATGGCCAGCTGGGCAAGGGAGGGGATTGTCCTGCTCTGCTCTGCACTGGGGCAGCCTCACCTCCAGTGCTGGGGCAGCTCTGGGTGCCACAATAGCCTCATGCAAGGCTAGAGAGTGTCCAAAGGAGCACCCCGAGGATGCTGAAGAGCCTTGAGGGGAAGCCCTATGAGGAGCAGCTGAGGTCACCTGGTCTGTTCAGCCTGGAGGACACTGAGGGGAGACCTCATTGCAGCCTACATCTTGTTCTGGTGAGGGGAAGAGGATGGACAGGCACTGATCTCTTCTCTGTGGTGACCAGTGACAGGACCCACAGGAATGGCCTGAAGTTTTGTCAGGGGAGGTTTAGGTTGGATATCAGGAAAAGGTTCTTCACCCAGAGGGTGGCTGAACACTGTGGCTGAACACCAGAGGGTGGCTGAACAGCTCCCCAGGAAGTTGTCACAGCACTGAGCTTGACAGAGTTCAAGAAGTATTTGGACAATGCTCTCAGACACATGGTGTGACTATTGGGGTGTCTTGTTCAGAGCCAGGAGCTGGACTTACTGATTCTTGTGGGTTCCTTCTTACTCAGGATATTCTATGATTATCACAGAATCAAAGAATTGTTTTGATGGACTATCATCCTGCAGTGATGGATTCAATTAAAAAAAAAGAGCCAATTGCATTGTCATTTACTGTGGTGGATACCTCGCCTGGAGGGCACAGCTAACATGAAAAATAGCACAGATAATCTCTCAAATGAGCATAGCTGTTGTGTGTCCTTTCTTTTTAGTGTCCTCAGCACGGATCCTTCATTTTTGAACCCTCAGACAGTGTTGTAAGGAGAAGAAACCATAGAAAAAGCAAGTTTAATGAAAGGAAATATTTGATTAAAAGTAAAAGAAATACTAACTTTTCATTGGGCCATGATGATCTCAGAGGTGAAGGCACTTGTTTTCACAGCCAGTTTTGGTGCTCTGCCTACTATAGTGTGTCTTGGATGACATAAGCATAAACACACAGTTCACCATCTGGCAAGTCCCTCCATTCCTAATATATCTTGTGAAAGTATCTTCTTTGGAAAGGGCTGCAGTATTTCTGGTAATGGCATTATAGGGTCTGAAAATGCACTCTACCATAATGTTCCAGGTAGCAAAGGCTCAGTTCTAGTGAAAATCGTGGAGAAGTGCAGTGGAATTCTCTACTCGTGGCAAATGTGTTCTTCCTGCTTAATGCACCTCTAATAAAACACCATGATGATTGGGCCTTGAAAATTCCTAATTTTCTTAAAATTTGAAAAGTCCTAATGTCAAATCCCAGCTGGTGTTTTATGGTACCATTCGTTAAAATATTTTCTTCTCTGAAAAGAAAACCAGAGAAGTGGCAGTAGATCTTCTGAGCTAAAAAGTTACTATTTCATTACTTAAAAAAAACCATAATAGTGTACATCAGATCCAAAATTATATTATTACTGAAATTACTTTACACTGTAAATAAGATCTGCCCTGCATATAGTGCTGGTGTACTGAACATTCTTAAATGTCCCATCAAGTAATCCTTATTAACTGCTGTCTGTATCTTTTTGCTTACTATTAGTTATCAACTGGCAAAGAGTCCCTTCCAACCAAACCATTTAATGCTGCTTTGTTGCTCAAATTAAAGTTGTGGAAACTTCACACTGAAGGTAATTATTAAGCAGATTAAGTTATATTAAAGAAAGGAACAGGAAAAAAAAAATAAAGGATTCTGATAGTCTGCACTTCAAGACAAATGAAAGATATATTCTGCTGCTCTGCTTTTTAATGCTTCACTGAAATTCTTAAGCAGTATGCTACTGGCCCTCTTGATGTTTGCTTGTAGATCACAGCAAACAGAAAATGCATGCATAATGAGAATGATCAAGTCTCATTAGAACATTAAGACTATTGTAGACAGAGACTGTGTAATACCAGCTTTTGTCTGTGACTATAAGTGTCTCATGAATACTTGAAGAACTGACTTGAATTGCTAGCACAGAAAAAAATGTGTTTCTGCATTTGATCCCTTTTTTGTGCTTTGCATTTTTTAAAAAAATATTTTAATTTTTTTAAATTTTTTTTTCCATTATTGCTGCTAGTAATTATTTGTCTGGGAAGGAAACGTGGAGAAGTCAATGTGAACCAATTATTGTGTAGGTCATGTCTGCTATTAAGCAGTCCTTAGCACTGATCATTCTTTCTCAGCCAGGCTAGATACTCCGGAATATTCTTCTCTAATATTATTGGGTTGTTGGGTTAGTTGGTTAGTTGGTTGGTTGGTTGGTTGGTTGGTTGGTTTTTGCCAAGCTGGATAAGAAGCAGTGGAAACACTGCTGGACACCCAGCTCTGCAAACCCAGTTCAATCCACATTGACAAGAATATGAAAAGTTTCTTGCTGCCTTTGTGCTGAGCCAGTTACCCTGTTAGTTCAGCTGGACTTCCATAGAATGGAAAGATAGAAGTAAGCTGTGTTTTTTTCTTATGAGTCCTATGCAAGCAATCTAGTCCCCAGATAAAGTGTTTATGTGTTTTGGGCAAGGAAGTAATTTGTTTACTCTTTTTTTTTCTACCATTGCTTGTTAGATCATAATGAAAATGTGCTCATCTTGAGGGGAAATCTAAGGAATGAAAGCAATGTAAAGATTTAGGTAAAGCATTTCAGCTGTAGCCCTAAGGTAGAAGAAATGCACCATGTTGACCAGGATTCATACAGGCATGAATCCTGGTCAACATGGTGCATTTCTTTCTGTTTATTTACAAAGTTTAAGTTTTGAGAATTAACTGTTCGAAGTTAAGGAGAATTTGGGAGTAAATGGTAGGACTAAAAGTTTTTGTTCCTCATACTATCTATCTTTATCTTAGTAAAGATTTTTCAGATTCATGGGTTTTATAATATTAGACATGGATAGAAAATGTGATGAGACTCCATGAACAAAACTCCAGAGAAGCTGGGGTCCTCCTCCAACCTGTGACTTGATTGCTCTGTGCAATGTAAATTAAAGTTTCATGGTCTCCTGGTCACCTGAGGACAGTGAGGTTGGTCCCTCATTTCTCTTGCGGTGTGAGTGGATTTGCACTTATAATTTCCCCTCTCTAGGACAAGCTGCAGTTGTCCTCATAGTGAATGTTGTCACTCCCAGGTCTGTTGCAGCTGGTAGAGATCAGAAAATCCCTTTGAAACCTGCCTAAAGGACATGGAACGGACACAGAAAAACTACCTTCTATTGCTGCCTCCTAAGAATGGAGGAGAGAAAAGAAAGCCATGTGGCTGAGCTACAAATGTGAAGTTTCTGCAACTTCCTTTCTTGTCTATTACAAACCAGAGTGTCCCCACAGCAAGCAGCTTGTGTCTGCAATCTCTCTGCAGCTGACCTCCTCAAACACCACCAACTTTCCTCACTCTCATTGGGCTTGTTCTTCTTCACTTCTGGCAGTGCCATCACTGGGCAACCTTGTGGTTTTCAGAGGTGTATAGTGTAACACATTTTTTAATTCATTTGGATGAATACAGGAGAAATGTGCTGTTAATGAATGTTTACATGTAGTTAAGTCTGTTTGGATCAAAATTGGTCACACAAGTTGCCTGACCACACAGGCCTGTTCAGTGTGGCCGAGGCACTGGAGGGCAGGGATGCCACTCCAAGGGGCCTGGACAGCCTGGAGAGGTGGGCCTGTGCAAACTTCTGGAAGTTCCACAAGGTCAAATGGAAGGTGCTGCACCTGGGTCAGGGCAATCCCAGACATGGATACAGGCTGGTCAAAAAATGGATTGAGAGCCATCCAGGTGAGGTGGACTTGGGGATATTGCTGCACAAGAAGTTCACCGTGACCCAGCCATGGGCACTCCCAGCCCAGAGAGCCACACGTGTCCTGGGCTGCATCCAGAGCAGTGTGGGCAGCAAGGCCAGGGAGGGGATTCTGCCCCTCTGCTACGCTCTGCTGTGACCCCACCTGCAGGGCTGCATCAGCTCTGGGGTCATCAAAATAAGAAGGATATGGACCAGCTTGATTTGGTCCAGAGGAACATCACAAAGATGATCAGAGGGCCGGAGCATCTCCCCCATGAAGAAAGGCTAAAAGTGCTGGGTTTGTTCAGCCTGAAGAGGAGAAGGCTGTGGGAAGACCTTATAGCATTTTCCAGTACCTAAAGGAAGCTACAAGAGAGTTGAAGAGGGACATTTTACTAGGGCATGTGGTGACATGACAAGGGGAAATGGCTTTAAAATGACAGTAGGTTCAGATTGTATATTAGGAAGAAATTCTTTACTAAAAGGATGGTTAGGAACTGGAACAGGTTGCCCAGAGAAGTTGCTGCCCCATTCCTGGAAGTGTTTGAGGCCAGGCTGGATGGAACTTTGAGCAACCAGGTCTAGTGAAATGTGTCCCTGCTTGTGGCAGGGAGTTTTGCATTGGATGTAAAGTCTCTTCCAATGCAAACCATACTATGATTCTAGGCTTCCATGATTATTAAACAGATGAGCTTGCAGGAAAAATTGTGGTCAAAGCACTTTGGGGATATTAGACTCAACAGAATTTTGTTATTGGAATCTGGTATAAGACCTTTAAGTTATATTTTCTTGGATCCTTCCATGTAGGTAGATGCATTATTATTAGATAGAGCAGTACTTACTGTAATGACAGTTTGCTGGGTTGTCACCTGATACACATACAGAGCTCTGTCACAGTCAAAGAAGCCAATGTAGTCTCTAGAAATATATTAAGAATTAAGATCAAGTATATGATTCTTGAGATAAAAGTGAGAGAAAAACATGCTGAGGACAATGGGAACAAAGCCAGTACCTCATTTGATTGTTTTCTGCCCCACTCAGATGAAATACAAATGGAAAAATCAGTAGTAGGTGAGAACAATACTGGAAGGCATGTTCAGCTTAGTTGTATTTTGTTTCTAAGATGATAATTAAAACAATTTAGAAACATTCCTTCTTAGGAAAAAGTGGAACAGGAGAGACTCTTGTCAGAAAGAAGAAACTATGAACTCTTGGGTGTAGGCACCCAAATACAAAACTTGCACTCATAACCAGGCTCAAACATTTGGGTTGCCTCTCCTCTGCCATGGAAGTTAACAAGCTTATAGCATAAAGAACCAGCCTCAGCAGATTATCTGTTTAAAAGGCTGGAAATTAATAACTTAAATGGTAACACCATGATGTCAGGACTTACCAAAATACCATAAATTACCAGGACCATTTCGCTGCAGTTGCAGAATCATTAATGGCACACTTTACTCAACAAAAAACAGACGAACAAAAATTATTAGCCCTGGTTTCTGAGGGAAAAGCCTAAATGAAACTTTTTCAGTCACCTTTGCTCTGATAGTTTGAGAATGGACACCAAAAAAATTTGGTAGAGACAGATTTCTCAAAAATAATTGAGTGTATAGAAGCCTTGTGGGAAATTGAAAGTTGGCTATAGGAAAATCTGTAAATGGTTTCTCCACTAACAGCAGAGAAAAAGTGAACCTCTACCACTACTTTTTTGGCTGTCTGGCCATGAAGAGTCATCATCTACGTAACCTTGAACCATGTAGAGCCATTTTGATAGTAGAAGGAGTGAAGTAGGTGTTTCAGGAATGCAGAGAGAAGCTGAAAGACATGCTAGGTAAAGAGTAGAGGGAAAGAAAGTTAATATTGTTAATACATTGCAGAAGTATAGGCCACAAATCTGTACAAAATCAGGCTTATTTTCTAGTTATATTGAATGTCTTTTAAGTGGAAAATAATAGGTATCAGAAGCAAAATAACAGTTCATCAGATGGTGCTCCAGTTGTAAGGCACTATATATAATGTGGAATGTCTGTAGCTTTTAGACTTTACTAGCACAGGTTTTTCTCACATTGTTATGTGTGAGCAGAAGTTACTATTTCACAATATACTGCCAAGTGCTAACCTTTCTTGAAGTAGAAAAAGCAGTTTTAGGGAAGAAAAAATTCTACTGAAAGCTCATGGTGTGTCTTTGAACAAAAAAAAAAAAAAAGGACATACAAGTTTTATTACACTTACCCAGCTGAGGGACACAGTTAATTTTGAATATAGGTGATCAAATGCAAGATACCTCTTATGGCAATAGTGTTCCCTTTCCTCAGAGGACTGGGTGCTACAGATCCCATCTCCCAGATCTTTAGAGAAAGGACCCAGCTACAGCCTCTAGTCACTGCTGTCTGCCCTTTCTCTGCAGGGAGCCTGGCAGCCTAAACAGATTCTGAAAAAAAAAAATCTGAACAGCCTGTTAAGTTTATAATTGATAAGGGAAGGTCGGATGCTTAAGCTACTGTCTCTCCAAAAATGTCACATGCTCCACCTCTTTCTTGTGAAGTGAATAACTTTAATTGTCAAGAATTCTGTGTAAGATTTGAACATTCTGACATTCTTTTCTGTTAATTTTCCAGAGCGTTAATATGGTTTGACCATCTCCAACACACAGACAAGCTTCTGTATGAGTAAGTGGGCTACTTTGCTGAGGCACCAGACCTGTGGCTAACACTTAAAACCCCTGGCAGGGGAACCTGGCAGCAAAGAGCTGCCCACATCTAGATGATCTTTATTTTTGCCAGTTTTATGCTGTTCTTGTCATGAAATATCCAATTGCTTTTATTCATGCTTGTAAGATTTTACTTTTCAGATACATCTTGCCTGGGTTGGGTTAGGTGGTCCAGCACATGGATTTGGATTTGAAGGAGGCCTGGATAAGAGTTTTGAAACTAACCCCAAACTGTGTCTTAAGAGTGACAAGTGGGAACTGGCATTCAGATTCAGTGATATTTACCAAAGCTAGACAAATATATGTTCACCTTTATGTCAGAATTAAATACCAATGGTTTTCATAATTTTTAAGGAGATGGCTTTCAGAACAGAAATGGTGATGTCAGTGCTCTGTTGAGATGTGAGGAAACTCAGCACTACATCTTGTGCTCAAATCTGGCCTTTGAAAATGTTTTAATTTGGAAGTGTGTCCATGCAGTATATTCACCTATCTTCATTGATTATTCCAGCCTTTTACATTCACTTTCATAGCATGAGCCACAAAAGAGATCTCAGTCTTCAGTATTTCTGCAAGAGAAAACTGAGACTGTCCTACCAATTTTAGAAAGTGCTGTCCCATCTGGCTCTTCAGCCAGAACACCTGAAAATTCCCTTAGTCTCTTTGCTGTAAATCCTGCCCTCCTACTTACAAGCTCTGCTCTGCAAAACTCAGGCACATATACCAGTTACAAAATAAGACATGGGAAATAATCTTGCCTAACTTCACTCAGCACAGGCAGTCAGCACCTGCTAGATGCTTCCACCATGCCCGACAGAGGCAATTTCTGATGGCTCTGAAGATGGACATGCTGCCGGCACAATTAGAGAGGTTGGTAACACCTCTGTGATGACATGTTTAAGAAGAAAAGCAAAACAGCATGTGCACAGTTTTTTCCAGTGGTGGCGATGAGCCGTAGCCGCCGCCATCTTGATGCGGCCTGCGGCGGGCCTTGCCTGCCTGGCCGCCCCTGGGCAGCCACGCCGTGGGCAGAAGGGCAGAGGCGGTGGTGGCTTTCCCTTCCCAGACTCTGCATGAAGGGAGATGTTAAATGGTGCCAACGCCATGGCAGCCATCACTGCCCGTGTCATGGCAGCAGGGTCACCTGGCTGGCAGCAGAAACACAACGAGTGACTTCCCAATGTGGAACCTCTCGGCACTGTGGGATCGTGCAGGAATCTCTGAATTGGTAGAACTTGTTGACAATGGTACCTGCACAGAGCAGTTTTTCTTCTCGTCAGAGAAGAGGAGGAAATGAGGACATGTGAGAGAAAACAACATGGTGGCATTGAGGTCAGTGATGCCGCAAGGGGAAGGAGGTGCTCCAAGTGTCAGACGTGAGATGAGGATTGTGGTGAAACAAGCTGTCCCCCCGTGATGCATGAAGTCCATGGGGGATGCAGAGATCCACTCGCAGCCCATGGAAGAAGTGCTCCCGCTGGAATGGGTGGATGCTGGAGGGGGCTGTGATCCATGGGAGACCCGAATAGAGAGGGAGGAACTCCTGCTCCCAGAGATAGAGAGAGGGCCCTTACTTCCAAACTAGAGCAGCCTGTCTTTAGAGGACTGCAGCCTGTGGATATATGACCCACTCCACAGCAGTTTTGGGAAGACTGTTTGCCTGTGGGAGGGACCCCATGGCAAGGCAGAGAAAAGATTCCTCTTCCCGAGCGAACAGAAAATCTCAGGTGATGAACTGACCAGAACCCCCACACCCTGTCTTCCTCCACTGTCAGTGGGAAGGAGGGAGGGGCTGGCAGGGGAAAAGGTGTTTTAAAGGTTTATTTTACTTTTCCTTATACTCCCCTGACTCTGTTAATAATACATATATCTTATACCTTTAAATTTGAACCTGGTTTGCCCTTAGAGTATTTTTCTCCCAGTCCTTATCTCAACTCATGAGCCTTTTGTTAATTTTTTTTTCCCTCTCCTCTGCCCAACTATAACAGAAGAAGGTGAGTGAATGACTTTTGTGGCTATCTGGTGTTTGGCCAATATTAAACCATGACACTAATTCTGAATAGCAGCACTTACCAATTGTCAACAGAAAAGCCCTCATGTCTTGCTCACAGGCATTTTTTGTATCCTTAGAAAATGCAGTATCTCTGATCCTTTAAATAAGAAATGACCTAATTCCTTTTAATGGGGCCATTAAGAGCTCTGATGTTCCAGGTATAAATTCTGGTTACTACTGTGCACCTTAATTTACTATTCCTATGTGAATCCCTTTGGGTTCCCAATTACTATCCAGCATGTGGCAATTGACTCCTGAAATTATTCCCACTGGTCTGACTTTGCAAAGGACACTGCAGTTTACACCTTAGTTCCCTAATTAAAGACACAACACTCAATAAACCTTGAACAACTAGCAATTGGAAGCTAAGTTAGTCTCACCAAATCCCTGTTGACATGGGTTTTGTTGCCTGATAACTGACCACAAGTGGGTCATGTGAGGTGTGCAGAATGAGTATTGAGGTCACATGCTAGTGAGGATGAACTAGTAGGAGCTGACTGAAAAACACCCTTGTGTAGACAGTGCCTTGACAAACACAATTTGTTGCGACTCAGTGCACAACATCTGAAACACTACAGGTGTTGCAATTCCAGCTACCAGCTAGGACATGAAATATCAGGTGAGATTGGTGGGGGAAGGAGACATGGGTTTCAAGAAACTTGTCATCTTTCTCCCTGTACTTCTCTTCTCTCTGCAAATGCACCTTAGCCACAAAACAGTTCTTTTCATTTTAATCAAAGTCCTGGCCATGACTGTATTCCAAGAGCAGAAATCTGTTTCCTGTTGGTTTTCTTTTCCCCTGCAGATTCAAGTTCTTAAAAGCAAAAGGAGCATAACCAGGTTTATAATTTCTTTTATTACAGCAAAGCAAAACATTTATAACAATGCTCATTCTGCCCTGTATTTATGTAATTCTCTTATCAAAGTGTGGATCTGTGAAAAAACAACATAGAATTTCACAGATATTCCAGCCGATGATGCAAACACTGTAAGAGCGATAGTAAGAATGGCTGCAGTTGAAAAGCGGTGTTGAGCAAGAGTTTCATTTAAGGTTACTGTTCTTCGATGAAATGTGTTCTTCCTTATGTCAAGTAGGAAAAAAGTTTATGTGCAACTGTATCAGAACTGATATCCTACTTCTTTGAGCAGGAGCTTTTAAAAATTAATTAACATTTAAGTGTCAAGGTAAAACAATAGGAATTATAAACAACCCACAACTTCAATACTTCAACTATTTTGCATCAATCCTTTTACCTCCCACTGTTATGTTTGTCACGATAAAAGGACAACATAGGAAGGGCTGTGGTGTCTCAAAAGGAGGATGCATGCAGCAGCCAGCAGCCCATCTCCACCACTAGCCGTTGTCCAGGAAAGAATAAAAACAGTACAAGCATATCCTGCTGCCATGACTCCAAGACTCTCCCATCCTTCACTTATTTTCAGGTGTGATTTGCTGAGTAACTTTCTGTCTTCTCAACATTAATACCATCTTCCTCTGATGGAAAACAAAGGGGTTTTTATTCAGTTTTCTTTGGGAAGCAGCTTTACACACCAAATGCCTACTGATCAAAAATATCTCCTTTCATTTGTTTGAAATGTGATTCTTTGATAGTTTGTGGTTTTTCTACTGAAATAATTTTGTTCTTATTTCCAAGGGAGTCTATATAATGAGTCTACTTGAGATGAGATTTTCCGTAGAAGAGCCCTCATAATGCTCTGCTTTGCACTTGTAGCTACAAATGTGTTGATAACACACCAGTGTTTTGGCCTCTGCTGAGCAGCGCTGGCACAGCCTCAATGCTGTCTCTCCAAAATTCTGTTTGCTGCAGGCTGGGAGTGGGCAGGATCCTGGGAGGGTCCATAACCAGGACAGCTGACCCAAACTGACCAAAGGGATATTCCATACCTTATGACATCAGCTCAGATAGAAAAGCTAAGTACAGGAGGAGGAAGAGGGAGGCAAGGAGGTTTGCCTTCTACAGCTTGTTGAAGCCCTGCTTCCCAGACAGTGGTCAGACACAGGTTTTCATGCTGATGGGAAGTAGAGAATGGGGTTTTTTTCTCTTTGCTTGTGTGTTTTAGTAAATTGTCTTATCTCAACTGACAAGTTGTTTTCCATCTTATTTTCTCTCTCCTGTCCAGCTGAGAAGGGGGAGTGATAGAGCAGCTTCGTGGGCATCTGGCATTCAGCCAAAGCCAACCCACCACAGTCTAATAACATGTCTTTTAAGGGTCTGACACAACATTTTCTGATTCTCATACAAGATCTTGTACCCCTTTTATAAAGACTTTCACACCATTAGTGTATGTTCCAGCTGGTGCCCTCTTACATGAGCATGGCATTGCTATGCCTGTAACTAAAACTAACACCAGGGCAGCAGAAGGTAATACCAACCCAAAAATTCTACCTTTGACACCTGCTAGAATTCCAACAGTTCCAGATACTGACAGGTTCCAGAGAGAGGGCATGGTTTGTCTGTTCATGCCCCTAGGTCCCAGACTGACCCCAAGCAGGACTGCAGTGCACTGGCATCATCCTCCCCTGACACCAAAAACCTGCACACATCCAGCAAGTAGGGGTCTGCCCTTAGGCAGATTAACTCACTAGGTTCAATCTTAAACACTCTCGTCAGGTGCCCGAGGTGACTTTTATTTCAGCACCTAATCACTATAAAGACAAGTACAGCCCTACAGCAAGTAAAGCACCAAAATGCTTTTATTCTTTAAACCCCAGCAATGAGGCTCTGTAATGAAATTCAAAGGTAAAATGACAAAACAGAAATGAAAATACTACATCTCCAGATGGCAGTAAAGTTCATTCAATTTGAGCACCTTAGGCACAAAATGAAAAAGCAAAGATGGATATATCAAACGATCACTGCAATTCTCTCTTTACCTCAGAAAGCTATTCATTAAAAAGTGAAACAACTCTTCATTAAGAGCAGAAATAACAAAATAGTCCCAAGTATGACAAACATGAGCTAAGTAAGGAAAAAATGAAAGAGAATTATGCCAAAAGATCTACTTTGTGTCTAATTTTCAGAAAGATTATTGGAAGAACACTCACAGTAGAATTGCAGCAAGCCTTTCGCTGCTCTGAGTGACAGTGGCCACCAATTTCTGTGCACCTGTAGTCATTTTGCTCCTTACATTTTTACCTATCTATGCTTGGTAGATTGAAAACATGTTTTATCTGTAATGCAGGAGCACAAAGTTGGCTTTCTCCACTGTGCCAGGTGCTGTGTACCAGACACATGCAGTCCCACCTCTACAGACCTTCAAATACAAACACCAGAGGACACAATAGAAACAGGGACAGCAAAGACAAAGTAAGTAGATAGTGTGTGAAATATGCAAGGATGGAAGCACTGAACTGCTTCTGGAAGTACCAAGTACTGGTAACTGATGTGAACAGAATGTTATTGTGTGGTACTGAAAAAAGAGAATGAGAAAACATTTTGTAGATAATCAACCCTAGGGCCATAGGTCCAGGGAGCTCTGGAAAGACCTGTCTCTTGTAGTGGAGTTCCATTACCCAATTCTGCTTGACAAGCTGGTAGGGGGGCAGCTTCCCAGACAGAAAACAGCAAGGGAAAACGTAATTATTCTTCTTCTGGGCCCAGTGTGGATGCAACTTCACACGTCTGCGCAATACAGCTGAACAAGCACATCAGTCCCAGGTAAGGACTGAAGTTGTCCTGACATCCTTGGAAGAACGAAGAGACCACTGTTGAGCTGGGCTCCAGGAGCACTGGAGGGCTGCTCTCAGATGCTGTGTGTCAATGAACCACCACAACTTCACTCACAAACACCATGCAGGTCCCGACCATCTGCCAGCAGTGCCACTGCCAGCTTGGGGAGCCTCCCAGAGCCCAGAGCTCAGAGCTTGGGCTAGGCTATGCCTCACTGCTGTGGGCCCTCTGCCTGCCTTGGTGCACACCCTCAGCCAGGAAGAAAAGGCAAAACTGACCACTTACAGTGTGGTCAGTTCCAGTGTGCAGTCAGCAGCACAGAGTCACAGGCACTGCAGTCTTCCTCCTACCCCAGGCAGGAGAAGAGAGACTCCAGTCCCTATACTCAAAATAGGCTTATCCTTGTTGAAAAGGCCAAACACAAAACAGCACCTATGGACTAAGAAGGAGTCATCTGTCTGCTGGCCACCCAAGACAGTAAATGATGTCACTTTTTCTCTTAGAAGCCAGAAGAAATCTATTGTCTGAGGTGCCCTGTGAAATGAGCACTTTGAATATTACTGACTGAAGTAAAATTGGCTGTGCACACTACATTGCTGATGGGTTGGGTGATCTGAATAATCTGCTGTGTTAATCAGAATCAAGGTCATGACTGCACAATGGTTTGACAACTAATATGTGGTTCATCCTATCACTGCTGTTCTGCAGCAGCTGAACAGACATCCTAGACAAGAGTTTGCTGACTGTCCACTAGAAATTGTTGAGTGATAACACATGCAGTTCCCCCATTTATGCAGATACTCAGGTTTATCTGACAGTTTTATACCTAGAAGCTCAATACACAGTAATTAAAACTAAAAATGTTTTGAAAGTCAAAACCATTGCTGTAAAAAACAATGCTTTCAAAAACTACAGTTCTATAGATAAATCAGAATGCCACAACAGAGAATAATTTAATACAGGACTGGTAATGTAAAGAAGCTGTTAAATACAGGCTCAGATTCTGATTGGGAGAAGAAGAAACTGTGAGAGATTAAAGAGGAAAAAAAATCCTGCTAAAGAAGGAGTGAAAGAAAATGCTAACCAAGGTCTTAGAGTCACACCCAAGGCCATGCAGCTCTGTGATACATCTATGTAGACACAATACAAAGTTAGTCATCCTTGATGAGGCTCTTTGACCCAGAGATGAAATAACTCACTTGGACCCACATCCTGTTACACACATTTTACTGATCCAAATGTCAGGGATCGTGCCTAAAGGTATTGAAGAGGATGCTGCCACACAATTTTACTCTGCCTTTCTCCAAGACAAATCAAGTAGTTGTTGACAGCATATGTGAATCCTAAGGAAAAAACCCATACAGCAATCTAGATTGTGCCTAGTTTGTGCTGTGTCGTGTTTTCTCTGATATACCTCATGATGATGAAATAACAGTGTTCAGTGGTAATGACAGTCATGGGATACCTTTTAAATAATAACAATATGAACAATGGATTTAGACAATCCTCATAATTCTTCCTGGTATTCTGAAGGACAAAAATTGTTATACTTCACTCCCCAGCAACACATCCTCCTAAATGCTGGATCTGCAACTGAAACATCTGCAAGGTTTACATGTGGGCCCAAACCTGCCATTGGTTTTGTATATTGAAATACAATGTAATGGCTAAGATGAGTGTAGAAAGGACTAGAATGCAAGAAAGCCTCTTACTGCATCTTGATTTTGCCATGAAGACTTAAAAGCTACATATAAAAACCTCCAGGTTCTAACCTCTAGGAACAGGAATGAACATTGTTGATCACTGTATCTGTGAAAAATTTCAGACACACATAATACACATACACTGTTTTTTTTTAAAAATAAGTCTCTGCTGTCTTTAATTTCAAAGGAAAACTGCATGAAGTGTATGAGATCTTTACCACTAAGAATGAATGTCACTAAATCACCTGTAGCAATTTCAGAGAGTCATTGTTTAAACTGCTATTCAAATAATTTCAAGATTAAATTTCAAATGGAGCAGCATTAAAATACAAGACCCCCACGTGCTCAATGTTCTTCCAGAAATGCCTTTTCCCATTTACAAAGCACTTCTATTTAGCAAAATTCCTTTTTTTTAAAAAAAAGAAACCAAAAAATAAGCATCCTAGTTTCTAATTCTCTAGGTAGGGATTACACACATCCCAGAGAGAGAGAATATGCACACATCCCAGAAAGAGAGAGAGACTGCCACTTCAGGCTGTATAAAATTAATAATGGGCTGATAATTCACTTGGCATTGAAAAATGTATATTTATAAGCAATCCAAATGACTGAAAATAAGAGTGTTGAGTAGCAACATATGTGAAATAGGCATAATGATAAGAGAAATGAAATTACACTTCCTACAATGAAAAAAATAAATAAAGGCTTTTTGTTAATGGATGGGTGATTGCTGCTATGTTGCCATGGAAGATTTTCCTTTAACCTGGCAAGATAAATGGAAAAAAATCGTTCCATGAATCTGCCATCTGACTTTTCTTAAGTGCAGCTTTCTAAAGCATTTTAATTATATTTAAGAGTCTGACTCTAAATGCAAAGAGATTTCCAGGGTAGATTCCAAAAAATCCTGTTAGAAGGAGTAGCCATTTCTATGCAAGTAAACAGCCCTGAGGCTAAAGTAACAACAAACTAGAAGACAAACCCCAGAGCAGACTGTTTCCCAAAGAATTCACTTGTAGGTATGTGATGCCCTAGTTGTATCAGTGAGAGTAAGGGGATTTTAAAAAGTCTGGACCATCTGCAAATCTCATGGGAGCTGACAAAAAAAAGTGGGTGTCTAGCATTTCTGAAAACTGGGTCATTTCTACTTAACCATAACGACTGCGGACGGTTAACCCAACTTACTACAGGACACATTGAACGCTGGAACTTGTGCCTAATACAGACTGATCTGCACATTCATGGTACATAAATTTTATTACATATCTGTGAAACAGAGTTTCACCTTAAACCTTAGCTTAGAGCTCAAAATCACTTCCTTTGAACTCATACAGACAGAGTAACTTCTTGGACCAGTCCTGGTTTGCTAAGAAATGTAAGTTGTGTTACTCCTTCATTTGACCTCATACTAACCCAGAGGCTGAGATTGTGCAAATCTAGAGTGTTAAATTAGACACAACACTTCCTCGTGTGGAAAATTTTCCTCCTGGGCAACAGATAGAAAGCAGAGGTTTCTACCATTGCTAGGATCTTTTATTTGCCTTGCCTTTCCTTTCCTTTCCTTGCCTTTCCTCACCTTGTCTTGACTTTGTCTTGCCTTGCTCCTCTGCATTTTGGTTTTCTTCTGCAAACATTATACATAACACCCCTGAGGTTTCTGTTAGGGTGAGTAGGTAGTTTTCTTCTGTCTGCATCTCAGATGCAGCAGAAAATAGTGACTGGTCTTCTGGTAGCTCCATTGACTTAGCAGGGAAAGGTAAGTGCTGATGCTGGCTCAGTAAGAGGGACCTTGAAAAGTTCGAGTAAGTTTCCCTATCAATGAGTTACTAAAGAGTCCTATTTAATGTTTTTCTATTTTCTCCTTGGAAACTAAGAGGGGAAACTTCAGGAGAAGCATTAACTGTGTCTGCAGCTCCCAGTGGTGGCTGAGTCCTACAGAGCAACACAGGTCTCTCCAGGAGGCTGGTTCTGACAAAGCACAGCAGTGCCTGGTACCAAGCAGTGGGTCTAATTCTGGCTGTCACAGAGGCAAAAACGGGTGACTGAGCAGAGGGCAGGGCATCACCAGCACTCAGGAGCCAGCAGGGACCAAAGCCTGACAGTACCTAAAGGGCTCTGAAGCACTTTGAATGGGGACACAACATAGCCCAAAGCTGGTCACATTGGCTCCACCTGTGGAGCCACATGTGCCTACTGCATGCCACAGAATGTTCTTCAGTTCCTGAGCCACATCTAGCCATAAGTACACAAATATTTGTGAGGGGGGAATGTTTGCAAAATGCACCCTACAGTTGCCATATGTTATTGAAAGAATTAAAACTGAGGTGGCATAGGTGGGGGGAAGTTAATTAAATCGTTAGTAAATAGCTACTAATGTTTGCATTGTAGTAATTTAAACTTAGTACTTATGAGTCTTTTGTACCTCCTGCATCTGTTCTGATTTTCTCTATTTCATTGTAAATGTACACAACACTGAGATAAGGCAATTTTTTCCTCTTTGACAGGAAGACACTAAAAAGATAGTTGGTATTTTAGAGTGTCATTTTGTTCTTACTAACATAAAATAAAAACTGGCTTGCTGCATGGAATTTTCAGATCTTGACAGTATTAAAGTAAGGATTCTGCATATGGACTGCTGCAACTTTTCAAGTATCTTCCATTTCACAATTGATAGTCAGGGACCACATTTTTTCAGGTTTGGGGTGTAGGGGAGGGCTGTGTTGTAACTGCACATGCGAGCTTCATTTTGCAACAATGCATTTAGGCATAGTACTGAAAACTGAGAAAGAAAAAAATGACAGTCTTTGTAGCAGAGAACTTAAAACATCTTGCCATGGTGATGGCAGAAAGACAGACAGGCAAGAGAAATGAGATACTAGACAGCCTGAAGAAACAATGCCAGGGAGCCTGGTAATATTCCAGTTCTTTATTTTTATGTGTTTTCTAGAACATAACTTGTTTGATCACCAAAAAAACCCCAAAGATGACTTAATATTACCCTGCAAAGAACTTCTTCAGAACTTTGCATGCAAGTTAGTCAGGAGAAATCAGCCTTTGCCTTTTTATGAAGAATTAAAACAAGCAGGGGTGACTAAAAACATTTTTCTGTTCTCTGAAAAATAAAGAGAAGGGGCAGAGGAGAGTAAGATACTACTGAATTATTGCCCATCAAATCATAAACCCTTGAAATAAGCCCCTTTTTGCTTTCCACTCTGGCAGCTGTGAAGTAGAGTTTGGCCAGAGATGACATATTAGGGGAGGGAGGAAGACCTGAGAAGGTACTTCAGGATACCTGACTCAGAGGTGTAAAAGAATGACTAGGGAATAGCCTCCAGGGAATGAGGTTTTCCCTGCTCTATGATGCTGAGTGGAAAGAGAAAATAGGACACAACTCCCAGCAGCTCATTGTCAGTGGCTCTGGAGGACACTGGTGGTGATCCACAGATGGCCTTAGAGGGTACCATCAAATTAGCCCCCCACAAATTATGCATGTGTCTTCCAGAGGGCTTCCAGTGGGCTCCCTGCAACTGCTGCTTTGAGGTATGGCCAGACCCATTGCCCACACTTTTACTGGTCTGGGGAACATGGGTTTAGACCAAATGACTAGCAATTACACTAATATTGCAATAGTCAGCTCAGATGATACCTTATGATAAGTATAATCTGAGTGCTCATCTTCAGAAATCAGGCCTCTGGGGATGTTTCAGACTGAGCAAGAAAGAAATACAAGCCACTTCAGAATCACTGCAAAAGTCCTGGTCAGGCACTTCAAAATGCTAACTGTTCATTCTCATCTGTAACTTTTCCATTAAATCAGAAATCTTGAAGATTTTCACTTTTTGCTAGTTAAAAACAGTGTGATAGGAAAAAAAATTGTTTGTGTGTCTAGAAATCATATGAGCTTTTACACCTGCATGCAAAACAAAATAAATATATTTTGCTACTACTCTGAACTATATAGCCACTTCTATTAAAAGTGGCATTCAAATAGCAATCTCTTGTGTGCCATAGATTAGTCATACTTTTTTCCAAGGAAGATTATAAATAGTGCTTAGGAGGGAAACAGAGAGTATTTTGCAAATGAGTCCAGATGGAAAACTAACAGATGGCCTAGTGCTGTATTTTGTATGCTCAGCTCTATATTTAAATAAAAAATTTTCATAATTAAGATGAAGGTCTGTAACAACGCTAGCTACTTTTCCTGTGGCAGCATCATACATCATGGATCCCAGGTATGAACTGCAGGCTTTTCATTAAGTAGTGGTTAAATGTATATACAAATATTGCTACTCAATTTATTTAAAACAGAGGGGAATGTAATTCACAGAAATTAAAGAATAAGAAAAATAAAAACCTTTCATACAAACATACATCATATAGTAAAGACATTTACCACCACCTGGTCTTTTTTCCCCTGCAAACTGAATGACCCACCACCTTACTTGGAAGGGAAAGGAGAAGGATCACATTTGTTACAGGTCTTCAGCCAAGAACCATAATGCCAGTAGGATTTTCCTATTTCATTACCTGAAAGAAATGGAGTTTCTTGAATTTCAATAATTAGAAGATCTGGAGAAGATAAACTGTACATATATATTACACATATATTGTAATCTGAGAACCAAATCCAGAGAAATGCCTTACAGGTGAGCATCCTCCATAAAGCGGCATGTGTATGTGTGTAGATGTTACTGCCAGAGTGTGCTGCTGCAGCAAGGGCTGTGCCTTGCCCACGGTGTAGCAGGTCAAGGGACACAGCAGCCAGAGCAAGGGCTCCTTTCTCAGCATGCAGCCCCAGCCTGTCCTCCCTACCACCCACAGTGTGGATGCAGCCTGCAGACATGCAATTGAATTCACACCAAAGAGCCTCTCTACATCTTCAGCATCCTTTTCATGCCACCTGTGAGGAGGTAAGAGGTGCAGTGGTCTGCAAGCAGGGTCTATTGAAGTCAGTGGCAAGTTACACTTGGTTTTGGGCCACTCAGAGTTCAGAAAGAGAAAAAATGGCTTAAAAGAACTTCCATCTTTCTGCTGTGCTCCCTGAGGTTTTCCTCAGTTGTCTCAATCCAAAAGCCAACTGTAACTTTGTGGCAAGAGGGACTGCCTCTGTACAAGACAGAAATGCTACACAATGCCAGGAAATCTTTAGCACCAGCAGGGTTCAATAAAGATGACTCTACCTGGAGACATCAGGCTGCAAGTCAGCAACTCAGTGGGCTTACAAATCATTCACAGTGGTAGAAAATATGTGCTTTGTTATCAAATAGCTTCTTCTATTGCTCTCACAGTCATAACATTCAAGTGCCTTACCATAGCACATTAAATACTGTGACTCATAACTATCATCTGCCTCATTTTCCAGCTTATCCTCCCCCCATGGAGGGAATTTGATGTACAGCAGGGTGTCTTGTTTTCTTAGGGTAAATACTATTTTTTTCACATGTTTCTGTTTATACATTAACAAAGGAAAGCCTGAAGCTGCATGTCCTGAGTTGGAGCAGAGCAAGGGATTTTTGTGGCAGTCATTTTCTACTGTGGGAGGACAAGGAGTACAGGTACAGGTTAGCTCCAGAGATGGCAAGCTTGCCCTTTTTGAGAACAAGGCCTTTTTGAGGCAAAGATACCAAATTTAGGGACTTACTATTCTTGATAAACCACTCTGTAAACAGACAGTTCTAAGGTGCTCATGTTGCTATTTTTAAAACCAAGTAAGATGCTGATTCCTTCCTAGGGAGTGCTCCTATAATGCTGTCAGTCTCTGCTCTTCGGGAATTTGCTGTGTAGGTTTGACATTTCTGGAAGTCAACATTAAAGTGAAGGCTCACTCATTAAATTCTTCCTCTTTTCCTCTTGTGTGCAGCACTGATCAGTGGTTGCAGAGACATCTGCTGGTTGTTACAATTTTGAGTATGTAGTAATCATAAAGAAGACAGAAAATTTCTCAAATAACATTTAAATTCTTTCATAACTTTCTCAATTTCCTGAAATTTTTTTGAATTCAGATTGGGCTGATTGATGTAAGGGAGGAATAAAGAACTGGAATAATCTATTTCTGTTATGAGATTTAGTAAGCCTTTAGAGTTGCAGGAAATCTTGTTTGAACGATGGCTCTGATTTTGAAGGGATTGAAGTTTTGCATTAGCAATATCAGAGTTAGGTTTGTTTAAACTTTTATGATGAGTCCCACATTCTTCATGACATCCCCAAACATCTTACCTATGTACAAAATAGTTTTGGTTTTACTTCTCTATTGCAAGGGCAAATTCTTCAAAGTAAAGAGTATTCTTTATCTATTGGTGCACTATTTGGAAAAGACATACTGCCATGAAGGTAGTAAATTATTTCCATGGCTTGCAGTGCTTTCTGTTTGTGTTTGGGAAGATGGTCTTGCAATAAGACACTACTCACACACTGTCCTGCCTACCCCCTGCCCCCTCCACTGACATTGTCAGAGTTTAAACCAATTTCACCTTATTTCCAAAGTTATCACCTAATTTACATCATTTGGAAGATCTGGTAATTCAAGAAACTGAAACATCAGTTTGATAATACAGCAACATGCAATGTAATCTGGATTTTCAAGGCTCATAAATTTGACTGTAAATCAGTTCTGTGCAGAGGTTTGCCTCTTCTGTGCTTAATTACACCTGTGCAAACATCCATTTGTTTATCATTGCCAAAAACCTGTGTGAGCTATTTGCATTCCCAGAAACCACACTTCCATATTGAGCACTTCTCTGAGAATGGCAACATCTGAGCCATTAATTCGAATGTGACACACAAATAGTTAATACTCTCTTAGTTGAACCTACCTGAATTTTCACCTCATAGTTCTAAAGAAACTATGTGGCTGTAAGTGTAGCAGACTTTAAAATCCAACAGCTTCTGAAAGATGAAAGGAAATTAATTTATTTTCACTTGAGTTTGCTTTGTAAATATTTACTGCTCTTTGTTATTTTATGAGTTCCAGAAACCTTTGAGACCCTGCTATACACATTAGCCACTAACTTTATCCCCACAAGGGGAAGACAGTGGGATGTTTCCTCATGAACACTTCCTCATCTGGGAAAGTACACACAATATGGACAAGGGCACAGCAGGGCTTAAATACAAGCATTTTTGTTTGTTGTCATTTTATAGAGATGGAGTTCATTTTCCCACAGGGGCCCTCACACTGCTGTGCTTTGCATTGATAGCTACAAATGTGTTGGTGACACACCAGAGTTTTGGCTGCTGCTGTCAGCTCTGCACAGCACCAGCGCTGTCTCTCCATCATTCCACCCTCCCACCAGCAGCCTGGGGCTGGGCAAAATCTTGGCAGAGGACATAACCAGGACAGCTGACCCAAACTGACCAAAGGGATATTCCACACCATATGGCGTCAGCTCAGATGGAAAAGCTACTAAAGGAGGAGGAGAAGGGTGCTGGTTATTTACAGTGTTTGCCTTCCAGAGCAACTGTGACATGTGCTGCAGCCCTGCTTCATGGGCAGTAGTCCACTATTGATGGGAAGTGCAGAATAAAATCATTGTGTTTTTTCCTTTGTTTGAGTAAGCACCATTTTACTTTTCCCTTAGTAAACTGTCTTACCTATGAATTGCTTTCATTTTATTTTTTCCCCTTCCATGCCCTGCTGATGAAGGCAGTGCTAGAGCAGTTTGGTGGGCACCTGGCATCAAGCCCGGGTTGACTTTCCACAGTCACATTTCATGGGAAGCTGGTAAATAAAATGCTGGAGTTCTGTGCTGTAACCTCTGCAGGTGGGAGAGCCCCAGAAGAGGCTCAAGAGTCTGTGGCTGCAGAGAGGTACGAGGCAGGCACGGCAGAGCCCAGCTCCCAGGCGCAGCCCTGCTCTGTCTCCCTGCTCTCAACCACATGCTGTGCAGTGACCAACCCAGCTGGCATGTGGGCTTGGTGCCGTGACTTTATTTCTCTGAGGTACGATCTTTGGATTCAAGGGATCTAATATGAGGGCACTCTGCTGAAGGCTAACACATCACATAATAACTGATAGCAGAGAAAATATAAAAATCTGCTAGTAATAAGGTATATATGGAATTTGTGATAGGATTTACAATGAACTTAGCTCTCATTAAACTGAAGAAGACAATATTACTGGCTGGATTAGATGAATCTCCTGTCCCAGAATAGGGTTTTTTTCTCGACCTAGATGATTCTCTGATTCTATATAAGCACAAGGTCTTTCAACAGTTCTGCAGACATAATGTACCAGTCAATTGCCCAGGTGACCTATCCATAGATGGGCTATGCCTGCCAGGCAAAACCAACAGATTTATCTGTTTTCTTGCCCCACTTTTTTGTGTAACTATATTCTCTTCGTGGTTGCAGAAACATGCCTTTTCTGTGACTGCTGTTGTTAATAAAATTTCTCAATGCTTTTAATAGGACTCCATTTCAAAGGAAGCTGAGCAGTATCACTGCTAGGATCCAGACTTCAGGGGCATCTTCACTGTTGTCTGACATTTCTGCAACTGGCATGGTCCTGGACTGGCTCTCCAAGAGCAGGCTGAAGCAGATGTTAAGAGGCATGGGGATATCTGCGCTGTGGGAACTTGGGCACTTCAGTCTTCAGAGTAGGCTTCTGTGACTGAGCTTTTTTCTCAAGTACTGCTCAGACCAGGAGCTAAATTTAGATGCTTGCAATGTTAGATGAAAAACAGTGTTTTGGGAAATGTGCTGGGGCATTGCAAGCCTCCATCACTGAATAATAGAGGGGAGAATTACCAGTTAGTTGATTTTCCCAGCTAAATTCAGAAATGGCTGTTTTAGAGCAAGTGTTCAAACACTCTCACAGAGACTCTACTGCTGCCAACAGATCCTTCAGGTGGAAAACTGTTGGCGTGACAAATGAATATGCAAAGGAAAGGTTGAGGACAGCTGCAGATTTTAGAGTAGTGACCCCAACACAATTGCACAGATGGAAGCAGCCACAGAGAGGCAGAGAGCAGATATTGCAAGCTTAATCATGGGAGAGATGTAAGGCGTAAGAGCAGGTGAAGAACCATTTCCTTCTTTTTAACCTTGAGATGTCCTTTCTCAAAGGATTTCTCAGCTGCTTCAGTTCACAAATAATGAAATGGTCATTTTCAGGCATGATCCTTTTCCTGGAATTCTACAACAGAAAAAAAAAATCAGTTGCTCCTAAAGCTGGAGTTGTAGCCTTTATCTGGAAAGAGGATGAAAATGAGGACAGGAGGGGAATTGTTTCATGACTTGAAACAAACTGCAGAGGTCCGAAGCAGGTGCCTTACTCCATTCCTTTAAGCTCACATGCCCTGACCACGTCTCATTGTCCATTTAAGATAGCAAATCTGTCATGATGGTCATCGTGTTTTCTTGTGAGGAGAATTTTGTTTACACACAGAGCCTGCTTGCTGGTTCTCTTCTTTAAAGAGAATGTTTGGTTCTGTTTCGCTTGAGCATGTCCAGGGGTATCTTCAATCATCAAATCTTGAATGAGTGGTTCACTACCTTCTTAAAAGCACTTTCACAACTGACAGATGAAGAGTAAAATATAAGTGGATTGTTTCACAGTACAATACGTAACACAGATGCTAGGGGAACCATGAGGGTATTGCCTTTTGTTAGTATACCTAAGAAAAAGTGTGATTATTTACAACATCTGTTCTCTATTTAATGTGACGACCTTTTGCTAATGAGGGAGTTTCTGCTGTTTGTGAAAAACAGAACAAGATTTTTTTAAATAGTTTTTTTAAACTTCCTTTAAAGTATGAGTCTCTCTGGATAATTTTGTTTCAGAAAGTGAAGTCAGCTGCCTGTCTCCATCAGGAATTTATATAAGAATACATGATACTTTGATTTGTCAAGGTTAGGTAAGGTAAGGTGAAGGCTTCCCATCCTGGCCTGTGGGGAGGGTTGTACTTTTGCAGTTGGCAGGACTGCCTGCAGTCTTGGGGCTGACCTAAAACTCACCAGGGTTTGATACTGTTTATGCCTGCTGCAGCTGTCTCCAGTTAAATATACTGAAGTGTGTTGGAGGCACAGCCCACTGTAGCAAGCAGGTTTGAAAAACATTCTCTCTCCTGCTGCACTGTTTTGGGAGCCTGCAAAACCAGGTAGAGGAAAGACACACTTGAAAACAGCAAACTGTGTGACTGCTAAGTGATTGGGTGACTGTCATGCTCCTTGGCTCTGCTTATGGACTGGAGGGCTGGAGTCTGTTCACAGTGGTCATGGTCAGTGCAGGCATTTGAGCAGAACTTGAAGTACATGCCTGTTCTTTGCAGTAAGGTGAATGCTGCTTGGTGAGAGAGTTTGTGCCTTAAAGTTTTCTGCTGTCCCTCAGACACTGTGGGCATTGCTTACAATGGAAACTCAGTGTTGTATCCTTAGCAAGCAACTCACTGAGACTGAAATTGCCACAGCTGTGAGGATAAATGCTGGCTAAGTCCAGCATTTCCAAATGCTCTAAAATTATATGACATGCAAAATTAAGCACAGGATAATTTATGCATCAAGTATTCCCCCTTGTTTAACAAGGATGCAGTGAATATCCAAGACAGTGCAGTGAGGATTTTATCACAGGCTATGCTACAAATGGAGTAAACTTCAGCAGAGGGACTGAGAGCTGTTTTCTTTCCTGAAGCTGAACGATGAATCAGTGGAAATGTGACAGGCATACTGCAGCCAGGAAATAAGGGTTCCAGAGGAAACTTCTTTTGATTCTTAGAGCAGAACATTCTCTCCTGTTGTGATGGGAGAAAATAAATTCCCTGAGTTAGATCCTGAAGTCCATTTTGCTTAGTGTTTGGGAATCTGCCTGAGGAAAGGCTAAGTGAAAATGGGCTAATAGGACAGCAGGATTTTAATCAAGTTTACATATGGTGATGTTGAGGATCATCATAACTCTCTGAAAAAATTCTTGCCTACCTCAGTATGGGACAGACAGCTAAATGAATGGCACTGGCACCAGAAGTCATGTCCTCTTTCCAAGGTCCTCAGGGAATGCATACACACAGGCTTACACACTTTGTGAGAAAGTGCATTCCTGGGCTGCTGACTTAAGGCTCCATCCATGAAGAGCACCAGGCTTTCCTCAGAACTCACCTGGCATGACTCAGGCTGCCCTCTGGAGGGAGGTTGGTGTTGCCCCCTCTGCCTCCAGTGCTATGCTCCTATGGTCTGGCTTGCCTCAGAGGGCAAATCCATGCCTGTTCTCTGTCAGCCCAACCCCCCTTCTCCTGTTTTGTGGTGAGTTGGCTGGCTATCCAGAGTACTTAGACAAGGCAGGATTTCTGTGAAATAACACTGGTCTAAAGATACCACATTTTACTCTTGCTTCAAGCTACACTTTCAGTATTGCTTTTGATGCACACAGCTCCACCACATGCCTGAAGGAACCCCTGTCCTGACCTCCTTTGTAGTGCAAGGCTGTGGAGAACAGACACATAGCATGCTGAATAAAGTTCCTGATGGCTAACACCTTGGCAAGGTTGCTGGACTGCCCAGTTTTCTGCAGTTATAGAAATGCAAAGACTTGCACAGTTTGTTGTGGGGTTTTTTGGCTCTGCTGCTGCAATAGATGTGTAATTGAATCATATTCCTGGTGTATTGGATAATCACAGCTCTCTGCAATAAAGATGTCTTAAGGTTTTCCAGGTATCTGAGATAGACATCTTAGATAATCTTTCCACAGACAGCTCTTAAATCAGGTCTGCAGAAATAGTTTTCTAAGTTCTGTGACATAGCAGGGTAGTGGAGTTTACAATAGGTAGAGACAAAATATACAGGAGCAAACTGTTACCATGACTTTGCTAAGATATTTTCCTACAGCTGGGATGCACACTTTTTAAAATCTGTCATTTTTTGTTTTTTCTAGAACTGATCTTTCAGGTTGCAATAAAAAAATGGAGATGGTGCTTATTCCTGCCCTGGGCAGCATCACCTTTCTCTGGGGCCTTGTGCAACCGAAGAGGAAGCTGCACACCAGCCCTGTGTTCCTTAATTTTCCCTTGTTCCCACACAGTGCATTATGAAGGAGCACAGCTGCCTGCAAAATGCTGTTATTACCACGCTGTAATCAACAAGGTAGTTTGAAGCTAGAAAAAAGCAGTCACCACTGGCTTCCTATTGTTCCTTGGGCCTTGTGCTTTGCCTGTGTGTTACTTTGTGATTCTCCAGTGTTTCATGACAAAATATACTAAACACCTTAATAAGGAGCAGCCAGGTCATCCCTTTCTGAAGGCTTTTATTCCTACTCTTGCAGCAGAGGCCTCACAGTTATCAAAGGGTTGTTCTTCCCGCTGTCCCTGAAAGTTAGTGCACTGCAGCATCATTACAATGTGGTCTGTATTTTAGGGCAGGAGATGCTGACAAGAACATCAGCTACAGGGAAGGCAATGAAAGGACAATATCCTGTTCAAAATTAGGCTTGTTTGTACAACACAAGGGAAAAAACCATTTAAAACATAGTAAGCACAGCTGGTGCTAAATCACTCCGGTGTGTGTCTTTTTCTCTTTTTTGTGGTAAGGACTCTTTTTAGTGCGCCACAGTGCAGTCACACTTTGCACTGCTCTGCCCTTCTCCTCGTGCAGACACACGTGCACCAAGCCCTCACTGTGCAGAAGAACACAGACAGAGCTGACCTCCTCATTCTGTCTTCCTGCGGTGCTTTGACTCTCCTTGGGTCTGAGACTTTTCCCCTCTTTCCTTCCCTGTCTTCTTATACTGCCAAAGCCGAACCTTCTCTCAAGATCCCTAAGTTTCAGCCTCTTCAGCTGATTGTTGCTTTTAACGTTATTTTCTACATGTTGAAATTAACATTTTAACATTATTTTCTATGTGCAGAAAGTGTTGAATTCTGTTTTTCTTGTTTTCAAGAAAACAATTTGCCATTTCATCTTGTTCCAAGGCTCACATAGCTCTTGTCTGCTCATCCTCCCCCTTTGTTCTCTTTCCACATTCTTACACTGAAGAGGAGTGGCTCTGACCTTCTCTCCATTTCTCTGTCTCACCACTTTTATTCCCTTCCTGGCATCAGCTCTAAAACATACCTACTGTAGCAAGTGTCTCAGTTTTTTAAAATCTAGCCACAACAGAAAAATGCAACAAACAGATGAAATCATCCTGTTTTTCTCCTCTTCCTCCTGTTATTTTTTCTGAGTTAGGTAAAAAACTGTTTATATAACATCCTGCCACAACTGAAAATGGCAACATGGCTTTTATTCTGAAGGAGAAAAATGCATGGATGCCTGTGCAACAGGCTGAGCCCAGAGATATGGAAGACAATCAAGTCCTTCAGGATATAAAATGTTTGAGCCAATCTGATTGTAGCTTTTGATGTCTGGTCCTTTTCTTTGCCTTTCTTTGTTCTTTTATTTCGTTTTTTTTTATGTGCGTGTGTTGGTTTTTTGCAGGGGGGCTTGATTGATTTTGGTGTTGTGGAGGTTTTTTGTTGTGTTTTTGGGGGGCTGTTGTGGGGTGTTTTTTTGTTCAGGTTGGTTTTCTTAGGGTTTTTGGTTTTCTGGTGTTTTATTTTTATTCCTAAGTAATAAAGAAATGTTGAAAATCTACCTTTATAGGGAAAGAAAAATGCTGATCACATCTATGCTAGCTCTCAAAAGAAAAGTAGCAATAGTGAAACAAAATTATTTTTTAACACCATCTTTCCTCTGCATTTATCAGCAGATGTATAAATGGGGCATTGGGCACTGAAAGAGGCATTTCAAAATTGTTTTCCTCACTGCTTTATCACATACTTTGAAGTTGAACAAATTATAATGAGCAAACTACTCAGTGAGTTTGAAACAGTCTTTTCTTCAGTTTGTAAATGATGAATGCACTAGTTTATATTCTGACAGATTTTTTTATTTGTAAGGTTTTGAAATACACTTTGTAGCCAAATATAAATTCATTATTTGCCCACAAAGAACTTGCTTCAACTGCTTGTTGGTTGATTATCCCTTTCTAGTGTATTAGCAACAAAATATACAGGAAAATAATTAATTTTCTTACTCAGAAAGCAGGAAAGAATATCAAACCATTCACAGAACTGCTAAATATCCAGGTATTAATGAATATCATGACAAAAGGCCACTTCCAAAAAAATGCAATCTGTGTAGGAAACTGAATTTAACAGAATCACCGGGTAATTTAAGAACATGCTCAACAATAATTACGCCTTCTTTTCTTTTTCACTCTGCTTTAGTCTATATGACATTCTCCTCTGATCTGCTGCCCATCTCTGCTGGACCTCCCTTGTTTACTATAAAGCAAACTCTGCAGGATGGTGTTCTTGGACAGAACACAGAAAAAGTCTTCTTTGTATAATGAAAACACTGTGAGGGAGTCATTTATTGGATTGGCATGTTGTTGTTTTTTGCTGCTTGAATGGCAGATTTACAGGCCTTTGCTGCATAGGTATTTACTGCTGAGATAGGGAGGAAACTGAATCATAAACATCTCGGTGACTTTGAATAAAAGCAAAAGAAGTGCTGAGGTCATTCTAGCAGCTTGTGTTTGCAGAGAGCAACAGAAGGTGTTCAGCACAAGACAAATACTTTCCTTGGCCAGCTGCCCTAGAATCTGCTCAATTAATGTTATTAACTATTATTTGTTTGTATGAGGGACATATCAAAAAACAATGCTCTTCTCAGTAAGTTACTTTGTCTACAATTTCTTTTTCACAGAAAAATTCTTGTGATTACAATATTGAAAATATGTGGTGGCTGAAGTGTAATTGAGATCTTGTCCCATTGCTTAGCCAAAAACATTGCTGTGTATAATTAAGTCTCTTTTTGAGAAGTACAAAAATCTCCACATGAAGTTGCTTACCCACTCCAAATACTAGTTTGAAAGATGGGATTAGGAGGAAGTAACAAGAGGAAGCCCATCAAAGTCAGTAGCAGCTCTACACTTCATGCATGTGTGCCTTCTTGAGGCACACTTCTCACTCAACAAGAGGTGTCTCCTGAGAGACCCTTGGCTGCACAGAAAATAGAGCACAGCCCTTTCTCCCAGCAGTCTGAATGAGGAGAGGGGAGAAGGCTACGGGTTTGGATGTGGCATTAGCCCCACATAGTCACAGCTGCTTAGCACATGTTTTAAAATCTACAAGTAGCTAATACATCTACATGTGGGAAACTAGATATTTTGTCAGCAAACATAAAATCCTCCCAATATTACCCTGTGTTTCTGCCAGGAAGATGACAATGTTCAGGGCTACATGTTACATTTAGATTCTCAAAGCCTACATAGTAGAACTCATGATTATCTTATGACAGCAGACATTACCACGAAAAGAAAAAAACAAAATTAAGAAATTTTAAATTTTGCTTAAGTTTTTTCATTGTTTTGTACCCATATACAGCCATCTCGACTAGTATCAGTACAAATACACAAATACTGACAAATACTTTGATAAATGCCCATAACTGAACTTGTCTTATACCATAAGGAGAATAGCACTCCCTACAAACAGAAGTCAGCAAGATGTTTTGGCTGTCTTAAGAAATTGCTCAAGCTTCCATGTGCTTATTCAGAAGTCTGTGTACAGTATTTTTATTTTGTATTTACTGTCTGACCAAAGTTCACCTTCAGCCTTTATTTGTCCTGATGTAATCCTTATGTATTCCTAAGAATTATAATTTCTATACATCCAGTAGATTTACCTTGCCATAACTCCACTGCAATAATGATAACTTATTCAATTTATGCAGAAGTCCTGTATCCCAGATTTTCCCACACTTTTACTAATAGAAGAAATACACCTTTTAAATACAGGATTTTTTTAAACCTAATACTAAAAGTATGTTTCTACTTTGTTCCTTTCCTCTTTGATGTTGCAAACATAACCTGTTCGCACTGACTTCACCAGGACATGGCAATGTTGTCCACATGACATCACCAGGGTAAGACTCACATGCCAGAAGCCAAGATTCCACAGAAGTGGTATTTTAAGGTTCCACACCTAATTTGAACTTAAAATCCAGTGCTTGTGCAGCCTTGACAACTGATAAAGTCACTGTTGAAATGTGATTTGCGAAGCTCATGTCCTCCCTTGGTGTCTAATACTGGACATATGTGAACTGTCTCCTCAGACAACCTCTCCTCAGACAACCTCTGGAGTATCCTTGCAATAGCCCAAATTCATGTAAGATCTGATCAGATGGCTTTCAAAGGTGGATTCAAGAATTTGCAGGATTATGGTATCACACTATTCTTCTCCCAGCTGTGTGTCACCAAGGTAACCTAAGATGACAAAGCCATCCTGAAACCAGCAGCAGTTTTAACTGTCTAACTGTAGTGCCTTCTGTTCACTTTGGGAACTTTATTTAGTTTATTTATTTACTTTATTTAGTTCAGTTCTCCTTTCAAACAGCACCTCATGCTGTGGGAGGAAAAATATATAATCTTTACTTATTGAACAGAATGGCATCTATGGCCTCCCTGAAAACAGTATATCATTAAAGACTGTACCAGTCAAGATTTGCAGCAACTGTCTGTTGTGTATGAAATGTAATCTGCATTTACCGCAACGACTTTGAGGAAGCCTGTTCATCACCTGTTGTTTGACAGTCATGTAAAAGAGAAAGAGAACACAAGGAGAGAATTTTCCCCATTGCTCCTGTCCCAAATCATTCCTCTCAAATCCCCCACAGATTAAAACAAGAGAGTCAACATGAGCTGCTTTCAGAACCCTGGGGATGTGAGTTTCCCTGCTGGAGTGATAATTTGTTTTCCTCCAGGCAGAATGTATCATTTGCAATTCCCAGTACAAGTGTGTTATCTAAGTCTCTTCTTAGGGGAAAAATATACCAATTAGCTCAGTTTGTGGTTTGCTGGGTCTTAATTCATTAATGGAGACAGGTAGCTCAATGCCCGTAAAACCTGACTTGCTATGTAGAAAAGCTGGATGCTGGTCTCAGAATAACATTATCAAGGTTCTTGAGCTCTACCCACAGGTCTGCTACTGTGCCCCAAGAAACATCTCTTGTCCCTACCACTGGCATAAAAATAATCCGTGCACTGCCTTCTGAGTTATTCCTGAGATTTAAGGCATGACTTTGTATAAAAGTGCCTCTCTTGACCATAAAGCTTGATGTGCTCAGTCCAAGCTCCTGGAAGCAGAAGGGTGGTGTAGCAACCCCAGTGAGAAACACAAAAGCCCCAATGCTATCTCACATGTCCATCAGGATTGCTTCCAAGAGCAGACAGGTGCTCATACTACTGCACCTGAGCAGTTGTGTCCTGAGCTAAATCCAGCCTATCACTCCCACTCCCACCCCACAATAGCTGCCTTCTAGCACATAGGGATGAGTAATGGTGTTGTGCTTCTCTGCCATTTATAGGGCTTGAGACTCTGGACCTGGACCCAAAGGGCTCCTAACCCCCTGATTCAAACTAAGAATGCCTGAGGGCTAGACAGACTGTTTCCCTTTCTACTTTTGTAGAGTTTGACCTGTCTGACTCAATGCTGGCTTGGCATCTTTTCTCTCAAGTCTATGGAAAGCATTAGGATTTTCTTCTGAACTCTGCAAGACCCCTGCTTGTTTTTAGAAGGCCACTCCTGCACATCTGAAGTTTTGCCAAGCAATTTGATGGGGAGATAACTGAGGCAGCATTTGGTCATTCTTGGACTAAAAAAAACCCTGACAATAGACAAGAACAAGGCAAACTCATTTTGATATTTCTTGTCCCACTGCAAGTGGAAGCTCACCCTTGTCCTCCCTATCCCTTTTCTCCAACACACTTGGAGCAGTTGGCAGAAATACCAGCCTGGAACTCTGCAATGAAAACTTTTCTCGTGAGAACTCGTCTGATTTTCTGTGCAGAAAATCACCAAGCAAGTGCCTGCTGAAAGAGCATGCTGTTTCTGTACTGTTGGTCTCTTGAAAAAAAAATTAAAGGGGAAGTAGAGAGGAACACTGCGGGAGCTGTTTAAGCCTGACTGAAAGGATTTATATAGTCTGTGTCAGGCATTCCCTCTGGACAGCACATGTAGTGGTGAAGTCACTGCAGATATGTTGTTTTGAAGGCCCTGGCCTTCATCTGGAATACAGAAGGCCATATTCAACTCCTCAGTCTAGGGAAATGGACTTGAGAGAGGTTGGTATGAAATGTAGGTGTAGGCTTTTGTTAAAGTTTGGCCTTTGAGAACAGCTGTCTCTATTAAGAGAGAGTAGATGGCAAAATATAGGAAAATCATGGACTTCTGATTTAATGCCAAGAAAAACTAAATGAGGAGGTTGCAGGCAGCTGATTAAAACTGATGAACAAAGCTTTGTTCAATATCTACATACATAGCTATTTTCAAGGATGCAGTCAAGGGAGGTATAGTTATTCAGTAGTCCATTTAGCAGCATTGCTCCACCTCAGCTGCTGCCCATTTGCAGCCGTTCATCCATGGAAAGAACTTATGCCATGCTTCCTGCAAGCCACTAACTCACAGTACCCAGGGGCAACTGCAGAAAGACAGAATGAGAAAGGCACTGAGATCAGACTTCTTGCTGCATGCCTCAGCCTGGAACAGTGGGACACATTGGCAGGGCTGGCTCATCCCCCAGCCCAGACACCTGCCACCCACTGATCTGATGTCCTTCAAATGCCCTCTAGTGGCTCTGGCTCTGCCTGGGGGCCACGTCCCCGTGGTGCAGCTGGAGGAAAGAGCGCTTTGCATGCACACATAAAGCATAATCTGAAAGCACACGTGTGGAAATGCCTGGTGCTCACTGGCAGTCCCCGGCTCCCCCATTTCTGGTGCTGCTATGCAAAAGTTTCATCCAATAGTGCAGCTCTCTGCTCCACTAAGCAGAAGAGCTAGTTTGGGAAGGAACTGACATTCCAACACTGATGGAGGCTCAGTGGGCCCTCCATGTGTTCACACAAGGCACATTGCTGTTTTAAATTCCACTGTCTGAAGGGAAATTTTCTCTTCTGAATCTCTGCTTAAAAAGATACATAGCACTCCAGGCACCAGGGAATGCTCCCTGGTATAGGCCTATATAATAGGCTCCCTGAGACAATGTTGTTCTTCTGTTGTTTCTCTAGAGTCTCATAATGATATTCTCAGACTTCTAAAGTCCATAACTCTTGGGTCTATTCTCATGGCTGCAGATCTTCACTGCATGGACTCCTTCTGCTGCATGCTGTTCTCTCTCAGGTCAGGACTCCTCCAAGGCTCTCCCTGACTGGCTTACCTGCCCCTTTTTATCCCAGTCATCTTCATTGGTTACAGCTGCAGCCCAATTAAGGACATCACAGCTGCAGCCCATCAAGGGCAACCGGGACCTCTGGGGCAAAGCCTCTATACACATATTCAAATACATTTCCTCTACTATAAGACAACATGGTCAGGGTCCACTGAGTAATTGATGTTTATATTAAGGATCTTAATATAAACATCAGTGGGGTCTGTCACAGACTGAAAAAAGTCTTTGGACAATGAGATTCTATCGCTGAAGGTCCTAAACAGTAATTGAGGAATCTTCTGCAAGAAGTACAGCTTGGTGAAGAAATTAAAGGAATTCAAGACACACTATGAACTGCATGTTTATTTAGGGGAGTCAGATGGAACAACAAGACCCTGTCCCTGTCATCGGGAAGCATAAGGCTGGTTTCTGAGGTGTCTAATATGCCTGTGAAGTTTGCACTTTCAGATGTGGGCTTTGTCTGACCTGCATTTTAAGGTTTTGAGGAGCATACTGGCTTGGCTCCTGCTGTAGAAGATCATGTGAAGTCAAATGGCTGTGACAGTGAGAATCAACACAATTGATGGGGAGGCTGAAAATCACTCTGATATTCTCTCTAGATTTCTTTATATTTTTCCAGTATTTTGTCCTCTTATCATTACAGAGATGCTACTTTTTTCTTTTCAGCTGCTATTTTTGCTTTCCAAACCAGTATTCACTGACTGCTCCATGGTTGGCCCTTGCTTAGATAACCTTTGGGAGCCACACAGCTCCCGCTTGGTGTGTCTGTGACTGCAGAGTGTTTTTGTAATGCTGGGTTTGGCACTGCTAGCTTCTCACACCTGCTGCAGACCTACCTAAATTATTTCTCAAGTAGTTTCAAACTTGCGTGTGAAGCGAGAGAATTACAGAAAAACTGCTTCACATCCTGGTTCTCTGCAGCTGTATTAAGAGTGTAAGATATTTGGGGCAGGGATCACCTCCTAGGGCATTGGTTCAGCCTGTGCTGCAGTGACATCCAGAAGACCTAATATTTTACTGCCCAGAAAAGCAGAGAGGGAAAAAAGGCACTGCATCCTTGTGGGAAGAATGCCCTGATCTATTCTGTGTGTGGATGTGCAAATTACAACAGATGATGCACTTAGCAATTATGTTCTTTGCATACATAAGCAGGAACAACAGCTCCCAAACTGCCAATATCTCTCTCGATTCTCACCAAACGGCTGCGTGTCACATGGTCACACAGCAAGGGGGATCAAGGAAATGAGAGGAGAGAATGACGCTTCAAATGGGTAGATACATGCCTCTCAAATTAACTGCATCTTTTTTTAAAATGACTGAAATTCACCTGCTCTTCAGGTCTCTTCTTCTTTGAAGTAGTTTGTTTTGAACATTTTAAGCTCTCTCTGAAAGGATAAAAGTGTCTTCAGCTACCCATGCCTTAGAGTGCACAGCCTGAGCCTGTCTGTGTGGTGGGTTGCTTCTTAAATCAATTTTTTGCCCTTCCCCTCTGATGCCTGGATCGTCACATAAAACAACAACCTCTCACCATTCCCAACCCTCCCCCCCGCCAAAACAAACCCTAAAACCCCACCCAAACCAAATAACCAAACAAAAAACTTCCAAACCCAACACAAACAAACAAAAAAAAAAGTCCCAACACAAACAACTGAAATAAAAGAAAACTAGTTCTTCTCAAAGACCGCCTTCTGAGAATTTCTGTGATTCATTCCATGGTCTGAATTAGGCACTAGGGCAGAAGATGTTACCCTTTCCCATGTTGTCTGTATTTTGAGCACTTCCTACAAGCTCTCAGAAATTTTGAGAGAACATGTAAGAGCTGTGTGTGGTTTAGGACCTCTGAGGCTGGCTTCTCCTAGCAAAGGGTTACTCCTGCCCTTAGAAAGTTTCACACTGACATGCTAATGGAAGGAAGACTGCAATTTCTACAAGTGCTGATAACCAGATAATGTTTTATATCACCTGCCACACAGTCTTCCCTGAATCAAAAGTCTGCTGTCTTTTCTGTTTTTCTGCAGACTTCAGGAGAAAGAAACTCTCAGCTTCATCTGCATATGAAAAAAGGTTGAGACCTCCAAACTCAGACATTTGGAAGATGACATAATTTGACGTGAGTCAGCATGATTGGCAGTCGACACATAATGCTGGCTCTTGCAGCTCAAAAGTGCCTGGTAAATTGGCAGAACTGTGAAGCTCACCATGCTGTAGTCTGTGAGGTGCATTTCTTGATATTTCCCCTTTGTACAGTACCCAGAACAGTTATTTGATAGTTCTGATTGTTCAGACCACATCAGGGCTCAGGAGAGGTGGAAGAAGACAGAAACGGAGCTTGATCTTGGCTTGATCTTCTGACAGGTAGCTTCATTGGCTTGATCTTCTTACAGGTAGCCAATGAAACAATGACACCAGGTGTGAAGTCACTTAGAGTGAGCTTTTGAAATAACACAGCCTGTTGGGTGGCGCTAAGCTCTGTTTAAAAACTGGGACAGAATTTTTGCAATGGAAACAGCTGGATACTGAGTGCTTTTAAAAATCTGGCTCTTGTTTAGCTGCCTCCATGGGAACTGAGCTTAACTGAAAATCTGGTCCTGACTGGGCATGCTGAGCACTTTAAAATGGGCCCTTCTGGTCTTTAGAAATTTCAGCTGATGGCATTCTGCAAATAGCTGAGATTTCCTTTCTGAAGTACTACTGTTCTGTATTCCATGTTTTTTGTTGCTCCTTTCTTTTTCAGCTGACACAACCATCAGTGCCTGCCAGTCTGTTCCAGGCATTGTAAGCTTGTGCAGTTATGCCTGCTAATTCCTTTGCTTACATGCCAAAAGCCAGAAGTAGCTATCTGTCACCTAGCTATTTGCTGCTTTTGAATCCCAGCCTGAATGAGTGTGTGAATCCTTCAGCCTGAGTCCAGAGTAATGCTAAAATTCAAGCCTCATCTATGGGGGGAACAGTGACCACCAAAAACCTCAGCCAAATCTTGGGGCCCTGTTGTACTCACAATTGTGCAAATAAAGCTTGTAGTCCTGCAGAATAAACAGAGAATATTGACATGCAGCAGTGAGAGAAACAGAAGGTATGAAGTGTTGAAACCACTTAGATATGAGTGCACAAAGCATGCATAAGCAAGGTGGCAAGAATCTTAGATCAAATCTCTATCACTGTGTTTCAAAAACACAGCTGGACAAGTGCTTAGTACATACCACCAACTGTGAGGAACCAGTGAAGGGTTATTAATAATTCCCGATAACAATGAGATGGGTGATTTCAAATATAGGCAGAGAATCATATATTAAAAGTCTCTTATAGGGCTGCACCCAGTTATTTAGCATGGGTGGCTGCCAGTTGAAAAGTGAGCTGTTTTCATAGCTTGCAGTGATGGTCTCACAGGAATGTGAGAGGTGTCTGGACAGCATATCTCCAACACTCATGTCAGCTACACACTCTTGGGAAGGGTTATCAATGCCATGTATTACATTAGTGTTCTTGGATGCTCTTGCCTGTAGCATGGGGACATGTAGGCACCAGCAGTGCTACCTACATGATTATGGCATGACTTCAGGGCATAGTAAAAAATCTGTGGAAACAAGCTGTCAAGTGTTTTTAGCAGTCTTGTTCCAAAGGGCCAAGGCAATGCAGCAGGCAGAAGGCCAAATCTGTCTTCCCATGAAACCCTGGTTTTTGTACAGACAGGGAGTCATTTACTGTTTCTCTGAAGCTGAAGAGTGATGGTAAACAGAGCCTCAATCCCAGCTGGAGTATACGCAGATAATTCTGCTTTCATATGAAAGGTATGAGGCTGGTCTGAACCACTTGACTCTCTGGGTAGAGGACAAACCTTCCTGCTGCTAACTTCCTTTTGGCTGTTGGCTTCCTGCATCTGAAAATGTCTCCTTCTGGGCAGTAAAGTCAAAGCAAAGTGGAAAAAACCAGGAGACATACTCCTCCCACTTTCCCTGAATCTGTGAATTTCTTGCTGCACTACTTGGGTCTGTTCAGAAGAGAGCAGCCAGCTTCTGCTCACCCCATGCCCAAACAGACTCCATTCCTGTGGTAACACTGTCTGCACATTTGCATGCAAAGTAGGATTTTCACTGCACTGTTTAGATTGGCTATTATGTGATAAAATCATTCTGTCAGGGTGTCAGGGTGGGGGGAGTAAGGGAGGAAATTCCTACCTAGTTGTTTTTGTTTCTGCAGTCTGAGTACTGTTTGGGTTTCTAAAAAAAAAAAAAAAAAAAAAAGAAAGAAAAAAAATAAAGTTTGTGACAGAAACAGGAGAGCAGGAGAGGGAGGACCAGCATTGATTGCTGCCAGGGAAAAGAGCCTTTTGTTGGCTAAACTTCATAATCTGCACTCTTCTTACCACATTAAAGACCATACTGACTGTCTTTTGATGTTATGCCTGTGACCACAAAGCTGAGTGCAGACATCTCTCCTTCTCCTCCCTGTGAGTGATAGCAAGGACAGGCTGCACCCTCCACAGGTGCAGATGGTGTCTGGGGTCTGCACTATGTCCACTGTCAGGAGTCAAGCTTAATATTATAAAAATTGAGATCTTTCTGTACGAGACGGTAAATTAACTACCTCTTTGATAAATCCTTGAGACAGTCCTACCAACTGTCTTCTGAGTGAATCCTAACAAAAGCCTGACACAGATTAGATTAGCTGGTGTCTAATACTGGGCAGTTTCTGATGAAAGTTTTGCTGTGGGTGGTTTGGTTCCAATTTGAAGGAGATTCCCCCTTCTGTTTCTTCAGTATCTCTAGGGTAAGGTGAAGAATGTGCTCCCTGATGTGCATTCTTTTCTGCTGCTATTTCTGACTGTACATAGTCTGCTTCTCCACAGTGACCAGGCCAGGGTGTTTAGTACGTTATAGGAGATTGTTCTATTGTGAGAGAACAATAATCTTATGATTATTGATTATGATTATTATGATTTAGTGGCTGTTTGGTTTTTGTTATTTTTTTGTCCTAAACAGTTTCATGATACTGGAGTTTCATATATATTAAACACAGATCCATAAAGTTCAAAACAAGAATCTGGCTTTGTGCAACTTACTGATACAGAAGGAGGTCCACTTGTGAAGAAGAAAATACAGAGATTTACTGTATTTATTGTGGAGAAATATGTCAGTGTGACATGAAACCCAGCATCAAATTAGGGGAGGAAACCTCAAGCACAAACATCAGCCTCATGCTTCATCTTTATGCCTTCCTTAGGTAGTAGCCATAGATATTCACACATGGGATCTGAGAGCCAACTCTACTGATTTTGTTGGGATAGATGCAAGGATGAGCCTTAGAAACTAAGAGAGAGCAAACCTACTCCATTGATAGGAAGCCATGGAACAAAGGATGGAAAAATTAATTCCTTCATATTGAAAAGATTCACCACTCCAACCCTTGGGGTGGCTGACTATGAAATTTTGCTTGCCCCCCTCATTTTGCTTTTGCACCTACAGTTTTGTGCATGTGGGAAAAAAATGGCCATCTGAAAACCCTCAGAAGCACAGCTTTTTCCACTGATCCATGTTCAGCATGGCACCTGCACTGCACACATCCACCAATGGATTACATATGGTGCCCTCTGCTCTCAGAGGGTTGTGCATGGGACAAGAGAGGCAGCAGCCCCAGCATACCTCTTCAGCCTGCAAGCTGCTGCTGGAGGATGTTGTTGATCAGCACATGAGCTGTAACTGACAGTGTGAGGAGAAGGCCTGTCCCACAAGAGTCCCAGAAGCTCTCGGTGTGCTTTCCTCCCTGGGTTGTCCTCAGCACAAGCACACTACTGCTGTTTCATCCAAGATAACAGGCTCTACTGTTACGCAACTGGGCTCAAACTGGACCCAGCAGTATCCCACAGACAGTGAGATGGATTGTGCATGTGTGATGGCAGCTTTGCAACTTAACAGCTTCATTTTAAAAATAGTAAGATGGTGCTTAACTAGCTACTAGAATGTCCTTATGAGGACTGTGGCAATTAGGAATTGATCTTTGTTTGAAACAGGAAAAATATTTCCCACCAATGCATCAAATTCTGAACATAAACTAGTCAATAGGTGGAGAGATTTATTTTGATGACCCTTCTGTTCCAGTTTGCCTTTCTCAAGATATGGCTAGCGTGGAAGAAAATCATGGATCCAGGAATCAGCCAAGTCATGCCTCTTACAGAAATTAAAATGTCTGTCCCTATAGTGTAAAAGATGCGAGAGGAGGAAATGCATAATCTTGGGTCTTCATCCCAAATCATATGGGGATATTAGGAATTATACTGTAAAATCATTGGGACTGGAAACACATGAGCATTTTCTGCAATAGACATCACCAACTAATCTTTTTTTACCTGACATGCAATATAACACTAATAATATATTTTGTTGATAAGTAAAATGATAACAAATATATCCATGCAGTGAAATAACAGGGAAAATCGTGTTTGTGCTTGTAGAGCAAAGTAGACATATGTTGCAATTTATCTCTTTACACTGTTACTGCCCAAAGAAATGTATTTATATTTAATCCAGCTGTGGTGCACATGACAGGCGGTCTGCAGATGTCAGTGATGTTATGCACTGTAAACTCCAAACATCCATTGTAAAACCGTGCTCATTATAAGGAGTAAAATATGGTACCTGAATCTTAACTGAAGTATTAATAATAAAATGTATTACACACATCTTGTTTGCTGAGCAATTATTCCAGGGATGAGACTGGTTTCAGATTTTGCCTCACTGACTGAATGGCTGAACAGGTATTTGTATGCAGTGTCTCTGACCTGAGAGAAAATGTCAGAAACTTTATAAGTTTTATAAGGAGAAATAAAAGGTTCTTTGATTTTTTTGCTTTAACTATTAAGTAAAACTCTATTGTCTGTGTAATTTCTTAGAAAAAGAAGAATCTCAGAAAAATTAAATATAATTTATTGAATAAAAGTCTGTAAAAACATAAATTTCTCTACACTTGAATTTTTTGAATGTGTATCATTGAGGTGTTGTTGATAGGGCTGTTAATGAAAACCCCAACTCTGTGTAATGGGCATACATTTAGATGATGCAGTAGTGTTTAATTATACAGCAAGCTTCAGATGTATGCTGCTTGAACTGCTTAGCTTTTATATGTACAGAAAATGTATGAAACATTTCACTTTTCCCTGTGTGGAATGCTGGGCCTCTATCTACATCTCAGCCATCAGCAATGTGTACCAGGCAAGTTTTATGCACATTCCAGTGCTGGCAGCCTGATTTCATAAAATCAAGGAATGATTTGGCGTAGCAGATCCAAAGAAAGATTAAAGATCATCTAGTTCCACCCCCTCTACCATGGGCAGGGACATCTTCTACCAGATCAGCTTTGTCAGGGCCCCATCCAACTCTGCCTTGAATATTTCCAGGGATGGGGCATCTGTAACCTCTCTAGGCAACTTCTTCCAGTACCTCACCAGCCTCAAAGTAAGAATTTTTTCCTAATAATCTAATCTACATCTACTCTCTTTCAGCTTAAAGCCTTTTTACCAATACATGGCTTTGTAAAAAGTTCCTTTCCAGCTTTCTTACACACTCTTTTCTTTAGCCTCTAATTTGAAGAGTGCTCTTGTCTAGGCAAAAGTATTGAAACAGTGTGTTCTACCCAAGAATCATGCTGAACCAGGACGAAGAGCATCTTAACTGCACAGTTTCAAGGGGAAGGTTCCCTGAAGCCTTGAAAGTTACCTTGGCAAAGCTTCAAAAGCTAGAAATATAAATGCCCAAAACTGGCATAACAGCAGCTGATTTAAAGGATTCCTTATTGCTCTCCACTAGATCTAAATTCTACTGAATTCAACAGGGACTTTTCTTGTTTTGGACAGTGTTTCAGACTTCATGTAAACTTAAACCCACATGTGGTTCAAATCAGGACCATTTTACCCAGGGTCAGGCAACGTGTGATGACTTTCCTTCTGATCCCTGAAAAGGACTGTTCACATCTGAAGGAGCAAAACCATTGAAAGCAGGAGGGAAAAGCATACTTCCAGTGTTCACTGCCTCCCAAACAAGTGAGATGGAGCTAGCAAAATATGATGGGACCACTCATCCTGTGGCCAGTGCCTCACATGCCATCTGTGAGCTGCCTGCTGTATCCATGGCAATGGCCAGCTCAGCTTCTAACTTTTAGACATGCAGAAAATTATTTCATACTTGATGTAATGGCTGTCTGGTTGGACATTCATAGCTAATAAACAATCAGCTTTAGGTCAGGTGTTTCCTGGCAGCTAATGGCCACTGTGCTAAAAGTTGTCAGTTGCTGCAATAATTCATTAAATGAAAGAATATGGTCCTTTTGTCAGTCATTATGGCATCAATGCAAAAGTTTTGTTTCAAGTGTAATCAGCTTTACGACACTAATGTCACTTAGTGAAAAAGGAAGTTACCTGGTAAGTAGAGAAGTGCAGTGTACACAGCCAAACTGGTACTTGCAGAGAAAAGATCCAGCTTGTGTGAACTGCCAAACGCCAGTGAAAAAAAGAAATAGCATTATCTTTCTTGACAGAAAGCACTACATCCTTTACAACTTAGACTTTTTCTGAAGAGCCAAGGGAAGAGGGATGTACAGGACCCCACTTCAACACTTTACACATTGATTCCACTTCTACAAAATTATGGATAAAGTATGTTTCCTCCCAGGATGTGAGAAACCACAAAAAAGCAAAAGCTTTCCCTACAGGTAGTATATAATGTTGGCAAGAGCACATGTATGAATTTCTACTCAGAAGACATTAAAATGACAAGGGTCATGTAAGTATTCACAGTTGCCAGAACCATATATTTCTGGGCATACCATTCGTAGTGATACAATCTCAGAAGAGCCCCAAGCTTTGTACACATCAAAAGGAATCTATTTTCAAGTTTTACTTTGTGCCTAATCTTTGCAATCTCTCCCATACAATCTAAAAATGGCAATTGATTTGTACACGGATGAGAATTTGTAATAAAGAAGAGCAGGCAGACATCCTCTCCTTTCTTCTTCAAACACATTTCTTCTGCCTTGGTGAGGAAAATGTTGCACTTAAATTGAGCCGTATTGTACACAGTGCGGTGTAAGTTCTAAGCTCCGACTAACCAGAAGGCTAGAAAAGAGGATCATAACCACCTCTCCAGCAATTTTTAAATCTGTGTGTTGACTGTTGCTATTGAATTCAGAAACTACTTATGCCTCAAAACCCATGCAATGTGGACCAGATACTGGAAGGAAAGTACTTTCAGCAACCTCTGTAGCTGTTTGACAATTAGCTCTTGCGCAGTGGCAGAAAAGCCAGGAGCAGCCACTGGGTCTGGCATGTGTCTGTGGTACTTGAGCTCAGTGCTGGAGGAGAACACATCAATTAGGACAGCCAACCATTTTCAGCTGCATCTTCCAAAGAGACATCCAGGCTTACATGTGCTTACATGTAAGCAGGAGGAGGAGCAGCAGCAAAGCAGGGACAGCTGGGCAGATGTGCTGTACAAAGGAAATAGAAAGGCAATTCACTTATTTCTCATTTGCCCGGTTCTGCTTATCCTTAAAAAAAGTCCACAGAGATTCTTTTCCACAAATAGAGATAATGCAGATTATTTACATTAATAAGCTAGTGTCCTCAGGCAAGCATTGAAGGGCACAGAATTCAATGGGAATTTTATCCCTAGCACCATCAGCCTAGGATGCTACCACTGGCCCTACCTGCATAGCATACCAGTCATCATTTACATGCACATGTGAAAGGAAGAAGGGGGATGAACAGGGGTAAGAGCCATGAAGGATGAAGAAGACAATTGTATCAGCGCTACTACTTGACCTCAAGCCTCTTCTCTAGTTCTAATAACTTTTTTATCATTTGAATAAATTCACGAGCTTTCACTTGCATTTTAGCCAAAGGTGAAACAGCAGGCAAAACTCTGCCTCCCTGAGAGTTCTGGAGCAGCACAGGAGGGATCTTTACTTTTGTATACAGAATGGTGAGTTCAAAAAAAAGGATGGATAGTCATGGGAGAAAAAAAGGAGCAGAATAACAAGGTAGCTACACTGGCTGATGGAAAACAGCAGGTAATTTGAGAAGAATTTCATTACACAGGACAAATTAAAAGATTGAACTTGCAATTAGCCAATAAAATGACAGTGATGAAAGAATTAGGAAATAAATAAATTAAAAGGCAGAGGTAGAGGGAAGTAAAATGGCTTTCATCACCTAGTGCAAAATGTGTAATGATGTTTCAATAACAGGGCAAAGGGTGAGAGAACTACATCGTACCATAATTTTAAATGAATCTTGCAGCAAATTCCCATATATATATATATATATATATATATATATATATATATATATGTATGTATGTATATAATGTGTGTGTATGTAGCAAATATATGGAAATTTACTCCCACTGCAGAAATTCCTATCAGATTTGCCCCCTTCCAAAGAATTGCTTCAGTCTGTCTAGTCCTTACTAACAGCTCTGTTTCTGAGGTGAAAATGGAAAGGTGAGTAGCATGTGATTCATAATGTCTTTTAAAGTGTACTGATGGTCTGAAGAAATACTAGAAAGGTACAAACTAGCTGAATTCTGATATCTGAAGTTAATAGTCTGCATCTTATTAGAAATAAGTACAATATGAAATTAAATATAATACCCCATTATTATGAGATTTACTGAATGCATAATTAAATTACTAAAGAATTTCTCTATCTGCCACAGTCCTTTGCAAACTTCAGAAGAGTCTTTATGAAGACAGAATGGGCTGCAAGTGGAATGGATTTGATACCTGGCTGCTTACCAGACAAAGGCTGGCAATCTTTGTCATTTTGCAATGTAGTGTCTTAGTGTAGATACACCCACTGAAAACTGTGGTCTTGAGAAGACAGGGCCCCGCATTTCTGCAAACTCACACTCTTTGTGTCCTTTAGGGTGATGAACCAGATGCTTTTGCAGGGAGACTTTAAAATACAGAGAAAACCTACTCAGACATGACATCTGGATTTGTTTCCTTCACAAATAAGGGATTTAAAAGGTCATCTAATGGAGGTATATGTCATCCCACTGACAAAGAAAATGACTGAAGCAATATAACAGTTATTATGAAAGTATGACATGAAGAAGTGCCAATGGTGTGTAAAAGACATATGTGCAAGTTGTTTAAAGGGGAAATTTTGACTGAAAAAGGAACTATGGAAGGAATATAAATTTTCTGAAGTGCTTATTGGTAACTAGACTTTATGTACCTCTGAACTAAAAAAACCTCAGGCCATGCAAAAGTTCTTCCCATGTACACCCTACAAATAGATTTATCCAAGGAGAAGAAAAGGAGTGTGCCTGCAAAAAAGTAATTTTTGCACTTGATTCATTTGTGTTTATTCTATGTGAAGACAGAGGTGATTGGGCCATCTGTGCTGTACAAATAAAAATCAATTCTAAAGTGAATGCTACATGAATTCTACAGCACCTTTAAAAAAGAAAGGTTTTTTTATTCTTTGGAGACCAAAACTGGCCTCAAGCTGTATTACCTAGTGAGCATCATGCACTACCTAATGGGCAAAAATGTGAATGAAAATCTGAAAATCCTTCAAGTCTCTGTGCAGTGTTTCTAGTAGCAAGAACATCCTTTGTCTCTCACATCACTGACAGCATCAATTTCACAAAGAAAAGTAAGTAACGAGTCATTTTGAACAGCAGGTAATGACAGTACTGGCCTTTATTCTCACTTGTGCCAAAACCCCTTTCACACCAACCTGGGACACTAGAGAGTCCTAAAAGCAGCACTTCACCATGTGTTGAGCGACCTTAAAGAACACGAAAATCAAACCCATTACTTGAGAGAGGGAATAATAAAGTGTCTGGATGCCAATAGCCCTCACAGGTGCCCCACTCACTGGGAGACAGAAAGAGACTCATCAAGGTAACTAGGAAGGGAAATTATTCCATTAGCTGCAGAAATCAGGAAAAACACTTCCAAGAAAGGTGGCACTCTTTACTTTGAAGGAAGGAGAGCCTCTCTCCCTCTCTGCAGCTGGTTTTGCAGACAGTAAAAGGTTGTGGGGGAAAAAAAAAGAAAGACTAAAGGAAAGAAGAGGTCTTTCTAAAGCTTGAGCACTGGTCATCTGCCAGATTTACTAACTCTGCAAGACAGTGCATTGAGCAGACAAGTGCAGCTAAGGATGACTGGAGAGAAAGGAGAGAAGATAAAAGACAAACAAAGAAGACAAAAGCTGAGAAAATATTACTAGAGTAAAGCTAGAGAGGAGAAAGAATCAAAAGTAAAAGGGAGGAAAATGAAAATTAAAAAAGCCAAACCCATAAACAAATAACCCTACAGACTTAAACCAGATGTCTCTAATAGGAGTTTGGGCTACAATGCAATACAAATCTGAGCCTAAGAGAAAACAAAAACAAGACACATGGGAATACTTTCTCTTTCAATTTGTCCTTGTTTGTTACATGTCCTGATTTTACTTCTGAAAAGGGAAACTATCTGGCTGAGAAAAAGCCTTAAACATTGCTTGATGTTACCACTTACTTTCTCATCTCACATTCACATTATTGGAGTGTTTTCATTTTGACTATAGACATTTTCTCTATCATCAAGCAGCTGCATTGAGTCCATCAACCTCAGTTCAGTGGAATTTGGGGCCTGGTACTGGGGAGAAAAGGATGGTAGTGACACCCAAAATCCACAGGGCTCTCAGAAGAATATTTCCCATAATAAAGGCACATAGGCATCATGCACCTTTTGCACTGAAACATTTTGTTTATGTCTTATGCCCAGAGCATGGAGGCAGTAACCTTGGAATGCTTTACCTTGGCAGTAACCATCAGGAATGCTATTCTAACCTGAAACCCTGCTGTTCTCTGCAGCCTCCACTGAACCAAGACTGGCTCTTGTGATGCTTCCACACCCTGCTCCACAGCTTGGCTCTACTTACAGAGGGGAACGTTAGTTCAGTCCTGCAGGTTCCTCCAGGATGAGTGCTCCCAGCCTCTGTCTGGGAAATGGTTCATGTCTGACCTTGGAAAGTGCAGCGCTCTTCTCCTATGCAGATTTCCCAGCTGTGGGGGTGGCCCAAGGCCATGGTTTTTATTCTGTGAGTGATATTCCCCACACTCGCAAAGGACAAGCACTTAACAGACCATCTGCCTATGGTCTTCTCATGGTCTGCCATGCTCCTGGCAATACCATACCTCCCATTACATTTCAGCTCCTCTTCCCTCAGATTCAGTAAAGCATTCACTGGTGTGATGTCAAAATCTTGACACAATATAAAGGGAAAGGGCTGCAAGCTAGAGGGGAATTCTACATATTTCTGACATGGTAGAAGCTATTGTTTTGCACAATGCCTACTCAACCCCAAAGTGATGCAGCAGATGGAGGAAGGGAAAACAGGTTACATGCCTGCAGTGTAAGTGTACTGACAGGCATTGCTCTGCCAACTACTTAAATGACTTGCCATGCCTCTGTTAGAGTTGTTTCTCAGAGGATGGGAAATTGCAGTTTAGATTGGGATTTATGAATGCTTTTCATGTCAGAGGAGTGTGCTGAAGCACAAGTTTATCTGCAGGTACCAGCCCTTGGGTTATAAAATAATTATTTGGTAAAAGGTAAAATACTTATCGTTTGGATATAGAAAACAAAGAGTAAGCCTTGATTGGAATCTCCTAGTAAGAAGCATCTTGAAAAATCACATTATTTGTGTAATCATGTTATTTGCCATGCTGTGACTTTAAAACAAAGAAAATTAAAATAAAAATGTCTCTGCTTTATTTGCTTCCAAATTAATTTTGCCAGTTGGTATTTTATGACTTCATAATCTCAGTCTTCACACCAGCACTCATGAGACTGTGGTATCTTAACTTAGTTGACACATACTTAAGATCAGATCCAGGAACTTAGGAAACTAGGTGTTGAGTTCCTGTAAATATATGCTTGTTAAGGACAGTCCTGGGAGCACTGAACCTGAACAGTCAGAAGTCAATCCTGCTTTCAGTTCCACTGATCCAGGGATTTGTACCTGTTTCACTGCAGGCCATACATTAAAAAAATTTCTACAGTATTTCCTATTACAAATCAATAATTACTTCAGCAAACTTTTTAATTTCAAAGACAGGTAAAAGATTAGTGAGGTACAAAACTGTGTGAAACAGGCTGAGATTCAGAGTTTGCAATACAGTGGTCTAACACACTAATATACTAATATCCTGTTGGTTTATACCTGACAGACTTTGTAGCTATACAGATAAAACAAGCCAAATTTGTAGCTGTGAAGCTCTAACTAGCCAAGAGTCAAGCTGTTTTACAATTGTCTTGCTAAATATTTTCTAAAAAAAACACCACCCATTTCAAATCTAGACAAGTCCGTGTATGGCTAACTTGGGCAAGAAGAAAATGGTTTTATCCCACCTTGAATTTCTGCTTCCCAGGAACCCCAAGTCCTTTCCAGTGTCCATAATCAAACCTACCCTTTCCCATCCCTAGGCTGTAGCCCCTACCCTTGCGGACCACCTCAATGCATTAAAAGGTAGGGGTGCCCCTTCCCCATCCAAGCAGTGGTAATGCAGGCACAGGGATGCAGATGGAGGGCCTTAGCTCCAACCTCTGTTGTCACACCTGCTGGTTATGGCCCAGAAAAACGACTTGCAAACTCCATGATGAACATGATAAGACTTCTTGTCTGAACTGTTAAGATTTTTGTGCTTAACAGCTTAATAGGTAAATGGGCTTGTCATCCCATCCCAAAACATACACATCAGCATGTTCATACAGGATCTGTGTGAAGGAGCAGGGAGAAGAAGGCTGCTTCAACTTATGCCAGTAAGTTTCAGTTGTTCTGCTGCATTTTGGATGTAGCAAAACCACTCATAAGTCTGTTAACCTGCATCTAAAATAATCTGCTGTCATTTCAATTGTACAGTCCTTTTGTGAGATTAGTTGAACAATTACAAAGAAATCTGTTCTCGCCTGGAGCTGAAATCACCCACTACACTGAGAAGGGGGTTTAGTAGGTACCACTGCCTGCTTCACCACTGCGTGCCCACAACAGCCTCCCCATAGCAGCATGACTCAAGGACTCAGTGCCTTCCCACTTGCTTGTGCACAACCACCATCTCCTCCTCCATTTCCAGAGCTCTGCTGCCAATCCACATTACCTGACAGCAAACATGACAAATTGCCACCATGGGACAAGGGGCTCAGCCATTTCATCAAGGGTGGTAATATACTATGGCCTCTCCCCTGTCTTTTGTATTTCCCTCACATTACCATTGCCTTCATTGATCCTTTCCATGTCTACTCTTTCATATGCACTATTGTCAGCCTTTGATGACATGGTGCCAGCCACATCCCTCATGAAGCCAGTGCACCAGGTGACTAACCTTTCCACTCAAGATGTCCTTGTCAGGGATTTTAAATTCTAATTAAGTACAGCTTCACTGGTTTTCCACCTGTGAGGGAATGCTATCAAGTGCTGTAGCACCAGGAGGTAGGTAGACAATTATAGGTAAGAAACTCATCTTAATTCTGATCCCTTGAAAACGCTGCTCCTGTTTTCATTGTGTCACATTTAGCTCCTTTGGGTGTTTTGAAGATGTCCCCCTAAATAATAAAAAAAAAAAACCAAAAAAAAACCCAAAAAACCAAAGCAAAACAACAAAAAAAAACACAACAAAAAACAAAACCTCTGGGATTAAACTATCCTGCTTTTGCAATCTTTCAGCTGCTGTACTGCCACTGCAAATCAGTAGGTCACACTTTTTTATTCCCACACAGCAACTCACCAGCCGCAACAGAGCCAAATGAAGCTTTTCTACTCATTTGATTTCTGTGGTCTAATACCTGCCAAGTTCTTGACCACTAGCTTGTGTCGCTAGAACGCTAGCTTGTGTCCACAGCCTCCAGGACCCTGAGCTGGCTTATCTCCAGCTAGTAGCTGAGACTACTACTCACAGTGTGCACTGTGAGGCCATTGGCACATTAAATTCATGTTGGATCTCCAGCTCTTTACAGGTCTTGGAGGAAAAGGGAATCCACTCAACAACTGGTTTGTTTTTGCGGAAATATGTAACAGTTCTTTTTTCATTTTTGTTGCTTTTCCTACATAATGATGTTTCTATTTAGACACATCTATAGAAACACTGACATTTTGAAGGTGCTTCTGGAAAGCAGGAGACCTAGAAGAGACATTTTGAAAGGCACACCAATCTGCCAAATGTATGAAAATGAACTGTGAAAGAGAAAACATTTTTAAACTGATTTTAAATAGTTTCAAAGTCAGTGGAATATACTGCAAAAATCAGCCCTTTAGTTTTATAAGAAGTGTGCGGCTCTTCATCTCTACCTTGGTTTGCATAGGGCATGGAACAGTCTTTCCTTGAATGAAGCCAAATTAGAACTTGCACACCAAGACTGCAACTAAGGCACTTCTGCCCCAAACCAGTCCAGGAGATCAGAGTAGACAAAGTCCAAAGCAAAACCTGAAATGTACATACTGTCAATGTGGGTCCTTGGCACCAGCTGTTTCATTTTGTAGAACTTGTCTTGGAGCAGTAGAAGCAGTTTATAGCATTTTACAATGAAAGCATAGTTTATTGTAACCTATGCCATTATTCTGGAAGTTGAGAGTATAAACTGAGCAGTGCAGGAGCAACCCTTAGCATCTGCTTTCCACGTGGGAAGATACAGATAGCTCCCCATCTGATATTACAACTACCATTTACTAGAGCAGCATCTGGAGGCCCTTGATTGGGATTAAGCCACAAATAAAGGCACTGCTTGGACTTAATTAAGTATCCTCTACCTCAAATAACAAAGAAAAAGTGTATGCTGAGGTACAGCCTCTTTGTAAAGGAGAAAGACAGAGGTTACCACCGTGGTTATACACTTTTACAGGCTAGGCATAAATGGGGTCACAAGTGAAAAATTCCTTTAGTCTCATTCTCACCCAGATTCATGTTTACCACTAAACTGCAAATCTGGCAGTTAGATGATCTCAGCTGAAGCCAGCCCTGAGAATGCAAAAAATGCTGGAGGTCAGGAGCCAGGTGGCATGGAAAACTGGGCAAGGAAACCTCCAGCCTCCCTCTGCCAGCTGCTGTTTCTGAAAGCCTCTGCCAGGAGACCTATGCCTTTTCTAGCTCTAAATCCACCCCTGACAGCAACTGAATGTCTTTGATTTGTACGAATAAATTTCAAAATGTCCTGTGATTACAGCTTCATAATATTCCAGAAGCAGATGGCAGGCACAGATGACACTAACAGTAGCTCTAAGTGCAAATAGGCGGTGGCAGAGAGAAGTGAGGAAAGACAGAGTTAGTTTAGAAAATCTATGAAAGAAAAAGGGCTATTACTTTGAAGATGCAACCAAATAATGAAAGCAGGTAGAGACGATTCAATTGCCACTAGGAGAGGAATACAGGGCCATGCTTCTTGAACTAGTAGTGTGTGCTTAAATGTCTTACTAAACAGAGAATAGAGGGACAGAGAGAGAAAGACAATATACTCAACTTCCCTTGACAATTAGGACCAAAACTCTGCTCTCCCAGGAAATAAACAGAAGTATACAGTTCAGAAACTAGCACTCATCACCTGGATAAACACACATCATTAACCCCAGATGCTCCCTTACTTCTGAACCAGGTGATGAAGTTCACTAGTCTGAGATAAAGCTCTTTTCTAAATCATCTTAGGAAAAAAAGTATTTATCTGCCAATCCCACCAAAGTTTTAAAAAGCATTGTACCCTCACTGCAAACCTTGAGGTGATGTTTACTTTTAATTAAGATGCAAGTGGGAATGAGAAACCATCCATGGTATTAAATGAAGTTCGCACAATGTCTCTTCAGAACACTTTCACTCTCACTCCAGGCAGCAAGGAGAGATTATTTTCTTCCTTCAACAATCTAAAGAATTAAGCAATAGAGAGGAAATCTCTATTGTTCTGGAAAATACTCAGTGAATCTTTTTCCTCTATTCACCACCTCCCCTTTCCAGATTTTTTTAAACATAGTGTACAGCAAAGTAAAAACTGGCATGCGGTTCTCTGAAGTTCTTCTACAGTTTTTTGATTTTGGAAATTTCATTTTCTACCTTATGATGATTATATGAGTGAGCATAAAATGCATGCTTTGGGGTTCATCTTAGAGAGAGATGTAATAAACATTGCAACTTTCCACTGCAATGGAACAAATTCTTTTGTAGAATGGCAGGAAGGGACAGTGTGGATTAGATTATATCTGAGCACTTGAATATGAATAAACATGCTATATGGTGAATATATTGGAAGAGTGGAAAGGGGAAGAAAGAGAAGAAAAGAGGCAATGGTGGCTTTGAAGAGGAAACTGGAGGCAACCAGTGAAGTCCTCACTTTTGCTCTAAATGCAGTCCACCCTAGTTTCTCAGTCCCACTGAGCTGCAGCTGTTCATATGCACACATGTGCACACATGTGCACACATGTGCACACACACACACACACAAAAAAAAATCCCAATTATAAACAAATAATTAATCATATTTTGCAGCTTTTTCTCAGCTAATTGCCAAGTGTGAGTCAGCACAAAGACTGAATTACATCTGCCTTGTACCAAAAAGTTTGTTCTTCCAGATGCACAAAGCAAGACAGAGATAATTTCAACCATGCCATGCTGTGCTAGATTACTTGTTGGCCTTTTCTCTTTGTGGGATGCTGTTGTTCAGAAGGGACACCACTGAGGCTGATAAATTCACTTTAATTTCAGCTGCTAAGTAGGAAAAAACAGCTTTGTATAGTATATAAATAAAATACCAAAGTGCATCTATACCTAAAAAGGCGAAGGCCATCTGCTCAACACCTCTCTCTTAGACACTAATCTTTCACACCAGGATTGCACACCAGGTCTGCACACCAATCCCTGAAAGATCCCGCTTAACTTTATCTATCAACAACACCCAGCACTTTGTCTGTGTTTTAAAAACATCTTTTTAATTACTTTGGTGTCTTGACATGCAGGTCCGTCCTCAGTGTATGAATGGCCTTCCTCTGCCTCATCAGAGTGGGGAGAAATTAATCCCAGAGATGCTGTGGTAGAGCCTGGTGGAGAGCACAGTGGTGTCTGGGAAGTGCCTGTGTCCGGGACATTCTTCTCCTGGTGTGGGCTGTGGCTGGGACCAGGACACTCCTTTCCTGTGCAGAGCCACTCATCATCCTCCATCATGCTCCTCACTTGCTCTGGTTTGCCCAGTTAGATAACAAAAACCTCACGGTGCCACTGACAGTGCAGGCACCAGACATCTGGAGCACAGTTCCTCCATATTCCAAATGTGCAGAAGATCAGAGCAGATTAAACCCTGAGAACAGAGGGCAGACTTAAGGACAGGGTAGAACAAGGCTAGGAAGGGAGGTATCATGGAAAACTAAGCTTGGTAAGGTTCTGTTTCAAGGCCATATGCACTAGGATTCATGACAGGCTCATTCTTAGAACCAGGAGCTGGCATTGATGCTGAGCTCTGAAGTGTGCACTCAGCTAGGTCTGATGGGTATCTGGGTATGCATTATCTAGGTAACATGGGTACAATTATGGGTTAGCTTGTCCATTTCACATGATTCATGATATTTTGGGAGTTTAGTGACATTACCTGGGCATGTTTGTAAGAGATATGTGGCACTTGCATGGTATAGGTTTGTTGGTCTGCAAGACTGGATCTCCTCAATGTGCTGTTTAGCTTGGCTGACAGCCACTGCAACCTGCTTTGGCAGTGTGGGTGACCCATCTTGGCATTTTGCCTGTATCTTTGAAGGATTTAGGTTATGGTGGATTGATTTTATTTCTTCAGTTTATGCCCAGGTATTGACCTTTGGCTATGGGCAGATTGATCCCTTCCCAACAGCTTTGTTCATCCAGAATTTAGACTTACATCATGACAGTAAAGGTTGAAGGACCTTTCTTACAGCTATGCCTACAAATAAATAGCAATATTGTAAGAAGGCAAGGGCACACTAAAAAAACTTGAATCAACCCCAAATGCAGCCAAGTCTTTCACACAGCAAAACCTACTTCCATCAGAGATGACAACAACCCTACCTGGTGAAAAAGTTCTTTGACCTTCACCAGCTTCTCTAGCATACTCAGTCACATCTTGATAGTGGTGGGAATAGAGATAAAGAGATAAAGCCCATTTCAAAATGGATGTATTTGTATGATTTTAGCAGCCACAGAGCAAGAAAATTTAACAAAGTGTCACATGTGGCCCTGCTGAAATGTTGGTAAAACACTTTCCAGACTGTCAGAGCCAAGGGTTTATTTGAATTTGAATCATGCCCCTTATCAATGCCCCTGGGGATTGCAGTATCACCTTGCAAAACTGGCAATGTCACCTATGCTGACTATTACAGAGTACTGGCACTGGGGTTTCTACTTGGACAGTAGAAACACAGAGAAACTGAAACACAGAGAAAAAGAGATTGTTTCTGGGTGACCCAAGAGCTGTTCAATGCATTTTAGAGAAAGCATTGAGTGTACTGGACCTTTGCACACAGAGGCTCAGGTTGCTTCTGAAACACCATAGTTCAGTTCAATTTGTCTTGAAATAAAAGGTAATAAAAGGTAATTTTACTTCAAAATAATTGGACTGCAACTGCTAGTGATTCAGGAGCTGTTTTACACACAGTTCCTTGGTCTCTGACACAGCTGAGCTGTCCATGGGTAAAGAATGGGATGGCCTATATTGTTACAGGAGGTCATCTTATTAGCCCTCCCATCAATAAATTCTGAGGATGACACAAGTGATCCTTAGCCTATGCACATTTAGATTTTCCACATCCTTATTTCAGTCAGGATTATTACTTTCCTACAGTACAAATACTACATAGATGTCTTTCTCATAGCATATAGCCTGATAGCTAATTGGGCTGAGGCAGCTTAATAAAATTTTATGTATAAGCGCTACCTTTTTGTGGCCTAACAAAGCCTTGTGAATAGAAGAACTCTCCAAGCACAAACATGGCCATGGACCAGGCAGTCCTGAGGAGTGGTGTCAGCCTAACACTTAAGGGAACCCAGACCTCAGTCTAGTTGTTTTAGAAATGTGTATCTCTATTTCCTGTTACACTGACTTCTGCATCTCTTTAAAGGTGTGGAAAGACTTTCAAGAGTTTATAATTCAGCCAACATGAATATTGTAATGTCCTCAGCTGCCTATTTCTTTGCTTTCAATAACAACTTCATCTGTGATCACTAAAGCCCTTTGCTTTTTAGAATTGCATTTGTGCTCTTTCCCAAAGACTTTATTTGCAGCTTTTTATGAGTAAACATGGACAGAAGAAGAGAAATAAACCGTGTAAGTTAACCCTCTGACTTTTTCATACTATGCCAATGTGTGTCTCCTCTACCTTCGTGCAGTAGCCTGGATTTTTCAGTTTATTTCAGGTATGTATCCTGGCCTTCTACTCATATGTAAATCAACTTCATTGATGTAGCGTTAGAACTTACATATTTGGTTTATTAGGAAAGCTTAGTTCTAAAAACTTCAATATTAAAATCCCACAGTACACTGCCTAGCAGGCAAAAATCTCATGCTGGTTAGTGTAATTGTCCACTAATAACAGACATACCCCCTTTACTATGACATACTATTAGAGTTATGATGGGAATTGTCTAAAAAGCTTCTTCCTCTCCATTTTCTCTCTTTCCCACAGCGGAACAGTACCACCATCTTTTTTTTTCCATGAATGCCCTATACATTATATAAGTCAATGGTAAACTAAGAAAAAGGAAAGAATGACTAATAATTTTGTGTTTCATTCATCAGAAGAGTACTGCATAGAAATTAGAATGGGAACTCTTATTTGAAGTTTTATCTTAGTCAGGAATAAATGAATAAACAAGGCAACTTTTTAATGAGAAGAAGATGGCAGGTGGTTCACCATACACATAGTTTGCTGTCTATCAAAACTGTATCCAGAGTCTTTATACAAAGTTATGAAGTATTAGGGCTCCATCTAAGATATCAAATAATGTTTCTGCTTGTCAGCAAGATGAATCATACAACGTGTCCCTCCTACTCTCAAACACATTATATGCTCCCATATGCATATGAGAACACACCCCTGTGTGCTTTGGACTGCTTGATTTAGGTTAATTTCTTAATTTTCCAATTCTTAACAGAATGCCAACTGAGACTAATTTACCATTTTTCCTAGTGGCACCATGTATCATTTAATTTTATGCTGGAAGGAGATCTTACACATAATAATGCAATTGTGAAGTTTTTAGCTGCTTCTTCCCATGTAGTGCTCCTGTGTTTAACACTCAGAATTTAATCACAAGGATTTACATCAAGATAAGAAAACCACAAAGATCTGGTCTAAGCTGAGTAGAGTCAAGCTCACCCATTTTAGTAAGTTCCTAGACAGACCAGACCTTAGCTTTGAACTAAATCACTTGAATGGCATAAGTATATTCTGAAAAAACAAGTTGATAAAATGAGTATATTAACATATTCTGCATACAGTTATGTGATTTTTGTGTTCTGTCATTTTGAGCCCCACAAAGCCAAAACTTAAAAAACATACATTAAAAAACATACTGGATGGAAATTATGTAAATGCAGACCAACAGCAGAGCCCTAATCTATTTATATAGAAATTGAAGTTAATTTAAAAAAGAAGGGGAATTGATCATTAAGGATATTTTGCAGTGTCACTTTCTATCTTGTCACAAGCTCTCGGTGAAATCACTGCTAACAAATCTCTTAAAATACACCTCCTATACCCAAGAATCCATGCCAACAAATTAACAGCCCTGAAGCATGGTCCTTTCAGGAACTCTCTTTGGACTGTGCAGCTGCCCACAGTAATCAACGTGCACCATGGGAAAATAGAGAATGCTCTCAGCTTCTTCATTTGAAAGTGAGCTGTACTCTGGAAAACGAAAAAACTAACAGTTCACTTCAGACATCTGTCTGTGCAGAGATATTTAGTGTCAGCATCTCAAAATGTCTGATTGAAGCCATGGTAAAATTGGTCCTGAAGAAAAAGTGACAGCATTTTTTTTTTTAAAGGCAGAGATGTCATTTTCTTGTTCCTTTCATGATAGGAACTTCCATGCCTTTTTATTGCAAATTCAGAACTAATCATAGCTTGGGCTACAGGTTATTTATTCCCTCTGCCACACTCCTCCCGAAATGGCATGGACTCTGAGGGACACACTACACAAACATCCTTTGTAGAAGTTTTCAAAACACTTTTACCATTGCGGGTCCCTTCCAACTCACCATATCCTATACTTCTCAGATTAACACCTAGGCAAGGTGGCTACATCCACACATGGTTCCTGCAATAAGTAAATAATCACCAAGGTGTTCATTGATAAAAAGTTCATTATGAATTAAGTCCTTGTCTATCATTGTGAGTGTGAATGATACTTTTTACAGCGATGGAAGATAAAGAAGCATTTACCCCAAATATTTTTGCCATCTGACTCTCATTTACCTGTAACATTAGCAAAATTTCAATAGCTTGCCCAGGTAACTTGGCAAAGGAAGGGCACTCAGCATACTCATTGCTATGCAAAGCATGAAGAACAGTGATGGTCATCACCAGTTTGGCAATTATTTCTCCATTTTGTCATTTCAATATGCCTCTGAGGTTGCACAGAAGGCTCCATGTCTCAACCATATTTATGGATATTCTCAGTTGTTTGCAGTTATTGTGTAGTTCTGATTAATACTTCCTTCTCTGTGACATAGAAGGAGCTGCATTCTAATACCATCTTTATTTTTTCTACCAGATCCCATATTTTTGGATTAAAAAAATACCCACCTTATAAATCAAGGAAGTAATGTTGGAGGTCCATAAAATGTGAGACCATGAAAATGCCATCACTATACATTTTATTTTCCTGTCTATTCTTCCTGAATCTTCCAAATGTTGTTAGCTGATTTATGGCTGCATCCCTCATTTGTGATACCTTATTCTTCAGAGGTATTCAGGCCAGGACATCCAGCTCTACTTCCACGGCTTAGGTTGTGTTTGTAATGGTTATTTCAGCTTCCCTCTTCATAGGCAAGCTTATGCCCAATCCTTAGTGCCTGTGGTAATCTTAAAGCATGCATTGAGTGCTGTTAATCCTGTTTTCCCAATGTCTGGCAAAATTATTGTACGTTAGTCACACTATTTCTATGTACTTTATTTCCTTCAATGACCTATGCTACTTTCCTTTGATCAGAGTAGGCATTAGTAGGCTTCATGTAAGATTTTGGCAATAAAGATCAGATTGCATAATTGATATCAATCTAGTACTGTGTGAATGGGACTAGATTGCATGGATCAGCTTGCCCTTCAAAAAGTTGGAGCAGTTATCACCTGGGTCTTTATTTTCTTTTATAATAAAACTTGTATCATTTAGTTAAAAGTCAGTGAATTTTAGTCTCTCCTTAAAGGCAAGTTTGGCCAGTCCTATATAGGCACTCTCCTTTTGAATTAGAGTCTGCAATCCATAGAAGCATAAGTTGTATTGATATAACCTGTATTGATATAACATGTTTATAACCCATAAACCAGGCTGAATGCTTGCTTCAGCCTGCAAAAAATAATGACATTTATAACTATGCATTTCAGTAATGAAATAATTTCTTTTTCTCTTTTTTTATAGTACTCAGTTCAATGATCACTTGCAAGACTTAAAGTTGCCATCTACATGTCCTTTACAGGCTGAATACAGTTAAATTTCAACAGTTCTGTGGTACCTCTGTTGCTAAGAAAATCTTTTTAGATATATGCTATTTTGTAGTTCAGTGTAGCAACTCTAACAGGAGTTGCCATGGGTTTATAACAATTTATCTGAAGGGTACAAAGTGGTAAAGTGTTCTTTGTCCAGCAGTTGAGGAGAGTGTGTGTCTGTGTGTGCGTAATAAATATATTTTTCTAAATTTTTGTAACAACTCTTGGTAGAGGGGAGAATGAAGGGAACAATTGAATCAGACTGAAGGTCTCTGTCTACCTCTTGAAGAGCATTGCCAAAGCATTCTGAGTGACTCTTCCAAATTGTGATAGCCAAGATAAATATCCCAGCTTACACCTAACATCTGAAATGGGGGGCCAAATAAAATGATGCATAAGTAAGGCCATGGACACAATAGTAGGAGGAAACTGAAATACAATGACACCAGAACCAATACAGGTTGCAGAGAATTAAGCCAGAATGGAAATGAAAACAATCTATTAATAGATTCCCCCAAATGGGAAAAAAATATTCATCCTGATGTTTAGTGTAAGTGTTCTTTGTTTATGAATGCAGTGCTAAGTTAACACTAAGTTATTATCTTCAGACAATATAAGCTTTCATTTATTATCTGTACTGTAACTTGTACTTTGGGATAACTCATGAAATGACAAACAATTTATTATGCACCACTATAACTAAAGTATTTAGCATGCATGTATTTTTTTTCCTCACTGTGAATATGATAAAGTTAATCCAGTCCTTTCTTCATGAACTGCTGTAATACTCAAAGCAGAAGTACAATACATGCTCAAGCATAAGTGTGCTGATAGAAAATGTACCGTTTCAGAGTTAGTTCAACAGAATATATCACCTGGTGAGGGGTATAAATGCATAAGAAACCATGACAAAGGCATTTGTCACATCATCAGAGTAATGTTTGATCCAACACATGACATTCTGAAATACAAGGAGTACACTGTAACAACGAATGTGTAACATGTAATAGATAGAATGTATAATACGTAATAGAAAAGATATTACAAGAAAAAAATTATTTTATTACAATACAGAAATAAAAAGTATATTATTGTGCATACAGTGACTTCCAATCCAATCAACATTTAACAATGCATGGTGCAATAATGACTTAAGACAAAAAAGCAGTGATTAAAACAAAAATCATGAGACAGCAGCCAGGCAACATTCAAATGCAAAAGATGGGGAGTTGGAATGTGCAGACAGAGATGGGCTTCACTCACCCTGGAAGGAGATGGACAGCACACATTAGCAGGGCTGGCTCACAGCGAACATTCTCTTTCCAGGAAAAAAACTGTTGGGCAAACTAAAAAAACCTCAAGATGGCAAAACACTCACACCATTTTCTGAAAGACTAAAGCTTTGTACAGCTCTGTGTGGACTTACCCTTGGTATGAACATGTCCAGCCGTTCCTGAACGTGTAAAGGAAACATCTCACCTAAGTTAATTCATCATGGAGGCTCACATTTTTTCCTTCCAGCATTGTGGAAGTCAGTCTAATACAGCATCTTTGTACTGCCTTACTAAAGAAGTGCATTTGCTGAAGATGCCTGGGCAAAAAGCACAATGAAGTCTATGCACAAAGCACAATGAAGTCTAGTTCATAGCATGGATGTAAATTTAGCTCAAACTGCATGATGCTACATGCTTGTCAGCCACAGCCTTCACTGCCTGAAACCAGTTATTCTCCAATTACACCTGAAGCAATGATGAGAACAAGTGCAACATTGCTTGAAAGCCCTGATGAAATCTGACAGAGCATTGATCCCCTTTCCTAGTGATTCAAATTCCTTCACTAGACTCCCTCATACTCTTACAAAATCAGTCATCTGGCTAAACCTTGTCCATAAACACCTACTGAAATACCCAAAACCCAATGGAAAATATTCTGATTGTCCACATCTGTTTCATGAATCCTAACAATAAACAAACACATAAATAGCGTGGAAAGCCTTTTCTTCTGTCTCTTCTGTCATGCTATTTACAAGCATGGCAAGAGGGAAAGTATCTATTTTTAAAGATGACACACACAATTATTGCCATCTCAGCTCCTATTGCATCATCAGTTTTGCAGCTTTCTTCACAGATGTTAGAATCAGCAATAGAATCTTCAGCTCAAATGAACACAAGCTTTAAGCCTGAGAGTGCTTGGAAATTTAAGCACATATTTGCAGTCAAACACATGCTTATGTCTTGTCACATTGATCACTTCTGTAAGCAGGTGTGCCTTCATTAAAAGAAAATGGATTTGCTCTCAACAGAGTGGATTTGAAGCTGCTCTTATGTGTTGTCATATCAGCATTGATTTCTAGCTCAAGCTGTTTTATCAAGAGTGACTAGTAAAAGCTGAGTGGGTGTGGACAAAAAGTGTAAACAAATAAATAGAAAGATGTGATTTTATAGATGTACATGCCACTGTGACAGGGAAATGCTGAAAAGCTGAAAAGACCTTGCTAACATCTCCATACCTGGTAGATACTGGAGTAGACTGAACCTAAGTTTTTCTGTTGAGCTGACACAGGAAGGGATAGAAGGAGATGCATCCTTCAGACTTGAGGACATGGACCATTTTTTATTTTCATCATGTTATTTTCATAAATCAAGACAGAAAATTCTAACTCTACCACAAGTTTGGAATGATGTTCAATTCTGAACCTGTGATTAAAAACCAGAGCAGGATCTGCTGAACAACATCCAGCTTGGTTCTGATTGCTTTTGCATATTTTGATCTTGAATCCAATCAAAAACTCATGCAGCATCACTTGTTTATGCTATAATTCATTTACATGTCATGTAACTATCCCAAGATTATATTTAACACTGTCTGATTAGTGTCCAGGTAACCCTAATTCACCATACAAAGGTAATCACTCATATTAACAGATTTGTGTTTGTTGGTCAAAAAAGATATTTCCATGCTCACTATCTGTAGTCTTCGGTAAACTACTCATATTCTATCTCTTCCCAACAGTATCAAAATGTTTATTTTACGTAGATATCTATATATATAGATATATATAGATATATATATGCGTCAGTGCTATCTGCATTCAAATGTCAGCTTGACAAGATGTTGGCTAGAGCACATTACATCAAGTAGAAAAAGACTAAGGTGATGTCTCAGCTTTCCCAAGTGGGAAGTATTCACATTTTAATATTTTCTGGGATAGTGCACCCAAGGTAATGTATTAGTGGCTGTGTGACACTAATGCTAGCAATTACTGAGAAATGTTTATTATACAGTGCTATACTAAGGCAGTATTGCAATAAACAGATAAATTACAGCATTTGCTCGAGTTCAGCATTCAAGTTTTCTATTAAATTAAAAAGAAAATCTTTTCTTTAAAGCCAAGCTAGTTTTTTCCATTGTTATTGATACATGATTCTTCTGTCCAGGAGGTAAAAAATATTGAAAGCATTTAACAATTTAAATGTCTTAGTGTCTTTTCAGATGTAAGTCTTTTTTCATACACTTGTGCAATGGATTGAGTGAGAGCTTTGAACAAGCCCTGCCTTAGCCACAGATTTTTCACAGCAGCTCTGCTTAGGTGACCTGCACCTAAATCGTTCTGGCTCACAAGTTCTCAAGAATGGCAGATCAGGTCTATTATAAAATGGGTTATTTATTAAATAGACAGGAGATTAACAGACAAAAGGCCTTAAACAGAGTTACTTACTACACAGGATAAAACAAAAGAACTACTAATAGGTTACATAAAACAGTGCTCGACATAAAGGTACCTATGTAACAGCTAGCAAAGAAATAGAATAGGAGTGAATGTAATTTACCACCAAGTTGATCATGGGGTACACAGAGACCTTTCACTCAACCCTTGGGAGAGTAACTCAAGACAGGCGTCCCAAACCTTGAGGAGAGCTCCCCACACATTTCCAGGGAATATGCAAATGAAAGTATGGTGTAGCTTCTATAGTTTGTAAAGTGAAATGTCTGTCAGTCGGAAATTCAAGCTTATCTTCCTACAATCTTGCTTTTAAGGCAAGATGTTTATTGTCAGTTGGGAATGTCACTGCCATGGTGCCGAAATAAATTGCTACAAGACAAGCTGCCTTGACTGAGTTATTTTAGCAATTAGTAAATACACGTGAGGGGAAGATGCCCTGAGCTACTGCATCAGCTGATGGGTAACAGATAGGCCCTCATAGGGCAGGGCGTCCTGCCACAACTTGATAAAAAATTTTGTCCTTATGGAGATACCAGGCACAATTCAATAGACAAGCTTTCAAATGAGACTCCTTTCTGGGGTGAATAGATTGATGGCTACATGCAAACTGGATCAGGAAGCACCTATATAAAAGCAGTTCTATAGATACACAATGTAAGATTTTCCAGTTAACAAATTTTTTTTTACCTTAATATTATAGGACTCATCTGTGACATTCTCCCTCTCAGAAGTCTCAATGTCTCTTTTCTATTTTGGGGCCTTATACAACAAATATTTAGCCATTAGTAACTTCATGCATATGAGTGAAAATCAGGTCCTCTGTGATTTCTGCCTGGCAGGTGCCACAGATGACTACTATTTTAGGGTATGTTGTGGGTTAATGCTGGTCAGCATGTCAAGCCTACATAGACACTTTATTACTCCCCCACTGTCAGACAAGGAGAGAATAGGAAGAACAAAAGCAAGAAAATTCAGGGGTTGAGATAAAAACAGTTTAAAATCGGAAAGAACAAGGAAGAAGAAAGAAAACAACAATAAGCGAGAATAAAACAAAAGCAAGGGATGCAAAGAAGCCACTCACCTCCCACAAGCACACTGATACTGACACCTGGTTAGTCTCCAAGCAATGTCTACATTCAAAAAACCCCCAAACCCTCCCCACCACCCCTGACATTCTATGGCATGGGATAGTCCTTTGGTCACTTTGGGTCAACTGTCCTGGTTATATCCTCTCCCAGTATCTCATGCTCCCCCAACCTTCTTGCTCCTGAGCCAGAGTTGGGAAAAGAGAAAGCCCTAATGCCACACAAGCCATGCCACAACACTGAGCCATCACCACTGCTTTAGTCACAAATCCAAACAAAGCAGCGTCTGGAAGAAAATTAACTCCATCCCAGTCAGGCCCTGTTAATGTTTATCTTTGGGTCTGTGCTCCCTATTCAATCCTTAGCAAGTACAGTATCTGACCCTGCATTCAGATAATGCAGAGCAGAGATAAACAGGCACTGGCTGCAAGGATAACACATTAGAGCAGCTTCTTATTGGAGGGTCAATGGGAAGTAAACACATAAATACATTTTCTACTTCCTTGACCAGCTTTTTATGGGCATGGAATCTCCAACTGAGAATTACTTCTTCCTCAGCTAAAACAGGCAAATATTTTGACTATTTGATATTTGAAATCATGGTTTTGCAGCTTTCCTCACATTTCCAGATTTCTCTTGGGAGAAAGGGAAGGCAGCCTTACATGAAACATGAAATCCACAAATGGGGAGTAAACCTTTCAGGCTGGAAAGAACACAATGCTTTGAAACAAGCAAGCAAAGTGCTATTAGCAGTCTTCATCTTTCTTGATAGAAGCCTTCTCATGATGGCTGCTGTTTAAAGGCTGTCTCATAAGACACCAACACTGACTATAAAAAACAAAGACAAGGCAAGGACTGGAGTGATTCAGAGGCCCTGCTTCTCTCCACATGGTGCTCTCCAGAAATTGTGAGGAATTTCTCTGCCTGTTCAATGCTTCCTGCTTCCATGGACTTCAGAGCACAAAACTGTTCTACAAAAAGCTTCAATTTCTTTAATTCATGGGTTTTAAACACACACATAAAGAGCTGTCCTGAAAACTGATATTTATATGAGTTACGCTAGACTATTGTGGGCACCTAAGCACCACACAGACACTTGCTCCCTTCACTACCCCCAAAGACAGTTTCATGGAGAAAGATAAAAGGGAGGAGCAAACCCCAGAAAATTCATGGTCAGGGTAAGGATGGTTTAACAGGCAATGGAAAATTGAAAGAAGATACAGAGAAAAGAAAATAGAGCTCATGATACAAGGACAATCACTAATCACCTCCCATGCTAGACTGATGCCTCATCAGTTACCAAGCAATAGACAGCTAACCTACCTAACACCACTCTTCCTGCTCTTTTATTGCTGAACATGACACTGCAGGGCATGGAAAATCTCTTTGGTCACTTTGGGCTATATGCCTACTTGTGTCCTCTCCCTGCCTCTCACACACTCCAATCTATTCAATGGGGTGAGAATGAGCAGGGAACGCTTTCATGCTGCACAAATGCTGTTCAGCAGCATCTGAAAAGTTGGTCTGTTATCAGCACCACAGGAGATACGGTGAAAAACCCTCATCCCAGTCAGACCTAGTACAAAGGCTTCAGATCAGTAACTGGCAGACAATCCTAACTCTGACCTACTTGGCAAACCCATGAGTCCTTTCAGTCTGGCCTTTGGCATCCCCCTTGCTTTTCACTGTTATGCTACATTTTCAGAACAAAGACAAATGCCTCTCTATTTCTCTTGATGTAGTAGCTGCAAGACAAATTGCTTTTGCAATGAACAGATGTAAATTGCTTGAAATTAATTTTTCTAATATACCCTGGTCCTGCTTCCTTGGACAGTATTTCGTGTTTGTAATGGAAACTCTCTCTAGGAATTTACCTGTAGTGTAGCCATGTTCAACTTTTACATCTGAATAAAACAGTAAAATTAGATTGCCTTCCTGTCTTCAGTTCACTGATCATAGCTATGGCAAATATTTCTATGGTTAAGTTCTATCCAAAAGCTTCTAAGTAATTTGTACTTCATGGGAATAATTTCACTGTCACTGAAATAGTAATTCCAGTGAGGGTTACAGTGGGACAAACACCTTTGAAGTCACTGGAGTTGCAGTTGATCACACCAGGCTTAGTTCAACCTCTAATGCTTACTGGATCTAGTGAAGCCTCAGTAGCTCTGGGCAATGGGATGGCTCAGGGGCTTGGGTTGCTATCTGCCTGTCAAGTGACAGTTGCCATGGTATCAGAGCACCTCTGGAAAGGCAGCTGGTTTCTTCAGGCCCACAAACAAGCATCCAGCCTAACTGAGCTCTTAGAAGTACTATCGTGCCAGGGCTGAAAAACAGCATGCATGCATTGGCTCAAAAAGAAAATGAGTTAATTTGAACTTGGGTTCTCTGCAAGCTGTGATTTTGAACTTTCTGAAATTGCAGAAGACCAACAAACCTGGTTCCTTGTTTGCTGAGCAAATCCTGTTGCATTAAAAGGGAAAAAAAAGTTAGCTGGACTGCCAGCTGTATTTAAGAAGGAAAATGATCACAGCTGCTCTCTTTTTTGGGATGATTCAGCAGTACACATTCAGGTGCATGCACAGTCACAGCACTGGATCCCTTTGGAGCTGTAGGCACAGGATAACTTATCAACAACCTCTGAGCAGGCTCAGGCATGACCTGAAATGCAGCCCTCAGACCTGTCAAGCCAGCTGCAGCCTAGGCATGGATACATACCTAGAGTATCTTATGATGAAAACTCAGGTTCCTATGCACTTGAATAGGTCAATGTACAAAATGGATATACATGAGTCTGCCACACAGTGGGGCTACACGCAGGGGCTGAACAGCTGAAGAGCAGCTTGTCAGAAAATGTCCTGGAGGGTCTGAATCAACAACAAGCTGACCATGAGCCAGATGTGTGCCCCTGAGGAAAAAAAAGGCCAGTAGTATCCTGGGTTGCTTTAGGAAGAGCACTGCCAAATGATGAGATCCTTTTTCCCTGCTCAGCACTGGTGATGCACACACAGATGCTGTATCCACACTGAAGCTCCTGGAGGGAGTCTGATGACAGACCACAAACACAGTGGACTGGAGCACCTTTCACAGAAAATGAGGCTAAGAGAGCTGGAACTGTTCCACCTGAAGAAGAGAAGTCTCAGGAGGGTCTTACAAATGTGTATAAACAACCGACAGAAGAGAATAAAGAAAATGGAGTGAGACTCTTCCCAGTAATACCCAGTGAATGAAGAGGAGGCAGTAAGCACAAATCAAAGTAAGACATTCCATATAACCATGAGAAAAAAAAAAATACTGTCAGGGTGACCAAGCACAAGGTTTTCCAGAGTGGATGATAGTCTCTGTCCCTAGAGATATTCAAACCAAACCGACACAGCACTGAACAACCCGCTGTACTTGACTCTGCCCACCCACCTCAGTGGCTAAGGTTCCGTTGCCCTCATGGATTCCATGCTTCCACTTAGTTTCTAGGTGCCTAAACTCTTCCATGACTTAACAATTGACTTAAATGACTTAACTATTCTGTCCTGACTGCCAGCCTGCAAAACAAGGGCAATATTTGCTCATTTCCAAAAATTATAGAGAAAGGGAAAATGCTAGTTAATATCATATTTACCCAAATCTGTGAGTGAAAATTTACAATGGAATGAAATTTAAATTATTCAAGTATTTGCAAAAGTTAAGAAAACACCCATTCAGCAGACAAAACTAAGTGTAGAACAGAGTTATACTTTGTCCCATGACCAGAGAGATGCGGGGAGTTGGATATATTTTCTGAAAGGAAGGTTTGCAATAAAAAAAAGTTGAGCAGTAGCTGCAGCAAATTCTCACTTTTCAGCATTAAAAGAAAAAGAACCTCTTGCAAATCTGAGTACTGCGGAAAACATTGTTACAGCAGTGAAGAACTTGTAGGGAAGGAAAAGTGGCTGAGTTTCATCTAAATTTACCTAAGACATTTCAATTAGCAAAACTAATGAACTTATTTTCGCTACTGAGAGAAGGGAATCACTAGCTAGTACATTTAATTTCATTTTCAGGGGGTACAGGTTAATCTTTAGAGTAAGTTTAACAAGTCTGGCATCTGTATCACTTATTCCAAAAACCTTAGACATCTTGTGAAACATCTCTGAGACAAACACCTACAAAGATTGTTTTTCTCTGTTGAGAAAGCATCATTTCAGCATGATGCATGCTCAATTTTCAGCATTTGCAGACTTGCCAACAGTTTACCTTAGAGCTTGTTTATACATGCACCTTCCTCCAGGCACCACCCAATCTGTCATAAACAATGAAAATAAGATGAAAGTCTGCCTGTTTTCATCTACTCCGTTTGCCAGCTCAATTTAAATCACTCTGCAGAAGGGAAACCTTAAACGATCAACAAAATTGGGAACACCTGAGTTTTGGTCACCTTTGAATCTGCTCCAAGAGCTTCTAAAGAAATTATGCTTTTAAGCCCAAGTATATCCTTCATGACTGAAGAAGGTAAAATGAGACAATTTTTGTCTGCATCTATGAATGGATCACTTATGGAAACATTATACATAATGTAACTGGAGTTCCAACATAAGAAGGACAAGGACCTGTTGAAGCAGGTCCAGAGGAAGGCCACAAATATGATCAGAGAGATGGAACACCACTCCTATTAGGATATGCTGAGAGAGCAGGACTTATTAAGCCTGGAGAAAAGAAGACTCTGGGGAAACTTTAAAGCTGTCTTCCAGTGTGTAAGGGAGGTCTAGAAGAAAGCTACAGAAGGACTTCTTACAAGGGCTTCGGAGGTCAAGAAGAAAGCTACAGAAGGACTTCTTACGAGGGCTTCTAATGGCAGGACAAGAGGGAATGGCTTCAAACTGAAAGAGTAGATTTAGGTAAGATATTAAAAAGAAAATCTTTCCTAGGAGGGTGGTGAGGCACAGAAACAGGTCCCCCAGAGAAGCTGTAGCTGTCCTGTCCCTGGAAGTGTTCAAGGCCAGGTTGGATGGAGCTCCAAGCAACCTGGTCTAGTAGAAGGTGTCCCCACCCATGGCAATGAGTCTGGTACACAAGGATCTTTAAGGTCCCTCCTAACACAAATCATCCTATGATTCCAATACCTACTCTGGTGAGCACTGTTAGTGTAGCCAAGAAAATTCTCTCTGTGGCAAAGATTGTAAGATTAGGCCACATATTTCTGTAATTAGTAGCTTGCACTTTTAAAAATGTTGACCTTGATTATCATTAAGAAGTTGGCCTTACTTGCTTATTTAGGCATTGTTTGTTGTTGAGCACATGGTCACACATTCAACAGCTTCCTCACAAAAAAAGAATAGACATTATTAGACTCTGCACAATACTCCTTCCTTTCTCTTATTTCCAGATGTTTTTTCATGCTCTGGCCTTCAGGGCTCTGCAGAATTAGGAATACATTTTATAAACACTGCTACATCTCTGTGCTGTGCTTAAGCAAGCCTTAGTACTGAAGCACTCAGACAATTATTCTGGGGAACAATCTGGCAAGACATACTAGAAGAGCTTTAAACTGCTTTTAGCAGAGAAAGAGGATGTTCTACTGGCTTATCTGAAATGAACCAGGAACAACACCATTTAGGGAACAGCAGGGAACCTGTAAATCATCCCAAAAGAATTAGAGAGGGCTCTTCCCAGGAGATAAAGAGGTGGATATCCCAGCTGAAGTGCCTCTACACCAATTCATGCAGCCCAGGTAACAAGGCACAGGAGTTGAAAACCATGGTGCAGTTAGAAAAGTATGACCTAATTGCTATCACAGAAACATGGGACATGAGTTATATGACTGGAGCACTGCAGCTGAGGGCCACAAGCTTTTCAGAAGAGACAGGCTGGGAAGGAGGGGTGCAGGTCTTGTGCTCAATGTTAAGGCAGGGTTAGATTGTGAAGAGGTGTCCCTGATAAACAGCCATAAAGAGACTGAGACCTTGTAGGTGAAAACCAAGGACAGGATTAACAAAGGACACCTGGTGACAAGAATCTGCTATAGGCTGCCTGATTAGAGGGAGCCTGTCAACAAGGCATTTTGCTTCAGATACAGGAAACATCATGCTCACAAGCTCTCATCCTGATGAGGACTCCAATCACCTGGTCACCTGCTGGGAAATCAATACAGCAAGCAATCCAAGAGACTCCTGAAAAATGTGGGGAGCAACTTCTAGCACAGGTATTAGACAAATTAACCAGAGGTGAGACATTACTGTACCTGGTACTCACCAATGCGATGGATGAGCATATCAAAGGAGTTAAGATCAGAGGCAGCGTTGGCTGTAACAACCACTCTGGCTGAGTTCATGATCTCAAGGAGTTTGGGCCTGGCAAGGAGCAAAATCAAGATCCTGAACTTTGTAAGAGTGGAGTTCCAGCTGTTGGAAAAAAATTAGTGAACAGGGTCCCAGAAGAGAGGGGCTGATGGGAACTCTCTTAGAGCACAAGAGATCTTTATCCCAATGTGTAGGAAATCATGGAAGGCAGGCTGGAAATTGGCATGGCTGAGTATCTGCTCATCAAACTGAGCAGGAACCGGTAACCTGGGGAGACTACTGGGATATAATTTGGATGTGTAGGGATGGCATCAGGAAAGTCAAGGCAAAGCTGGAACAGGACTTGGCAAGAGATGTGAAGAACAAGAAGCGATTTTATAAGAACATTGGTCAGAAAAGAAAGGCCAAGTAGAGTGCATCCATCCTGGTAAGTGAGAAGGGTGAACTTGTGTAAACTGGAAGGCTGAGGTACTCACTGAGTTCTTTGCCTCAGTCTGCACTGGCAGTCAGGCTTCCCACTTCTCTCAAGTCCCTCATCCTACCTGTGGCTGTTGAAGGATCAAAGTCTCTCGGGGCCTTTTGTGTCGCTGTGATCCTGAGAATGTTAAAAGTCTCTTTTCCCAGCCCGAGCGCTTGAAGAGTCGGAGCTCTTCAGCTCTCAGTCTCAAGGTTGTTTATTGTTCCTTATCTATAAAATATTTTCTCCTGCCCTGCCGAGGTCTGTCCAGCAGGACAGTTCCAGGCACACTGCCTGCCCCCAGGGCAGTATTATGTCTTTATACTAAAAACTACATATATAATGTTTACAATTACTTTCCAATGCCTATCACCTATGTTAGACAGTGAGCTTCTACTCCAAACCAATCTGTAAGTGCCAACATCACAGCAGAAGATGGAGGCCAAGAAGAAGAAGAAGGAGAAAGGCTGGACATGCCCAGTTCCCTCCATCTTGCCTCCTGAACCCCCATACCAAAAACCCTAAAATCTACTTTTCCACCCTGTGATAACTTCATTATTATTGTACCTAAACTGTTGTGGCTTGCTGATCTTCATATAAGGTTGGTAATTTGCTCCACAGGTCATAATCAAACCCACAGGCATTTTGGGCTCCATGCCAGGGCTTCTGAGCCCCCTGGCAGGGGTCCTGGCCATCCTGGACAGCCAGAGGGATGTTCTGAGTTCCCACAAAAGTCCTTTTCCCTATAAGCAAAGAACAGGTCTGGAATTACTTGGTGAAGCTAAGTCACAGCCACAAGTCTATGAGATCTTATGAGATGCATTTCCAGGTCCTGAGGAAAGTGTCTGCTATTGCCAAGCCACTCTCCACCATACTTGAAATATCCTGGCAGACAGGTGAAGTGACTGGAAAAAGGAAACATCACTCCCATTTTTAAAAAATGGGAGAAAGGAAGATCTGTGGAACTATGGACCAGTGAGCCTCACATGTTTGGGAAGATTATGGAGCAAATTTTCCTTGTAGATATGCTGAGGCAGAGAAAAGACAAGGAAGTGATCTGAGGCAGCCAGCAAATTTTACTGAGAGCAAATCATGCCTGACTAATCTGGTGGTCTTCTATGGTCCAGTGACAGCAATGATTGACAAAGACAGTTATCTCCTGTCTCCTTCTGTAAGGCCTTTACAGTCCCTAATGACACCATTACCTCCAAACTGGGAAGACGTGACTTTGATGGATGCACTATTCAGTGAATAAGGAATTGGCTGGACAGACACAGCCAGAGACCTGTGGTCAATGGCTCTGTGCCCAGGTGGAGGCTGGTGAGGAGAGGTGTTTCTCAGGGCAGACAGAGGTCTGGGGTCTGGTCCCCTTCAATATCTTCATCAATGACATCCACAGTGACATTGAGCACACCCTCAGCAGGTTCATAGGTGAAATGAAGCTGAGACACTGAGAAGGCAAGATCCCATCCAGAGAGACCTGGACAAGCTTGGGAAATGGGCCCATGGGAATCTCTTGAGGTTCAACAAGTCCAAGTGTGAAGTGCTGCCCCTGGGCCAGGGCAGTCCCAGATATGAGTACAGGCTGGGAGAAGAACTCATTGTGGAGAAGGGCCTGGGGGCTCTTCTGGATGTAAAGCTGGGCGTGACCCAGCAGTGTGTGCTCACAGCCCAGAAGCCAATCCTGTCCTGGGCTGCACCATAAGGGAGCACCAGCAGGGAGAGGGAGGGGATTCTGCCCCTCTATTCTGCCCTTGTGAGATCCCACCTAGAGTGCTGCATGGGTTCAGAAAAGACATGTGGACTGTAGGAGCAGATTCAGAGAGCCGTGAAGATGATCAGACAGCTGGAGCACTTCTCATGTGAGCACAAGCTGAAAGACCTGGGCTTGTTCATCCTGGAGAAAAGGCTCTGGGGAGACCTCATTGTGGTCTTCCAGTACCTTAAGGGGGTTTATAATAAAGAGGGAGAGAGACTTTTATATGGGCAGATAATGACAGGACAAGGGGCAATAGTTTCAAACTGAAAGAGGGCATGTTTAGATTAGCTATTAGGAAAAAATTCTTTACTGTAAGAGTAGTGATGCTACCAACTGTACTACTCAGACTCAAAGTGCTCATTTTATAATATCTTGTCAGGTGTTAAGAATTGTTAGGGGATTTTCGCTTAGTTTTCATCCTCATTTTTAGACCCAAGATTGTTAAAATGAAGTCCATGAATTTTTCAGAAAAGAAACTAACCCACGGAGGAATACTTCTGGTAGTTGAAACTATGGAAGTCTCAGTCTCATAAAATTATTTGGTTGTCTTTTTTTCAGATTTCTTCTGAGCAACTTGCATTCAGATGGTGCTTAATGTCATTAATACCCACAGCCTTGTGCAAATCCGTGCTCCTCGCTGTAATCATACTAGGTTATGTTTCCAGGCAGAAAGTTAACCAGAAAAAAAAAGACACGCCCCAGGTATGAAAACTTCCTTTCCTTTGCAATGACAGATGCATCAGAACAAGCTAAATGACACAGATGATCAAAAGATATTAAGAATGTTAAGTTCTGCCCTTCTGTCACAATGCCTAGGAAAATGTTACAGCAAAAATGTTGAGAAATTACTGAAATTAGGGGAAACCAGCCTAATCACATTCTAATTATATCTGGAGGTGTAGTTATACCTGAAAGTGGAAAAATATTTTTCTCTAAAAACATCTTTGTTGTAAAAGCTTTCTAAAAAGCTTTGAGAAACACATAGCACAACACATAGCCAGCCTTTTACAGGGTACATTTTTACAGGAGTGAAAATCCAACTTTTGGAAAAAAACAATGGGACTACAGTTTCTCGACAAAATCTGAACCTGTTATGGACAAACCACCTGCACCAGCTTTGAAGCAATATAAGTATTTACGTTAAAGAGCTACTTGAATGTCATTGTAGGAAAGCAGCAATACACCACTTTCCACCACTTCAATGACACTCAGAGTAGACTGGATCACCAAAACTCTGAAGGAATAACTTCTGCCTGCAACCAGACCTGTTGCAAGGTGAAGAAGCCAGAATACAAAAGGACTTCTAGATAAGCTATACATATTTATTATATAAATCCAGTTCCTGGAGGGTTCAAAAAGCACTTCCTACATTTTAGATGCCTCTTTGACTTTCAGCTTGCATTTAAAGCATGCCTTGCTGGTTTTCTTACTTCAAACCGGGGTGAAGATTAAACCAGACAGGTTTTGGCACTTCTTTTAACCTCCAACTATTCTCATTATTTGCAGCATATTATCTAGGAATCTCTGAACTACAGGAAGTTACAGGAATGACTAAGTGACTAGATTGAAAAACTATCAAAGAATCAAATAATTTGAAAATGCAGGATAGAATAAAAAACATTGAAAATTTATTCTTTTGTGCAAATATTGTTATTGACACCATATCAAGACCAATATAATTTTCTAAATCAAGTTGCCTAGATTATAAAGCATCTAGACAACTTAAAGAATACTGTGCCTTGATTCAAGATATATAGAGGCTGCTTTTTACATTAACCTGATTTAAGAAAGAATGAGAATGAAGCAGCTCTTCTGTAACTTTCCCAAGAAATCATGAGAACTTTCCTAAGCAATTTCACATGCATTATCTGTGGTCTATAAGCTAGAAAATGGAATGTTCTTGCTTAGAAAAAGGATCTTGTCTTCTCTGTCACTTCTATGAGCTAGAAAGATGAGGCTGAAGTATCTATTTCTTTACTCTTATTCTTGGAGAATATGTGAGACTGTACAAGCAACAAATGAAAGAAAAATCCTATGAACAACTAGAGTATCATTTTAGGGAACAGCAGGCATTGCCAACAGAAAAGTTTTTGTTCAGATTGTGCTAAATTCAATTTTTCCTAAGAGGTCAAATGCACTTTTATCCTTAGACAAAACCAGATTTTTAAGTGCATTCCTGATACATATACTTCACATTCATCTGATATTCTGCACTGCAGAATTTGGAGAAACATTTTTATTAGGGATTTCAGGATCTTTTTACTACACATGATTTAAGGAAATTTTCTGCACGTATTCTGTAATGTGTGGTAAATCACTCCACAAGAGATCACAGCGACCCCACCACTATGGTATCAGTCATAAACCCTAGTCATGGTCATGTTGAAGTGTCATCTCATTTCCTAAGAGCTCCTAATAGGTCCTCATTATTCCTGGCTGCAATTCATGCATCAGGGGCATATTGTCCATGAGTGGCATATAACAGGGACGTTAATAAAAACACTTGCCTGAAATCAGACCATTTGAGAATTATGGTCCTATGTCATCAATACACATCTTCACCAGTATGCTTTGTGTTTACAAATGTTGGCAATTTACTGCAGCCTCAACCTAGAAAGATGATTATTTTTATTTGGAAACAGCTGATGTGGAATCTGGTTTGGACCAACCCAGTGCAGGACAGGGTTCACCTCCAATCTAGCAGCTGCCAGAGAGGAAAGGAGGAACTGCTGAGAGGGAAGCGTGGAGGTGTGCTGCACATGATCACCTCGTGACTCCTTCTCCCAGCCAAATGGAGAAGGTTACCTTTGCTGGAGCAGACTTTTTACTTAAGACATGATAAAAAAAAGCCAAACAAGCTTGAAGGGAAGAAACCTTTACAATCCATCCCAGGTTTCACTCACATTTCCTACTAAGCATACAACAAAGAACAGATCACTCTTACAAGTAGGATCACTGCAGAAAGAACATTTTTCAGTGGACCAATAAAGAAGCTGCCCTGGTAAAAAGTGGATTGGCTGTATTTATAGCATACTGAAGTTTATACCAGCAGCTTAATGCAAATTTCTGTCCCTAATGGTTGTACTTAAACAAATTTTACTAGGAAGATATGGAGCATAACTCAGCTCCAGCTGCTGCTAAGAGAAAGAAAAATTATTTCTGCAAGAAATGCAGAAATAATAAGAATGAAAACAAAGAACAATGATACTTATTTTTTTCCAAAATAATAGCATTAAGGTATTTTATAAACCTACTACAGCAAGACATCTTACATTCTGAAATTTCTTCAACTTTGGAACTGAGTTGCAAAAACCTACAGGTATTTCCTAATCTTAAACGTAAATATTTGCTCAATAACATGATTTGACTTTCATTAGACTATCATACAATCCTGTTGATGCTAAATAGATATCTATTCCTACTGAAGCTGCTTCCAAATTAGGAGGAATGACCTCATCCAGAAGTATTAAAACTGCTATCTGTATGTTATATATTTTACACTTAAATTAATTTTTAAAAAGCTCAGCTGGCTGTGTTAATTAACTAATCACACACCTGCTCGGTTTAGGTTTCAAGCTGGAAATCTGTAAACATGACAAGTGTTAAATTCTGCAGGCAATGCTGCTCAAGTACAAGGATAGTCCTGTGTGAGCAGCTGCTCCACAGGGGCTTGTCTGACTGTAAGACTGCTTCCACTTGCAAATTTTCGTGGCTGGGGTAATATACAACAAAAGAAATCAACCTGCAACAGAAATATCTGGAAATGAGAATTTCAAATATCTTATTAATGTAAACTGTTGACCTCAGAGGACAGTTTTGTTTCTAGGGGAAGGGGTATGTCTATGTTTTAATATACAGTATCTCTTAGTTATGTCTAAGACTGTAACTAACTGGAAGGAGAATTTTATTTGCTTTTTTTTTTTTCTTTTTTGTGAGAGGTGATTTTTCAGACAACAAAGTTTGTCAGCTTCAAGACAAAGAATCTCCTATAAATGCAGACTTACAAAAAAAAAAAAAACTTCTGCACAAAACCCCTGATCTTTCTAAGGCAACAGTCAGAAAACGAACATGGCACACCTTACTGCTAGATCAGGCCTCCAAGTATTTGCAAATAGGAATATGAGACATTGCTGCCTTTCCCTCAGTTCAGTGGGACTTCTCAAACACTTCCAAAAATCATAGTGCTATTCAAGCAGACAAAGAATTCCAAAGCCTTATTTCTCTTTAGTGAAAGTCAATAACTGCAGTGTATATTATCATACTGAATGATATTAACCCTTGTGGTACCTAGACACATGAAATTGACTATTTGCCTTAGTTTTATGATTGTTGGTCAATCTACCAAAAAATCCAAAAACCAAACCAAAACACACAAAAGAACCCAACAAATCAACAACTTTCCAGTGGCAAATGTTCAAAAAACTAAAGAATTTAGAATGGACTCACTGTAAACAAGAAATTAAGCACAACTTTTTTAGATTGAAGAATACTTGAAAGCAGGTGAGGGGTTGTTCATGCATATTTTCTGTTCCTTACTTTAGAAGAAGAAAAACTAGTTTCAGAACGAATAGTCTAGGGAAACAACTAAAAAATCCTTGCAGCAAACTTAACATTTATTTTCATCTTTTTCAATTCACCAACAGAGTTTCATGACCAATTTCAAAAGAAAATATTTCAGGAAGACAATTTTTGTGTGTTTCCTGCAATTTTCTACAAAAACATGCTCTAAAGAATAGTTGAAACTTGTTGGTATTCACCAGCAAATTAAGGAATCTTAGAAATGTGTAGTACACTACATGAAAGAAGATCTTAAGTATAAGTATGTTTGTTACTATAGGATTTCACCTGAAACATGAGGAGATTTAAACCTCTTCCTCTTCATTAGATCTGAAAAGCAAGCATGTTGCTTTTCAAATGAATCTGCAGATGGGTGCACCGCTAAAAATTCCTGTCTGGAGCTGCTATGAAATACAAGCAGACTGTAGGAAAGATTTTATTAATTTTATGCTCTTGGATGAGTAAGAGACATTTCAAATGTTAAAGCAGAGTAGCCATTAAGATTACAGTTGAGACATGATTAATTTTGCCCTTGCTGTCACCTGTGCTAGTCTGTCACCTTTCCCTCTGACCTATATCTATTCTCATTTCCTCAGCACTCTGTGGACCAAATTTGTATTGGTGACATCAGTGATGCTGAGATCAGAAATTGGCTCCTTGCCTCTGTTTTTCCCTTGCCTTCCCTTTAATTTCCCTTTCCCTGTGCTTTTCTTCAAAGATGCTTTGCTGCAGCTCTCAGTGCTTTGCAGGTATCCTTGACTACAGCTGACATTCCCATTCTCTGGCCAGCTGGAGCAGGTCTGGATATAATCCAGATCAAAAGCAGGTGGCTAATCAGCAAACGAGCAACTTGTTGGCACACAACAGAAGTGACTAAGTCACTACTGGGTCCCCTCTTTTCAGTCTTAAATTTGGCCAAAAAGTAGTTATGGGTGGTGGATCTTGAAGAAAGTGGATTGTGAATCATACTGCAAAAACACCCCCAAACCCCACAACCACAAAATGGCTCTTTTGGAACTGAACAGTCACAGACACCAGCCAGCATCCAGCTAGCAGGCAAGCCAGCAAGGCCTAATACAGCAGCACACTTGCAATGTGCTTTGTGAAGAGGGCACCAAAATAACTTTGCAATGCAAAAATCTATGATTGGAAGGATAGCAGAACTTCTATGGTATTAGAAAAAAAACTGCAAAGTATTTTAGCAAACCTTTGAAGATATTAATTGCACAATAATATAACTGTTGCATGAGATTTCTAATATATAACCAATCTAGCATAGGTTCTAGGAGCAAACAAAGCTGCCATGTGCACAGTGATTTGAACATGTTTACAAACCCTGCTTGTATTTGAAATCAAAGTACATCCTCCTACAAACACTTCCACCTCATGAAGTTACTCAGCAAATCATTACAAGGGCAAGTTACTCAGCAAATCGTTATAAGTCACTATTTATTTTCACTATCTCTTTTTGGACAGCTTGTTTTCTAAAGAATTTTTACTAAAGAAAACCTAAATTTAAAACTACAAGTATTTAAACCTACCTGTCAAAATTCTTGTTGACCGTGGTTATTTTACAGAATGCCTTCAAAATATCCCTCTTCTTCCTATCAAATAATTAATGTAAATTATCGAGCTGAAAGAGGAAATTCACTCTATCAACATGAATTCAACATTTCTGCCATCTAGATCATTGGATAAAAAGTTGACCTCTATGTACTGTCCATGTGTCTACCACTAATTTATTCTTTCTTTCAGGGAAATTGCATGCTGTCTTTGTGCTTTCAAAGTGGAGATTATCTAACTTTCAAGAATTTAGGTGTTTGGCCAAATTACATTTTCAGCGCAAGAATATTATTCTCCACAGTGTAATTGTAGATGTAAGGAACTACTGGGGGAGAAAATGCACCATCATGGCATGCTTAGCTAGAAATTCTACCATCACGTGTTAACATGGCTCCATATGCCAGGAGTACATATAAAGAAGGCCAGTATAAGGGATCTCAACAGGAGTATCAATACAGTCTACTCAGTTTAGCTTCCAATGCAATTTAATGCCACTTTCTTTAAGCCAAGGTACAAAAAAACCCCAGTGAAAGTAGTATTTGTCAGGACAAGAAAATATGGTAGCTATGTGCAGCATAGTTCCAGAATGCTTTGGCAGCAAATAATTTGCTGTTATCTGAGTTAAAAATAAAAGAATTTCCAAAGAGGAACAAACCCAGATTAACACATGTACTTTCAGAAACAAAGTAGGAAAGGTTCAATCTATGACCTTTCAAGTCATCTACGCTAACACCTTTGCCAATTTTTTTGCCAATTTGAAACCAATGCTTTGATTTTCCAGAGGGCCTGTGGCAAAGCCTGACCATTAAATAAAATCTTCAACATAACTGCAGACCTCCACTCCTAAACTGATGTGCAGGTTGTATGGTCTGTTGCATTGCTTGTGGTAGCTATCACAATCACAGTCCTTGTAACAGATTTTCTACTCACCAGTGTCTGCTAATAGCCAGGCTATTTCTTGAGTAAAATTACACAACAACATAATCCTTGAAATGAATAAGCTATGCCTGGTAAAAAGCACTTTCATAATGACTGAAATTTGAGATCTCTGAAGGTGGATTGCCTTAACCCTCAATTCAGCCTCTCCACAATTGCAGCAGCATTAACGCACTTGTTTCTTAAATTGTTATAACACTCCTTTAACCATAACAAAAAATAATAGCGGATATGAGCCACGGTATCACGATAAAAATGTTACTTGTTTACAATCTCTACTAAGTCTTCTTTATCCCTAAGATCATCCTCTAACCAACTACAATCATAATTGCTTCTGTGTGAAGTTGCTTATACAGGGTGTTCCAAGTACGCCTATCAGATGAAACAAAGCATAGCAGTTAGTTTTAAAGTTATACGCTAGCTACCTGAAAAACCTGCACCAGCCATGAGGAGGCAAAAGAACTGGCCCAGTCAAATGTGCTTCCCACTAACTACCAGGAACCTCCACTTTACATTCCTTGGCCTGAATATTTTCCCATAATTTAGTTTTAACTTGGTTTGTTTCTTATTCTCATTTTGACTTTTCTCTTACTCCTACCTTCTCTTGTGCTTCCTCAGCTCCTCTCTCATGCAAGAAAAAGGACATTTTTCTTCTAGGCAGACCGTGTACTCCAGCTAGGAACACAGACACAATTAATCAAGTTTCATGATTAATTTTAAGGCAGACTTACAAAAAAACAAATAAACAAACAAACAAAAATATGGACAACCCCCCCCCAAAACAAATAAAAAAACCCATCCACTCTAACCCACAGGTATAGGAAAAAGAATAGGAATGTAGAAGGACCAATATTTTGGGGGATCCTTCATTCTTCAAAGCAGCCAAAATTTTGCATGTTTAATGGGTGATGTATAGGAATCAAGGAATAGCAATGGATACATCAATGATGCTGATAATGGAGCCTCATCCCTAGACTTGCCAGAATAACACAGTTTCACATCCTGTCAATGTTCTCTGTGGATGCTGACTATAGCAATGAAACCCAGTGTATTTGAGTTATTCTCCAACAGTCCACAAGTTTTTGATAGCTGGGCTGGAATGACAACTGCTGCTATTGCCCTTACTCATGCATAAGGGTCCAACTCCTTTATTTAGAAATTCTATGCTGTGACAAACACAAGTGTTGCAGGCCATTTCCCCTGGCAACAAGACTAGCTAGAAGTCTGCCCAACTAGCCAATCAGTTTCTAAGAGGACAATTTCTATTTAACTTTTGGGGTGGTTTCTGAATTTAGCATGCTGCTAGTATATTTAGGGTTAACCTTCCAGTTTGGATGTGCCCTGTGCAAGGATTTGTGCCACACCTTTGCTCTCAGGGGTTCTTCTGGAAAGCCCTCCCTCCATGCAGTGGCTTCAGAAACAGACATGCCTGTGCAACCTTTATTTAGATTGCTCTGAACATAGCTCTTTCTAAAATGCAGCCTGTTCAGAGTCTCAAGTGAAAAAAAATAGCTTTTGGCCCAGGCAAAGTAGGAAGCAATTCAGAAGAGCAAACTACCTGCTTTATTTGGGATAAGACCGAAATAATCAGTTGTTTCAGCAACCTATGCAACCTGAAGAGTTGGTTTTGCTTGCTACTTGCATAATCTTGGCTTCTGAGGAAAGAGCTGGAGAGATGCAAGGCAGCAGCAGAAGCAAACAGGATTAACAAAAGCACCAAGTTTTTTTCTTCTCCTGGTTGTCCTACACCATGGCAGAAGTAGCAAACAGTCTCTTGCAAGTCCTCCTCAACAGGCAGGGCAATGGCTGAATGTAGTGGGAGTGATGTGGGAAGAGTTGCTGAAAGAGGGAAGAGACATATAACTCTTATCGTTACTTCAAAACAATTTTCCTGTTTCAAGAACCATTATGACCTCTTTCACAAAAAAGACAATTTACGATAATAAATTCGAAATAATAATAATAATAATAATAATAATAATAATAATAATAATAATAATAATAATAATAATTTTCTAATTATTAAAAATAGCTTGGTTTGTTTACAGTGGTGCAGGATAATGAACGCTTTGCAAGAGATTTCCATGTGGTCCATACCTGTTTCAGTCCTTACACAACTGCATCTCCAACTAAACTGTTTCTAGCTTGGGGATTATTTTATCATTATATCCCTTACATCTAGGGCTATAATAGCTTATTTTTTGTAACTGATTATATTTGTTTCCTTGTCCCTGGGATTTTCTTACACAGCACTCCAGTAATGGTTTCCAGTTACCTTTTAAATGTCACTTTATTTGGTCAGTGGAGGGATGGTTGTCTTACTACTCTTAGTCTGCTTGCATCTATCCACTCACAAATTTGTTGTCTTCCTTGTTAATTATTCTGAATGCATCCAGTCTTAGAAGAGGTTCAGTAGTTCACCAGCAGAATTCAGGTTTTCTGTGTTTTTTGAAAGACCCCTGAGAAAGTTTAATACAATTATGAATCTGTGCTGCTTACCACACATACTAACATTCCTGAACCTAAATGTCAACATACACTTATACCCAGGCATAACACACTGACAGCCTGCTTTGCTCCATAATTTATTCACAATACTGGGCCTGGTGAAAAGGCAGATGGCAGTCAGGGGCAAAAGGTATACAGCCATTGTCCTTAGTGATATTGTTAGCACATATTAGAATGCATGAAGGCAAGAGTGAGGCAGAGGATTGTACCCCTGACACACTTAGAAAAATCAATTTGCCCTGCTAAATAAGAAGTAAATACAATGGGCCAATAAATAATACAGGAAACAATTGACAAAATTATAAGCACGATGGACAATATAATATTAACAACAATGTATCAACCTAGTTTCATCATACAGAATATTAATATCAAGCCCTTTGTAACTAAGGCCTGTATATTTACTTAGCTTATTGGCCTCCCTGGAATGGAATCATTCTGCTTTCCAAACTTCTAATCAGAGATTACTCATTTAAATGCATCCCTTTACATTTACTGAAATTAGCAAGTGCACTAGAGTTAAACCCCTATTAGACAAACACCTCTTTAGTACAAATCCACAGTTGCATGATGGCTTATTTTCCTTGATATTTTCATCTTTTATCCTGAAAGAATTAACTCTGAGGTATTAAATTTATCTACTTTCTTCCAGATACTACTAGGTTATGATTTAGTTGAATATTTCTCCTTATTGTCAAATATTAATATTCTTCAAGAACTCTTATGTCATTTAAGACACTTTATAACACCTCTACAACTAGATAGGTAACAAGAGATGACAACTTTTTGCCAGATTCCCACTCTCTGCTGCAGGGATTAACCTGACAGTTGTTTTGCTCTATTTTGTTATTACTCTGAGCATGTCATTCTATACAAATCTTATAGTGGAAAAAGTCCTCATTAATTTTGCAGAAAAGTCCCAGATATTTTCAGTAAGTTGCAAATTTTCAGAAATTCAGAATGGCTGGTTAACTGCATGCGTTTTACACACTCTAGAGGAAGTGAAAGTTGGAAAAAAATTTTGTTTCGTGACAATTGATAACAGAAATATTTGAAAACCATTGACAAGTTCTGTGCTACAAGCTTCTAATTCCTCTGAGTATCTTATCAGAAACAGATTTTAACACTGTTTAAAAGTAGTATCCAATTCTGCTCCTTTAGTTACAAAAAGCATTAAAAAATAAAGTTTATAGCCCTAACTTTTTTCATTACTAAGAGTTTTTCATTTAAAAAGAATTCTGATTATTCTTTATTTTAGGAAAATAATTGAAAACCATGAGGCTAGACAGATCTATATTTGAGACAGAGGCTTTGAGACTGATGAAGGCTTTTAAACATCCTAAAAAAAAAAAAAAAAAAAAGTCTTGTGTGGACAAGAACACAATGTTTTGATTGTGATAACAGTCTCACACATACATTATATTCCACCTGAGTATTAAAGAGTGCATGGCAAAGGATACAGGGCTCTGACTCATAAGCATTGCAGCACACTATTGCAGCACTTAGACATTACTAACACACCATTCTGCTCCTACCAGCCAGGACAATGGAGTGTCCCAAGATGTAAAGTCTCTTCAACTGGCTAAATTTTCTCTTCATGGAAAGCACAGGGTGACTTTGTGAAGTTGGGACTGACAGTCTCCATATCCCTAGACATCAACAAAGCCCCACAGCAAGAGCCACTGCATGGTTTTGGCTTAAGAAGCAGTGCCATACCCACACTTCAGCTATCACAGGTTAAACTGGAACATCACCGTCAAACATAGACCTAGTAGTTTAATCTCCACAAACATTTAAGAATCTAATAGACCAATTCCAGGAATATGTTTTATTATTTATGGGAGAGGAAGCCTACCCAAGGGGGAGTGTCCTATTAAAATATTTTATTTCAAACTACTAAAATTTCTGTCAGAGCTGTAATGAGAGAAGCGCTATTTGAGCCTAGTAGAATCTTGAAGAGTTTAGTAATTTTTCATAGGAGATCTCTAGCAAAGCCGGTGAGAATAATCTTTGCTAAGCCTCAAAATTTCATCTACTGACAGACATTTTTTTCTGTGTTTATACATAAGTCTCCGAAAGTATAAAGATTTTTCCAAGGTATGAAGACAGTACACAACTACAGCTGTTCTGAGAACTTTCTTTGCCAGAGGCTAACTACCTCCTAGCTGTCTCAGCTAACATACCTTTTATTGCACATGACAAACTGGACAGTAAGTATCACCATCACTATCCTATCCAGAGCTGTCAAGCACATGATTGCGAGCTAACTCAAGTACATTACACAGCTAGATTAAAATATCATGTATTAAAACAATGCTTTTTAACTGCCATTAAGTTTAACATGCACAGGTCACTGAACAAGATGGCAAAGGCCAAACAGCCTCTAGCTCTCAGACAGACAGCAGGCAAAGCTGCTGCAACAATGAACACAACACTCTTGCAAGCTAAGTAGCAGAATTTATATGGAATAAAGTAGGAAACATGTAAAGAGGCTGAAAAACAATGATTTAGAAATCATTGGGATTTCTAAAAGGAACACAGGTATCTTCGTAACACAGAAATGTTTCTGGCTAAGCTAGACCATGTGAACTTACAATTTCTTCACAGTTATTAATCCCTTGTATGATATCCTGTTTATGACTGGATGATTTTTTTCTGGAATCACCTTTTTGTTGGATTAAAAGTTGCCTTCACCTATCACATTTCTTGTGAAGAATGAAGTTCTCTGGAACATGTCAAAAACATAGTCTGAAGCAGCATTACTTTGCCAAAATGCAATGGGTTGGTTCATATCATAGAATCATAAAATGGCCCGGGTTGAAATGAGCCTTAAAAATTATCTAATTCCAACTCCTGCCATGGGCAGCAACAACCTTCACTAGACCAGGTTGCTCAGAGTCCCATCCAAACTCACCTTGAACACTTCCAGTGAAGGGACATCAACAGCTACTGCAGGCAACCTGTTCTAATGCCTCACTATGTTCACAAGAAGGAATTTCTTCCTAGTAGCTAATCTAAACCTCCTGTCTTTCAGTTGGAAACCATTCCCCCTTTCACCTGTCCTTGTAAAAAGTCTTTCTACATCTTTCTTGCAGGCTCCCTTCAGGTACTGGAAGGCTGCAATGAGGTCATTTCAAAGCCTTCTCTTCTCTAGGCTGAACAAACCCAATCCTCTCAGCCTTTCCTAGCAGAAGAGGCGCTCCATCCCTCTATCAGCTTAGTGGCCTCCTCTGGACTCACTCCAACAGGTCCATGTCATTCCTGTGCTGGGACCCCAGAGCTGATGCAGCACTGCAGGTGGGGTCTCACCAGAGCAGAGCAGAGGGGGAGAGCTTCTTCCTGCTAACCACACTACTTTGCATACAGGCCAGTACACATTTGGCCTTCTGGGATGTAGGGTCATGTCCAGCACACCCAATTAACTTTACTAGTCAAAATTAAGCTGATTTATCTGAATTTCTGTGTTAAAAGTGGTAATATGAATAGTTGTGTAAGCAGACTGCTAGAAGCAGTGAGCAATGTAAAAAACAGTTGCAGAAAGCTGACATTTACTTCTTCCATTAGCATTACTGAATGGCCTGTCCTGTGCACCATCTCCTGATGAATGATTTATTTTGGCTTCAAGATCAGTTGTTCAAAGCTAAACAGAAGCAAACTATTATTATATCCTAACCAGAGTGTGAACACTAATTTAGAAAGAGTCTGCATATTGACAAGACCAGCTGAAAACAAAACTTGACATCTTAAATTGCATACCTTTCTTCTTGAGTAGCTGTTTTTCATGTTCATGCAACTGATTTAGTAAGGAAGAAGTATAAACAGAAAATAAAAATATCTCCAGAGTCCTACTTACCTATAGCAGTTAGCAATGAGCTCATAGGGGACCACAGACAGAACACCCTTAAGAACATCCTCAAGGCTTTATCTTGTCATTACTCTGCAAGCTGAGTAGCAGCAAAGATGGCTCCAATTTATCCAGGTGTTTGATAGCCTCTAGAAAAACTTACTTATCCCAGATCTACTATATGCCTTTGGTACTTCTGATCAAATTGTGTAACTGAGCAGCTAGCAGTCATTCATCTGGGAAAACTCTGTTATCGTACACAACAAAATTGCCCTTGCACACTGAGAACACATTTAACGAAATACTGAAACAACTCTCTCTTAGTAGACCATTTCCCTCCCCATTTTACTGTTGTTTTCCTTTATCATCATACTCACCAGGCTGATTTTTGATAAAATACATTTCTGAGATATGAAGGCTAATGAGACATTCCAGGACTTGTCTCAGATGTTACACCTTTAGGTAGGAGAGAATCTTACAATATTCTGCTAATTCATGCAGTGCACTGATTTATAAAATTTAGCAGTAAGTTCTAAACATATTCAGTTGTTATTGCATTATGTGAAAACAGGTACCATGACTTAGAAGTTACAAACATATCCTACTGCTCGAGAATTAGAAAAAAAAATATATTGATACAACCTGTGACTTGGTTGTGGATTCACAATCTTGTAATCTGAAAACTACACATGAAACAGGACCTAGAAAAATACTGTGAAAACAAACAAAAAATCTCTACAGTTTCTCTTCAGGGAATGAGAATTAGAGTTTCTTTTTCTGTCTGTGCCTTTTTTTTTTTTTCCTAGTTGCCAGGACAAGAATATCCCCTTTCATATGATGAAGTTAAGTATGACAAAAAACACATCCTCCCTTTTAGGGAGGATGAAAGTCCTGTTAACAGCAGTTTGCTTTACTTAGATTCCACTGTCTTAAACATGGTTGCATCTGGGCAAAACCATAGTCTGTAGTTCAAGAAGAGAAAGTACTCATAATTGGTTCTCAGACATTGTTTAAATGGTGACCAGTAGCTTATAAAAATGAGTATTTTTAAATAGTGTAATTTCACCTTGTAGTCACTGTCTGTAACACTGGCATAAACAGCACTGATGAAGGAAAAGAAATTCTGGAAGAAAAAGCAAATTAAAAAAAATAGGTAACTGTAAAGAAGGAAGGAGAAAAGGATAAACACTTGTGAGAAAAAAAAGAGAGGAACACAACTCAAATTTGATTGGAGGAAAGAAAATGGAAGAGAAAAAACCAAATTTTGGGAAATTCTACTAATTGAACAGTCATAAGATTTTCCTGGTGTGTAGATGTGGTTTATACAGAATTTTCAGGGCAAGTCATGCTTTTCAAAGGCCCACAATATTCACTGCCTAGACAGTTTTCCTTTCTAACCTAACAGCATATTCCAAATCAGAACATATATTACATGTATGTAATATATGCCATTCTTTGAACAGTGGCTTGACTTGAGCCTTATTTGAAGAAAAACCTCATTGTCCTCCATACTTGTTTTCCACTTGGATTAAACTGCATCACCATAGTCTTTGTAATCATACAGCAAAGAAATTATTTTTCACAATCTAGTACATTCAAAATTTTACAGTGGTAATTTTCTTCATGTATTCTGACACTGCCCTGTAATTAGCATGATTCTAAAAAGGAACACCAGAGTAAGTTAATAATGATAGATTCTACCTGCCTCTTGTACTTAAGAGGCAAACTCACAGAATGTTTAAAGATGGGTAAATTCACATTTGCCATAGGAGCACTACTAACCACAGGAAGAACAGCAAAACAGATTCTCTAAGAAATCAGGCTTCAGTTCAGAATTCTGGGTTTCCTCCACTGAACAAAAGACATCTGACCACATCCAGCAGGCTGTTTAACAGGCCAGGAAGAGCCAGAACCAGAAAACAAATCATCTTACTACAGGCAGACAAGAAGATAACGGGATGCCAGAACGGCAACAGGTCAACACCCTGGAATGAATGCATAACAACTGAGGACACTTCAGAGTACCAGAGAAATCCATTCTGGGCATGGTTATCTTCAAATGTCTTTTAAATTTCTTCACTAATGAAAATGTTTACAAAATCTGCAGCTGACGCAAAGCTAGTGGGATTTGGTGAGCACTGCAGAAGAGAGGACTGGAACTGAAATAGATGTTGAGAAATAGCAGAGGCTCAGAGACCATTAAGATAAAATTTAAAAAAAAAATCAAGTGTCAAGTGTTATTCTTGTAAAAACATATGCGCAAAACTGGGACTATTTGCTTGGGAAGTACAATGGCAGCCTGAAAAGAACAAAGGGAGAAAGAGATAACACAGTGTACTTCTCCTCTCCTGTAACATATGACATCAAACCAAACTCTAGAATTTTAGAGACTACAAAATAAATAGGAACAGTAGTGGATTATCTCTGCAAGCCAGTTCACCTTCCTCACACACCAGCTTTATTCTGGAATGTATTCAGAAAGGATCTTTCGACCAAGAAGATTGATAATAACCTCTATTAAGCCTTGAAAAGATCTCACTTGAATATTGTCTTTTCAACATAACACTCACAAAAATACCTTGAGGGGTTAGAGCAAATGAAGCTACTTTGAAACAGGCTCTATCTTTTAAACCTATAAATGCAGATAGATGAGTGTGTCTCCAGAAAAAAAAAATACTAAGGGGAAAGGGGCATGAGTACAAGCACATTCATAACAGTTGTATTTGAACATAAATTTTACTTTTAAATTAAATAGTAATTAACTTTTCCACAAGAGAAGGAAAAGCTTGAACCAGCTCCAATTGACTTTGTTGTCAATCATATCAGGCTGAGATACACTCTATATACAACTGAGTATTGTATATTCATTTCATTACAAGCAGCACAACAACAGATGGTTACAGAGTAACCTTCCCTCCAGGATTAACCTACTTCAAGGAAAGTATTGTTTCCCTTTAACAGACAGGTCAGGAGAAGACCACTGGAGGTCACAGCCTCCTCACTCAAGCAGCATCCCCTAGAGCATGGCAGTCAGAATTTTGTCCAGACTACTTTTGAGTACTCTAGGGAAGGAAACTCCGCAACTGCTCTGGGCAGCCTGCTCCAGTGCTCAATTAGTAGAGAATTTATTCCTCACGTTCAGGTGGATGTTTCTATGTTCCAGTTTCTGCCCATTACTCAGCATTACTAAGAAGAACTTGGCTCCATCCATCAGATACTTATATATATTGATGTGATCTTCTGTGAGTCTTCTCCAGACTGACTAGGTCCTGTCCCATCTGGGATGCTCCAACCTCCATCTATGCTGCCCTCAGATGGACAAGCTCCAGGAGCTATATGCCTCTCTTGTCCTGAGGAGCCCAGAACTGGACATGTTGAATTGCAGACAGTTCCTCTATGCCCACCTCTTCAAGCTGTCGAGGTCATTCTGAAGAGTTGCACAGCTCTCTCTCTCTCAACTCCTTCCAGCTTTGTGTTGTCAGCGAACTCAGAGGCATCTGCCTCTTGATCCAAGTCACTGATGAACAAGTTAAACAATACTGGACCAGTACTGAGTCCTTGGGAACAGCACTAGAGACAGGCCTCCAATGAGATCCTGTGCGACTGATTACAACACTTGGGGATCTGCAGTTCAAGCTCAGGAAATTTGGGCTGGATGAGTGGTCAGTGAGGTTGCACCTCACTGTCCACTCATCCAGCCCATACTTCCTGAGCTTGCCTATGAGAATAATACCAGAGACAAAGTCAAAATCCTTGCTCAAAGTCCAGGTAAACATCCACTGCTCTTCCCTTTCATCTACCCAGGTAGCTGTCTCAGCATAGAGGGGAATGAGGTTGGTTAAGCATGCTGACTACTCTTCATCATCGTTGTGTCCACCACATGTGTGGAGGTGGCCTCCAGGATGAAATGTTTCATTACTTTTTCAGGGATTAAATGAGACCAATTGGCCTGTGGCTCCCTGGAATCTCCTTCTTGCCCCCTTTAAAGACCAGGGTGGTACTTCCTTTCCTCTAGTATTGTGGCACCTCTCCTGACTGCCATGACCTTTTAAAGATCTGAGAGCAATCACATCTACTAGTTCCTTCAGCGTTCATAGGTGTGAAGGAACCCATCATAGCCCATGGACTTGTGGATGGCAAGTTCACTTCTTTATGATTTACCTGGACACATGAAAGAACATTTTTATGCAGAAGCCTGAGCATAAAGCCATCTTCTTGGAATGATTTAGCTGTAGCCCTTTTTCACATGTCACGCAGGCTAAAGCAGCTGGATTCTGCTAAGAACCAGCTGAAATACTAAAATATAATCTTTTCTGCTATTTCTGTTGCAGCAAGTGCAATTGTCTCTGGCAGACAATTGGTAGCAAACCTAGAAATAGCAGCCCTAACTGTTACAGCAGGGGTTTCAAGGTGGTAATGGTGAGGTTGCTGTAAACAACTGCAACTCCCTGGCGGCAACGACCTCCTTTTGGTAGAAGTGTCTCTGCAAGAGTACCACCGATACATCAGTTTCTAAACAGACTTAGTATGTTGGTATCATTCTTCAAATAAACAAGCTTTAGTTCTTCAACAATATATCTAGCTAGTTAAAGACATACCTCTTTTTGTAGTGGTACCTCATCTAGTTTGAAAATTTTACATGCTATTTTACCATTAATGGCCACATCCAAACCATTAATTTAAGATTTAAGTTAAGGACCCTCATCTTTTCTTCCTTTTGTTATGTTAGATAAATTGATAGGGGGAAAAAAAATTTATCCTATAGCATATGACTATTCATCATGTTTACATATTCATTATGCATAAAGCTTAAGCTACTTAAATCTCATATAAGGAAGCCTTACTGACCCAATTAAGATTTTCCTATCAGGTGAACATGCCTCCCTTGACAAAAAAACTCTCATGTTTCCCATGCCCTCCGGATAGATTACAATGAGATTCAATAGTACTTCATCAAAACACAAAAAGAAAAAGCCTTCAGACTGACACCAGCAACAGGCATGTTCATGCTCTCACAAAATGAAATTGGCTTGTACAACCTTCCCAAAATAAACATAATCATTAACTAAATATAGCTGCATCTATTCCAGAGTCAAGTGAACCTTTTTTCTTTTGCCTAAAAGATTAACTTTTTATTTCTTTTTCTTCTCTGTATGCTTTCTAACAAAAGAATGGGTTGACCTGGTTTAGATTGGTTTGAGTGTTGCTGAATCCAGCAAACAGCTGAGCTGTTTTGAAAGAAAGCTTCCCCTCCATTATTTAATGTTTGTTTTCTCTTCTGCACAGAGAAAAGGCAAACAGTACTCAGATTTACACTGGGGAATGGAGGAGGAAAAACAAACCACAAACGCAAATGACTGCCTAATGAGAGTTTCAGTATTAAAAAAAAAATATAATGAAAAAGCATCTCTTTACCCCTTTCATTTCCATTAGCATAATGTTCCAAGAATGTTAACTACATTCTTTTATCTCTTAGACACCAGTTTGCAGCTTAAGACAAAGCTAAAACCAAAGCTATAAATTACAAGTGGATCAAAAGATTTACATAATGACATAAGTTATTTTGTATATTAAGATTTGAATGATTCAATTTCTTTGATTTTGTTCCCAAGTAAATATTTTTCACTGACGATGGTGAACTGAAAATACAGCCTTTTAAGCTTTTTACTTTATTGATACTTTATGTTGTCCAGTTAGCACTGATTCTTACACATCTATCTTTCAGCATTTTGGTAATTTACATAAAAAATAAGATGAAGCTGATTAAGCTGGAAAACTAAAGAAACAGTGGTAATTGACATTGTATTGCCAGCATTGTAAATTGGTGATTTGAACAATAAAAAGACCTCCAAGCTAAACACCATGTAAACAATATCTGTTACTTTAAGACCACAAGGTGCATTTGGTGCTCCCTGCACTGCTTCAGGTCTTTAACTACTCCATCAGACCACAACACAGGAACCTCACACCTGAGCTTCTGTAGTAGCTACTAATTTTACTTAGGTTCCCACAAACATTCTTACTCCACTGTACAAAGTGGAATTTTACTTTCAGAATGGCAAATACCACCCATGTGACATGATCTTAAAAAAATTTAACTACCTGCAACACATAGTACAGTAGTCTGGCTGAATTTTTTTTATCTCTACACCCTGCGTTCAAGAAAAAACAACAAACCCTCAGACAGGTGGGCCCATTATTTTAATGAAGTACTTAGTCGCCTGTTACACGAGCTTGTACAAAAAACATGCGGACTCTGCAGCCCCTGTAAACCAGCTAAAGCATTAAAAAAAAAAAAAACCCAAAACTCAAACAGCAACAACGAATAAACAAAAAATCCCAAAGAAACCGGCACTAGGCTACGGAACTGGAAAGCGTCCTTCCAAACCAACTTCAACTTAAAAAAAACTACTGAAACAGAAGCAAGCAAGACAGACCAAACACAACTGCACTATTTTCCCTCCCAATCCCGCAGGAAAAAAGTGGTCCACCGCGGTTCTTCACCCGGGCTCGCTCTATCTGCCGATCCCTCAGCAGCCGCCCCGGCCCTGCACCGCGAGGGGCGGCGGGCAGCCTCGGCGCCGGTGCCGGAGCCGGAGCCAGCCTGACAGGCCGGTTCCGCTGGAATGCTCTCAGCAGCCTGCTCTCGCCCTCTGCTACCGGAGACAGGGGACGGGGTGTAAGTTTTCCCCACCACGTGTGTTTTTTTTAAGGGGAGGGAGACACCCGCCCTGGGCACGGGCACGCACACACAGACACACACACACACACTCACTCCCAACAGCCAGACACAGCTGATCCCAGGCCCGTCACGCTGGCTCCTCCCCGCCCCTCCAGCGGGGCACAGTCACAGCGCAGTTCCAGCACCTTCTTCACCTCTTCCCCAAACTACTCCCGCGAGTGCCGCCCGCGCCCTGCTGCCGCCTTAGTGGGGAAAGAGGTCCTGCCCCTCTCTCCGCGCCGCAGAGGCGAGCTGGGAGGGGCGGGGGAGCGCGGCGGCAGCACCCGGAGGGAGCGCAAGCCACCACCGCTGCGCGGCAAGCGCGGGAGCACAGCGCCAGCCGTGCGCACGGCGCCGCGGGAGCGCAGCGCACCCCGCCCCGCGCGCGCTTGCACACCTCCGCCCCTCCTGGCCTCCGGTGTGAGCGACAGCTCCCCAGGCCAATAGAACAGCCTCTTCTACGCAAGGGGGCGGGCACTCCCTGCTCGGCGGACCAATGGCAACATCGCTGCCTGAGCAGTGGCGTCCGTGAAGGGGGGGGCCGGAGGAGGGGCAGGAGTTTAGGAAGAAGAGGAGGGAATGGCTGTCATCAATGAAGTCATGTTCGTAATCTAGTCCCTCGCTCCGGTTCTGGACTCGGGTGACTCACTGAGGGGGGAGAGGAGCGACAGTCAGCACGGCGCTCCGCCCGGGCGGAAGGTAAATACAACTTGCAACTCGGTCCAGCCCCGTCAGCTCCCCGTGCCCGGTACTGTCCTTTATTGTCACTGGCTGTGCCGGCTCGCACCGTACCCACCTTCCCTCTCCCCATTGCTCCCCTTCCCCGGGCACGGCCCCGCCGGTCCCAGCCGCCGCCGTGCCACCTGCTTCCTCTCCCCACCTTCCCCGGCGCCCGGCCCTCCCGAATATTTATATCCCCCAGTGGGTGGAGAGAAGAAAGTTTTGATCCGGTATTATTCTGGAATAATCACGATGCGGATCGCCGGAGCGGGAGCGACAGAACCCCCACGGAGTCGCCGGTGGCTGACTCGTGAGTCAGCGGCACTCTCGGTCTTGCCGCCCAGCGAGCGTGTCACGGGCTGCGGGCAAAGCGGCCACAGGAGAAATAGATCCTTGGGGAGCGACAGCCCAGACGGACGGGCCGGGGGAGGCTCCGCTGCAGCTGCCGGAGGTCGCAGGGTGAAGTTCAGGGTGTCCGGAGGCAGCAGAGCGCGGTGCGGTGGGGCTGTTTCTTTGCCGTGGCACACGCTGGCGCAGACCCAGCCGAGCGAGGGGAAGTGGGGAGGCATGAGGAGGGAGGAACATGGTGCATGGGGGAGCGGTCTCGCCTGCGAGGAGAGTAGCGGCATTCCCCGGCAGAGCCAGGGAGGCCATGATCCGGATCATCGCTGCCTGCCTGTCACAAACATTGCACACACCGGGGAGGTGGAAGAAGCGGGGGCTGGGACTTTAGCCCAACAGGGCTGCAGCTCCTGTTGCTTTTCGGTCTCTTGTTTTTAACTGTGCAGTCACTCCTACTGTAAAGGTGTCGCGGTTTACTTCCCAAAATAGCTTGCATGTCGTCGTACCCCTCCCGTTTTCCTGCAGAAATTCGCCCCCCTCCTCCTCCCCATCTCCAAGCAGAGTAGCACAAAACATGCGCTTACAATTTTGGAATCGCCTGCCAAGCAAAAAAGCGTTTTATTTCCGGTATGCGCGGAAATTTATTTTTTTTTAACCCGGCCGGGCGGGAGCGAGGATGCAAACGCGCGTGGATGCTCAGGTAGCTGCGGCTCCCCTGCCCCTATGTCGGGAGAGGGGACGGCGGTGTTTGGCACCTGGAAAAGTTCTGTGCCCAGCCGGAGGCGGGGGTGGGCGGCAGAGCGCTGCTGCAGCCAGCTGCCGGGCGGGGCCGGAGGGCAGCGGAGCCCGTCCCCGGGCCGCTGCGGGGCAGAGGCAGGAGGCAGCGGCGGCGGCGGCGGGGAGAGGATAGGAGGGTGGGTGGCCTTTCTCGTCCCTCCGCCTGTGCAAGCGGCGGCGGATCAGGAAGTCACCGCCGCCACACACAGGCGCACAGACATGTTTGGTCGGCGTGACATGGTGGCGGAGAGGAGGAGAGGCGGGGAGACGGGCCCAGCCCAGCCCTGAGGCATGACCCGGCTGCTCACCCGGCCGCCCGCCCGCCCGCCCGCCTGCGGCCGAGGTACGGGGCCGTGCGCGGGCAGCGCCGTCAGCAGCGCACCCGCTGCTTCGTGGAGGGGCGGGGGCAGGCAGCAGCGGCGCCGCATTTCCAGGCAGGGACGTTTTACAGCCTGTCGGCCGGGGAGAAAACTTTCCAGAAAGGCTGGAGGGGGGAAAACAGGGCCCTTCTGGTTGTGCGCGCCCGCCCCAGCGCCTTCGCGAGGGAGGCGGCGGGCGGCCCGGCGCCGAGGCCTGCGCCCGCCCGTCCTGCAGGGCCCGAGCACCCGAGGGCAGAGCAGCGGTGCTGCCGCTCAGGGAGGGAGGGAGCGGCCGCCTTGTCCTGCCGCCCCCCGGAGCTCCCGGGTCGCGGGTCCTCCGCCGCGGCTCTTCCTTGTGTTCACGGTGCAGAAATGGAGTTTCTTACGTTGTCTCCTCCCCTCTTAAATTTATAATGGTGGAACTACAAACTGCGCACGGCTGCAAAAGTTGCAGCTCTTCTAACTCGATCTGAAGTTACAGTTTAACGAGCGACTCGGGTCGTTTTTTTGTTTTGTTTTTTTCCCTGAGCGTGCGTTATGGTCAAGTAGAGGGAGTGTAAAAGTGTCTGCAGATTACGTACATCGTACCGAATTTGTTTTTTCTTGATATCTGGTTCATATGTTTGATATTCGGACTTACCGAACGTAAGGCTAACGCTGTTCTTTTTAGGATGTATTTTTATGAATATTTATGTGAATATGAATATGCAAGTAAATAACTAGCTGAAGAATTGAAGAAAAAAAGTTGTTGGTTTTTCGGTTTTTTGTTTGGTCGGGTTTTTTTTTTCGCTGAAAGTGTTCAGCATGCTTTCGTTGAAGAATTGATTTGGGGTCTGTGACACGGCATTGTTCCGTTTGCATTCTCTCTTGTATTGCTTTAACTTTCTGAAGTGTTAAGTGGTTTTAACCACGGACTCTAAGACCCAAATGATAAACATTGTACCAGAATTTAATTCCTTTGGTAGTGTACCAGTTACTTGTTCGGGGTGGGGCAGTCTCCTCTGTGGAAGTTACTATTGTTGTGCAAATACAGGCACACTTTCTCTTTCCGAACCTAATTGCCCTTTTACTGTCTCTGACTTTGTTTCTTTTGTCCTTTTGTGAGTCTAAGGAAAAAAAAGTAGTGTTTCAGAAGGATAGGCTTGCCTCAAGGCAGGTTGTTATATATATATCAGTAATAGAAAGCAAAAAGACTTTTTGTATAGTGAGCTTTTAAAATCTAGAGTGGATCATACAGCATATATGGACTTACCAGAGGTGAGAGTAAATCTTCATTAAAAACATTATTTCTCTCATGAGTTATTTCTCAGCTTTAAGACTGGTATTTCTGTGGTGTTGCATGGAACATGTGCCAAAGGGCTGTGTTCAAAGCAGTCTTAAATCTTTTGTTTATTTCTGAAGTAGTCTATGAACGTTTCTTGTCAAGTTTAAGAAGTGCTTTCACCAGCACCTGAGGCTTGAAAATTGGCAGGAGAAAAATTCCTTCAGCTCACATACCTATATTACATATATTCGTGACAAAGGTGTGTTTGAAATTACTATCTCCTTATATATATATTTCTCAGGTTTTGTTGGACTTTTGAAGTTAAGGTCAAAATATACACAGTAGTAACTTAAAAAATGTCTATATTTACCTCTGTTTTTTTGTCGTCCTGATGAGTAATATTGCTGTGAACTACAAGTGATCCTTTTCAGAAGGAAACTCCTCATACTTTGTGTGATTTAGAATATTTTTGCAAATCACTCCTCAAAATGTCTGTTGCATTTCTGTGTGTTTCCTGCTTGTGTCAGAATTCTCTGTGTGTAGTAGGTGTTTCCTGGACCTCCATCACTTTTGGACTTTATCAGATTAGGTTGGGTTTTTTTTTTGATTCTCTACTGGAATAGTAAACACAACGTTATGGCATGAAGATTATTTGTCATAAAATTTGCACTAGAGAAAAGCTCATGTCTTATTTCCAAGATAAAATAAGAGAAGGATGAATAAGGGAAGGAAGTAAAGCTTTCTTAAACACAGCTTTGATAGTTTGTAAATACAGTAGAATGAGAAGACTAACGCTGAAAATTGTTTTCTTTGTTTGTGACACCTGTATAAAGTCATTATTTATTAGGCATTAACATTTTCCTGTTTGTCTCCAGTTGGCAGAGAATATTTTCTATTTGTCACTTCAGAGTTTGAACACCTAGGTGGATCATTTAGAGGTGGGACATTGGAGAAAATGTTAAAATGATAAGTTGGTTTTTACAGTAAATATATGTTTTAAATACAAGTAACTTGTAACAAACAATTTTCTCCCTTCTTCCTCCTCTTCTTCCCTGCTTAAGTAAAGCCAAGGCCTGTTGGTAATATGGTGCATTTCTTTCCTTTTGCCTACATCTCTTACGGTTTTTTATTTAGAAACAAATGAGAAGACTGCGTTCAATAGCTGTGGTTAATACCTGTAGTAAAGCTCACAGTATGAAAACTTAATCCATGACCATTCAGTAGTGTCCTGTATCAGTTTTCTGTGCTTTAAATTTATAGCGGAATCTACATATGTAGCAAATGTGGAATTGATCTTAGAAATTGTCTGATGGCAATTAAACTTCTGACTGTAGCTATCTGCTATCTTCTTTTCCTGAAGGCTACTGTCTTCTGCAGCAAAGCTATCAGAAAGGATCATATGTCTGTGCTGTAGTGTCTTCACAGTAAAGTCTGGCAGCGTAGTTTAGCCTAACTTGTGTGCACTCTGATTTGTGATTATGCCTTTTGACAGTCTAGAGTACTTTCAACTCCCAGCTGTTAACAAGTCATTTTTTGCTGCTGATGTCAGTTTTTCCTGAGAGGGTAGGCTATAAACTAGAGCAGCTGAGAAAAGTTGAACTTTGTGTTAAGCTGAAATATCTATACAGTAGGAGTAAGCATTTCTACAAGAATATTTCAAGGTAAGGAGTACTGATTATCATCCTAAAGTAAACTGTATCATACTACATGACTCCACAATAAAGTTTCTAGTGTAAGCATTCCACCTGTTTACTGAACTGTATGGGGATGCTCTCTGCAGTTTCTGGCAGAGAGCTAGACATGCAGCTAAAGGAGTGTTGCAGAGGTTTTTTTCTTCTGGCTTAGGTGTCTGGATAAGTAATTAAGGTTCAGCATTTCTGGTTCTGTGGTTAGTATTTTAAACTACAGATGCCCTTGCAGAAGGTTTTCAAGTTACACTGACATGACATAAATGAGCATGCAAAGGCACATGTTAGTGTGTTTGGCTTTTCCTATGTGAACTAATAACTCTGGTATATGTTAGTTGAAGATTTGAGTCTTCTCTCTGATTTTTGTTGTTTCATGTAAACCTGTTTATTGATTGAATTGTCATTTAATGAAATGGCAGTAATTAAATCATGATAAAAGGTAATGCAGTGTCCTGTGAAGTTGTACAATACAAAACGCTGATTTGCTTCTAAGTGTGCTAAGTTATTTAGTGATGATAAGCTATGATTACTAATCAGCTCTTCTACTTTGAGCATATTAATTTGATTATAGTTAGCAGATTATGCAAGTAATACAAATCACTGACAGTATAATTCTATGTTTTCTATGGTAGTATAATAAAGACAACTCCTGTAGCCTATAGTGTATCACAAATTTACAGTTTATCTTTTCAAAGCCAGTTGTGAATCGTGACTGCAGTTGGAAATGTGTGGGGAGAAGTAGATTGTAACTATTTCTCTTGTGAAGACAAAGTTACGCTTTGCAGTGTCTGTGTGGCTGTTGTGTGGGTCCATATTTCATAAGCTCTAAGCGGTATAGTTTCATTACTTTCCACTGCATATCCAAGGCAGGAGATGTGGCCAAAACATCCTGGCTGAGGTTCAATTTAGGTTGAGAGGAAAGGCAGAAGTTACATTGGATGGTGAAGGGAACTAGCTAGAAGAGTTATAAATACTTAACTGCTCCATCTGTTCTTAGACTTGGTGTGTGCCCTGTCAAAGCAGTCTGTAATCCTTGGATCTTTTTGGGTGTACAGCTGGTCTTGAATTCCAAAGTAATGCAAATGGTTTTTTACCTGCTGTGTTTTTGTTTGGGATCTGCTAATACTTCCTCATGTGAAAGAATCCCTGCCCTTGTTACCTGTGGGTTTGTAGCAGGTTTATACCAAAATGTGTGTAAAATAGAAATGTTGAACTGATGAAGACTATATTGTACAGTGAATTAGTTACATCTACAAAACTTTCTAAGTGTATATAAAATGATAGTGGAGAAGCATTTATGCTTAGAGGCTGTTATTTCATATTGTTCACAGTGTAGATACTCACTGTCCTAAACTGATCTAGAAATAGTTAGCAGAGATCCTAAGTCTCCCTTAATCTTCGGCTCTTGCTTTTGTGGCTGTTTGTATTTGGATCTGGCTAAAGTTGCGCTGACATACGATAGATGCCTTTTTATTTTCCTATCTTAGCTCTGGTTGTGTCCAGCAAAGGTGGAGAAATTCTCTGAGACCACAGGAAGAACCATGTGATTCACCACAACTGATTCAATTACCAGTAGTTCATCTGGGGCGGTTCACAAAAGAAAATTGGTCATGTTGATGTAAATACATCTAAGAGGTGGTAAAGGATTACGGTTCAGGAAAAAAACCCCATCCTATTTGAAGTCATGTAAATAATACTACTCCAGTGAGCATTTTGAGGAAACTATAAGATTGGACACTTGAAAAACAATTTGACAACATGTAATGTGTTCAAGAATCAGAGCCAAGAGCCTCATAATTTAGAACAGTAAGATGGTGTTTTTAATTTTTTTTTCATTTCACTATAGTCTTGTAATTTGTTGGAAACATTTATTTTTTTTTTTGCCTCTCCTTCCTCCCTGCTTTTTAATTCTAACAGGCACTACTCATTAAAAAGCAGTCCAAAGAAATAGGTCAACACTGGCTTTTGGCAGGGAGTTGGCTTCATACTGCTTTTTTCATTGCAGGCACCAGAATTTAGCCAAAATAATACCAATACTATCTGCATGGAACTCAGTGACTTTTGGACCTGTTGTTTTTTTGTAGATTTTTGCTTTGACTTTAATGAGACTTTCATAAAGGCCTAAATGAATTAGATATCTAGCTTTTACTGAATTTTGATGAGAGCAGGGTCTCTAATTTCTGTGGGGTACAATCTCACACTTAATAAATACAAACGAAGCTATTTTTGAAACATGTTAAACTATAAATTTTTTAGCAGGTAATTTCTGTGAACAAGTACTTTGTTGGGAGGGCCATACTGCGTTCTGGTTGAGGTCAGTGGCATTTTTTTTTTAATTTTGTGGACTACTGTTGCCAGAGAAAATTGCTTTGTCTCTTTAATTCCATGACTGTCTTCGGACAGAGTTTATTACTTGAATTTAAGTAGTGTTTTCCAATTCTTTATATTCCCTGATGTAGGTTTATAAATTACTTTTTTTTTTCTTTTTCTCTGATGTATAAAATGTCTGAAAACAAATTATCTGTTTAAGACAATTCCCAATTATGTGAGATGTATCTTCACTCAGAGAAAGGTGATGAGGGGACTTGGTCTGGTGCAAATGATGCAGACATTCACCTCTGGTAGTTACTGTTTTTCATAGTTTGGACGTTTGCTATCCTATCAGAAAGACATCTGAATTTTTCAAATTTGCATGCAAGATATGTTTAATGTATTTGTAAATGACAGTGTAACTAATGGACTTGAGAGTGGAGCTAGTTTTTATGAGAATTACAAGTTGAATTTGAAATAGGATGAATAGGTGAATTGAGAGAAAGATTTTAATACCCATTTTAAGGCATGGGTATAGGTAGATGTCTTTTGTGAAATAAGATATTTTGGGATACTGTATACTGATAGTAGTTTTATTATTGATTGTGTTATGGCTCTGTATACATTCTTCTGGATTGTAGTGGTGGTGCTAGTTACCTGCTTTGTTAAATGGATTGAATTTCGTTCATAATGCACATAGTACGTGACTCAGCTGTGAGAGTGTCAGTCTTAGATTTTGCAATATCATGATTGAAATATGTAGAAACTATTTGTTGTGTGGAAATGTGTGTTGTCCTTCATACAAAACATAGGCCTCTTAGAGGATGGTATGGTGTTCGCAGTTGTGAACATTTGATAAGTTGATTCCTTTTGTGGTCATGTTGTGGAGATGTAGAGGACTAATTAGTGACTGTAGAGTTTTGAACTGAGAAGCTTCATAAGCATCTATGTGTTTTACCTTGCAAGGAAACAGGATCCCAAGGTATCAAGTCATAGAATCACAGAATATCCTGAGCTGGAAAAACCCAAAAGGATCATTGAGTCCAACTCCTGCCACTCCACAGGACACCACAAGAACAACACCAGGTGCCAGAGACCTCTGTCAGGCTTGGTGGCATGACTGCTTCCCTGAGGTGCCCATTCCAGTGCCCAAAAAACCTCTGGGTGAAGAGTCTTTTCCTGATATCCAATGTAAAACTCATTCTTTTAGGTCCAGTCATTGGTCACCACATAGAAGAGACGCAGTGACATTGTCTGTCCCTCCTCTTTACCTCATAAGGAAGTTGTAGACTGCAGTGAGGTCTTCCCTCAGTCTTGTCTTCTCCAGGCTGAACAAGCCAAATTACATCAGCTGCTCCTTGGTACTTGCGGTTTGGGCCTTCCACCATCCTCATGGCCTTCCTTTGGACCCTCTCCAGTAGCTTTATATCTCACTTATTATGGCACCCAGAGCTGCCCCCAGCACCTGAGGTGAGGCTGCCCCAGTGCAGAGCACAGCAGGACAATCCCCTCCCTTGCCTGGCTGGCCATGCTGTCCCTGACACCCTCAGGCCACGCTTGGCTCTCATGGCTGCCAGGGCACTGCTGATTCATATTCAGCCTTCTGTTGACCAGGAGCTCCAGGTCCCTTTCCATGGCACTGCTTTCCAGCATCTGATTCCCCAGTCTTTACATCAAGGGTTGCTGCATCTCAAGCACAGGATTTGGCATTTGGCTTTGTTAAACTTCGTACCTTTGATGATGGCTGAGTCTTCCTATTTTTCTAAGTTTCTCTGTTGGGTCTCTTTGCCTTTGAGGGAGTCAACAGCTCCTCCCGCTTTTGTATCATCTGCAAAAGTAGTATCCCTTCAAGTCCTTCTTCAAAGTCTTTAGTGAATGTAAGCCAGCAATGTGCAATTCCAGCCCAGAAAGCCAACTGCATCCTGTGTTGCAGCAAAAAAATGTGGCTCACAGAGTGAGGGAGGTGGTTCTCCCCCTCTACTCTTCCTTCATGGGACCCTACCTGGAGTTCTGTGTCCAGGTGTCGGGTTCCCAGTGTAAGAAAGACATGGACCTGTTGGAGTGGGTCCAGAAGATGGCCTTGAGGAAGCTTAGACAGAGCACCTCTCCTCTGAAGGAGGTGGAGAGAGTAGGGGTTTTAAGAGGATATTTCAGGGAGACCCCATTGTGGCCTTTGACTATCTGAAGGGGCCTTATAAAAATGAGGGAGAAGGACTTTTTGTATGGGCACACAGTGGCGGGACAAGGAGCAGTGGTTTTAAACTTAAAGAAGATATGTTCAGATTAGCTGTTAGGAAGAAATTCTTTATAGTGGGGGTGGTGAAGCACTGGCACTGGTTGACCAGAGAAGTTGAAGATCTCTATCTCTGCAAGTGTTCAAGGCCAGGTTGAACTGGGCTTTGAACAACCTGATCCAGTGGAAGGGGTACCTGCACATGGCAGGGAGGTTGGAACTAGATGATCTTAAAAGTCCCTTCCAACCCAAACCATTCTGTGATTTAGGCCTTTATGATTGTGTTTAAGAGCATGGGGCCTAAGGAAGAGCCCTGTGGAACCCCACTAGTGACAGGTCACCAGTCTGATGCCACCCCATTCACTGTAACCCCTTGTGCCTGACCCATCAGCCACTTGCTCACCCAGTACTTGATGTGTTTATCCAGCTGTGTGCTGGACATTTTGTCCAGAAGGATCCTGTGAGAGGCAGTATTGAAACCTTCACTGAAATCCAAAAGGATTGCATCAACTGGCTTCCCTTGATCAAGTAAGTGGGTTAGTCTGTCATAAAATTAGGTTAATTCTGACAAGAAGGACTTTCCCATCATGAACCTATGTTGGTGGTGACTGATGACTGCATTGTCCTTCAGGTGCTTTTCAGTACCTCCCAGAATAGTATTCTTCATAATTTTGCCAGTCACTGAAGTGAGACTGCCAGGCCTGGAGTTTCCAGGCTCATCCTTCTTGCTCTTCTGGAAAACTGGGACATCAGCCAGGTTCCAGTCACCTGGGACCTATCTGGATTCCCAAGTCCATTAGAAAATCATTGAGAGAGGTCTCGTGATGATATCAGCCAGCTCTTTTGAGTCTTCTCAGATGAATTTCATTGGGCCCTATAGATTTACAGGGAACTGGGAGTTGATCATTCTCACAGCCACTGCCCTCCAACTCAGGGCCCTGGGACCCATTAATCCATCATTGGCATTGAGGACAGAGGTAAAGGAAGCATTAAACATCTCTGCCATGTCCCATGTCCTTGTTTGTGAGATGACTGTTCTCATCCTCTAAGAGGACAATGTTATTTCTCCACTGTCTTATGCTATTAATGCGTTTAAACCCCTCTTTTTATTGTCACCCTCAATCGTGGCCAGCTTCCTCCCCAATTGAGCTTCAGCATGGCAAATTTTCTCCCTGCAGTGGGGAGCAGCATCTCTGTGATTCTCCCACATCACCTGACATTACTTCTGCTGAGCCTACACCCTCTTTTCTTGCCTCTACCTCCCAAAGAAGATTCCTGCTCAGCCAAGCTGTCTTCTGCCTCCCCTGCTTGACTTCTGGCATTTGGGAATTGCCTCTTCCTATGCCCTTAGAAGATGGTGGTTAAAACATGACCAGCACTGACAGACCCCAGCACCCGCAGAGCATTTTTCCAGGATACCTCACTGACTGATCCCCTGAACAGCCTGAAGTCTGTTCTCCTCATGTCCAGAGTTGAGGTTTTGCTGGCACTTTTCCTTCTGTCAGCAGATTTTGAGCTTGATTATTTTGTGGGCACTGAGGCCAAGAATGGGCGCCAATCACCATGTCACTCATGAGACCCTCCCTGTTAACAAGCATGAAATCAAGGACAGCATCTTTGCTAGACAGCTCTCTTAGGACTTGAACCATGAAGTAGCATCCAGATGTTTTAAGAATCTCCTGGACTTGATTGTGCCAGCTGTGTGGTCTCCCTGATTAACATCTGGCAGGTTGAATTATGCCATAAGGAAAAGTTTTAGGGTTTCCCTTGGTCACTTGAGGAATTGATCTCATTGTTGTGCTTGTATGATCTATAGCAGCCTCCCATGATCACATCTTCATTATTTGTTTATATCTTAATCTTAACCCAGAGGGTCTCAATCTTGCTGTTGCCAGTTGTAAGCTCCATACATTCTTGTCCCTCTGGTATAAACAATGCTATACCCCTACTTTACCTGCCCTGCCTGTCCTCCTGAAGAGCCTGTAAGCATCCAGCATGGCATGCCAGTCACAGGACTCATTCCACTGAGTTTTTTTATGTCAGTGATTTCATATTTCTGGCACTGGGCCAAAGCTTCCCCTTGCTCCTTTCTCATGCTTGTAGTTCATTGTAGCCTACACCCCATGGAGCAGATAGAGTGATCTCACTTCCTCAGGTTCTGGTGTGCCATCCCATTGCTTATTACTGAGAAGCCTGGTTTTATCCCTTCCTGCCTTCCAATCTAATTCAAAGCTCTGTCAATGAGCCCTGCTAGCTCTTGTGGTAGAACCCTTTTTCCACTCTGCAAAAGGTACATACCTTCAGGTATCAGTACGCTGTTGTAAAAAAAAAAAAAAAAGCAGATTATGCTGATGACATCCAGTTCTGGAACCACATGCCCTGGGAAGCAGCAGACTTCTCTGTGACTTGGGTCTGGTCTGCATAGCAGGTCTGGTCTGCACAGCAGACTTCCCTTAAGAAGGGAGTCACCTATACTACCTTTTCCTTTTAATTAACAGGGGCAGTTGTGATGAGGGTGGCAGGCTGTCTTACTCCAGATGGTTCCCCCATCCCAGAAAGACCTTTGTCTACCTCATCAGTTGACTGTCCAGCCCATTACAGGGCATCATACTTCTTGTAAATGGTACCAGTCCTATTTGTTGTCTTCAAGTTTTCAGGAGGAAGGGTGTTCTGGTTAGTGTGGCCAATGGCCAGCTTCCATGTTTGTGCTCAAGAGACCTCTGCCTTCCTGCTTGGTAGGGTTCTGAGTCTGCCTGCATCTTCTCTTCAGTGGAGTTTGAGAATAGCCTGTCAAACTCTCAAGCATTCTCGCAAGTACTGCACAGGCTGTTCACTTCACCCTTGGCTCCTTAACCTGGCAACAGCTCACTTACAATAATACATCTTCTGTGACAGGAGTGATGGTCAGCCCCAGCCTTACAGAGAGGCATCAGGCACTCCTGGCAGCCTGAGTCCTGAAGAGCTTCATCTGCTAATGGGTAGTCTAGCTGGCTGAAAGCTTCTGATGTGGCTGGTGCAGTGAGTTCAGGGGGCATGAGCTCTGTGGCATGTCAGAAAACCACACCTGAGGGAGCATTCACTAATAAGAGAATGCCCATCTTCTCCAACTACTGGGTCTGTTCATTGCCTCTTGTTGGCTGCTCCCAAGTGGTCATATGGGAGTGCAACCACTGTGCCCTGGTCACATTCACTCTCACCATTTGAGAGAGCTGGAGCAGCCGTCGTCCTTGCTGGCTGTACTCATGCCCGGTCGGCTGCTCTAGGGCAAGCTGCCAGTCCCAGGTGGGTGTCAGTGCTCCCCTGTGGTTCCCCTGGCTCCAGCCCTGCTCACTGCTGTCCATGGCTCCACACTGGAGCTGTTTGCCTCGGCAGGGGGTGGTTGGGGGCAGTGATTCCGTGTTCCGACCCATCGCTGTCACTACTGGCTCTGCCCACTCAGCCACTCCAGGGCAGGCTGGTGGAGCCCATGTATGTCTCAGTGCTCTCGGGCAAGTGAAAAAAAAGTTCTGAAAATAGTCTTAATTATCCTTTTAATGTTTTCACTCTACTACCATGAATTTTACAAGTACAAATTTCAGGCTAGTCACAGCTGCTTAGGGAAAGATTTTTTAACATATAGGTTACAGAAATGTCCTGCTCTTTCCTGCTTTTAGTAATTACTGTGCTGTGCTTGGCCCACATGGCACATCTGGTGATAGCAAGTCAGTTCAGCTGTATTTCTGATAGATGTTTCGCATAGCACACCAGCTGCTTTGTTCTGTGGGTACCATACAAATGTCCAGAAATTGAAGAAATTATCAGGATCCTTATCTTTATAGTGGGCTTTTAGAAGGATGGTCAAGCTAATGGGCGACATTAAGGACTGTGTAAGCATTTTCTGCTGGTGACAGGTTGCATGTGTATTTGTGTATATGTGTGTGTGTGTGTGTGTAACAACTGATTTTATTAAATTTTTTGCCATACCCCTAATGTCACATAGAAATTGTGGTTTTGTTTTTGTTTTGTTTTGTTTTTGTTATTAGAGCTATTCTGCTAATTGAAAAGGAGACAGAAAATAGATGTCCACGCCTACAGACCCTGGCGCCATGCCTCATCCTGGTCCTTCCCCTGGACCAGGACCTTCACCTGGACCGATTCTGGGACCTAGCCCAGGACCAGGGCCGTCTCCTGGCTCCGTTCACAGCATGATGGGGCCAAGTCCTGGTCCGCCCAGTGTCCCACATCCAATGCCAACAATGGGGCCTACAGATTATCCACAGGAAGGCATGCATCAAATGCATAAGGTAATAGTTTATTACAAGTGAACCTTTTTTCCCTATTTTCTCCACTGATGAAAAGAGTTACTTAAACTGCACATTTAGACCTGCTTAAGTGCTTCTATAAATCACCTGCAGAACTTCAGCTATGCTCTTACTTCTTTCTTTCTTACTGAAGATTATTATTGTATCAGCTTAAACACTGCTTCCTTGTTCCTGGTACTACTTTGGAGTATAGTTAGTAGTTTGGAAATGTTAATTTGTAAATTGTACTTTTCAGTAAGACAGACGTTACTAGGGAGAAAAAAATGAATGATAGTGTTAAAACTTTAGGGCACACCATTCTAAGCACTTTTTTTCTCTTTCTTCTTGTCTATGTGGATGTAGCATGTGTTTTTTTCTGAGGTGGTTTTTACTTTTGAATAAAATTATTGTTCTTTTCCTTAAAAAAAAAAAAACAAACCCAAAAACCCCAAAAACAAACTTAACCCACTTTAAAGAATTTCTATTACAAATTTCTTTGCTCTTCCATATTGAAAATGTGGTTAAAAACCATGGCTTTCAAGTTATTTTATAAGGACTCCATCTTGCAAAGGAATATAAAACATATGATGTATCATGATGATCTATCATGTAGAACATGTCAATAATTGTACTTCTGTGGTTATTGTTATACACTTAAAATTAGACTATGTGTGCTTAGATTGTGTGCTTAGACTATCATTAATGTTTTTTGCTTTGAGGAAATACTTGCATGTGTGGAAATTCCTTTGTGAGTACAGTTTCTTTATGTATTGTCATTTTTGTTTGGTTGTGTACCAGAGATTTAGAACCCAGAATAATTTTGATTGCAGTGATGTTCTACTCAGAAATATGTAGTAGCAGCTTACAGAGCCAAGATATTGAAAACATTTTGGCAGCTATTGTTGATTCCACTGGGAATTGTTATATGCACATAGAGAAAAAATTACAATAAAAAACTGTTTTAAAGTGATAGAAACATGTTTTAATTTTCCTCTTGAAATTACATCTTCATTTTGACACTCTCACATATAGATCAGTTTCATTCATTAAAAGAATATCCAATCAGTAGGGACATGACATCACCATATTTTACATGAAGAACTAAAAATATTGTAATAACATAAAGACTAGATGACGTGAAGGAGGCTGTGATCCAGCTTTCCATTTGCACTGACCTGCTGTAATCTCTGAGAGGTCAGTATGTGCAGTAACTATAACATTTGCGTTTGAATCTTGATGTGTCTGATTTAGCTGTTAGCCAGATTAGACATTTGCAGTTGGCATTTTTTTGTTTGTTGAGTCAGTTACAGCCCAGCTTTTCAGAACTCTGTCACCAGACTTCATAGCCAGGGTTCTCACTTCATTCCTTTCAATTTTTCTTGTACCTGTAGAAGAAGGTGGCCCCAGGAATTTTTCATAGATCAGCTGAATACTTCACACATTGTTTGTAATTGATATATCCTGTTATACTGTTATATCAGGCAGTCAATCCTATGGTATAGTTAGAAACAAACCAACAAATGTCATCCCACAACATTTCTTCAGGGACTTCAGAGAGCATCTCATAAGGTTCTGTGAGCCAGAGCAGAAAGTCTCCCATTGAGGTGGCATTGAAATATTTTGTAAAATGTGCCACAAAGAGTCTGGATAGCCTATTCAAAGATGATCATTCAGTATAGTTACAGTAAATTACCTTTTCTATACCTTGGTTCTGATAATGGAATAAAGACTGTAATTTCACAAGTCTTTATTTTTTACTAGCAGCAAGCTTGCTGTTGTCTTTTACATTTCTACTTCTGAGGTTCCAGTATGCCTTCACATGTGTGTGATTAACCTAGAAAATGGGTCTGTTGACTTGATACAGGTGAAAAAAATGAAAAAAATGAAATAAAATCTTACTTAATTTTCAGTCTATATGAGGTTTTAGGTCTGTTTTTCTGTGCAACTCCAGAAATAGTGTATTGGGATAACTGTTGGAAGATATAAGAAATGCTATTGAAGGGTGCCTCTGGATTATTTTGCAAATCTTACTGGAGTGCTGTTCATGAAATTAAAAAACTGGTCAGCCACCTGTAGCTGGACCAAATAAACATTTTCTTTTTGCTTAAATAAAATATGCTGACTTGCAAGCCATACTATATCATAACACTGTTTTTTAATGAAATGCAGTAAAAATGGGGGATTGCACCAGAAGTGTCCCAGTTTCGCAGTTGCTCTGTGGGATACTCATGTATGCACTGGCATTTAACTCTTCCTTTTAAAATTCACATGCTTAAGTGAAACAACTGTGTTACATGTTTGACTAGCTTACAAATGATAATATCATGCAAAAAGCTTTAAAAAATCCAAAAGATCAAGCAATACCTAAAACTGATTGAAACAAATTTATATTAATAAATAATAATTCCTAAAGCATGTTTACTTAAGAACTGTTGTTATGAAAATTAAAGATTGTATATTCACTTAGTAACCAGAAGACCTTTCCACGGGAAAATTTACTATTAGTTTACATAACACAGTTTTCACAGAAGCAATAAATTAACTGCATTTCTTGCTGGTTTCTTAAGACTGTCGACCAAATTTCCAGCAAAATATAGGTCCAGATTTTACTAAAGTGTATCTTGGATGCATCACAACTGTGTTTAAGAAGGAGTACTCAAGAAGTCTGTCTGGGATACTGCTAAATGGACAAACTGTAACAGCCTCAGAGAAACTGGTGAAAGTAATACTTGGAAGGATGTTAAACTGAAGGATATTAAAAGAAAGCATTGCTACCTTCCTTGCCCTAGTCTTACTTTTCTTCTGCATCCACATAGAAGCTCCTCTGGGGAAGAGCGAGGTTACCTGGTTTTAGTCTGAATTGATAAAGCCTTTGACACAGTCCCCCACAACATTCCTTTCTAGATTGGAGAGAGATGGTTTTGATGAGTGGACTGTTGGATAAGAAAGTGGTTGGACAGTCACACCTGGAGGGTAGTGGTCAGTGGCCCAGAGTCCTGATGGACACCAGTGCCAAGTGGTGTCCCTCAGGGGTCTGTATTGGGACCAGTGTTACTTAATGTCTTCATTAATGACATAGGCAAGGGGACTGAGCAGGTTTGCAGCAGACTGATACCAGCCTGAGTGGTGCAGACGATGGCTGAAGGATGGGATGCCATGTAGAGAGACCTGGACAAGCTTGAGAAGTGGGTCCATGGGAATCTTAAGTGTTCTAACAAGGTGCTGCAAGGTGCTGCACCTGGGTTGGGGCAGCTCCTCATAGCAGCCCAGGCTGAGGATGAAAAGATGGAGAGCAACCCTGCTGAGAAGGGCTGGAGGGTGCTGGTAGATGAGAGGCTGGACATGACCAAGCCATGGTCATGTCCAGCCCAGAAAGCCACATGTCCTGGGCTGCATCCAAAGCAGTGTGGCCAGCAGTGCTGCATCAGCTCTGGGGTCCCAGCACAGGAATGACATGGACCTGTTGGAGTGAGTCCAGAGGAGGCCACTAAGCTGATAGAGGGATGGAGCGCCTCTTCTGCTAGGAAAGGCTGAGAGGATTGGGTTTGTTCAGCCTAGAGAAGAGAAGGCTTTGAAATGACCTCATTGCAGCCTTCCAGTACCTGAAGGGAGCCTGCAAGAAAGATGTAGAAAGACTTTTTACAAGGACAGGTGAAAGGGGGAATGGTTTCCAACTGAAAGACAGGAGGTTTAGATTAGCTACTAGGAAGAAATTCCTTCTTGTGAACATAGTGAGGCATTAGAACAGGTTGCCTGCAGTAGCTGTTGATGTCCCTTCACTGGAAGTGTTCAAGGTGAGTTTGGATGGGACTCTGAGCAACCTGGTCTAGAGACTGCCACTGTAAGGGGTTTGGAACTTGATCTTTGAGGTTCCTTCCATCTCAAGCCATACTATGATGCTATGATACAGCCTTCTGTTATCTTCTTATATGCTAGCTGGACCACACAGTTTTAGCTGCTTAACCTCTGATGTTATGACAACATTGTAGCTTGTTAAGTTGAATGCTCACTTGAGGGATGGATGGAGTACTATGAGCTCTTGGTTTATTTTCTCTTCCATTTAATTGTAACCTGATGCATAATCACTTCTTTTGTGAATTTGTAATGGGATATACTGTAAATGACTGCTGACTGGAATAATTAGAATGATGTCATGGGGAATATTACTGGTTTTGGTGAGTGAGATAAAATTTGAGGGAGAGAAAAAATTCTTCAGAAATACAGTAGTTTTTACTAAATATGTTAGTTGTTCATTCAAATGTTCCATTAAAACAGAAGGCAAATGGTTTCCCATTTCAGATATTATTGGGTAATAGATTAGACAATGAAATTGAAGTATTTCTGTCGTGGTCCTGGAAGTAACAACATGCAAATTCAGTAGGCATGTTTCCTGCTTTTTGTTATTGTTGTTGTTCATGTCTACATTAGTAGAAAAGAAAGGAAGTATTGCCAACCTTGAAAAATCAACAGAGAATTTAATGTAAAATGGTGATTTTGTGATTTTTTTAGAGATTAATAGAATTGGTGGCCAAAAATTACTAATTCCTGCTGCAAGAGATACAGTCAGGCTGGATGTCCATCAGGGATGCATTCAGTTATGCTGTGTAGTTATGTGGCAGTTACATGACAACACATTGCTGTTTGCCCACTGTAATTCTGTTGTTTTAGAAGCTGTATGGTCTACAAGAAAACTAGTCTCAGTACTCAGTCTTTGATTTCAAGGCTAGAGGTTTTTTTTGCTTGATGTTTTTTTTAATAAGGTGGATTAAAACAAAAAAAAAAAAAAAACAAAAACCCAGACACTGTAATGTCACAGTTTACCTGAAAATAGGTCAAACTGTGATGCATCTGTGAAAAGACCTTAGCTGCTAAATTCAGAGTAAAAGCACTGTAGGCAAAATTTTCCTTATGCATTAGACATTATGTAAGTCTGCCAAGTCTATAGGCTTGTAGTTAGCCTACAGTTGAAGTTCATCCCTCATTCTTTTTCTTTAAGCATTGTTTATTTGGCCTGTTCAGTACTTATTTCCTTACTTATGGGGACCAATCAAAACCATAATTTCTACTCTAAGTTGAATATGTCTCAACTTCCTGTTTCCCTTCTGTTCTGTCATAAAAAGAGTACCCCATTGTGATAGTAGTGCTTTATTGGTAATACAAGTTACTTATCCCAACAACGTTTTTGTGGAACATAGCTTTAATAACTTAGAGAGGACTGAAGAATTTACAGAAATTACATTGTGTTTAGATACCCTCTGTAATTTTTAACCTGTTGCATAGATTTAGAGTTGTCCTCTAGCTCTGTAACTATACAGTGATTTAGAAAAGTTACCAAAAATAACTGTTCCTCAGTTCTTGTAGGTCACTGCTGTCCTCTGCTGAATTGTGTTCCCTATTGTATATGGTTTTTTCATACCCAGTAGAGGTTCTTTTATATGAAGTACATTCTTGGATGTGCCAGTCTCTGCATACATTAGCAATTATGCAATCATTACAACTACTTTTGACTTCACAGAAGTTCATGCCGTCTTCATCTTTTGTATTTTTGCTAGTAAAAAGCTGATTTATGTGTTCTAATGAATTTAGTTTTCAGTTTTTTCACCACATAAGTAAATACATAGATGCAAACCCCTTTCTTGCTATATGTCTAGTCTCCCTTCCATTAGACTTGAAACATTTCAATTTGCTACACTTGTTTTCGTGTCTGTATTTTTTTAATAATACTTTTTTTACAAAAATCTGTTATTTTGATCAATGATCTCCACAGAAGCATGCCTTGAATAAAAGTTTTCTTCCATAGTCATGTTACTACCTCTCTGTTCTTGATTGATTTAAAAAAAAATTTCCTTTGTCAAAGGCCACATACTCGCTTTTCTTTTCTCTGTGGCTCTTTTTTAACTGCCAACTCCTTTCCCCGTGCTCTTTATGCTGGTACTTCTGATGTATGCATGCTGTGTGCCTTCTTACTCCCACCCAAGCTGTTTGCATTCCCAGAGGTTTCATGGTTGCCACCTATTAGTGCAGTGAAACCCATCCCTGCAGTTACATATGCCACAAATGTACAGCTAGAGACTTCTGTTCTGGAGATCAGATCAAGTTACCAGCAAGTCTCCTCCTCTTGGTAGCCATAAAGATACCATGGCAGCCAGCACATACCATGACAAAATAAGAATGCGTCCAGCTTTATAGGTGTTTTGGTTTCTGTAATAGTCAGCTCATGCAGACAGAATGTGAAGCGAGAGTTCTCTTCTGCACTGGCTGTCTTTGTAAGAAGGGATGAAGAGAGAGGGAGGGATCTTCATGCCTCAGAAAAGGGCACTAGGATTTACTTGGTTCGCAAAGTGGAACTATTTTTAATGTGTCAGTCATCTGTGCCTACATTTCTACACCATATCCCAAGTTCTTGTATTTAAAAATAGCTTCTTGAGTAGTATGTATTTTTCTGATACAGTTTCTTTTCACAAACATTTTTATACTGTCATGATAATTAAGTGATTTGGTGAAACATGAAAAATCTATTTTATTTTTCCTTTTCTATAACTTTCCTCCTTTTAACCCAAACTTCTGATAAGAAAAAATGATGGTGAAATCCTTGAGAAATGCTGAACAACAACAAAAAATTCTGTGTGTTTAAAGGTGTTTTCAGTCAAATCTGATGATTGCAATTGAAAGTAGAAATTTTATGTGAAGGGTTTATGAAAATTGAAATTTAGAATTAGTTTTTCTTTTGTAGAAAGGGTGACCTTTGTCACCCTTTTGTTTAGTTCTGTTGAAATTTAGTCATGTGCAACAAGCTACTCAAAAATAAGAAATGTGACACTTCTTTTCTATAAGCTGATGTAGCTTCCTGCACATTGGTTTAATTAATTCCCTACATTTTCCCCTGGAATAAGTTATCTTTAGTCTCTTTTTAAAAAGAAGTCTCAATAAAGAGATGTACATTTAGATAAAACAGACCACGAGGTCTCCATTGGCAGTGTTTGCAAGAGCAGCATTTAGTGTGCATGCATGCATATGTTAGAGTGGGACAGAGGCGTATATTTCTGTAGAGAGAAGGTAAGTGATGCCAGTCTCTTCCTTCCAAACACAAAACCTTACAGAGCTGTGTTAGAAGTGAATTAGCCTAATCCTTTCCATAGTTAGGAATATGATAAAAGTTTTGCTTTCATGGAAAACTTCATTGTTTCTTGGGAACATCTTTCTTCCAATGTTACTTTTCCCTTGTTTTCACTTTCAGAACTCTTCAGTTTTTATTATGGAGCCTTTTTCAGTGCCCAGAATGCCTTCAGCATGTTTTTTAGACTCCAGGCTATCTTTTCTACACTCTCTAAGGAGAGCACTTGGAACTGTTCTGTGTCTGAAGTACCATGGGAGCTCTAGTTTTAGAGGAGTGTATGAGGGGACAGGCGCTGTAGGGAGCACAAGTATTGTTTTCCCTTCCTTGACTGCCTATCCTTGTTTTTGTTACTTCCTGCAGTGTCACCCTTGTTTTTGAAGAGAAACAATGTTGAGACATTCCAGTAAAGCAGTGACTGAAAGGCCAAAGTTTGGGCTAAAAATAACTCAAGTTAAGCCACAGGCTCTACTTTCATAAGTTAGTGTGTGTTACACTGCTTGGTAATATGAGGCCAATACAGGTTATGTGTTTGTATTTGGACAGTTTGCCTCCCTGCCATTGCCAAACAGTTCATAAGGGGAAAAAAGGCAAAAAGGAAACAAGGGACAAGCAGTCTAATAATGTTCTATGGTTTCCTAAATGTGTAATTTCAGGGCAGAGGTTCCTGGGTTTTATTTATTTTGAATGACTGCTGAAAGAAGTTTTTCCTCTCCATGTATTTGTTTAGATTTTGAGTTAGTCATTCATATTTTTAGAGTGGATTTATATACTATCTCTCTCTAAATACTTATTTTGTTTTCACAGTCTATTGATGGCTTGCATGAAAAAGGAATGGTTGAAGATGTTCACTGTGGCTCCATGAAGAGTATGCGACCTCCTCATCCTGGAATGGGTCCACCTCAGAGTCCAATGGACCAGCATGGCCAAGGTTTATCCATACTGTGCATGCTCTGTGATTTTGGTGCCTCTTGTTCCACAAAGTCCGTAGTTCCATATCACAGATTGCCAGTTATTTCCCGTCAGCTTTGTTTGGAAAAACTGAACAGGGCAGGCAAATAGCTGAATTGCTTTGCTTGCTGGAGTATCCATTAGGCAGGTATTGGAGAAAAACTAAGGTTCAAGTCTGTGGCTGGGGCAAGTCTATCACAGATTTCAGTTTGCATCTCTAAAGAAAAAACCCATCAACTTACTTATTATCTTATGTGGCTGCTGTGAATGTAAATACATTTTAATATGATTTACTATCATCAAGTGCTGATCAAAGTACTTTCCAATGTTTTTTATGCCAGAAGATAGAAACTCTTTTTAACATATCGCTCTGTGCCTTCTTTGTGTCTGTAGGTTGGAACATAAAAGGACATGCATTCTATGAGCAGCTTGGTATTCTGGAGATTTGACTAGAAACACCTGCTAGTATTAATAAGTTCAACAGCAGACAAAACTTTCTATGTTGCATGCTTAATTATTTTACAACAACTTCTGAAGAATCCCAATGATATTAGACTCTTGGTGTGACATACTCTGTACAGATCTATTAGGAGGTGGTCCTGAACTTCTTTGTGCTTTTCAGTGGTATGTGACTGAAACTCTAGTCTTTAATTTGCCAGCTGAATCCCAGTCTAGGACCCAGATAATTAGAAAGTAATGTTTTTCCACTAAACCTTTCAGTATCAATTAAGTAAAATAGAACTGACTTTGCAGAGACAAGTTCTTCATTAGGTAAAACTTCCTCTTTAGTTCATTTCAACAAAATGTAAGCATGATCATCTGAGAGACAAATTTTGCTTGTCTTTGCAGTTAGAGGGCACTTCTGCTTAGGATGAAATGAAAGAGCATTTGGTCTAAAGATGAAGATGGGACAGTTCATACATTATGTACTGAAAATGCAGGAGCATAGTTTGCAAATGCTTCAAATACAAGTAGCTTCTGAGTTGTTTTCTCCTTTTCTGTGCTGCCTCAGGTCAGATTTCCAGGTTATTTTGCACTGTAAAAAGATGATTGATTGTATTAATAGTAACTTTGTCAGGATAGATACTACAGATTCCTATTCTCTTTTTTTTGTGTGCCAGCAACTGTTACAATGTAAACAGAGATTACTAGAGTTATGATGTGGAGCAGGCTTTTAAAAGAAGTGGTCAAAAACATCTCCCGATGTTCTAATATTCCAGATATTTTTTTGACATTATAGAGGACTGCTTTAGCTTTCACTGACTCTGTGTCTCCGTTTTTTTTTTTGCTCTTCCACGACTGTCTTTTCCATAAAAAAGTGGTGATGGCACTTGATGCTGTTCTGATACCTGCTGGGCAAAGTCCCATCTACTAGACTTGTAGGTTTTTGCCATTAGTGTTGAGGTCCAGGGAAGAAAACCAGGTTCCTTGATAGCCTGTCAGCCTATTAGATATTTTTTGTCTGATTTCCCACAACATTAGAGAAAGTAGCACACTTGTGTTTTTACAAATTCTCTGGAAATATACAGTATGGTTAATGAGAGTTTACCCATGCCCACACTCATGGCAAAAGGACAGTATGACTTCTCTAAGAATGCATGGGACGATGCCTGGTAACTCTTGAAGTCCTGACAGTCTTCGGTTGGGTATGGTAGAAACCAAGGCTTGCTATAACGTTCACTTCCTCATGGTTGTCTGATAGTTGAGCTTATAGTACACGGTTGTGTACAATTTTTAACAATGTAAATGTCAAGTAGAAATGATACCTCATTAGTTCTAGGTCTGGTTTTTTCATGGCTATTGTTTGTAGTCCTCAAGTTGAAGTAGATAAATATGCACTAATTGATGTTTTTGGAGGGCATTTGAGGGAAAGTAGCTGAATAAGTCCAAAACCCCAGGAAAGGGATTGCTTTAAATTTCCCCATTAATGTGAGAGCTTAGGAAGAATGGCCATGTGTCATTAAATATTGTTGTAGGTAAAATAAAAATTTTGTCTCTCTTTATGTCTTTGTGATGTTGCCTGTAATTCAGACCATCAAGAACAGTTTTCTGGAAAGAATCATAGAAACATAGTATGGTTTGGGTTGGATGAGGACCTTTAAAAGTCATTCTCTCCAGCCCTTTTGCAGTGAACAGGACATGTTCAACTAGATCAGAGCCCTGTTGTTGTTCAGAGTTGTTCAGTGCCCCATTGAAAGTGACTGTGAATGTTTCCAGGGATGGGGCGGGGCATCTACCAACTGTTCTGAGCAATCTGGCCAGAGTTTCGTTAGCCTTATTTAAAAAAAAAATGTCTTCCTTACGTCTAATCTGAATTTATTGACTAAAACGGTTCTGCCTTGTCCTGTGGTACTGTCCTTGTAAAAAGTCTCTTTGCAGCTTTTTTTAAAGCCTCATTCAAGTATTGAAAGACCACAACAAGGTCTCCCTGGAACCTGCCTTTCTCAGGAGGAGCAACCTCTATTCTCTCAGCCTGTCCTCACAGGAGGGCTGGTCCATCTCTCTGATCATTGTGGTTTCCTCTGAATCCTTCCCAGGTCCATATCCTTCCCATGCTGAGGAGCCCAGAGCTGATGCAGTACTGCAGGTGGGGTCTCAGCCGAGCAGAGGGGCAGAATCCCCTCCCTGGTTCTGCTGGCCATGCTGCTCTGGATGCTCAGGATGCCATTGGTTTTCTGGGCTGTGACCACACAATGACAGCTCATGTCAAGCTTCTTGTCCTCCTGTATCCCCAAGCCCTACTCAGCAGGGCTGCTCTCAACCCCTTCATTCCCCAGTATGTATCAATGCTGGGGTTTGTCTTGACCTTTGTACAGAACCTTGACCTTGGACTTGTTAAACCTCATGGAGTACAGGTTTTCACACTTCTTGAGCTTGTCCAAGTCCATCTGAATTGCATAAAGTCAGCCTTTAGTCTGACAAATTTACTATTATATATTACGTAAATATGATACAATTATATTATTTTTATATACTAGTCAAACTAGTCTGTAATTTTTCTGGAGGCCATAAGCTAAATTCTTCATTAAAATGTCAACTGGTCTGATACAGTATTTGTACAGTTGTCAGGAAAAATGATCTTAGCCCATGTATGGGGCTTCTCTGTGCATTGTTAAAGCCAGTAGCTTGATGATAGACACAACCTTGTCTGCTTGGTTTGTTGTAAAAATTCCTTGGCTTGTTACTGTATGATACTGTGATTTAAGACAAAGATATCACTAAGTAAAATCAATATAATCTGCATTAAATATATTATGATAATTAAATGACAGATTATAAATTTAACTGTAACTAGAAGATGATCATCCAATTGTTGATTTTTCTAGTCTTCTAGAAGTCTGTTTTGGTTGAGTGCTGTTCAAGGTATTTGTGATCTGGAAAAAAGTTTGAAGTCGGTACAAATAAAAATTTTATATAACACAGAGGTTTAGCAGTGAGTAATAAATTAGTTGGTTACAAAGGCTGATTGGAGTCTGAGAAGAATGTACTTATTTTTCTAGCATAGGTTTTAGCACAGCCAAGAGCAATGCATGTAAAGGAGCGAAATAGTTTGCTGTGTAGTAGTATAAACTGTGTCATAAAAAACAGTCTATACTGCTAAGAGGAGTGTGTTTGTTTTATCCTAGAGAATGTTAAGATCCATTTTTTAATTTGTCTGATGAGAGAGTTAAAAGAATACTTGATCAGTCTGCACATTCCCAGACAGTAAAAGGGTTTGTAATTGATGAAGCCTTTAAAGGGGAAAAAAAAAAAAACAAAGCAGTGGATTTGGCTATCTGCAAAATTGCCTGCAAACTATTTGAATTCAAAATGTGTTCAAATAGCTGTATTTTACTTAATGAAGATATTTAACCTTTGGAACAAGGATTACCCAAGTATTTGTGGAAGGTTTTGTATCATACAAAAGCTACATCAGCACTGGATGTCTTTGTCATGTGTCCCATAGACCAAAGGGAGAAGTTTGTTTAGAGGTCAAGAGTCTGGTCTGTTTTGGAAAAGCTAGGTAGACTATTGTAGCTGTAGTGGTCCCTCATTGACAGAAATCTGCCTGTTCACAGGCTCCAAGATTCTGAAAAGGACTGGTAAGCTAGACTGGGAAACAACGTCTTAACATTTTTTGAGAATGGCAAGGTGGATAGTCTTCATAAAATGCTTCAGTACTTAGAAATCTGGGTGGAATACTTGTGATGAATCCATAGGCTGTTGTCCTTCTGTATGCAGTTTACAATGGGAAGTGGTCACAAAATGAGATTTCATTTAAATGCCAGATGTTCCAATAGCAGTCTTTTTAGTTCTTTTTAGTAATTTTGTGTGCAAGTAATTTACAACTAGGACTGCAGAAATAAAGTTGAAAGGTCTTACACTGGCAGGCAGTGGGAAAAATATTTGTATTTAAGTACAAAAGCAAGATTTTTTTATAAAATATATGCTTACAAATGTGGGTGATAAATTAGAAGTAAATTGGCAACTGCACATGCAATTGTAGATATGGTTATGTAAATAAAGCATACAGTTGTGAATGAACAAGAGAAAGTTGATACAGAATTTTGGAAGTAATGATTCTTATGTTAGGAAATAATTAACTATCCTTTTCTGAGGTGAAATGAATTATGAGCAAGTCAGAAACATTTGAAAGCTAAATCTGCAAGAACTGTGTCATTTTACTTAAGTGCCTGTTCACTGGTTGTATGGTAATTACTGTTCTGAGATTTTTGTATTTTTTAACCAACAGTAATTACTAAGTTAAGGTATGCAACTTTATTATTTAGTTTCTCTGTTTATTTTTTTATTGGTGCTCAGTGAGATGCGAGTCATGCAGAAGGAATGTTTTACTAGCTCAGACAGATCATCACATTTTTATTGTGTACTGCAATAGGATGATTTTCAGAAGTCTGAATATATGGGTGAAAATACTATGAGTTGGTATATTTCTCCTCAGCAATTGCTCCTTCCAGTCTTACTACCAAATTGGAGAAAGGGTAACATTCCTGGCTAGTTTTGGTGACAGATTCTCTTTTCTTGAACTTATGTACAGTGATGCTCCTGTTTAGTGTTAATGCCTTTGTTTTGATGCTAACAGGTTAAATGAGTGGAAAATGCATTGCTCCAATTTCATATTTAGCTGTTTAAATAGTAAGCTTACTACATGTTGCTGATTTTGAATTTGGTTAGAAACTGTCTTCCAGCACTGTGAGTGAACTGTGGTGAATTCTGCAGTATTTATATGAGGAGTATGAAATTTACTGTAAAAAATGGTTAAGCTTTTAAACAGTTATCCAACAGATTAAAATCATGGTTACAATTGACTTTTGAAGGGGATTGGATAGAAATTGGAAAGACAAGCCAATTATTTATATAAAATAAAATACTTGTATTATAAAAACTTCATAAAAATATGTAAATGGACTGGAATAAACAATTTCTGTGGTTTTCTGTGATTTGTAAAAATTAAATGAAGTTACTGTGATACAGCAGTGAAATACAGGCCAATTTGAATTGTTCTGTTTGTAAGTGGAAACATAAGGTCTGAAGGAATTTAGCGTTCTGGAACTTGATCTATATTACTTTTTATTAGTCATGCAGTATTTGTTGAACTTAAAAGACGTGCCATTTTTTAACTTGCAGAATTCACAAATATACTGCTGCTTCACAGGTAATGTTCATTGTCCCTATTGTTCTTAAATTAGTTGCATTTCCTTTTCTGAATTCATTCAGAATTTTAAAGATGAGGAAAGACCTACCACTTTATTCATCTGCCTGCCAGTGTAAGACCTTTCAACAATTTTATTTCTGCAGTCCTAGTTGTAAATTACTTGCACACATGACTTCTCTTTCTTCTTTGTTCAGTTTCACAGTAACTGGTGTTAACGCTGGCCTAACTACTGAGAGGGAAATTTTATGTTTTGCTTGCCTTAGGAAAGTTTGTAGCCTCAATCTGACATGATCATACTTTTCACTGTGTTCCAAAACACTGTGCTTTTGTACTCTGTGTGTGTACTTGATTCTAATTTCTTTTTTTTTAAACTAACTTCAATTGATGATTGAAGTGATAGTTCAGTGAGTTACACAGCTATATTTCTTCAGTCCTGTCCCTATCTTCCAAATCCAAAAATCTTCTTACAGTCATATTCTTGAGTACAAATATACCTTTTCTGTTGGTTTTAGTATAAAGATGTGACTTATATGTTCCTCAGACACTTTCATTGTTTAAGACTTTGTAAATTTTAGTGGCAGTTCAAAACCTCTGTTAAACATTCCAGTGTTTGGACTGCCAAAACTTTGATTTTTTTTCTGTATCTTTACTAGGTTTTTGAATTAATTTGTAGGTGTTCTTTCCATTTCATTATAGCATTAAAAGTGTTGAAAAAAGGGTCTAAACTTTTAGCACTCTGATTTTCCAGCTTTAAAACAGGAAAGAAAGATGTTATTGTTTCTGTTATCTGAAGTGAAACAAAAAACAATTAAAGCAGAAACATTGTGTACACACTGCCCTCCAACAGTACTTGGAGAAGCATTAGAACTAGGATTTCTTCCAATGTTCATACTGTAAAGAATATACATTGTTTATGACGTGCTGTGTTGTATTTTTGCTGAACAAGGTGATGCCAAAGTGGGATTAAATATGTTTCTGGTTATGCGTTCAGTTAGGAAAACTTGAGAAGGGTTTCCGATGCAGCCTCTTCTATGACCCATTGAAGGATTATGGGAAAGACAGACAGGACTCTCCTCAAAGATGCACAGTAAAAGTAGAGAAGTAATGTTTACAAATTGTGTAAGTGAAATTCTGATGGGACTTAAGGGAAAGGAAATTCAGCGTTACAGTGATTAGGAGTTACCGTCATTTGAGGTTTTCAGAGCTCAGTTAGACAAAATCTGGAGAAACCTGATAAAGCTTAGAAATTACCACAGTTTAAAATTACAGACAGGGTTCTTTGGCCTCCCTTTCCTGGTATTCTCTGTGTTGTTCAGAGCTGTAGGTTACTGTTGTCCTTTAATGGTGGGACATATAATTTTAGGGGATGTTCTCATGTACATGCTTATCTGTGTTAGAGTCTATGTGTAATAAGATAGGAAAAAAGCAAGGAGTATAAACACTTTATTAGGACAGGCTTGTGACTGTATCTTTTTTCACTGTCATAATATAAAAGTTTTCACACTTTAAAAAAAATTTCATATAGCATCACAAAATTTACATTGTGTAAATGCCACATTTTAGCATCTTTACAAGAAGTTTGGAAGGATTTTGTTCTTTCCTGACTTCATGGAATTTTTTTAATTCTTCTTCTTCCCAAGCACAGTTTTCCATTATTAAAAATGCTAATGCAGAGAACTTGGAGGAAGAGAGAAGGTATAGGTAATAAATTCATAATTGGAAAGATCAAAAAATGTCTGCTTTTGAAAACTCCTCTTTGCAAAACTTTGTCACAGACTTAGCAGCTTCAACTGTCAGGACTGAAAACAAATATTCAACATCTTAGACCACTGTTCTAAAATTTGTAGTCCAGATTCATTTCAAGATATTGAGTCTGAAACGTATCAGTCATAAAGGAATTTAAAACTTGGGCAGTATAACTTGGGAGGGACAGAAACCATTTTTTCAAAAGCAGTTCAGAAAACAATGTCATTCCAGTTAGGTGCCATTTAAAGTAAAACCTGAGATTTAGAAATGTAATAATGGATAAACATTGCAATAAACCTCACTTTGTAGTATAAACCAGTAATGCAGTTGCATATTTTTTTGTTTTGTTGTGGTATGATGGGCATTTTTTTTAAGCAGTGTGCTCAGCAAGAGGGATTTGTAGCTTCCCCTCTTCTCTTAAAATAATACCGAGATAAAAGTAAGTTATGGATAAGTGGAATAAACTTGAGTTATTTATCATACTTTTTATCACCAGCAAGGGATGTATAGACAATTTTTATATTGAACTAGTATAGAGCTCCAGTAGTTCTAACTTTTTAATGTCTCTTCCTTTTCTTTTAACTTCTCCCCTCATTTTTCTCTTGAACTATGTAACTTCTCCTATTCTTTCCAAAATCTTTTCTCCAAAATTCTTTCCATCATCTTTTCCCATGGTCATCATCTTTAGTTTGAATGTTTCTGTCTTATCTGATCTTTTCCTATCACAAATCCCCTTTTCCCCATTGTTCTTCCATCTCATTTTGTTTGAGGTTTTTTTTAGGAAAACTGAAATCCTTTCTTCTTTTTCTTCTGTCTCATACATTTACAACCTTTATTTAAGTTGAGCACAAATTTCAGTTCTTTGGCACTCTAATCTCTTCACTGGTTAAAGTTCTAGTGACTTGCAGCTCCTGTCATCCCAGAGTTGAGAATGAGCAGTGGAGACTACTTTGAGGTTTTGCCTATCTTGTCTTTACTGAAGGGTCAGTAAGAAAAGTGAAGAGCGAGCAAAATTTCTTCTGTGATCTGTACTACATATAGATGAAATAGAAGTTTTTTCACTTTAAAGTGACAGGAAAATTGGGAAAAGAGTAGATTGGGTGTCACAGAATCATGAACTGTATCATGATCTTTGGAGTTATGATCTTTGACTTATGAACATGGAATATGAAAATGAGCCAGAAGAGTTTTAGATTTTATGAATTTTGTTTTAGACTTTGTCAATTTGTGAGAAGATTATTTGTGTTCCACAATACCAGAGCAAAGTGAGTAAATATTGTTACCTCTTTTTCACTCTTGATGGATAAAATCCCCAAAAACTAGCTGTCTGTTGTGCTTTTTGGAGCTCAAGAAAATACGTAGTAGGTGTAATTAATATTCAGGATTAAAACCACTGCATTTTCATGTGGTATAGTAAGATATAAGCACTGTTCATTTCAGAACTGTGATTGGTCTTGACATAGTCTTCAGCAGTTTCTTCAGACGGTGATTTTTGTGCTTGCAGTTGATGCTCCAAGTTGTTGAGTATCCAGACAGCAAAAGGTATTGAACATACTTCGTCTGGCTCAAACCTTTAATCTGTATAAACTAAAGAGTAGTTGTATGGAAAGTGAATACCAATTATTTCTACTTCTATATGTTGGTGAGTGTTGGCAAAGAGGGCTTGTAGAAGTGAATGGATATTCCTTGATGTGTGTGCCTCAAAATAAACTTAGGCTATTAAGCTACAAACTAGGCAGACTTCATTGCATATGTTCTACAAAGAAACATTTTTCCCTAGTTCTAGTAAATAACGCTATATCCCCAGGCTTCTGTATTATATTTCATGTTTTAGTTTGTCTTACTCCAAATATGCAGGTAATTGTTACATTTAGGAATTATTGGACTAAATAACTGTAGTTCTTCTTAAAGAAGAGCTCCTGAGGCTATCTTGATATCCCAGGGAATTTGGATTGCACTTTTGTCTTCACAGAAAATGCTACAGCTATCCAGACCTCAGAGAGATACTTTTATACTTTATATACTGTTAAAATATTGGATGAAATTCAGGTTTAACTAGCAGAGTGGTAACTTTATGATTCTTCTACCTGTTCTAGGTTATATGTCTCCACATCCATCTCCACTAGGAGCACCAGAGCATGTGTCCAGTCCAATGTCTGGAGGAGGTCCAACACCACCTCAGATGACTCCCAGTCAGCCAGGACCCATTATAGCAGGAGACCCACAAGTTATGAATCAGCCTAACAGAGGGCCTTCCCCTTTCAGCCCTGCACAGCTGCATCAGCTACGAGCTCAGATTCTAGCATACAAAATGCTGGCTAGGGGTCAGCCCTTGCCAGAAAACCTCCAGCTTGCTGTCCAGGGCAAGAGAACCCTGCCTGGCATTCAACAGCAGCAGCCTCCCAGTGCCTTCAATAGGCAGTCTGGTAAGTGAATCTTCAGTAAGAGTCATTGCTCAGGCAATTCTCGAAGTTCTACCTGTGATAGATTAAGAAATTGGTACTGTGCAGGGCTGTAATGTGGAACTGTATTAAGCCTTAGCAAGTGCATGAAACACATCTGTTATTAATAGGATATTGTCAAAATAGAATACTAATAACTGAAATAGAAGTTATTTCACTGTGCAGTACTGTATCTGTCCTGCTATGCTTGACAGTTTTTGAATGTTAATTGTACTTTACTGATAGCAATTCCCCTTGTTTTTCTTACGGTGAATTTTCAGTCTCCTGTTGGTATGCAGGAAAGTAGATAAATAATCTGGATCGAGTTGACTGATTATTTAGGTTGTTGAAAATAAACCACATACAATGTGCTGTTAAGTGCAAAACATAAGAAAAAGGAAGTGTGCTTACTTTTTTCTCACAATGGTGATAGATGTTGCAGTGAGGTAAGCAAGCACATTTTGGTCCTAAGAAAACTCTTACATTAAATACCCTGAACCTGTTAGTTTCTGAACACTTCCATTACTGAGTTTGTGTTAGAATCAAGGGTTAAGATGATACTGTTTCTTAAGTTTTAATAATGTCACTGTGCACTGCATTTTGGTGGATATGGCTTTGCTACCAATTAAGTTGGATTTTTTCATGAAACATGATTTTAAGTATATGTATTACTTTCATATGTATTAATGATAAAAACTACTTAAATCCTTACTTAATGAAGAAAAGCACTACTTGCCTGAATAGACTAGCATGCTAGAAAACAATGATTTTTGAATCTTGGTAATATTTTGTGTTTCAGCAAATTTTATTCCTCTGTCAAATTGCAGGTATTGGATTACATGCAATGAGTGGCACTGCTGCTGGACCAGGGGCTGCACCAGGGATGCCTGGACATACAACTGCCATTACCCCTAAAACGTGGACTGAAGGTATAGTGGGAAAAGGATGTGGGGAAAAGTAAAAAGGAAAGGTAAAAAGTTGTGCAAGAAAAATAGTGTAACTTCTACTGTGTCTAAGATTTTAATCAAGGAGAGTCTAACCTTTCATTCATATGGAAGAGACCCACATGAAATTACTGCAGTTTTTAGACAGACTGAACATGAAGCACCTTTTTGCAATCAGAATGAAATCTGTATGTTTTCTGAGGAACATGCATAAAACTTAGTAACTTATGTTCTGAGTATACTTAATTGTAGCAAGCTTGTCTTTCACCTTTGCTACTGTAAAAGAAGTTGTCAAATCATGGTAGAATTCTGCTGTTTCCTTCTGTATATTTTGTTCTTTTGGAATCAAGTGGCTTTGAAGGATCAGTGCAATCTTTGAGATCAAATGAATGCTGCAACTTTTTCCCCCATGTCTTCAAATATATTTGTCATTCATTGCACAGTCATTCAGCTTCCCGGATTCCCTGAGAACTGAGGTTGCACAGAGGTTTTTGATGGGCTTGCTTTTTTTCCTTCTTAAAAGCTGAAATGCAGTATAGCTGCATACAGAATCTACAGCTTGTGCTCAAGTTCCTTTTCTGGAGTTTGATGCAGATGTGTGAATGACAAATGGTGATCTCTCTATATTTCAGGATGTTGGTTTGAATCAAGGTTGATTACAAGATTGCAGGTGTACTTTACAGTTGTTTTCCCTAGCTTAAGTGACTGTGACTCTTGAGATAATTAAAGCAGCATCTTTATTTTAGCAATGTCTGTTGACAGTGAATTCGTGAACATCTGAATGCATGGTAACTTGTCATAATGAAATTCTAAAGTCTATGGCCTTTAGAGACTGTAAATGACAGGTACCATTTTTATGTTAACGGAGGTGTTCCTTTTCAATGTGATTAGAATAATTGAGTTCCTGATATTTTAAATAAATAAAATTAATGGGAGATCATAGTGAAACAAAAGCTATTTATATGTGGCAGGTATTTCTGAATACAGTTGGAAAATTTTCATATGGTTATCAAGTTCTGGTAGAGGTCTGAAATCAGGCCTAGTTCTGCTTGTTTCCAGGTTGTGGTTAGATGGTTTTTTTTAACTGCAAGGATAGTGAACAAGAGGCAGAATGAGGTCTTGGATTTGGAGGAAGTCAGTTCTACAGCTGTTTCATTTCTGGTAACACTAGAATTAAAAGTCCACAGAAATAGCAAAAGAAATGGTATTCATTATAAAATTTCATGTGTTTTGGTTTTGTTTTGGCCATTTCTTGCAATGTATGGTATACTTGCATTTTAGTATGCCTGTTTCAAAAAACAGAGTGTAATCTCAGTGTGCCTTTTCTGGTGATTTTGAATGTTTATCTTACCTTCATATCTTGTATTCAGAAAGCCATCTTGATTTTCTTCCTGCTTTCCATATTTCATGTTATGAGTCAGTACTGTTCATGTTTCAGGCCAAGCCCCAGATATGAGCGTCTCCAATGCACAGCAAAAGCTTCCAGCACCAGCTCCTAGTGGGAGGCCTTCTCCTGCTCCTGCTGCTGCCCAGCCTGCTGCCACCATGCCTGGGCCCTCTGTACCACAGCCCCCGCCGGGACAACCTTCACCCATTGTCCAGCTGCAGCAGAAGCAGAACCGCATCAGCCCTATCCAGAAGCCCCAAGGACTGGATCCTGTTGAAATACTCCAAGAACGTGAATATAGGTAAGAGTGAATAACAAGATTAAAATTATTCTTGTTTTTCACATCCTTAACTGGAACTCCTTGCAATCAGCTACTGTAGTGGTAATAGTGTAAACCAAGTTTCCAGGGAAAGGCTGTATTACCAAGAAGTACACAAATATCAAACCAAAGAATTATTTAATTCTACCCCAAATGATGAACTAGTGAAGCATACTGGCAGTATCACTGGAAACCATTTAAGTTTAAAGAGAAACCAATTTTGTGGCCAAGGTTTTTATTATTATAAAAAAAGGAAAGTTAGAAGAGAACAGAGATGGCCAAAAGGCTGAAGAGTTAGTAACCCCAGAAAAAGCACATTTTATGAATATGATGGATTTGTCTGGACAGCCAAAGAGTGAAGAGAATAAGAAAGTCACAGGCAAGATTAGAAGTATACCAATTAGGAAAAAGTATACCAGTTTCAAAAATTGCCTCCTGAATGTTCTGTTTAGATGATGAAGTATATTTGTTAAAAAGTATAGGGTAGAACTTTTCTTTTGCAGTTAGAAAGAGACTTCTTCCCTCCTCACAACATCAAGGCTATTTAATAACTGACCTTGAGAGTCTGCCAGGCAGAAGGATTTTGACTTGCACCTAAAATACGTTCCTGATGATTATCAGTCAGAGGAAAATAATTGCACTCAGAGTATTACCTGTTTTAGTTTAATGATGCATCTTGCATTGTTACTTTGAGTTTGTAGAGGAAGGTAGCCAAAAGGGATGGTGATCTCACAGAAGACTGGTTTAACAACTTTTGCTTTATGAAGGTAAAGCGCCATGAAGCGCTTTTGGGTGTGATGCCATGCCCAGAATTCAGACCTTGATTACAGAAAAGCGGTTACTTTTTGTGTCAGGTATTGCTTAACTAATTCTATCAGTGCATTCTTGTCATGATTCTGCCAGTCTTATGTATACACCCTAGGACTGAATGGCTATATCTTTTTCAGCATGAGCATACAATCAGTATTTTCCAGCATCTTTTTCAGAAGCTTGTAGAACACACCATTTTACGGTTTCAGCTACTCTGTCAGAAGAATTGTAGCACTAACTTCAACCAAGACTCATACGGCCAGTATGATGCAATGTTTTCTGCATCAATTAACCTCACATTGTTACTCTTCCTGTTTTCAGCTCTGCTCTACCGCACTGTTTGTGCCAAGCTGTTATGTCTTAGTGTTCATAAACAGAGGAAAGTAATGAGTAACAAAAAATAAAGCTGATACTTTTACTTGTAGAGAACCAGTTACAGATCCAGCATGTTAGGTTCTAAATACACTGGTGTTCTTGACATAGTGAGATAAAAGTTTGATATGGATTCTCCAGCAGAAGGATTTTATATTTTATGGGATTTTTATCCTAGAACAGAGAAATGAGATCCAAACCTTTTTAATGTTGAACATTACTGGTGTTTAATTTTGCTTTGAGTTCCAGAATATGTAGAGCTCCTGGAAATCTTTTCATTACTTAAAACTGTGTAAGTAACATCAGACAAAAGTTTTGAAAAAGACAGTTTCACAGCTTCTGTGGTTTGAATGGTGCTGGATTTAGCTTTAATATAGGCAAGTTTAATTCAGAAATATGTCTTCACAATTTCTTAATAAAAATGGAGCAGAAAAAAGCCAAAATAAACATCCTTATCCTGAAAACACTGAGGTTAGTGAAAGCTTTATGAAACAGTTGGCTCTTGAGATCTCACACTAAACCCTTTTAATAAAGGAGCATTATATCTTGAAAACCGTTTGAATTCCAGGTGAATCTCTGTATCCCTGTGGTCCCCCATGGGCTGCAGGGGCACAGCTGCCTCACCATTACCTGCGCCATGAGCTGTGGGGGAATCTCAGTTCTGCTGCCTGTGGCCCGTCCTTCTCCACTGATCTTTGTGTCTGCAGAGCTGTTTCTCTCACAGGTTCTCACACTGCTCTTCTTTAGCCACAATTAATCTGCCCAGTAACTTCCCCCCCCCCCCCCCCACCCCCTTCTGAAGTCTGCTATCACAGAAGCATTGCCACCATTTTTGATTGGCTCAGCCTTCACCAGTGGAGGGGTCTGTCCTGGATCTGGCTGGTGTTGGCTCTATTGGACATAGGAAAACTTCTGACAGCTTCTCACAGAAGCCAGTGCTGTAGCCCTCCTGCTAGCAATACCTAGCCATGCAAATCCAATACATGTTTTTATAAAACTTTCCTTAATGCTTTCTTCAAAATAAAGTGCTGCTTTTTAATCTCACTGAATAGCTGTCTTAAAGGTAATAATGCCTATAATTTAAAGTTGTTTTATTATGTTGAAAGGCTTTTTCCACTCTCATTCTCATTGCACATTAAAAAATAATGCACTTGGACACTTGGAAATGTCCTGCAGATTGTACGTGGTTTCTTTCTGTTATCTGCAAAGTATTTTCTTAGGCATCTTCTTTACTGCCTGGCATCCATGCCAGACAGGTTTGATTGTACAACCATAACCTCTGCTGCTAACCTGAGTTAATGAGGAATGGGTGTGCATCACTTACTTTGCAAAGAGATCTCTGCGTACATTCAGTGGCCACTTTCTGCATGGAGGTAGATTGCTGAACTGCAAAGATTAATTTATTACGTCTCCTTTAAACGGTGAGATTATATACTTCAAATGATTGTAAAAAGATCTAGGAAACTTCTTTCTTTGGATTCTCTTTACTTGACAGCTGTTGGCATTGTTCCATGAAAATAACAGCAGTACAACAAACCGTGGTTGCATCCTTTAAGGACTAGAAGGTGGCAGTGATGAGAAATAGTTCTTCCATTCACTTGACTTGGAATTCTTTAAAAACTCCCGCTGACTACTGAAGAAAGCATTATTATAATTAATCTGTTAGTACCATAGACATTACGTATAAATATTACTTCTGGGAAAGTATGAAATTAAATTTCAAAGCTTTTTTTTTTTTTTTTGGTTCATACATAACTCATCTGGTTGTCATTTTCTTTATTCTTCCATATATGTACTGTAGATTTTCTTTTACTACTTCAACTTCTATTTTTCTGGACTTTTTTTTAAATAGAGAACTGATCTGAGTTACAATAAGAGTTTTCTGAGGTAATATCTCTACTGACTTAGAAATATTGATGCTTTTGTTTTTATTCCTTCCCTCTGACAGGGTTGTTAAAGGAAGGGCAATCACCCACCAAAGCCTTCAATTATCATTGTTTGTAGCTCAGTGCTTTTCAACATATGAAGGAAAATAGTTGAAGGAAAAGTTATCCTGGATATACTAATCTGCTGTGTAATTTAAGGATAAAATTTCATGTGCATTCTCTTCTGATCTGCTTTTTTTATAAGCTCAAGTTGAAAAAAAAATTGTTTGCAGTGAAATGGGTATTATATGGGAGGGGACTGCATAATGTGATGTTGGTACATAATGAGCACACTCTGTGAGCTTTGGTTATGTTTAGACATATCTCAAGAAACATGTATATTTGGATTTTAGTTACAAATTTTGATGATAGAAATGCAGAGGCCAACCCACCTTTGGCAATTGCTTGGACTTCTATTGTGTAAACTTTTACAACAGCAGGCATTTTTGTATGTTTTATATTTGAATTGAAAGAAAAAAAAACAATTCTGACAGAACTAAGAAGTCAGCATTTCACTTCATGTTTGTTTGTAAGTGACTCTTACAGTTAGTTATCTAAAACCATAAGGTATGCCAGGGAGAACCTAGATTAACTCATCTGCATGTATAGTAAAAGAAGGAACATTCATTGCTAGCAAGAATGTAAAAAGAAATTGAAAATATGTTCAATATTCAGCTGCTTTAATAAGTTCACAGCTCAAAAGAAAGGTTTGGAAAGGTTGTGACTGCTCCCTTAAGGTTTCAATAAAGTCAGGGAAACTGGGGTTTGGCTATAACTGTTTTGTAGGTGATAGTTTCAGGAGACACACTGCAGCTATTTGGGAAGGGAAGGAGAATTAAAAATAATTGTTGTGATGCAGGATTGCATCCATGTGTGGGTAAGCGACTGGTAGAGCATATGATTTGGAACAGCTTAGCTGCTTTTTTGTAGGAATGTACACTGGCTAGTACATCTCTCCAAGAAACCACTTAATTCTGAAAATTTTACATCCTTAGATGAACTAAAATATCTTCTTACTAACTGGAGTGCCCAGTTGTGCAAAATGTGAGCTTTTTTTAGTGTGGTATATAAACTGGAATGAAACTTTTTCTAGTTTAGAAATAACTCTTCTTGATTTGCTTTTCAGCCTGTATGACAAACATTACTTACCTAATTCTGCTTCAGTTTTTTACTCTGTTAAAGATACCAATATAGTCTTCTGCAGTAATGCAGCATCACATTCTGTTTGTTGTTCCAGGAACTTCAGAATTCTTCTGGTAATATTAAAGGCAGAAAAAAATCAAGTTCTGTCTATTAGTCCCTCTCTCTCTATCTCTCTGTTGAATTTGCAAATGAATACAAAATACACTCTTCTAAAGGAAGAGTGAAGTAGAATTCGATTTGCAGTAGCAGCTATATAGCTGTAAATACTTTATAAACAAACTTACTTTGTCAATAAAATAATGAAATAGAATTCCAGTTAATAAGGCAAGTGTGGTCTATGTCATCACTGACTACACTGCATAAAAATAATACCCATCAAAGAAGCTTGAAAGCAGAATCCTGAATAGTATGTGCAAAATAGAATTCCCAAGTTTATTTTCACATATCTAGTTCTAGTTGAAAAGAAAAGCCAAGGGACATTTTGATGACTTGACAATTTATTTTCAAAGTGGAAAAAGATACCAGTGTCATCTCTGGAAAAGCCTGTTAGCTCAAAAAAAAAGCCCAGAAAAATACAAGTAAATGCCTGAGTTAAACTGACTATTTTTACTATCTAATTTTAGTAATGCCTTACAGATTTCTTGTGGTGTCTTACCCAGTGTTCTGGTTTTGTAGACTTCAGGCTCGAATTGCTCACAGAATCCAGGAGCTGGAGAACTTGCCTGGTTCTCTGCCCCCTGATCTGCGGACCAAAGCTACAGTAGAGTTGAAGGCACTTCGGTTACTGAATTTCCAACGTCAGGTAATGCCATTTACTTGAGGAAAATTTTCATAGCAGTTACAGGCAAACCTGTTCATGCAGTGAAGAGTAAACTGGAAAGAGATTTTGGGTTATTGCAAAGTGTAACCAGATCGTGCATGAGAGCTGACATAACCAACAGGCAAGTCACAGAAATGTTAGATTTTATTTTGTTTTGGTAATAAAAATGTGCAGGGGCTACTTTTGTTCCTTGCTTTATTTTCCAGTGTAGAATGTGACCATAGAACTGTGTCTTTTGAAATGAACATGACATTGGTACAAAGACAAAATAAGTTCTGGATAGACTGCAAGCTGATTTTCATCACAGACCTTCTCAACAAATACCTCTTTCTGAACATACTTAGTATTTCCACAAGTCCCCTTGTTTTAATAAAAGTTGTGTGTTGGTGTTTTGTGTGCTATTTCTCTGTAATTTGTTTTTGGTACTTCCACTGTGCTACAGACTTTGAAAATGAAACATAACAGGATCATACATAAAATATAAGTTGAATGTTGAGTGCCTGAATCAGCAAATCAGTTTCAGGAAAGGAATCAAACTGCCAGACTTCTACAGGCCTCTTGCCATTGGCTCTTACAGCTAGTTTGGAAGAACAAATGTGATTTGGCAGGTCAACCAAAATACTTCCTGACAAAAGCCTTGGCAGGAGTTGTGCCATGGTGTCCAAGTCTTCCTTCCTTTCTACCCTTGGCACTCATTTATAATGAAGTTTTGTCAGAGGTCAGATGAAAAGCAGCAGGCTCTCCCTGCTGTACTGCTGGGACTATGGCAATACTGTTCCAAGCTCTTAACGTTTACCTCTCCCACCCGTCTTCTGTACAGTTGTCAGTGAAACAAATTGTCAGTTATGTTCAGGTCCAGCACTAGAAAATGAGTTATGTATGTGGTTCATTTGCATTTTATTTTGATGTGTAACATCTTGGCTGGCCCCTTTTACTGTGGCAGGGCAGTTCTTACCAGCATCTTGTAAAGAGGGAAGAAATTATAATTAAAAGTAATTAATTTTGACCATTCTGAAGGTTAAATTTTTTTGTTTAGGGTGACAGATGTAGCTGTTACAACTGTATCAATGCTGTATATTTTCAGAACTATAATGAAAATGGAAGAGGAGACTGCAATATATTTTGAATTGTTTACTTTTTTACTCTGCCAGAACAGTGTTTAAAGTTGTTTTATTAAGAACTATTACATTTTTTTGAGTGTTTGTCTTTTCTGCCCTCCCTCCACTGGTAGTTAAGACAAGAGGTAGTAGCCTGTATGCGTCGTGACACAACACTGGAGACAGCGCTGAACTCCAAAGCCTACAAACGAAGCAAGCGGCAGACTTTAAGAGAGGCTCGTATGACAGAAAAGCTTGAAAAACAACAGAAGATAGAACAGGAGAGAAAGCGTAGGCAGAAGCACCAGGTATTTTAACTTAGTAGGTGTTTGCCCCATGACAGAAATGCATTTTGCTTTGCTGTGCAGATGTTCTCTTTTACATATTTTATTTACCTTTGGAGTTTTTTAAAAAACTCCAAGTGCTGTGATAAGTAATTGGAAGACTGTGGCATCAGAACTCCTACATTCTTGATTTCAAATCCTTGCTAGGTCACAGTGCCTGCACTAACTTGATTCTCTTTCTAGGAATACCTGAATAGCATATTGCAGCATGCTAAAGATTTTAAAGAGTACCACCGGTCAGTCGCTGGGAAAATTCAGAAGCTTTCTAAAGCTGTGGCAACTTGGCATGCCAACACTGAACGTGAGCAGAAAAAAGAAACTGAGAGAATTGAGAAAGAAAGAATGAGGAGACTAATGGTAAGAAGTAGAGGAAGGAAGATGGTTATTTTAGTTAAAGTTATGTACTGTATCCCTTTAAAATGCTTATATATTATCTCAGCCACTTCCATGCCTTTTCTTTGTGAGGTACTCAGCAATGAAAAAAGTATAAATCCATGTACGTAAAAATGTACGTAACTACATTTTGTTATGTACGTTTCTGTTAACGGTAGTGTGATACTATTGAATTTAAGCTATGGCTCCTTCTTTTTTAAGGTTTTTGTATAGAAATATCTTGATGTTTTTTACTAGCATGAAAACTTAGCACAGCCACTTCTGAATAACAGCAACTTAATCTTATTAAGTTCACATATTAACACTTCTGTATGATTGCAGGGCTATTGGTCCATTTTACAAATAATGGACTTCAGTGTATTTCTAGGTTTATAGTTTGGAAGATTCCAGATGATTAATTTGTTCATGCATTACTCCACAATTTTTACATACAGTTGATTCCACATATAACCAGTAAGAGTAACACATGTGTTTTGAGAATGAATACCAGTCAATTCTACCCATTTAATGCTTCAAATCATACTCCACACCATTTCATGGTTTTTCCTTCCCTATACCCTCACAGTATCAGTTGTATTATTCTAAGAACAGAGTAAAATGGGTTTATGTATAATCACATCTCTTCAGAATGCTGTGGAACCAGTCGGAGGGCTGCCGAGATTTCAGGAGTTAAAATAATTCTGGAATTCAAAGCGTAGAAAGATCAGTGCATATATACAAGTATGTCAGTGACTTGGGCTAGAAAACATTCTTCAAGACATTGGTTAGCTCTGTCTTAACATTTTATTAATGTTTCACCAACACAGAATGAAAGGAAATTGACAAGTTTACTTTGTAACTTGCTGGCCAAAGACAGTAAGTATCTAATAGAGGTGCAGATATAAATGCTAGTTCCTGTCCAGAATCTATTCCCACCATGAAAATGGGCTGAATAGTTTCATTTTAAAAATCACAAAATGAAATGCAGAAAAAATTAAATATAACAATGATAGAAACTTAGAAAAGAAAGCTCTGTAAATTAAAACTTGCATAAGAGAATAACAGATGTGTAGGCCCTAGAGCATTTCTTAAAATTACATGGTAATCAGTATTAAAGAGCTTTTTTTATAAATGGAGGTCATCATCATCAGTTTGTCTAACCTAGCATGTAAAAATGTTAATTATTAGCAAAAAAATTGCTGATTTTTAAATAAAAGCAATATTTACATTTGGGAAATACTTCTGTGTATTGTGAGGTTCAGCTTATGTAAAATTGAACATGCAGTGTGCTAAGTAATGAAGATGTGCACTGCTGAAATAAACAAAGTAGATTTGGATGTCCAGAAATTGAACAGGATACCAGTGCTTCCAGATGAGCAGTGCTTTCTCCTAAAACCTCACCAAGACTGGTTAAGCTCTTACCATACATAAAAAATTTCATAGGCATTCTCAGTTTAGGGTTTTGCACCTACTGCTCAATTAAATCCTTCTGCAAAACCAATCTATGTGTTTTGTTAATGGGGTTACTTTGCCTATTTAGTTCTAGTCCAGTTGTAGTGAATTTGGAATTCACAGATGTGTACTAGTGGGTTTTTTTAAAACATTATCTCCTTTCAGATGCTTGCCGTGGTCTATGAAAATGTGCTCTGTCTAAAAGTTTTTGCATATCTTTTCAGAAATGCTGAATTAATTCCACAAATTTCTCTTCATTTACTATGATTAGAAATTGTGATTGTGTCACAGCTCATTAGCAGTACTATATGTATCATGTAAAAATGGGTGTGATTTTTAAAAGATGTTGTCAAGACAAGCTTAAATATATAAAAGAAGTACCTTGGCTAGGTTACACAGACTGTGTATTCAGCAACATTAGAAGCAATAAAAACAGCAACAACAATCGTAATGATAATTTATTTTTCCTGAAAACTTGGGGTTTGAGCACTGTAATTTTGATGGGTTGAACATAGCAATGGAATTTTGTAAGCAGTTTTGCAAGCTCAGTTTGAATATTATAGCTATTCTTACTCACTGTATGCCATTCTGGTGTCTCTAGAAAAGCAGGAGATCTCCCCGAGTGCTGTATTTTAAAGTAATCATCTTTAAAGTATTTCTTGTTTGTGTTTGATTTTTATACAGCACTGTATACTTCCTTAATTTGTTGTTTCAGCCAAAATTGAGACAGGCACCTCTGGCACCTCTGCTGCTTTTTTGTATTTTTCTGACATTCTGCATTATATTGTCACAACATATGAAAATAATATTTGTTGTATGTCCAACACACTTACACAGTATGACAAGGACGCAGAAATTGCCAGGATGACTCAGATAGGGTTTATCTGGTGAATCCTGTTTCTGATAGTGAACTCTATCTCAGAGATTAAATAAAACCAGAGTAGAACAGCAGTACAAAAACAAAAAGAGAAGAGTTCACATGACATCCAGAAGAAAAGGGTCTATATTCATACTGGAAAAAGGACTAAATGCAATCTTATGTCCAGCTCCTGTGTTCCTCCCCTTGGTGAACTGCCTGTACTTCATGTCTTTGAAAAGTCATCTCTGTAGGAGACTTACTATCTCTGTTTCAGGACATTCAGTCTGCCTAATGTAGCATTGATTTTTTTTTTCCCTTCACTGCCAGTCATAACTACTGCAGATTTTTCTAGTTGTTAGTCCATGAGAGTAGGAAATGTGTAGAATTGTGGAATCTCTGTCTCAGAGTCACTCAGGGACCTCTCTAGTTGAACCACCTTCCAGGAGTGTTAACATTGAGTTCAAAACAGATTGCTCAAGGCTTTTTTCAGCCCTGTCTTGGAAACCTCTAACGTCAGAAATGGCACAGCTTTCCTGCCTATTCAGGTCCTTCTGAAGCACAGCCCAACCCTTGAGCACATTGACAGATACCCTGTGGTTTCATGTCCTCTGCAAACTTGACTGAAGTGCCCTCCATCCCTTCCTCTGTCACTGATAGTTGTGTTAAACACAACATGATGCAGGGACTCCTGTGGTATGGCTCTTCATAGTGTCCTCAGACAAAGTATGACCTCTGACACCTTCCAGTGAGGAATTTTGGGTGAATTGGGGGATGACAAGGTGAGCAGGACCCAGCAATTTGCACTTGCAGGCCAGAAAGCCAATCATATCATGGACTACATCAAAAGCCAAGGCCAGTGATATGGCAAAGTGCCCTCCCCTGTTGAGTCACGACAGCCCCAGATTGGGGCAGAGTGGCTGCAAAGCTGCAGAGCAGAAAAGGATGTGGGAGTGTTGGTTGACAGCAGCTGAACAGGAGCCAGCAGTGCCCAGGTGGCCAAGAAGGCCAATGGCATCCTGGCCTGTGCCAGCAATGGTGTGGCCAGCAGGGCCAGGGCAGGGATTGACCCCCTGTACTCAGCACTGGTGAGGCCACACCTCAAATCCTCTACTGAGTTTTGCGATCCCACTCGGAGAAGGATATTGAGGTGCTGCAGCATGTGTGGAGAAGGGCAGTGGAGCTGAGGAAGGATCTAGAGCACAAGTCCTATGAGGAGCAGCTGGGGGACCTGGAGTTCAGCCTGGAGAAAAGGAGGCTCAGGGGGCCCTCATTGCTCTGTACAGCCATCTGAAAGAGGGTTGTAGCAAGGTGGGGATTGGTTCATATTCCCAGGTAACAAGCAGAAACAGTGTCAAGTTGTACCAGGGAAGGTTTAGACTGGATTTTACATAGAAAGAAGTACTTCACTGAAGGGGTTGTCAAGCGTTGAAACAGTTAATTAGGGAAGTTCAGAAAGCATGTGGATGTGGTTGATGACATGGTTTACTGGGGGACCTGGCAGTGTCAAGTTGATGGTTGGACTTGATATCTTTGGGGTCTTCCAGTGTTAATAACGATTCTGTGGCTCTATTAAAGTATGGTTAGAGTAGGTATTAGGAAGAAATACTTTATTCTGAGAGTGGTGAGACACTAGAACAGATTGCTCTGAAAAGCTGTGGATTCCCCATGCCTAGAAGTGTTAAAGGCCAGGCTGGATCTGGTTTTGAGCAGTGTGGTCTAGTGGAAGGTATCCCTGCCCATGGCAGGGGAATTTGAGCTAGATCTTTAAGGTCCCTGCCAACCCCTATGATGCTGTGACATTGATACAAATATATGACTCTCTGGGCCTGATCATCCAATGAGCTCTTTACCCATGTAGCTGCCCCTCTGTACAGATCATAATGACCTAGGATAACACTTTATTGTTGACATGGGAGCTGGACGGTGTGCATTCACCATCATTTCTGTCATGACTGACATCTCTTCTCTGTCACTAGGCCGAAGATGAAGAAGGGTACCGTAAGCTGATTGATCAAAAGAAAGACAGACGCCTGGCCTACTTGTTGCAGCAAACAGATGAGTATGTGGCTAATTTGACTAACCTGGTATGGGAGCATAAACAGGCACAGGCAGCCAAAGAGAAGAAGAAGCGAAGGAGAAGAAAGAAGGCAAGTAGTTACAGCTGATATTTTTAAGCCATTTCTTCTTCAAATCCAATTTAAATGTTGATAAATGTGGTGATGCCCAATTGTCATACATGTATCAGGGTGTCTAAAATAATCTACACCACCAAATTCTCAATGCTGAGGGAACTCATCTATCTCTCTATTGAAATATATATCTATGCTTTTATTAACTCAGAAGAAGATAAGAGGCAGGATTACAAAATTCTTAGCTGCTGATCTCCTCATGGCACTAATTTGCTCATAAACTTTGTACAGGTAAAATTGGGACAGATGTATAAGTTAGGATTAATGTACTCAAAAGGAATACAATGTATCAAAAATACATTCTGGGAAGAACATGGCAAGAGTCTGAGTTGTGTAGCTGTCTCATCCAGGACACATATTTTAGACCTCCATATTATATACTTGGTGAAGTCCATTTTGTTAGGATCATTAAAAATGGCTAATAAACTTGGCTAGGTTTATTATAGTAAATGGATATTTTGCAGTAATATTGTTCATTGTACATTTTTAACCTTTAATTGAGACTTTTCACTTTACTTTTCTTCATATGAAGTGCAAGAGAAAGTTGTTGAAATTGAACAGTGCAGTTTTCAAAACAATAATTCTATCTGTGAAACAGTGATTAAGAAATTATTTTTTATTTTACGACCTCAGAGTACCTTTCGTCTCTTGCAGAATATGTAAGAGGATTTTTATAATCTATTTCCATGCGTGGTTTGCTACGAATTACTGCTACAAATACTAGCATCATGTTTAGTGGGTTTGCTAACAGTACTGGAAATATGCTAAAAACAACCAGCCTAGAAAAAATACTGATCTTGGACATTAATGACCTAAAAAACAGTACATGTTTTTTCCTGCTCTCAAAAAAAAGCCTGTTCCTCAGAGTATAGTCTTAACATAGGAACAATAACCTGTCTACAGAATAAAGATGTAGTGTGGATGGGGTTCTTGGCCTGCATTACCAATGAGAACATGCCTGATTAAGGTACAAAATGCTCAGTAAAGATAATCATTATTGAGACAGCAAGCAGAGTAACTGCATCACTGTAATAATGTAAATAAGTATGTCCACATAGGTGATATGTTTCTCTTTCTATGTCAGTTTAGTCTAAGTATGTATAAGAGACAGTGTTATTTTCTGGCCATGTCAGTCAAGACATAATTTTCTGTTCCTGAAGTTGAAAGGAAATATGTCCTGTAAATAATATTCAGGGTTTGCATATATCCCACCCTAAAACCAAAGGGAAGATTAGCAAAAAAAAAAAAAAGTTTGCTCTGTCTTGGTCATCTGCATCTTTTTGTTTGTAATTAACTTCTTTCCAGCAATCTTTTGCTCATATGTGAAGGAAGTAGGAGTTCACACAAATATTACCCTTTATTTTAAGCTAGTATTCTATGAATTTTTCATTCCATGACTGTGGAACACATTGCATTTAGTGGGCACTGTGTCTTTTTTGCAAGTCATACACTTTCAATTCTTAAACTTTTATGTTTTGTAATCCATAATAAAGTTTAATTTACTAATACCTGTAGTTAATGTTTTGTACTTACAGAAAAACAAAAAAAGAGAGTTCTTAGGATTTTCTCCTAGAAATGGCAGTGAGGAAGTAGATGATGAAGAAATAATCTTTGCCAGGCTCATTATAGATATCTGAGTGAACCTTATATTCTTAGTAGAATAAAATTTGAGATTAGTCCATTCTTTCTCTGGGACACAGTTTCTGTAATCTTCATGATAGATTTTGCTTGTTTGTTTCTTTCATATTCCTCTATTTGTGTTTTCTGTCTCTAGCTTCATACTGTAGTCATGCAAAAGAAAAAATATTCCATATGAGATTTTCATCTTCTAGGCTAGTTCAACTTGCAGTGCAGCTTTTCACTTTAGTGTTAGTAGTTTTTCCTGTCATTATGCAGAAAATTAACAAAACGTGCCTTCCTGCTTTTTAATACAGAGATTTCCCCAATTCAAGGGTTAAGTTGTCAACATTAAAGGTCTGTTTGCATGGTCCAAAATAAAAGTGCAAGATGTCTGTCATTATTTACATTTATTTTCTTTGTAATATGTTCTTCTGATTTCCAAAATTTTTAACTGTACGTTATTAATGTTCTCACAGCAGGTTATGACTTCTGCACAGTGAACAGCACTGATGCTTGCTGCTTGTCTGTAATTTGAGTTGTTAAGTTCTTTTCCACTGCCTGTAGCCAAGCTATAACAATCTTTATGTATTAGACAGCATTCTCTAGTGTAAAAGAATGGATCCCAGCCCTGGTTCATCCAGGGAAAAAGTATTCTCAGTCAATGTAGTGTGTTCAGCCAAGAGTAGATAAGTGTTTTGGTAACTTATCCTGCCCTTGTGTTTATTTAAAATCTTCACTTCTGGAACAGTTCCTTTCTTTGTCAGCAGTCATACCTGCTGCACAGAAGTGCTGATGCAGGCAGCCTTGAAGCTCGTTGTTGTTGTTCCTACTGAGCATCAGCTGCTGCTTGTTCATTTCAAGTACATGCTTTAGATAATGGAATTTAGTGGCAAAGAAAAAGGCTGAAGTAGATATTAAGGATTATATCAATATTGAGAAGTGCAGCTATTCCTCAAGTATACTTCTTAAACAAAAAAAGGAGTAACTTGATGGTCTGTATTGATCACATGCTTTAATAATACTTAGAAGTTTTTTATGTCTAAAACACAATTTAAGAGATCACTTTTTGTTGTTAGGCTATTCTCTTAACTTTAGTATCCAGAATATTTTGCTATAGTGCTACAAACTCAGCAGTGTGGCATGAGGAGAAGCTGTAAAATGTCCTTTCTTGCTCAGAATTGCTTAGGAAAGTTTGAATGCAGAAGCAAACTATATGTCTTTTTCTTTTTCCTCATACTGTGCTGACATTTTAAGTAAGGTAAATAAGAATAAGCCTTGAAAAAGGTACTGCACGTTTCTCAGTTTGGACAGAAGAAAATATAGCTTTCTCCAGTGAAGAACTCCTGGGTTCCTTTTGTTTCTAATTTGAGTAAGGTCTACACATGATTGGAACGTAGTACAAAAGCTCCAAAAATACTCCTTCTAGTTAGTTGTCAGACCCAAAAACCAGAAATACATACGCAAGACAAAAGTGCCTTGCATGAATGTACAATCTGTGATGCCTGCTGACACCTTTAGGAGATTAAAGCAGTTTAGAGGAAATTAATAGTAAATAATGTGAAAATAATTTACTATTTTATTTGCATTAGAATAGCCTATAAGCAACTGAGCTTTAGGTCTGAGCTGGAAATTGAGTGGGCCAGCCACTTCTTCCATGCAAATTTATATCATTGACTGAAGTGAGTAGGTACCCTCCTTATGTTAGTAAATTATTTTTGTGTGTTTATTGCTCTGGGCCTATCTCTGTCTATATCCATCCACACCTTCAAAAACTTGAATCCCAGGCTGTTCAGAAATAAGTGAAACATATTCATGATCCAAAATATTTACATCATATAAAGTATACTTTCTGTACTTTTAATCTGACCATAGTATTTATGACGTCTTTATTTGTTGTAGAAAGCTGAGGAAAATGCAGAAGGAGTGGCATCTGGTCTTGGTCCTGATGGAGAGGTATGAATTTTTACAAGGTGTTTTTTTTTCTTCTTGTTACTTTTTGGTTTTTTAAAAAAGCAACTTTCCAGTGATTATTCTGGATTGTGTGTCATGGCTATAACTTCAAAAAGAGTTATGATGACAACTGTTCTAGGAGCTGTTTTTTATAAACAGAAATAATCGTTATGTAGGTTAACATGTATGCTAGCCTTTCACTATTCCTAAAATCAAAGACTAAAATGAAAACTATATTGACTCTATCATTGAGAGTGATGAAGTCTGCCTCTCCGTTTTGTAATGTGCTTACAAGAAATATTTTTCTTGCAGTCTGTATATAGACAACTTACTTTCTAGTTTGAGCGCATGAACACAATATAGTCAATCTTCTCATCTTTATAAAAAATACATTGTTGACATTGCATGTAATGCAATCTTGCAGCACAGGACTGAGTACAGTGCTGTGATGGATTAAGACATCTGAAAATTCTTTCCTCCTCACAAGCAAATGGAAATTAGTAATTTTTCTATGTCATTCTTCAGATAATATTGTTCATTCAGTAGCCCAGCATATGCATTCAGAGCTCTTCTGTTAATGCAATTTTTCTATTCCACTTCATTTTTATTTAAAGACTTTAGAATTGTGTTTGTTTTACTTGTGCTCTCTTTTTATACTTGAAAGTGATAGTTCTGCTAGTATAGTTAGAGTTATAGCAAAAATACTTCAGTATATTTGTATTTGCACAAGGAAAATGCACATAATATTCCTGTAAGTTCAGTATTAATGGAAACTGGCTGTGTTTAGCACTCTGACCAGTCACTACTTAGAACTGTTTAGAATTAGTTTTTCTTGCTCATATGTATTTATTTGGAAAATATTCTTGGGTAAAAACAGTATTAGAAAGCAAAAAGTTTTTGAAGTAAAAAAATCTGTGATTAAACAGGGCAAAGAAATAACATAAAGAGTGATTATACTATTCTAGTTCTGTTACAACACAAATAAGAGATTTTGTTCTTACAGGTGCTTCATCAGCTTAGTTGAAGAAGTTAGGACAGTGAATCTTTAAAACAGGCCTTTACTTAGAAAGTTATCTGAATTGTTTGATTCTTGTTTCTCAAAAAAAAAAGCCATAAGGTCACTGTGTGTTTTTTTGTTACAGATGTCTGTTGGTATAAACAACAGGATTAAAGGCCTATAAAATACATAACTTGTGTCTTGGTCCACAAAAACCAATAGCGTGTTCTTTTCCGTGTTGTTCTTGTTAATTTACTTGAGATACTGGGATGTATTTCTGGATGTCACATAGAGTATGTTACACACAGAATACCGTGACTTAGTGTTTGCTTAGTGGGAAAGTGTGGCATCTAATAACAAAACTTCACTGGTTGTACAGAACTGCAATTTTGATAGTGCTATTAGTTCTTTTTATTATGTAAGAAGAGTATGGAGTTCAGTTGCCTTATAGTGTAAAATGTCACTTGAATTTTTAGCCCATAGATGAGAGCAGTCAGATGAGTGACCTTCCAGTCAAAGTGACTCACACTGAAACAGGCAAAGTTCTTCTTGGACCAGAAGCACCCAAAGCAAGTCAGCTGGATGCTTGGCTGGAAATGAACCCTGGGTAAGTAGCTAGTATACAAAGTAGACTGTTTTTTCCTGTTTGCATTGATGTTTTTCATGTTATACTTTCTTGTTTACCAATTCTATTCTTGTTTCAATTTATTATATGTAAGCTGAGTAGGGGATGTTTTGAACCTATTAGCTTCCCCCTTTTAACTGTAATTCACGATCTTTCTGTCATTTTTGTATAGCTATGAAGTTGCTCCCAGATCAGACAGTGAAGATGAAAGTGGCTCTGAATATGAGGAGGAGGTATGTATCTTCAAAAAGAAATACTGTGACAATACAGTAAAAAAAAAGTACTTATTTCATATTTAATTTTCCCCTTCTTCATAATGAAGAGAGGGGAGGTGATAGGAGATGTGCAGGTGCTTTAAGACTGTTATGAACAGGAAAATTAATTGATTCTGTAGTTCTTGAATTTTAGCATTAGTTCTTTATATACTCTGTAAAGCCCTAACTGGTAATTGTCGTTAGGAAGAGTAAATATTTTACTGTGATTGTAAATGGTAATGAACCAGAGGATTTAGCAGGTTCCTGTTTTAAAATACATCTCAGAAAATGCTGCATTGTGGCTTTGTGCTGAATGAAATTAACATCTTCAAAGTTTATGCATTGAAGGTTTTATAGGCAATAAAAATCATGATTACTACTTATGTGTATTAAAATGTTAGGGATTATGACAGGGATTTATATTCAGACTTTTCAGGGTAGGCTTATTTGACTGAGTATTTGGATGGTGATTTAAATGCTGTTATTATAAAAATTCTAAGAAGAATCTTACCATTAATCCATACAAAGATCTCAGCTTTGCAGGGTCATCATATTACATACTATGAATAATGAATGGTGATAATTGCATAGCATTTTCAGATCAGTACTTTCTAAAGGAGAACAGAAATGAGGAATAGAGAAGGACATGTTCAATCAACAGTCTGGTAGCAGAACTAGGTATAGTACTCAGATCTCCTAAGTTTAGTCTTTACACTACTGGACCAAACAACCACTGAAATTGGCTGGACTGTATGATGTTACGGTGTGTCTTTGTAGGAGTAATTTCTGGTTATGTAATTCTACACATCTGTTAGTATTAAGGTAGGAGAGAAGGGCCTGATGTCTGTCAGATTTTAGAATCTCACTTAGTGAGATTTTAAGTTAATGCTATCTGCTGCAACAGTAGTCAAAAGATGAGTTATTTCAAAAGAGTAAAAATAACTGATCTTAAAAAATTAAGAAACTAGAGGCCTAAATCAGTAGTATGTGACAGTATTTTAAGCCTTATTAATTTATCAGACATCTAGAATACAACACAAAAAAAATACACATGGTATTGGAATACTCTCCATGAATATGGTAATCAGAGAAAGCCTTTGTTAAGGAAGATCATTACAGGGGAAAATAATTTTTATTTCAAAGTATTATTGACTTCCTTTGTTAGTGTGTGTCAAAAATCAATCATTTTGTTATGCTGCAGTGCAATTTTATTGCAGAATAGGTTTAAATTGAACCTTATGATTCAGATGTCTGTCATAAAACACTGACCAATGAAAGCTACCAGTATGAGAATGCCATTTGAAAGTATGACTGAGGTACACATTACACTTCCCAGCACTTCTGTTCTTTTTCTGTATTTCTGTAGGATGAGGAAGAAGAATCAAACAAATTAGAAACAGATGAGAAGATACTTCTGGATCCTAACAGTGAGGAAGTTTCTGAGAAAGATGCAAAGCAAATCATTGAGTGAGTTTTCCTTAAGTATTGCTTATTAGGAACTGTGATATCTAACAGTGGTGTTTCACAGGAGTAGCTTTCTGTAGATTACAGTGAATTGCTTTACTTCTCTGGTATAAATACCTGCAGGAGAAGGAGCATGATCATTTAATTGTATACTCTTTATAATCTTGCACCCTTTGGTGTACTCACCTCACTCACAACTGTGGACTTGAACTGTTTCTTTAGACATGTAAGCCACGGTCAAAAAATACTTGTTTGTAGGAATTCACTTGAGTTCTTTTTCTACTTTCCAGGACAGCGAAACAAGATGTGGATGATGAATATAGCATGCAATATAGTGCTAGAGGGTCTCAGTCCTACTACACTGTTGCTCATGCTATCACTGAAAGGGTGGAAAAGCAGTCTTCCCTTCTTATTAATGGCACATTAAAACATTATCAGGTGAGAAATCATTAAAACAATGAAATACCTAAAACTTGGGATTATGCCAAACATTTCAGTCTGATCTTTCAAACGGCAAACTGAAAATTTGTTAAGAAGTACAAAGGCTCTAGTAGGTTAGAATTTGGAAGTTTGGACAAAGCAATGATACCTGTCACAGATAACGTTACATACATACTCCTTGAACAATACAAATTTTTTACAGCTACCTCTACCTGTTCTTCATTGCAGGTGAATAATATTTTGATTTTGGCATCCTTCTAACTGACTTGTACTTTGATTTCTTACTCTTTTGGTGGATTAACAGTATTTTCCTCCTTCCAATATTTACAAGTTTAGAATTTTATTTTTAATTAATGTCCGAATATTTTGGGGCAGTGATAGGTACAACTTGAAAATAAGATAAATACTTTGCTGTGGAGGTTGGTGTCACATGTTCTTCACAGACTTTCGCTGGATTTGGTAACCAAGACCTTTACTATTTTGATATAAGCTAGATTCACATGTGATTGAAAATGTCCTTGATGCATATTTTCTACACTTCTGCTATCACACAACTTTCTAGTGAACTCTGATAACCTGCATCTTATCTCTATTCAGAACATTGCTTGTATATATAAAACAATAATTATGTAGACAAAAGAGCTTTCCTCAATTCTGAAGTGACTTTGTAGGTGGGACATAGAGTGACACTACAGATTCCAGTCAGCTCTTGATGACTTAATAGTAAATATGAATCAGTCCACATGTATGTAAGGCCAGTAAATTTGCAATTATTATGGGCAGTTATTTTGGATACTGTCTTGCAGGAAGAACAGACAATTACTTCAAGAGTGTATTGTAGAATTTTCCCTCTGAACTTTCTCAGGCCACCTAATTTCCTGCTCTCTCCATGCATGGGACACACCAAAACTCTGGATATGAGGAGCAGAAACTTCACGCATCCATCAGTAATGGGATACACACATGTGAAAATCTGTCTGAGAAGGGAATAGTGCTTTCTAGCAGCATTCCTTGGAGTGTGAAATTCTGTTATGTAGATACTGCTAAGCTACAGAACTCTGGCTCCTTTCCAGCTCTGGAATTTTATACACAAGGCATATTTGGACAAAGGTGGCCTACTCTGATGTGGAGTTTTGAATGGCAAGTACTAAGTGGACATGTGCTACAAGAGCTTTAGCATACCAGTGATACAGTTGGCAAGTGTGTTTTGTGCGGTTTTGATGAGTTTGGTTTTGAAAGATTTTAATTGACACACACAAATGTCATGAAATACACACAGAAAGTTTCAGCATTTGAGAGTGTTGAAACTGAGGAACAAATACCTGCTGTGGTGTTTATCAGCCTTACTATAAGTGCCTCTGTTGCTTTGTGTGCAGTAGTAAAACCTTTATACATGAAATTTGACTTGATCTTACAGAGTGTTTTAAACAGAATATTTTTTCCATGTAAAGATAGGCAGGGGTCTCCATGCATATAGTATTACTAAAGGAAATTTAACTTATAAGTAGACAGGGACATCAGAACATTAGTTCCGTGCTGCTGATTTATTGTTAATTATTTTTGTGGGTTTTAAATAACTGAAACTCTTTTCATTTCAGCTCCAGGGACTGGAGTGGATGGTTTCTCTCTATAATAACAATCTGAATGGAATTTTAGCAGATGAAATGGGACTAGGAAAGACAATACAAACTATTGCTCTGATCACTTACCTGATGGAGCACAAAAGACTCAATGGCCCCTATCTCATCATTGTTCCCTTGTCGTAAGTAATGGGTCTCATTCTGGCATTATTGTCCTAAGCATTGCAGATTGGTTTATTTGGAACACAACACACTGGCAAAACCAGAAAGCTGGTAAAACACTTGATTCTATTAATTTTGGCAAACTGTATTGAATTTACTGTAATTCACTCTTAAGCCAAATGAGGGGGATGTTTTTTCTTTCCTATTGCATGCAAGCACTTCACTTTTCAGCTTTTAACTGGTAATAAAAATCTCTTGCTTAATTCTTTAAGCAGCTGGTGCCTCATCTGATACCATGCAAGCATACTTTAATGAAGTTGATCTTTTAAGTACTGTATAGGTATCCGTGGATATATGTAGCCTTGATTGATACACACACTTTTGTCAGGTGTGCAGATTATGATTGTTTATTGTGCTACCTCCCTTTTGCTCTTCCTTAGCTTTTTAAAATGCTGCTTGTTTTACAAATTTCTTTTAGCATGTTTAATTTTCTCCAAAGGTCAGGTGTGGGTTTTAGTGATTTGAATAAAAAATGTCAGCCATTGTAGAAATCTTGTGTTGAGGAATCGTTATCTTATTTTTATGTGTAATTGACTTGATTGATGTTGAGAGGTTCCCTGGTAATTTCATTAGCTAATTTGTCCACCAATTGTGCTGAGCGTGCAAATTTGTCCTAGAATTAGGATAAATTTGATTTGTAGTCATCTCTTGACTTCTTTTGAGGTGTCCTCTCTTCTGGCTGTGCTGTAGTAGTAACTGATTAACTAAGATAAATGCCACAGGTGTGCTTAATTGTATGAACACAAATCATAAGCTTAGTTTGAAAAGAAACAGAGAAGATCTATAAAACAAAAATAGTGGGAGTGTTATTAATGTCAATTTTCATGTGGGCACAGTAAAAAATATGATTTCTTTTATGTACTCCAGTGTTTTTTGAAAAAAGTCAGAAGAGCTGAAAGTTCTTTCTTTTATACATTTTAAAAGCTGCCTTTCTCTGCCTTTTCTACCTTGCTAGTATTGCTGTCATCATTGGTCCACTAAGAAGAGGAAAAAAAAAGCAAGCAGCTGAAAAACCTCAAGGGTTTTTTTTTTACTGTTGTCTCATAATAGCAATTAGCTTCACTATGGAGCAACGTTTTTGTTGGGGTAAAACAGCAGAAACAGTGCAAGAATGGATCCTCAAAGTAGTGGTTGGTGGCACTACGAGTAGTTCTGCTTGAGTAGAGCGCAGATAGTTCTGCTTGAGTAGAGCACAGTAGATAAAGTCTATTTTCAGTTTCATTGGGCTGTATTTGAAAAGCTGTAGTGTCCATTTTTGGATGATATATCTAGTATAGAGGAACTTGCAAATCTATTTTTTGTCCAGAGACACTGTTCTTATTGTTACTATGTTCCAAAGTATAAAGGTGCATGTAAAACACTACTTTTACTGGTTTCAGAAAGGGCCCTGAATACAAGCTGGATGGGTGTTTCACACATTTTTTTCCTGGTTGTATCCCTCTGAAATGCTTGTATTTTATTGCAGTGTATATAAAGTGCATTTTTAAAATAAGTTGTTATTTCTGTGGGTTGATTACATAAAATGTGTTGAAAAGCTGGCAGCCACTTGGAAACCCTTAAAAAGTTTGATCTGCAGATGATGAAACATATTACTTTTTCTCTATAATCTCTATAGGACTTTATCCAATTGGACATATGAATTTGACAAATGGGCTCCTTCAGTGGTGAAGATATCTTACAAGGTTTGATTTGCTTTTTATATGACTGTAGAATTGAAGGAATGAGAACTAGAGACAGTTTTTCCTCTGTCTCTGCAAGCTTTTAAACTATCCGCTCATCAGGTTTTGTCATGTACTAAGCAGTGTGAGTTAGCCATACTAAGAGGACTATAATAAACTGTGAAAGATTGTAGAAGTAAAACAGCTGTAAATCATTGTACAAAATGCAGAACCAAATATTTAATTTATCACATTTGCAAGGCTTCTGCTGAGAGTTAAGAATGGTAACGACCTAACATTTTATTCCTAGCTAAATACTTTCTTGTTTGGCTCCTGTAGTAGTGATATAGTCAAGCAATTTGTATGGAGACCAGACCACTGGCTTTATATTTCCATGAGCCCCATCAGTGGCTTTACAGTCTAGCAGAGGTTTAGGGAAGGCACTCTGACAAGGTCTGGAATTTTGTCAATGTATTATTCACAGTATGGTAGGATTGCAGGTTCATCTGATTGCTTATTATCTGGTAATTCACAAAAACAATGTTTTTTCTTCATCAAAGTAAAGAATAACAACTCACATGTCTCTCTCTTTTAGGGTACACCTGCAATGCGCCGCTCACTTGTTCCTCAGCTTCGAAGTGGAAAATTTAATGTTCTTTTAACTACTTACGAGTACATAATAAAGGACAAACATATCCTTGCTAAGGTAATTTTGACTATTATGTCTCTGCAGCAAGACCCAGACACCTTCAAGTAGTACATACCACAAAACACGTTTTTGTTTTATGGGAAAGTTCCTGGTTGTTCTGTCCTTCAATAAAAGTTATCCCTTTCATTTACATTTCTGTTTCTCAGTTTATGATTGAACTTCTCAGTCACAACTGTCCCTTCTGTAAACACTAGGATTTTCCCAAATGTGTCCAGGGGACTAATTCCTTTGTGAAATTCTGTCATTACTGTATACCTGGCTGTCCTTGGAAGAACATGACTTTTCTCACCTCTGCATAGTATTCAGCCTAATCTGCATCAGTGACTTTTCACTTTTCCTGTTATTTCTTTCCTAAAACTGACTCCTATTAGGGCCCTTCCAGCTCTGTGGTTACTTTCCCCCACATGACTAAATAGTCACCTATATCATGAATTTGGTGTCCAGGCTAAAGAGTCTACACCTTGCACTTCTTAGGGGCTCACTGTTTCTCTACAGGTAGGTATCAAATATAATTAATTTAAAAAGCCTACTATACTGTAAGACTGTTTCATGTGTGCACAAAGCAGAGGTATTCTGCTATACAAAGAAACCATATTGGTTTTCCTGTAGTTTTATTGTTCATTTTCACTTCATTTTATCTGTTGCATTCTGCATATTTACTGCATATCACTTGTTTGTCCTTTCTAATACAAAGGCAGTGCATTTTTTTCTTATCATTCTGAATGCTTGAGGACAGCTTGAGACTACATAATGTTCTTTTTCCTTTTTTTTCCCCCCCACTCTTTCTGAAAGATAGAAGGACAGCACTATACCACTCATCCTGTCCTGGGAAATGGAATTAGGTAGCACGTGTAAAAGTACAAACTGAGGCCTTCCTAGTCATATGGTCAGTATGTTGTAGTAAGGTGGTAACAGAGAGCTTGAACAACAGCTTTCAACATCTGCTGTGATTGCATTTAAGATTTCATATTAAGAAATAGAAACTTTAGTTGAAAATGCAGGAACTGAGATGTTTTTAATTATGCTGCTTTCTTTTGAAGTAAAAACTTAGTATTAGCTGAAACAAAATACAGTTCAGGGTTGCTGTTGTTTATGAGCATAGTCACCTTTATCTGAAAAGGCTTTTCTCTCCTGTCAAGGTTTTTGTTACAGACAGATTTATTTGCAGTTTATATGGTTTCTTTTCTCCACTGTGAACCATATTCTGGCCTTGAGGAGCCAGTCATTCTAATCTCTCCCAAAAATGGGAGGAATCTGCTTGCTGTTAGCTGTTTCAATTCCAGTCAGAATTCACCATCAGATTGAGTGTACCTAGTGTTTGTCTCTCTGTGTGTTGGTAGCAAGGACACTGATAGTTGCATAATGCTTGATTTGGCTTTCCTCAAGGTTGAGACTGATTGATGTCTCAGGCTTTAAGTATTTTTGTTTTATACTTGTCGTGAGGACCTTGACAAAGTCTGGCCTTTTCTAACTTTGCCAGCTTTTCTTCTTTTTCTTTCAGATTCGGTGGAAGTACATGATAGTAGATGAGGGCCATCGAATGAAGAACCATCACTGCAAGCTGACTCAGGTCTTGAATACTCACTATGTGGCCCCTCGGCGAATCCTACTGACTGGGACTCCTTTGCAGAACAAATTGCCTGAACTTTGGGCTCTCCTCAATTTCCTTCTTCCAACCATTTTCAAGAGCTGTAGCACCTTTGAGCAGTGGTTCAACGCTCCATTTGCCATGACTGGAGAAAGGGTACTGTGGCAGTGGTTTTTTTTTTTTAAAGATCAGAAATAAACCACTTTGATGAAAACAGAAAAGAGCTTACTCAGATGGATTAGTGTTTGAACTTGTGCTGGTACTTAAGGATTTAACATAACTAAAAGACCCCTTTTTTATAATACTAAAATTTTAATGTTTAAAGTGCATTTTTTGACTTAGTGTCAGTTTGGTTGTAAGATGCAAATAATCATTGCACATTTTTAGCAGTCCATGTGAGAGAAGACATTAACTAATATATTTGAGTTGTCTTGTAGTGACTTATAAACTTTTCTAGGTGGACTTAAATGAGGAAGAAACTATTCTGATCATCCGTCGTCTGCATAAAGTGCTTCGGCCCTTCTTGCTGAGAAGACTGAAGAAGGAGGTTGAGTCTCAACTCCCAGAAAAGGTTTGCAATGAGAGGAATTTTGGAAGGGGTTTAATAATCTTTCTAAGCATTAAGTTTTGAGATTTATTTTGCAGAACAGGACTTCTTTAGTGTTTGTTTGTTTATACCTCTTCAGAGAAAGCTAAGGAAACCTGGGTACCTTAAGTGTCTGCATTCTCAGGATTCCTCTCCAACCTTATATGTGTTTGTTGTAACCAGTGTAAGATATGCAGCTTCTATGCATTATAGTCTGGTTTCAATATATGAGCCAGCTGTACACTGAGGATAAAATTCTGTCCCATACCATCTTTCTTGCACTGGGTTGAAGCTAGTTCACTGAAATTTCTGAGGGACTACTGCACTTTATAAAGCAGGCACAATTTGGTTTATTATCATTCAGGAGTTGTGTGAAGTGTCTTGTTGAAATTGCACAATTATTTTTAACTAGTGGCATTTTAATTCAGAACATAAAATTATTTTCTGATTTCAAAGGAAATTGTTTTTATTTCTGGATAACTCATTTTGTCCCATTGTGTCCTCCTTTGCAATTCTCCATCCCTCTTCACAGAATAACAGCAACTAAAATTAAAAAAAAGTAAATTTGAAGGTGTGATAAGGAAAAGCTGGTTTTAAGGTAAACTGGATTAAAACCAAACAAAACTGAAATATCTATAAGGTGTGTTATGAGCTGACTGGCTAAATTAATGGAGAGCTGTGTACAGATGCTTAGAGACAATACAAAGAAGGGCATTTTAAAATTATTTTTCATCTTTGTAATCATGTAAATACTACTTCTGTTGCAAATTTCTGTTCCTTCAAATGTCAAATTCTCAATATCCTCAGAAGAATTTACTTGAGAATAAAATATGTTTGCATTTGAAAATAATACTTAAATCAAACCACTGACAAATCCAGTAATAGGCACTGGAGAGGCAAAATTTTCAAGTTACATACACACTCATACTCAGAAGATCATGTTTCTTTTTGTTGCCATTAACTGAAAAAAGGAATTTATCCAGCCACGAGGATTGAACCTGGGGGCAGAAGCCTAATCAGGTTCATTTGCTCTTGCAGATGTTGGTAAACATTGAAGAAAGTCACTTCTGTTTAAGTAGTTTATACTCTTGTCTTTCTGAGAAGAAAATAACCTGATAGTTTTCTTCCTGTTTATTTATTAAACACAAGGAATCTTACGCATTGTCTTTCTTTCATAGCTTGAAAGATTTCTAGCCACTAGTGTGATTTTGTTATGTTACAGTTTTTATTTGACATAACTTAATAAAACTGTAGTGAGTATAATCTGGACATTTGGCAATAGAAAAAATTACATAGAATTGGTGTGTGAAGTCTTTCTGTTACTATTTTTAAATCTAGTATGCAGTTAAGAACTAAATATAGTTTTGCAAAGCTGAGCAAGTCAGGCTGAATGTAGTAATCATATAATACTGTATTAATTCCTAGTGTTTTAGTGGATGTTGAGAAAATGGTGGCAGTCTAGATAAACATTATGCCAGTTAGACTCTATAATTACTAGATATATAGTGATGATATTTTTATGATGCTTTGCTTGATATTTTTATAATACTTAACAGACAAAATAAATTCAATTGGTTATTAAACATAAAATAGTTTTTTAGTTGCCTGTTAATTTCAAAATTAGTTTTAAGTTATTTTTTTAGATTTTAAAAATTAGAGAGTGAGAAATAAAGTATGTTTGGTAATCTTGCAGTTGCATCTTTAGGATCCAGCTGTCTCACTGCAGCTGTGACTCACAAATACTCATTTCTGTGCTTGCAGTTGTATTGCTGGTCATGGAAATTTTATGTGGTGATCTGGTAAATAAAAGATTAGTAGGGTTTTTTTGTTTTGTTGTAGAATGACAAGAACCTGCAGTTAGTTCTCACTGACATTACTATGCCAGCGTGTTCATGGTTTTGGGTTTTTTTTTAATACCAGGTGGAATATGTGATCAAATGTGATATGTCAGCTCTTCAAAAGATCCTGTATCGTCACATGCAAGCTAAGGGGATCCTTCTCACAGATGGTTCTGAAAAAGACAAGAAGGTACAAAAGAAAGACTAAAATATAAAGGAAATAATGTATTATCAGTGAACATGTTAATAACATGACTTCTGTTTTATTAAATTAATATATAGGTCCTTACAGGTATCTCCCATGGGAAGAGAAATTTCAGGCATGCCTTTCAGTTACAAGACAGCAGCTATACACAAAGGGAAGTGTAGCTGCATTCAGTTGTATTCAGTGTAGTTGCACTGCCTTTCTGCAAACAGGCAATGTTTGAAAAAAAACTGCATTTTCCTTGGCTGAGCTTGATTCAATAATATATCTGAATAATTGTGATTGTGGGAATGATGGCTAGAGAAGGTCATTTATCTTGTTTTTCAGAGCTATTAGTTAAGTCTTGTTTCAGTTACCTAGGACTGTATGCTTGCATTCATCCTTACAAGGTCTCTTGGTGACAAAATTCTTTAAGAGATCAGTAAGATTCAAGGTTATATAGTCAGATTTAGACTTTGTAGTAGTAAATGTTGGTTATGCTGTCATGGGGTTTGATCCAGTCACTACTGAGTAAAGAGCCATTCATCAACTTTTCGCATGATAACAAATTTGAAATATAGTAAATGTGAAATACTTTGAACAGACACTACAGAATATCTAGAACATAAGAGTTTCAGTTTGCACCCTCTAGTGTGTATATTGCTGATGCAGTGTGCATATAGTCTTTCCATTATCCTTTTTCATGTTACATTGGTACAAAGAAATATTTTGGTGATTTTTCTCTTCAGTATCTTACTTTACCTTCCTAGTTCTTTGCCTTCAAATTGTTTTCTTTTCTGGTGCTTAATTAAACTCCAGAAAAAGGGCTCTTTTTCAGTGGATATTGAAACGCATCTTCATAGTTTGAACACTTTTTAGACATTAATTCATATTATTCAGTTGTATTTTTAATGCATTTTTTCGGTTTGGTGTCTTTATGTTTGTCCTAAAAAATTTCATTTTGTATCACAGTCTTCCACTTCCTTTTCTGGTCACTTTCTTTCATCTGCTCAGACACTTCCATGTACTTTTCCCTACCTGTTTCTCTGCCTGGCTTTGTGATTAACTGGTTAAAATTGCCTTTGCTGTCATCTGAACACTTCCCTTGCCTTCTTCTCTCCCCAGGGGGCTAAAATTTTTCCTTTCTTGCAACTCTCTCTTAATTGATTTTTTTTTTTAATGCTAAATCAAACTCTGTTATCACTGCTACCTGTTGTCAGCAAAGGGAGGTGGTGGTTAAGATTGCTTAGTTTCAATGATCAAGCAACCATTGTGTTAGGAAAAAAATCATGTCCTTCTACAGCTCTGGCCTGGACCCAGCTGAGATTAGAGACAATTCTTTCAGATGGAAAGCTCTAGGAAATTATTTTTATAACAAATATGAACTACATTTTTGGAGCAAATTAGACATGATCTTAGAAAGAACAAAACCAAGTTTTAAATATATGGAGTGCCCCCTTCAAATGGATTATCTCTAGATGAAAGTTTTGATTTCAGTGTACTTCCCAGAAAAGACTAGAATATTGCTTGTATATATTATAATTAAGTACTGAATTTTCCCCTAGTTTACAACTCAAAATTGGTCAATTGTTTTGGCTAAGATTTTTTTAAATAAATCTGAATTAGTCATATAGTAAACTTGGAATACTGATGCCACTCTGATTGCATTTTTATAAAGTGGCAACAAAACAAAATGGCATTAGAAAGCAATGTTAATTTGATACAATGGTCTCAAACGTATGCTGACCAGCTGCAGTTAGTTTTTAACTGTATAGTGTTACACCTGAGTGTCTGATGAGTGTCCTGGTTCTACAAGATTACCTGTAGTGTATGTTTTGAGAATATACTTCCTTAAATAATATTACTCATGAAGTTGTTGAGCTTTAGCATTTTAGTATCTCTGGCCTGATGTTTTCCTTGGCCTGATGTTTGCTTGGAGTGAGAAACCCATATATTGAGTTAACAGACTGGAGAAGCTACTATGGAATTGAAAATAATCCAGCTAGAATTACTTCTGTTAGAGGGTTCAGACACTATGAAGTTTGTATGGTTTCATAGTAAACAGTATAATCAGGACAGTAGATGCTTTGCTTCCCATCAAGAATACTGCAGGTAGAAATGTAGTGCACTTTGTCAATTACTTCAAGGTCTTCCTTTTTCATTACAGAGCATCCTTATGACTGATGAATTTATAGAGCAAGACAATAGTTTTTTTATTTTCGTTCTTTTGATTTGTCCTGGTTTGTTATTTTCTTATTGTAGAGTTTTGTTGTGTTTTGATTTCCTTTTGTTGTTTTTTTTTTTTTTTAATTCATGATGTAATTTGGATTTGGGATAAAAGTATGTTGAAAGGGTATATTCATAAGCCAAGAACTTAATTATTTGGTTTGCATTGTTTGTACCCATAGGGAAAAGGTGGAGCAAAAACTCTTATGAACACTATCATGCAATTGAGAAAGATATGCAATCACCCATACATGTTTCAACACATTGAGGTAAGACCAATAGGTCTGATTTTGAGAGTTATTTTTATTCAATAAAATAGGATAGGATAGTAGAAAACTGCTGCTAAAGCTTATGTGTGTGGGAGGGGACATCTCTGTCCACAAAATTTATACTGGAACGGACAGATTCAGAAAAAATATGTATTATAGCCAACAAGTGCCATCTTCTTATTGATAATCCAAAGTCTGTTTTTAAAATAGTTAATTTTATGGAGTAGGGTCTTTAAAACTGAAGAGTTTTTTGTTAATTTAAGACAACCCAGAGCTATTTTTTGCATTTGCATACTCCAAATTCATTATGTGTAGACACTGGTTCAAAATATCATGTGTAGAATCTCTGTAGTTAGCAGACTGCTAATCTTCTGCAGTGTCAACTGCAATTGTTCTATTCTATCCATCTTGTTTTTCAGCAAAAATGTACTATCTATATAGCATCTCTCAATAAGGACCTAAGTATATCAATGTAATATATCTGAAAAGATATGAAGTGTCATAGATATCTGGAATACAGCCAAATTTATTAAAATACAATCAAGTGCCTACTGTGATATAGTATTATTATTATTATTATTATTATTATTATTATTATTATTATTATTATTATTGTTGTTGTTGTTGTTGTTGTAGTAGTTTTCTCTCTTTGTGATCTTGTATGCTGAGTAATTAAATTGAGTAATTTGCAGATGGATCTTCTACTGATCAGTATCGATTAATAATCGGTATTCTACTGTGTTTGTAATCTGGTAAAATGTATGCTGCAGAAGTCAGTTCTGCAAATCATGAATTTCAAATAATTGTACAGGAAAACATTAAGCAGAGCACTGTTGCCACAAGGTGGTTTCCAAGAGTATGGACATCATTGAACTCAAACCACAATACTCATATATTTAATTTGATTTCTGTAAGAATGTGTAGTTTTTGGCTGCTGTGTATTTTGTAATATGTTTATTGCTTATAACTTTGCAGGAGTCCTTCGCTGAACATCTGGGCTACTCAAATGGGGTCATTAACGGGTAACTCTCTGTTTTTCCTGCTGTCCATAGTGTTGTATTGGAAATAATGATCGCTTTATTTTTCTGGAAGCTATGTGTTAGGGAACGCAAGCATTTCATACAGAGGCAGAGGAAGTACAGGGCACATATGTAAAGCAAAACCTAATAGTACTAGAAGTGTTACAAGATCTTTTCATGACTGTCCGTCTCCTTCAGGATGGTAGACAGAAAAGACTCGTGTCTTCCTTTTCCCTTATTTTGAAATAATACACCATCTGAAATTCATTGGGAATTGAATTTCAATTCCAATTCAACAGACTCTTCAGAGATATCTGTTAGGATTTTCTTCTCTTTATTGTTACTTTTGCCTTCTACTTTTCCTTTTTTACTATTTCTTTTCCAAATTAAAATAGCATTTCTTCCATTATCTGAAATGAAAAAGATTTGGTTTATTTTTCTTGACACTCTGTGCAGTTGTCAAGTTAATGGATGCTTTCTAAACAAAAAGTGTGTATCATCCATCTGACTTTCTTCCTGTTTAGGTACTAATGATAAATTTTTTTCTTTATCTAGTATACCAGACTCTTTGTGTCCTTAGCTAGTATACCAAAATACTTGTCTCCTAAACAGTTTAGGCTGATTACAGATTAGTGCATACATATCAGAAGGCTATGTATCATCTGGATTTTGTGCCATTGCTAATGATAAATTGTATTTTGAGAGTGCAGACTCAAGGTTAGAGAAGCATTGCATGAAGTTTATTCCTGTAAAGTGCATCACTGTGGTGTTGATTTAGATGTTCTGTTTACTTGTATTCATTTTCTGGGTTGGGGGTTGCATTTCCATGCTAGGAGTTGGTTTTGGAATTCTTGCATAGAAAACAAAAGAGTAGCTAATCAAAGCAGCTAAATACTGTTCGGGATGACCAAGTTGTATGGCTAGAGTATATGTCAGACTCCTGCCACTATCTCCATATATTAGTTCCATTTGCAATACTTCACTTCTGTGTGTGTGATAGTTGAGTGGAAAAGGGGGTAATTTCCAACAAATACTTGATGAATACAATTTAAAACTGCAGTTGCAATTGAATGTTGTTTTTAATGCCAGTTGAAAACAAAGCATCAGGTGAATATCTTAGCTTATAGAATGCTTATCTAGCTAAGAAATAGGGTTTGTTTTAATAAATAATGAAAAATAATTGAGTGATTGAAAGTCAGCACAATTTCTGTAATTGAAAAAAATTCAGGAAAACAGGACTTTGCATGTGTTTATTTTCATCAACATGTGCAATTTTAAAGAAAGAAAAGTGCTATTAGTCTTGTTTAGATTAAGTAAATTAGTCTTTTTGTTATACTCTGACATGATAATGACTACAGACTTTTAAATGTGGGCTTATTCTGGTATTTACTTTGCTGCTTCTCTCCAACAGAGCTGAACTTTATCGGGCCTCAGGGAAGTTTGAGCTACTCGATCGTATTCTACCAAAGTTACGAGCTACTAACCATCGCGTGCTTCTTTTCTGTCAAATGACATCACTCATGACCATTATGGAAGACTACTTTGCATTTCGAAATTTCCTTTACCTGCGCCTCGATGGTAAGCTAAATGGAAAAAATGGATAAATACTAAGATAAGAGGTAGTATCCTTCATTGGTTTGGGCATGGGAGCCCTGGGTTCTCCTCCCAGTATTTTCATAACAGTGCTGTGTTGTGGCTATACAAGAGTGAAAACAGGTTCAAAATACTTTTTTATAATCTTGCACGTGTATTTACCATGAAGTTATGCCAGTAGACCCTTCAGTGGCAGTTTAGTAGACTTTCCCATATTCTTCCAGACAAGGAAGGTACTGAGAAAGACGTGATTTTGCTTCTGTCGGTAGAAGTATTTGTCTCTGTCTCTTTCAGTGTTTTGTTTTATCTGTTTAATCTGCAGACCATTTAGTCAATGGATTCTTCCGATAAACGTTCAGGTCTATACCAGGAATGCAGCTTATGTATAAATTTCCTGCTTGGAGGCTCATCTCTTTTTCACATAGGGTTTAAAATCCAAGGTTCCCAATCAGTCATCACTATCTAAGTTATCTGAAAATCTTCACATGATAAGAGATGATAATGCCAGTGTTAGGCCTGTATTCCAATGGAATAAATGCATTTTTGTCTGTTTAAAATTCATCTGCTGTCCTTCACAAGATAGCTGTATTTCAGCACGATGCCTGAATTTCACAGGAAGATCAAAAGCCTGAATTTCTTCATGTGTAGATATGTTTTATTACTTCAAACAAAAAGATGGTTTAGAAACATTTTAGATACTAATATTTTTGTTCTGTTCAGTGTCTCTGTTGAGTGCTGAATATCTTTGTGGATGGTCTGGATGAGGGGATTGAATGTACCCTCAGGAGATTCACAGACTGCCCTTGGGTCACAGCAAGCCCAGGCAGTGCCACAGGCTGGGGCAGAGTGGCTGCAAAGCTGCCCCAGGAAAAGGCCCTGGGGGTGCTGGTGACAGCAGCTGAACAGGAGCCAGCAGTGCCCAGGTGGCCAAGAAGGCCAATGGCATCCTGGCCTGTGCCAGCAATGGTGTGGCCAGCAGGAGCAGGGCAGGGATTGTCCCCCTGTACTCAGTGAGTACCCACTGGAGAGGCCATACTCTCAGTTCTGTGCTCAGTTCTGGGTCCCTCACTCCAAGAAGGACATTGAGGTTACTGGAGCGTGTCCAGAGAAGGGCAGCAGTGCTGGGGAAGGGTCTGGGGCACGTGTCCTGCAAGAGGCAGCTGAGGGAGCTGGGGGTGTTTAGCCTGGAGAAGAGGAGGGTCAGGGGTGACCTTATCACACTCTACAACTCCCTGAAAGGAGGCTGTAGCCAGGTAGAGGTCAGTCTCTGCTCACAGGCAGCCAGTGACAGGACAAGAGGACGTAGTCTCAAGCTACACCAGGGGAAGTTCAGGTTGGACACTAGGAGGAATTTCTTCACAGAAAGGGTGATTGGGCATTGGAATGGCCTGCCCAGGAACATGGGAAAGTCACCATCCATTAAAGAGGAAAGATTGGCTGTAGCACTTAGTGCTGTGATTGAGTACACAAGGTAGTGTTTGATCAAAGGTTGGACTCGATGATCTCAGAGGTCTTTTCCAATCTATTTGATTTGCTAATTGAGTCCCACAGTTCTATGAAAGAAAAATTAAAAATAATGTATCCCACCTGAGTTTTAAACCAGTGTGAAAGAAGTTTCCATTTTGGTCTTCTTCCATGATGATGATCTCTATGTCATACTGAGCTTCTTAAATAGTGATCATTTTTGCTTAATGTTTTATCTCATACATAAAAGCATTTATCAGAATGCTTTTTAGTAGAGAAGCAATGATTTAAGGTAAATACAGAGAAGAGTGTGAGTGAGACTTGAAGTTTCTTCTGAACATTTTTGACAGTGTTTTAAATCGACTCTTAGCTTCATGCTTTAATCAGAAGAAAAAATAGTACCAAGAAATTTTCTCATCTTTTATTAATATTAATGAACATGAAGTTGAACCAATATTATCCTTGAATGTAAAATGGGATTATGAAATGGACACACAAGTGAGCTATGTCACTGTGCCATAGAATGCCAAAACTGTCTGAAGAACAGAGGGCATGCTAACAAAGCCCTCTTCATACCTCTGGCCTGCATGTGCGTTAATATTTCTATTTAAGACAAATAAATTACGTTACATTTTAAATGTTTTTAATTACTTTACATCATGTATTTTTAAACTAATTCCTTTTCATGCTAGAATATTTATGGCAAGACACAATATGGTAAATACACCTCATTGTCTTTTTCAGGTAGTTCATTAAATTAGATAAACCCTTTTTCTTCCTTTCCAGTTTCATTATGACAAATACTTTCATACTGGGATATAATCTATCCAGGTTCTGCCCAGCTGTCTTCTTACATGGAGTGTTTCCTACCCAGTTCACGTGCTTATTGGGTTCACTGGGGTCTGTATGTGGAAGCCAGTTGGGGAACAGCCCACCATAGTAATAAAAAAAAATTTGTAATGTCATCATCTATACATATATCACCCTCAAGATGGGACATTTTAAGAATTTGCAGTCTTTTGGTATTAACTATGACTCCCAAGGCAAATAGTGACATTTTGATAAATCTCTATGTAAGTAGCTTTTAAAAATATTTAATGCTGCTCTAGCCAGAAGGCATTAATCAAAACTAGAGCTCTCTTCTGTTTGTTTATAGTAGTTTCAATTGAAATTTACATGAGTTATAAAAAAGTATAACAATGTTAGCCAACATTTTAACATCTACTTTAGAAATGTCAAAACAAATGCATTTAAAGAGACCTTTAGAAGTCCATCTTGTAGGTGTGATAGACAGTTGACCTAAACATTCATGGCCAGTGTTATGGAAAATGTGGCAGAGATGTCAAAAAGCAGTGCACTAAAATAACCCTTTCACATATAGTTTTAGCAACGGACATTATATTTATATTATTTCTGTTCACAACTTTATTATATGATATTTTAAATTTTTTTTTCAGGCACAACAAAATCAGAGGATCGAGCTGCTCTGTTGAAGAAGTTCAATGAACCTGGATCGCAATACTTTATCTTCCTTCTGAGTACAAGGGCTGGAGGGCTAGGCTTAAATCTCCAGGCTGCTGACACTGTTATAATCTTTGACAGTGACTGGAATCCTCATCAGGTTATATTTATTTTCTTATCTTCATAAAATGTGCAAAGAATCCATGATGCTTTTTTGAATCACTTCTTTAAATAGATGATGTAGCCTGGGACGAAAGGAAAAAATCCAAGGAAGAGATAAAATGCTGCTCTGAGAGGAATTAGTGAGGCAAACTGCCACAATCAGGAAATGTCTTTGTTTGATTAGGTGAACTAATTCTTTGCCTACATATATATTTTATCTGAGTGTTGGAGTATCCTCAGTGCTAGGAGTGTTGTAAACCTGCTTCATTAGTATAACTGTACTCATTCTTTAACCCTTAGGATATAATCACCAGCTCACTAGCCTTTGGTAGGTAGTTTGTAATACTTCAGTAAAGGCTATGCTGAATGCTACCTATCTCATGAAATTAGGTGACCATGTGAGTGCAGTAGTCTTGGCCTGAGAACAACTTACTCTGTGGTGGTTAGTCTGTAGTAACGACAGATACCAGAAAAAGATGATATCACACCCACTTCGGCTTGTTTTAAAAAGCCAGAAGGGGTAACTTGAATTATGCCTTTGCCACCTTTTTTTTCCTATTTGTAAGAAAGTAAGTTCAATATCCCTAGAAGTGCATAGTTGTATGTGTTTTCAGTTATTGTGCAAATGTATGCAATTCACATAATATTCAATGGCCACATGTAAAATGTAAGGGAGGCAAGATTAAAAAGGGTTTTACTATCTGTGTTCACTCTCTCTGTAAATTACTCTCTGTGTTCTTTGCCTAATAGGACTTGCAGGCCCAGGATAGAGCTCACCGAATTGGTCAGCAGAATGAAGTTAGAGTCCTGAGACTGTGCACTGTGAACAGTGTGGAAGAGAAGATACTTGCTGCGGCAAAGTATAAGCTGAATGTAGATCAAAAAGTTATTCAGGCAGGAATGTTTGATCAGAAGTCTTCAAGCCATGAAAGGAGAGCTTTCCTCCAAGCTATATTGGAGCATGAAGAAGAAAATGAGGTAAGGTAGTTAGAAATAGTTACTCAGGAAGTACTGACTCTTCTTTTATTCATAATTTACAAAGATTGTCATAACTCTTGAAATTAAAAATTTCATTATAATTTCTTACCATCCATTTAGAGAAATAACTTAATTTTTATCTTTTTTTATGGTCACATTAATAGGTTGTAATCTACTGGTTATGATGTAATGGTTATGGTTAAATCTTAGTGTAGAATTATGCATTGCAACTTAAAACCCAGTCTACCCTTTATAATTTTGGCAAATAATTGCGTTCAAACAAAGATTTTTTTCCAGAACACATTATAAACCATTTCCTAAGTCCAATATATATGTTCAGCTAGGCAGTTTGATTTTCAGATGTGCTGAGCAGCTAGTACTACCTCAGTTCAGGTTTGAAGGACCCTGCTTATTGTACTTCGTTTGGAATCTATTTAAGAGTTAAGATCTGCTTTGATATGCCTTGGGCTTAGGACAAGTCCAAAAGTAACTGTTTCTTTCTGATACTGTGTCCAGCCCAGACTTCTCATCACCACTTTCTCTTTGAGAAATAATTAGCTGTTTAAAAAGAGCTGTCAAGTGTTTTCTTTTAAAAGTGGGAAGTGGAGTTCTTTTAATAGTGGGAAGTGAAGGACACTGAATGTCCTTCTCTTTTCATTGTGTTCTTTTATGGAACTCAGAGTATGGAATGATAAACCTATTCTTTGGCTGTCATTGCAGATTCTTCTCTTAATTTGAACAAAATTCAGTATTTGGACAAAAGCCATATTTGGGAGAAATTAAATAAATGTGTCAGTTATACTGATGACACATACAGAGAAATTTTTGATCGGCACTGATGTTTTCCCAACTTGAAAATAGCCTGAACTGGTTAAAGACAGAGCTTTTGAGACCGATCTTGCTTCTGAGTGGAGCTTGTGTGTGTGAATAAGGTGCACACTGATAGGAGATTCTATAGCCTGTGTTTCACTAGCATCCTTCATTACATGGAGTAAAGTTTCAAAGATCAAGGAGTTTACTTCTTTAGTCATTAATCCTCTTGTGTAAATTCTGCATTGAGCATTTAGAAAAGCATGATTAAGATGAAATTTTGTATTGTTTTAGTATTTTTCATAGAAATTAAAGAAGAGTCACAAAACATTTTTATCAGTAATTTTCTTTTATTTGTGGTGTTAATCAGAAATTTGGTGATATACATATGTAAAATTTTTGATTAAGTAAACCTGTAGTTCTAAAGCAGACCACACTCCCTATATGAGTAGGAAACCAGCAGACATTTTCAGTAATCCTGTGAATTTTTAAAAAAATTTGGAGTGCATTTGTTTCTGAAGCATTTATCTGACAGTGTTTCAGAAGTCAGGGCTGCTGCCAGGCCTGTGTGACATGCCTTATTTTGTAGATGACTTCAGAACAATTTGTTTCTTGTGTGTTATATACTTAATCTGCCATCCTGAAGCAAGCAGATTTAAAAACTGTTTATTTGCCATAGCCCACCATCAGTCTTTAAAGCATTGATATTGCAGTCTGACTCCTGGCTGAAGCTTTCGATTAATACTTCTTTATGAACAGAGACTATACAAAACTCTGCCCAAACACTCAACCTCTTGAGGACTAGGAGGAATTGAATTTGCACCATCCTGCAATGGTCATCCATTGCTCCTTCATTGCAGCAGCACTGAGTGTCAAGTGGGAGATTGATGGGAAAAAAGTAAACCTCTCAATTAAAGTTAAATTATCAACAATATTGACACAGCTTTGACTTACAGATGCAGACTGGCACGTCTAACAAAGATATTTTTTACTGATAATCTAGTTAAATAAACCCATGCTAAGCAAACTTTAAACTTTTCACATTTGTATATAGAGTACTCTGTTCTGTTCATCCTTTTTCAGTAGTTTTTTTTTAAGTTCAGCATCAAGTCTCCCCTTATTTTTTTTTCTTCTTTCTTTTTTTGATCCATTTTTTCTTTTAGCAGTACTTGATAAAGCAGAGAGGTAATATCTGTGTATCTAGAAAGATTCATTAGATAATAGCAATGTATGACAACTTAGCAGTTACTTTTTCATAGTGTAATTTTTTGTTGGCGGTTGAGTTTATTTATAATTTTTTCTTCTGCAAAGCCTACCTGTTTGGCAACAGGATTATTCAGCCTAACTGCTGATAATGTGCACACTATTGTTACAGCTTCTACTGTAAGATCACTTCCTTTTTTCAGGTCAGAAGTTACTCTGAGATAATAAGGAAGTATGTGGCCCTTTCATGATGGTCACATTTATAAAAGAATCTTTTTTTCTCTGTGTGAGTAACCATGTGACTTCCTTTTCATGAAGAGTGAAGGAGCAATGACTAGAAGTGAGAAGAACTAGCTCTCTTAATCACTTTCCCAGTTGCCTGGTTCATGTTAAAATCTAAATTATATATTCATTAAGGTACAAAGGTGTTCCTTGAGAATTGCATTAATGAGAACTGGTTTGGGTTTTGAAATCAAAATCCAGTGTCTGGATTTTGGTGTAGAAATCCAGACACTGGAGGGGAGATGTGAGGAAATAGAAATTACTTACTAATTCTGAAAAATAAGCTACAGTATATTAGCTTTTTGGATGCTACATTCAGCATTCTATACTCCCATTAAACTGGGCTCAAAACAGGAGTTTTTAGGAAGAATTATAGGTCTGTAGCATAGTGTAATATTTTGTTCAGAAAGCCCTGTGTAGAGTGACCTGTTATCTGTGGTTTCAGAATAATTCAGGGAGGAAGACTGAATATTTTGGGCTTTGTTTTAAAGAGGATATCATAATGGTTTCAGCTTTAATATTTTCAGTTGAACACTACAGTTCTAAATTATTTTTCTAGTGTCTGTTTCTGTTTTTATTAAATAATCCATTTTGTTTGCAGTAAAATTTTCACATCTCAATTTGTAAGCAGAAAATGGTCAAGAGAAAGTGATTCAGCAGGGTTATTTTCCAGGATAAAAACATGTTTTGTTCTTTTCATTTAATCAGGAATTTTTCAGTCATCTTGCTTTGATGGGAAAAAAAACCTCAAAATCTAGAATGGTATTTCTGAAGGAATATTGTAGAATAGCAGAACAGAAATACATCCGTTTTAACCAAAGCACTAACTGTGCTTCTGACCTGGGAAAACCACAAGCCAAAATTTCCTGGTTTTGTATTTGGTCATTTCCTCAATCTCAAATTTTGAAGGGAGTAATAAGTGTCATTTGTCATTCTTACCATCTTATTTTGTTACTTCTGAATAGCTGAACACTTTAAAAGGTTTCATTTCAGTTTAAGTGCTCCCACATGTTGTCAGAAAAAGAGGGTCAGTGGAGCTCTGAACTGAGGGAGGCTGTTAGTTCAAGGTGCATGTGAGTACTTCCTAATAATTTTATCCATCTTTCTAACCAGGAAGAAGATGAAGTTCCTGATGATGAGACACTGAATCAGATGATTGCTCGACGTGAGGAGGAATTTGATCTCTTTATGGTGAGGATGGGTAATCATAAAAAAATCATCTTCTCTAGTGTTTTTAATAAAGGCCTTAACCTTTTTATCACTCAAGTTTGTCAAAACTTTACTAGAGAAGTAGGTTTTATTTACTTGTGTTGTTCATCTGAGGAAAAAAGTGTAGTCTGCTTAAATACAGAGTTCCTCAAATGACACAGAGTCTTCAGAGATTGCTTGCTGTCAGTGAAATAGTGACAATCTAGAGGAAGAGTTTGACACAACCTGAGAAATTTATAGTTCAAAAGTGTCAGTCACAGTTTGGCTTGCTAATTCTACAGCATACTATTACTATTCAAGATTTTGTCTTACTTATGGACTTTGATATTGGCAAGGACAACTACAGGAACTTAGCAAGGTAGTAAATTAGTAGACTAACAGTGCTGTTTTCTTGGTGAGTTAACTGAGGTATTGTTGATGGTTTTATCGGGAATCCAATTAGCTGCATCTCTACTGCTACAACTGTTGGAACAGCTACCAAAATAGAGCTAGTGGTTCAAATGTGAGCCGCTTCTTTTTATTAGTACTTCCCTTTTTGTTTATGCTACTTCAGCACTGATGGAATAATTACTGAAATGCCTTTGTAGGCATAGCTCTTGCCTTTTAGTGTTTGTACAGTCTGAGGATTGCTAGAAGATGTCTGGGCTCCACTGACACCAGTACAGGGCAATACTTAAATACTGAAGGTAAAGCACCATGCCCTCTAATTCTACAGAGGTGGCTTTCTTCTGCAAGATGAAACAAGACAGACACTCCTGTGCATAAATGGATGTCTATCTGGTGGTATCCGCAGAAACAACTGCTGATAGGACCAGCGCAAAACCTGTGTACTCAGTACAGGTTTTATTTCCTCATTGTCTTCTGCTTATGAATTCAACTCTAAAAATTTGCTGTTACACAAGCATGCAGGGGCCCTTTTTGTGTAAGTTGTTCATGTACACTGTTGGAAAAGGTCATATTCCCCCGTATGGCTCTTCTTTTGCTCTTGCTGATTTGCCAGTTTAGTGTTCTGATGCTGGGCTTCATTAAGTGTTACTCAGAACTGAAATCACTAAAGCCAGGTTGCACAGAAGAGGAGTGCTTACAGACACCTGTCTTTTTAAACTTTTCCATCAGTGATTTGAGTGTAAGGAGATTTACATGACACAAACCAAGAGATGGCCATTTGATCCAAAACTCAAAAGAAATAATTTCATTTGAATTATTGACTGAACATACCCTGAGTTTTGTGAAGGTGGATTTGCTTCTAGAAAAGAGCTTCTGATTTCTCCTTCAGACCCAGAAGAAAAGAACTTGGTTGAAAGTAGCTGATGAATTTGTATCTGTTTTTTTCAACTTGTAGTATTAAATTTGAAGGCTATTTAATGTAAAAAAAGTTGAGGAGCCAAGAGTAAAGACAGTTTTGACAGAATCACAGAACATACTGAGCTGATAGGGGCCCACAAAGGTCAATTCCAGCTCCTGGGCCTGCACAGGACATGCCAAGAATCACACCATGTGTCTGAGAGCATTGTCCAAACATTTACTGAATTCTGTCTGGCTTCATGCTGTTACAGCTTCTCTGGGGAGCCTGTTCCAGTGCTCCATGACTCTCTGGGTAAAGAACCTTATCCTGATATCCAGCCTAAACCATCTCTGACACAACTTCAGGCCATTACCTCCGGTCCTGTCACTGGTCACCGCAGGAGAGATCAGTGCCTGCCCCTCCTCTTTTCCTCACAAGGTGCTTGACTGCAATGAGGTCTCCCCCCACTCTTCTCCAGACTGAAGAAAACAGGAGACCTCAGCTGCTCTTCATAAGGGTTCCCCTCAAGGCCCTTCACCATCTTTGTGGCCCTCCTTTGGACACTCCCCAATAGTTTTGTATCTCTCTTACACTGTGGCACCCAGAACCCAGCACTTGAGGTGAGGCTGCCCCAGTGCAGAGCACAGCAGGACAATCCCCTCCCTTGCCCAGCTGGCCATGCTGGGCCTGATGCCCCCAGGACACGGGTGGCCCTCCTGGCTGCCAGGGCACTGCTGACCATGTTCAACTTGCCATCGACCAGGACCCACTGGTCCCTCTCTGTGGCACTGCTTTCCAGCATCTCATTCCCCAGTCTGTCTGCACATCCCAGGGCTGCCCCATCCCAGAAGCAGAATCTGGTTCTCAACCTTTTTGAATGTCATAAGGTTGGTAATTTCCCAGTCCTCTCATTTGTCAAGGTGTCTCTGCAGTCCCTCCCTACTTTTGAGGGAGTCACTAGCTCCTCCCAGTTTTTTTATTGTCTGTGAACTTGCTTAGTGTCCCTTCAAGTCCTGCATCCAAGTCGTTTGTGAAGCTGTGTGGGCTGAATGTGTTTTTCGTATTAATTTACGTGGAAGTTTTTCAGGGAAAGTAAGGAATTGGTAGTAAAAATTTTAAGAGGCAAAACTACACGCTTTGAAAGCCAGGGTTTGAAAATAGTAAGACAGTAAGATTGTAGTTAAATATTAATAGCTAAGAAATAATTTAAATTGTTAATACAAAAAATGGTTTTAATTTTTTGTAAACTGTTTCTCTGTAAAAGAAAAATGTGAAAAGCAAGTTTGGCAGTCAGAGCTATTTGTCTTTTTATCAATATTTCAAGTCTTGCATAGTCAGATAAAAAACAAAAGGTAGTCTGTATTTTCCTTGCTGTAGTTATACCTGTGCCACCACTTCATTCCCTTTTAAAGCTGTGCATATGTAATCAGAATTCAGGAGTCTGCAATACCCAACAAAAGTGTGTTTGGGTGTCTTAGTGTCTTAGGTGTGTAAAAGCATGTATTTTACTTATTTGAAGTGAGCAACAAGAAAGATCAGTTCCATGAGCATCTTTGCTATAGTCACTTTGCAGGTTAGAAGTGTTGTTTGACACAGGACCTGAAATGTGGCTGTGGAGCTAAATTCACTGTTCAGGGAGAAGGTGTGTACAAGTGGACTTTGTTCCTGTGGTTTTTAGAGGCTTCACATCATAAAAAAAATTGGAAAATATTCAGAGAAAAATCGGGGGGTTTATGTGACCTGTACAACTCTGGTCATTTCGTAAGAATACTTCAATAAGCTACTTTTCTGGAAAAGAAATAGTTCCCTTTACTGTTAAAACTGCTTAAATAAAGTAAAGAAAACATTAAAAGAACATGATTTTTGATTTAAAAATGCCTTTCAAGTGGAAGGCCAAATGGGTACCAAAACTCCAGTTGTGCTAATACGTTAATCTCCTTGAAGTGAAAATGGCAATCTACTAGAACTGGATGTATAAATTACAGATTTTACACAGAGTGGTTTGAATGTTTTTTCCAAGGACTATCTTAGTTATAATTTAGAAACTTTTACATAGAATGACTTTGATGTTTCTTCCAAGCACTCTTCTAGTTATAATTTGGAAAGTTTAAGATAACCATCCACAGTTCAGAGGACAGTAGTGTTCTGTGGTTTTTCTGAACTGGAAATTTTAGGGCTTGAATGTGCCAACGTTCAAGTTCTTTGCTTAGGTTTAAGTAGTAGTAGCATATTATTTTTAGCATTTAGGCCTTATTGATGACAGAAAGCTTATCATTATTAGTTATATAAAAATAATATAGATGTCTCTTGGAAGCACAGGTTTTGGAAAGAGATGGGAAGATAGAACTGGAGATTTCCCAGGTGTAAATACGGTTTGAGTAGTATCCTCAGGGGAAAAAAAAATCAGTTTATATCTCTGATATCTCAGATTAACTGAGATGATCTTTAATTTTCCTTCCCAAGCACTATTATATCAGAAAACAGCTATTATAATGTACTATCTTAGTGTTCAGTTTTTGTGTTAGACAAAGAAATATAGTCATTGAGGAAAAAATACAAAGTTTCAGCATTGAGTTCATATTTTTAATGGCATTAAAATATGATGTCTTTTGACAACACTCAGGTTCTCGGCTAAATAATAGAAATAGAGCAATCTATTTCATTTATCCCAGTTGAGCTGTTTCTTGGTGCAGCTGTCTGGTTGTCATGTTAGAATAAACCAAGCCACATGTTTGGCTTGAATGAGACATCTTGAAATTAATTCAAATTGAATGGGATGTTTTTTAATAGGTGAAATATGGAAGTCTGCTATAAAAAACTACAGGCTGCTCAGCCCATTCACTGTTGTCTAAAGTAATAGGGAACTGGGAAAATGCCCATGTATTTGTAGTTGCTTCTTGAACATAGTTGGACCTGCAGACTGAAGACCACTTCTTGCTTTCTGCTTTTCACTGAGTTTAGAAATTGGATAGTGCACAAGGCAAGGTGATGAAAACAAGTTGTAAGATGAACTTCCTGAGGTCATGTTTTAGAAATGCTTGTGTTTGAGAAGTCCCAAGATGAGAGAAGATTCAGCATATTCAATGATGCCATTACTAAGCCTCAGGTTTTACATTTGGCTGGGTTTGAGCTGTCCCTCCAGAGAGATAATACCTCTGAATTAATGCATATCTGTTTTGGCTAACAGACATGCATTAATTGTAAAAGGATAATATGACATGCATTATTGTAAAAGGATGATATGTCTAGTTGGCATCATGTTTTAAGTGCAGCGTCATGTACACAAGGGAGACATTTGTACATAATTGAGAATGGTTTTTTTATGACATTTTAGTGGCCAAAGCAGTAGCCTCATATGATGCTACAGCCAATTCTGATACCAGTCTATTTACATAATTTTTTTCAAATACAAAAGTGAAATGTTGGTGGCCATCTGGTTGTTTTCTCTGTTTAGCAGCTGATTACTGAGTGTTAAGTACTGTATGAGTCTTCAAAAGGCCAATTTGAAATGCCTATTCATATTATCTGATTAGAGTACTTAAGGCAATGCAGGTGCAATTCATGGGACCATGAGAGCCAGGTCAGTATGTAGTCGACAGAGGTGGATGCTTCCCCAGGAGGATTATAAAACACCTCACTGATGAATCAGCAGTAGATTGTAGGAATGTATCCTCTGTCTCCATGTCTGAGCCATTGTTCACCCCACGTGAAATGAATGATTATTTAAATTTCAGCTGAAAGTCTTAACATCACCTTCTTATGTTTGTAGCACTTTACCTAAGTTTATCTGATATTTTTGTGTTTCGATTTTTGTCTGGTACAACAATAAATCAGAAAAAAATTCAGGGGTTCGAGCGTGTTGGCTTTCTGGCTCTGTGTAAACAAGCCTTTCTCTGAATTTATTAGTTCTCCTTTGAGAACTAATAAATTCAGAGTCTTTGTTTCTTATAACAACTTTTAAATTTTCTTCTAATATTCAGGGTAACAAAACTGGTGTATTTTAGTTACTCTTTTTAGTACATAGTAGTAAAACCTTATGGGGACAGCAGTGTTCTTGTGATCTGCTTTGTGTCACTTTGCAGTGTGTTGTCTTAGTTCTGTCAGTGAAAGCTAGTTATGAAGTAGTGAATATGACTGGAAATTAACAATTGAGTGTAGCTTCTTTTTACAGATGCATTTTAGAAGTATTTAGGAATATTATGAAGGGGAGATATCTGGGAAGGACTTGGTTTAAAGTTTCAAGAGTTATTAGAGATGTGGGCATTGATAGAGTTCACTTAATAATTGCCTTTAAAACCTTTTTATCCTTTGCCAATTGTCATTGCAGCGCATGGACATGGATCGTCGCAGGGAAGATGCCAGAAACCCTAAACGTAAACCTCGCTTGATGGAGGAGGATGAATTACCATCCTGGATTATTAAGGATGATGCTGAAGTTGAAAGGCTCACATGTGAAGAAGAGGAAGAGAAAATATTTGGGAGAGGATCCCGTCAGCGCAGGGATGTGGACTACAGTGATGCTCTCACAGAGAAACAGTGGCTGCGGGTAGGTTGTTGGTTGGTTGGTTGGTTGTTTTATACACTTGAAATTTACACATTTGTGGTAGGTTTTTCTTCTCATTTTGGAGTGAGCACAATTTTAGGCTTAAAATATCCTCATTATCCAGCTTCTGCTGCTATGTTGAAGATATAAGTAAGTTTTGAACTGCTCTCTACAAACTTAAATCAGTGTTACTAAGTGCTGGGTCTTAGAATGCTATGATAGCATTCTATTGCAACTGTTCTTATTTGCATGGATCTTACATCTTCAGGTACTTTTGTGTGTGTCGTCTTTCAGATGCATGAAGAATTGTTCAATATTCATGAAAACCATTAGTCAGTATATATTTAAACTTTCTGTGCCACGCAAGCTTATTATATTTTTTAATGCCTATATTTAATCCTTTTAAGAATACAGAAATTTTCACTTAAATTTTCTTTCTCTCAGGCTATTTAATTTCCAAGTATTGAGCATTTATTAACTCCACTGAGATCAAAACATTTGGTAAATGATTTAAGAATTTTAAGGCCTGAAAGCAAAGATTCTACACTAAACTAACACCAAATCTGGGATTTTGTCTCTTGGTGTTCTTTGAAATCTACATTCCATGAATAATAATGCATGTGTCTTTTCAATGTGGTAGCAAGAGCATGGTAAAAAGGTGATTGTTGGGAAGGCTTTTCAAAAATTTTCTTGTTATAGTATGATTTCCAAAATTTATAAATGAAATATTATAAGTGCAAAACTAAATTAAATGGTTTGACAGAGTTTAAGTTTTGTTTTAAAAACTTGTCTGTTTGATTACAGACAATAGCAACAAGAATATACAGTGTAGGTTTTGTGTAATTCCCTGAAGATAGATAAAAATCTTTCCTACTTAGTTTAATATGGGATGTTTGGGAGACTGCATGGTGCAATACTGTACTAAGAGCTAATCCAGACCTGTTGCTTAGGGAAGAAAAGGCCTGAATTATTCACCAGCTGTAAGTTTAAGCAAGTCTGTGAAAATGCAGAAGTTTGATACCTGACATTTTCAAGCAGAGAAGAAAGATCTAAAAAAATAAAGTCCTGTTTGGATTCTTGAAGATTTACCTTATCCTGCAGTGGAAGTGCATGCAGTATAGTGTACATCTACTCAGGGTCATTTTAAGCTACTTCTTTTAAAGATGGAACACTCTGGCTATGGCAGCATAGAAGTTAGCTTTGGCTCTTGTGTTTCGTGCTTCAGTTGGCTGTAATATTTGTTTTGAGGGCTTTATTGTCAAAAATAGCAGGCCTAAAAGAAATCCTGTGATCCCTGTCATACTGCAGGCAGAATCATACAGTCCTATGTCATTTATAATAGAAGTTCCAGATCTTACCTCTTCTAGCCATTTCTGAGCAGTGAATTTAGAAGTCTGCAGTGGATTGTTTCTGACTGTTTGGCTTTTTATTATATTTTATTTTAATTTTCCTGTTGAATTTTCATCTAATTACATGGTCTTAATAACTCTGCTCACACAGAGTAGCCTGATAGCACTTTTTTTTAAACATTTCTTTGTGTCATAGGAGAGTTGTCTCCCAGTTGAGTAAGTTCAAAAAGTTAACCATGATTATGCAGTCTTTTCCCATAGTTCCTGTTTCTGAATCTCCTGATTGTTTTCAGTGGCTTCCCATAGTTGTTTTCCATGTGACTGACTTCATTCTACAAGTTTGATCAAAAGACATGAGAATTCCAGATGCATTGTCATTTGAATAAGGAGGAGTTCTTTTGCATAACTTCTGTGGTACAACCTCATAGTTCAGTAGTTCATTTTCTAACATGGAAGGTATTGTCTCATGTTAAATTTTTGATCCAGTCTAAGACCTTAATCCTTTTCTGTGGCTCTACTTCCTTGCCAGCTTTTCAAAACCATGTTTCATACAGTCAGTCTTTCCTTCCTAAGAGGATTTAGCATATACCCTTGTTGAATAATTTTCAAGTTTTCTTCACCAAAATTACTTCCAATTTTAAGCCTGTCCTTGGGTGAATTTCTGGTCAACTTGGTGTTCTCTTGAGATTCAGTAGGCGTACCTTCTATTCTGTCTTTCTAAAGACAATAAGAACACTGAAGTGATGGACCATTTGATAAAAAGCTATAAAGGACTACTCTGAGAATAATTTTTTAGCAGGTCTCCATACACTTGGTAGTAATTGTTTTTATCGTTTGCTTCTGAGACTGTATTGTGAAGCCAAGTCAGAAACCTTGCTAGGCAAGATGGTACATATACTACATATACTACCCTTTTTTCACCATGGCTTGTTCTTCTGTTGAGAGAAATTATTCTCGCTTCTCTCTGTTGAGTAATTAAGCAAGTTTTCAAATTCACTAAGTTGCCTTAGGACAGACTGCTTCATAGTGTATTGTAATTACTATTATAATTCTACTGTATACCTAGTTTAACATGCTTTCAGGTGCATTTGAGGGTGTGATGAAACAAATGGAAGCATAAGAACTGCTAATAAGAACTCCTGGCTCACTGGTGAGGTGTTCCAGATGCCAATGTGGCACCCATTCACAAAAAGAGTAGAAAGGAGGACCCTAGTAATTATAGACCAATCAGCCTGACCTCAGTACCAGGTAAGATAATGGAGCAATTTATATTAAGTGCCATCATGCAGCACTTACAGGATGGCCAGGGTATCAGACCCAGCCACCATGGGTTTAGGAGGGGTAGGTCGTGTTTGACCAACCTGGTCTCTTTTTGTGACCAAGTGACCCACCTGGTGGATGCAGGAAAGGCTGTGGATGTTGTCTGTTTGGACTTCAGCAAGGCCTTTGACACTGTCTCCCACAGCACACTCCTGGACAAGCTGGCAGCCCAGGAGTGGCTTGGACAGGAGCACTCTGTGCTGGGTTAGGAACTGGCTGGATGGCCGGGCCCAGAGGGTGGAGGTGAACGGTGCCACATCCAGCTGGGGCCAGTCAGCAGTGGTGTCCCTCAGGCATCTGTGCTGTGGCCTGTTTTGTTCAGTGTCTTCATTGATGACATGGATGAGGGGACTGAGTCCTCCTAAGTTTGCAGGTGACACCAAGTAGGGGACATGTGTTGATCTGTTGGAGGGTAGGAGGGCTCTACAGAGAGACCTGGCATGGTTGGATGGATGGGCAGAGTCCAGTGGGATGAAGTTTAATAAATCCAAGTGCTGAGTCCTGCATTTTGGCCACAATAACCCCCTGCAGTGTTACAGGCTGGGGACGGTGTGGCTGGAAAGGGACCTGGGGGTACTGGTGACAACTGAGTGGACATGAGCCAGCAGTGTGCCCTGGTGGCCAAGAAGGCCAAAGGCATCCTGGCCTGTGTCAGGAGCAGTGTGGCCAGCAGGAGCAGGGAGGTCATTCTCCCCTGTACTCGGCACTGGTGAGGCCACACCTCGAGTGCTGTGTCCAGTTCTGGGCCCCTCAGTTTGGGAAGGACCTTGAGACGCTTGAGCGCGTCCAGAGGAGGCAACGAGGCTGGAGAGGGACTGGGAACACAAACCCTGTGAGGAACAACTGAGGGAGCTGGGGGTGTTTAGCCTGGAGAAAAGGAGACTCAGAGGTGCCCTTATCACTCTCTATAACTCCCTGAAAGGTGGCTGTAGTCAGGTGGGGTTTGATCTCTTTCTCCAGGCAGCAACTGACAGAACCAAAGGTCACAGTCTCAAGCTGCACCAAGGGAAATACAGTTTGGATATTAGGGAAAAGTTTTTCACAGAGAGGGTGATAAAATATTGGAATGGCCTGCCTGGAGAGGTGGTGGAGTCACCATTCCTGGATGTGTTAAAAAAAAAACAACTGGATATGACACTTGATGCCATGGTTTAGTTGAGGTGTTAGGGCATGGGTTGGACTTGATGATCTTAAAGGTCTCTTCCAACCTAGTGATTCTGTGATTCTATAATACTTTCTGGTCTCTTCAGTGGCATTACATTTATAATGTATCATTGCTTGTGCACTTTCAGAATAAAACTACCTAATTGGATAGATAATAAAGTAATGTAAAGTAACGAAATAAAGTAATGTAAGTTTTTTGGATTTTTTAAAATTACCTTATTTTTCATGTGTGTGAAACAGAGTTCTTTGTCACACTCATTGCACTCTCAGCAGAAGTCACTTTCATGTCTTTGAGAATATGTTTGATTTTTCTGTAATGGCATCTCAAGAAGATGTCATAATAATAGTGTTGCACAGCATATTCAAGGGAATGCTTAACTATGTCAACAAAAAAAAAAGGTGGTAGATGCCATTTTCCAAAGGTAACCATGGGTCTATTTTTATTGCAGTATTACAAAATAAGGAGATTTATTTAGCAGTGAGGGATGCCCCTCACTTTTCTTCTCTTGCTGTAGCTGCTATCTTCTTATAGAGTTTTCTGAACAAAATCTTCTGTTTCTGATCAGTAGGTTGGTTTCATAATATTGCTGTGTAGTACTGAGCTGTCTCTTTTATGTCTTGGGGAGTTGACTAGATCTTTTTCAAGGTGTTTTGCCTCATTCAGCAGCCACAGCTCTTGATTGTGGAATAGGTGCTGGCTCTTTTTAAGTTAGATCCTGAACTCTTGCTGATACATGCCAACACTGGACAGTGTAGCTCTGGCACATCCCAACAGGACCTCAAGGACAGTGTACCTTGAGGTCTGTATGCATGTCTGTACACTGACCAAGTATGCCAAGCTCCCTTCTTCCTAGGAGATCAAGTAACTGACTGTAGAAGCAAGGGACAAAATAATAACAGAAGCCAAACCTGTTATCATAGGCAGTATTTAGTGAGATTGTGCTGCTGCTGGAGAGCAGCCTGTCATTCGTTGACAGTCTCCCAGGAAAACTCTTAGGACAGTAACAGGCTTCATTCACTAGCTGTCGCTGCAGCTTGCTGTTCTATAACTGGTGGCATGACAACCATATCTCCTTTAAAAAAAAATCTGGAAGGAGGAGTTTGCTTCCCGATCTACAAAGCATTTATATTCTGGACGTATTTCATGCTTCAGCAGATTCTGTCCCTGCACCACTTCTACAGAAAATACTTTGCTGGTTCCCATGGCGTAGTATTTTTGAGAGGGGTCATCTACTAAGAATTTGATTGCCTGAGACAGGCTTCAAGAAACAGAGGATTTATTTGAGTTGGTAAAAGACCCTTAAGACTCTTGCATCTGGTTTCAGCTTCTCATGCAATTTAATTGCTGGCTAGGTGACATAAATAAAGTCGTAGTCTCCAGTTGTCCTTGTTAATTTGAAATAGCTTTACATGCTGGCCAGGGAAGCATACCTGATTACAAAATTAACAGCATCTCATTTATGTCAGGCAGACATGTAAAAGTCATGCTTGTTTTGCTGATCTAAAAATTGTAAGTGAAATTCATGCATTTGGTTTGTAATTAGTCAGTCTTACTTAAAGAAAAACAGTGCTGGCTTTCACTCATACAAAATATCTGATGTTACTGTTTAACATAGGCATAAATTTTGTTTACTAAAGTTACATGGTATAATAAACTACCTAGCAGGAAAAATTTTTGATGTGTTTTTAACTGGTTCCTTATCAACTGGAACTTTAAATTTTGGATTTTACACACTTTACTTTCAAACCTGTCTGTTAACAGGTTTGATAGCAGAGATAGTAAATTTGGGTCGATTTGTTGGTATAACTTGGTATAAATTGCTAAAAGTTTTCAAGTAGGTTTGTGTTTTCTTAGAGAGCTTCAGTTCTATATATATAACTTCAGAATCAATACTAGGAAGGTATTTTAAGACTTGTTTTTGTAAACTGGCGTAGTGGAATTTGATTTTACAGTAGTGTTTTGCTGATGGTTAGGGTCAGAGATAGACACCAGCTTAAGGGATAGTGTAGTTTTCTATAATGCAAAACTGCAAAGAATCACAAAAGGATAAACTAAGCAATGCATCTAATCATTACTACAAAAAATGCCTATAGTGATTAAGAAAGGTTACAGTTGCCCTGCTTTACCCTTCATCCAGATCTACATATCAACCCAGGGAAGGTGTCACAGTGAAGGACTGGAAAACCATGTCCTGCAGCTGAGAAATCCTGTGGTGCACCTACCTTGCAGGCAGCGAGGCTTCTGACTTCACGGTGAGAGTAGCCCAGCTTTTATAATAAGCAAGCTACCATTACTTCTAATACAGAATCATCAGGTTTTATCCTCCTATTGGGTTTCTCCCAAAGCCTTGCCAGGGCTCAAGGAGGAGCCAGGGGAGTTGTCTTTGATCCTTCGCCTACAAACAAGGCCAGATGTGGCCTTGTCCTGTTTCTAAATACAGAAAGGTAAATACGTGTTTCACCAGTGAGCAGGTACATATATCATATTGCTAATAATGCTTCACCGATTAATGGATACACATAACTTTTGGTTGGAGAGTTCATCTAGAGGTCAGCTTTGGCACAGGGCCTGTTGTTTAGGCCTTCCTACAACAAGTACTGAAATACCTGTGTGTAGAATTATTATTGTAGTCTGTAGTGGTTTTAGTCAGTATTGGAGGCTGAAATTCATAGAAGGAGGGAAAAAAAAAGTTTTTACCCAGTGGATAGTTTATCTGAGTAGTTTATGTGCATAATACCCCTGCACTCCTGGTTTTCTCTCTTTGTTTCTACTCTATAACATTTCTGGTTGCAATTGCAAAGTTTCCTGAGTTGCTGCTAAACCTGTTTCACAATCAAGTGAGTATTTGCGCAGGACATTTGAAGAAAATTGCATTTTGATCTAAACCATGCTCTGTAGTATTGAATTGCAGATGCAATTGAATTTGTTAAGCTGTACGGGAAAAAAAGTCACATGTAAAAGACTGTTACTGGAAGATTAAAAAGTTCATCATCCAAGGGTGTTGTCTATTTTGTGACCAGTGATCATCAGAATGCTCCAGGTACTGCTAATATTCAGTGTGAATATTAGATAAGTTTTATGCATGTGGAAGCTGCTTTTTGAAAGGTTATAAAATTGGATATGACTTCAAGGCCTCATTGAACCATTTTTGTATTTGGTATACTTACTACCTATCTTTCATGTCCTTTCCATTAAATTCAATTCAGAATCTACTTAAGAAAAGGAAAAAAGGGTACTTTCACATTGTAGTGAAATTAAAAGTAGTGAAGCAGAAAGGGTATTTTCTTGGTTTTTCATGGATGAGAGGGAATTTAAATGCATCTACCTGATAGCTTTGGTTCACTATTTTGGCAGGATAGCTTTGTTAGTTTCTAAGGGAAAGAGCCTGATCACGCTGTGTGACTCTCTCAGAAATTCTCTTGTCTTTTCTCAGAATGTGGAATCAGGGTCAAGAGTATTAATTTTGAAAACTAAAAAAGTACTTTGAAATGCTTCTTAAATGCTTCTTCTTCAGAGATATTCTCCATAAAGAAATTTTATTGTTTGATTTTTTTTTTTTTTGAGAAAGGCTTCAAGTCAGGAAATCTGAACAGCTGTTTATGAGGAGTACCTTCCAGTAAAACAGTGTCATATTTTCATAGGATTCTTTTTATTTCAGTCTGATTTTGACTATACACTGTTACATGTAAAGTACGATAACACATATTAACGTGACTTGAAGTAGAATTGTACATCTGTTCTCCTCTAGATAACCTTAAATAATAATGCCAAATAAATACTTACTGTAAAAAAAATGTAGGGAGTAGTGTTAGCATTAGAATAAAATAAACTTAATTTTCTTTGAAATAACTGTATCCTCTGACATACCAAGTTTATATAGCCTGGAAGTTGTGAGTTAAAAATCTGGGTTTCATGTTTTGTTAAATTTTTACTGTTTCAAGTGCAAAATTTTTCAGAAGAAGAATTAGTCCCTGTGGTTAAGATGCCAGAAATACTCCTTACATGGAAGTTCAAAATTCCTATCAACTGCCTGAAGGAGATTGAGGGGAGACCTCATTGCAGTTATAACTTTGTTGTGAAGGGAAGAGGAAGGACAGGCACTGATCTCTTCTCTGTGGTGACCAGTGGCAGGACCTGAGGGAATGGCCTGAAGTTGTGTCAGGGGAGGTTTAGATTGGGTATTATGAAAAGGTTCTTCATGCAGAAGGTGTTTGCATACTAGAAGAGACTCCCCAGGGAAGTGGTTACTAAGCCTGACAGAGCTCAAGCAGCATTTGCATAATGCTCTCAGGCACGTGGTGTGATTCTTCTGGTTCTCCTGTGCAGGGCCAGGAGTTGAACTCTTCCAACTCAGGATGTTCTATGACTCTAAAACTGAAATAAAACCAGCTATTAAGTAATTCACAAAACCCACGTGAACCAGGGTCTGCATTTGAAGTCTAAAGCATTGTTGTTGCTGAGGGCATATATGACAATGGAACAAGAAGCAGCAAACATTTTAATATTTGGGTCCATTGCATTGTTATGTTCTCTGACATGACTTGAAAGTAACAATGGTGGGTAGTATGGTACCTAACCTTCTGTCACATATCAGTTTTTTTAATAAAGACATTAAATTTTCGTATGTTGATTTGCATTTGTGACATGGGTAAGTTACCCATACCTTCAAAGTGTATATTTTGGCCAAAGTATTTATTCACTCTGTGAAAAGGGAGCCATTTAGTATTTTGCCTTGTCATCAGAGGAAAATTATGAGACCTTTATTGTAAAAGGCTGTCTTCTGAAGGTAGACCTGAGCAGGTGATGGAAGGCTTTATGCTGATGTTTTTTATGCAGTATGCATATAGACAAAATAATTCTTCTGATAGGTTGGTGTATGTATGCAGAGCTCTGCTTCTTCTATAGAAACTACTTCTATAGCAACTTAAATGATAGCAATTTGTCTTTTCTTGTAAGTAAACAAGTATGGAAGTACTAACTTAACAGATATGGAAGAACACAAAGGTTTCAGTCTGAATTTCTCAAAAACTATTCAGCCAGTGCTTAGCCATGTCGTGATTGTCAGTTAGCTTCCTGAGTCATCCTGAAGTACCCTGCTTGATGAGTACAGTAGTGTACTTACTTATTCTAGTGGTAAAATTTTAACCTTAAAAAAATCCTACAAGAACTTCCAAGTAACCACAACCATGTAATTTTGTCCCATACTCTGAAATTTGCATGTTTAGCAAGTTCCCTGGCTATTCATCGTGTATTCTTTTCAGAGGCATTTGACATTTTTAGCTGGGTTTCAAATGCAGAACCAGACTTTGTTGTTGCTTCCAGCCTTTCTTTAGATTTTTGTATATGCTCTATACTATACTATACTATACATCATTTTGTTGAGAAACTTCATGTGCTCTTAAGTCCTTGGCTTTTCAAGAATTTTTTGTATTGCTTGTAGGTAATAGTTTGTGCTCATCAGACTGTGATTTGCAATGCAACTTATCCCAGAAGAACAAAAAAGCCTTCTAGACAGATACTGGTCATGTTAGATTTTTACTTCTAGGTTGTAATATGCATATTAAAGGGTCAGGATCTACTGTGAGTCCTGGCATGGTCATATAACTGTGCCTTCAGAAGCATCCTGAAGACATGGAACTCACTGCATCAGTGCTCAAAGGTAGCATCACAACAGACTGTTTTCATATAAAATACATAAAAGATACATATAATTTAGCTTTTTTTCAGCAAGTTTTCCAAAGTTTTACTTAGTTTCATTCCATGCAGTCTCCTCCAAATTCCTCTCAGTTATTAAAAAACTATACTGGAATTGTCATAAAGAGATACCTCCTAGTATTTATTATTTAAGTACACTCTATTTCTATAAATATTTTCCTCTTTTGGCACAGGAAGAGTGAGTATTCTAATCTCTTACAATATGTTTTTGTCATATCATGCTCTCTTAACACTGTGTGCTTCCCATTCTTAATTGCCTCGCAGTACTTACATTAATAATGATAGATGTTTAAACCAAATTTCCCATGTTATTGCAAAAAATCTTAAGCTGTTTTCTGTGAATAAGTACATATAAGAGATCTGTGAACATCCACTGAAAAATAATTAAGCTATAATGGTTTCTGAAAGCTGTTACTTTTTTTTCCTCATGTATTTATTTTTTGCAAGATATTTTATCTGTTTTGTTTTGAGTTTATTTTCTCAATTTTGCTCCCATTTACTTATGTTCCACATTTTAAACTTGGAATAAAAGATTACGTTTGAGAATATGTGAATATACTTAAATATAAGAAAGAAGAACATGTAAATGAAAATATTTGATTGTTTGACTGTCGGCAGTAGCTGAGTTTATTTCGACATACATAAAAATGCCAGTTTAAGCTTTGTACTATAGACTTCTCTTGTTACATCATTAAGAGCCTTGGGTTTCAGGACACAGAAAATTTATGCTTATCTTTAAGTTAGAAGCCTTGTGTTAGTCTGTTATTCTGTTAATCAAAAAGAGAGAAAACTTCTACTGTTATTCTGAGCAGTTTAGAAGGCACCCCTGAATATCTGTTTACGTGAGAGGTAAATAGTTCACTTATTGTAACACTACTGATTTATCTCAAAATTAGTGATTTCGTGCTAGAAATCTGCTAATTATCCCTTTGTGTTTTAGTCCTCACCTGTGTTGTTTCCATAGTGGAAGAAAAGGCATCCTGTTCTTCATAGGAAACACTCTACTAAGATACGGTATCCTGCTGTTGAGTATGTTGCAGAGCAAGTTTGTAATGGCTTCTTACCTTTTTCCAGTGCTTAGAATTGTCAATTTCATCTTTACCATAGAGCAGATGCCTGTTGCGGCAAATATTTGCAACCATCAGTGGAAGCAAATGTCCTGGAAAGAGCCAAGACTGCAGTTTCTTTGCAAAGAGCTGGTCTGATGAGGGTATAAACCCTGTCTTTATACCAGGTATTTTTCTGATTTAATTAGTAGGGTCTTAGAAGATAAAGGAGACAATTTTTTTTGAATGAAGAAGGGCTAAACACCTGGACGTTTTTTCAAAAGTAATTTTTAAAAATCCATTAATTCCCATTCTCAAATTGAATTTTAAAAATCTTTTTCATTAAGAATAAAATCAAACAGAAGAAATCTTTAGTTGTTAGCACTATGAGCTGCAAAACATAATCCACACTGCTAGTCTGCCAGTAGACATTGCAAAGTAAAGATTTCCTACTTTTTCCACAGCAAAAGGATGTCATGTTTATAAAAAGGCAAATGTCAAGGGAAAAAAACAAATTAACATTGCTTAGAATTAGTCAGAAACCTGCAACAGTAATGGTATTTTGCGAAATGTGAGATAAAACACAGCTGTAAATACTTGCCTCAGAACTTGGAAAAGAAGCCATCCCGAATAACTATTTATTTATAAGTAGTCAGATATAAGTGTGTTTCTGATAGGGTTTTTATGCATGATCTCCCTTGTAAAGCAAACAACGTCTTAACCTTAGTAGGAGATGATAAATCCTTGGAATGCTGAATTCCTCTTTGTTCTTGAATGTGGTTATTATTGATGAGTATTTCCATAACTTCATTGCAGCATATTTCCTCCTCTTCTGTGACATTTGTCTTTGAGCCTGAATGGAGTGTAGGTGCTAACAGAAATACTACTAAATTAAACTTTGTTCATGAGTTCTGAACTAATTCATGAACTATTTTAGCAAATCACTAAAAATTACCTCAGAAGAACAACAGGGCAATAAATCCCTTCAGTAAAAGATTTATTTTAGACCAAAGAAGGAAGGAAGTTCTGGAAGCAAAACCCTCAGTAAAAGCTAAGCTATTACAAGCTATTACTAATTTCTTTCTAAACTTTTGAGATGCCAGGGAAATTACATCTGTTCTCAGACAGAAATATGTTTAATGCTGACTAAATTCCAAGCTTATTATTTTAAAGGAATTTAGGAAAAAATGAGAAAAGTAATCACCACCACCACCACCACCCCCCGCCCCCGGAACCCACCTTCTCCTGATGCCCATCAGAAAAGGTGATTTTCTCATGCAATTAACTTTCCTTGCCCCTTGAGTAGGGAAGATAATGTACTTGTTTAAGGAAAAGCATAACTCTAGTACCAATTATCCCACAATGCCTTAGTCAGTATAGAGTTCTCTACACTCCTGTAGTAGGCTTTTCTGAATCAGAATTCTTAATAAGACTGATAAAATTAAAAAAGGGGGAAACCTTCCCTATTTTCACTTCCTCACTGAGTAGCACCAGTTACTAAATGCTCCAGAATCTTTTCTATGCAACAAGCATCTGTTTCTCTGACATAGTGAGCAAAATAAAGGGGGGAAAAATGAGGCATCTCTATCATGGCTTAGATTTTACTTTAAGATGTATTGCTTGTAAATCCGAAGCTGGGAAACATACCTGCAATATTTTCATTACAGTCTTCCAGTGTCTTTTTTAGTTAGTTATATCTCATCAGTCTCTCAATTTTACTTCCAGTCATACTTCCAAAGATACCTGCAACTATTTCCAGTACCAGTCTGCTAAAGATATTTATTCTTTGAGTTATCAATTTGCTCTAAGGTTCTGAACTATATGAAGGCAATCTGAAATACCCAGGATACCTTGCACTTGAGAAATGCTATTGTAAGACCCCTTTTGGAATATGTTTGTTTATCGTCTAGAAATTTTCCTGCCGAATATTTCACAAGTCCATTATAAATTGTCCTCCAGTCATGAAGGAGAGAGTTTTTACCCCTGTGTTCAGAAGCGGGTTTATTATTATTACTGTAAGTGACAAGAATTCTTCAGCAGGTTATCTAGCTTTCTAACATGATGGGAAGAAAGTTTGGGAAGCACAAACAAAAAACCCCACCACAACAGAACAGTTCAGTGATAAAGAGTAAGAGCATGATCTCAATATTTCTGGCATAGAGTTATTTTAGATTCCTCTCTCATCTTTCTGTTGCTCCTAGATGAGGTTGGCTTGGTCAAGAGGTTTTTAAAATTAAGTCTTTTTAGCAAGACATTTTGAAAACTGTAGAAGACAATTGGCAGACCTTTAGATCTTCTCAGAGTGTGGGTAAGTAAATGTAGACCACAGAATAGTGATGATTTTTGGGTAGTTTCACATTCAGGGTCTTGACACAGTGCGTATGTATTTTCTCAGTGCTCTGATTGGTTAAATAAAGTATATTTATAGTCAGCATGATACAGTTGTTTCTTTCTATAACCCAATTCCTTCCCTCTAATGGAGCACTTCCACTGCTCACTGAGCAGACAAGCAGTGGGGTCCTGGTATCATGAGTAGTTAATTGCGCTCTTCAATTTCTCTGTCCCCAAAGTTTTTGAAAATGTCATTGGTGCAAAATCAGCTTGAGAAGTTCCATTTAACATCCCTGTTTGCCTTTTAGGAGAGGGACAAATGAGACTAATTACAGATTTTTTTTATTTCTTTTTAACAAGATTTCACTTTTGAACAGAGGAAAATTTTATGCACTTGTCAGTGGGTTTTGTCATAACTGAGAGAGAGTTTATGAGTGCTGGCTCTGCATGATGCTTTACTTAATAATTATCATATTAAAGATGAAGCTTCTGCATTAAGATATCTTATATCAAGATTAAATATTAGGATATTTGACCTGAAAAAATATTCTCAGACCCAAAAGAAAACACTGATGATAAAAGCTTTAGTCCTATTAATATTTTAAGTCATTACCTTTTTTTTTAATATTATGCTTTATTGCTTTGGTTGAGGCCATTTCTCTTTAAAGATAACTCATATTTTTGCGTGGTTATGTCAGAGCATTTTGTCATCAGTCTTTGAATCAAAATTTAGGAAAAGCCTATAATTTACATTATTGTTCTCCTTAATGTCTAATTAAACATAGGCAGCTGGAGTTTCAGTGGAAATAATTGGGTAACTATTAATAATTTTCAAATCCAAAACAGAAAACAGTCTATTTTCTCCCAGTTCTTAAAAAGATGCTAGTTTCAGTGATGTGACGACACAGACTCTTGCTTGGTGAACATATGGCTGAAGAACTCATTTACCATATTTGGTGGAATTTCAGCCTGTCTGAGAAGACTATGTATTACAAGTTGATACGTTTTTTCAATAACTGCATTTTGAGTTTTTAGAAAAAGCAATACTTTGATGAAAGCAAGTTAAAACTGGATGTAATCACAAACTCTTTGCCTTTGACAAATTGTGGTCTGTATTCTGTTTCAGTTTAGTCTCAGAAAAACTAGACTGGTGAGTCTGTTGTGCAGTAATACTCAACAAGAAGACTAAATTGAATTAAAATAACTCTTCACCAACCTTTAAAATTATTTTCATGTGTTTACTGATTGCACTGTTGATAGAATATCTTAAGCCCTTTAATCTAATTGCCAAGTGTTAAAGTAATTTTTCCTCACAGTCTTTATCTATGATACTGACCTCTATGTTGTTGCATAGCAAGATACAATTATGATGTAAGGAAACTTGCTGTACAGAGCCTAGAAACAATTCTAATGTGAAAATTAGAAGCAGTCCCAGATGTCAGGAATGTTATTGGTAAAAAAATAAGCAAAAGAACTGGATTTTGAAGAGATCTATTTAAAAATGTGAACTACAGAGTGAAAAGTTGAAATCTTCATTGGTTGCCAGATTTAATCTGAGAACAAATGTAAAATAAAGAATGGTAGGATTTCAGACAGAGCAAGACAGAAAAAACAAAAACAAAACAAACAAAATAACAACAACAACAAAAAAGACAAAACAGGAAAACTTTTCTTGGAATACCAATACAATATTCCAAGAAGGATCATGTTGAAGAGAGAAATTGGTAAGGCTAGGTAGATGGCATTTTAGGGTTTTGGTGTTTATTGTCAGCTGTCCCTAGGTTTCTTTTCTTCCTTTCTTTCTTCTCTTCTAATGTGGTAAATGTGAACTTCATTTTGCAAAGCAGTCGTCTGCTGTTCATTACTGCACTAGTGACATGGTTTTTGGTTTTAAGTGCTTAACAGCCCTAAACCTTAGCGCCTTTTGGCCAATTGTCAGTAAAATGCCCTGTTAAGTTACTTGTTGTTCCCAAAAAAGCTCATTCTTTTGGAGATTTTGTATGATGGGGTTAGTATTTATGTTCAGGGATTTGGTAAGATGGTGTGGGCTTTTTCTGTTCACCTATATTTAAGCGCATTCTCTTGAAATACTGAGTTTAATTAGCATGCTCGGGTATTTCTTCACATGTTAGTTAGAATAACTGTCTTTCAGCTTTGCAAGTTGGAGAGGTACAGGGCATTGATGTTGAGGGATGCAGCAAGTTTTCTGAATGTTCATCTCATTAAGCTAAAATTGGAGAGGGACACAGAAAGAGTTTGCATGTCCTGTACTCACATCCTGTTTCATCTGAATAGCTTCAAGCAGACTTAATATATGGCTCTGTGCCACTTCTGCTCTGTGTGTCCAGTTTTTAGACTGTATCTAGTACTGATAGCTTTCACTATGTCTCAATTTTCTAGTTACCTAGTTATCTCCAGTCAAAGGAAAAATAATTATGTACTGCAGTTTTTCCACCATCTAAATGAGACAGGCCTTAGACACCAAAGCTGATTTTATATGAGGACCTCCATTGATTCACTCTGTGACCACACTTGAGTTACCTGATTCCTGTAAAATTATTTTAAAACATATTAGTTGTATAAGGCCTACACAATTATTGACTTGCAGAACACAGTCGTGAAACAAAACTGAGCTGTTAGTACTAAATCCTTATTTGCATCTGTAATTCTGAATTGAAAAGGTGTTGAGTCACAGTGCTGTATTATCACCAACAGAAAAATACATATGTAGTATCCTGTCTTTCAAATTGGGAAAATAAACAGTTTGCATTTTATCCTTACTTTTTTCTGTTTGGAGCTCAGGCATCAATGTTGTAACGATGTTCCCTAGCAATGCTTCCACCTGAAAACAACTCTTCTTTAGGAAAGATGAAAATCTAATTGCAAGCAGCAATAGGGAGTCAGAGTGTCTCAGAAGTAACTTCTGCTTGCCTCCTGAAAAATATATATTTGCTCTTGGGAAGTGGAAGCTTCTTTTTGGAAGAAGACAGTTTGATTTCTTTAATCCATGATAAGTGTGCTCTTACCTCTTTAGAAATGAAATTGATTTGTGTGCATGGACTAAGTTACAGCAATATGCGTCAGAAAAGCAGGAACATTTTGTCAGTACCGAACTTAACACAGGGTCCTCATATTTCACTGGCGTATTTGCCTTTCAAGAGATGCCTGACAACTTACGAAATTTGACATTAAATTTTTACAGCTGTCTTTGAAAAAAATGAGGTGTACAGACTTCTTTTGGTACTGTTCTGTCCAGTTTCCTTAGTGGAAGGAAAGTGTTAAATTTTTATTCGTGTACTATTTTCCTTGACTCCCTTGCTGTTCACCTCACTAATCCAGAGGCATTTGAACATGGGAGATGGCTGTCTTATTTTGCACTCTCACACAGCCCATCATCTGTCAGGAACTGGAGATTTCTGCCTGAGATTTGTATCATAATCGTACTGGTAAAGGTTTGGAAGGGCATTCTCTTCAGTGTGGCACTTAGGGCCTGGAATAGTAAGCTTTTTTAACAAAGAGCTCAGTCAGATGAATTCACTTAATAAATATGTTGCTGCTGATATCCACATGCTTGGATCATATGTGTAGATGTATGCACAGTGCATTAACCTATCTGCTGATAATTGATTCATATGATACGGTTTTAAGACAAAATAAAGCATATAGGTTTAGTTTTAAATGTCTCTTCTTTTGAGACAAAATAAAGCATATAGGTTTAGTTTTAAATGTCATTGTTTATGTACAAAATACAAATTTGTCTCTTGAGAACAAATGTTTAGAGTTGTAATAGCAACATTTTTGTACTACTTGTATTGTCAAAATGATTTTCGAGTGGGGTCACTAAGATCTTAAAGCTGTCTGAGTTTACATTGATGCATAGAAATTTTGAAAACTTAATATAGTAATTGATTGATTTATTACTGGCTAAATAGAAAGTTTAATGTTTGATGATAGATTTGTAATTTGCTAAGAGTTACTTTGCTACCTGCTAGCTACTAATTTTAAGAGTGCAAGAGTATATATTAGTTTACTTGGGTTTTATTTTTATCATTTGTCTTTACTAAATTGCTATATGTAATATTTTAAAAAATCCCAACTTTTCACTTTTATCTTTTCACTAATATTTATTTCCCAAAATACTGCCTACTCTAACCAAAAATTTTATGCAAAATTCTAAGTGAGATGTTATAAATTCTGTGATGACAGAACCACTGTGATTGTCTTTTTGGTGGTAGAAAATCTGTTAAGCAAGCAAAAATATAAATATGTTGTAGTTAAGTGAAGTTTTCTGAAGGACAGAAAAATGTTAACAGAAAAAGTTAACAAAGTTAACAGAATGATTACTTGGTTGGTTTTATTTTTTTTAATTTCTTTTAAATCAGAATAGATTATTGTATCAGTTTCAGTAACCAAAACTTGATCTGTTCTCTGTAGAGCAGTAGGAATACATTTTCTGTAATGAAAGAATCTTTAAAATGCATGCAAGCAATTTCAGTTTTAAAATCATACTTGAAATTGTCTAATTGTGCTATTATTATTAAAGTAATAACAAGAATCAGCTAAAAATCTAATTTGAATGCTTAGAATAATAAGGGGAGAAATATGATAAGTAGTTGTCAATATTAAAACCAGCTGAAGGAGGAAGGCTTCAGGCCTTGTAGTAGGTAGAATGAAACAGCAGATTTCAGTATCCACAATCCTTTCAGTATTAAATTTTCAGTAAAATAAAATTACTTGTATATGAAAACATAGCCTTTCCCCAGCTCTCTTTTTTTTCCTGATCAGCTGATGAAGAGACTAGCAGCTCGCTGCTTTGCTGGCTTGTTAATTTTATCCCCACTAACTGTGATTTCCGATAGCCGGCCTGCTGATAGTGGTAAGGTAAATATCCTTTTTCATTGCCGTCTTGAAGATTCAGTAGAACTACATCACAGGCATGTGTAGGTGTGTAACACATCAAAAGTCGGTGCTCTTCGTATTTCAATGTACAACTGAGTGCTTAAGGAGAGCAATGACATTAACTGTTGACAGCCTTGCATGCTGTATTTATTGTTAGCTTTTCTAGCTTCCAAGATATGCAGAGAAATTTCCTTTTCTTAATCTTCATTAGCCTCAGTGGTTTATAGCGCGTGTCCTGCTTTAGCCAGATGAATATTAATGAATTTGTGTGCAGATTTTTTTTTCCCCTTCTTCTTTCTTCCTAACTCATCAGATCTCGAGCCTCCTTCATAGTGAATATCTGAATGCTAGAAGCATGATGTAAATTGTCTTTTGATTATTAAGGCCTAGTTTCAGGCTGTCTCACAGGATTCTGCTTTTGTGTTTGCCTGTGGATTTGCACATCGGAGGATGCATTGGAAACAGATTTCAAAATCCCACTGTTATTTTAAACATGCCAGGTTATTTTGTGTTGTGCATCAGGTTTTGTTCACAAAACGTTTTTGAAGAGACATTGTACACGATTGAGAAAAATTATGTCTAGGCTGTAATCACTTTTTCATATTGATTGTTATGCTCACATGATCATAAATATTAGCCATGTTTGGTGCTGTGGAGAAATGAAGGTAATTGCCTTAGGATTAGAGCTCTTTCAGCTACGAGAAAGGATTGATTAGCATTTGCATGTACTCAAGGCAATATTGAGAAGCAAAAGCGACAAATATCAACATTAGTTATGTTCTGAGAAAGCATTAATCAGAGAGCCTTAGTTTTAAGATTTTTTTATTTTATTTTACTTGTTATTTTTAATTTCAGTTGCCTTATGACCTGGTATTTTTATTTCTTTTCTTTTGTTTGCTTTCTCAAATCACAAAAAGTTCAGCTTCTTGCTTTATGATGTGGATCTGATAGTGTGTGTGAACAGGTTCCCTCTATTCCTAGTTTGGTTTTTTGTAGCAATTTTTTTTTCCCTCTGCGTAGAGCTGCTGGGTCTGGTTAAAAGCATACATCCAGGTAATTGAAACAGTTGAAATTAGTGTTAATTGTCTGTGACTGTGTGTATGGTTTAGTTTGTGGGATGGGTTTTATGTATCCCATGTTATGAGTCCTGTTTACAGCAAACCACTGTACTGCCAGCGCTTCTGCCTACCTCATGGTTCCTATTCCAGAACAAAATTATACATTTTGAGATGATTTTAACACTTAGGTGATGTAAAAGTTGCTTTGAAGGCTTGGAAGAGGAGTTGTTACTACATAAAGTATCTCTCTTTTGTGTGTATGCACAAAGAACTGCGTGTGAACTGGCTTTGGGAGCTGAGCACAATATAGACTCTCCTGTTTGAAAACAAGTGGTATCAAAGTCTGTTTTGCATGGAACTGTGTAACCCAGACGTGACACTGGTGTGAGAAAATGAATGTTTTCTGTACATTTACTGAGACAATACCCCAGGTCAGTATGTGTGAAATGTGATTTGGTGCAGAATTCAAGGTTCAGATAAAAGAACATGTTTAGATGATAGTGGGATCCTTAAGAAAAGTTAATGTTTGGTGTCTCTTTGATTGCTAATAGATCAGTTTCTTGTATTCTTGTTTGTAAATAAACGGAACATTTAGAGTCAAATTATCTGCATTCTGTGGAATTGCAGAGGGTTTTTATTGTTGTTTTTAAATATAGTTTGTTATTTCCCTTTGCAACGTCTCTTTTGTTTAAAAATCATAATTTTTGAATCCGTGGTTGTCAGGCAATTGAAGACGGCAATTTGGAAGAAATGGAAGAGGAAGTCCGGCTTAAAAAGCGAAAGAGACGAAGAAACGTGGATAAGGACTCTGGGAAGGAGGATGGAGAGAAAGCAAAGAAAAGAAGAGGCAGACCTCCTGCAGAGAAGTTGTCGCCCAATCCACCCAAACTGACAAAACAAATGAATGCCATCATTGATACTGTGATAAACTACAAGGACAGGTGAGCTTGGAGACAGTCTATCTCTATTACGTGTGCTCTCTCCCTCCCTGCTGATACCATTCTCTGCCTTTTATAACGACTTCGTATTTTTAGTCTTTAGAAAGACATGTTGACACTGTTTTCTGAAGAGTAATTCCTCTTAGGGTCTGATCCTGAAAGTCTCAAGCTTTGTAGAGTTTTTTTTAAGACCCATCTGATAGAAAGTTGTTGAAACACAATTTTAAAAAGTAAGAAAAAAGTAAGTGTAGAGCTTCTGCTTAGGAATTAAGTAATTCTGCTCAAGGTGTGTACTTAAGAACATGCAGCTTGAGCAGGGTTTTCCTTCAATTTCGTGAGCATGTGTTGAAATTAATCTTTTCAAAGACATGGCTACAGATTTATTAATTCAAGTTTACATGGGTATTACAATGAAAGACTGAAAGACTGCCCGAAATGTGTACAGCTCATAACATGAGCATTAGAGCTGCCAAAAGAAAAAATACAGAAATACTGGAACATCAGACATGGGAGCCTGTTTGTCAAGAAAACCCCATTTTCAGCATAAAAATATGCAAAATAGTTGGACTTCAGGGAAAAATACTCTTTCTAATCTGAAATATCATTTGAAGACTTCTCTTTTGCAGATTTTCAAACTGCAAATCACCTATGCTTCATGAGCAAGAAATTAAGAATTAGTTCATAATGTCTTTGAATCAGACTTGATTGCAAAAGTTGTATTTAAACGCAGTTTGTATCTGCCAAAAATCAGTAAAGCCACCTTGTGTGCTTATCCTTTCTTTGCTGTACATTGAATTACGTAGATCATATAGCACCTCTTATAAACTAAGTTAATACTAAATGCATTGAGAGAAAATCAAGAAATATTTGCATTAGGTGACCTGCATCTAGATGTAGCAATGTATTTTTTGCCTGTAAACAACTTTCAGTTGCTTACTTTAAATGGCAACTTCACTCTGCCCTTTTTTGCAGCTGCTGTTCTAGGTCTGCATCTGTTCTAGCTCAAGGGTAGTTTGGGTGGTACTTGGTGAAGCACACACTGATGTGATGTCTGAGTTTTTTTGGACATAACTGTTAAAAATGAACCATTCTGTGGTCTGTGGGCTCTTTATAGAGTACATCAAAAAATATCTTGTATTGCAACAGCATTCATATCAACAAACATGATGAGCAAGAACCTGACTACAATCTCAGTGTATTTAGCTTGCTGAATGACTCTCAGTTAACAGAATAGCTGAGAAGGGAGAAGTGTTTAAGTTTAGGTATTCCAGTTAGGACTGGAAGGAGGCATCTCTGAATTTTGGATCCTTGGCCTTGAGCCTTCTTTTGAAACACCAAGCACTTCTGATCAGGATATCTACTACTCACTTTTGAAAGAGCAAGTAAAGTTGCTTCCACTAGCCTTCAGTAGGGGATAGCTACTGATAGTAACTGATGGCTTCTGGGGAGGTTAAAGATTTTTACCTGATGTTTGTGCCCCCAGGAAGTTCCTATCTGATTTAAGTCAAAAAAAGTTAACAGCTGAGCTATTGTATAGTGATAAGGCATACTGTTTCCTCTCTCTGGAGCCCACATTTATGCAAGACAAAATTACTTCCAATTGAAAAAGTGTATGGACCTCTATTCTGTAAGGAATTAAAAATACGTCTTAAACTGAGCTCTTCAGTGCTGTAAGTTATAAGGAGGAGTTCCAAGTTTCTGCATTCTGATTTTTTTGTGAGAGAACATCAAACCATCTAATAGTATGAAAAAATAATATTACAAATTTAGGCATCAGAGAACTTTAAATATCTTAAAATATTTGGGGTTAACTTGCTCTAAAGTTCAATTAATATTTTCAGGATTTGCAGCTGTAGAATTAAGTGAGTTTTAGGAATTGGAACCCTTCAATTTTGTTGGGGGTTCAGTGTTTGTTCAGCTCTGGGCTTTTGTGAGTGTGAAGGCAATTGGGGCAAGTATAGAGGGACAGGTTAATTGGAAGAAAAGTAGGCCATGAGTTTCATCTGGGGAAAAAAATGGGTTTCATGTATTTAGTATTTGAATGTTTGAAATCATCTTTGTCTTTAGCTTAAATCAGTGCTAAAAGGTGCTCATCTTTTCTTTAAGATAAGTCCAGAGGGCTCATCTGAACTATGTAGAACTGATTGTGTCCCAAAAGGTGATCAGGTGATACCCATCCAAAATCTTACTGACTTAAGGCTGAGTTACTTTGTAAAAGCCAATTCTACAATCTTCAGTAAGTTTTGTGCAGATTAAAGTCCAGCACGAAAAAAAGTGAAAAGAATACATTACTAAGCTATTAAGTCTCTCCATGCTTTATCTCATGTTTTCCATTGCTTTTGAGAAGAGTTGCTTTTAAATACAGAACCACATTTCTGTTCTTATTAAAGCCTTTTTAAAAAAAAAAAGGTAAAATCCATGGTGCTCACAAAAATCTGAGATTCTAGTTGGCTGCTTTTCTGTGGTGACACTGTCTAATGTTGATGCAGGGAAGGATTCTTCAAGTGCTTTCGTAACTGTCTAGAACTTGACTTTAGTCGTAAATGTCTGGGGATAAATACCACCCTTTCCTCCCTTACTTAAAAAACATCCAAAAAAATTGTCTATGTCAAGGAAAGCTAAAGATTTTGGTAATACAAACAATGAGCACTAGTAATTAGTAAATGCATGGTCAAACTTAAATGTGAAGATCAAAACTAGTTTAAACAGACATATTAGCAGTATTTTAGGTAAATTTTTAGTGTGAATAAGTGCAACATATGATTCTCAAAAAAGGAATGCAGAGGTCATTATCCCAGTACCTGTAAACCTCAGATAAAGAACTCGATGCCAGAAAGTGGAAGTCAGTATTGAGGTCAATTTGCTCTTCCTCCATGTCCTCAGTGCAATTTCAACCATTTAATTTATATTTTTCTCTTTCATGCAGTACAGTTTAGCAATCCTCCAATATCCTTTTATTCCCATTGTGAATCCCAATGTGATGTTGATTTTAATGAAACATTCCATTGGCAATAAGTTTAATAGTTCTTTGAGAGCAATTTACAAGTAAAAGCTGATTTTCTTTGGGTATTTCTAGAGAGCTAGAGACACACTGAAGGAGAAAAAACTGCGGTGAGATTTGATTTGACTGACAGCCAGCATTCATTTCCTGAAATTACAGTGTCTAGGATGTGTCCCATATAATAAGGAAAGTAGTTTAAAAAGGAGAAAAAGGACAAAGATGGAGGACACTGAGAATATTGAGCTTGCACTGCTTCAGTGCCTTTGGTGTTAGAATTGTTGAGGTCTTTGACAAGTTGACCATACTTGATTTATGCAGTCTCTTTTGCGTTGGATTTCAGTATGGAGTGATGTGCTTCAAGATTTTCTTCATGTTGATAGGCATTTCTTTATTTTATTTTCATATTTATCTTTGTTAAACTGGAAACAGATAGCTGATACCTCAGTCTGAAGAACTGTGGAGTACATGCTCCAAATGATTAAATAGAAATTACTATTGAAGTCTTTTTAAACTGCACCTGTGGTCTCATTACTCAGCTTTCAGTATCAAACCATAAAACATGTAGTGGTTTTCAGATCCTTTTTCAGATTCAGATCCTTTTTTATTCTTCTACACTGCTTTGCTATAATAGGCTAAGCTGAATTAATGTAAGTTTCATCTATACTCATTTAAAATAGAGACTAGATCTGTAATGAAGCAAAAGTAGGAAAGAAAAGATGGTCAGAATCCTCTGACTTCTAGTCATCTGATCTAGTGAAAGATGTCTGTGCTCACCCACAGCAGAGAAGTTCAACTAGTTTATCTTCAAAGGTCTTTTCTGACCCAAACCATTCTATGATTCTACAATTTTGTTAAGCATTTTTAGGGTACCATAGGAACATTACAAGCTAGTATGAAAGAAAGATACAATGAGTAAGCTCATTAATCTGAGTGAAAATAAGTAAAAATACCTAGCTGAAGGCACTGTTTAAAAAGGTACTGATAAACTGGAAGGAAGGTCTTGGAGAATTGGTGTTGGCCTAGATCACAATATATTTATGATATATATTAAAAATGAGGAATGTCCTGGCCAGAAGTAAAACATCATAGCGGTGTGTTAATCACAGCAGACTGGACACAGTTATGTCTGGAGTAAAAGAAATGGCATGAAGTACAGTATCTCAGAGTGCATTATATGGTACCAAAAAATAAGAAATTCAGAAACATTTCTTCTGATTCAAGTGCCAGTTCAGATGGAACTGACAGAAGAAGAATTACCTGAGAAATTATTGATCAAAGCCAACTATGATCCATTAATATTGTCCAGACATAAGAAAACAGGAGCCTTATTGTGGCACTATTGCATATGTGGATATGGAAATACTCATTATGGGTGTATGTCATTATATGTGATACTGTTAAAACTTGTATATGGTACCTGAATGCTTTTCCATTCAAGAAAGATTCGTTAACACCAAGAAAAGTGTAAATAATTACTTCAGTGATAAGTAGCATGGGAAAGCTTCAAAAGAGGAAACAGCTTGGTTTGTATATCCAGTCTTGAGAGGGGAAGATGGTTGCTCTCACTTTCCCACACTTGGGAAAGAAGGGAAGCATAAATACAGGAAGTGTTGAAATATGTAAAAATATAAGATGGTGGTCACAAGGTCATATGACTGGAAGCATTTATTAATTCATACAAGTTGTTAATTAAGAGTTCTGTAATCTTTCCATATGGAATGGTGGGACAGAAATAACTAGATAGATTTGGCCTTTGTTCCTTGATTTAAAAAAGTTCTATATGATTATGTACAATAGCAAGACCCTGGATTCAGGGACTTGGAAACATGATTCCAGTTACACATTGATCCTGATTTTCCCAAGTAAAGCTTCACCTTGCAGACTCCATTTGCAATACATATTAATCTGAGATTTTGTTGCAATTACTTCTTAAACTAAGATTTAACTGCCATTACAGCCTGGTACTTTATTCTAACCTTGCAGTGTAAAACTTCTGTTTAGAAGAGAGCAAGTTGCACTGCATCAGTCCAACATTATTGTCACATGTTTTTCCAGTTCCTATGCTTTCAATTTTTCTTTCTTACCCTCCAAAATTGGGAATGTCCATAGAAATTAATATCATGGAATCATATGTTATGTATGTTATGTTTTCACAGCACAAAATCAAAGAACCACAGAATGGATCATTTTGGGTGGGACTCTACAGCAGGTCATCTGGTCCCTGCTCAGACAGGGTCATCCCAGGGCACATGACACAGGGCTGCTCCAGACATTTCTTGAATGTCTCCACTGAGAGAAACTCCACAGTCTCTGGGCCATCTGTTTCAGTGCATGGTCACCCACACAGTAAAGCAGTTCTTCCTTATGTTAAGGTGAAACTTTTCTGTGCATTGGTATCTACACATTCCCTCTCATCCTATTGCCTGGCACCACCAAATCAGTTTGGTACACAAAAAGTAGTTTGTATGTCTACTTAAAATGCTGTAACCTTTTGAAAGAAGGAAGGGTTTTACTGCTGATACCTTTTCTTTCATAATAAGGAAATTTTATGCCTCATTTTGAGCCCCAGCTGCTGATCTGCATCATACACATGCAGACTTAGTCCCCTAAACTATATTTTTTCTCTTGTGGTAGTTTTCCTCCTTATGGTTTATTTCAGAGGAAGACAAGCTGTAAGTGTAGCTTTCTTTTTGTGATTAATAAATAAAAGTAAAGTAGAGAAAATTAATTATACTTCATCCTGGCAGGAAGATTTAGGGAAATGCTTGTCTCTCTATAATTGGCACTAGTGAGGCCACACCTAAAATCCTGTGTTTTGGGCCCATCACTTTTAGAAGGAGACTGAAGTGACGGAGCGTGTCCAGGGAAGGGCAGCAAAGCTGGTGAAGAGTCTGGAGCACAAGTCCTGTGAGGAGCAATAGAGGAAGTTAGGGGGGTTTTAGCCTGGAGAAAAGGAGGCCTAGGGAACATGTTACTGCTTTCTTTCTACAACTGCTATCTGAGACAGGTTCAGCCTCTTCTACAGGGTGGCAAGTAACAGAACAAGAGGAAATGGCCTCAAGTTGCCCTAGAGGAGATTTCAACTGGATATTGGGAGAAATATGTTTCATTGAAACAGTGCTCAGTCATTGGACCCAGCTGCGTAGGGAAGTGGTAGAATCACTATCCTCAAGGTTTTGAGAAGGTGTGAGGATGTGGCACTTAGTGGTAGACTGGGTGCTGGCTTAATGATTGGACTGGATGATATTCTAGGTCTTCTCCAACATAAGTAATTCTATGATTCTGTCATTAATATCTTGCAATCTTTCAAATTCCTTACAAACCCACTGTTTTCTTCTGCCTTGAATTAGAATTTAATGTTTCCTGGGTACAAATTTGATACTACCACTAGTTTGCATTAACTTTGCATTAATATCAACAGCTGAATTCAAGAGTCCCAGGATGCTGATTGCTCTGTTCCTTACAGTGATTTCATTTGTCCCCTACCTGCCATCTGATCTATTCATAGATTAAAAGTAAGGACCTGCGTGGTGTAGCAGTTAACTTCACAAAATCTTCTCCTGGTATCACGTAGCTGTTGACCACGTTCAAATAAAGATAGAAAAAAATTGAAGGGTGGAGTTTTTGTGCCTTTTGCCTGCTTGGCAAGAGACTATCCCTGTCTGTAGTGCTCAGCATTTTGATGACGCAGCTCAGGGAAAGGGTATTTTCTCTGTATGTGAAATGGATTTTATTCATAGTCTTTTCAGCTGTTTTCTTAAGTTGCCAGTTTATAACTGTTTTAAAATGGAGAGTAACACAGCCATTACTGATCTAACTAGTAAATAATTATGCCAACTGGTACTCTAGGATATTCAAACACACAAATAATTTTTACTTACATCCAAGCTCAAGTTATGGAATACATAGCCATATGTCAAACCCAGGGATTACATATTTAACTATTTTTACCCACTTCCATTTCAATGGTGAGGACAGGTTTACCATGTATTGCTGTAGTCAGTTCCAAAAAAGGACCTTAAACACTAATGAATATTAATCATGTCCCTACATAGCTGGGTTACTGTTGGAAGTCACTATGTCAACTCTTGTAATTCTCCTCCCCCACACTTTTCTTTTAAATAGCATCTTTGTGAGTTGCATTTGATTTTAAAGTTGTAGTTTTCAAGCCTTGGTTCTGTTTGTGAGCGCTCTGACTTGGGCAAGCATGCAGGACTTTTCATTCTTGAAATTGAAGAAATTGAATTGAAATTGAATTTCATTATCTCTTAAAAGTTTGAAATTTACCAGAAATACAAGAACATATTGCAGTTTCAGCTTTATGGTTATCTCTCCTTTTAATGCCAAAGGAGAAAGAGTGTTGATAGTAGTATACTTCTAACAGGCCTGTGGCAGCTTTTTTCTGGCCAAATACTGCCAGGAAAAGCAAATAATAAAAAGGAGCCTCATACAAATGGATTCCTGCATTTCATTTCACCAAAGACGATACTGACTAAAAGGATGGAATTATATGCTTGTATGCATCTTGTAAGCGATTTGACAGAAATGAGAAACAATTGAAAACATTGCACACAAATATTTTTCTAGGCAAAAAACATTTTCTAAATAAGCAGTATTTCTTAATGCTGTTTTAACTTGTGCAGTATGCAAGTGTTTTTAATGTGACCACACATGGGACTAGCATTTTGAGCTGATGCAGTAGCAATGAACTGTCACAGTTCTTTCACAGTCAGGTCTTTTAATTTATTCTGGTCCTTCTTCTTTTCAGCACGTAGCCTGCTAGTTGCTAGGCAACCATAAGTGTTTTTTGTTTTTTTTTTACTGCACATGATTTTTATGTGGTAGTTGTTGTGGTTATTATTTTCTAATTACATAAGTGAGCAAAAGGATTAAAATCAGAGTTGCATTAATAATTACTGATTTTCGCCTACTGTATCCACAACACAGCAATTTGAGACTGTTAGAAAAGATCCCATTTGTTTATAGTATGGATGCACGTATACAATGGGTGTCCAAGATAGTATTTCTTTGTGAGAGTAGGTTCTATAAAAATGATGGAACAAAATAAGCTGTTATTGATCTGATTAAACAAAAATCAGGCTGTAGTTTTCTGTCATGCCCTTAATGCTTTTTCTTTCATGGCCATAAGTGATTTTCACTAATTAATTATTAGTTATTATTAATTAATTATAAATAAAGCTTGAGGGTTTTCTATGGCATTCTTAGCTTAATAGAATGTGTGAACAAATCATAGTTGGCTGGGTTTGCACTTGGAAAATAGAATATTGTTGTTTAATAATTTATGAGTTGTATTTTTAATATAAAATACCATATGAGGGTGGGTGTGTAAGAGAATGTGGATGTAAAAAGAGAAAAGAATACAGCCATGAGATTAAAAGCTATAATCATCAGAAACTACTTCAGTAGGACAAATAGGCTAAACATGTTTTAAAATTTGATCAGAATTAGTTTATTAGTGGCTGTTTCATTTTTACTGAAGTAATTCTGTTCAGTATTAGACTCTGAAGCACAGTTGAAGAAAGCCAGCATCAGTGGTTCAGTAATTTTACTCAAATAGGAATTTCTGTTAAGGCAGCTGAAATAAAACACAGCAGTGATAGTCCTTCTATATAGCTAATCCACACTCATAGTGTACCCCAGTGCAGGCAGGTAAATTACAGTGTGCTGTGTAATGGTGCAAGAGGATACTGCTTTGTTTTGTTTTGCTTTCCTCACAATCAGTGCCTTGCATGTATAAGGTGGGCACTGATCACTTAGGAATAGCTGAATTCTCCCTAGGCTTCTGTATAATGCTCCTAAGGAGTCTGAATGTTTTGCAGATACGGTACTTCTTTCAGAGTATTTTATGTTCATTTTATAAACAGGGAATAGAAACTTAAATTTTAAGATACTGTTTGGGCACCAGAGATCCAATTGCTGGTTTTCATTGTGTTGTATATGTTCAGAAGAAATTCCACTGATCTCAGTTGCAGTTGTTACTGCTCAACACTTCCCTCTGTGAACAAAAAAAAAAAAAAAAAAAATTAAAAAAAAATGCAGTCCTCAAATTTCGAATGAATAGAAACACACATTAATTCAGTCAGTTGTGTAGAATGTATATGTAATGCATTGCTTTTCCTTGTATTGCTCCCAGTTTCACTGTGAGGGCAGTCTGTGATGAAGACAGATTCTGTCATGTAGCATGACACAGACACACAGGTCAAGAACAAGGCTGATGCCTTTAAATACATTCTATAAACATTTGGACAGGGAAGTAAAAAGTAATGAATGTGTGAGTCCATATCAAAGGAGATGGCAGGTGCAGTGGCCAAAATTTCACAGTTATTTCCTGGCAGGAGAGAAATAAGTAAGACTTGGCCGTGATAGTTACCTGGCCATTGTATGCTTTTGTCTATTTCAGTAACACGGTTCTTCCCAAATAAATTAGATCTGTTGGGTGAAGTTGCTAGTAGCTGCTGCTGAGCCACCAGTGGTCTCTGTGGGTATCTGTCCCAATGGCTATAAGTTATGGGAGGAATACCTAGACTTCACTGTCCTCTCCTGGAATAGGCATTGTACCATATGCCCACTGCCTTGTCTCACCTGCAGCAACCACACCCAGGAGCACACTCAGGTGTGTGCCAGAACCTTGCTGAGACCCAGGAGGCAGCTTGGCAGCTACTGCTGAGCAGGCAAGGGCCGCTGCTGCTGCCGCTGCTGCTGTCGCTGCTGCTGTCGCTGCTGCTGTCGCTGCTGAGAGTCTGATGCAACTGTACAGGATGAGACAGAGGCTTTTGGTTTCTAGGTCTCTGTTGAACAAAAAAATAGTCTAGCTGCCTGTTGGTGTCAAAATTTCTGTAGAACAATGCTGATTAGCAGTCTGCAATTAGAGTATTTACATTATTGTCATCTGTGATGGAAGGAGCAGCATTGTCTCAGGACCAAACTGAGAAGAATAAAAAATTGTGGATTAGGTGAACACCAGATAAGAAACAAGGAAAATCTGTTTTTCCTTCTTATTAATTAATCTATCAGGTATATAAGAAAAATAGTACCTTCTCAAATTCTGATGTTACCTCAGGCATTAAGAAATGCATTCTGTATAGTAAGCATTCATTACTTCCATAAAGGGGAGAGCTGTTGCCAGCTTTATGCTTTTTATCATCCTTACTTTCCATTGCAGAATTGCTTCAGTTAACCTTCAGTTCAGTTTTAGTTTAATATCTGATAAGATCCTAAACCACTCTGAAGGGTGGTGCAAGAGAAAGCCCAGGGGAAAACCAGTACTTGGTAGCCTTCTTGCCCAACTCCTGTGGAATTTGATGTTCCTGAGATACTATCCGAAAATTCAGCTGAGAAAGCAGGGCCTTTCTGGAGTAGCTGGGAGAGAAGGAAGCATGTGAATGTGAACTGGGAAATGCTTGTGGATGCTGTGTATAGCTCTTCAGAGGACTGCTTTTTTCTGCTACTCTATGAAAGTTGCATGTACATGGGGGAAAAAACCCAACCAAAAACAGCACAAAACCAACTAAACCCATAAGTGTCATCAGCACATTTTCTTTCAAGGTGACTTGTAGTCATGTATTATTTGGAAAATGACAAATGAGAAGATTAAAAAAAAAGATCCTCAATACAAAAGTGTTATAATAGCTATTAAAAGAGGGTGACCAGACACATCTAAGTTATAGGCAATGTTCCGATAGTATAAAAGTTATGTAGAAAATCTGTCGCTTTATTTCAAATGAATGAAGAAGTACAAATGACAGTAGCGATTTTCAATATAGTTGGAATGATCTTCCCAGAAACCCAACAGTCATTAATAGAAGTTACTCGTTTTTTTGGTTGTAACATTGAGTTAGTGTAATAGCAATCAGCATATAGTATAATGGAAATCAGTATGGTTTGCTATAATGAAGAATTAATTACAAGACTAACTGTATAGTGATCAAGAAGAAGACAAACTTAAAGAGTTTGTCTTAAAGACAGAAGGGAGAATTGCTAAAAATTACTGAACAAGGAAACAATAAGAGTGTACTCAGCAAAAGACTGTGGAATTTAGATGCAAATCCTAAGTTTTCTTTCATAAGGCCTCTTCTACATATTCATCTCTAGTGATGATAGACGTCAATGACATCTTAGTGATATGTTAGGACAACAGTTTCAAATTTCAAATTGTAAGTTAATGATCTGTACCAAATTTAAAAATCAGGGTTCAGTTTATAATTCTTTGAAAGAAAAACCATGATTTTATTCCATTATTTTATTTTTTTTTCTCACTATTAGATAGCGTGTGTGTGTGTTTTGTGAGAAAGTTGTAATAATTCTTTTCCGTATGGCTTTATTTTTCTTAACAGTTCAGGACGGCAGCTAAGTGAAGTCTTCATTCAGCTCCCATCTAGGAAAGAACTACCAGAGTATTATGAATTGATTAGGAAACCAGTGGACTTCAAAAAGATAAAGGTAAGGAATGGAGGAATTTTGGAAGTGCAGGTTCCTCCATTTCTTTTTGTTTTACAGAAGTGTGACCATAACATTGTTTTTAAAATAACAATATTAATATTTCATGCCATCTGTATTGGTGGGTTAGACTTTAAACATTGTCACACAATTTGTTAGTAATTTTGTTTGGTGTATATTGCAGTGTATCACTGTAATTTCAAGGCCATATCCAACTATAGTAATGTGACAGGGATGACATCTCAGTGCCTTTTTTTGCAAAGACCTAATTGTGAATCTGTCAACAGATATGGTAAAAAACACACTGTTGACAAGGATTTCATAGTTCTAGGGGAATATACCTATACTTACGTTCAAAATCATAGAACCATAAAAATCCTGAATTAGAAGGGGTGGAAACATATCTTCACGTCCAACTCCTGGCCCTACCCAGGACCATCCCCAGGAATCACACTATGTGCCTGAGAGCATTGTCCAAAAGCTTCTTGAACTCTGTCAGGCTTGGTGCTGTGGCTGCTTCCCTGGGGAGCCTCTACCAGTGCCCAGCCACCCTCTGGGTGAAGAACCTTTTCCTGATATCCAGCCTAAACCTTCCTTAGCACAACTACAGGCCATTCCCTCAGGTCTTATCATTGGTCAATACAGAGAAGAGTTCAGTGCCTGCCCCTGCACTTCCCCTCATAAGGAAGTTGTAGACCACAATCAGGTCTCCCATAAGTCCCCTCTTCTCCAGGCTGAACAGACCAAATGATCTCAGCTGGCTCCTCATAGGGCTTCCCTTCTAGACCCTAGCCTCATGCCTTGGAAGAGCCCGGTCAGATCCAAACAGAGTTTGGTAGATGGGGTCTAGGCAGCATGTTACAGCTTGGGTGATGTCATAATTCTATATCTTTCACTTGTGTTAAAGTTACTGGGTTTCTTTCCTAGAAAGACAAAACTAGAATTCTTTTACCAAAAGAGCTCCATTTCTCTTGATTTTAACCCTTACAGTTCACAAAGAAATTGCTTAATTTTTGCTCTTTTATGTTGATGCATTTCTTGAATAATATGCTAACAGCATGGTTGAAGACATTCTATGTTTTAAAGAGATACTTATCTTGATGCTTAGGTAAAATTTTTTAAGAGAAAGCTTTTAGTGTGTTGAATCAAATATTAATTCATTTTCCTCTCTGCTGTTCTTCTTTCTTCACTGCCTGTCAATACTTGTCTTCATTTCCTCAACAAATGCAACAGGAAAGAATTCGCAACCATAAATATCGGAGTCTTGGGGATTTGGAAAAAGATGTCATGTTGCTGTGTCACAATGCACAGACATTCAACTTGGAGGGATCTCAGGTCTGAATGAGTTAATTTCTGTTAAACATACGGGTTTTCCCTATCTAACATTTTTAGTGCTTGTTGATTACTATTTTTGTATATAAACTCTCTGTTTCATTTCTTACTTTGAGTAGAGAAAAATGTCCACATTTTTAGAATCCAGAATTCACTGGACACTGCTGCAGTGTGTATTTTCAGAAAATTTGTTTTTAGCACTAATTCTGAGATCTGTGTGTACCTTAAAGCTGCAGTAAGACTGTTTGAATCTGTGGTGAAAAGCAGTGTGTGGAGTGATACATCAGTTTAGGTTTTCCACAGTGGATCACAGAAGTAGTAGATGTAACAGTACAGCTCTAGGACAGGATGTTGAGGAAATACATCATAGAGGGCTCTTCAGTTCTGCTAATGGAACATAAAAATTCAGGATTGTCCATCAGTAAAGATCTATGTAGCCTCTGAAGCATCTCTTTTTTAAATTTCTTTTATTATTGAAAGATGAGTCTCAGGTTTAGAAGGCAAACTCTTCTCTAACAGATGTTTAGCACACACAAATGGGCTCAAAATTCGGAGCAGTGTGCTGATGCAAAAGGAAGGATTCTGAAATTTGGATGGCAGATATGAAATATAAGATAGATAAGAAAGTCGTCTCACAATACAGTGAAACACAGTCTTGGATGATTTTTTTTAAAGATGAGATACAAAAGTGTGATGCAAACACAATATTCAGTTGACCAGAGACCCTGAAGACAGCTTCCCTAACATGAAAGAGATAAAGAAAGATCTTATTTGAAGGCTAAATAAAATTAAGCTGAATGATGATGTTGCCAATAATTAATGTTTTCTTAAAATTTCTAAACATTAATGATAACATTTAACTAAATTGGGGAGTTTACATAAGATTTTGAGAATTAAAAATTAGTGGGGAATTCATTATGAAGAATTGTTGGAGTCAGTTCATCATTTAGTGATTTATTTTGATCAAGAGACAGAAAAAATTATTTCTCTAATATGTACATAGGATTTTTTTTTACTGTCTTCAGTTACATGGAAGCAACTACAAATCAGCTGAAAATATTTTTTAAAGTAAATTAATTATGGTAGAATTCTTGGGACAAAACTTTGCTACATGTTCAGATGTAGATTTTCAGTTTACTGCTTTTTCATATAGCAGTAAAATGGCTCTAAGTATCTAATTATAACAAGAGAGAGGAAAAAAGTGAAGGAAAGTTAGTAACAAAAAGTATAAATGAGACTTCAGAAAATGGTAAAGGTCAGTAGAGGAGATAAAAAGAGGTAAAAAAAACCCAGTAGTGAAATGGGGAAAATAATGAAATTATCCACATCAGAATGACTCAACCTGCTTACAGAAAACTGGTGTCTTGTTAGGCAGAAATGGTAGAATTGAGAGGAGTAATACTGAGTGGATAGAAGTGTTGGTAGATATTGCTACTCTGTTTGGAAATAACTTAACATGTATCAGTGTTATAGTATTATTTTCTCTTCCAATGAACCAACATTAATATTACTTTTTATATCATGAGGGCCAAATAATGTGTATCTAAGGGGTTTTTTTTCTTTTTTTTTTCATGTAAAGTTCTCAGAGCATTCATTTTGATTTCCCCTGAGTTGCAGGACACTTCTGCAGTAGTCCTCCAGTTTTCCTGGCTTCCATGATACCTTGTGTTCTTTGTCGTAGTTCTGGTCTACATTTGCTCCGACATTACAATTCACTTCAGTAAATTAGATTATTTGTGTGTGCACTCAAAACAAAAGGGCTAATTCAGGTAGTTGTTTAAGCACTCAGTGAACTTCAAGTGTTCTCTTAGTGTGGTGCCTGCTGCTTTTCCTTGGTGTAAAGCAGTTTCATCTGAGATGGAACCATATTCAGGGTTTTCATGGATAGAATGACTTTATGTGTTTAGGCTTTTGTCCTCAATGAGGACAAAAAAACCTCAGTGTTTTAAAAAGCTTTTCAAGTTATAGTAGTCAAATGACACACAGATGCATACAGGGTTAAAGATGTTTGTATGTCTCTTCAAACAGAAGATTTCTCATGAATTCTGTAATTTGTTGTGAAGTTCTTTTGTTGTTGCTCCTCCCTTTTTGAAGGAAGTTCTACTGTCATTGTTGCTTGATTGTTTGAAACCTGTTGGAATTGGGTTTCTGTCAAAATAATAAAATTTCTATTTCCACAGCTATTTGTGAGGCAGCCACAGTGGGGTTTTTGTGTATCAAAATAGATAGGAATATTGCAAGTAATTCCACATAAAGAAGGTTAAAATAATTTTTGAAACCTCTGTATTTCATTAGAAAACTGTTTGAAAGTCTGGGTCACATTGATGCCCTAAATATATAGTGGCAAACATTAAAAAAATAAAATGTTGTACAGGTCTTTAATTCTTTTCCTCTTAGAAAAGTGTTTTTGTGAGTAAGAGCAGAAGGTTAGTTGAAAGAGCCATTCTTAAGAACAATTAATACACTAGGTTTATGTATATGAAAAATAAATAGTTCTCAAGAGGAACTTGGTAGGTTCTATCAATAGCTGATTTGAAAAGAAGTAGGTATAAGAAAAAGTCAATTATCATTTGACTTTAAGGAAGGAGGTTCTGGAGTCTCATAGCTCACTAATGTCATAAGATAGGAGAGCAGCCTTCTCAAAACATTCAGGATTATTTTTTATAGATAATAGATATATAAAAATTTTACCATGATTAAGAGCAGTCAAACATCTCAAAAAGCACAGAGGAACTCAGAGAATGGGGAGCAATCCACAGTGAAAGGCAGTTTTTCAAAAAAAACACTTAGTGGTCAAGTGAAAAAAGTAGGAATTGGTATTTCATGTTAAGTATTCTGAACAAACTTTTTTCTAATTCAGCTTGTTGAACCCACCAAGTATTAGAGCACTTGTATCACATTTAGGATACAGACGGCATAATGGCAGCCAAAAATCCTTCCATTATTTTTGTCACAAATACCTCGTGTCGCTTTATACAAGGAAGTGTGTCATTCAGCCATAGGAGTAGAATGACAGACAACCAAGGTAGATGATGATGATGATGATAAAATCAAATGCAGTTTGTGACTCTACACTCTTCTAGGAATGATTCTTAATCTTTTTAAGCTGAATTGTGCAGTGCTTGTCTTCTAACATTTTACCAAAAAAGCCACACAAGGTCATTTGTTCAGGTGATGACAAAGAATCTTATACTCAGCAACACAGCAAGATTTTTACTTTGTTAAATCTAAGAAATGTGTTACAAGCCAAAAGCAGTCACTTTTGAGAGTCCCCTCCTGCTGGAGGTTAAAGAGAAAATCCAATGTACCCAATGTATCCAGATACTCTGGATCCTAGAGAATGTTTGAGAGCACATGTTCAGTTCAGAGGAAGCCTCATTTTTTTTTTCAGTCTTTTTAAATCTGAGAGGAAGGAAGGGATGAGCTGCTTGGGATAAATTATTTTCCTATTATTTTCCTTGTAGCCTCTTTGAATTTCAGAAAAAAACTAAAGATAATTGAATGAGGGTTAGCCATTTGTCATTATTAACTATATTGTCAGATGATGACTCGTGTTTTAATTATGCTGCTTACTGCTGAAGTCTGTTCCTTTGGCAAGTTTTCAAGGGTGTTATGATCTGATGAAAATGCACAATAGTTCCTATGGTAGTAGAAATAATAAGAAAAACATTAACTAGACGTTTTAGATGTAATACCTTTTAAGAGTTGTTTCTTTGCAGCTCACCACTGACAAATTTCTTCATTTAGAGCATGAAGAGTGAATGCTGGCATTTCTTATACAATTCGTGCAACAGACATTATTGCTTGATATTTGAAAAGGCCATCTACTCTGTAGTCTTGCACTGGAAATTTAGGTCTATGCTGTGAATTTCTGATTCACAGCATTGACTTCATAGTTCTGACAGAGGTTTGTACCTGTACTGTAGATCTATGAGGATTCCATTGTTCTTCAGTCTGTGTTCAAAAGTGCACGACAGAAGATAGCCAAAGAAGAGGAAAGTGAGGATGAAAGCAATGATGATGAAGAAGAAGATGAGGAAGAAGAATCGGAATCAGAATGTGAGTCCCCAGCTAGATACTGCCAAGGAAATATATCAGGGGATGGAAGAGCAGGTTTTGCTGCTTTTGCATGGAGACTGATTATAAGGTTCTATTTTCTATTGGTAGAAGTAGTTTCTTACTACGGTTGTTTAGGTGTAACATTGTTTTGGTCTTTCAACTGGGTGTTCTGCCTTACTTCTATTTAAACTACTCCTAAGCAAGAAACAATTTGTAGAGGTGCTTTGTGGGCAACCATAATTGTTTATAAGCCCTTTGGAGCCCGTTCAGGCTGTTTGTAAATGGAAGTGCCTGGAAAGGCTGGAGACGGTCTTTATCGGCAAGTGGTCAACCTTCAAGCATGATGTGACATACAAAGTTCATCATATGGTTAAGAACCAGATGATGTTGAAAACACTCTTCAGTGTGACAAGGAATAAGTGAAACTCTGATTGTTTCAGAACGCTCATTAAGTCACTGTAGATTTGGAAACATGATGAAGTGGAGAAGGATGGATTCCTTCATTGCACTTTGTGCCATCCAGTACATCTATCCAAATTCCAGCTACCCCTTTTCTCTGGTTACAGAAGCTGTAGTGCTTGGCCCTGAGTTACCCTTCCAAGTGTATCACACACGTGTGCTAAGCATGGAGCTTCAGTAGATCATTTGGAAATGAGTGGATATTCTGGAATCAGAATAACATTTGCTTTAGAAATGTGTTAACTCAAAATTCACCAGTAACCTCCACACAGAATTTCTGTACTTTAAAATACCAAAAAAAAGTCTGTTTATACAAAGGCTAAATATTTCTATGGTAAGGAAGAAAATACTTTTAAATGTATATCTTTTCAAAGGACCGTGTGTATACCATACATTCTGAGAATCAAAAGAAAATGGATGTGGTCAGCTACATGTTAGTCTTTATAGTTTAATATATTAGTGTTATAACTATTAAAAACAAGAGAAATAAAAGCAAATACCTCTTGCTTTTTGTTCCACAGTCCATGTAAAGTCAGAGGGGAATGCCTTTTCAGGCTCCTACTAGAGGTGAATTTCTGTGAACAAGAGACAGCATTTAAAATTGATAAGTGACTGTTACAATAATGTACGCTGTTGAACATTTTGCAGCAAAATCAGTGAAAGTCAAAATCAAGTTGAATAAGAAGGATGAAAAAAGTCGGGAGAAAGGAAAAGGCAAGAAGAGGCAAAGCAGAGCAAAAGCCAAGCCTGTCGTGAGTGATGATGATAGTGATGAGGATCAAGATGAAAATGTAAGTTTTGTTCAGTGAGACTGTGGAAGTGGTTGCAGTGATTGCGTCTCTGCCCTGTCCTGCTTGCTGTCAGAATTCTCAACTATTCATGCTTAAGCACATATTTAACTTGTAGTGATCGTCCTGAGAGAATTGGGCGGGGTTGTTAACTGTACCTGAGTGTGTTTATGAGATCTGATCCCAGTGCTGGAAGACAAGAAGTCTAAGAAGTTTGGATCTTATTTCTTCGAGCTGTTCCTACATTCATTGAACCTTTAAGACTCATGGTCTGTTTGCTTTTGTCCACAGATTAAAAACTTACAGCTTGATTATTTTTTACCTTTGTTTTAGTGGGTGCTTCCTATTATTGCAACAAATGAAAATAGATGTCTTCCCGGTTGTATTTAAATGTCTGGATAGAAAGAAAGAGCTGGTGTTTCCTGACTCTCTGTCTTCCGTCTCTAAAGAAGTCTACAGCAATTAGATGAAATTTCATGAAAGAGAAATACTAGATAACACAGTACCTTTCTTCAGACTATCTTGATTTGTCACTTTAATTGTCGTATTTCTTCCTCATACTTCCTTTTATTTTTCCTTCTTTAACAAATTCCACAGAATAGCTGGAAAGAATTTCTGACTTGTCTTGTGTCTCTTACCTCTAGGACCAGTCGGAAGCAAGCGGAAGTGATGATGAGTGATCCATAGGGTTTATTTTCTTGGCAGAACTGACCCCTTCCCCTTCTCTTCTCTTTTCTCCTATTTTACACCCAGTGAATTCTTTTTGTCAAATAGACATTGGGTTGTTTCTATATTCTCATTCTCTATAAATTAGCTTTAGGATAGTGCCAGACAAACATATGATATCATGGTGTAAAAAAGGCAAAAAAATGTAACATATTGTGACCAAATGGGCCTCAAAAAACAACAAAGAAACCTTTTGAGGGAAAATGTGGGTTGATAGTATATTTCTATGGGTTGGTTTTGACTTGGTAATGGTTTGATTGTGCCTGGTTTTATCATTTGATAAGGTTTTTTTCAGTGGCATCAGAAAGGCAACAAAAAAAAGTCTTTTGTAGCATTGATAACCAGGAGAACTCATTAAAAGCCACTGGTTATTTTATTTTTCATCAGGCCGTTTTCAAATTTTTTATTTGTCCTGTATTGGTTTTTTACACTATGGTACATATATGCGACTTTGTTTAATAGCTTATAAATGTTCAGTAGTTAGCTTTCATACACCTTACCCCATATACAATTTTCCACTTTATGCTTGATGATCTTCAGAAAAAGCCTTTTTGAATTGTATCAAATTTATGTCTACTGTAAACTTTGCTTAACTTTTTTTTCTCTATTAAAGAAGTTGGTTTAAAAATGCTATTGAATATTGCAATCTATATAGTGTAACGTATGGCTTCTTTCATCAGACTGATCTTCTATGTTACCAATGTGGATTATCACCTTTTCCCTAAAGTGTACTTAATCTTTGCTTTCTTTGCACAATGTCTTTGGTTGCAAGTCATAAGCCTGAGGCAAATAAAATTCCAGTAATTTTGAAGAATGTGGTGTTGGTGTTTTCCTAATAAAGAGATGTGGCCTTGTGTTACAAGTTCCACAAAAATATTTTTATAATAGCAATGAGAGTGCAGGAGTATCTCCTGTAGAGAAGTCCACTTTGGTCCTTCCTCAGCGTAAAATTCAAATATCATAAAAGTATCTTCTGAGATGGAGAGAAGATATGCGATACGTGTTAAAGAATAATAAAATTGAAGTAGAAGACTGGTACCTTAAAATAAAAGCATAATTCATTACTTATTTACAATTGAAGTGATAAAGCAATAAAATATTTTTTTTTATTTTTCTTTCAGGAAATATATGTCCATATGCCTTAGTGGGCATGAATACAATTAGTTATGCAGGCAGTCAGACCGCCCAGAAGTCAGTTTATTTAAAGTCTTATCTTAAAGCATCATAGTGGTGATGCAACATGATGCAGTAATCTAAACGTTTGAACTATATATTTGCAGTTAACATTGCTAGTCTGCAAAATCAAGACTTAGATTTGAGCCTATCTTGTGTAAAAAATGTACAAGCTTAGAAACCTCTTTGTAAACAGAACATTTCTTTGTTATATGAACTTCTGAGAGTGTGTCTCCAATAAATCTCTTCATGCTGCCTTGCAGTATGTTAACTGTTTCAGATTTCTGTAGCTCACTTGAAGAGTAAGTAAGTTGGACTGGTGCCCATTTGATTATATTAGCCCTGCACTGAGAGAAGTCAGCTTTGCTTAGCTTCAACAATTTCAAACATCTTATTCCTTGTGTGAATTGAAAACCCAGTATTTCACAGAGAGATATCATTGATCTTAGAGGCTCACATTGATGCTACCAGTGTCTGAAGCAGCATGCAAAGAGCAAAGTCCTGGTAGTCACCAAGTGAGCCAACAATGTATGAGCCAACAGTGCGTTATTTTTGCAAAGAAGGTATCCTGGACTGTATTAGGGGGAGTGTTGCCAGCAGGTCCAGAGAGGAGATCCTTGCCTTCACCTCAGCACTGTTGAGATGTATCTGGAGTGCTTTGCCCAGTAGTGGACTGCGTCTGAAGAGAAGACATGGACATACTGGAGACTCAAGTCCAGGAAAGGGCCACTGACATAGTTAAAGGATTGGAGCAGATGACATACACAGGGAATCTGAGAAAGCTGGCACTGTTCAGCACGAAGAAGAGTGGGCTTAAAGGCATCTTATTGACATGAATTAGTATTGGGAAAGGGAAGGTTCATGGAAGGCAAAGCCAGGATATTTTCAGGGCAGGACCAAGAGGCAGTGGGCACACACTGAAATCACGGGCAGTGCCTATTAATATTGTGAAACTTCTGCTTTGAAGGTGACTGAGCCCTGGAACAAATTCCCCATAGAGCTTTAGTCTTCCTTGGAGATACTTAAAAGCCACCTCCAAGTGGCCCTACTTGAACAGCAGGATTCGACCAGATGACCTCCTGAGGTGCCTGCCTCTAGTCCTGTGATTCTATGATGCAGGATAATTTAGTTTTCAGTGACAGTTTCATAAGATCATACATTCCATAGAGAGATGGTTTTTTTTCCCTGCAAAATGAACCAAATCTAGTAACCTGTTACACCTGACAAAAAGCATGTGGCAGTAGGCTCCAGTCACTGCTGGCCTAGACTGGATTTAAAAACTGACAACTTGGATATAAAAGGCACAGTATCACATTACCCATCCCCATAGTCACTGATGACTTTGCAGTGACCCAGTTTCATTTATTTTTCAAGAACTCATTATTTGCAGATGAGCGTTTAGCTGGATAATAAAAATTAACTAAGAAGATGCAACATTTCTGTTGGAATTGAAAGTAGCTTTGATCAATAGGTCAATAACTAAGTTTGGTCAATAACTAAGTCATATGATGATACCAGTTTGCATGAAGAAATACAGTTGAATTCTTACTGCAGTTTCTTTTATCAGCTTTAAGTCATTTCAAAATATTTTTAATTTCCTCTCTGAGTTTCAGAAAACCCCCAGAAGACCTGCAAATATTTTTTTACATTAAAATAAAGTAGATTTAGGATGTAAGACATGCTTATGCCTCTACTGCAGTTGGCACTGTTATTTTGCTTAGGATTTTAATTCATTTCTACCAGAGTAGAATTTTAATTGCTATCTGGCTGTTTCTCTGTATGAATTTACTGTATTTTTCAAGATTAGTTGTTTTCCTGGCAATCTTAGTACATTACTATACAAAAAAAAAGGAAAAAAGGTACTGGGAAAATTGTTGTCATGTGTAACTTTCCTAATTGTTTACCAAAAAAAGGAGAAAATCTTTACTTAAGTTACAAATCTGTGTTTAAGGTGGAAATATTTTCTCCTTTACAGAATTCCCTATTTAGTACAAAGTGACAGGCAAAACACTTGAAATACCTTTTGGACTGTACCCAAAAAAGCTCAATGCTACAGTCCATACTGAGGAAACCTAGCTCTTTTCCTGCTGCAGTTTCAAAAATAGTGTAATAAAATTGGAAATGGTGTAGCTTGGGCTCTGATGAAGACAAGAAAAGTGAAGTAAATAAAAGATATTTTCTTGATGCATCGGTTTCTCCTGGGAAATAGGCAGCAGTTTAAGTGGGCCAGATGAAAAACATTTAACATCTTTTATACATTTCAGATGCTATTAATAATATTTCTTTTCCCCTCACATCTTCTGAAAGAAACAAAGAAAATACAGATTCTTCTCATCGTTGATATAAATGGCTTCCTCCTTAAATATGTCTGGTCCTGAGTGCAAAGTATTTCTCACTCCCTCAGCTCATGAATGAAGCTGACGACTCAATGATTGTGGAGGCATGAAGACACAGCAAATGCTGCCACAGCCTCTGTGCACACTGAGACAAAGGCAGAGCTGATGCAGTGGTAAGTCTCAGAGTTGTGTGCAGTTACTGAGTTGTTGATACGTGCTCAGTCCTGCCAACTATCTGAGCATTAATAGCTCTGTTAATAAAGGCTAATGTCACTTTTTCATGAATGCTTGATAGTCTAACCTGGAAAACAGAATACTAAAAACAGGACACAGAATATTTTAAAAAAAATAATTTTTTTAGAAAGGGATTTTTAGGCTGGTGTCTTGCTTTCCCCTCTGTTCATCTCCTGGAAAAACCTCTGAAATATTTAAAGTTCCTGCAGTTTTTGAGTAGGGACTTCAACTGTATGCTGAAACAAAGGTTCACAAAAGGAGCTAGCAAAAGTATTTTACATGGTTGTTTTGATCTTAAAGAAGAAGAGGAAGCAAGTTCAGGGTAGGCAAAGAGGCGAGTGATACAATTTTGACTCCTTTGCATTTGGCTTGTATATTATTTGAGGAGTCACTCATCCCTAATCTTTCTGTGCTGAAAAAAGGTGTAGAGGTAGGTGAGAAAAAAGCAATAAGTGTGAAACAATTAGCATTTACCTAATTTGGTTTTGATGGAACTGGACATTTCATTCACCAGGGACAGAACTTTAGGACTATGCAGCCATATGAGTGTTTAAACAGCAAGGACCATGTTTGCACAGGGGGTAACTTTGTTAATTATGTTGAAATGAAAATGCCAGGAAGGATTATCCAGAGGCAAGCTGCCTATTCTCTGTGAGGAAAGTCAGAAAGTATATTTTATTCAACAGTTATTTAAACATGATACAAAACAAAAGTTTGCTGGAAGTTGGTGCCTCGTTCTCTCTTATTTCCCCTTAACAACCAAGAGCTCAAGTGAGAGTAGGTTGATGCAGACACAGCAGTACTTTCTCATGTAGAAGTCATATTTGCTCTCCAGGTGTTAGTCCTTGTCTCTCCATTAGCTTGATGCGAAAGCTACAGTGTGGCAGTGTTTACCACATTTTTGACTTTATGTTCACACAGAGATGGGTATGTTGAAGAACATACTGAAGTCTGTGCCTTGATCAGACGCTGTTATGTATTCTCCTGTCTATTCTAAAGAGCTTTTATTTCAATCTGTGTGGTGTTTTTCCTTCCTTGTTATATTTGTGACCAAAGCAGACACAGTAAGAACAAAAATTTTATCCAATTAGATGGTGACAGCTTCTGTTTTCTCCCCCTGTATGCCAAGTTGCTGTCAAAAAGGCTGAATCACAACAAATTGCTGCATCGTGAAGTTACTCTATTTTCAGAGGGACAGGAAAACTTGTATTGTAGATTTATACACGCAACAAGGACCGTTTTCATAACTTCCAATTTAGGTAGCTGTTTTGCTGGGTTTGTTCTTGGTATTCAGTGTCATGTTTTCATGCACAATCCATTGTTGCAGTGACATATACTGATGTTTCATTGCATTTGTCGCTTTTGGTGACATAAAGGGTTTAAGTTACGTATTGCATCATCTGCCACCTACAAATACAAACTTAACGTCAGCTATTCTCATGCCAAGAGATGGAGATAAAATCAAGAGAGGACCCTCATACTAAGACATTAATTCATTGCAAGAGAAAGATAACTACTTATATGCCAGATGTAATTTTTTTTTTCTTCTCTGAAACAGATATGGCTTCTGGTAGAGGTGAATTAATATCCACTTGTATTATTTGTATTATGGTTTATACTCCATTTTGCAGTACTAGTATCTGTTATGTGCATTCTCCCCTTAGGCTTCCAGCATAGCTACTCTTCTCTCCATCACATTCCATTGGAATAAATTTTGTATGAACTTGAGTGCCTTACAGACTTAAAGAAGTCAGTGCTTAATTGTGCAGCATTACTTCCCATCTCCTTTCTCATTCTAACTTGAAATGAGAAGAAGGAGGAAAAAGGCATTGCCTGACAATTCACTTAGAATTTTGCTTTTTCTGAGACCAGAACACCTTGTTTCTATTAATGCAGTTGTCTGGTGGCATAATCCTAGGGACATGTCAGTGCTCCTGCACTTTTAGAAGTTTCTTTGAGTTATTCTTATGGTCAAAGAAGAAAGCAGTGAAGCTGAGCATATCAGACATTCTGCAGATGCACAAACGACGGTAAGTGTTCCATGTCAGTGCACTTAAACACTCAGAAGTAGTAAATAGGTACTTAAAACTGTGCAGTTAATTTCAACTACATAAGGGGCAGTCTAACCAAAACAAGAACATTTTACTTCTGCTTTAGAAAACCTTACTAGGCCAATTTCCACTGCTGTATCGCTTCACAGAATGTAACTTTTTGTTCAGTGTCTTCATGCCATCTTCTACTGTTTCTGTTTGATAATAAAGATTTAAATTGTAGATATTTTGAGTAATTACAGGAAAATGATTCATCCTGGAGGGTGGCCAATGTGATGCCCATCTTCAAGAAGGGTCAAAGAAAGGTTGGGGGAGCTACAGGCCTGCCAGTCTGACCTCAGTGCTGTGGAGGGTTATGGGGCAGATTGTTTTGAGTGCCATCACACAGCATGTACAGGACAACCAGGGGATCAGGCTCCATCAGCAGAGGTTTGTGATAGGCATGTCCAGCTTGTACAACTTGATCTCCTTCTTTGACAGGGAGTAGATAAAGGAAAGGCTGGGAAGGTCATCTGCCTGGACTTCAAAGACTTTGACAGTGACTCCCACAACATTCTCTGGGAGAAGCTGTCAGGCCATGGCTTGGACAGGTGTATTCTGTGTTGGGTAAAAACCTGGCTGTATGGGACCAGAGATTGGTGGTGCATGGAGATACATCCAGCTGGTGGCCAGTGACCAGTGATGTTCCCCAGGGCTCTGTACTGGGGCCAGTTCTGTTTTATGTTCTTCGTGGATGATCTGGATGAGGGGATTGAGTGACCCTCAGTCAGTTTGCAGATGACACCAAGCTGGGTGGGAGTGCTGATCTGCTGGAGGGCAGGAAGGCTCTGCAGAGGGATCTGGACAGGCTGGACCATGGGCCCAGGCCAGTGGTGTGAGGTTCAACAAGGCCCAGTGCTGGGTCCTGCCCTTGGGTCACAGCAAGCCCAGGCAGTGCCACAGGCTGGGGCAGAGTGGCTGCAAAGCTGCCACAGGAAAAGGCCCTGGGGGTGCTGGTGACAGCAGCTGAACAGGAGCCAGCAGTGCCCAGGTGGCCAAGAAGGAACTGGATGTGGCACTTGGTGCCATGGTCTAGTTGATAAGGAGGTGTTTGGTCAAGATCAGACTCTGTGATTTTAGAAGTCTCTTTTCCAACCTTAAAGATTCTATGATTCTGTTAATTTTTTCACCATTTCTAGGGAATCTAGAGGATGCGTAGATGCTGTTAGCAGGGTTCATACCTCCATAACAGAATCAAAGTACATTGCACTAGTGATTTCTCTGAGATGCATAGGTTAAACAAAACAAAACAATACAAAACAACAACAACAAAAAACCAAACAAAAACAAAACAAAAAAAAACAGAGAAAGAAAAATTAAGAGGGAGCTTGTCCTAAATCTGGTGAGTTGATTATTTCTACTTATGGGCAAAAAAAAAAAAAAGGCTATTACTGTCTCTTTTTAAAGACTCAATTCAAAGCATCCTCCCTGTTTCCAGAACATAAATGCCCAGTTCAGCTGACTTGAGACTCTGACACCAAGATGTAGGTTATGGGGAAAAGCGTGAATATATTACTCACAACCATTCAAGTGATGGATTTTTTCTTTCTGCCATGCAGTAATTCTGTCATTCTGACTACTTCTGGGGCTCATGCTCTTTGCCATTTCCAACTGTGCCATCTTGAAAGTCCTCACCCGAGACGCATTGCTGGAATGGTAAACATGAACCTTCAGTGCACTTTTTTTAACCTTAGTAATATGGAGAGTACAGAAACTCTGTAACCCTTCTGCAAAGGCTGCATCCACCACAGACATAAACATTTTCAGGAAGGTCACACATGTATTATCCTTCTGCTCACAGAAGGGCTGGAGTGTATGGAGCTCACATTTATCAATGCCACAGTTGTGGGCTTCTGGGTAAGGATCTGCAAACAATGCAGATGTCATTATGGGAGGCTGCTATAGACCATCCAGCCAGGATGATGATGCTGGTGAATTACTCTTTGAGGAGCTAAGAGACACCTCTTAATCAACTGGTTCTTATGGGGGATTTCAACTTGGCAGACATTAGCTGGGAATACCACATAGAAGGCACAAACAGGTCCGGAAGATGGGTAGAACTCCTGGATGAAAACTTCATGATACAAGTACTAGGAGGAAAGAGCTAGGAAAGGTGCTCTCCTTGATTAGTTGTTTGCCAAACAGAGAGGGTTGTGTTAGTTGAGATTGGTGGCTGTCCTTACCACAGCAACCATGAAGCAATCTGGCTTAAAATCTGTTGACAGAAGGAAAAGCACCAGCAAAACCTCAACTCTGGATGTGAGAGCAGACTTCAGGCTGCTCAGGGGATCAGTCAGTGAGGTATCCTAGAAAAATGCTCTGCGGGTGCTGGGGTCTGTCAGTGCTGGTCATGTTTTAACCACCATCTTCTAAGGGCATAGGAAGAGGCAATTCCCAAATGCCAGAAGTCAAGCAGGGGAGGCAGAAGACAGCTTGGCTGAGCAGGAATCTTCTTTGGGAGGTAGAGGCAAGAAAAGAGGGTGTAGGCTCAGCAGAAGTAATGTCAGGTGATGTGGGAGAATCACAGAGATGCTGCTCCCCACTGCAGGGAGAAAATTTGCCATGCTGAAGCTCAACTGGGGAGGAAGCTGGCCACGATTGAGGGTGACAATAAAAAGAGGGGTTTAAACGCATTAATAGCATAAGACAGTGGAGAAATAACATTGTCCTCTTAGAGGATGAGAACAGTCATCTCACAAACATGGATGTCACAACAAGGACATGGATATGGCAGAGATGTTTAATGCTTCCTTTACCTCTGTCCTCAATGCCAATGATGGATTAATGGTCCCAGGGCCCTGAGTTGGAGGACAGTGGCTGTGAGAATGATCAACTCCCAGTTCCTTGTAAATCTATTAGGCCTAATGAAATTCATCTGAGAAGACTCAAAAGAGCTGGCTGATTTCATTGTGATGTCTCTTACCTTTTTGGACAGTCTTGGGAATCCAGATAGGTCCCAGGTGACTGGAACCTGGCTGATGTCCCAGTTTTCCAGAAGAGCAAGAAGGATGAGCCTGGAAACTCCAGGCCTGGCAGTCTCACTTCAGTGACTGGCAAAATTATGAAGAATACTATTCTGGGAGGTACTGAAAAGCACCTGAAGGACAATGCAGTCATCGGTCACCGCCAACATAGGTTCATGATGGGAAAGTCCTTCTTGTCAGAATTAACCTAATTTTATGACAGACTAATCCACTTGATCAAGGGAAGCCAGTTGATGCAATCCTTTTGGATTTCAGTGAAGGTTTCAATACTGCCTCTCACAGGATCCTTCTGGACAAAATGTCCAGCACACAGCTGGGTAAACACATCAAGTACTGGGTGAGCAAGTGGCTGATGGATCAGGCACAAGGGGTTACAGTGAATGGGGTGGCATCAGGCTGGTGACCTGTCACTAGTGGGGGGCTCCTCCTTAGGCTCTGCACTCTTCAACAAGCTCATAAATTACTTGAATGCAGGGCTTCAAGGGACATTATCTAAGTTTCCAAATGATACAAAATTGGGAGGAGCTGTTGAATCCCTTGAAGGCAGGGTGGCCCTGCAGGTAGACCTCAATGAATTAGAGGGCTGAGAGATTACCAACCATACAAAGTTCAGCAAGGGAAAGTGCTGGATTCTGCATCTGGGATGGGACAGCAGACAGACTGGGGAATGAGATGCTGGAAAGCAGTGCCACAGAGAGGGACCAGTGGGTCCTGGTCGATGGCAAGTTGAACATGGTCAGCAGTGCCCTGGCAGCCAGGAGGGCCACCCATGTCCTGGGGGCATCAGGCCCAGCATGGCCAGCTGGGCAAGGGAGGGGATTGTCCTGCTGTGCTCTGCACTGGGGCAGCCTCACCTCCAGTGCTGGGGCAACTCTGGGTGCCAAAGTATAAGAGCGATACAAAACTATTGGGGAGTGTCCAAAGGAGGGCCACAAAGATGGTGAAGGGCCTTGAGGGGAAGCCCTATGGAGCAGCTGAGGTAATTTGGTTTGTTCAGCCTGGAGGAGACTGAGGTGAGACCTTACTGCGCTTAAAACTTTTTGTGAGGAGAAGAGGCAGGCACTGATCTCTCCTCTGTGGTGACCAGTGACAGGACCTGAGGGAATGGCCTGAAGCTGTGTCAAGGGAGGAACAGGCTTCCCAGGAAAGGGGTCACCAAGCCTGACAAAATTCAAGCAGCAATTGCACAATGCTCTCAGGCACATGGTGTGATTCTTGGGTTGAGTTGGACTTGATGATCTTTGTGGGTCTCTTCCAACCCAGCATATTCTGGAATATAGTCTTTGGAGTGAAAACGAATTCAAAGCAACTCCTCTAGGTGAACATGCTTCCCTGTCTGAGGCATGAGGATTAATAAAGGGTAAACTTACCTTTGGGTAAGCCCAGCTGTGTGAGTGGGCAGCTCATCCTCTTTCAGAGCTCAGGTGAGTGCAACCATCTCATCTCCACCTATCACATCCCTGCTGAATTCAGCAATAGCCTCACTGGCTGTTCTGCCTGTGTCACTATTCCTCAGATAAGAGTGCTGCCTCTTTCTTCCAGACTAGTTTTTTAATAGCTTAATGTCTATATAAAAGAGATTCCTGGCCCTTGGAAGCAGTCATAACCTCAGTGAGTAACAGACAGTCACAACTGCCTTCCTCAGTGCTTTCCAAGAGTTCCAGGAGAAGCCCATGTAATGCTTTCCCTTTCTATTGCTTGCTGCTGTAGATCTTTTAATGTAACTATGTGATCAATCAGAGTTACATCAGGTGAAATCACGGACACTATCCTGCAAAATAACAGAGGCACCATCTACACTGGTGGTAATGGTGTCTCTCATCTCTAGCCACCCCATCTTTCTAAAGTCCATCAAGTATTCAACTAGGGGTTGTTCAGCCTTTGGAGTCACTGAGCAAAAAGAAATCTCGAGTTATTTTTAAACTAAATGAGCTTGCACAGTAAAATGTTTTTAACTCATCCCGGAATTGCTTCTGTCCAGACACAGGATGAACAAATACTGTGTCCGATAGTGACAGCTTCATGAAAAGATAACTTTAAACTCAGAAAAATACCTATCATATAGAATTCACATTTATCTTTTCAAAAATAAGAGATTACTCATATGACACCACTTTGCACTTTGCTGCTCAAAAAGAGAGCAAACAGTGCTCTGTGAACTTGCTAAGAGAGTGTCTCCAGCACATCATGCATCATAACCTCCTATCATTCCTCTCAAACATGAGCCCCCACCTCAGTCTTATGGTATACTTTGGTGTAAAGCATGGGGATCCATCACACGAGAGGTCTGTTTTGACTCTAACAAGGTCTAACAGCATACCATGTGATATGATTACAGCAGTCTGTCTCGAAAAATGCTGCACAGATAAACATGAAAATTTTAAACCTTAGTGTTACAGAAATGTACAGAAATAGTCTTCTGTGAAAAGTGTAAACATTTCCAGGAGGGTCACACATATATTACCTTTTTGTGTGTTCACTGGTGGGGCTGTTTTTCCTCCTAGTTTTGCCTGAAAATACACTCTGTCTCACATAAATGTACCAATTGCCCAATTGCCTTCAGACAGCTTGAACACCTAAGTCAGTGCCAAGGTTTTCACTGGACTCAGTTGTATCACAGAATCAGAGTATTCTGAGTTGGAAGGGGCCCATAAGGATCATCAGTCCGACTCTGAAGTACATGGCCTCTACAGGGATCAAACCTGTGACCTTGGCATTATCAGCACCATGCTCAACCAACTGGCAGCCACCCATTAACTGTGTCCTAAATTATCCTTCTGTGCATGGGATTGATTTTTTCCTTTGAGATGTTAGATAGCAAGGACAAATTAACTTTCCTAAGGGCAAATCTGGGGAGACTTCTAAAGGAAAATGAAACTCAGCAAGTGAGGAATAAATAGAAAGTTTCAAAACTACCTATTTTCACAACCAACAAAGTAATTTTTGAGGTCTCTACTGAAGCATTCTGTGTCATAGAGCATCTCTTGCTCTATGACACAGAAATTAATTTCAGCCTCATGGCAGGCCTTACAAGCACACCTTTGGATGGCTACGAGGAGCCATGTTAGTCTGTGTAGCCTCTGAAAGCCACCTCTGGCCAACATGGTCTTTCCATTCTGCAAGGAGCTTCTTCATCACTGAAGACAGCACAGGGAAATTTGCTTTCTCAAGCAACTGCATTCAACCACATTGAGCAAGCTTTGCCAGGAGTGCTCCAGCCTGGGAGACAGGCTAATGCTAAATTAAATCCCTGACCCTATTTATGTAAGTCTGAATGCTTGCACAAATTATTGCAAATTGCAAACAGAATGTTTGTTGTGGGAGGTACAGAGCTGAACTTCCATCTTTTGCTTGTAAGTGATTGGATACCCATGAAAATATTTTGAAATCTGAGTGGGGAAAAAACACAGTTCCAGGCTGTAGGAATATATCACTCTTTATGCACTTTAGTCATGGATCTTTTTAGTGCATCTCAATCACTGACAAGTTTGCACTGAGGTGCAGAAATTCAATAGGAATTTGAGTTATGCTGTCAATACCTAATGTAAACAGTGAGCAGATGAAAAAATAGTAGTAATCCTTGTCTAAATAAATCCAGGCTCAACTTCTATTTCCTCCAGCTTCAGCCGAAGCTATCATTAAGCTACCAGGTTCAGATCTTATTATTGTTACTTGGAATCTTGTAGTCACCTGTTTTTATTTGTATTGAACAGTACTTCCTTCTAATTCACATCTACATGACTGCTCCTACTTTCATATGAATGTTATATATATAGTCCTTCACATTGCCTTTCTTCTGTGTCCTTTGCAGACTCATGCAACAGCTTTGGAAGGCAACTGTCTGTGGCAAGGATTAAAGTTTGGTTTGGGTTTGGGACTTAATGCTTTCCCAAGATGAGTGCTGTGCTCTTGCCAGCTCACATGCTTCAGGAGAGTTTTGCTGGATCCCAAAAATCCTGTCCAAAGTACCCCAAGGTTTAAAAACTAGTATTTCAAAGATATAGGAGAACTGGGAAAAATAATAGTCAATTAAAAAAAAAAAATAGAAAAACCACTCTCTCAGAATACTTACTGAAAGGCATTAAAAATCTATTAAAATTGAAAATTGGAAGAGGCCTTATGCAGTCAACATGAGCATGCAAACTATGACACAGGTGGAATCATTAAATAGAAAAGATAATTACCTTTTGCTTTAGAAAAACTTAATTGAAAGTTTTAAAAAGTTGTCTAGAAGTCTCCTTGCCCAATTGTTAGCTTTGATGTTTTGCTTATGTTTCACTGCTTTCCATGGAACAGAATAGAATAGAATAGAATAGAATAGAATAGAACAGAATAGAATAGAATAGAATATTTCAGCTGTGAGGGACCTAAAATGCTCATGTCACCCAACTACCTAAGCATTTCAGGGCTGATGAAAAATTAAAGCATATTGTTAAGGATGTCATCAAATGCTCCTTAAACAATTACAGGGTCAGTGCATCGACCATACCTTCTAGGAAGGCCATTCCAGGGTATCATTGTGGTAAAAAAAAATTCATCTCTTCTGTGAGATCTAAAAGACCAAGGGAGAGTACACCTCCCAAGAATCCTTGTACAGCACTGGTTTATCTCAAGCCTAATGGGAATGTCTGAATTATACCAAATGCAAACATTACCAAAGAATATTGATTTAAGCGACAAACAACAAACAAACAAACAATATCTTTAGGCATGTAAGTACTTTGCTTTTTTGGGGTTTCAATGAGAGAAATATGCTTTGCAATAGTATTTTCTTAGACAATCCATCAGCTTTTTGGGGTGATCCTGAGTCTAAGCACATACATAGCAAAGGAGCACATTTATGCCATTTCAGGACATTAGAAACCCAGATTTTGGCATGTTACAAAAAAACATTAAGAAAACATTTAAAAACTTAAAATGAGGTTGTATAAAACAAGAACTACTGCACAAGGATAGTATTTGATTAACAGCCATGAACTTCAGACACTTTGGGTTTTTTTCTCCTTGTAAATTAATGCAATTGGAACATACTACAGGCAGACGTTAAGTCATAATTTGAAGTCTCTGAGACACTCTTTGTTCCTGGAGCAACGGAATGAACCTTGAAGATCAGATGAAAGGTCGGGGAAGCTGGGAGCTGCAGGTGACAGAAGAGGAGGCTCTTGACAGGACTTGGTCATGGGACATGGCCAAGGTCATGCTTAGATACTGGCCCACAGGCCATGGAAGATCAATGGGTGCCATGGCCAGGCAGGGCTCACTGGTGACACAGCTCAAGCAAAGACCAAAACCAAGAGCCCCACTTCAGAGCAGCTTCCAGGGCAAGTGGAGATGATCTCTCTTTGCTGAGGCTTCAACACCTCAGGGTCTGGTTTACCAAACCTTTGGGTTTTGTTATTTTGTTTTTGGTTTTTTTTTCCTTTGAAAATAGAAACAAATTGTTCATATTCTTTTATCTTGTCCAGCACACCTGAGAAGATGCCGGCATGGCTTCTCTGTGTGAAGAACAAACCAAGAGCAAACCCTGGTGGATGCCCTCTCTCCCCACACTGTTCTGGCACAGGGTGGGGCAGTCTGAGGATGCATGCAGTTCTTGAGCTCCTGGCTGCTGTGAGACAATGAGGGAGGCACTGGTTTCCCAGAGCTCAGGGAGAACCCCACCTGGAATCAAATATTCATGATTTAGTTCTAGCACCGGGTAGCAAAAAGGAAAAGTCAACTCCAAGGTTGCCTTCTCTGTTTACACCTTCTGTGCTTTGTTGCTAACAAAATGTTTTGCTGGTACAGAATCTTTCATAATGTCTGTTTGAACCCTCTCACACACAGTGCCACCCTGGCTTTCTTAGGATGTTTATAATTAGAAGCCTAAAGTGAAGTGAGACAACAGAGCATAATAAACTAATCTGTACTACTGAATCTGGGTGCAAGAATTCTGTACCACTGAATTTCTGGAGAGCCCTATCCTGCACAATCAAGTGCAGGCCAGTGAATGTGCATAATTTGTACAGATGAAGTAGTACAGTGAGACACGGTCATGCATTCTCTGAACAAATCCCCACTATCAACAACCCACTATTTTGAGGTACACAAGTACCAGGTCCTTAAAAGCCAAGTTAGAAGGGCTGTTTTAAAACACCTGCTCCTCGGGAAGGCAGCTGTGTGTATCAACAGGCTGATTACTTCAATCCAAACTTTTACATCTCTGTGTGCAGATGAACTGTATGGATGAAAATGGCTGTTCAACAGGTAGGAAGAGAGTTTTCTTTAACCATCAGTTTTTAGAGTCTGCTTCCTTATTTGTATGAATATAGTGTCTGTTTCCAGGGAAATGAATCTTTAGCAGAAGCAAAAGCCCAAAGTTTCAACACTGGGAAGCAGGGAAGTGCTGAAGTCCCCAAGATGAGTGTATGGACAGAAATCACATTTAGGAGCTCTTTATTGGAATTTTTTCAGCTTGCATTAATCCTGGCTTGTTCCTGATTACTTTCTCTCCTCCTTCTGTTGCTTGTCCTTAAGTCCAGAAGGAAAAGGTTCTCCCATTACTGTCATCTTTTTCACTAGAAAGGCAGCAACAGCTGCCATAATGCAGAAGCCAACCTGTGAAATATATTTAATTCTTAACTCAATCAGTAACTTCAGATGATCATGACTTCTTATTGATTCAGTCTTCTTGCTTTTAACATAAAAAAGGTTCTTGTGTTCTTGTAGCATACAAAACACAAACCTTAATTTCCAAGAAACTCAAAGCCACCTTACTGTGTCAATACAAGAACTAAAAAACAATTTCTTTCCTTACTTGCAGGTCAAAACAAGCTGAAATATTCTATGACAGAATTCCAGATGGTGTTTGACCAAGGAATAGTGCAGCAAAGCTGACCATTGTAACCTACAGAGTTTTTAAATCTTGTAATGATACAGAAATCTGAAATCTCAGACAAGAAAGGGAAAGACAACCTTTTTCTGCTTCTTCTGTTTTTTTCAGCTCATAGTCTCTAATGCCTGTAAAAAGATAAAATCCCTGCAGACATCCCTGCCCAGAACCAGCAGCCTGCACATGGATGTGGGTCACCACCAGCCCTGGAGTCTCACCCCATGTGACTTGGTACAGTCTGCTGAATCCTGTGATGGGATCCCACTGTGTTCAGCAGGATCTTCATTCTGCCTGTGTCTTAATTAGCTGGCATAATACAGTTAGCTGACATTCAGATCTTGGAAGAGCCTGTTCAGGCTGAAAGAAGTTTCTTCCTGTCCAATTGACCTGGACTCTGGAAAGAAGTAGATCAGCTGTTTTCTTTTCTGGCTACAGCAAGTCATTCAAATAAAGTTCTTAGTTTGTGTCAGTGTTTCTGTCCCTTAGTGCCAACTAAAGCCTTTCTGAGAGGTCTGTAAGTTTTCTCCTGTATAAAGTTGGCTTTCTTGAATATTTATGCTTAGAGCTGTATACATAAACTAATTTAGAAAATAAATTAGGTCCATAAAAACTTGTTCTGTTAGGAGCCACAATAGTCCTGAATTTTCACTATGCATTTCTGCCCAAGCTTGGTCAGAGGGTTTGGTTTTCTATTTTTGTATGAGTTCAGCTGAATTGTTTAATCAGGCATTATATGCAGGTGTCTTTTTCTCTCTCTGTCTCTCTCTCCTTTTTTTCCTCTTAGGCTTTCTTGCAGCCTACCATTTCTTCTGCTCTGTCCTCTTCTCACAGTTTCCCATGAAGTAATTGGCTTTGGGAATTAACTAATTTAGTTTGGCATCTTTGGTCAGCATGGCAGCCTGGGGCCAAGCAGGCTTAGTGCTGAGCCTTTGGAGCATACACTGAACATCACCACCAGACTGTGACTCATTGAAAGTCACTGTTGTGTACAGGCCCCCTTGTTGGTCCTGCAAGGGGGAATTATACCTCAGATAGCCTCGCTTTTGCCATATCCCCATGTTTAGGCATTTTCATTCTTAGCACAGGTCTTAAAATTTTCTTTCTTTTCTTTGTAGTGGAACTGGCAGTGTCTGAAAGAGTGGAATTAAATGGCAGGAATATCCAGTCCATACTTCCTCCCTGGCACTTCAGCCAGCTTTTCTGTACCTATTCAATTCAGTTTAATAAAGAATTGCATTCCCATTGGGATTGAATATGATGGTTCAGTAACCTACATCATTGTGTTGAACTCCTGGTTTTTGTGCCCCATATGGCTTTCTCTAAGGAAGTTGCAGCTCTTTTCTGATGATGAAGACATGAAAGCTAGAGGAAGGAATTAAAGGAATTTCATCCTTAAGTAGTATTTTTGGTCAGTGGAATAAAGTGAAACTAAGATTTTCCCCTGTGTCAGTGTCCAACTGATTCCCTGTATGCAGAAGTGCCTCTTTCCTGGAGTCCAGTCCACATGCTTTATGGACGCCTTAATTGTTATAACTGCTCTGTATCTGTAATCTATTGTTCTTTCTAGTCTGCAGTCAACCTGATTTAATAAAACTTCTGGGTTTCTTGTGGAACGTGATCTCAGGAGAACCCTACAATGTCTCTATGGCAAAGTTAAGCCAAATAAATCCTAGAGTTGTTTGCAACACAGGTGACAAAGAGGTTCAGAAATGTAGCGGTTGCGAGGATTACAAGACTGGCATGAAAAGATAGAGATTCCTAGACTTTCCTTAGAGATCTCTAAGGAAAATGGATCACTGAATGTCATTCTGCAAGCCAATGAAGACCTTGGATGGTGATAAATGCAAAAGAGAGAGCCAACAGGGAGCAGTGGTTTGTGTAGATTACACAAGATGGTCCAAGAGCCTTTTCAAGAGCAGCATAACTGTCACTATAACAGCAAGTCAGAGCCTGACATGAGCCTGTGTCTGTAATGTAACAGACTATTCTCTCCAAGAGGAAGTGTTTTACCTACTGTGCTTTTGCAGCAATAAACACCATTTTCAAGACATTTCCAATGCAAGAATAAACAACACTGGTCTCCCCTACACAGATCAACAAGACATGGAGCAGAGGTGCTTGGCTGGACCTGATACTTACAAACCAGGGTGAACTGATCAGGAGTATGAAGATCAGAGATAAGACTGGTTGCAGGAACCATGAGATGGTGGAGATTAGAACCCTTAGAAGAGGGAATAAAGCAAAGATCAAGACCACCTTGGACTTCTTGAGAGCAAAATTTGTCCACAGATCTGCCTGGAAGAATTCCATGGGATATGGCCTTGGAGAGAGGAGGAGTCCAGGAAAGCTAGTGAATGTTTAAGGTTAATCTCCTCTGAGCTCAAAAATGGTCCATGCCAACAAGCAGAAACCAAGCAAAGAGGGCAGGGGATGAGCAAGGAGCTCCCCACTAGACACAGACATAAAAAGGAAGTGTACTGGAGGTGGAAGCAGGGACAGGTGTCAGGAGGACTGCAGAGGTGCTGTCGGGTGGTAGAAATTGTCAGGAAGGCCAAAGCTTATTTGGAAGTGAATATGGCAACACATGTGAACACCAACATGGAAGGTTTCCACAAGGACAGCAGCAGCAAAAGGAAGACCAGAGAAAACATGGCCCCATGCTCAAGTGGGCAGGCAGCCCTGTGACAAAGGACACAGGAGTAGCCAATGTCTTCTTCACCTTTCTGATTACTGAGCTTGCTCTCAGTGATCTCAGGGAACAGTGGGAAAATCCAGAGCAAGGTACATTTGGTCCCAGTGGAGGATGGTCAGGTCAGGGAATAGATATAGGTAAACTCTACCTACAGACTCCACAGCCCCGATGCAATGGACCCACAATGCTGGGGGTGCTGGCCTGTGTCCTTATAGGCTGCTTGCAACCAAAAGGGGTAAGGAGAGAGCTGTGAGGACTGGCAGGAAGCAAGGGTCTCTCCTGTCTTCAAGAAGGGGAAGGGGAATCTGAGGAACTAGAGCCTGTGAAGTCTCACCTCAGTCCCTGGAAAGGTGGTGAAGCAGCCAATCCTGGAAACCATTTCAGGGACATCTGCAAGAAAGCATCTGAAAGTAGCTGGTATGGACTTACAAAGTGGAAAATCTGCCCAACCAAGCTAATGGCCTTGCACAGCAAGGTGACTGGCTTGGGGTATGTATCATAGGAAAGAAAGACTGGGAAATAGTTACTCAGAACAATGGCCGGAAGAAAACTAGGTTCCTGCTGTGTGCAATAGATTCAAGAAATGTTTACTTAGCATAAATTTGGATGCCTGCTGGATAATTTTTACATTAACACTGACAGCTGCTTGCTATAGCAGATGAAAGTACAGTGCTGCTGCCCTCTTTGTGTTTCTTTCTTATCCTGGTACTGAGTCTCCATTAGCATTTCTGGAGGAGTAAATACGTTGATTGGGAAAATATGACTTTCTTTTAAATATTTGACATGCGCGTGTTATCAAGACATCAAGAGAAAAATGCAAAGATAAAGGAGATGCTGTTTGTCACTGTCTGCACCTTCAGACACCCACTACAAAAAATGTACTTTATTTTTAGGATGAACCATAATAGAGCTGACTGCCACCAAGTGACATCTCTTTTATGAGTGGACTATGTTCAGCAACTAATGTGAATTTTGCTGTTAGATTTGAGGAAATGTTCCTCACCTTTGACCATCTCCTTTTCTGCTTGGGTCACTCTCCCTGCCAAACAAAGGAAGGCAAAAACATGATTAAAAACTGCTAAATAAGCCAAAGATATCCAGAATGGGATCTGTCCTGCCTCTGTCTCTTAACAGAAGGCAGTATTAGGTATATTAGAAGAACATGCAAGAAAGGCTGTCACTAACAACTCAGCACAAAAGAGAAGCCTTTTTTTAGCATTCTCATGGAAATGGCACAATGATTTTTTTGATAGGAATTAGTCTTTGACAGCTTTTTATAGCAGGATGCCATGCTGCCACTATCTGTTATCCAGTCCTTCCATAATCCTCCAAGCCTACTGACAATAGGTTCCATATGGGTTTATCTGCATGAAACTATTTCCTAATATTAATATTAAATGCTTTTTCTTTACATTTGTTCTGTTCTACTATTATAAAGGCAAAATAAAGAAGGCATTTTCCCCAGACCAATCACTAATATTTTACCTTTGTATGGATCTCTCTTTTTCATCATGGATGAAATCCTGTCTAAAGAGAACTACTACAGTGACTTCTTTGAGCCAAACCCATGTATCTTTTCCCCTTGATTCTTGAGCTATTGACTTTCTCCTGTGAAAGAAACTTTGCTTAACACCCCAGTGCTCTGTCACTACTTTTGTTCTTCTGTTACAGTTACATCTGTCTTGAGCTACAGTGAGCAAAATCAAATGTTTTTTATAGACTGTACCATCACCATGGTTATCTGTATTATTTGCTTGGAATAGAAAAAGATGAGTGTGCCTGAGTGGGAGGTAAAAAAAGACTATCAGGTGAGATATATTAGGAAGTGTCTAAAAAGACTAATATTGCCAAGTTAAATTTTTGATTTTTAGTGGATTTCTATGTATTAAATTTATATGCACCCAAGCATGTGGAGGAACATTTTCTGTGATTTCTTTCAAAAGTTTGATCTGTGTAAAACCTGAGCAAGATTGGTGTTTCTGACAAGTTTCATTGGTACAGAAATTCAGTACTGATGCCCAAGTAATACTGGCATTTCTGGCTTAGTGATGGGCAACACCAAAGGTGTGAATGTTTCTCTGGAGCTGCAGGTGCCTCTCACTTTGGGCAGTTGTACCTCAGCTGCTCCAGGACTCATCATAGAAACAGGAATCAGCAAACCAGCAGCCTTTACCTGGAACTGACATGTTCAATGATGTTTTCAAGAGCTGCTTGGGGTTTTTTGCATGATGTTGCCTTTGTGTAGAAACACGTTCCTTGCAGGTATACCAAACTCCCAGGTGACTGGCACTTACCTTTCTCTCACCTGTGCTTTCATGATGAAGGACACCTGCCACAGGGAGAAGACAATAACTTGAAAAGTTTTGTCCTTGTAGGTGGTTTCAGTCCAATTAACAAAGTAGGCTTATTCTGGTGAATGTGCTTATCTTTGTGACACATCCAGGCAATCTAAGTAGGACAAGGAAACTGATGTACATCTCTGTTGCTGATTCTGAAGTGATACTTTAGGCATTACATGCTTACCTACTGCTGTCTATGCAAACAGTAACTATATCCTTGCCCTTAGCTGACACCAAAAAACCACTATTTGTGCTGTGACTAGCTTTAAGTCTTCGAAACAGACACAAAATTCATAGGAAGACCTAGGAAAATTTTTCTGCAATTTTTCCATGCAGCTCCTTCTCCCCTCTTAGACAGAGAACCACAGCCACAAAAGAAGCGAAGTTCAGTACACCTATGAGAGCATGACCATGTTACACAGTTTGGAGGACAGCCATGTTCTATGAGGCAGGGTTTTACTATGATACGTTGTGCTCCTTAAGCTAGAAGTTAAAATAAAAAAGGCAGTAGGAAGTATCTCCGTGTGTGCTACTTGAGAAGCCCCTGTCCTGTCTGATGTGTGTGATGCTCTCTTTGCTCTCATATTGACAGTCCAACAAGGAGGGGTCAGGAGCACAGTGTTTTAGGATTAGAAGGCTATGTGTTGTAGCAGGGACATTGGTAGGAAGGTTGTACGGTTGTCATTTTAAGTGTATGAAAGATACAGACCAGTAAAAGAGCAAACAGGCAGTGCAGGTTATGCAGTATTTTGGTAAAAACTGGATTAACTTCTGGCTGTAATATTGTCATACAAGTAGCAGAGTAAAAGTCTGAATAAAACAAAAAGAAAGCGATTGCCCAACATGTATTTTTATTTACAGCTTTGTCTCCTAGACTACTTCCTTTCTTGGGAATTTATCTCATACACTGCAATGTGTATGAATGTCGTGGTCATCTTAGACACAGATTCCTCTTGGAATCTTTTGTTTTGTTGATCAGATACAAAACAGTAATAGGTTGAGGTTTGCTGGTTGGTTTTTTGGTTGGTTGGTTGGTTGTTGTTGTTTTTGATTTAAGGGAAATGCCATTCCAAAGGGATTTCATCCTGTGCCGTGTAATACAGCTGTGTTTTTGTTACCTGCTTCTATTAAATCTTAAGTTCAAAATGCTCTTCTATGTGACTTGCAGTGAGCTCTTGCTTGATGCACTCCCTACAGTTCTGCCCGGCTATTCTGTGTGGAGTCTTGCAATTTTGAAGGCAATGAAAGCATTGCCTCCAGAAAAAAGAAAATCAATTATTGAGCAGGAGGTAGCAAGAAATAAAGAACCCACCATTTTTAATAGTTGATTTTGGAATTTAACCTTACCACTAATTGCAGCAGTGTTATAAGCAAAAAGGAATCCCATGTCAGTGAGCTTATAAATTCCATTTTGAATGAAACTTCAAGCAGCACCATTCCAGGGTAAAGGTGTATGATCTGAAATCATTAGATTGGATTCACTCCTGGAGTACAGTTCTGCTGAACCCTGCTGAGCAATGCTGGTATATGTAATAGCCTCACAGATACACAGTGCCTCATCTCTTGTCAGAGCAAGTTACACCCCAGACTTTAATTCACACTAGCCCAGCTGAAGTTTGGCACAGCTGTGCAACAGTCCTTGGCTGTTTCCCAGTCAATTCAACCAGACTGTCATTTATTTTGTCTCTGCAGCACAACATCATTGATTAAAACCCCAGTTTGTGGGGTAAACATCTAGTGATTTTGCCTTTAGAAAAATTGGTCTGCTGATGCATCTCCACCAGTTGAAATCTTTCCCTTCTGATGAGTGGAGGAGAGAAGCGAAATAAACTGTAATAGGACTAACATTCCTCAGAAAAAAACTATTAACATGTACAAGACAATTGTGAAGAAATAAAGTTCAACAAAACACAGCATTATCATAAGCCTCAAGTTTTATGCATTGCAAATAATTATATCTTTCCTTTTGTGCTAATCTAACAGCAGATAATTATTATTCTGTGCTAACAGGCAGCTGTATTAACATTCTCCCCAGTTATGTCCAGAGACATTCATAAAAACATGCTGAGTACGGAAAAGATTTGCAAATGTTCTGACTTAATTTTATCTCTTTAGTGTTGGAATCGCTTTTCAAATTCAGACAGGTAGACAGACCACTCCTGCTCTCATCAAGCTTAATGATAATTTGAACATTGATTTCAAAGGAAGAAGCACTGGACTCCCATTGAACACGAAATTTAAGATAAAAGTGGTGGTGAAGGAAGGCTCTCATTCCAACCTGCCAGTCTGTGTGGTGTGTATATGAATAGAAGGTAGGTTACATAACATGCTTGTCACTCAGGAGATACATACCCATTTTCTGGTTTGATTTCACACCCATCACCCATCCTTTACAACATTGTTTGATAATACATGAAAAATTCCTGGACCACATCCTCTGCTTATGTAGGAGATTTAAAACCTGTGACTTCCTAAGAACTGGTCTGTCATGGTGCTCTCAAGGTGAGGACACAGACTGTGATGTGTGCTGCACTACAGACAAATAAGCACTGTTGTCCTTACGAGGAACTTGCTGTATGACTTTTTAAATGCAGGATTAATTTTGTTGAAAGCAATACCACTTATCATAGAGTGACAGAATGGCTGAGGCTGGAAGGGACCTCTAGAGGTCTCCTGGTCCAGCCCCTACTCAGGCCGGACTACCTGGAGCTGGCTGCCCCAGTCTTTGTTCAGATGCTCTGCTGCCTTTAGGTGTTTATACTCACTGACAAGATGAAACCTTTAAGTGTGTGTTCTTCTCTGAACAGCTTCCTGTGGGGATCATGTATAATCCTTTTGTTGTTTTATATTTCTCAGCAAGAGAGTTCTAATACATACTGATATGGACCAAATAGATTAGAAAAAAAAACTGAAATGCTGTGGATTTGAACTTTGAACATTTCACATGCAGATGCTGTGGTACTGCAGTGTAAGTAAAAAGATTTATGGGATGTCTTTCACAGACAAATTCTGAAGTGCTACCATCTTTTATGAAGAATTAGCTCTCAATTTTGATTCTCTTACAGTAAGCTCAAAATAATCAAACTGATCAGTTCCTTACTTTTGCCATAGCAATTCTGTTTAAGAAGCAAAGCACTCATATAAGAGCCAAGACCTGATTTATGTGCTAATTGCAATTAGGACAAAGAAACAGGCACAATTTGAGAGCCCTGTCCTACCTTCAAACACATGAATGAAATTTTTGTTTGCTGTCAAGATACTGCTTCTTGGACACCTGTCTATGAGTGGGCTTGGAGATACTGCCCTTTCCAAGGGACTCTACTGAAGAAAAGACACTGCAAATTACATGGGGACTCTAGAGCAGCTTTCCAGAATGCTTAAGGCAGGTTGCTGTATCTCCATCCCACTCCTAGGATCCTAGGCATGGTGAATTTGCCTTGTACTTCGGTTCTCACAGCAGAGTGAATTGAGGCCAAGTGGTGTAAAGTGTTCCCATGATGTCTTTCCTGGCCTTTATCACTTCTGTCAGTCCCATGAGGCTCAATTGCCTGAAATGTTTAAGTGATGCAATCCTGGCAACACATCTACCTTGGCAAGCCACATCTCCAGTTGCTGGGAGCTCTCAAAGGTCCCTTTTTCAGGAACAGGTGTGCAGTTAATTAGTTGGAGGGATTTAAATACAGGATCAGACTTCATGAAAGGGGAAAGACCACAGGAGAGTCCCCAGGGTGGGTACAGCTTGCAAACAAAGCACAGGTGATTCAGCCCTTCAGGGCAACCGGTGCTGTGGTTTAACCCCTGGCGAGTGCAGATGGGCAGAGAACTGTTCCCAACGTTTTACTGTGCAGTTAGCTAATGCAAAGCAAAACTAAACTGGACAGATAAACCCTTCATTCTCAAGCCAAGCAGCTGTTGCATTAATCCAGCACTTGTTCCATCGTCCTGTCACACTCCTCCCAGCTCTCCCAGTCCATCTGTCCACCACTCACTCCAGTGTCCCCAAAGACTTAGTGGTTCTCAGGACCAAAGAGAGCACCAAAGGACACAGCACTTGGATGGCTCCCAGGCCTGCTCACCCAGGCCTGTAACATAAATGGTATTTCAGCAGAAAAGTTTACTGTTATGGGTGGGTGGTGTTCAAAGCATAGGCACAGGGACTCAAGAGTAAACAAAACCCTGATTTGCTAAAGCATGCAGGTAGTGCATCTTCAACACCAGACAGCAAGGTTGTAAGGAGCCTTTGAGACCCATGGGTCTATCCATGGAAATAGCTAATTATCATAAGAAGAAAGGAAGGGAGGCTTTTCCTGAAACAATAGTGGGACAGGGGACACATAAGCAGATAGCAAGTGCCATCTCTAGATGAGAGTGAAAGGTGGATCCTGGAATCACTGCTTCTAATTTTCAGCACTTAGCAATATTTCTTGTTTGTTGTCCCAGTTTGCCTGTCCAGCCTGTTTTGTTGTGTGGTTCGTGGCAGGATGCTGTCTGAAGCTCTCCTGCAGTTGTTGTCCATAAACATGGTATATTTCTGTCAGCTGCTGTCATGCTTTGTTCCCTGAGGTGATGGAATTGTGTTGTGAATTATGATATAAAAGTCTAATTTTTGCCCCAACTCTGTCATAAGGTACTATTTTTGCTGGCTAACCAGTGTCAATGTATGATGTAATGCCCTTGGCATGGTAACATTTTTTGCTACCATAGTTGAAAACTGCTGGATGGCCTTATTATATTACGAATTCTATGGAGACTACAATAACCATAATCTAAATTAAAATACAATACTTTCCTTCCTAAGTTATTAGACCCAGAGGGATTGAGTGAAGGACATTGGTGAGTACCTTAGGTAATCAACTAATATGTTTCAGTAACTGCTGTTTTGCAAGTGATATTCTATGTGTTTTCATCAATCTTTTCCCATTTGTGGCATAAGCTCCTGTATTTGTCTCCAAGCTCTCTTATGATATTATTGTGATAGGCAAGAAAGAAATTACAGTCATCTGTAGAGAATGTTGAAAAATGTTGAAGACCACAAATGGAAGGCAAAATTTAAAAATTTTAGATAAATTGACACAATTCAGTACCACTAAGATTTCTTCAGAATAACTTGCATCAAAGGCTAGAATCAATCCTATGTGTAGGTACAAAATATTGTAAATACCTATGTCGAATAAAGGTTCTTTTTTTCTTGTCAAATGTCATTTATATTCCAGCTTCTGTGTTCTTGTGCTATTGCTAACTAGCAGGTCTTTTTGCATTTCAGTTTAAATCAAATGAAAAATAAGTTACTTGGCCTCTAACACACATCAAAGAAGGAAGCAGAGTTGCTTCAATGGATATTCTATTCAAAAAGAAGAATGGATCCAGTTTCTAGAACTTATTCTGGGCGTGGGGCTGACACCTAGGTAAGCTTTCTCTTTGCTGTCACAAGAACCTGCAAACGACCTAATCAAAATAAAACGAAATCACATAAATTTCCCCTGCTCTCGTTAGCAGGGTTGCTTTGTTATGTTGTGAAAACAAAAAGGAGCAACAAAAACGTGTTACTGCTTTATTTTTCTGGTGTGAGGACACTGACAGGTCTGTCTGAGACCTGGTGCTGTGGCTGTAAGGCAAATTGCCACTGCTAGGTTTTGAAATCTCTACGGGAAACACTCTATCATCACCCTCCACTGGCAGCACGTTTCTCACTGATGCTGGAGAAGTGAGCCAAGGCTGAGCTCCTGCAGCGATTCAGGTGCGACTGCAGACCCCCAGGCAGCGAGCAGGGAACGTGTCCCCATCCCTGGCCGCCTTCCTGCCGGAGCAGCTCTGCTGCCAGCACTGCCCCTTCCCTTCTCTGTGTCTGCCTGTGGCACCCCCAGCCTGGCACACCTACTGCCTCACATACCAGGCAGAATAATGTTAATTATTTTTATCCAGGAATCCTCCTGGGGCATAAAATGATGCTTTGACATTGTGAAGATGAGGAAGCTATTTAAAATTCAGGCTGTAATCCCACAGTCCTTCCCTACCCACAGAAATCCCTGGGTTTAAACACACACAGTGTGTTGCATGGACTTAGTGTCCTGCCTCATATACAACTCAGCTTATGTTTAAACAGGATGAGTATGGAATATGTTTGATCTCCCCTGTTTACTCTCACTAGCCTCTGAAGTCAAAGACCTGCTTATGCAAGCAATCTGCAGGGAGCAAGAGGATGCTGAGGTATAGGCAGCTCCTGTAGCCCACTCAGTTTTTTGACAATAGGGTAGTTTCTATAACCCCTCGGATGCAGAATTTTTATATCCATCTCATGAACTCTGGTGCTGTGACAGCCATGGTTTCTGGGGAAAGCTAAAGCACAGCCAAGTCTGATATAGCTGTCTCTGCATCTAGACACGACTGACCTAATTATTCCAGGCGTTTGTGCATCTTGAAGCTCTGCTGGTCACAAGTGGTTAGTAACAGTGTGCAAAAGAAACTGGCTCCCTACCCCCTTTCTGGTTTTGCAGGCAGCTCTTACCAGGACACCTCTGCTGTGTCACTCTCTTCCTGAGCGTGCACCCTGGTCTGTGGCTTTGATACATACTGTCATTCTGTATTTTGGTGCTTTCTTATTGCATGGCTGCTTTTAGACTGCTTAGAAACACAGCATATCTTCTCCTCCATTTTAGTTTCACAGCCTTCTCCACTGTCTGCAGCTGTAGCTGTTAAAAGAACTGTGCTGTGAAAGCTATTCCCCTGAGCTGTGGGTATTTGAGAAAATGGTTTCTTCATTGAATAATGTATTTTTGCACATGGCAATACTGTTTGCATAAGGAACTCAGATGGAGGATGGTGAGCAACAGGCAGATGACCAATAAAACACATTTTGTACCAGGGAGTATGAGATCGAAGTTCAGTGTCTTCTTCTGATCCAGGAGATGGCTACAGAAATTCTGTGCTAAAATCACTAAGATATTGGTGGAGCTGGGACATGGAGACCCTCATGCTCTCTCTGTGACTAATGTCCTAACTATTTATGTGCTGCTGCTTGATGTGTAATTAAAGCTGCCACACAAAGTGGGTGGACTCATTGTGGAGAACCCCCCTGCAAGACCCCTGCCTCAAAACCTCAAAGAAAAGTAGACAAAGGTGTATGGAACATGAGTCCCTTGTCCTCTGTGGTTAGAAAGAAGCAAGACCTTCCCTCTCTGCTGCTCTGCTCACCCTTGAGCTTTGTGCTGTTTCCTCTACTTTTGCTACACAGGCTGCAAAATCAAACGGTTTTGATTGTTTGGAATGCTAAATTTAACTGTTACAAAAGGAAATGTTCAGGTTTGACTTAAATGGTAAGTGTAAATGATCAAGTGAAGAGTGGAGTAGTGGGACTTACTACCACGGTAAGGATGAGCAATTGCAGTGCCCATCCAGCAGTCTGACTACTCAGACTCCCTCTTCCCTGAACTCCACTGCTGAGCCACTCACCAACTGCCCCCATTCATCTTCCTTGCTGTTCTAGTCCGTGGAAATGTGCTAGCATCAGCTGCCCTTCCACAACATGCCCCTCCTCTAACCCTGTCTGGCTCTCATCTCTCAGTTTGCTGTGCTATTACTTTCAAAGCACTTTCAGATCTCATTTTTCTTCCTAGAAATGTTTATTGCTGGACTTCCTTACAGGTGAGCAAAATGAGGGATACAAGACAAGTCTGTCACCTGTTCACTCACTTTTAGAGTGAACCTCTCATGCACCTCCACGAGAAACAAGTGTGAGGCAGATATGCACCAAAGCTAGGAACCACATTTTTGCTTTTTGATCTTTTTTTATGATTGCTTTGTGATCAGTAACTGTTTTGTGATTTTATTTTTTGTTTTGTTGGTATCATTTCCTAACACCAACAGTTGCCTCACCTTTTATATGACTGACAGGATAAACATTCTTCTGGGAAAAAAATAAAAGCATCCACAGAGACATTTAGCTACCTGTTTCATGGATTTCACTCCTCTTTTTTTTCCCTCCAATTTGTTTTACTGTTTTTACTATCACTTCTTTCTCTCCCAACACACAGCACTTGTGACCACCCTCCCACATATCGCAGGTGCCAGCTTATCACCATGCCATGCCTGCAATCGTCTGAATCCTGAAGTGGCAATGCCCAAAACTGAGCAATTACAGGAGAATCTCAGGGGGCTGTTTATCTATGCAAATACTATGTTTCTGGCACACATGCTGCAGGGAAAGTATTGAATTCCTTGCCTAGGCTATGGTTCAAAACAAAACAAAAAACCACAGAAGTTTAAAATAACAGAATATCACCATCTTTACTTTATTTTTTTTTAATCTGCTGAAAAATGTGTTTGTCTAGGTCCTGACGTAAGTTTTGTCCCTGGACCCATCAGTATTATAGAAAACAAGCAGATACTTTTTTCTTCCCAATCAGTATATTTTCCTTTTCTTTGTTTAGGCATTTTGAACTGAAACTGAACTAAAATAATCTGAATATTGTCCTAGGAGATCATTAATAAATGGCATGGAGTCACTCTACATATGTCCCCTTCATTGTCCCGTACATGTGTCCCCTTCATTGTTCCCTTCTTCTTATCCTCTCTCTTCATTTCTTGTGTCCAAGAGGTAGATAGCTGCAAATGGAGATTTGCAAAGCAGTGAAGAGGATTGATTTTAATGGCAGATGCATGGCTAATCCCATGCAATGCTTTCAGATTTCAACCCCTACTTCATAGTCAGTGGCTGGAAAAGGCTGCAGAGTTTATCTGTGAGCTAATGCACTTCTGCTAAGCATTCCTTTTCAGCACAGTCATGTGGGCACTGTGCATGGTGGCCCAGGAGCACTGAGCATATCAGATGGGCTGCTGCAGCAGCTGCAGCATCACTGCAACCCTCTTCAAAGTGGTTTGGCTTGGCCTGGGGAAAGACCCCATCTCTGGGCTCCCAGGCTTTAGGGCTGGGATGGTGTGCACCCCAAGACTATGCGTGTCCATCAGTGCAGTAGTGCTTCCTTAACTAAACCATGGCTGCTATTAAAGAAAGATTTCTGGTGGGCCCCGCTGGTGTCCCAAGTACCTACATCAATCTGAGTCCTCAAAGAGCTCCTCTTTTGCCCACTACAGAGCTCTGCACTTGTGCTCCTTCCCCAGCACAGGCTGCAGCAAGCCTCCTGTGCAGCAGTCCATGCACCTGTTCAGCTTGTGGCCCCTCTGCTGCCACAGTTTTGGCAGCAGTGCCTCTAAATGGCACATGTACATCCCACTGTAACCTGCCCCTATTGCACTCCCTGTGTCAGTCAGAGCCCCTCTTAAAATGAGCTTTTGATGCATTTTCCTTGGAGGATATTAGCTGGCTGATGGGGAGTCCTCACTTAGCTGCATGTCCTGGCATGGTGATTAAAAGCTGCAAGGTAAAGTCACTGTTAATGGCAGAGCAGCAGGAGGGTAGTCTTGTAATGAAATTGGAGTTAAGTTTTCAAGTATGGCATTTAATTGTCACTAATAATGCCACTATTATGTCTATTGTACGGAGGGTTTTTTTCTGGTATAAGAAAGCAACAAACGGTATTAGCCTTTTGGTATACCATGGTATCCACATAAGCTGTGGGGATATTACAGTGTGCAGAAATCTTGCCTTTGCAGTCTGACTGGTGTGCAGGTGATGATGGATGCAAGCAGAAACTGGAGCTCCAGGAAGGGTGCCCAAATCCTAAGGAAAGGGTCAGAAGGGACCAAACAGCTGGGGAGGGTGGTCCCTTGTGCTGTCAAGGGACAGCCCTGCCTGCTTGCCTCTTCAGCAGCTGTGTCCCTCAGCTCCCAGGGCAGCAGTGAGGGCAGGGTGCTGTGGGGGCTGCTGAGATGGTGGCACTGCAGGCAGTGGGTGGGAATACAAACCTGTTTCTGGGTTAGAATTCCCAGGAACTCACAGCCTGCAAGGAAAGCCAGGTGAAATGAAATGCTCCCAAGGGCGACTGCAACAGCAGCTGGATCCCTGTCCCCAGGGTGGTGTCTCACCTCTTGCCAAGGGCAGAAGACCCTAGACTTGAACTTGTGAGCCTTCTTGCGGGGCCAGGAGTCCCAGGGTCCTCAGGAGCAAGTTGGACTCACCACCTGGTAACCTGCTGGGATGCACAGAGCCATCTGACAGAGCTCAAGCAGAAGAGAAAGCAGGAAAACCTGACATCTGCTTCCCACCCAGCTTCCAATGCTCAGATGCTTCTAACAGCATCAGTGCCCTTGAGGTTTCCATGTCCTCACTCAGATTTGTTTGAGCTCTCTAGAAGGCTCAGGGTTACTGCAGAAGAGGGATTACTCACAATCAGAAACAGCTGGCTCCCCCTTAGGACTTGTTTCCTTTGGATCTATGCTTAAATTATGCAATTTTTAGCATCTGCACCTTGTTTCCAGATGAAAGGAAGCGGCTACAAAGCTCTGATGGGTAGAGCACAGTTGAATCAGCTTCCCTGTGAAATGAAGTTCCACACACCTCAGAGATGATCCTGAAGGATTTTCCATGTCTTTTTTGCACATTTTTTCACAAGTGAGGGATGGTATGGTGCACAGACAAGCCCAGCTGCTATCACATCTTTATTTTTTAAGTAGATTTTGGTTGTCTTGTTGTATTTGGGTTTGTGTTTGATGTTCAGGTTTTTTGGCAGATGATTTGAGTTGTATGGATATATGAGAGACATTTCCCTTCCCTCAAATGCCCAGGTGATGGGAGGTTTTGTATGGATGAAGCACAAGATCTATGAGGTGCTACAGGCAGAATTACACAGACTGATTATCAGAAAAAAGGATAACTTGCAAATAGCCTTTATCACTTTAAAATATGTTTAAAAGCAGGGAAATGACCATGTCAGTGATTTCCAAAGTGCTCAGCAAAAGCCTCAGTATAATCTTGGAATGTTTTTTCCTGATTGTCGTCAGATGCTAATTAGGGAAACAAACGGGCATTCACCAAAGATGTCTGTATTTATTTCAGACTTGATTATGCTAACCTAGAAACAGGATCAGACAATAATCCAGAGGCTACTCTTTAGCTGGTTGTTCAGTCGGCAGTAGATAACCATGTTGCGTCACGTATTTTAAGATACAGTGATTCAGAACAATCAAGACAGGCTTGCTCTTTAGCCATTTCTGCTCTTCTTTGTGGAGAGATTTTACCTCTGAGTTCGGAGAAGAAATATAATCACTCACTGCGAGACAAGAAATTATTTTACAAGAACAAATGCTGGTTGCCATGGTTTCCAAGAGGGAGAAAATCCAAGGTCATTCACTGAAAATACTCCACAACAGTCAGCAGCAAGGATACTCCCTCACCCCGCCGAGTAACCCTCCCTTGTTTGTGGATACATTCCTCCCGTCTCCATTGGTATGCAGCTTCCTATTTAAGCCACAATAACACTGATAAGAACATGATGTGAAAAGCCTTTCCAGTATGTCTGGAAATAAACAGTCAAACCTGGATTTACAAGCCTGTGGGATTTCACAGTTTGCTGCTTTCTGGCTCCTTTGTGCATCTCCTGGAAAACCTGACCTACCTGCTGTGTTTGCCAACCAGAGACTTGCAGGTGAAACTAAATCACTCTCACCTGAATGAAAGGCCAAGAGTAGCCCCACATGGATGGGCTGGCATGGGGACAAGCAAATGGAAAACCACCAGAGATAGAACCCTGCATTTACAGTTGTGCTAGAAAAAAATGTCAAAAGCTACATTTCCTGGGATGCTCCTCTGGATCTGAAGTAAAAGAAAAAACATGTTTCTTTCAGTAACTGTGGTTTAAGGCACCATAACTGCTCCTGCATGTCACAACTACGTGCTGGTGACAGTAACAAAGATGGCTTCAAACAAGCAAAATCCAGCTCTGTGACCCTTCAGCATCCCAACCAAGATGTCAGAAGTTTCTCCTTAAATTGGAAGTGCCAGGACAAGTTAATTAATAGATAGTACTATTCAGCTGTTTGTTTGAAACAATTTTTCATTCTATCATGGATTTACAGGGGCAGGCAAAACTGAGCCTTTTGCTCATGTTTTTACAAATGCAAAATCTCTGTGTGCATTATGCCATGACAAACCACAGTTCACTAAACTTGACTCATGGAAAGTAAATGCAACCTTCTAAGGTGCATCCAGAGCCTTATTAGTGTAACAAGCATATTTCTTGCATGATGGGGGGTGGGTATGTGGTGCCTCAGTTAGCAGTGCCATAAAATCAGTGACTCTTGAGTACTTGCCAATTTCCATTTCTGTCAATTTAAAAACAACAGCAATGTGTTTGATTAGAAGTGACAAGGGAAATTGCTACATTTAAGTGATAGAAATAACATTTTGAAATGGACCATTGGCTGCACTTTGTGCACAAATGCAATTCAAATTGCCAAGCCACCATCTCAGCAACTGAGCAACTTGTGCAGGGGGAAATGTCTTTGTTATTAGAGCACTAGAGAGTGTATAGATGCCAATGCAACCAACTTTTACAGTGAGGTTTTTGGATCCAGATAGGAAAGAATTCTAGGAGTGGGACTAGAGCTTCTGCTGCTAGCTTGTTATTCAGATCAGAAAAGATCAACGAACAAATTAATTATAGAGAATGAGAAGCGGGGATGGAGATGCAAGGGCTGAATTTTACAATGGATTTAAGGACCTAAGCATTGTTCAAGTCCTACTTTTAGCATCTGAATTCCCAGCTATGTCCATAACCCTTCAGCACAGCTGTCTATGGAAAACAACCTCTATGGAAAACTTGTTACTCTCATAGCACCACAGTTTTGCCATAAAACTTCCCAAATGCACGGAGCTGCTTCTGAACTTTTGGTGTCCTTCCCCAGAGTAAACAGTTCTTTAATTCACTAACACTTTACTCCCCTTGGGTACTGAGATGTCTGAGCCTGACTCCCAGTCTTCAGAGGCTTTTATCAGAAGTACAAATAGAAATTCCACAACTGGTAAATAATTAGAAATGTTCCTCACCAGGTACTGGCAAGCAAGTCCGGGCACCCAATAGTGGTGACCCTGGCCTGGAAATCTGAACAACACCACTCTTGTTGGTCTACTTCTGACTCATTATCTGTCCTTGAAGGAATCATGTTGACCTTTTCGTGTCCTGATTTTCCCAGCTTTTAGATAACAATGATATGTTCCCACACTGAAGCTATCAGGTTAGAAAGTGCTTACAATTGTTTCTCTGTGAACCCTTTGGGAAAGACAGAGGGATCTCTCCTATAAGAGTTCAGATGCTGACCCCTCTTAATTTCCTCATGTAAGTGTCTTTAGATCTGTCTTGTCTATGTTTTCAGCCTCAGGTCTAAATTTTTGATTGGGTTTTGACCCAGTCATACCTCCAAATGTGCCATTTGGTCATGAAATCTGCTTTATATAGATATAGGTACTTCAATTGAGTGTAGGTACTCAAAATATTTGTACAGGACTTATTTTTTAAAAATAAAAAAGGAAAAAAATAGGAAAAAAAAAGGAAGGAAAAAGAAAAAAGAAAAAGGGAAAAGAAAAAGAAAATAAAAAGGAAAAAATAAAAAAGAAAAAAAAGAAAAACTGAAACTATAAATATATTTAAAATATTTTGCCAATGTATTTTTTGTTTTAATTACATTTCCTCTGCCTGTAGATGTGAAATACTTAAAAATATGCCCCTCTGTTTAAAACCTAACTATTCGATATAGAAGACTACTGTTCAGCAGTACCAGAGCATTCACATGACTTAGAAATCCTTAGAAACAAAAAACACAGTTTCAGGCTGTCTGTGTAATAAAAAACCAAACTATTTTGATCGTATATATAGAAATTACTATTTCAGCGTAAATGTTCCTTTCCAAACTTTAAAAAAAACCAAGTTTGATTTCCTTAAGGAGTTTGCAGGGAATCTCTGTTAGGCATTGTACTGATACCCGCTATGCCAGCAGGGCTGTAATTGCCTTCCCTCTCCTAGTACACATATCTAAGATGAAATTCCTGCAGTTTTCCCTTGCTACATTTCACATTTTCTGTCTGTTTTCTGCTCACTAAATCATAGCTTTTTCTATGTCAGGCTGTATCACAGTCTGACACAAGCTGAGCTGAGGAGGGGAGGGGCACATGTAGAGACCATTATCACAATGTAATGTTCTTACTTAATGTTTAAAATACCATTTAGGTTGTCACTGTCTTTCGCTTCCATATAGTTCCTATAGAAGTTCTGATTTCCAAAGTCTTGATTTTCTGGTTTTATTTCATGTTGTCTTTTTCACATATTTTGTTTTGATTGGGTTTTTTAAAATCCTTTTTAAAAGCTTTCCATCTCAGAACTTAACTTGCCTCTTGATTCAGTCTCTCTGGTGGAATTTTCTCATTTCAAAATTCCCCTTTCTCAGCATGTACATGTGTACAATCCATTGCACTTCCCATACCTTTCTCTCTGCATATTTTCTCATTTTATCTCCAACTTTTCGCTCTCCTTGTCCTCAAGGCCACTCTGTTCTCCCCTGCCTGCCCAGCAGCATCTCTCATCTTTCCTCTAAACCCCAGCCTCCCACCCACAACAAGAAGAAGGCCTGTAAGAAAACAAAAAAACAAATTTTCTGGAGATACATAGGTGTATACATACTTTTGGTATTTTCCATCTTCTGACTAATCATCATTTGCTTACTGTCTATACATGCTAATCTTCTTGTACAGGTTACAGCTGTTTGCCAGAATTGCTCTACTACCAAGAAAACAACCTTCAGTATGACAGTTAAGTGATTAAAACAAAATTTCTCCCACAGTTTCACAGTAAAAGTAACAGAATACATCTCCCAGCACAGCTTATGGGCATGAAATATATTCACTCTTTCCAGCCACCCTCTCATTATGAACTACAGAAACAAAAGTGCTTTACTTCATCCCACTAACTTACTGTTGTTCTCCATGATAGATTTGATGCTGTCATTTTTGCCCTTTACATTTTGGTCATTGGACACCAGTGTAAATTATGCCTCCTCTGATCCTACTTTTTCCCCCTGATGGTGGCTTGGGAGAGGAGTTTGCCCATGCATGTACACAATGCATATGTGTGGAAGATGGTTTGTCAATTTATCTATGTTGCATCTAAGAGTAAAATAAAAAGACAGGAGAGACCCGCTGGATCTGACAATTTTATTGTACTGATCATTCACTTATTCTTGTAGGGGAAGGCTGGCACAGTGCCATGAAACAGTCTTGAACTAAAAAATATCCTCTGATGTAATAAAAAGGGAAATGTGTTTTCAGTTCCTGCTTCCTGCATCAGAAAGACACATCATGTGGATCAAATCTAATTATATATAAAAATAAGGAAGGAGAAAAGAGCCAGGTATATCTGCTTTATGTCATCTTTATGTCCATAAAGGAAAAATTCCCCCATTTCTAATCAACAAGTCAATTCAGAGGAGGATATCATATTAATAAAATCATAAATCCCCAATATTAGTGTAATCTTTTCATATTTGTTTATCAACCAGACTTTTGTTCTAATGAACTTCAGCTGATTTTAGAGCCAGAAGACAAAATCCTTTTGTACTTCATACAGAAACATTTTGGGAGTACTGATAAGGAAAAAGATGAAACTACCTGGATATAAAGCATGACCAAAAGAAGAAGCCATCTGTAACCATCTTCTGTCACATCTCATGTGAATTGTGGCCTGGTGAAGAAGGGCTGTTTCTGTGATCCAGACCCTGAGAACTCCTGTAGTGGTATGGAAACATCATCTCTTTAGTTGACTTGATGATCTCATATCAGACCTGAAAATCTTATTCTATCATTTTATCCCAGATGGTGAGTTTCTGGGTTGTTTCCAAGATTCACTCTTTCTCTGTTATTTCAATCAACCACTGTTGTTTACTCTAGCAGCTGGTCCTTAAAAACTATCCTTCTTGCCCTGCTGGCCAAGAATACATGAGTTTCTGGGTCCAGAATCGAGGGGCACTGTGGAAAGATAAGGAAGTGAATCCTAATCACTGCTGCCTGGGAATGTCTGATGTGGGAACTTGGCTGTGCGTCCCAGTATTGAGTTAATTACTGTGAGGTGTAAAGAGCATCTGTAAAAGGCTAGAAGGTCAAGATGCTGTGAGAGAACATTGGCAGAAACAATAGGAGGAAGCTGTGGAGTGGTTAAGAGCTCTGGAAGACAAGAAAGGGAATGGAAAAAAATGTGGCTTAAACCTACATTAAAACATTATTTAAAACAGTGTTTTTATACTGTTTTTATACCTACAGATATGTGAAGCCTTCTGCAGGTGGTGCAGATCAGCAAAGCCCAGGAAGTCACTAGGGTTTCCCAAGCAGGAGGGTTTAACCCTGTTGTGGATGGATGCTCTGCCACTGACAATAAGTGAAAGAAAGGGTCAGGAGGCTGCCTAGGAGCTGTTTGGGAGCAGCTCTTTGGGTGATGTGAGGGTTTGACTCATCAGGGTTTTAGTGGGCTAGAGCTAGCAATGGTGGAGGTAGTAACCAGCACTCATCATCTGCCCAGTGTGGGCATTGCCAGAAGGGTGGGGCTCCCAGGGCTCCTGGGCTGCTCCTCTGAGATGGGCAGCTGGGGGGGCTGCAGCAGGGTCTCTGCAGAAGCCAGGGAAAGAGGCCTGCTCTCTGGTTCCCCTCTTTCCTCGTGTGTCCTTTATGCTGAATGTGCAAAGAAAGGCTGCTAAGAGCAGCCCTCTGGGTGCCTCACGGGAATCCCATCCCACCCCACTGCCACATTTCACTGCCCTGTGGCCTATTGCCTATGGGTACAAAGCAGAACTCATGGCCAGACAAACTCCTTTTGTCTCATCCTTCTACAGGCAGCTGTTTTTCTCTTGGCTTGCAAAGGACTTAAGCTGGAATTTATCCTCTGTAATAAAACAAGAAATGTGTCCACTTTGGCCTCTGTCCAGCATTTTGTCCAGGGGCAGTGAAGAGATCTGTGGTGGGTACAGCTGGAGGTCAGGCAGTGGGGATGGGGAGAAAGGCTTCTTATAAGACATTCATTGCACTGTATGCAACCCTCTCATGTCTTTCCTCTCTCTTTCATGCCCATATTTCTGGAAGGCCAATAACCATCTCATTGTTTCCATCTCTACAGCAATTCCATTATTTCTGTTGCTCTTTCTTTAGTACATAACTGAATCACAAGCAAGAAGTTATTTGGCCTTCTGTGCTCTCTTGGAAGAATTATTTGGTTAATGCTTCATCAGAAATAAAGACATTTGTCCTTGATTTTATACAGTTTAAGATTTTTCTCTGTCTGACCTGCTTTCTTCTGGAACAAAGCCTCAGCCTGAAATGCCGAACTGGAAGGACACAAAGACCTGATGCAAATGGAGATAGCATAAGTCTGGTGAAGCTGAAAACTAAACACAGACCCTGGTTGTCTGGGTGGCTACCCCGTCCTTCTTCTTGCAAATAATTAATGTGCCTCCTGTAATTTTTCTGTTTTTCAGCTGTCTTTATTCTGGCCAGTTCATAAGACAGTTGCCTGTCTCTGGGGGAAGCAATGATATGCACTCCTTGCTGACACTGTATGAAACTTCCTGTTTCAGACAGAAATCAGAGAGTAGGGTTATGTGACATCAATCTCACATCTACCTTTTTGCTGTCCATACTTTCTCTGCTCTGTCTGCAGCCTGCCACTCTCCACTAAACTGGATTACGTGGAGCTGACTAAGTGACTGTTCACCACCTCTCTTCCCTCAGATCACTAAGGTTTGAAATTACAAGAGGTTCTGTTAAGAGGGTGTATGATTCTTCAAGATGCTCCATCTTGGCTTGAAACCAAAAGCAAAGGGTGTTGAATAATTAGTGTTGGCCTGTATATCCCTGTGAGGCTAGAGAGACGGGGCTGAGTATGGAAAATACGTCACTCTGTATAAACATTAACAGCCTCCTCATATCTGTTGGAACAAGTTCACTGAGGTCATGGATTATCTCACAACATTTTCCTATTCCATACTGAAATTCTATTTAACAAAATATTAAATAAACATACATACAAGTGTGCTTCCAAGCCAAAAAATACATGATCTCCAGGTTGAGAAACTGGAGACCTGGGAAAGGAGAGCCTTTGTTCTTGGACCTTTCTTACTGTATCAAACAGATGATTTCTTCTACTCTCACTTGACAGGACTTCTTGTGAGATCTTTACTTATCTATATTTAAACGCTTTGTCTGTACTTCTTACTCTCATTGCTGTCTAGAAAATGAGATAAATTTTCAGGAAATCAATGTGCAATATCATTAACATCCTTGGCAAATGAGCCAGAAACTGACACTTGCTGGGTTGAATGTTGCTCTGAGACTGAGTGAAAATACCAAACACTCCCGTACATTTTTCATGGTTCGTGTAAACAAAGTTAGCACTTGCATCCATATTATCCAAAGCTAGCACTCACACCTGCCATTCCAGGTAAGCTTTCAATTAATATGGATGCCCTTTTACATTAAAATCTCAAAGGCAGCTCTCCAGGAAAGGGTCTGTTCCTACATTCAGGCTCCCTCCTAGTTACTGTAATGACTCTAGATTAAGATGTTATCAACCTGAAATGCCAACAATGTTGGCAAGCAGCCAATTTGGGATACATGAGTGAATTCGGATATGAATAAAACTGTTTAACTTAAAATCCCCCATGCTGGGAAGAGAGGGAAAACAAATAGCAAGCCTGCTGTGCAATAAATCCATTCCACTGAGTTACTGCACAGAGAGAACTGGGTGCATATTTATCATTTATCCTCTATGCATTAGGTCTGGTTTATTAATTTTTTTTTTCTGTGGCCTAATCTTCTCTTAGAAGCCCCCATTTTGTTCTGCTTCATTACTATTAATGAAATTTGATTCTTGCAGTGATTTGGAACAAAGCATAAAGCTACCAACATGACTGGAGGACAGGGACATGATATCAGTGGCTGGAATGATCGACTGGTTCCCACAGAGAGCCTGCAAAAAAGAAGCTCTGTCACTGCCCTCCAAGGTGGACGGGAGGGTTTGTCCCTCAAAAAGCCCTATCACTGTGCCCTGTGAATTCATACTGGCCTGTGTACCTACAATTGCAACACTGAAGTGAACTATGGTGAAATATCTCAGCACTGATTGTGCAAGGCAGATCCTATTGCCCCTAGGACAGCAACTCAGCACTCAGACAAAGTGTAACTCAGTTCCCCACACCAAAATGCCTTTGCTCCAGCACGATGTAGTAGTTATCCTTGGGAAGTGAAGAGGACTATTTTTTTCAGGGATTGATCTCAGTGAGCCTTTACCTTTAGCCAGGTCTAAAATCAGATGTTGTTCAAAAAACACTTAAGGATGAAAATGCAGCTAATCCTGTAATGAGCTTAACATGCCGCTCTTGCATCTTTTGCAGTTAGCAGTAAGCAAGAGGGCTTGTGATGTATAAATTATAATTTAATCGTTGCTTCAACAAAGAGCAGGTAATTTACTTTGTATGAAATATATATGCTTTTATGTCACCTTTTTTGTCTTACAATAAAGGCTGGAAGGCAAGGTTTGAGTTGGGCATTTAGAAATATCCACTCAGACTTCAGCATCAAATTCATCACTGACATCAGCATGTCACTCCTTGATTCTAGGGGGCTGCTGGTTTTGTGTGTAGTCTGACACGTGTCTGGTTCCAAACAGAGGTGCCCCAGCCTTCCCTGCTGCTGAACTCCTGGAAGCTGAGTGGACACTAGTGAGTGTGCATGGGTTTGGTGCAAGTCTTGCTAGACCCATGCCTGAGAACAGCTTTATCTGCATTAGGAGTAGAGGAGGAGGCAAAAACACAGCCTGCCAATTTGATGCAGCTGTGTTGTGTAGGCGTCTGATTTGCCTTTGTGCAGATGAATTATAGAGCCAAGGAATTTCCAGCTCTTGGCACAAGCTGTTGAAGCATGGATAAGCTTAGTATTTCTTTGCTTCCAGGAAGGACTATCCTTATGAACTGGAAAAATGCAATCTAGAGAGGAGTCCAAATACTGCCTCTGACTCACAGACTGGAACTGATTCTCCTTGAAAAAGAGGTAGAGAAGTCCTTTCAACACCAAACAATTAGCTCTCCTCCCAGAACAGTGCCCATTGCAGTTGACTAGTCTTTATGCCTTGGGCAGAAGAGGTGAAGTCTGCTTCACACTGATTTTCTGGTTCACCTGTGACTTGAATTGGCACAAATCCTTTCAAGCACCTTCAGTAAACTTGTGTTTTGCTAAATACTTGAGGGCAATGACTATCTCAAAGTAGAAACTTCATTAAAATCTACCTGTCAAAGACTACTTGTTTTGGATGAAGTCTGTTTCCTTTAGAATATACTGGCTCTCTGAAGCCTTCACAAAGTAAGACAGTGAAGCCTTCACATTCAGGGTCTCATATAGCGGAGGGAAAAGGCAGCTCAGTCTCACTTGTCATGATGTGTTCTGCCTAGCCTGGGCCATACTTCAGACAAAGAAAATATTAGAGTCAACTAAAACTGTAAGGGTTGTGGAAAAATAGCTGTGGACAAATACAGAAGAATTCAGCCAATCTTGGAACTTATTATCCTCAATTAGATCTATCTGCCTCACAGATTTGAGGATTATGTGTGAGGTCAAGTATGTGTTACCTGTGTTAATCTCTAGTTTGCAAAGGAAAAATGAATTGCAGCATACTTAGAGAACAAAATTTCTCTGGCACAATCACGTCAGCAGCAACTTCTACCTTGCTTGCTTTTTTTCCTTTTTTCTTTCCTTTCTTAGAGAGGCCTCATGTTGAATAGCATCTTCTGATGATGATGCAGATAAAGCAAAGATCCTTGTAGATTAAGTCAGAGGCTGAATTCCCAGGAAGTATTTAGATCTTGGATGACTAGGATGTTTTGTTGAACATGTTACACTAACACACTAATGCATGTTAACAATCCATTGAGTTCATAAAGTTTGAAAAAGCACTAACAAAGGACAGATAATGCAAGACAGGAAAAAAGGGAGCAATTTGTTTTCTCAATACAGTTGATAGATTCTTGGAAATTAAACATGACATACTTGCTGGAAGCCAAAATCTTCCATTGTCCTGCTGATCTCCCTCTCTGTTTGCTTTCTTTTCCCTATTACAAATGAAATGTTGGAGCAACTGGTATATTTAATACCTTACTGCTGTGTCACTGTTCTACTGAAATCCTGCAAGAGTTTCAATTTTTTTCTTTGCCTGCTTAGGATCAGGCAAAGAATTCATGTGGAAGCTGGGATATAAGGGAAGCAGAAAAAAAATGCACTTATCAGAACCGCTCAATAAGGACAGAAGCAATGCCCAAGTCCTTCTCTTTCACACAAGTCTACTGAAGCCTTCATGGGAGCATCCTTAGGGAAGGGAATCAGGAAGGGATTGGTTCTGTACTACATAGCTTTGGTCCATATCAGGATGAAAATTAATTTAGCAATAGTGCTTAGGACAGCTGATTGGCTTACAGATGCCTTCTCCCTTCCATTCTGTTACTTAAGGCTGCAACTGTTACCCATTTGGAGACTTAAGTTGTTAGATAGTCATCAGGTGGAGTTTGCCAAGAAAATTCCCCTCTTCTAATGGAAGTGTTGACTGTGAAGCAATTGCGGAGTTAGTTTTTGTTTTGTTGTTTGTTTGTTAGTTTTTTTGTGTGTGTGGTTGTTTTCACCAGAAACGGGGAAGAGTTCAAATTAAACAGATTCAGAATTGAGAATTTGCTTAACTAGATGGAGATAATGATTGAGTTAGAAATGTTACCCTAAAACAACTCAGTTATTTTTATTCAAAAATCTAGCTGCATTGTGAAATAGAGCGAGTTGTCCCATTCTATCTGAAGAAATAAAACATACATAGACTTAGACTACTTTAGGCCCTCAGCTTGTTCTGAGAGTGTTTAGTGATAAACAGTTTTATTGAAAACTACTTTGTACTTAGCAAGTACAAAGGTTGCAAGCTGCTTTTTTATGTCATGTGCATTTAACTATTGCTCCATGACTCCACATTGGTGAATAGAAGTCCATCCTGTTCTTTCCCAAACTTTTGTATTTGATGCCTTTGTGTAAAACTTCTGAAAAAGGCTGCATGCTTCAGAGGCAGGACCCACAGCTGCCTGATTGTGGGGCAGCATTTTAGGAGCCAGCACTTTGCAGGTGACCTTCAAAGGTGTAACATTTGTAACTATTTGCTGGTCTACATTCCCTTCTTTAAGGCAGCTGGCTGTGGCATCCCACCCTTAAGGGGAAGGAACACAAGGAACAACAAAAATCAGAGGGTCCACCAAAACCCACAAACTTCCTCAATAAATTAAACACTGGGAAGGGACATTGGTATGTTAGTTTCTAACCTATATAAGCACAGGCCAGTGAGGGGGGGAGGGAGGGAAGGAAGGAAGGAAGGGAGGAAGGATTCAGCAGTCCTGGTGGCTCCAGCATTGATCCAGCTGTGGCTTGTCCAGGCTCCTGGAGGCATCACCTAGGCTTGTTGGAGGTACCTTTTTATAGACAGGTTTTCCCCACCCTGGAGCTAAGTTTCTTGCTCTATGCAAATAAGTCATCATGCGCAGTTCATTCTTTCAGACCTTTCTGAAATTCTTGATTCTCCCCTTTCCCAATTCTCTGTCTCATTCCTGCACTTGAGTTGTACCTGTACCTCTGCTTATCTGTAGGAGCCATAACAAGGATGTTTGTTCCAGAAATGTGCTGCCCTACCTCCACGTGGCCCCTTCTCCAGCCACATATTGTTCTTTCTTGAACTTTGTTATTAACAACAGTTCTTGGCTGGCTCCACCATCTATCAATGTTTGAGATAGACACATTGGTATCCTTATCTTCTAGGCTTCTGCTGGAACCAAACCTCTGTTTATTCCTTGCTTTATTTCCTTCTTATTGATTATTTAAGACCATACACATAACAGGAATAAGTGAAGAGCTAAACTAGGCACCTAGTTGAACTGCAGTCTAATCCCATCTGCCTTGCTGGAGGCTTCCAGTGCATTTGGGTGAGATCAGGGAAGAGGATTCAACAGAATTGCATCCCAGTCCTATGGCTGTACAATGCAGTCCTTCCTTTCTACTGTCTAGACCTCCCCTGGTTACCTACTTGGGTCTGAGAGCTTTGACTTAAACATTCTTAGAACATTGGCAAGGGAACACTCTGGGGGGTTGTTTGAACGGCTGTTCACAAAACTTGACAGAAGACTTTCTCTATGACACAGTATACAAACCAGTGAATCAAGACCTTTGCATCCCTTATCCTTTCCACAAATCATCCCATGTCCCCTCTTCCCTTTGCACCCTTGGTAAATTAAACTCTTAGATTCTTTGTCATAATTCAAGTGGTTACTCGTTAGTAGGTTATAAATTCCTGCTAAGCATCCCTGCTCAAATACATTAATATACATGTTGATATACACAGGCAGCAGATGCTAAACTTCTATTTTCACTTCATGAACCTCTGTCTGGAAATACAATGCAAAACATTCAGGGCAATAAAACCATGCCTCCAGTGTGGAGCAACCACAAATCTGGTAAAATCAAACTAGATGGAACTGCTCTTCTTCTGATGCTATTTTAGTATGCTGTTTTCTTCAGCTACTAAACTATGTACAGGAGTAGATTATTTCTTTGAATGATGACCATTAACACAGAAGACTATTTGTCCTTCTCTGAGAAGGGACTCAGTGCTTATGGTCAAGTTTTCCACTTTTCCCTGCAATTACCAAAAATAGTGATAAAATAGCACAGTTCTCTATCTATGAGATAGAGAACTCTATTCTCTAGTTATTGAGTGAATGATGAAGGGCATACACACTACATCTGGCTTAAAAGTATGGTCAGATTACCATGTTATGTGGGAATTGGTAGAAGACATGGGTGCTAACTGAAGTTAATGAAGTTATAGCACAGTGATTAAACTATGAAAACTATGGCAATAAGGGAATGGCTCTATCTTTAGCAGGGAGTAACATGCAACATAAATTGTGTGCATGCCACTAGTCAAATATTTAGAGTCCCTACAGAGAGAGGACCAGCATATCATGTTCTTTCTTTTTCTGGCAGAAAGCAATGAGTCCATGCAAAACAACACCTGTGCAAGTGAAATAAGCACCAGCATTTCACATAAATCTATGTCTGAGATCTTCCTTTTGTTCACTGAGCTAGTGGGGGTGTAAAAGAGTATAAAGAAGCACAGTTAAAAGGTCAGTACACAACAGAAGCTGCTGTAGGGCCTGAATCTGTCAAGGTCTGTGCAAACAGCCATAGAGCTTTGGAGAAGGAGCTATCATGAGAAAGGTCTCCCAAGCCTTTTGGGTGACCTTTCTGTTTTCTGTGGATTTGCTTCTCAATATTACGTGGAGGAAGTATGTTTTAATCACTTATAAAGTCATGGATCTGATGCTTCTTAGACAAGGCATAGAAACATGTTTTCTGCTACCACTCACATACTTCAACTCATATAATCCTCACTGAATTAATCAGGTGTAAATTGCATAAATTGTACAGCAGTTTCTGTGCATGTTGTTTGATTCATTCCATGGTTTACCACTCCAAGCATTTATTCAGACCTTCTGAATGCTTCATAAGATTATCTTTCAGTAACAAGACCAGTATCTATAGCCATGTTTAGAGGTTATTATTTCTCCCTTGAGAGTTAAAGACATCATGAAAACGGGATTCAGACCCATACTGATAGATATGTGTTACCATCAGTGCTAAGAACCCCAAAATAGGTTTTAAAGGTGTACTTGCTTCTTTTTTTCTAAGGATTTCATTAAACCATGTGTTTTCCCATGCTAGTCTAGTGCCCTATACTCTGGATTTTTTCACAGAGCAGAAAAAGAATTTATACAAATTTTATTGTGAATATCTTTGCAACTTTATCCAAAATGTCAAGACTGAACTGTTCTGTGGGACAAAACTGGAAAGATCCAAAGTATAATTATGGATTAATATTAAATTTGACTGGGTTTACGTATCCTTGAACTATTAAATAACTTGGCAAGTTGACGTCATATTTCAAAGTAGTTAGGAAGGCTAGAAAAAACCCCAGCATCCCTGATTTCTGCAAAAAGTTGAAAGGAGGTTGCTAGGGTAGATAATCCTCTTATTAAATTGCCAAAATTATTTCGGGGATTGTTATATTGAAAAGTTTGGCCTAGATTATTCACATGAGAGGTCTTCTGTAGCTGTCCAGTTCTATCCAATTGCAGGTAGTGAGATATCAAAGATGGAGAAAAGAACAAAGTCTTCCACAAGTTTGCAACTAAACTGCAATCATCCACTCGGCAAGCTATTGATAATATAGACTGAATGCATAATAACTTTGTCACTACCTCTGGAAAGGTTAATGTACAAAAAATTCAAGAAACTTGAACATTTAATAAGAAAGGAAAATGTTCTGGGACCTGTTAAACAATAATTTACAATTATTTTTACAATTTACAAGTTTTATTTATAAATATTTACAATTAACCTGGTCCTGATAACTTTATGGGAAGTTGCAGCACATAGGCTTTGGTCACACAGGGACATCACAAAGACATCTGGGAAACATTTCCTTGCTTAGCTGTATCAGCCACAAGGTGTCTATCAAGCAAATAAAGTGTCTGGTCACTTTAAGTAAGGCTCCAGTGAATACAATATTGAATACTATCTTCTGTCTTTACCAAGGTGACACAGTACTGTTAAGCAACAAAAATTTGGCCTTATGGACTTCAAATAAAGGCTGACTAAGAATGAACATGTAGCTTTCTCTCCACAATTTATTATTGCATATTTGTTGCTCTAAAGAAAACCTCCTTTCTTTTCCTACTGCTGATGATTTTTCTCTTGAAATGAAGTTGATAGATCTTCAACTAAAGGCTGACTAAGAATGTACATGTAGCTTTCTCTCCACAATTTATTATTGCATATTTGTTGCTCTAAAGAAAACCTCCTTTCTTTTGCTACTGCTGATGATTTTTCTCTTGAAATGAAGTTGATAGATCTCACTTCTTCTGAGTCCTGGTTTTACACTGCATAAGTCAAGGCAAATTAATTTGGAGACCCACCCTGCATGATCTTTGCTTGCACCAGTACTAGTCTGAAAGGCATTCTTTACTTCTTTCCATTACACAATTATCACAGATTTCTTTTTTCTCTGTAGTTTGAGCCTTTACTTTTTAGAGATTTTCAGAACATATTTTGCAGAACTTACCTTGTTCTGCAGAGGTGGTTTGGTTTGGGTTTTTATTCTTGCCAGTAATTCAGCACTTCTGTGTAGTACTGAGCTGCAAACAACCTTCAGTGAATAGATAATACAGAATGGTTTACTTTAGTTATTTGTCATCTTTAATGCAATTCCTGTTACAGTGATGTGCTCAGGTTCTTCCTGAATAGCATATATATTTTTTGTCCATGTCCTCATGATCACAATGAACATTAACTTTCCTATGTTTGGAGGCAAAGAGTACTCAAACAAAACTCCAACATACTGCAGCTATCTGCAAGTTCTGCTCAAGTGAAAAACATTTATGGCACAAAGCCAGACCAAGAAGCCTTTTCATAATGCATGCAACAGAAAACCTAAAAAGTCAACACTGTCTATGCTGAGAAGCAGTAACTAACAATCAGAAAATCTCCATCCATAGATATTGTGTTCTGACAGTTTTCTTCCATGTCAGAGATATGTCTGGAAGGCACTTAGGTGCCTTCTAAGGTAAGGTATGACTTTCTTGTTGAAGCACCAGGCAGGTCAGATGTGGATTTGGTAGGTCTGGAAAATGTCCAAATGTGGAGGAGAGCAAAGGGATCCCTTGCAAAAATTTTGCACAGCCTATAGTGACAGTGGACAGACTGTCTGTGATGAGAGGAGTGCAAATGTAATTGCAGCAGCACTTTGGTAGCAAAAGCATCACCATTTTTCTTCAATGTTTGCCTCACAGATGTATTTAATAATGATAAAGCATAACTGCTGTACTACCTCTAATAGTTTGGTCACACCTAAATTAAACCAGTATAATTTTGTCCTGAAGTGCTTGGAGCCTAGTAGAAAAAGCAGGGAAAGATCAGCCTGTTCCAATTTGGTGGGGATGTCCAACTTGAAACTGTATGGGTGATGCTTAATTTGAGCTATATAGAATATAGCAAAACCAGAAGACTAAATGGACTCTAAGATGTTAAAAATTGGAGGACTAATGAGTGACAAGACAAAGTCTGCACAAGCTTTGTTAAAATCTAGGTAAGTTGCTAAAATGGTCTGGTAATATGCAGTTATGCAGTATGTGCTTGTGATCAGACAAGCAAGGTTACAGAAATATCTTAATGTATTCTACCTTTTCTTTTATCTTGAGAATATTTCATCAACTTTTTATTGCTACATCTGAAAAGACTAGAACCAAAATGATTGAGGGATCTCATGCTTCATTGGGAGCACAAATATGAATGTCAAATGATTGAAGTAGGATGATTACTTGGGATGAAGAACACTTTCAGTACTAGGGCTACATATACTGTACTTATATTTTTTGGGTTTCATATTATCTATTGATGGAAAAAACCCTGAAACATACCTTCAGACTCTATGACTCTCTCTTTTTCAAGATCGAATAACTGTACTTTTCTTCTCTGAAATACTGATGTGTTGGAGGTTATAATTAAAGAATAACCAGCAGAAAAGCTCCATCTAAGCTGGCTTTCACAATCCACCCAGCTGACCTTGGCAAAAAGTGCAGAGACCCTCTGCACTCATGGAGGACAGCACAAGATGTGCAATGTGATCAGAGAATTGTGTTGGAAAATTTTAATCCAGAAAGCATCTGCATTTGATTACATTTCATAAAACCACCTATAATTCACAAAAGTACTTTGGTTAAGACAAAAAATAAGGTCATCTGTTGAAGTTGATGTATCCTTGGTGGAAACATCTGATTTTGCAAAACTGAACTGAACAGCCTCAAACATCCCCTACATTCATGTAAAGTTCAAGCTAAGAATTCTGAAACTTCCATTCCTCTTCCATTTAGTCATTTGGTTTGAAATTAATTGGAAGAATACAAAGCCAAAATGCAAATTCTTGTGTGCTGGCTTCCAGATCCAATGTACTTCAAGAAGAAATTCCGTGTTCTAGGAAAATGTTTTCCAAAGGCTTGGATCAGAAGTTATCTAGAAACAAGTGCAGAGCTGTTTAAAGTACAAACCAAGGAAAACAGCACCAGAAAACAATCTCTGTGCTGTGCTTCATTTCCAGAATGCAATTGTTCTACAATGAAATTTCCTTCCCTTTGTTTGTACTTAGAATCATGGAACATCTCAAGTTGAAAGAGACCCATAAGTATCCTCAAGTCCATACTGAGACCAACTCCATTGAGTCCAAATCCAGTTTCCAAAAACTAATGTTATCTGGGATCAAATGGACTTGATCTGGGATCAAATGGATCTGTTAGATGTCTATCAGTTCTTAGAGAGTTCTGCCTGCTGTAAAAATTGGATGCAAGGCAAAGAAGTACAAAAAGTCATTAAATATTTCTGTTTCACTTTTATAGAAAAATAAGATGCTTCTTCAGTGCAGAACTTGGTACTAAAACCATCCTTTTTAAAAACAGTTTTTAAAAGGCTTTTTTAAAATGGTAGCTATTAAACTTCACCTCTGTCTAGAAGTTTCTTCTAGAAATTGGCGCACCTGTCCATATTCACAGCAGGGCTAATTGTGTGCTTCTTGTTTTACAAGATATAAACATGTTTTCATATGGAGCTCATCCATTCCTGCTGCTTTCCCTGACCTTTAAACTCCTCTTGCTGAAACTTGTTCAGCACTAAGGTCATATTAAATGTCATTAGATGGGGATACGTGCATTGAGGCATTGAAGTTACTCATCTCTCAGAGAAAGAGGTGGAAAGTATTTTATTGAACACTCTGTCATGCTCCATAGCAGTGAGTCCCATTGCTATGTAGATGGTACCAGTTAGGAGGGGGAGAGCACAGAGTTCTGTGAGAACATGGGGAAGTATTTAGGTTAGTGACTGCAGCTGCATGGCTGTTTTCAGTTGCACTCTTGGCTATAGAATTTAGTATGTCAGAGGAGAAAGCTAAGCCCAGATGAATCTTGAACTTGAATAATGTGTTAACAGAATGTATTAAATGCACCTTCTTCTCAGCTCTGACACCACTGATAAATCTGTGGATCTGTGAAACCAAGTGATGAGGCACTCTTAAGAGCTTTACCATGGGATATCTCTGTTGTACAGAGAAAGACAGCACAGATTTTAGCCTTTACACAGAAGAGCCTAGCCAGTGACAAGAAATATCAGTTTCTCATCTCTACACATTGTAACCAGTACATAGCTTTAATTTCCAGGAGTCCTGAAGAAAATGGCTGTATGCTTGTATTTCTATGCATTTTCCATCTCCACACAAATTCTGTAATGCATACCAAGAGTTGGATGAAAGCACAACAAATAGGGAAAGAAGAGACACACTTCAGCATGGTGGTGGCTGAATTATATTCCCATGAGGCCTTTTGTGTAAAACCAACTTCTGAAGTGTTTCCTATAGCTGACAGCCTCAACACTGCAGCAGGCAACTGGTTAATGCAGGTAAATAAGCAATTCCCGGAGGTCGTAAGTTTTTCCACGAATGGTGTCATTTTGTTTTATTTTCTTACCAGCCTTGAATAGTAAAGACTTCATATGCAAGTCGTCCTTACAGTCCATCTGTTCTTTACTCACTGCCTTCCACTTACTTTCTTCTGCATGAAAACACTAAAACATTATTTAAATCACAAAATCATCAAGGCTGGAAGAGACCTACAAGATCATCCAGTCATCCACCCAGTACTACCCCTGTTACCCCTAAACCAGATCACAAGATCCAGATGGCTTTTACATACTTGCAGGGATGGTTTCTCTACCACCTCCCTGAGCAACTTATTACAATGCTTGACCACCCTAAAAGTGAAAGAAAAAAATCGAATATTAGAATTTCCCCTATCTCAGCTTCAGGTAATTTCCTCTCATCCTCTCACTGCAAGGACAGCAGAAGAGATCAACCCTTACCTCACTGCAGCCTCCCTTCTGGCAGTTGTAGAGAGCAATGAGGTCCACCCTGAGCCTCCTTTTCTCTAAAGACTAAAGAAAAGCAGCTCCTTCAGAGGCTCCTCTGTGACAGGTTTTAAAGCTTTCACAAGCTATGTTGCCATTCTCTGGACATGTTCCAGGAATTCAGTGTCTATTTTAAAGTGAGGGGCCCAAAACTGAGCAGAGGATTTGAGGTGCAGCCTCACCAGTGCTGAGTACAGGGGGCCAATCCCTGCCCTGCTCCTGCTGGCCACACCATTGCTGGCACAGGCCAGGATGCCATTGGCCTTCTTGGCCACCTGGGCACTGCTGGCTCCTGTTCAGCTGCTGTCACCAGCACCCCCAGGGCCTTTTCCTGTGGCAGCTTTGCAGCCACTCTGCCCCAGCCTGTGGCACTGCCTGGGCTTGCTGTGACCCAAGGGCAGGACCCAGCACTGGGCCTTGTTGAACCTCACACCACTGGCCTGGGCCCATGGTCCAGCCTGTCCAGATCCCTCTGCAGAGCCTTCCTGCCCTCCAGCAGATCAGCACTCCCACCCAGCTTGGTGTCATCTGCAAACTGACTGAGGGGACACTCAATTGCAACACCCAGAAATTGATAAAGATGTTCAACACAACAAAAAGAGCCCTGGGGAGCACCATTGGTGACTGGCCACCAACTTGATTTAGTTCCATTCACCACCACTCTCTGGGCCTGGTCATCCTGGTAGTTTTTTTACCCATCGAAGAGTCCACTCATCCAAGCCACAAGCAGTTTTCCTAGGAGGATCCTGTGGGAGATGGAGTCAAATGCTTTACTGAAATCTAGAGACAACATACACAAGTCAAGATACTAATTCTAGATTTTTACCTTATTAACCAATCCTTTACTAATAAAGATTTCTGCTAACATATTTTAAGATGTCAAGCTATTTCACAAGTTGAATCTCAACTTGAATGGGTTTATCAATACATAGACTTTACTCCAAGTTTTAATACAATGGACAAAACTGTGGTTAAGAAAATGGAAAGTGTGATTAATTTTTCTATAATAAATAATATGCTTGGAAAAGGACTTAGACTTTAGACTCTTTTTGCACATGTGGTAATACAAAAGCACTTGGAAGTTTTATAGTTCTTTAAACTCAGCAAGTGACACCTCTGCAAGAACAAGTACAATATTCATTGTACTTTTAGCAGAAGCTGGCAACATGCCAAAGGAGCAAGAAGACTGGAAAATTGGTAAAATGAAAAACAAAACACTTCTTGAAGTCTTACTCAGCAGTAAAAGCTGCATTGTCCCCTGCAGCCCCCATTCAGCACATTTCAGCCAGTAAGATGAAAGATTTTTTGTAAGAACATCACACTTGCAAGGACTGCTTCCCAAGCAACTGTTCCTAGTGTCACAGGGCTTAATCCATTTGACAGCATTAAAACCACTCTCGAAGTCCATGTCATTGCTGTCTCCCCTTTTTCAGCCATGTTCCTTTCTCCATTCCCTTCTCCAGCCAGGGACTTGGAAGAGACTCTAGGGAACCTTACAGTCAGTCAAGAATGCAGAGCTAAAAATGGTAAAAGGGTAATTAGTAATGCCCTATCCCACTTGGTGATTTTCCATTCACTGAAATAAAAAAGCCTCATCTCCTCTTCCAGATAAACTCAAGTTATTAAATACATATTGGCAGAAAAATCATTCCTCCATTTTGGTTTACATACAAAACAGCCACATAATTTCTCCCACCTCTCTCAAAAAGTCACAAACCAAACCCAAGCAAATCTCTCAAACTATTACTGCAAGTTAAATATTAAGTAGGGAGTAGAGCAAAAATGAGCTCTATTTTAGAGACTATCACTGCATAATAACACCTTCATGGGTGCATTATAAAAGTCCTCCTCACAGCAAAGCTACTAGCATAAAAAGCAAATAAACGTAGAGCAAACAATGAATTAACTGTAGTATAATGAGATGGCAAATTAATATAATAAAAATATAAGTTTAGAGTCAATGCAATTTGGTACCTATTCACAAATCTGTGCAGCAGAAATCTTTCAGAAATTCAAAACTATGTTTCTGTTTTTCTGTAAGCCACAACACAGCAGAATATATGTATTGCTCCTAAAATAGAGAACTTGCTGACAATCTGAACTGTCATTCCACTGCTTGATGAGGTGGAAAACCTGATATCTGTGCCAATTTCATTTGAGGAACAAGTCACTGTAATCCTCAGTCCTGTATCCAAGTCTATAGACTCCTGATTTGTGCATTAAGCAAATACTACAGATGAATGTTTTGGGTTGAGGCCAGCATTTTTTCAGTAGGGAAAAAACCTACATCTATGAAGCTACGTGATATTATCTCCAAAAAGAAGTGTGGTGTACTTATTTTTTGTTACCAATAGACCTGATATACAGGACATTTCCAATAAAATTGTGAACAATAGCTTCCTGACACAGGTGATTAAGGAGCCAAGAAAAAAGATGCTCAGCTGGACCAGATACTTACAAACCAGATGGAACTAGCTGGGGATATGAGGTTTCATGGCATCCTTGATTGCAGTGACCATGAGATGGCAGATGTCAGGATCCTGCGGGAGAGTAGCAGAGCAAATCACAAAATCACAGCCTTGGACTTCTGAAGGGCAGAATTAGAATTTTTTTTTTTCCTTGTTTTAGAGATCTGCTTGCCAAAATCCCATGGGAGACAGCACTGGAGAGAGGAGGAGTCCAAGAGGGCTGCTGGGCTCCAAGGTCAACAACAGTCCTTGCCAACAAGCAGGGACAGAGAGGGCAGGAGGCTGCGTGCTTTCTACAAAGGGATGACTTTCTTGATGAACACAGGAAGAGAAGTGAATAGTATTCTTTTGCACTTCAGCAAGATGTCAAACTCTCCACCTCCTAACATCCATGTTAAGGCTGGGACAGTGGGTAGAGAATAAAGATAAATGGTGCTAAACTCCTCTTGGTCACATCCCTTGAAGGAGCAAGAGACAAAAATTAAAGTACATGAAACTTCACTAAAACATGAGAAAAACCTTTGAGGGTTTTTCCATGAGTGTGGTCAAATACTGGTTGTCCAGAGAGGTTGTGAAGTCTCCAGCCTTGGAGATATTCAGTGTTGCTTGGCACACCTCTCAGTAAGCTGCCATGGCTGATCTACTTCGAACAGGGGCTTGGGCAGGGCAATTTTCACCAATACCTCCCAACCTCAACAGTTCTGTGTTTCTTTAGTCAGGGTAACATGTTTAGAAACTTGTAATTAGATCTGAACTCAGTGAAGGTTACTCTTTCAGACCTTGCTTCAAGCAATAAAATGTAAGCAGTACCTACTTCCCAAGAGGCTTTCTCTTTGTCTCAAAGAAAAGTGACCATGGCAATATTTTAAGAAACCTAGTGGGGAACAGTGGTTGGGACAGAGGTCCCAAATTCAGATGCTTCTATTATTCCCAACGACTTTTTGACTAAAATCTTCCAAGCATTCATTTGAGTATTTAATGAAAAGCCATGTAAGCAGCTGCTACTAATCACAATGAATAAAGTAAAAACATCTAAGTCTTGCAGAATCAGGGCAATGCAGTATTACTTGAGCCTGTAATACAGCTATTTGTCTCCTTGAAAGCTGGAAATTATTTCTGACCTGGCAAGGATAGCCTTACTCCACAGATGAAAACTGCCATGAGTACAAAGCAATGATGTGCTCTGGCATGTTTCCTGGGATTTTTTTGAAGTGCTGTGGATATAATGTCAACAGAATTTCATACGAGGGTCACTTTCTGGTTTATCAAAAGGTCTTCCATCCTCCTTAATTGCAATATTTAACTTTATTTTGTCTAAGCCTTAGATTAAAAAGGCCTGAGTTGTTTTTGCAGTCTGTAGCTTAGAGGACAAAGGATTTGTTGGTCAAGATACACACATACTTCACTTTATTTTGTCTATCAGTCTGCTGTGTGGCCTTGGGCAAGTTTTTTCATCATCTGAACTGCCTTTGTAAAATGGGGACAGCCATACTAGAATGCTTTTAAAAGAGCTTTCAGATGTACTCCATGTAGAACCCAGCAAGTAAGAACTGAACATACTGTGCCTTGGTGAAAATGATGCAGCTCCTCTGTACCTGGGAAGATCAAAAACACTCTGTCTGATGCATTAATCAATTCCAGTAGAGATAAGAACATATTAATGTCATTATACAAGGCATTGGCAACATTTCCTCAGCACACTGTGCAAAGAAAGATTCTAAACTGAGAAAGGTGTAAGACTGGAAAAATTATTAAATTACTTCAACTTGTTTAGTATAGTAAAACCTTTGTTGTCTTGGAAGGTTTTGACTTCTCAAGAGACATACACAAGAAGTGAGGAGATTGAACAAAAAAAAAAATTGAGAGAAGAAATCAATTAACCAATGTTGGCATGGGAACAAATGGCCAGTGCTCACAGAACTAAATCAGAAATGAAAGGTTTCTCCTTTCCAGACAATTGAGGTTATGTGTGCTTAGGCTAATAGCATAACGAGATCAGAGAGAAGCGCCTGGTTGCTCTGTAAACAGTATTGCATGCTGTGGTTACTGGTGATGCCTGGTGCAGGCCTGAGTTACAGGAGAATATGTGTTATGGATCTGTGCTTCCTGTCCCCTTGTGTCTCCTGTTTGCTATCCCTTCTCACTTCCCGTATCCACTCCAGTCTCCTACCTTTACCTGATAGCAGTAGCAACACTGACCTGAGCAGAGATAAATCAGGAGCACCCATACCCATGCTGTATTTCAAACCATGGTGTGGTATTATTTTTTAATAACCTGTTGCAAAAATGACGGCCAAGAGAAACACAGAACTACCTGAATGAGGGTTGCAGGCACTGAATAATGTCCTGAAATAAATGGTGAAAGCTTTTAATGGTAATTAAATCCCCTGGAAATTTAATTTTTAAATGTGTTGTCAAGAAGGAAAAACTTTTATACATATGTTTTGTCAGTGCCAAACTATTTGCACTAATCCATATAAAACAGGCTTTTGTGATGACTAGGATTTACTTTCCAAGTTGATAAAATAAAAAGCAGATGGGATAAATGTAGCTGACACAGATGTGGCTTCTATTTCTTCATAATCTGCCTGCCTTTGAGCAAACTGTAACATAGATGGTGAGATGCTGGATTCTATCCAATAATGAAAAACTCTCCTCAAAGCTACAGTATGCTTTCAAGCTGAAAGCTAGTCTGTGCTCTGAAAAACCTGCTTTCACAGTCTTGGTTAACCCTGTCATTGCTGGCTTTACAGTAGCCAAGGCCTAGGACTTCTATGGAAAGAAGCATGCATTCCCCTCTCCTCTCACCCCAAGCAGCTGGGGGGGGCATTGGCTATCACAGCAGATGTGGGAGGCAGTGTCCCAGGAGCCAGCTCATGTAACCCATGGAGCTATGGAACACCCAGAAGTGCACAATTCCATCCCCACACAAAAATGAAACAGTGAGGAGAAAATGAGAGGCTGGAGAGCAAAATTACAGAGGACATCTAGTCCAGCCTCCCTACTCACAGAAGGGTCAAGCAGGCTGCTGAGAGTTGCATCCAGCAGAACTTTGCATTCCTTCACTGGTGGAGGCTCCAGAGACAGCAACATCAGGCAACTCTCTCAGCACTTGGTGCCTTCCATCAGAACCCATGGATTTCACAGTCACAGAATATTCTGAGTTAGAAGGGACCTACCAGGATCATCAAGTCCAAATCTTATGTGAGCAGCCCATACCCTTTGGCATTATCAACACCATTATTTTTGTAAGACTAGTTTGCTTAATGTTTTCTAACTTGACTGTCCTCCATCAGGGGCAAGTCCTCATTGCCCTGGCTTTCCCCTCTGTCTCAGGGACTGGAGTCATGAAGGCTGAGGCAGAGAAAGCACACAGAAACTTTGTCTTTTCTGTATTCTTTTCAATCAAATCCCTGGCCCATACACTCACAGATCCACATTTGGAATAGGATGCCCTTTACTCCTGGGGACCCTTTTTAGAAATCTTTCTTTTTTTTCCTTCATATCCTCTGTTTCCATATTCAACCCCAGATGAGCTTTGGCTTTCCTGAACCCATCCTTCTGCAGTCACACAGAATTTATGTAGTTCTCCTGGGCCGTCTGCCCCTCCTTCCACCTCCTGTACACCTTCTCTGTATGGCTATGTCAAGTTGGAGCTCCTTGCTCAACCACGCAGCCTCCTGCCCTCTCTGGTTCTGCTTGTTGTGAGGGACCATTGTTGAGCTTGGAGCTCAGCAGCTCTCCTGGACATCCCCTCTCTCCAGGACTGTCTCCCATGGGATTTTTCCAAGCATATCTCTAAAGGGGTTATATTCTGCCCTTGAGAAGTCCAAGGCTGTGATTCTGTGATTTGCTCTGCTACTCTCTCTCAGGATCCTGACATCTGCCATTTTAGTATCTCCCAGAGGATATGCAATAAGAGGTATCTAGATGATAGATCTAAATTATTTTATGTCCTATACAATGAGGACTTTTGAATGACTGTAAAACTTAGCAAGCTCTTAAACATGCATCCACACAACATGAGACACCAAATGAATGAGTTCTGCTTACAGTAGTACCTTCAGTGCCTGTGTTACTGCACCCTGAAAGCAAATGCAGAAAATACCCAAATCCTTTGCTTGCCACATTTGTACTTCTTCTTCTTGTCCCTTCTTTACATAGACATTTCTAAGCCACACACCCAGACCTTCTCATCTGTATGTCACTGCACCAGGTTTTTCATTAACATGTAAAGTGAAGGCACCTTTCTCACCTGTGATTCACTGCATTGCTTTGCTGAAGAGTACGAATGCTTGTTGCAAGGGTCTTCACTCTCCATGACTTGGTCTTTTGCTGAGCTAACATCCAGTCCTTTGGAAGGCCTGAAATAAGTGCATAACTGCCTGGCTTCTTGCCACAAGCCATGTCATCACATGGCTTTGCAGCTGGTCAGGTGATGTAGGAGAAGACACACAGCTACAAAACACGTGTAATTCATCCCACTGCACTACTTTGTTTCCCTGTCCATCTAGGACGTGGATTAACAGCCATTGCAATTGAATTTCTTTCGAAAAATCTTCTTCATACCAGAAGACTTTAAAAAAATCACATCAATTTTTTTATTCTTGCAGAATGAGGGGACAGGAAGGAGTTCTCTCTACTGTGCCAGCACTCTTCATCCTAATGTCGTTGCTTTTTAGCACATTTTCATCTCCTCTTTCAGAGGTGTCTTTGGAGTTAGTGCATTTTGGCAATTAATATGCTGGATGTAATGAGGAAACTTCCAGTCTCAGCCATAATTCTGGGTGCCACTATCTCATGTCACTGACTTCGTATGCTTAACTTGGATTACATCTTGTCAGCCATGGGCTTTCCCCTTCTCCCAGCCATGCACTGAAGCTGTGGTACAAGCCAGAGGCTAGGATCTGGTTTAGTCCTGCCAGCCACCCTGCAGCAGCAGCAATGATAGGCTTTCTGTCCAGAAGTATTTCAGCTTGTTCTAGATGAGTGTGTCACCAGCACTTACTTACAATCCTGTAGTTCAACAGCAGAAATAACCTGAAGACAGACCTCATTTAATTTATCTCTGATATTTTGAAGCTTAATCCCCAAATTCCTTTTTTCCCTCTCAATCTCAAAGCCCCTGTAGATCTACAGAAAAAGTAGTTCAGAATAGAAATGGGGGAACCAAATTCACAAAAGCTTTTTTTTTCCGCAGATAGTTGGTACTATTCAGTCACTGTCAAAGTCAGAGGCACTGCCACCTTTGCACTCAGACCCAAGCAAGACTACAGAGATAACCAAAGCACAGAAAAGCATAGTGGGAGGGATGGATTGCCAGGTCGACAAATTCACTGGTGAAAATAAATTTTATGTATAATGGTTGATATTCAATGCTATTCACTGGCTTTAAAAAAAAAGTTTCTAAGGAGTTTAAGAGTCTGCTGTAGGCATAATAATCTCTCTACTAGCACATCTGTAGGAATAAAAGGAAAGAAGGACAATTTTGACATCTTTCTCTTGTAAAGGAGTTGCAGCTAAAGGATAGTATTTAGAAATACACTTTATCAGCAGCCAACTGACAGTAGCTAGAAGACCAAGATGTTTAATTCTATGTCTTGTAGTCACTGCACAGTGCAGTGTATTTCCAGTCACACACGGGAATCAGTGTGGCTGATTTGCAGGCAGCTCTGGGGATAGTACATGGGTTCTGCAACAACCAGCATGTTGTTGGCTCAGGCTGATGTCTCTTACAAAGTCAAAGGCCTGCCCCAAGCTCCATCACTATTTGGCGAAAGTTGTTCCAACAAAAGCCTTCTGAACTACTAGCCTGGACCTTTTTTAAATTAAAATGGTTTTTGGTCTGCTGGGGATGTTAATACAAGACAGAGCCAAGGCCCAAATTAATCCCAGACAAGGTTGGTTTAACATGCCAGAGAAGTGATGAAAGCAAAGGGTTCTCTCTCCCTCTCTCAACTGTGATCCCACAGAGCCAGGCTGTACACATAAAATATCATCTGCTGGATTACCTGAGGAGTCAGCCCTCTTTACTCAGAAAGAAAAACAGAGAGATGTTAGTGTTTGTATAATGGTAAAGCACTGTGTGCATTTAAATAACTGAGGTTTTCTATTTCTGCTGATCTAGGGATGGGGAGAGGGGAAGGTGTGTTAGTTTTTACCTGGTTTTGCTCAGTGCTACTCACAACACTCCAACACAGATGGGGCGAGAAAAGGAGTGTGAGAAGGCCACTCCTCTCTTCATAGAGACAGCGTCTATCAACATGGATGTACCCTTAAAGCCTCACAGGGTAGACAAGTAAGGCCAATATTAAATCTTCTGGAAAGTCAGATTAAATTTACTCTTCTTCATGAAGTCCAGTATTTTCAAAGATTTTCTTCCAAACAACAACTATTTCCCACAAGTTTAGGACCCATATGCTTCCATTAACGTAAAATTTAGAACCTCTCTCAACTTTCTGCAAGGAGAATGCTTCTTTCCTTTACAGCAGATCCAGCTCTGCAAGGCTCAAAGCCATCTTCAGCTTTGCTTCTGGCTTTGCTTTGGAGCAGGGTTAAACTCAGTGTTCTGGAAAATCTGAGCTGGGAAGCTGTGTGGAGTTATAACCATGAACAGAGGGCCTCATTAACTCCTCTGAAAACTGTGGGTGGTCTGTCCTGGTCCCATCAGTGTGGGGGTGGTAGGGGCTGCCTGAGTGTCCTCTGAGTGGGAGATGGGACCACAGCCACCAGTGGGAAGCTGAACGTAGCAAAAAAAACAAAGCTGCAGAGAGCAGCATGTCAGTAGCAAGTCCAAAGCAAGTATTACAGAAAGAAATCTGAAGGAAATGGCAGAGCTGCCCCAGATTTCTGAGAATGGAGTCCTGGCAGGACTTCACTGGGGGCTGGTGACCAAGGCACTCCTTACAGCTGGGACTGCAGGGAGGTGCTGAGAAGATGGAGGAGATTCAGCTGCAATGGAAGGCTGGTTTTCAGCCTGCAACGTGAGGGAAGGGCTCAGTATCAAATGGGGCTGCCATAAATTATTAGAAAGAAAATTTTGCGAGGTTACAGGAGTGGCATTTCCTTAACCACCACACAGCTCATTTATGAAATACTATCTGCAGCATTCAGACAGGCACCTTATTGCAGGAGACATTTCTTTTGCCTGGAGCATCTTCTGGGAACATACTGACCTCCTCTGACACAGGGGCACTTTCTAGAACTTCAGATTTCAGAGCAAGATGCATTTGTCCTTTCACTGGACTACCAGGCCACCACATCCAGAAAAAAGTTTTTTTCAGGGAAGAATAAATTCAACATCATTAGTTGTTTAGATTAAAGTTGTAAATAGAACAACTCACAGAACAAAAAGCACAATGCATCTTAAATATTTGGAAATTAAAGACATCAGGGGGCTTTATTGGAAGAGTGATGATTAGAATATTTGTTTCTAGACTTTCAAATTTTACAAGACTTTTACAAGAGGAAGTAAAGCAGATGTAAGTCCTAAAGATGTAAGACGTACCTTATGCTTATTTCATCTGGACAAGCAGTGGTACTCTGTCATTGCTGGTGTTAGCAGTGTTTTGGGTGTGTTAATGTAACAGGGATGGAGAAAGTTTATATGAACATAAAATACATAATGCAGATATATTGACATCAGCAGAACATAAATGTATTCAGCTATGCTAGGTAATTTAAAATGAGAGAAGCATCCCAGTGTTTGCTAAGAAAAGAAAGAAAACTGTGTACAATTCCTGCCTATGGCTAAAGGAAAATTTCCCATTTTTTCCTCAATTTTCCAGTGAAATGTTCAGAAGAACTTGCAACAGCTAACAGGAAATTATAAAAAAAAGGAAAGAGAAAAATGAGACCTTCCCAGGGCTCCAGTGGTATGTTTTTATGGTTTTAATATCTTTTCTGCACACATTTGATGCAAAAGTTGCTCAATACCTAATATGTGATACAGAATACCTGACTTCAGGCCTGGAGGTTTGCTTCACTTCATTTAAGCCATCTCTCTCTTTTCCCCTCATTCCTAAGTCAGTTAAACATTCACTAAATAATTTTTGAAGTTGCTGTCTGCACTTTCAGTCATAGTATCCTCCCTCACTTTGTGCTCTAAATGGAAAGGTGGTGCTATAGAATACACTTAAAATTGCATCAGGCACTCATGTGCCCAACAATATAATGAGGGGAAAGCCAGGTTACCAGGTATGCCATGGAGCAGGATCTAGCTGGAGACATCCTGCTGCAGCATGGGGAAGCAGTCTTCAAACTTGTCTGATTTACAGTTTTTGTAAGTATACTGCCTTGTCTTGAAGACTTGTCTTGCCTACTAAATATTTATATATACCTACCTAACATTTGCATACCACTTGGAATTGTGTAGGATGAGTGTGCAGGATGAGCCATCCTGGACACCTACTTGTAAGACAGTTAATACCTTCAGCTGCATCCTGTTTGTTGGCATATCTTCCTATCCATGAGGATCAAGCATAATCACATCCTTCACAGTGGATGATGTTTTAAAACTGGAAGAGTCTGCGTGGTGCAATAAACCCACTTTGTTCTCCTACTCATCTAACTGGCCTTCTAGAGCAGCTTCTTCAGAACATAAAGAATTTCAGCCTACAAGTCTCAAAAAGTTTCCATGGAGCATATAGCCTATCTACTGGGAGTAAAAGCTCTTTTGCTAGTCCCACCCTTCATGGGAAGAGAGTACACAACATTCATAGGTGTTTGTGGTTCAAAAGAAATTACAAAAGTCAGAGGATCATACCAAGAGGTGTTTGCAATCCTGTTGAAGTGAATAGTTGCAGTCTTGTCAAAAGCAGTGGTCCTGCAGAACTTCTGGTCCTCCTCCTGCCCCATTGAATGGTGGTGTCCCAAATCCCCAGACCAAAAGATTATATAAGCAGAGGATCAGGTGTGAATGCTCAACGCCACCCATAGGGTGAGGAGCTTTTGCAATGGATGATGTAACACTGTCACATATTTGGACTATTTGAAAATCCTTGATGACCTAAGTCATTGCACCTGCCTATTCTGCTGGTGTGATTAAGTACCCTAGAGATGACCCCCTCAGAATGGATGTGACTGTGTTGGTGCCTTCCCCCACCACCAGAGGAGTTATCACAGCTGAGTCATTTGTGAAGACAAAGAAATACTACCCTCCCTCACAGGGTTTGCCTTTTTTCCCTTACCTCATTTAACAGTCGGTATAGCAATGAAAAAAAAAAGAACCTGGACCTCTAAAATCTTAATCCAAATCATGAATCAGGCTCATCCTTTGTTTCTGTTCACAACGGACAACTGCTGCAATACTCTGGATTGTGACTGCATGGCAATGAAAAGAAAAAGTAAATCTCTTAAGAGATGGAGGTCACAGGATCTTTACTGATAAAGAAATGTAGACTCAGTGAAGCATTAATGAATTAGGCATCCAGTCTACCTTCATAATTTTCCTAGCACTACTGGGCATCACATTAAAAATTTGCTGGCATGCATTTTTTCTGTCATACATGAATTTTCTGCGACTAGTAGGTGTTAAAAGTGTAATATTTTCCTACACGCTGCCTGCCAAAGCTGGGAGTCATACCAGACAGTCACTCCACTAGAGAAAGCAGTGTCAGCCCTATGTTTACTAGGATACAGAGACAGCTCAATCTGCAATGGGTACACAGTGTGTTGTGATTTGCTGGATAAACAGACCACTCAGCACAGCCGACAGTACAGAACCAACCTGTGCATCACCACGCCAGCTGCAGCCGCACCTCTGTCTGCAGCATGCATGGACTTCACCTCTAACAGACTGCAGACTGCAACCAATTTAAGGTTTGCTGTGTCAGCAGTCCCTTCCTGCTAGCAAATTTGTTCACTAGAATGATTTATCAGAAAGGTAAACAAAGAGAAAAATACTGTTGACAATAATCCATTTAAAAACATGAATAAATATTGCAGAACAGTTTGCCCCTGTGTTTACCCTGTGCTGATCAGGACCATCAAATTAATTTGAAGATTAAACATTCTGGAAAGCTTTGCCAATCAGGCATAATCCTTAATGTAGCTGCAGGGAATGGAGCAGTTTCAGTGTTTTCCAGCTTCTCTGAGAAATACACACTTATGTTTCATGGTTTGCCTAAGTAATTTCGGACAGCAAAACACCATCTTTAAGGCTCTGATTCAAAAGCTATTCAAAGCAATTGGGAACCTCCTCATTGACCTCAATGAGTTTTGGATCACAGCCTGAATTGTTTCAATGCAACCCAGGCTGGCCTGAAGCATCCCAAGCTGTAGATTTGTGTTATTCCAGGATGATAAAGTATGACAGTGAAGATCCTAAGATATTTCTTGCTCTGGACTGATCACATCCTCCCTGAAAAGTTGCTGTAGAGAGTGACACATCATGTAAGAAAGCTGTTTGATTGGTCTCTTTATGAAGAGATCTTAAAACATTCAGTTGCCTTCCAGTCACCAGCCACATTAAGCACATCTCAGAAGTAGATCACTAAGATACATTCCCTAAAGCTGATAAATTTACAATGCGAGGACTTTTTGGAGAAGGAGATCTACATGGGAAATCTATGGTTACTGCTTGATTTGTCCTCAACCGTCATAAAGGATTTGCTGTCTTGCCAACATAAAAAGTTATGATGACAAACAAACTCATCTATAGACCTAAACTAAGAACCTGTGTATCCCTTTCTTTCCAAATATTTCCAGGGAACTTCATAACTACAAGTTTCTCCTTTATAAATTTTATTTTATTTCTACTTTTCCTAATTGTTGTAATGTACAAGATATAGTAACGCATAAAAGAATTTGTCAAAATACCTTTCAGAAAAAATGTTTAGCTGCAAATCTTTCTGAAAACTTGTAGATCTTTTACCAAAAGCAATTAGCCTTATCTTAATATCTCTGACAGAATATGGATTCAGTGCCTCCACACTACAAATTTTCCCTTGTCTTACCACTTCAGCTTTGCTTAATACAGTGAGAAGCCATTCACTCTAAATGGCTGTATCAAGACTGTCACTTTCTACTCACCTCACAACACATATGTTTGAGGAAGTTGTGTACCAAATAAAATTCAGCAAGAGCAAGGAAACAGGCAGATCCAGAAAAACTCATTTCTAAATATTACATCATGTCCTTTCACTGAATCACCCTATCTTATCACTCTTTGAAAGTTCTTTCATGCCAGCACTTCATTAAGCAGAAAGTATTGTTGTCTGTCCTAAACTCTTAGCAGCTTGTACGTAGTTTTAGAATAATTATAATTATTTCTTTTAAAATATAATGGTATTTTAGAATATAAGCTATTGGCACATAACAGAGTTTGAAAAGAAATTGAATCATGGTCTGAAAGGTTTCCTTGTGGACTAAATAGTAATGGCAAATAAATCCAAAGAGCATATGTCGGATTGCAGATTTTTGTATCACACATCCAAAACAATGAAAAGATCAGGAAGAAGGCAAAAGAGACATCTCTGCATAGACTAGGGAAAAGCCAAGTGAAGTTTTTAACTGAAGGCTGGATGAGAGATTTTTTGTGGATGGAAACAAGAAAATGGTCCCCTGTAATTTCATGATTGTGGCTCCAAAGTGGTAAATGACATACACTTTTCACTTAAGTAAACTTTTCACTAAAGTGCCATGAAGAGCACTGAACTTTAAAATCAATTCAAAAATGGTATGGAGAAAAAGAAACTGTTTTCCTTCTGAGTTCCACAAAAATATGGTCCATGCCTTCCCATTTTCCATACCTGTGTTTAGCACTGACATACTTTCAGTGACCGGAAGTGTCATTCAAACCAGGCTCGGACCATCTTCAAAAGTGATTTGAATAGTTCACAAAGCACAAGGGGCTTTGTTTTATATTATCTAATAAAATTATAAGCATGCTTTTTGCATGTTATTTCATATATCCTCAGAAATACATAAATACTAAGACAACTGAGATACATAGTGTTATCTGCTTCTAGAAAGATCAACTCTTTAGCTGAATGATGGATCTATTTTTCAAGGAAGAAACAGGGAAAATTAAGTCATTAAATATTCAAGTCTAGGAAAACAACTTAAAGGTAACATACATTTTGACAGCATCCTTTTAAGTAATTGTTTTGCTTTTCCTTGAACTACTTCATCAGTTATTTATAAGCCATATCACAAAAATCATAAAGCATATGAAAGAGCAATTTACAAGCAATGAAATCTGTATTAACATCTGAAAAAGTATGTTTTCTAAAATATCAAGATAAAATAATATGCACTGCATTCTTTTCAGACTTCCTGCTCTTCCTTTGCCTTCCCCACTACCCTCATTGATACAAGAAAAGAAACATTCCCAGAAAATTTTCATTACAAGTCTAGGTCTTCAAAGTGCTGATTGTCGTCTGATTTTTAGACTGATTCTCTCTGTTGTCCCTTACCACACAAAAGACCAGATGTTTCTTATGCATACAAAGAGAAAACCCATTTTCTTGTGGGTTTTTTTAGCTTTAAGGGTCCTGCAATCTCTTGCACCTGCCGAAGTCAGTGCAGTCCCACAGATGGGGCCACACACCTACCTGCAGAATCAGACAGAAAACCTTCTGCATTAAGAGACACATATGACAACAACTATGAATCCTCCACAGAATTAATCTGTGATAACATGGAGCAATTGTGTTTGGAGCTTGGAGGGTTCTTCCTCAGCTTTAACTACTCGTTTACTACTGCTGTTCAGTCAGAAGACACAACACTACATTTCAATGTGTATTTGCACCCTGCTTAGAGATGCTAATTATTGATACTTTACTGGGCCAAAATATTTATATGCTAAAGTGAAACTTGCTTCCTTTGTCTTCCCAGATGTTAAAACAAACAAACAAACAAACAAACACCAAACAAACAAACAAAAAACCCAAAAAACCCAAGAAAAATAGTTAGGAACTAATTATTTGTCTTTTAGTGAGACTGGCATTGAAAAACCCTCAGTCTTGTTCAGGCTACTTGGACAGTTCTGTGCCAGAAGACTGGTGCCTAGCTCTGTTGTAGGCCTGTGAATCTCATGATCAAGCACAAAGATGACAATATGAGTTAGAAGATAAAGCCAATTGCTTGGCTGGTTGAAGAAAGCGTTTGAAGCAGAGCAGCACCTTGTAGCAGAGCAGTGCCTTGGCAGGCTGTAAGACGTGTAGTAACACCCTTCCACACAGCTAACAGAGTAACAAAAGCTGTAGGGAAGTAGGTCCCTAGTTTAGAAAAACAAATTATTCTGCATCATGTCTCTGCTGAGCTACTGCTAATACCAAGTTTGCAGGATAATGTTGTTTTATGCATCAAGAAAATCCCTAAGGGATTTCCCTACCCTCCTATTTTAGGAGCACAAAATACTTACACAGATTTCCCCATGCAGAAAGCATTTGTTACATTGCAGTATATGGCTATTTACTGAGAGGAGATGAAATAGAAATGGCCTTTACCTTTCTGGATTGCAGTAGGTAATATTTTTTCATTAGACACTGAAGAATCGCTGTCACATTTCTAATTATCCAAGGCATAATTGCACCTGACAAATAAAGATTTAGTTTTCTGGACTTGTTCTCCATAATTGTTAAAGGGGTGCTGTAGGATGAGGAGCACCTGCTGTGCTAAGAGCTTTTGCTCCAACTCTGACCAACACAGTCATGCAGAGGAGAAGGAAAGCACCCACCTACTCTATCCTCCACCCAAGGGTACTGAGGGAACTGTGGAAACACTCACTGAACCACTTTTCGCCATAATTCTGGCTGAACGGGGAGGTCCCAGTTGACTGGTGGTTGGCAAATGTGTCACCCATCTTCAAGAAGAGCTAGAAAGAGGATCTAGAGCCACAAAGATAATTAGAGGATTGGAGGACAGGCTTATGAGGACAGGTTGAAAGAATCGAGGTCGTTCAGCCTGGAGAAGAGGAGGCTCTGGGGAAGCCTTATTGCAGCCTTTCAGCCCAAAGGGAGCCTATAGAGGAGAGCTGGAAAGAGACTTTTCACAGGAGCATGTAGTGACAGGACAAGGGGGAATAGATTCAAACTGCAAGATTGTAGTTTTAGATTAGAAGAAATTCTTTACTGTGAGGGTGGTGAGACATCGCAATTGGTTTACTGGAGAATTTGTGGATACCCCAACTGTGGCAGTGTTTAAGGCCAGGCTGGATGGGGCTCTGAGAAATCTGGTCTAGTGAGAGCTTTCATAGAAACAATAGATTGCCTCTACAGACAGAGACAATCTATTGTCCCTGTCCATAGCAGGGGGGTTGGGCTAGACGATCTTTAATGTCCCTTCCAGCTCAAACCATTCTATGATTCTGTGACTCTGTGATCTGGGAACTGCAGGGGTCTGTCAACCTGACCTTGATGCCAGGGAAGATCATAGAGCAGCTCATCCTGAGTGCCACCACACGGCCCATGCAGGATTACCCAAGTAATCAGGCCCAGCCAGCAGGAATTCGTTAAAGGCAGATCCTGCTTGACCAACAGGATCTCTTTCTATGGGAGAATAGTTAGCCTAGTGGATGAGGAAAAGGCTAAGAATGTTTCTACCTGGACTTTAGTAATGCATATGACACTGTTTTGCACAGCATTTTCCTGACTGACTGCTCATGGTTTTGACAGATGGCCTGTTCACTGGGTAAAAAAATATCTGTATAGCTGGGCTCACAAATTAGTGGTGCATAGAGTTACATCCAGCTAGTGGCCAGTCACCAATGGTGTTCCCCAGGGCTCAGTACTGGGCCTAATCCTGTTTAATATCTTCATCAGTGACATGGATGAGGGGATTGAGTGACCCTCAGTCAGTTTCCAGACAACACCAAGCTGGGTGGGAGTGCTGATCTGCTGGAGGGCAGAAGGCTCTGCAGAGGGATCTGGACAGGCTGGACCATGGGCCAAGGCCAGTGGTGTGAGGTTCAACAAGGCCCAGTGCTGGGTCCTGCCCTTGGGTCACAGCAAGCCCAGGCAGTGCCACAGGCTGGGGCAGAGTGGCTGCAAAGCTGCCACAGGAAAAGGCCCTGGGGGTGCTGGTGACAGCAGCTGAACAGGAGCCAGCAGTGCCCAGGTGGCCAAGAAGGCCAATGGCATCCTGGCCTGTGCCAGCAATGGTGTGGCCAGCAGGAGCAGGGCAGAGATTGTTCCCCTGTACTGGGCACTGGTGAGGCCGCGCCTCAAATCCTCTGCTCAGTTTTGGGCCTCTCCCTCACAGCAGGATATGGAGCTGCTGAAGATGGTGAAGGGTCTGGACCACAAGTCTAATGAGGAGTACCTGAGAGAGTTTTTAACCTGGAGAAAAGGAGGTTTATGGGGGACATCACTAATCTCTGAAAGGATGTTATAGCAAGGTGGGTGTCATTCTCTTCCCCAAAGGAAAAAGCAATAGGACAAGATGAAACAGCCTCATGTGGTAGGGGTGGCTTATATAGGATATTATGAAAATTTCTTCACTGAAAGGGTTGATGAGTACTAGATTAGACTTTCCATAGAAGTCATCATCCACTGAAGTGTTTAAAAGATGTGGATATGGTTTAGTGGTGCAGGGTTAATAGCTGAACTCAATGATCTTGAAGGTCTTTTCTGACTTAAGTTATTCCATGAATTTATGATTTTAATATTCTATCTATTAAAATACAAGAGACAAAGCTATAACAAGGTAAAGCTGGTGTGAAACTAAAACTACTTTTCTAGGAAAGTCAAAAGGCAAAGTTAGGTCAATACTAGAAAACATTAAACTCTTTTTTCCCTTTGTCTACTACTTTATATCACTATATCTGTGAGATATACCATGCTGAACAATCCATAGTGTGTATAAAACTTATTTATTTTTTATTGTGTTTCTGATAGGTGTGAAAACAACATCTGACATCAAAAGCATCAGCCTTTGGGGATACAATGATACAAAAAATGCATATTTGCAACTTATTTCCCTATCCTTTTATATTTCAAGCAGTCAGCTGTATTTAAAAGATAAATTTTCCACTTGGCTGAATACAGCAATATGTTCTCAAAACTCTTTCATTATATCTCCCATCTAATGTGCATGGAAGCACAGCTGTATTGCAGCAATTCTTCTTGTGGAACTATTCATGAATTCATGTAGCTTTAATATGATAGTTTAGTTGCCATTAGGCAAAACATTGGGATAGAAGTGGAGTGGCAGCATTACCCTTCACAGACACCTCTGGGCTGAGCAGTTGAGCACTGCTGAAGCATTTCCAGTTCAAAGATCTGACAGATCCAGACAAAATTCCAGTTCTTGACAGCCTAAAAAATTTTGGGAGAATATCTGTTCTAAGGGATTAGGAGCTGTCTGGCTTCATACTACTCTGCAACTCTAATGAATAGTGGGAAAGTGAGGATAATCCTACAGAAATTTGGTTTAACTCACACCTGACATAAAGTCCTGCAAGACAAGGCCATAACAGTAGTACCTGCAAAATATGCTTATGTCCACCCAAGCAAGAGCAAGTTCTTCTGTCAAGCCACAGCTGTGCCTTGCCTCTTTCATATTCCTTTTGCTTTTCTGTTTGTCTCAAATTCAGAAATTGTACTTCAAAGTACATCAACAGTACATACTAGCTTTCATAAGTAGCCTCTTCTTCCCATGGCACTTTATGTTACAATCCCTTCTCTCCTTTTTTCTCGCACAGCAAATCTCAGCAAAAAATCAGCTGGGTGTGTTGCAGGTATAACATTACACTTCAGTGCACCTTTAGGGTACTGAAACTAAACTAATCTAAGTATGAAAGAAGAAACAATCCCACTGATATTTCAAGCAGATTTTAACAAGGGATAAGAAAGAGGGATATGCTTATGACCTCATCCTTGAACTTGTCTTCAAATGATCTTGTTCCTCCAGCTTGTTCATATGCAAGATAGTCACGTGGGGATGATGTAGCAAACTCAGCCATGATTACTGCAATTCCAGAGTGAGTCAGATGGACAGTTTATATTAGCAACTACTATATGACTTAAAGAAAAAGTGATAGTCCCTCACCCTGCCTCAAATCATCCAGAAAACCTAAATTTAGTAGGAGCTCCAAGCAAACAGAAAGAAACTATGTAAAACAAATATTTTAAATCAACAGTGTTCTGGGAAATATGTTCTTGTCTTTTAGGAAGATATCTTATTAAAATAAACTGTATTGTTGTAAAATCAAGCATTGGTCCTCCAAGCCAGATTCAGCAGGAGTGCTAGCAGGTTCTTCACATCATCTTGGGCAGACTGGTAACTTTTGAATAGAGGATAATATAAAATCACTATTCTGAATGTCAGAGTTGATGTATGGGCAGAAATTCTTCTGTGCTTTGTGGAGAAACCAAAGGACCTCAGCTTACTGTAAAATGAGCATTTGATTGTAGGCTTTTAGCATAGGAAAATTTAACACCAAATCCCATCCTTCATTCATGGGTTTCAAGGAGTTTAACTGAAAGAAGGGGAACAACCATTCATCACCATATGTTAATAATAACTTTCAGTTAGACTCTACCCACCACCACTACCAAGAGCACTTCCAGTTCCATATTTCACAGAGCAAAAAGAAAAATCTTCTGAAGTCATGCTGCTATAAAGAGTTGTTCTCTGCTTCCATTTCAGCTGAGAGCAGGACTTCCACTTTTATTGTGAGTAGGTTAAGATACTACACAGGAAACCTCCCTGACCAAAGGGAGTAACTGGTGGGTGCTGATCAGCTCCTTTTCCTCACACCAGGACTGCGCTGCATATCTTTTCATAAACCAAAAGTTCAAAACAATTCAGTGGCTTATGTAGTTTCCAAACATAAAACTATTTTAAAATATGGCATGTACCTCTGCCAGAATTCAACTCACTAATTCAATCATGCTCACTTTCAGAGTACTAACAGTGTCAGGTAAAAGTTATGTATAAGTTTTAAAATCAGACATTCCTGGGTACCTCAAAGTTTCAACTTGTTGCTTAGCTTGTTCTTGAGCTTGTTCACCAGTTCCTGGTACAAGCTCATTTGATCTCAAAACAAATCTGTTATTCTTCATACATAACCTGAAAAAAGAGTGTTTGAACTTCTTAGCTTGTAACACCTTTCATTAGAAAGAGCATGCTCAATATCTGAAGACTGTTGGTAAATGTAGCTTGATTGCTAGGAAACCACATTGCATTAAAATGCTAAACAACATCCCCAGGCTGCTTTTAGTGTCTAATCTGCAATTTCTATTATTTAATGTCTGTGTTAGCATACCCATCAGGCACTGACCTCGTCCATTGTCAAAAAAAGAGCAAACTTAGTTTGTTCTTGGGTGAGTGGTTCTCCAGAAGGACAAAATACAGAACTTCACAAGACAGCAATCTTGCAGGAGACATCATTCTACTATGAAAAGTTATTCTACTATCAAATGCAGTAAGTCTATGGCTGCTGAACTCCATGACATGAGAAAATAGGAAAGCATCCAGTTTATGAACAAGATAGCCTGATAACTGATAACTAGATTACATATTTAAAAATTACATAGCCACCTTAAGAACAAAAACTGAGTAAGGGTCATAGAATGGAACCTGATATGGTCCTAATAATTGGACATTTAATATCTAAAGAAGAAATCCTCAAGGTTTGAGCTATGCAGTAATATTGTGCAGGAGACTGAAGGCAGATGCACAGAAAGCAGAAACATTCTGCTGACCAGAATTTCTTCTGCCTCATTATCACCCTCTTATTTCAGGTTAGCTGAACTATAGCTAATCTAAGACAGTCTTCATCAGAGACTGAGATGTTAAAGAAAAAAACATCTTAACTAGGTCAGAGACTTAACACCAAAAAACTCTGTTGCTTCTCTTGCTCTGTTTCCAGGTGTCATGACACAACCTTAGATCCAATCACTACTTGCTGTAGCTTGCCCTAAAGCCAGGCCATTTATGTATGCTACAGCAAAATGAAGCTCAGATGATTAAAAAGTGTAAATTTATTTATGTTGATGGTTTAAATTTTGTATTTTATAAAGTATTAGTCTTTTAATATGAGAATTCACAGTCTATGTGGAATGGTACAAGTCCTGGTAAAGAAGTTGTGATAAGGTAGGGTCACAAAGTTTAAGGTAAGATCAGGACTGTTATTAACATTTCAAACACAGTTGAAGTTCAAAGTTTCTTACAAACTTGAATCCTACTATATCCATCTTTTTCACTGTCTCAGGTCTGATTACCTCTTTCCCTTCAAACAGTTCTCTTCAAAGCAGATATGGATCCAAATATTAGCTCTGCTTTGCATTGCATGTGCAGAGTGCATCCTTCTGGGCTTAGTATACTAAGAGAATTATTTATGCAAACCTGAAGCAAAAAGCAGCAGAGTACTGATTAAGTTCTGTGCTCAGCTTCTCAGCAGTGCTCAGGGTCTGTGTCATGTACTTTCTTTTCAATCTGACTTTATTAAACCTTTCCAAAGTATTAAGAAATCAGTTAGGTTTTAACTCAACAAAAGTCAGCTTTGTCCCAGGATTTGGCACTTTAAAACAGCACACAATACTCTAAGTGAAAAACATAAGGTTTCAAAATGAAGCATGTGGCATGAATATTAACATCAGCTTCATGATTGGCCCTTACTATATTTATAAAAAACATTATCACGTCCTTGAGATGTTTTAGGAGCACAAGACAAGGGCTCCACTGCCCACATTCCTCTTCAAAAGCAGAAAGATTACAAGGTTTAGATTCAATGTGTAATGCCAGCTTTTATTCTGTAAGAAGACAACAGCAGGGCTAGAAGCTGTACACAGCAGCCAGCCCACTGTTCCTGTTGCTACAGAAAATTCCCTATCAAGCAGCCTAACCCAAAAAGAGATGGAGTAACAAGAAGGTCCTGCTTTCTGTGTGCAAGGGAGAGTCATGGCAGTTTGTCAAAATTCAAAATCAGATAGTATCAAAGCTGACTGCACATCAGGATGGCCTAGCCCAGTACATAGCCACAAGATTTCTTCTTTGTATGAAAGGAAGAGCAACTAGGAAAGTGCCTTCCTTCGGGTTAGGGTGTGTAGTAGGGAAGCCTTCACTGAAACATAATCTCTGCATTTACAGGCTATGTGCTTCAAAGACAATCCAAAGAGCCCCAGAAAATTCGAAAAGCAATTTGCCCACCTGTCTTGAAATACTGATTTTGTTAATTGCTTTTATTTGAATGCTTAGAGCCTTCTAGCCAGTAACCACCTCCACAGCTACTATTTGGGCAGCAAGTGAACATGACATTGCTTATCTGCCAAGTGTTCTTGTAGTGAAGGTCATTCTACAGATGGGAATAATGTGCAAAGAAGGGCTAAAATGTTCATCCTCCTGCTTCCCTCTATGTAGAAAATTTTATGGGGATATAAAGCAATCATCTAAGATAGCAGTTGCTTGCAACAGGGCAGACAAAGGTATAACTTTTCCTGAATCACTGCTATTAAAAAAATCAGTTGTTATCAAAGTTTATCAGAGCTAACTTACTCTGATTCCCAGTTGCCAATCAAAGCACAAGAACGACACATTTCAAAATCCATTATTAAATCAAAGCCAGATGCTTGCCATGTCCCATACTTTGTTAGTTCAAGACTTTGTAGTATGCCTGCTCTTCAGCTCACCACCCTGAGAGTCATCTCTGCCCTGGATGTAAAAAGAGCAGTGAAACTAGCAATCATCTGCACGTTTAATGCCTGAGCTATCAAACAGCACAGATGAGTTTAGACCATGGAGACCTGAGTTGTGACGCAATTCTTTCAGTGCAGTAGAATGGCAGGTTAAGTGTTTGAGGAGAAAGGGATAAGATGCTGAATTTTACCGGTTGCTGACATATCTAATGGTTAGGATTGCATGTAACACAAGATTAAATCAATTTACCTCAGATGTTTGTAAAATCACTAAGGTGTACTATGCTGGCAGATAACATTTATACTTCCCACGACTTTCAACACGTTCAGGAAACCACATTGATCTGGACCATTATAGTTCCCTGTAATTGACATTTACAAAACAGTTGCTGTTGGAGCTGTTGCGTAGACTACACTTGAATGGTGGTTAGAGCAAGTAGCTTTTCCAGATAAAGTACATTACAAGTCTCATTGTTTATTTCTAGTCTTGCTCTAAGCATTTGAAATTGCTTGGTTACATTTAAGAATTGTGTGTAGGTATCATGTTAAAGTAAATACCTACTCTATTCCTGCTGAGAATCCAGATATATGTGGATATACAAAATATCACTGGACATTTCCATTGATTTAAGAGTAACATAAATGTTTCTAGGGCTGACTATAGGTCCATAAAGGATGAGCAATTTTTGTAGAGTTTTTTGGTTATGCCACCTTTCAGTTTTCCCTTTCTCCTTTCAGGCCTGTAAGTTATTGTATGTGTTGCTATACATCTGACAAAACATGTGTCATGGAGAATGCAGGATCTTATAATATCTTGTCACTGCAGCAGGGTTGTGACAGGAAGATTTTAAGCCTACCTCCTTTCACTACATCTGTGTGGACTCCCTTCCAAAAAAAAAAAAGAATCCATATAGTCTCTGCGCACTTTTGCTTGTTATTTGTTCTTTTGGCTGTCAGACTAATGACTGTGAACTATCTTTTAACTCTTGTCATGGAGAGCTGGCCAGAGGACAAATCCCTAAGAGGAATCCTGGGGTTTGCCAAGAGCAGGGAAGTTTAGTGTTCAGAACCCACAATGCTATTTTAAAAGCAACAGAAGTGCCACAAGACAAGCAAGGCATTTGTATGCAGCATAGTATCTTCCTTTTATTGGAAAAAAGAACCCTTACCCAAACTTTTGTGTGCTTTGCATCAAAGCATGCAAGATTCTCTCTTATTGTGGACATGTATAATCTTACAGACAGATCTGAAAAACTGTGGCAATACTGATTTAATATAACAAGCTAAAATGAGAAGAGGGGAGAATACCCATAGCAATGAAGGGTAGTGAATTTTAGTGGGATTTTTTCGTGGGAACAAGGGGAATATGTTGACAATGCTATCTGTCTCTGAAGGACAGTGGTTGATATATGTAAAAATAAACACTATTTAGACTACAGGACTTTTATTCTGGGCACCAGAAGAAAGTATTAAAAACTATCTTCTACAAAAACAAACAAACATACAACAACAAAAAACCCAGAACAATAATTCTATAATCTTTTAAAAAGCCTGCAAAGCAGTGTGTTCGCAATGCTAGAAATTATCCTGAGCACAGCATTAACCTGATGATTATAAAGACAGGCAAGAGAGGGCATCTGCTTTTCCCCCGGCATAGGTATTTCCAGGCCAGAGCTGTATAAGCACCACAGTTTTTCACAACAAGGTTAGACAAGTTGGACCTTGACAGAAGTGCACAGTATGGAGTGTAAGGACGTGCTGAGTCTTTATCTGCTCAAAGGCTTTCAAATGGCCAGGCTGAGCAGAAAAGCCTTGTGCACTGTACAACATTTCAGCTGAGGCAGAGGAAATACCTGAGACTTGATTTGGAGACCTCACTCTCACTTCCAAAAAGAAAACATATAAATTGTTGAAGAGAACCAAAATCAGCCACAGCCTTTTAAAGCTGGAGCTGAACCTACATCCTTTCACATCCGCAACAGTATTCTGAATGTGGGAAAAGCACGTGGGTACCTGTTTTTCCACAGACTGTCTGCTTTACCGCATAAATGACATGGGTCAGTGAACTTACTTGAGGTCAGCTCAGCATGATCATGTCTCCTTGCCCATCCAAGGGCCTTTGTCAAAGCTGAAACAACCAGGCTGAACATAAAAAGATGCAATATAAATGCGTGAGGAGTGGGTAGTATAGATGAGAATAAAAGACATTTATCTAGAAGTCTTTTTACAGATAAGTTGCTGTTTCTTGGAATGACTATTTTTGTATTACAGTTTACCTACCACAGCAGACTCCCAAAAATACTACTGGAGTAATATCTCTAGATGAAATGTTCTCTACATTGTTGCTGTTGTTGTTGTTATTGGATTTATCTTGGGAAAGGTTATTACAGCAAAGATTGCTTTTGGCCCAGATGCAGGGAAACATTATTCTTTCCCCTGCAAATAATGTGGCATTAATTTGTCTGTAGGACAAAGCAAACACAGCACTACCAACCCATACAAGTCCAATTCTGCCAATGAAGATATGACCAGTTTTAAGAACACAGTATTTTCCCAGACAAATTTAAAATCAACCATCCTTAACAAGCAGCTGCCTAGAAGTCAGGGTGCAAAATATCCTGATGAATTATTTTTTCTTTAAAGTACCATTCAAAGACATGAAGAGAGAAATACATTTTAGCCTTTTGGTACTGAAACCTTGTCAAATGAATAGTCAATTCCTTTGGAAGAAAACAACTCAGACTGGACAAGATGCTTTTGTATCAAAGATCTCTCCCCAGATTTGTCTCTAATAGTTCCAGGCATAACAGAATTTCAAATACTTCACACTTAGAAAATGGTGTGGCTTTCTAGAGTTGCTGGAAAACATACAGAGCCAAGTCTTGCAGTCATCTACTGGTCCCTGGCCAGAAAGACCAGTTTTTACTTTGACTTCTGACAAAAGCAGACTTTTTGTAAAATAACACATGCATGCACATACTGAACAGTCAAAATTAAGGTCTTGCATGCAACAAATGGTGCTACAATACTGCAACAACCAAGTAGCAAATCCTAACAAGAGATCATAAAGAGGATAAGCATGAAACAAAACTTAAACAGAAGTGACTTTACTCTCTTGTGTCCACTTGCTTACATTCAGCAAGACATTCATATCAGGGTGGTCTGCCCAGCAGTCAAGCCCTGAAGTGCTTGTATGTTGTAGCTCAGTGTCTGCCGAAAACTTCTTAAGAGGACATGAAATATGAGGGATGTTCACTATTGAGTTTTCCTCCTGTGCCCTGGATTCCTCTGAGTTTGGAAGCAATATTAGTCTTTGGTCTGATTTTCTGTACTCATTGCAAGCTGACAGTCCATGTCTCCAAAAATTCTGGTTCTGTGGATATTTAGGATTTGCTTACCATACTTCATGTTTATCTGATTCTCTTATGGTTTGTACCCTGCTTTTCTGCTGCTTGCTATGCTCTTTAAGTAGTTTGGGTCTTCCTTCTTCTAGGCTGCCACACCGTGTTTCCTAAAAAACTGTACATACAATGTATGTACAGATGATGGGGTCACAGTGACATGGTAATAGAGGCACCATGGGACAAGATATGGCATTAATATGGACCTTCTCCAGCTGTTCCTTCCTCCTGCTGCTCCCAGAACCACATATACCCACTCACTTCAGTCCTAGCATTTCTATCACAATAAATATGTCAATATCTATATATCAATAAATTTGTCTCAGAACAGCTACCAACATTAAAGTGGCTGGGAGGAAAGAAAAAGACTTTTTACTTGCTAAAGGATTTTGAAAGCCTGGTTTTGGCACTCTCCTAAATTTTTAAGCTTGGCTGAAACTGGTGCCTTGGTTGCCTGCTGTGTAAATAAAGATAATTACCTGTTTATCATCTATCTCTGTTCACTGTAAATGCCTGGGAATACAGATTGTCTTCGTTGTGTGTGATAGGGTGCTGAGCGCAAGGTGGCACCAATTTTAGCAGATATGTCTCAGTGTCACAGACATAATGAGTCCTTGCAGGGAGGTAGGGACACTTTCACACTGGTGATGAACAAACCACAGAGATACAATAGATCTGTTTCAAGGGACTATTTCTACCACAAATGTTTTTATATGTTGATGTGATTACAGTTCCTGTGCAAGTAGGCTTGCTATCCTAGTATTTTTTTCTTAAGTACAGAAGCAGCAAACATCATTTAATGCAGTTCCTTGCTTTCTTGTGCTATTTCTCACTGTATGTGCAAGCTGGCATATTTGAAGCAGGACAGGGTTTTTTCGTCCTTTCCCCCTTTAACTGAATATAGTGTTAAGTGTTTGACTATATTCTTCTATATTCTCTATATAGAAGGTCTTCTATATTCTCCTCACTGCACACTTCATTCTTGATCTCAATGAGCAGCTCTCAAAGCATCAAGGCAGCATTGGTGTTCTCTGCACTCAGGCCTTGAATTCTGCCCATGGTTAACCTCCATGGTGGTCATCTTACTCACAAGCCATTTAGTCACAAGGAATAGGCTAACAGTACTTGATCATTTCTCTCTGGCTACTGAAAATCTGTCATTAGGAATGACATTCTACTGCTCTCAACAAAGGCTGGAGATGAACCACTGGATGGTGGGGCTATACCAGGTTCAATCCCATTACTCACTAACTCCCATTAAATACACATCAGAGCTCACCAAGATGTATGATCATCCGTACTTCACTGGCCTTCATCCACAGTTCAGGTGCAGAGGGAACAGAGGAAGCAGAGAGAAGCAGAGAGAAGAATAGGAAACAAAAACAGAAAAAGGTAAAAAATCTGGGTTTTTTTTTGCAGGATGCCTAAGGTATTAAAACTTCCAATACTGTTCTGAATTTCTGAATTTTTACTGCATTAGAGCATTTTTCTTCACTTGAGCCCATCCCCCTGCAACATTCAGCTCTAATTTAATGGTTTAGATATATGAAGTGGCAACATTTTAACCATGTTTTATCCATAAGATTCATGTGGATACAGTAAATGTGAGCCATTCCAAGACATTAGTTTAAAGGGTTACAAAAGCCATTTTGAGCTCCCGGTCTGTAAGGTTGACTCAGGCGGTTATTCCGGGATAAGTATCCCAAGGAAGCTCTCAACTGGTAAACTCAGTTTCATAAAATTATATTGAGTTATGCTGTCAAAATGTCACCATACCACTGAAAAATGTTTAAGAATCATGGTGCTTAAGCTTCAGAGGATAACTGGGAACTTGAATGGGAAATTGAATATTTGCTAACCCACATATAACCTTCTATACAGAAACACCCCAATTCCTTTCTATTTATGTAATTGTTATCATAATGTTGATGTGTTGGCAATATTTGCATAAAAGAATGCACAAAATCAGAGTTTAGGAAGAAAATTCATGCCATCCTATATTCAGAGTAGCTTCCATAATGTTTTGCCATAGAGATTTGTTTCACTTTGTCTATATTTCATTATAAAATTCACATTATTTTACAGAAAACTGCCTGGGCTAGTAAAGATTTTCTCATCTTAGCTCGCAAAACCCATTTTTTTGATCAACTTAAACCATTGTATAGTGCCGTCATTGGTCCATTTATTTAAGATGTGTAAAAGCAATACTTCATATGATTGTTTTTAAGAAATAACCTTGTGTTATTATTTAATACCTTGTGTTTTCTCAGGTATTCTAGAGTCAATTCTCCATGAAAGCTAAAGTGTCCTTACACTGCTTGGTACAATTCAAGAATCCTGCAAAGACTCTGGAATTAGATCCATGTGTGTTTTATTTTTTCCAGCTACACCAGTACGGAATTGTTGGTCTAGTATATCTGGGTGTTTCTATGGTGAAGTGATCAGGCAGTGCAGCTGAACACAGCAGATCCTTCCACACATTTGCTAAACACTTGACAAGCCTATTGAAAACTGAATACCAGTTGGTTTTGAGTGATCTTTTTCAAAACTGTCTACTCTGCCAATGTCTTTGGATACCTGATAGCAGCAAGAACCCATCTCAGCCCATTTTATAGCAATCATCTGCAGAATCTGACAACGTGCTTGCACAATGGAAGTTGCCAGTGATGGATTTTTCTGTTCTTGTCCCATTTGATTGAATTAAGCTCAACCTTTCCTTACAAGAATCAATAGAGTATTTTACTTAATTGATCTTTCTTGATAAATATTAACACAAGGGGTACACTGCACTTTTAATAGCTCTCGTTCTACTTCCAAATTGTGCCAGAAATGCATCCATCTCCTATAACACTATTTTTACAGTTCAGAACACAAAGAAATTGGAAGATAAACAACTGAATTAATGCCAGTCTCTGCCAAGCTGCTCATAGGTAGCATAATTTCAATAACGAAATATCTCCCAGCATGGTTTCAAATGATAAAATTCACATCCTATGCTGTTCAGTGCTAGGCTGTCTCAACTTCCCCTACCTAAGCACTTGAATAAAATAATTTCACTGTGTTTTCATGAGGGGCTGTACTTACACCTGCCCTCCGGTGTAAAGAGGAAAGCAACACCACACAGCATAAGCACAATACTCATAAATTGTTCCTTCTTTAGATTCAGTTTCAATAATAAAGAGAAAAGCAACACTACACAGCATAAGCACAATACTCAAGAATTGTTCCTTCTTCAGCTTCACCCTGGGCAATTGTGAAGGTCCTGTTTTTCTCTCACTAATGCTTTTGACACTGTTAAAAGTCATGGCCAGATTTTTCTAAAGGAATATTATTGAAAGGGACGAATCCTAATATATTTATAGCCAAGAACTGGTCTATCAGATCCAGTTTTCTTTTTTGGAGGAATCTCCTCTGGAATGCTTTAGAGCATCTTTGGGCAGGGATAGTAATGGGCATCAGATAGAAATATCTAACGCCATCTTATTATCCAATATGTTTTGTACTGATTTTAAAATCCACTTTATGGCAATGTTAGAGTAAGTGAAAAAAAGAAACTAAGCCTTCTCATTATATTTTGCCTTCCTGAAGATGACTTAATAAGCATACCCTTTCTATTAATTTGCAGGAACATAAGTGACATCCATTTACTTGATACTTAACCTTCATCATTCTAAATTTGGAGGCTGTATTAACTTCCTGAGAAGAGAGGCATCCTTGTCTTGCTACAGGAATGATCTCATTAAGTAAGCAAAGACCTGGCCAAAAGGATAAACTCTGCACAAGTACTCACAGGCAGCTCCAGCTTCTTAGCAACCCTGACGAACTAGATCATGAGACAGAACACACCCTTGTGCCAAAACCCAGCTTTAAAATTCGTGCTTCACTCCAACGCAAGTTACACCTTAAGGCTAAATTTTACCTGTGTGCGCAGATCAAGCACAATGTTCACAAACCATTTACATCTTCAAAGTGACTTGAGAAGAGTACTGGCCCTGTGGAGTCTCTCTCTGCAGAGGGGACTATGGGAAACACTGAACAGTGCTTCCTAGATGATAGTCTGAAAGTCACTTTAACAATTTGCCTTCACTCTTACACATTCCCGTGAGATTTTCCTAAAAAGTCTATCTCCCTCCAACAAACTATTTTGGGATCACTAAAAAATGTGTTGCTACAAAAGGAAGAATACTCAACTGGACAATTGCATGCAAAAATCATATTTCCTCATCACAGCAGCAGGATGTAGCGAGGAACTAACAGAACACTTCTTGGTTAAAGAGTAATTTCACATAACTTAACAGTAATAGATTTTGGCTGGTGTTCCTAGACTTGAAGATCTCCTGTCATCTGACAGTGCAAATATATTAGTGCATTCCTCTATTCTTCATCATGCCAAAATTAATTCACTCTTCCCAAACCATCTACTCCAAATATTAGAATTCCCTTTTCTATGAATTTTCTTGCTTCTCCTCACTTATTCTCTTCCCTCCCATCCAGATTTCTACTCCCAAGCTAACCCTATAGACACTCAGCTGAGCACAATCCCCTTTCAGTTCTCATCTTTCAAAGTTACATGTTGTTCTCTCCACACATGCTCCAGTCTCAACCCTAATCCCTCCTTCCATCAGCAAATCAGCTTGTTTCACTCCATCTTTCTATTACTCCATCATGACAGCAGCTGGTGCCCAGACCAAGGACTCCATTTACCATTTACAAAGGTTTCCTTTGCCCTTCTGTAACATACTCTGAGGGCATGCATGCAGTAAAAAAAACCAAAAAACAAAAAACAAAACCCGCCCCCCCAAAAAAAACCAAAAAAAACCCCAAACCAAACCAAAAAACAGAAAACAAAAACAAAAAACAAAACAAAACAAAAAACCAAAAACAAACAACCAAACAAAAAACAAAAACAAAACCAAAAAAAACCACAAAAAAACCCCAAAAAAGACAACGCTCCTTTGGAACAAATCACATACTGTGACAAAAGGCCTCATTCTTAGGGGAGATACAGTAGAGAAGACAAACAAGATATGAGGAATATTCAGAACAAGATATGGGGAACATTCAGACTGTTTCAGAGACCGTCCTATTGGGATCCAGGAGGGATCTCCAGTTAAACCTGTGGAGAGTTCAAGAGCAGGTTTTCATCAATGGGTATATGAGAAACTGTGCGCAGTAGAGTTGTAGATGTGCTAGACACCATTAAAACAGAAAAGAAATAATCCCACTAAACCTATAGTTTCAAATTTCTTTTGGCTGGTATTCCTTTACTCCAAAAGCCAATAAATCATGCTCAAGACCAGTGTTCTGGTCAAACACCAGCCCATAAGTACACATGTGTAAAAAGTTGAGCATAAAGATTTATTTGAACGTCAAAAGAATTTGCTGAACAGTCAGTCACTGATGACAAATTTCTCTTCTGTGCGAAGGACAGTGTACTTCTGCAGGTTTCCCTAGAATGCAGATGTAGACATTTCTGAGATTCTGATGTCTGATTTATAAAATCAGGAAATGGCCCCTGCAGGGCGAACCTGCAAGGTCATGTGAGAAGGTGTTAATCTACCAAAATACCCAGAGCCGTTTAAACCAAATAACTGCTACCCTGCACCCTGTCTGCTATCTAGGACAGACTCCCACTAGCCATAAAAGATCTCATTTAGATTTTCATTCTTCCTGTGTCAGAAATTACAAAGAGCTCTAAACAGACACAGGTTTGGAAGTGAGTATTGTCAAATGGATTGCATTGGAAAAAGAAGTGCAAGCCCAAGATAATGACTTGTGTAGATGCATTTGTCTCATGAGAACCTACACAGACAGTTGTAGCAGGAAGCATGTGAGACCTCAAACTTGGTGGCATGTTTGCGTATAGGCTAAGAAAGAGATAAAAGACCATGCACAGATGATACTAGTGGTCATCACTTCCATCAATTCACAGGGAATAAAATAGAAAACAACAAAAGAAAAGCAGAAAATACAGTAAGATCTTGTTTGAATAACATGCATACTCAGAAACAGATTGTAAAGGAAGTAGCTCAAAATCTTTCCACGAAACTCCTTGAGGGTGACCATGGTGCCCTAAAAACATGTGTACTGCCAGATAGAACCAAAAAAAAATACTACATAATTTGGCAACCTAATGCCTTCACCACAGCACTTCCACAGGGCTAAGAGCTCAGCTCTTCTCGATGCCAGTTGACGGCCACATCTTCCTGCTGCCAGGAGAGAGCGCCAGGAGAGACAGGTTTGGTCTGGGACAAGAGAGGGAGAACATGCCCTCGGCCTTTTCTGTTGTAACTAACTGTGCTACTCGCATGGTTTGAAAAGAAAATTATGACACTTGGAAAAGATTCTAGGGCAAATGCACTGGTCCTCCATTTGCTGTTGAGGCTGTTGGGCCATCTAGTAAAGCTGGGTCCAGCAGAGATGGATAGGGTTTCAAATACCCACCCGTACTGTGTCCTACTTGCTGTCTCCCTGCAGCTCCAAGCTGAGTAAGCACCACTGTTCATCTACATCCTTTGCAGGATGGAGAGCACAGACACCTCTCTCATGGTCCCACACTGCAGGGTCTCAGATCAGTGCCAAGGGCTCTGGGACCCCAGCAAAAGGCTTTAGATCTGGTTGCCTCAATCACAGAGATGTTCAGAGTCTCACTGACCTCTGCTCTGGGGTGAGATGAAAACGCTTCATCTTTTGCTTCTTTAAGTATGAGCCAGGGAAAAAAAGAACTGGCAAATAAAAAGACGTAAGAGGAAACAATCCTGCATAATTTAACTGAAAGTGGTATCCATTTTTAATTCACTAGGTAGCATGTAATTGCAGACCTTTCCTTCTTCCATGGCAGGAGACACACTCCTTTGGAACAACGTGAAAAAGCAGGATGTTTTTTTGTTTCAGAAAAGCCCACTTACATTCCTGTAAGCCTTCCCTGAGTACCTTGAGAGCCCTCAAGATTACTCTAACGGGAGGAATGAAAGGAACATTCAAGGCTTACAATAATCCTTTTCCTCAAGAGCGAAAAAACCATCAGATGTGGCTGCAGCTTTCAATGCATTATTAATACCAAGCACTTGGCAGCATTTGTTTCAGTGAGATAAATTTGATCTGTGAACACAAAAGAAAGAGAAGGAAGATAGCTGGTCAGACTGGTCACAGGAATATCTGCTGAGCCAAATCAAAACCCAATATTTTGCACAAGGACTCATGAAATGTGATCATAAAATGAAGCATAAGGAGTAGTAATACTTCAAGAAAATTTATTCAGTTACCAATCGCAAAGAATAATAGTAATGCAAATTACATCAGCAGTTAAGCAACAATGCAGAATAATTAGAGATATTTAACCATGTAAACAAACCTTTTATCAAAAAAAGCAGGCACTAAAGGACATCCTGAGGTATTTATGATGGCACTGGGTTTACTGCAGGGGCTTTGAATCTGTGAATGTATAAATGTTTCCCAGGAAAGCTGCATACCTTGCACAGTAATACTGATCTTTCTGCCAGCAGGCTCTCTTTATTTAACTACCTTATGTGGACTATGTGGGTCTAATTTCTAGTCTTACAGAATTGGGATCCAGAAAGAGAGAAAGAAACAAAAAAACAACAACAATGAACCACCCCCACCCCCCAACCCCCCAACTCCCTGGAAAAAAAAAAAAAGTAAAAGAAAAAATAAAACAAAAACAACAATAGCAACAACAAAAAGCATCAAGGTGAGAAATATCTGTTTTGGTGGCTCAAGTCAGCAGAATAGAGAATAATCACTCACACAAAAAAAAGGTGCAATTGCATGTCTGTGATCTGCACACTGCCATAGCTCCATTAGTCTGCTGGGGGCTTGAGTCAAGTGAACAGTCAATTTATGACCATGATATGTAACAGCAGCTGGGCAGAACAGTAAAATGACCCAGATGAGGTCATACAAAGCTCTTCATTCAAAATGTGTGCTTTCATGTAAAAAAAGTCCCTGTGCCAGCTTAGAACTGACTTATTTCCAGACTCCTGGTGAATGATTTGAAATGGGAAGACAGATTAAAGGTGAAAACTGAGATGTAGCTAAGTGTCTGCCACCCAAATTAAGCAGGTGACACAAGGGTTCTTATCTGTCTTTTAAAAATGCATCACTACCAAGAGTAATAGTCAAAAAACTCAACCCATCTTCTTTGTGGCATTTTGTGGGGGTTTGACACACAAGGACTGGAGCAGTACATCAATTCAGGGTATAAATTAAGTTTATTAACCCTTCACCCTCTGTGAGGACTCCCATTCACTCCCACACAGTTGTTCTTCAATCACAGTAAATTAATCTCCCCTGGAGTAGAGGAAAGCTGCTCCTATCTAATAATGTTACACCTGGATGGGAGCTTTCTGGGTAGTATAACATGGTTCAACTCAACGCTACATCTTCACAGCCTTGGCTGATTGTCTCAGTTTTCTTGAAAAGCAATTACTTTAGGGAGGGAATTGGTCAATGCAGTAGTCTTCTTTACCAGATAAAATAGGCAATGCCTGTATCTGTGGAGGGAATAATGATGGTGTCTAGGAAAATAAGTGGATCACAGTCTGGAAGCAGGTGTGCAGCTTTCCTCCAGCCTCATGGAGAGGCCCTGCGAAATGATATGAGTGCCTTGGGCTCTGCTATCTCATGGCAGAGCACACTGTCTGTCCTCTGCTGGTGCAGTGATAGGGGATTCTGTTTCGCTCTCTAGGTCAGGGTGAACTGCATGGCGGTCACAGGAGTATCTTCAAAGACTGAGGAGAACTGGCATTTTGCAGTGTACTTTTCAAAAAGCAACTCCATAGCTTCACAGGGCAGTAGGGAGGGTGGAAATTTCCCTAAAAACTCTGTACACAAGGACATATTCTGTATTTTCCTTTCCCTTACAGAAGGGTAATCAATACTGAGCACCTTTTTAGTAGCTGCAGCTAAACTTATGTCCCTCAGCTTGGTCATTCAACCAAAGTTCTTCATGAAAAGTCATTTATTTTATGCAGCTGACATCTCCCTTTACTTTTCCTCCTCTCCCACCTCAGATTTCTGGGAAAATGTGTCACTCTGATATACCATGCTAAACACAGAAAACTTCTGCAAGCAACCTTTACATAATAACCAAGTGACCTATTCATCCCTGATAGACCTAAGTCTTTCTTTAATCAAATCTGTAGTCCCTCCATCATGTCATCTTGTTAAGTAGGCCACACTTATCTTGAGATGTCAAGAGCCACTGTGACTAATTAATTATTTTACATTATCAGTCTTTTTAAAAGTACTTTAAAAATCACTGAAGATCCCACTTCAAAACTATATTGTCAACTAAGAAAGCACACAAAAGTATTGACATAAGAAAACTTTTTATTCAGTGCAGAAAGTTCACTCAGCCCAAGAAATGGCATTCATTACCATACCACCAGCTTCCCAAACTTTAAAGGGCATTGCTTACAAAGAATCTTGCTTTGTTTTTTGTGGTTTGCCATGTCCTACCTTGCCAAGCATAAATGCACACTTAAACAAACTCTCTGAACAGACTGAACAGAGAACAACCTTCCAGAACATCTGGCAGAGTTTCTTTCTCTCTGAAAAGAGGCATCCTTTTCTACATCTTACAAAATCTTTCTCAGACCCATACAGGTTTTTTTCCACCTTCCTTTTTCCAGCTTAGGAAACATGTCACGATGCCACTGTGCTTTGATCATCAGTACAAAAACCTCTTTATAATCTCAGTGTTATTAAGACAATCAGACTCTGAGTGGGATAAAAATAATCAATGCAACAGGTTTGCGGTTTTTTAAACTAGTGTAATCCACTAACACATGCAAAAAGATGCATTCATTCAACTGTAATAGAGGAAGACAACCCAGTCCTTGAACTGTAATAAAATGCCCACTTATGGCATCTCTATCTCAAGGACTGAGCAAATGCAGACTGTCACAAATTAGGGTTTATGCTTACTAATATTTATCAAATATTTCCAACCAGAGAGTATTTTACATAAGAATCAGTTGAAGAAAACAAACTGTCTCCTAACTGATTTCCACATCAGTCCAGCCAGACCATATCTTGGGTTAGCATGCATGTCCTACCAAACATACTCAGAGACATTCAAGATGCTTTAAAAAATGTTTTTAACAGATGTTAGAGTATCTACATTAACTTTTATATTTCTTAATTATCCATAAAATATAATCTTCATGTCAAATATCTTCTGTTGACTGGGAGGAACACTGCTATTGTGGAGAATTAAAAATAACTCATCATCTCTACAAAATACAGCAAGTGGAACTAAAGGCAGAATGTCACAAACCCACCTGTTTGCTTGTCATATGAACCCCTCTGTCATTCCAATTGTTTTATACTGAGATTATTTGCCTTTGTATACACAATAAATCTTACAGAGCATGCATTGTCTTCTACAGGAAGATTCCATTTGGATTTAGTGGAACTCAACAGAAAAAATACTACCTTAAGTATATATTTACAGCTTACGGTAACATCAAATGGAAAACATTCTGTCTGATTTCCTCCTTTTCTCCTCCCACCAATTTTAAGGTGAGAATTGGCCCTTGTTATTTTTTCCACACCTGCAAAATGCAAAAGCCTGTTTTTAGAACCCCCGGAGATTTTCCTGCTGGAAAATCTCACTATGCTGTTAGGATGTTTCTGCTGCCTGCTGTAGGAAGCATCTACATGCAGAATTAAAAATGCCCCTTTCCCAAGCATATTGCAACTGCACAAATCTGTACACTTTGTTAATAGAATCAGATTTGTTTCATATCTTCAGTTCACCATTAGCACCTAGAGGAGGATGAACAAATCCTGTGCTCTCAGAAAGAACAGAGAGTGTTTCTTCAAAATAAACTGATTGGTTTGTTAAATGTATTTAAATTTGAGATATTAAATTGAAAAGGTAGATTTCTGGGAAAATGTGTCACTCTGATATACCATGCTAAACACAGAAAACTTGCTATGTTGGTTAGCTGCATGAGGTTAAAAAATTTTTTTGGTGGAAACCTTCAGTAACCCAATTTTTTTTACAGAAACAGCTTAATTCCTACAAGTAAGCCTCTTCTCTTTGTCTGGCTGCAAAGGGTGTCTAATAAAGCTCTTACTGCTTAGACATGAGGTAAGGTACCCTGGCTGTATCCTCCCAAATCCTCTATGAGAAAAGGGGAACTGGTTGATAACAGAGCTGACTATTTTCTTTCCCAAGGCTTCAATTAAGGACAGAAAATTGCTCCTCTCAGAGCAGAGGAAATGGTTGTCCAGTAAATACACACTGAAAAACAACATACTGTGATAGAGACTGATAATAGTGGCCACCATACACATTGCAACAACAGCAGTGTAGCAGTGGTCTGAATAAACACAGAACTCCCCCTGGACCTCCACAACTTGACCGAGGAGAGAAGTTATACGGAGACCAAAAAGGAATGACGAGTGACAAGCACTTATGGAAGAAGATGCCTTAGAGGAGTTGTGAGGGAGCCCGCACACTCCTGACAGCCTGGAAATTTATCTTACAGCCTGCAATACTGGGTTTACAAGTGCTTTTTCACAATCTGTGTCAGCATAGGAACAGAGATGCTCATCCCCTGGAGGAGCCACAACAGGAGTGAGTCAGGTCTTAATAGCCTTAGTTCTCCTCCTTTCCTCAGAGGAACATCAATTTGCTGCTGGCTGTGACTATCTTCTCAGCTCCGTGCAGATGACCAACAGCTTGCCGGGGAACATAACCCAGATTTCGACAGTGTAGCTGTCATGCAGGCAGATACTGTCCGTGGTGTGTACAAAAACCAAAAGATGGGTCCCAGAGGAAGCACAGCCAGGATTGCTTCAGGCTTTTCAATGATGGAGTTCAACAGGACCCATGGCTACTGCCAGCAAACACTAAAAGCCTGTTCATGACCAGTGATCTCCCTCAGGGCATCAGCATGCCTCCAAGGAGGATCTCCTGAGGAGCCAGTATGGCTGAGTTAGCGCTGATTAGGGGGTTGAAATCCTTTGAAGAACTAACTGAACAACTGGCCTTATCCTCCCCACAGTATCTCACAGAGTGCATCTAGTTAAGCCCTCAGGATATTTGTAATAAGCCTAGAAGAAGGCTTTTTATCACCTCCAGCCGAGCAGGAGTCATCCCTTCTCTCTAGATAAGCAATGGTCACAATGACCCAGGCATGATCACTTCTGAGCTGGATTACTCTAATTCTCTCTCTCAAAGGCTAGATGCAGACTGCACCAAACTTCTGTTTCTCAGGCTGTGACAAGAGTTAGTGAAGGCTCAGCTGTTTTATCCACTGAACTCCAGTAATTTTCAGAAAATAGATTATGGCTTTAATGTGTAGGCCAAACAATTTGTCAACAGTCAATATGCCTAAAAAGCCAGTTTTCAGCCCACCATCTACCTTGAGACTTCCCTGGAGCAATGAGCAAGGCAACTCCATGCAGGAACATGACAGCCAAAACCAAGAGCATCTCAAGTGAGAGGATCCAGGCCTAGAATAAGGCACTACAAAAATATAGTTAAATTATGACTTCACAGTCATAGGAAACTTTTATGAAGTTAGAGAAAAACTTCTCTGCTCTCATGGTGTTGGAGATATTCTGTAAAAAGGAACAGCATCTCTCACCCCAGAGACTGCATAGCCTTTTGCAAAGTTTGTGTGGATTTGCCTACACAATGGCAGACTTGAACCTGGTTCAGACCTCTGAACTTGGAAGGGGAATTATTCTGCACTAGGGACATGAGAGAACTCCAGTGGAAATTTTTCCAGGTAGGCAAGTAGCAGCCTGAAGTGGGGCCAGGACTGTTCTCCCACATAACCCAGTGGCAGCTGATGGGTGCTGGGATGTGACAGGTGAGGGCACTCAGCGTCTGACAGACCTGCCTGTGACTAGTCCTGAGCTGTTGGCCCCCTGCAATAAATTTCCTGGTTTCTTTGGAAGAATCTCCAGGATCTCCACTAGCTGTACAGTTAACAATGGGGTCAGAAGTGTATGCAGAAAAATCATCTGCTGTGGCTACCATGCCTGGAGGACACCTTCTCGTTTGCAAGGGTGAAGCAGTGTGTTACAAGGGTAGGGTGTGAGGCAGAGTGATGATACACAAGCTTGTTGAAATAAAGTGTAATGAGAGGGTTACAAATTTACTGAAGTACAGTGCAGGACAAATAAAAGAGGTTATTCCCTTATTTTATTTAAAGAAAAGGAAGAGCCAAGCCTGAAGGAATCAAGACCTATGACTCAAGGAGAACAGGACACTGTAAATCAAACTATTGAAAAAAACAAACTGTTGATAAAGCTAAAGAATAACTTTGATTGAACTTTGTGTTCATCTTAGTCACTAAGACAGTAAAATATCTGCCCATAGGTTATGTTTGCCCCTTACACAGGCCTCTTATTTGTAGAGCATGTGTCATGTAACAAGTGTGCACTGTGTCAAAGACAGGCAGGAGAATGCTAGGCAAGGATTACTGCTTTAGATTGTTATATATATAGGAAATGCCAGTTTTTAATTTTAAAAAATCCACAAAGCTAGCACACCTTCAGTATGACTTTTAATTTTAAAAGTCATACTGAAGGTGTGCTAGCTTTGTGGATTTACCACCTAGCACCCATCTCTGCACAGAAATGTAATTAATAAGTCCCTCAACCCTGAGTGTGAATTGGCTTCATACACACTGAAGTATGGTGAAAGAACCCATATTTGTGGCCACAAGCTGAGAAAGTAATTTTTAAAGGTGTTGTGGATGATTTCCAAGTAGACAACCTATATCTCTTCAAGTCCTGAAAGGCAGTTTGATTTCAAAACACATCTTGTTCTTCAGATGAAATTAAGAAGTTACAAAAGCCCCTCTTAAGTCTCATTCTTGCTTTACATGGACTGAAGTTAACACTTCCAGCAAGATAGTGTCTGCTACCCATATATATATTCTTCTCCTCCTCCTTTTTTTTCTTTTTTTTTCTTTTTTTTGATTTACCCGAGTACTTTCTCCTCTTGCCTTCAAAACTCCCATTTACGTAAGTAACCTCTGGTCTTTTCTGCTTTTTCTCTTCTTTCTCTCTTGCTATTTCAATCGTTTTAGATGTCTGTCCTTTGAATGTTCTTTGCTCATTTCAGAAGCAAGATAAAAACCCTGCGGCAAGTCAACAGCCGATACTACTAAATGGAGATACTTGTTCCCCACTATGACACACCACAAGTGAGCAGCAAAGCTTTTTCCTGTACCCAGCCTCTTATTTGGTCTATGTGGAGGATTTCAGGGGCCTGAAGCCCCTGAAAAGGGTGCAATGCCATATTTTGTGAAGACAAAGTTGTGCTGATCTAGGGGGAAAGAGATTGGAGCAGGCAGTGGTTATGGGAGGGTTTAAGTTAAAGGGTATTGTTATAAATGATCAAATTGGTAGCCAAATTTATAAAAAAAATTTAACAAAGATTTATTGGATCGATAACAAAAAATAGAATTTCGAAAAAGAACCACCACAGCCAAGACAGCGTCAGCCCCGGGTGCAGGCGCTGGGTGAACCGAGATCCGACTGACAAAGTGTCAGCGTTTCCCCAGGGGTTCACCCCGAATGCTTCAAGCAGCCAGCTTATATACAGTTTATTCTGCCTGAGGCAGGGATGACCGAACATTTCTTTGTGTCCCTTCACATGTAGAACTGGATCCATACATGTGCAAGAAAAGACAAAGGTAAGTCCAGGGGTCCAGACAGATGCATGAGCACTTCAGCAGAGCCTGTATTCACATGTAGCAGAGTGACACCAGTTCTAGAGCACGGTAGAGGTCATCTTCCCAGGTGCAGGTCTCATGAGTAGCTTATACATTCCAGCAATCATGGTCCAGGAAGGTTTCATTAGATGCAATCTTCCCAGGTGCAGATGCATTCCAGGGAAGTCAGCAATCATGGCCCAGGAAGGTTTCATTCATACATAAACAGACCAGATATGATCTTAACATTGTCCAGGAACTGACTGCATAGAAATAAGACTGCTCCCAGCCAGAGTGGTCAAAGACATAACTTTGGACTCTTACAATATTTTATACATATATAGCATGAATTATCTCTACCATATACTACAGTACTATAAGAAGACAGTTGTGCTTTTGGGATTCAACAAGAATCATGAAACGCACTGAATTTACTGTTTCTTCCACCACTTTGGAGTTCAGTATAAACAATTTTAATCCTTCAATTTAATTAAAGGGGAAGTAGACTTTAAGGTATATGTCCTCTTGTGTAATCACAAATACCCAACAAACAAAAACAATTTCACAAATTGTCTACCTAACAAATTAATTTAGCTAAATAAGAGGCAAAGCAGAACCTGATGGATGTAGCTGAGTAGTAGTCCCTCCACAAGGACATTAAAATCTCAGATATGCTGTTATCTGATTCCCAAAGGAAATTAAGAACATTTAGAGCTAACTAGTGCTATTGCTTACACAGTTAGCAAGCAACTCAGCGGGCTACAGCTTGATGGGAATGCACAGCCCAGTTCCCTGAACAGCTGAAGTCCAAGCTGCTGTCTCTCAGGAGAGTGTGAGCCACTGGGTGTGCTTTGTTTTCTTTTCTATCTATGCTATCTTAAACTATCTGGCACACATAAACCAGCAGAACACTGTCGCAGCACCTTCATTTAGCTGTGGGGAAACACCCTTAACTAAGTGATAAGCACCACCTCTCTGCCTTTACAGAAGTAAAAAGCTAAGTCATAGCAGAGGCTATTCCTACACTTCCGTTTATTTCATCACTCTTTTCGTCTATATTCCTTTTTGTTACTGAAATCAGAAAGGTTCTTCCCTAAGCAGAATCAAATCCCTCTATGCAGGCCACAATTTTTTCCCAACGAAGCAGTTGTGACTACCATTGTCACTTCTCTTAAGCAAACAAGCCTCACCAGTCAGCTGTACTTTAAATTCAAAGTGGCTGGAGAGGTCTCAGCAATATTATAAACTAGTGGGCTTAGTATCCTGGCTGCTTAAAGAGCTGGAAACAACACTTCTGTTTACAGCAGTGCAGGAAGGAAAATTAAGTCTGAAGACAGAAGTTCACTGAGTAGCTTCTCCTAAAAATATGGGCCCTGAAGCCTGTCTAACTCAGATCCAGAAAAACTGCTGTCTCCAAAATTCCTTGAATCCCTAAGGTCTGTAGCTAGAGAATTGAACACAAAGTCCCTAAAAGTGCAAGAATCTAGTAAGGTTCATCAGTCACACTTGACCACATTCTCAGCAGGTTTTTGGATATCCTTTGAAGATAGCTATCAGGAAAAGCTGTATAGTGTGGGCACTGAGCCATGCCCTGATTGATTGGAAGCTCCAGTACATGAGGTAAATGCAGACACTATGGCTTGATCAGCACTAATTTGTATCATATGTTTTGGGAATAGCCATAAGTCCATTTGTTCCAGAGATGTGCTTAATTAATTACTGATTTAATTTTTCCTATCAGTTAGAATTACATTACATGCTACCTATGTAATGTAAACCTTACAAAATGGAAAACAAGTAACTACATTTGGCTCACACTAGCACTAATCATTGTCTGTGACTGCTTTAACAGACTGGCCCATCACAAAATAGATTGTATATCACATCAAAAGTACCCCAGATGAAGATTTGAAGTTAAAAGGTGTCTTTTCAAAGTTTTTTAATAAATTTAATTGCTGTCTTACTCTCCTCTCAAGTACACTTATCTGTTAATCTGTAGCTCAGCTTGGGTACACTTAAGCAGAAAAGACCAATATGCAGCTGTGATTTCCTTGGCACACCCAGGAGGACAGGAGAAGTAGGATAAATGCCTCCTTGTTTTATTCCCCCACCTAGTATGGTGGAGTTATCCTTAATTCTTGGCAAGATTTAGAGAAGCCCTAAAATGCTTTTTCACTCTCAGGAGCATCATCTGCCAGCTCTGTATCATTCAGGTGCATTCATGCATCCTGTCCTGGTAATGCTACGTCACAGCCTTTGGCTGCAGGCCTGCTCAGTTTCTGTCACATTGTCCTTTTCCACACACTTTAAATAATCTTCCCAAAAGTTAATTACTAGTAGCTCCTAACACTGAAGGCTTGAAGTTCATCATCTTAGAAGATGAAAATTTTGCAGTCAAAAGAGAAAGATATTTTTCTAATCAGATCCTGGCCAATTCCATAGCACTGTGAATTGAGAAACAGAGAACTGAGGAATGTATTTTAGTTTTAGTTAATTAAGTACAGTGCAAGAGACAGACTCTGTAATCCATATTTCAAAGATTTGGTGAAGATTATAATAAAGCCTAAGATGTTTGTTTTATACTGTTGTTAGCTCTCTGCTTTTCTTTGAGAGCTGTTTGAACAGTGTCCTCCACCCTCATTATGAGCTGTTAAGCATGACAGCAGTAGTTGCTTTCCTGATTTTGGAATTTCCTCTCATTTCAGGTCAAGGAAGTTCAGGATCAGGTCTGAGAATCTAGGGGTGAATAGTTTGGAATTGCTTGAAGACAGTATTATTTCACAGCCTACCCCACTCAGAAACACTCAGGCTGTATCTCATGTCACTGTTCTTCAGTGCTGAAAGTGATGTGTGTTATTAGCACCATTTCCTTACAGGCTTGCACTTAGCTACTGCTTTTCAGAAAGTCTCCAGTGCCTATCCAGGTACCCCTCCTACAAAACACAGAGGTAGTCTTTGATTTTTGTTCTACTACCATTGGCATCCTTAGTAAGTGGTCCACAAAAAAGGATATTTGATACAGCAATTTGAGACAAAGTCTGCAGCACATTGCACATAACATCTGTCACAAAGTCCTCGTGAAAACAGCCATAAATAGCTCATTGACATGATGGAGTTTTGTTTGCTAGTGATGATGATGATGATGGTGGTAGTAATAATAATAGCAACAATAGTTGATGTGAGATAGGCAAGGTTTGAGCCAAGAGAAAGGGATTTGTTGAAAGTTCTGTCTTGGAAACAGAGGTGGAAAAGTCAACTCCTCTCTTTTTAAGCTGAGACTGGCAATATTAGACATAGAGTTAGACACATTGTAATGATGAATATCTTGAGACTATTGATAAAATAATATGTTCTTACCCTTGGCTTATGGCTCCCACTGAGACATTACTGGCTACTGAAGTACATTACAGTCATTTGACGAATTTTATAATCTTTCATACACTGTTTTCTGGAATTGTATGATACAATACTCAAGCAATGGATAAACAAAGAGTGTGTTCATTTGTGCCTTCTCTTTTTAACAAGAGCTCTTCCACAAAAAAACCTGTAGAAAGTGCCTTCAAGAGTACATATATAGTTACATAATTAGTCGAATCTGATGGTCCCAAGATGCTGTGTTTTCTAAGGGTTGTCTGTAAAGGGTTTTAATATCTCAGTAATGGATATTGAAGACCCTTTTAATAGGGTCTTTAATATCCATTTGAACCAGAACATATCCTGCTTGGCATGTCCTGCTCAGTTCCTGCAGGCACTTCTCAATTCATTCAAAACAGCCCAATGAAAGTATCTCTGAGTTTAGATCAAACCAAATTTATTTTGAGAGGCATCTTGTTTTCTAGCTCTTAATTCTTTCCATATATGAGACGATTTTAGTACTTATAAGAGTAAAAAATAGAAGTATCCCAATATAAATAAATATACTAAGGTACGTCGAAACAGTACTCTGACAATTTTTGTCACAATTAATTACAGTGAAGCATGTAATTCCTCATGTTTCTTATTACTATCACCACACAGTGACTCATCCTTCTGCAACACCCAGTACAGCAAAATTTTTGAAGTCCAGTAGTGCAAAACTCTTTACCAGGGCATGCTGACTGACAAAAGCAAATGGTGGAGTTCCTTCATCTCTGGAAAGGGTGTCTGTACAATCCTGTTATATGCAGTAGAATCAGCTAGAAATGGAAGATACAGAGAGAGTAGGAATTTAAGGAGCTCAATGTTAGGAAAAAGAAGAGCCAATATGCAGAGAATGAACATGGAGAAGAAGGACACTTGGGAAGTGGTGTTAGGAAACCCACAAATCACTGGCAACTCAATCAATGGAGAAGGTCTTAGAAACAGAGAAGGAGCAGAGAGTAACAGTATGCCCTAATAACCTAAGGCCATTTATGTACCTTTCTGACTGACTTACTTTTGGCTGGTTGTCCTTTCCCATGCAGAACAAGGAAGAAAGAGACTGTAAATATGAGCTTCCAATACTGACAGACATTTCTTTTTTTCCTCACCATCCCACCAGTTGTGGGTTCACAGTCAGTATAACCAAAGCAATGTGGATGGAGTGCTCACTTATGTTGCATAACATTTATCCCACTAAAAAAAGAAAAGCTTCATTTTCACAACACAGCCAGGGTAGCTGCTAATGCCAGCACAAAAGAGGCAGCAGGAATGTATGGTCTGGCAGCTGAGACCATTGTGAACTTGCACACTGCTTAAGGACAGGGCCATTGTACTGTCACTCCAGGAATACTCTGTAAACAGAGAGATGCATGACTGGCTTTTGAGAAGCCATGGTTTATCATTTGCCAAACACTGCTTTGTTCTGATGCAATGCTCCTCCTTGCTCCTCCAAGAACACACCAAAGTGGTGTAAATTGTCAGAAATGCAAAAGGGGTACATATCTGTGTAAATCACTGCTGGTTACAAAAATCTCTTCACCCATGTGACACAGCCTGGAGGTAATTACGGCTTCTGAGCATTTTATGGTTCTTTTCTTTTATGGTTCTTCTGCTCAGTTCTTTTCAACTGAATGAATAAGAAGATACAAGTCTTTGAAGAAGACATGTCAGAAGTTTCCTATAAAAGTATTTCATTTAGTAGATAGTCTAGGAAAAGCTGATTTTAAGGCTCCTGCTGTGTCAATGTCAGAGATTAGTTATTAAATGAATCATATTGTCAGTATTGAGACCCAGGGAAAAAAAGTTTATGTCACTTAAATGCTGTGGCAAAAAATCATTAACTGGGCAGATGCAAAAATGGACTTTTTCAGGTGGTGTTTAACTTACTTTCACTAAGATGTTCCAAAAGTATCAGGAAGCTTTGATAAACAAGGCTTAGGGTTGAGAAATTATGAGCCTCACTTCATTCAGCATTCTGGTTAACCACAGATTTTTGATGTGGAAATCATAAGCAAAGACTGCAATAGAAGCTGGTTTATAATTTAACTAAAGTTTGTATATATATATATGTGTGTGTGTGTGTTTGTGTGTGTATCAATAAATATATATGCCTATATAGACATATAGAGATAGAGAAATAAATCCAGTGCTCAAATCAGTGGTGATTACAGTGAAGTCATTCTCTTAGGCTAAGACCAGAAATGAGACAGCAGGAGTAAGAACCTGCATTAAGTCCCGTTGCTAAAATATCTTTAATGACCATGCAAACAGCTGATGAAAGTGTCATGTGCCATCTGTTCATACTACATAATAAAGCAGACAGATAAGATAGCACATTTCCCTAATTTTTGTCACCTCTATGTGACAAATTTCTTTGGATCACCAGAGCTGAAGCAACACCACAACTAAGTAACTCTGGAGAGTTGTCTCAGCATTCCTACTGAAGAATAAGCAGAGAAAAATCCCACAGCTTCATGGGCAGCCCCCTGTCTGAAAATCGGAAGGTACAATCATTCACAAGCTGTACTTACACACAGAGTAACCCTAGACAAAGTCAAAAATAGCTCCATTTGTGGATAAACTCTCAAATTGAAGGCCTTTGTTTAGTGTTCATGCTTTGGAGGTCTGGATTAAGATGTGGGCTGTGTGCCATACTTAGAATTCTATTTGAAAAACTGGTCTCCTTGAATCTCAGCATAGCAAGGCAGTATGATACACCTGGATATGGAGATGGTTACAGGCTGTGGCAGAAAGCATCTGTTGGGCCATGCTTTAAGGCAGGGCTTTCTGTCCTTTTACATTTACAGCCTCAGGGGAAACAAATACTAGCAACTGCTCCCTATACCGTGTGAACTTCCAGTGCAAATAAAAACTGGGGAAAAGATAATAAACTTTTGAAACTGCATCTTAGATTTCAGTTTTCCGTTTTAAAAAATATATGAATTTGAAAAATATTTTAATCAGATCCAGAACTTGTCCATTTTAAAGCATTGTTTGTCAGGAAATATCTCACTGACCAAAAGTCTGAGAGTACCTCATGATCTGATTTCATAAAAAGGAGATCTGATAGTATGAATGTGCATGATTATTTCAGATTTTTGTTTTCTAAAACAGTGATTTAGAGCTGTTGTGTTGTTTGCTACTAAGCTATTGTGGAAGATAGCTCACAAGATCAAGTCTTTGTGCATAGAAACAAACCAGCTGTTTCCACGTCTTTTCTATTAAGGGTTTTTTTAAATTATTTTTGACAACAGAAATAATGTTATTGCTGAGAAGAAAATTTGCCTTGTAATAAAAACAACTTCTCACACATTCCACCTATAAATTTTTTCATTCTTACAATAAATTCTTCTCAGGGAGCTAATTAGAAAGTTCTTTAATTGATGAGCATTCTGACCATTAGGGCATTTTCAATTTCTCAGAGCTTCCCAGATGACTCTGTTACAGAGAGATGTAACTGAAAAGAGACTAATTGGAACAATTAATTGAAACAACATACACTTAATTTCAATTATAAGAATCATCCTGACTGCTCCCTTGTCCCTTGTTGTGTGGCCTGCTGCACTGTGGTGATGTTCCTACAGACTCCTCAGCAAAAGCCGTGTGAAAATCCCATGTGCTGCTGATTATTCCTGTATTTACTATTTGTATTATCATAACACACATCAGCTCTATTGCTGCACACAGTACCCAGTGTAAGGTGTTCTATAAAAGCAGAACAGGAAGATTTGTGACTGTAGACAGGAGCATGTCTTTGCATGCTTGAATTACCATTCAGTCAGGAAAAAAGTTAAGCCACTCGCTTGAATGCTTTGGCTTTTAAATGTTCTCATCACAAATTTCCTCAAGAAATGTCAAAGAATGCTTCTAAGCAAGAAGTCAGTTTCCAGCTAAAAATCCAGCTCTGATACTTAATAAGCTCTGGGAAAATGTTCCAAAATGTGCTTTTTACAGGCAAAGGTTTCATGGTCCAATTTGGAGGCTCACAAAACTTTGAGCTACAAAGTCTTACCACCTGTTCATCCCAAAGCAGGAGGCTTCTTGCTGTCATTTTTACAAGAAACAACTGTGTATCACTGTCTGTGGCACCCTGCTAAAGGGTGTGCACTCATACCCTGTTGGCTGCTCTCAAAGCTATCACACTCCCTTGCTCCACCAGTTTCTGCTAGCCATAGTGATTAATAAAGTTATGATTCTGTCAAATGCATGCCAAGGCTTCCACTGCTTTCTATGGGGTTAGGATTTCCTGCTGCAGATGCAATCATGTAGCAGATGCAATTGCTTTTGTGCAGTGTGCACAAATACCATATTCACCTGCAGAAGTTCTCCAGGCTGTAGCTTGAAACAGCAAATGACTCTTTCATCTTTATACAGCTGGTTTTGACCACCAAGACTTAAGCAGTGCTACAACTTCTTATGGGAAAATCTGTTTGATTTTTTTATACTAGCATTCATTTCCTATGCCATGACTCCTAAGTCTGCTACAGAGATCTTATATAAACAGCCTATTCAGCAAGCTGTGCTGAGTTTGGGACATAGCTAATTGTAATTGTATATAGTTGAGAGAATCGGGACTGTTCTGTCAAACAAAGGACAGTCTGGAGAGTTACATTTATTCATAACATTCACCAATATTTTACCTCACTTTCTCACGTATTGTCCTCCCTTCAACAAACTAGAGAAGCCATTCTTACTCACATCAAATTAATTTTTCCTTCTGTATGATTCCCCATGCCCTTCTCACGGACTTTCACAGCTTCCTATAGGAAATACAATAATTTCACAGTTCCCTTTGCAGGAAATATCATCTGAAGCTGCATTTCACACTGACATAATCTCTTCTGCTGGAAGTGAAGTGAGCAACCATCCTGATTATCAACTGGATTAACAACTCCTGAGCCTTTGAATCACTGTGAAGACACATTCTATGGAAAGTCTGAACAATACAGCCTTAAATGTATGTCAAATCCCTAATTTTTTTTTTTTGCAAACCACTCTGTTGAAAAAGTAACATTTCTTTGTCAATGCAGACTATGCGGATGGGCTTTACATTGAAACAAACCTAGTCTTGTAATGACTTTCTGAATGAATAAAAGTAACCCTAATGTATGAGAACCTACATCAGGAATATGATGTATAATGAAGTGTGCCAAACCTGTTTACTGAGATTTGTTTTGTTGGTCTCATTTTAAAGTACAGTCTTAGGTAAGACAATGGTGCACTGACAAAAGCTGGCTGCCAGACATCCACCCAATTGCCCTCTCAGTGCCCCTCCTCTGCAGCAGAGAGGACAAAAAGAAGTTGAAAAAGCACCAGGATTGAGACAAAGTCTGTCAAGTAAGAAAAGCAAAAGCTGCATCTGGAAGCAAGGCAAGAAAAGGAATTTACTCACTACTTCCCATCACCAGACACATGTCCAGGGCCTTGGTACCTCTAAGGACTGTTTGGGACAGCAAATGCCATGAGTGGAAGTGTCCCTGCATCCTCCTGTTTTCCCTCAGTTTTTATTGCTAACAATGATGCCCTATGGTACAATGGAACATCCCTGAGATCACTTTGTGGTCCCTCCCAACCTCTTGCCCATTCCCAACCCAACTGGCCTCAGGAGGTGGAGGGCTGGTTTAGAGGGAAGGCCTTGACACTGCAAGGCAATACACTCAGATAGTGCTCCTAGATCAACAGAAGTTGTGTAAATGCCATGAGAACACAACCTAGATTCTCTGTGGGCAAAGAGAAAACCTACATTGCAGTGAACTCTGCAAAATGCCACTTGTCAGAGCTTGGCAAAATTAAAAATTACAGGGAATTGAAAAAGGCATACAAGAGATTTCAGAGTTTAATTAAGCTAAGCCATCAAATAACAGGCTACACACTGCCAAGCAGGTGTACCATCTTCATGGCATCTTCAAACATAAAGGAGAGCTTCCTTTGACTTGTTTCCATCATTACTTTTCTACATTTTCACCTATCCTACCACATTTCTATGGTTAGAGAAACCAACTGGAATGTCTTGTACAACTGGCCTGCAAATGAGCTTTTCTAAAATATCCACAACTTCTGAGTCATTAAAAATCACCAGGAAACTGATTGCAGCAAAGGAAACTCGTTGTGAACTGAAAAATCTGAATGAGGGAATATTTCATATTTTTGTGTTCATGAATGTTTTCAAGGGTTTATGAGAGGGTGAGTGTTCTGTAAGACTCTTGGCTCCTCTGTTGAATATAGCCTAAAGCTCAGGATCTGGGTGGGAGATTTCACAAAATTTCCAATTTCCTTTGCTAAAATTCTGCCAGTGGCATCAGGTATGACTGAAATAGACTCCATATATTTGTCATATGTTTGTGTTCATATCTAGATACAACAGCACTCAAGATAGGTTGCTTTATTTATTTTTCTCCTACCAATGTATTTCATGTCAGTATGTCTCTGTTATTCAGTAGAGATAAAAGAAAATTGAGAACTTCCATTTGTTCACACAAGAAAAAAGATAGGGACAATAAAATCTCATTTACTGGCATAAATGGACTGATCACTCATAGAAGGAATTTGCTCTGTGATGTAGTCCTGTTGCACAGTTGGTTAGATGCAGACAAGAACAGCTGATTTTAAAATATAATAACTATTATAACTGATGATGATGAGTGGAATCAATGATATGCCATGCCAAGCCATATGGTTTTACACTTTCATGGCAGTATGTAATGTTGCTCTTGTCTTTAGGTTTACAATACTATAACCTAGGCAATATTTCAGAAATACTGATTTTTCTTTTGAGGCCTTTTGGCAATCTGAAATTTTAGACATATATTACTTTGATTATAAATAGCTCTTTTCAACTAAGCTACCACAGTAGTCACATCTGTATGTAATCACCAGTACTGCGTAAATTTTAAAAACTCTATAGAAGCTAGAGTATTTTCAGATTTTTTAACAGGCTTTCATGACTTCTAGTAGTCTTAACCAAAATGCAACATTCTTAAACAGGGGAGAATACATCGCTGTTTCAGCCCTTAATCCATTTTATCTTGCTTGTGGGCTGTATGTACAAGAAACAGAATCCATGCATCTGGTTGCGACACAAAATACTTATGGATGATTCATTGATCCAGGTGTAATGATAAATGTCACCTAAGTGAGCAGCAAAACCAGACTGTACAAACTTGGACATCAAGCCTTGCTTTGTAAAAGATATCTGTAACAGACTGTAACCCATGAAAAATGCTGGAAATCTGGTATTGGTGTGTGCCAGCATCTGGCTCTTTATTTATTCAGTACCTTGGTTATTGTGGTCAGCTGTTAATCCCATTCCCCCTCCACTGATGTAGGTGTAGGCACAAATCCTCCATCTCTCCTTGGCACGCCTACGCTGTACTGGCATCAAAAATAATCTTGGTAATTCAAAAGTTGTAAACATAATTTGACAGAACTCAAGTGTGTCTCTCTCACTATGCCACAGTGATATAATGCAACCTTCTTGTCAATGAGGATGGTTACTATGCAACTCCTGTGCTTCTGGGTAAGACATAAATAATAAGAGCTGAAAAATGTTACCCCCAGAGACAAGCCAATATTCAGAACACAAGGCTAATCATACCTTTTTTTGAAACACATTATGAATACGAACACTAGTAGATGAAGAGTCACTGCAGGAACTCAAATCTATGTGGAAAAAGAGCAGTACAAAACCTGACAAAGAATCTGGGGCATGGTGCAGGCACTTCCATGCTAACATTTCATTACTTTTTTGAGTTTCTATGCAGACCTATGACCCACTTCAGTTGCCACTGAAATCCATGGCAGATTTAATAGGTGCTCTATTTTTTCATTTTAATAGGCATTCTATTTATAGAAAAATGTGTCACTTAAAACAATGTGAATTCTAGTCTTGCTTCACCTCTCTTCCTCAAGGGGTACTTCTTACTGAAGAACTGAATACTATTCCACAGCATAACTGTGACAGTAACCATACACAGTGCCTAAAATGCCTGTCAAAGTATGTTCAGCATATTATCTTACACTGGAGTATAAACTTTATTTCCCAACAACAAAGATACCACGATTACAGTTTGTCATTAAGGCTGTGCCTACTTTTGACAGATCATCCATCAAAATAAAATCAAATTATTTTATACTTCCTCATCTTCAACTTCCACCGATCAGTATTTGTCAAAGCATAGGGCATTCAGAAAAGGCACTGATAATGCATGAAAGCAGCAAAATGTGGAGCTGCTTCCCATTAGGCAGTCTTTTACTCTCTTCTGCAAAAACATGTCTTAAAAGACATGTCTTAAAACAGGTCTTGATTCTCTGATACAGTCCACTTTTTAATTTTTTAAGATGATCTGAAAAAAGTCCAAATTGTCCCTGTTACTACATCTGGGAATTATCAAGGTCATTTCCTTATGAAAGACTTCATTCTCAATACCATGTACTCAAAGTTCAGTTCCTATGATGGGCCTAATACAGCTTTCAGGACTTCAGAAAAAGTAACATCAGGCAAAAAAACCCCAACACATCTGTTTCATAAAACTAAGTATATATACAAGAGGGGAAACAAAAACACCAAGAAAACCCCAAAAACAAAACAAAAAAAAACCACCACACAGATATTATCAGGAAAAACTGTAGTGACACTTAAGCTTAGATCCCACTGCAAGCCAGATTGGAACTCAGAAGCAGTGCCCACAACAACTGGGCTATGCTTCAGGAGAAGTGTAATTTGATGTTCAGCCATACAGGCATACTCCAAGAGAGGTAGGCAGTGTGCAGGGATGGCTGTACAAGCAGTGAAATTCGGGGCTGCAGCAGAATGAGTGGTTTCACTCCCTTCTCCCAGCCCACAGCCACTTTCCCCCTCATGCCTGTGCCGTCGCTCTGGTGGCCACACAGAGGGGCTGGAACTTGGAAGCTGCTCAGCTGAATGCCAGCTACAGGGAAAGAAAAGATTTTAGGGTTTAGCCAGGTGGTCCACCAGTGCAGTTCTCCATGGGGCTGCAGAGATCTCCTGCTTGCAGCAGGAGGCCATGGGGAGGAGCAGCCAGGCACAGTGACATCTGTAGGGGCAGCCCCACTGCAGCTGAGTGAGCAGCCAGAGAGCTGTGAGTGGGTAAAGCCGACCTGCAGGACAGGTGTACTTGCAAGCCCTGCACAGGAAAAGGCTGGCATAGCAGCATTTTCAGTGTGTGTTAGCCTGCCTTAAACTAAAAGCCTTTAACCTCCCTTTCCATGGTCTTTAAAAGTATATGAATGACACAGTCTACAAGTAATATACAAGCTTGGTTAATAAAACTAGTTATGTTCAAAAGAGCCCCAGAGCATTATGTTAATTTTTTCTAACCTCTGTGTTACTGCTTATCCTCATAAGCTCTTATGGGATGTGGCTAAAGGAGCTACAGAAAGTACACAGGAGCTCCTTTGCCTGCACACCAATCTAATGGGCCTCTAGCCAGCACTGAACTGAAAACCCTTGTGACCTTGCTGTGGTGACACTGTGCCCAAGCTAATAAGCTATATGCCGAGACTGAGTGATCTGGGCTGGGCTTCACAAACATGCTTTTGAGCTGGAGCTGGCTGGTCTCCAGGAAGCTGAGCACCCATGCAGAGGGCATTTGTGCACGAGCTCAACCAGCCATAGACACATATTTACGGTGTCATCAGACTGCAGGCTACCGCTTCTCTCCACAAGATCTCAGTCTCTGCAAGGCCTCTGCTCTAGATTTTAACATACCTGCCATGTATTTCACCTAACCTTCCATTCTGAGACAATGGGAACTTTCTGCATTATCCAGTCATCTTCTGGCATTGTTAACTCCCAATAAATCATAGGATAGACTTGGCTGTTCCTTGCTGCAGAGACCACCCATTTCCATATGGTTTGGAGAATAGTCCTGTAATTACCATTGTTTTGCACCACATACAAAGCACCATGATGTGTCTTCCAGTTTGTAACTGCTATGTCTCACAAACCTAAAATTTGGCCATATTTTTTATTCAAGTAACCATGCATTATGAAAATCCTCTTCAGCTAAGCTTTTTTTTAGAAATCAATAAACCTATACAAATGATGATCATGTAATACAGTTAATGTGTGTTTTAGTTCATATTACTTCAATCACAACATAAATAAAGGCTAATATGTTTTCTAACTTGGCTATCATTGGTTTTAGCCAGTTCCTACTGCACGCTTCAGCAGGGACATTGGAATTATTTATCACAGCACCACTGACAGAAAAACAAGTATTTTTACTACTTGCACTACTTGCGTTATTTTATTAATACAACTGGAACTTAACTCAGTTCCTTCATTCTCCCCCCTGCCCCAGTTTTTCTCTCCTCTCTAAGACCTGCTGACAAAGCTGGATCCCTTCATCCCTTCATACATCTGAAAACATGTAAGGTTTTGCAAACAGAACACAAAATAAGTGTAGAAAAAGAAACTGGAAAGCAAGACTATTCTCTGTCTATGCATAAGAATGATAGACTGTTTAAAGTATTGAGCAGAAAATGGCAGCTATAATTAAATGTTAGAGAGTACTTCCAGCAGGAACAAGTAATCTAAAAGTCAGAACAGGAATGGGAGGGAGAAATAGGTGTACTATTGTGCAAGTCAGGCAGAAATCAAAATGTGGTATTTCAAGTGGGGAATAGGCACACCACGTATGTTAGGCAGCTATTCTGACAACTTAGGCGTGTCTGGCAAATATCTGCATCCTAGATGAATGTTGAAATTTCCTTTGAGAAGTACGCCTGTACAACTAACACATGTAATATCTCAAAAAGAAATTCAGATATTTTTTCTGACTAAGTTATGATTTAATTCTGTGCCTTTACTGTGTAACAGCTATCTAATGTTAAGAAAAGCCAATTAGGTCTTATTTAATTTCCCACACTGGTCACAAGCAGTTGCTTCATGTATTTAGAAATTGTCTGTATTATTTGCCATTGTGTGTCTTGCAGCCATCTCGGTATTCATAATACCTTATTTAAACTGGAACTAAGAAATGTGATTCACAAGCTTGACACTGTGAAAACAAACTTCTATTAAAAATGGTACCATTATTTATGTGTTAAACATAAATAAACAGGTGGAAAAATTCTATTGGCACAAAAAAATGTGTAATTAAGCATACCAACTAGCATAATCAAAGCAGAAACTTTCAAATTATTTAATTAAGCTACTGTAGTTAATGGCTGAATACAGTTTGCTCACACTGAAGGAAACGGCTCAGTTTCCTGGATTTCCAAAATCCTATAGCAAAAAATACACAATCGATATTTTTCCCCTCTGGGAATGGAAGCAGGTACCAGCTGCCACACTGTATACATAACTGAGATCTGGCTCGAGGACCAGTATTCAGATTTGCATAAGAATGAGCAAGGAGTGTTTTCAAACTGCCTACGTGACCCAGGAACGTGTAAGTGCTCCAAGTGCTCGTAGTGAGAGTTAAAGCAAGCAAGCTAAATTTGATACTTTAAACTCCCTTTAGGTATCTTTACCCTGACTCACTTAAATATGCCTCTAGGAGATGTCTTTGACAGGAACAGAGGGAAATGTGAGCACAGTAAGAACCTACTATATAAATGGAGGGATTTCCATCAACTCCAAGGTGGACAAGAGATGGGCTTACATGTAAACAGAAGCATTCTTATAAGATTTGCAGTTTGGCTGCATTTGATGGTAAGAAATTCCTGCTAATGTAACTTTGTTACATGTTACACCAGTGCAGCATACTGCAGCAGAAAAAATACAGCTTGTGGCCATGTTTTTAATATGCGATACAGCTAATCTCGTCCATATGGGAACATGCACCAGCCCTTACAGGGCTTTAGCTGTACCACTCAGAGAGAAAGGATCTTCACTGCTACTGCCCAACCTCTTTGCTCTGTCACAGAGGTCCTGCCACAGTACTGGGAAGGTTATTGAATCTCTTGAGCTCTCAGCTCCCTCAGCCTGTAAAGCTAAGGTAACAGAGCATCCCAACTCCTATCCCTGCCCTGATGGGAAATACATTAGAGCCTATGAGCTTTTGAGCTTCTGAGCTTCTGATATAGGACATGACTGATCACTGCAGTTACAACATTATCCTTAATCTAGGCCATTATGAGAAAATTAAGGCTCCTTTGTGTCCTCAGTGTTTTGAGACACAAATTTGGTTCCAAATGAGAAATTACTCCTTAGTTAACAAAGTCTTTCCAGCATCGTGATTTTCAAACGTTTAAAAATTTAAATAACAAAACAAACCAACCAAAACAAAAAAAATGAAAACTAAATAAAATAAAGCCTATCTAAGGGGACCAATATTAATTCTACTGAAATATTGTACCAGTTAAAAATGGTCAAGTAAATAACACTGAAACATAATACCTGAAATACAAATGCTCTGACCTTCTGTCAAAGATCATTGTTTCTGTATTACAAAATTGCATTCAGCTATCCTACTGTACTGGATTTTATATGTAGGTCTTTCTTTAAACTCAAATTAGATTACAATGTTAGTAGGTCATAATGGTGGTATTGTTCTCATAACATGCGTCCTCCTGTGCAATTCTGCTGCTGCTAACTATTCAAATCAAGGAATCTAGGTGGAAGTAGAATGTTATGCCTTTTATGTCAAGCCATCTAACAAATGTGAGTGTAAAGAAACAATAAATTCTACATCAACAAGTGCTCAAATAAGTTTTTACTTCTGACAATACCAGTGAAGACACCAACCTCAGGCATCTTTCTAGTGAGGTAAGATCTATAAAAACTTACCTAGTCTGACCTTTCAAATAACAAGATGTCTTGAAATGAGAGCAGGGGAGAAGTGAATTTGGCCATGAATGTTGTTTTACCACACTGCCCCTGCAAACACAGTTTTGAGATGTTGAAGTTTCAAGGACAGAAAATTCAGCTTTCTGCATAAACATGTTGAAGCTACTGAATGGAAAAGGTGTGACTGAGAGGGAAGTGGGATGTTTATATACTGTGCCAGCACTCTGCCCTGTGGCCTGGCTCAGTGAGGAATTGCAGTACAGAACTCCATCGGCTACCACATGAATCTACCACTTCAAAATAATTGTTTAGAGCTTGCAGAGGCCTCTAGTACAGGGGTAGATGTCACTTGACTTTGTTCCTGCTTTGCAATCCACAAGTGAAAAAGTACCATGTGATGGAAAACTTGGCCTTGGAAACAGCAGAGGGCTGGGACAGGAGCCCGGGAGGGGCCTGGCTCATTCCCTTTCACCAGAGTCGGAGCTGAAGGGGAACGAGATGCACACGGGAAAGGGAGCAAGCTGCTGGCTGCCATCCTGCTCTCTGCTTCCTGCCCTCTGGCTAGCAGAGGGTAGATTTCATCACCCACCTGCGTCATGACTATTACGAGTAAGGAGCCCAGTTGGCAGTGTGTACACTGAGCATTTTATTCACAGAACCCAGATCCTTTTGACTTCTGGTGTGAGCTTTCACCAAATCACATTCAGATCAATTCATCAGGTGAATTTGTGCATAATCCTAGGACTGTTTCTGGCACACAAAACAGCTGTAACTGAAGTTTTCACCTCTGCTAAAGTGTCCTTGAAAATTTCTTCATACATTAGACAGGCATGCTGTTAGCACCTGGCTTGTTAAACCAGGAATAAAACTATGTCATTTAAATTTGCAAAGATACCCTCACAGCCTCTCAGTCTTATTTAGCACAGTTAACTTCCTTTCTGTAAGACTTTGTGCATCTTAAATGTCAAGTGGAAAACTGTAGATAACAAACTACAGAGCCAGTAATGTCCTGCTGTTGCAGAAAAAGACCTGGGGTCTCCATTGTTGAAAGGTTTTAAAAACATGTTAAGACATGCTTTTTCCCACATCAGGAGCAACCTAGGAGTATCAGCCTTTTTGAGAGGCAGGAGTTGGATCAGATGATTTTGGAGAAGCAGTTCTAGCCCAGTTTTTACATAGGTCTGTCTTGCACTACTTACCACCAACCTGCACTTAGTCAGATGTAAGTTTACAAAGGCAAATACTAACATCAGCCTTTGCTCACCCCCAAGTCTGATAAAAGTCTCACTGGAAGCCTTAAAAAATTCAGTGAAGATGTTAAGATTTTATTTATTATGTGATTAGTATTAATTTTTAATAATAATTAATAATGATGAAAACAGCTATAAAATAATAGTATATAAGACTTAATTCTATCATAATGGTAAGACAACTCTCTGTTGATTCACATCACTATACTTTGGGTTTCTAAGGAACAACTACACTTTACTTTACAAATATTTATTTTTTGAAATTTTTTCTTCACTTGGTAATCTGTCTCCAGCTTACACACAGAATGTTATATACTACCTTCATGCAGGGAGATATGCAGCTGCTTACCAACATGTTTGCAACACTGCCATTTCAATTCATGGATGTTACAAATGCTTTTTGTTAAAGTAATTGACTGAACTATTAGTAAACTCTTAAAAAATAAGAGTGAAACTAATTAGTTAAGCGACCATATAAGCACTTCCCCAGCTGCTATTGCAAAGCTAAATAATACAACATCCTTAGCCAAAATTGAACCCTGGGAAGAAAGTTTGTTGCTTCATTTACAGCCATAGTAAAATCAGAAACACAGTAGCTAGCTATACCCAGGCAGCTGCCAGGTGTGCCTTTGGCAAGATGCTGCTCTGAGAATTCTTTTGGCCTACAGTTACACAGGGGTGAAAAGCAGAAAACCAGACAGATTGACTAAACCAGACGCCTGCAGTTCAACTACATAAAAAGTCCTTAACTTTCAGAGTGAGTAGCAAGATGCTTCTATTTAAGGTCCAAATATAGAATTTGTACCCCAATATAAAGCATGTATGTGTTGATCTTATTGAAGAATCTGGATTCAAATGGAACTAATGCGGGAGAACACATCTAAAACTGCATAAAAAAATACTCATATCAACATTTCCTTAAAAAAGTTGAGACAGGATCTCACTTAGAAAGTGTCATCCATTTGGCACAGGAGAAATTTAGTACTTCACTATCCAGGGAGCGTTGGCCCTGAAATATAGAGATGCCCCTGCTTGACAAGCCTAAGGATGTCTGGGAAGATTTAGGTGCTTATGCTTTTTCAAACCCAAAGCTTTCTCCCTCTCCAGATTCACTGCTCCTGGGGATCACTAGTCCCGAACCAACTTCTGAGGCAGTAACTGCACTGAGAAGTGAAAACAAATAAAGTAGGGCTAAAGACTCCATGGCACAGTGAGGCAGCAAGAATTGGATAAACAAGCAGGGCAGCTAAACATGGCAATTGCCTTCCTGCTGAACCAGTCCTGTGGCTGTCCCTCAAGCTCACACGCACGAGTTCCTTCACAGAACTGTCGCAAAACTTAAATTATTGATATCTATGGAGCACAGCCTGTCAGGAGGTACCAAAGAATGCTCTCCCTGAAAAATAAATATGAAAGAGAGTAGATCCTGCAGCCACTTAAAGCCTGCTGACAAAGGGCTGAATCGTGCTCTGATCTTGACCCTGCAGATGGGCCTTCCAGCTCCAGCTGAAAAGCAGCATGCAGCACCAAGCCTGGTCAGATTCCCATTTTGCAGTTAACCAGTTGTGTTCCCGGGCTGTAGTTTCTTGCTGGGGCTGTTTATTTGGAGCCTAACAACATTTCTGAGCTAACTTTCAGGTTAAAAGCAGGAAGTCTCATTGCTTGTTAGTTGCTCAGAGCAGTGAAACAACCATGAACAAGGGCAAACTATCAAGTAAAAGTTGTTGAAACCAGTGAACAGCCTGGAGATCAGTGCATGACATTTCCTGCTTTTTCCCATCGCAGGAATGACTACCTAACAAAACCACGAATGTTAAAACAGGGATGGTTTTTCTTGGCAATTTGCACTAGTGAGGACCTAGAATTTCTAATTCATAAGGAGAGGAACTTTCAGGGATCAGGAACTTTCCCAAGATTTCTTTTGTGTTTTTCTCTGGAATGTGTTAACACCACAAGGGCTTCTGCTATATCCAAGCCAAATCAAGCCAAATGCAAGTAGACCTTGACTCTCTTTTTTTTTTTTTTTTTTTTTTTTTTTTTTTCTCCAAATCACCCAAGTAAAGCCTAGATAAGCCACACTGATATATTAACCTGCTGGAATTAATCAGAAATAGATGGTGTCACTAGCACAGCAACAAATGGAGTAAGATACACAGGAAGAAGGAACAGATTAGGGTCACACTGGACCTTTTTTGCATGCTTTTGCTGATGCTTACACAATAGATAAGTACTGCAGTGCACTTGAACATGACAATGAAGATGACAATGAAGATGACAATGAGAACTTACTTAGTGAGTAAGCAACAGTGAGAGAAAGATGAGGCCTGCTGGGAAAACCAGAGCAGAAGACACACTTAATTTCAATAGAAAATGAGACAAGGTAGACCCTTATCTCACTGAAGCCACTGGGGTTCATGATCTTGACTGCAAACAGGCATTTCAGTATGATACCCCATTGGCCCAACGTGACTGCCAGCTGTAGGAGGATTTATGAAGATGATGTAGAGAAACAGACTGACTTTTGTAAGCTCTTGAAATAACTAGCAGCTTCATCATCTACGTCACCTAATCTGTCCAGCTCCACTTTGCAGGAATGCTCATGGCCTCAGTAACCCATCTGCAGTGCCACTGCACTGCCCTCTAGTTCACTGCACAATTACTCTCATTGAAAGAAACATTCTCTTATGACTTGAGATTTTCTTGTTTCAGCTTCAGGCCATTGCACCTTGTCTTTCCTTCTTCTGAGAATGTGGGCAATTCCCTTCTTTCATTTATACTATTATCTCTGCAATTATTTATAGTCTGTAACTGTAAATCTCCTGAGTCCTTAATTTAACACAGTCTTTCAGTGTCTTTTTCTGCAGTCTTACTTTTCTGTCATCATCCATTACTGGATTTGTATCATCTCTGTTTTTAATAATTGTTATGATATAGGGTCTTGGGTGAATTCACCATTCTAACTGTAAGAAAATCACAGCTATATGAACCAGAGACTCATTATTTTAATACTATTACTTGAGAAAAGGTATTGTGTTTTATGTGACAATGAGACTCAAAATGTACAGGCAACCTCATTTTCAAATGGCAAATCACATGTCCCAGACTTGGAGTGTAGAAGCAGAGCTCTGAGAATTCTCAGAATGAATGCCCAAAACATAGCAGTTTCCTTCAACTATATGGTAAGAAATACAAGAACAAGCAATTTTCTGCTAAACTAATAAACAGTGATGAGAACATCACTCTGAAAGCAGGATCTCAGAAATTATTAACAAAACATTTTCTCTTGGTGACAGTAATTTCCTTTTACATAAATCAATATAAATTTAAAATTTGAATAGTGGTGTGTATTTACCTGAAAATAAGCCAAGAGCTCCAATAATAATAATAATAACTATTGGGAAAGGCATGGATAGCATTTATTCAACAAAATGGTTGTTGCATTTTGATATTTTTCTAAGCTTTCATTTTCCAAAAAAAAAAAATAAAAAATCTGAATCTGGCAATGTATTAACTGCTGTTCCGCAGACTGAACCATCCAGTCACTATTTCTGCTGTATTCACTACTAAATTACTTGAGCCCTGGCCAAGCACTGATAAATATACCCCCTGGAAGTGCCTTCTGACACAGGGGGACATTTTTTCCTTCATTTTACTGGGCAAAGAGACATCAAAAAACTGATCTGCACAAGAACATTTGAAAAAGATTTCTACAAAGCCAAATCATAAACTGAATCTAGATAGCCTGGGCTGCTGTTCAGTATCTTCACAGCAATATTCTTAGAAAAAAAACAGGGAAGGTAACTGCAGTTGAAAAGCCTAAAGAATCACCTGTTATATGAAAATAAGATTTATATTCTTGTATCAGGAGATGCTATGCTGTATGGACTAACTGCAGAGATCATGATAAAATGGATCTCCAAGGAATAACAGAGACATGATAAAGTTGCAATCATGACAAAAACACAGCTTTGAAAAGATTCTTACCTCTATTTTAAAGAATTTGGGTAAAATGAAATAAGGTTACAACAGTGTAGTAGTTTTGCATACTAATGATGTGACAGACTTCAGGGAAAAAAGATCCAAATCAGTCTGGAATAGACAGACTCTAAGGGGATACAGCTGGAGTCTTATATGGGCTACCAGACAGGATGGCATGCACAGCTCTACAGTGTTACATGGCAGAAAGATATGTCAGGATTTTGTATTTTTTGAATTTTCCATATGCAGGAAAACATACTACTGATTGCTGTCAGCTCTGGCTACTTCAGCACATGAATGATGGTGTACCTTCACCGGGTAGACAATAAACCAACACTACTGTAGTTGAGGAGTTTTTTTCTATTAAGTTTTCCACATCAGAGCTGGTAAAATATCATTTGAATGATCACCAGCCAACTTACTTTAAATCAAATTAACTGTAAAAGATCAAATTTTAAAAACCTGAGAGAACTAGAGAGTTCAAGAATTTGCAATTCCTTAAAATGATCATTAAATGTATTAATAAATTTAAAAAAGAAAGTCCATTGCACACGTATTGAATATGATACTAAGATCAAAGATCCTCTAAGTATAGATCTGTAACTAAATTAATACTTGATTCACTTTTCAACAGAACAATGACAATGCTGTCAAGTGTAGGATGGTTAAAGGAAAAAAAGGAAACAGTACAAGTGGAGCAGAGTTGAAACTCCGAAGATCTTGCAGTGGCAAAGATAGTTTCTATCCTAAGACATGCTTTGGAAGAACAAAATGAACACAGTTTATATTTAAGGAAGACAATGGAAAGAGTTTCTCCAACTGCTCAGCCAGGCACCTACAATCTCAACTTCAATAATATACTAAGTTTCAGAACAAACACACAATAGAAAACTTCATAGACTTCATGTGTGCTTGGAAAACAGGAGAAAGCAATTGGGATTTACCAGAATTTGACTGTACCCAGCTAACTTCACTCTTTCTTTCAACAAGCCATGTGAATTTTTCAACTAATTAGCTAGATCAAGTCCACATGTCCACTCAGTAAAGGATATAAATGAAATGAACATGGGAAACTATTAGTTAAGCAGCAAATGCTGGCAATTTGTACAAGTGTTGCCAGATGGGGTAACATATATAGCTTGAAGGGTATATGAGGAGTAATGGTGAAAAGAAAATTTAAGGAGTTTACTAAGAGGTGATCAACCATGGGACCTATCAAATAGTATCACCCTGAATCTTGAATATCATCACCAATAATCTAGAAATTAAAAAGGAGGTTAACAAAATTAAGGACATGAAGTTGGACAGCACACTTTAACAGACAGCCAACAGATAAACTAAATAATAGAAGTTGTATCAACGTCTCTGAATGGCCATGCAGAAATGTCCATTTCTCCCCTTTGATTATAAAGGTACACTTGCTCCTCAAGATAAATACTTAGGGTAGGTGGATATGTACACCAGAGATGGTGACACCATCTGATGCAGCCAGAGGGAGAGCACAGGATATCAATCAAGGTACTTCCAGCTAGGAGAATTATCAGTATCAGCTTAATGTCAGCATAGAAGACTTGAAAAAGTCCTCCTGTGGAGCTCTCTGAGCACTGGAGCAACACCTACCTTTCTGTTCAGTCAAACTCAGGAAAAGGTGGATTCCAGCTGAGAGAGGGCCTGATGATCCCAATCACAATGGCTAGATGAATGGTCTCTCAACAGTGAAGAGCTTAAAAGAGGTCGGCTAGTTTAGCTTGGAAAAGAGAGAGCAAGAGGGGACAAGGAAGAATGTCAGGCACAGTCACTGAACATAAATCTCAGTCTCAGAAGCAACAGGAACAAAACAAACAGAATAAAGAAATTCTGTGTGTAAATTAAAAGGAAACTGAGTAACACAGAAACAAGACATCAGGGTACTCTTCATAAGGTTTACAGTAAGCGTCTCATTGTAAGCAAAAAATAATCAAGAAACCATCATTATCCCTTTGAAATCAGTCGTAAGAAGGAAACAACTGACCTTAAAAGGATAGAATATATCTATCCCATCTGGGTATGCACGATGATGGCCCAGGCCTAAGAAAGCTGATTTGCAGCTTTCTTAGGCCTGGGCCTAAGAAATTGAGAGGCCTGAGCCTGCAGAATTGAAGTTGGAGTCTATGTACTGCTATAGGCAGACACATTTTATTATACACATTATGCTACTGAAATAGATTCAGAAACTGTATTTCATGGCATCATTTAATTTCACAGAAGCAATTTCCTTGTAAGCAAAATCTAACAATATTTCAATATGCAGAACAATAGTATCTTGCAGATAGATGCAAAGGCATCAGAACTGATCAATACAATGTAAGTTAAAATGTAAGGGAGTGCTGTTATATTGCATTTCCTTTAGTTTATAAATCTGTCTACCACTTCTTGCCAAACACCACCTGCAGCAGAGACAAGCTTGACCGCTTGCCTGTCAAATATTACACCTCTTCCCTAACGAGAGTATCCAAAAAAAGACTGCGAAATTTAAACATATGGGGAAGAGGAAGGGCTAATGAATGAAAATGGCAAGAGTTTACAACACCCTTAGTGATGAAAAATTATATCTGCATTTAAAATGTAAGTAGGCAATGCAGAGTGTAACAACAAATCATTTTTGCAAGAATTATGGGACATGGAAAACACAATACACTGTTAAGTCCAAACAACTGATGAGCCCAGGGCAGTTCTCTCACCATGTCCTTAGTTTGTTCTTTTTTTGATCAGCAAGTCTATCTGCACAGAACAGTGAGAATTTCCCCAGTGAGCATGGTCCTCTGCTGCTTATTCTTACACAGAGGTACACACAGGTGTTCTGCACCACCTGTTACCTTTTGTGTGAAGCAAGAACGTGTTTCAGGATTTCTATATTACACTTTACAAGGATAATACACTTTATTCTGTTTCCACATTATCCTCCAAATTTAAATGCACCCAAAATAGTGCAAAAACATCATAGCCCACTCCAAGCTTGCCAGTAATATCCTTGCTCCACCTTCTATTTTCTATGCTCTACAGGCACAACACCACAATCAGAAGTTTTAAGCCACTTAATTAATCACATTTCTTATTTCTAACACACACCACACCATTTTTTTATCCCTAGTAAAGAAGAAAACAAGTATTAATATCCTTCTCCACTATAGAGTTTTTTGGAACACAAATGTCAGATTTCCCATGTGAATGAATGTGTACTTCCACAAAGTTGAACATATTAAGAAAAACATTAAAGAAGAACAAACTTTGAATTCCTCATTGTCCAGTGCAAAACTTTACAAACATGCACTTCCAGCTTCCAGTTGAATTTTAATACGTCTTCATCCTAGCAGGTTTTCTCACTGGAAAATCTGATTAGAATATACTCCAGTTTATGTATAATAAATCTTGCAGTATCAGCAAGATCAAGTTTTATTTGGTTTATTACTAAGCATACAGAATTGGTGTCACATCAGGGCATGATATTCTAAAGATAAGAAATGCACAGCTGCAAAATTGGTAAGGGTATATTCTGAAGCCACATCCTATGCCACATCTGACAGAAACTGAAGCTCTTTTTTCACAGCTAAAGTTTTATGACATATTACTGAAACAAACAAACAAGCAAACAAACAAAAAGGATAATGGAAATTTTGATTCCAAAGCATGACTTACAATGCTCTCATTTTCAGGCTTACACACTGCACAGTACCACCAATGAAATGCAAACTTGTGTTTTGAAAACAAATTAAATGCTTCCAAGGTTCCATTCCTAACATGATATAGCTATTATGAAGTCTTCTAGTACTGTAGCACTAAGAAAAATGCATTTGTGTTCATATCAGACATGCTCACAAACAGGGGAGCCCCATTAATATGTGACTATACAAAGAAAACTGACCAGTTTGTAGCACAGAGTAGGAATCCTGTCCTCACAGAAATCAGAAGCAAATTCCAATTGTTGATATTGGGAATTGTATTCTTTTTTTCTTTTTTGCCATTGTGAAGAATACAACCAAAAGAAGTAACTATTTTCTAGGCTCCTTCAGAGATGAACTATACATTTCTTGTACCACAAATGATCAAAAAAAAAAAAATTTAAAAAGTGGATTAAAATCAGTGAAACTTAAGTTCTGCCTTCTTTTTACAGCTCAGATAATGATCATGGGTAAACAGGACTTTTCTGTGAGTCCTGATTCACTCCTAGATATCTTGAAGAACAGAGGAATGGTGCATTTTTACTGCAAAGCTGTGTATGTGTTTCCTTGTTCCCCTTCTTTTTGTGTAAAGCTGCAGACAGAATACAGAACATGGACACGAGCAGGACTTTTTAACCAGGGTATAAACCTTCACACAGTTTGTAGAGAAGCCTTTAAAAAAGAAGAAATAGGCCAATTTATCCCTCAGATACAGACACTCAATCACATGAATCAGGATTCATGCACATACCTATTTTAAATTATTCCCAAAGGACACATTCTCTCTCTCTCTCATCCTCTGTACAACTTCTCTGAAGTCAGTAATACAGATCCTGGCTCTGCACATCTAAAATACAGCCATGAACACACCTCCTTCATTTACTGTAAGTTCAGGCATGCAATCTCAAAAGCAGTCTTTAATGTCAACACACAATGATGAAAATATTTCTGCAACTGATCCTAAGGCAGGGTGTTATCCCATCATACATAGCTGCTGCTTTTTCTACCCATAAGGCTTTCCTTTTCTTTATTACATTAGGCTGAATATTGTAGACACATCCTCACTTCATGTCCTTCACCAAAGGAGCCGAAGGCAAAAGTCCCACTGATTTAAGACCTGAGGCTGAATTAATAATCCCAGTGCCTCAGGAATTCATTTAGAAATGGAGGCTATATGGTGTTTAAGGTAATAAGAGAAAGGAACAAAACACACTGAATTCATGTTACGTGTACTCCAGAAGGTCCTTTTTGTTCTTTATTTTTTCTTGTAAGCTGACTTTACACTCTACAACCAACAAGCAAATTAATTATCCCAAAGGATCCAAACCAAAGGATGGGACCACTTATCCATTTTTTTGTAAGTCCAAATGCGTTAACCAGCGAATTGATGTTGTAAAGTCTCAGGGAGCCCATATCTGCCACAATTCCCAAAAGGACAGGTAATATGATGCCTTTTCTTGTTGCGTCATGTTTTAAGGTGAAGGAAATGCCTAAGTGGTTTGCTTGGCTTCTTGGCAGTACTTTATAGCTTTTTCAAGGGAACATCTCATATTCAAGAATATTCACCAGTTACAGCCAGAAAAAAGGGTGGAGACTTGGAGACTTTGCTAAAAACAATCAGCAGTAATAAAACAATTATGCATAATATTCAATACCATATACCACTTGACTATGGGAACTTGCTTAACTGAGGTGGCAATGCCAGGTTTCTCTACATACTCCCTCTCTGTACTGAGGTTGTGCACTTTCTTATCCACGTGCTGTCTGCAGCTTCCTGACTTCCCCAGAGCTGAAGAAGTTTAATTCAAACACATATTGCAAAAAACAAAGACTGCAGGTCACTAATGGGAACAAACAAATGTTAATGCATTTTCTCCAACAAAATGAATAAAAGAGTTACAAATACAAGAGTCAGCTCACATTCCTTACAAAGTTCAGCAGCTTCCCAAACCTTAGACCATCCTGGGTGCTTTGCTCCTACATTATCACTAGCACAGTAGGACTGTTATTCTTCCATGTGGATATTTTTAACAGACAGAAACCCACAATTTTATTCTATTCTCCTGTACAGATATATTCTGGCTTGTATCTTTGTATGAACAAATGACTCTGTATTCATTATACACACTGCAGACCTCCCCAATTTACCTTCCATTCCCACTTGAAGCAAGCCTTTGAAAGAATATAGCTGCTGCAAAAGCATGAAACCTCAGTGCAGATGGCACTCATCTTGCAGACCATCTCATAGCATCCTGATTCCTGCCCCTTCCCTGAACAGAGTTCCTGTAAGGATGGTGTTAAGGATGGAGAAAACTTTTCTGTCTGGAATCCCTTTGTGGAGATGCCACCAAAACCTGTGGATTGTAAGATTCATACATGATCTTACTCAAGCACTTTAATATAGCTGAAATCATAAACATTACTTTATACCAAGTTCTACTTTGGAGTCCAAACCCTGAGGTGTGCGAAGAGCTAAGTAAATCCCAGACAGAAAGTTGGACCCCCATCACAAAGCCAAGTGCAGATGATTACGGAGCAGCCATAATGCAGGGCACAAAGAATTATTCTTCTCCCTCCAGTAAACCTGTATCTTCTACAGACAAACAAGGAAGGCCATCAGCTACCAGGATACACTAAAGTATGTCCAGCTTTTCATTTCTCCATGACTAGAGTCTTCTTGTGCATTGCATATCAGGATATGGCTTATAAAATATTTCTGTAATGACAGCAGGACCTTTATGAAAATGCTGTTCAGCTCAAAGCACAGCAGATCATGCAGCAGTGAGCACTGAAGGCAGTATGTTGTGTTGTAGATCTGCAAGGGGAATTATATTTTCAACATACTACTTACACTAAGCCGCCTTCTTGAGGACCCCAGTCAACCCCCGTGTACACAAAAGATTTTTCTTGCTTGAAGCAGCATATGTTTGCAAGAAGGCTGTAGCATCTGATGCCACATACCAGGCAGGCTGGGAAAGCAGTCTTTGCCCCTGAGGCCATGAAGTGGAAGAGCTGTAGGAAGGCAAACACTAGGAACTGCTCTCTTCATATTTACACATACATATGAGAAATATAATCCTCAGATGTATTTCAGTTACACTAAAACAAATCTTGACTTTTTAAAATCTTTTAAAGTCTCTGATACACCAGCTATTTGCCCATTTGGATGGCGTGTGCAGTCATTCATTACATGAACTGCAAGAGATAATCCACTGCAAAGTTATTCATGCAGTAGTATGGTTTGTCTTTAGCGTAGTCATGATACAACCAGATAAGAATCAAAAAGAGCTTCACTCTGCAAATAACACACAAAGAAATATGTTATGACATTGAGGAAACATGGGAAATCAAAGATGCTCGCTTCACTAGAGGAATCATTCATGTTACTGGAGAAAACTTAAAGTATTAGGCTAATAAATCAAGACTTCATTTCCAAGGGAAGAAACAGGAAGCAGCTTTTTCATCATTTTTGGATGGAGCTGCTTGCTGAGGTTTGTATCTGCACAACAGTATTAAAAACACAGCACACAATACCACCATGAACTAGCAGGTCTATAAAAATACTTTTTTAAAAAAATCAGAGTCTTTTAGAAAGCACAATTTCAAATTCTAAGGGTGCCATGTACAAACGCAACTTTGCATTTTACCAGCCTTTCTTCTCTATGTATATTTCACCGAGAGGTAATTGGATGTATAAAACGCTACAAACGTGGCGTAGAACTACCAATTCTCCTCCTTAAATAAAAGGTTAAGCTTGTAATTACACGATTTTGACATATGGTTTTGTAAAATTACTGATTAACTACGATCCTTCGATCGGATTAAGCAGAAGTAGTGCTTTTCTTCCTCTACAGCCGCGTCTGCTTCATTGTAAATCAAGTTCCGCTACAGAGGGAGGGGAGAACCGCACAAACACGCAAGCATGTGCGCATGGGGCGGTGAGCACCGCGTGGAAGAAAAGCTTCTTCGGAGGCAGCCCGGGCGCAGCGCGGGTTCCGGCACGCCCGGACCGGGGGAGCCGCATCCCCCCTCCCCGCGGCCGGCAGCAGCGGCTCTGGGGAGACGCCGGGGAAACAAAGCCGTCGCTGCCGCCGCGCCTCCCGACCCTCTCCCGCCGGGACTGCGCGCTCCGCCGCCCCGGTGCAGGGTCTGGCAGCAGGGTCGCACCGTGCCCGTCCCCGCCCTGCGGAAGGAGGGCCGGGCGGGGGGGCGCGGGGGCTCAGCCCGCAGCACCTCACCGCTCCGCGCCGCCGCAGCGCCACTCACCGCGCCGCCCGTGCCCCGCCGAGCCGCGCCGAGCGGTGTGCGGGCGCGCCGCGGCGGCAGCAGGTGCCGCGGAGGAGGCAGCGGGGGCGGGCGGTGCTGGCGAGCCAACCGGGGCCCGGCGCGGCGCCGTGAGTCACTAGCGGGCGCGCAGGGCGGCCGGGCGGCTGCTATAAGAGCGCCGCGGGGACGGCCTCCCCCCGTGCATGTCTCCGGCTGCCGCCTCTACTCCTCGGCTCCCCGCCCGCAGCGCCTGCCTGCCCGCGCACCCCGTCCCCGGCGCGGCGATGTGGCTGGACCGGCAGCGCGGAGAGCCGAGCGCCTCGGCCGGCGGCAGGCGCGGCGCGGAGCGGAGGGGGGTCCCGCGCTGCTGGGCGCTGCTGCTGCTGCTCGCCCTTGGCTGCCTGCGCGCCGCCGCCGACGGTGAGTGCGGGGCCGGGGGAGTGGGCTGGGGCCCGCACCGCCGGGGCGGCTCCCGCCGCTGCCTCCGCGGCGATGCCGTCTCCCACCGCCTTTTACTTTTGACTCGCTCTCTTTATTTTCTCCCGGTCTTTCGGACTGCCTGCCCGCTGCCCCGGGGGGAGCGGGGCGGGCCCAGGTGAACAGGGGGGCGCTGCCGCCGCGTCGGCCCCGCCGCCCCCCGTGCCGGGCGAGGCGCCGCCTTCCCCCCGGGACCCCGGGCGGCGGGAGCGGTGAGGGGAGACCGAGCCCCGGGAGCCCCCCGCCCGCTGCGGCAGGGGCCCGCCTTCCTGATCGATACTAAGGAGGAGGGTCTGAGGGGCTGAGGATAACGCGAGAGGGTCGGGGAGGATTGGGGCTCTATTGTGGAGGGCGAAAGAGGAGCGCTTGGGAAGCTCGCGGCGTTAAAGGTGCTGTCAAACTGCGGTGCAACTTAGGCTTTGTGTTATCCAGCGGTGTTGGCATGGCTCTAGTTCAGGGTCTGGGGTAACCACCGTGAGGGTTCTCCACCTGGTGGCAAGGCTGGGTCCTGCCGGCGCCGGGTCCAGGCTCTCGGCGCTGGGCGTTCGCCAGTAGCGCTGCTCGTGGCCAGCTCCTGGGCTGCCGCCCGGCGTAGAAGCTGTTTGCCCGTATTGGCAGGGGTCCTGCACAATGAGCCAGTTGGATGGTCGTTTAAAAGTATTTTACTCTTAAGTGGGGGTAGTAATCATTTGGCTGACTCCTTTCTTCCCTGAGGAGCTGAGCTTCAGCCTGCTCTCCTAGGTAGGAGGTGGGCAGTTGGAAGTCTGCATTGTCGTATTGCTCTTAAATCTCCTGACTGTTGTCCTGATGTAGGCCTAAGCGTCTGATCTTGCTAGTGTTTCCTATAACAGCGCGCGGCAGTTCAGACACCAGGTATGTTGGGTAGAGCCCTGCCAGCATGTTGTTGTATCCAGTATTCATACAAAGAGAAGGAGGAGAAATGTCTGCCTAGTCACCTCTTGTCTCCCAGTCCTGTAGGTTGCTCACATGCCTGGTCACAACAGACATGGTTAAATAGTTGTAGAATGAAAGACCAAGCTGGCTGACACTGAAAGTGCTACTTCAGTGTGCTCAGAAGTCATCACAAGTGATACACAGTGATGGTAATTAGTAGGCTAGCTAACCAAGTTATTCTGATTGTTCTTTCAATTTGAGTTAGTGGCCCCATCAGCTTTCTTCTGCTACTAGTTATAATTGCCAGGGTCTGGGAAAAGTCTAAGCTAGTTCCTATATGAGCTCTTACAAGGTTTCCCAATCACGGTTGGAAGCTTTTCTGGGACTTGGTGTCAGATGACAGTACACAAGTGTCACATGTTTGAAGCTGCCCAGACAAGTAATCTGGCAACTTGCTTAAGGGGCTGAGACTAACAGTGATAGCAGAGATATGGAGAAAGGTAGTTTAACTTGGGTAGCCAGTGTAACTGTGCTCCTTCACCCTACACCCATTGCTGCTTCTAGTAAGTAGTTATCTGGGGAACAGTAAAATAGTATGTGTTAGCAATCACAGGCTCTGATGTTACCGTTCTCAACGTTTTTCAGCCTAAGATGTATTACAATGAAGAGAAAATGTGTGAAGGTGCTTCTATTGTAAGAAGAGCACATAAAGAGAAGCTTTACATTAGTGGCTAATTGATGCTGATCCAAAAATCATTAGGTGTCTAGTGAATGAAGCTGCAGCTGAGGTATGACTCCATTGCTTCAAATAACAGTGGATTAGACTGGTAGTATCTAACTAAATTGGTTACCTGGCATTGTAGAATGGTGCTTGTTGTAGGACAGGGGATCAGAGTTACTGGCCGTAACTAACCATCTTAGCTGGAGCTCATTTCAGGTGGCTGTTAGAGTCTGACAGACATCTTCAGAAGCAGTAGCAGATGCTGACCTCTATCTTTGTGCACCTGTGTACATGTTAGGTCTTGTCGATTTTTTTTACTTGTTTGTGGGCTAAAAGTAGTTGCTCTGACATTTGACTTGGTATCAGCTGCAGAAGCAATGATATATTCTTGGAACGGTTTGTTGTTAGGATTGTAATTGTAAAGTTACAGCTGTTGCTCCAAGCTCAGCTCTGGTTTCTGTTAGCCTTGTGTGTAGCTTCCCTGTAGCATTTGATCAAAAATGGTGTTACATTTGTAAGTCACAATGTACTAGGCAGCCTTAGCAATCCTTTTCTGGTTATTCTAGCTTGAAACAGAGTAACTAAGGGCCATGGAGTTATTTTGGGATCTCCTTAGTGGCAGGCTTAGTCTAATATCTCTGTATGCTATTTTGGGAAAGGTTGACTGTTCCCACTCTGAACGCCTGGATGAGGAAGTCCTGAAACTAGCAGGAGTCAGTTGTTGCATATTTTATTTCATGCAGTAGTACAGTAAAACCTGAAATATGTCACCAGGGCCCACAACTCTAACCTTCTTTTAGAGGTTGCTGGACAACAAGGTATCAGGCTTACAACAAGCTTCTAATTGTGGCATCTACTCCCACTCTTAGGTGGCTGGGTGTGCTGTCTAGCACAAGGCAAGCTAATTGACTGGCAGCTCATGACCAAGTAGTAGTAGGAGCTTTACAAAGCCACGCTATTAGAAAGCACATGCTGGTGTAATTCCCAACCAGAAAAGGAAACAAGGGAATGGAAACAGTATACACAATAACTGATGTTCTGATTTTTGGTACTTTTTAAACACAGTTCCCATAAATAAAGTTGTTAACTTTGTTCTTACAACTGGCTTACTGCTCTACTCCCCCAGTAAGACTACTAAAACATTAGCAGAACTCAGTAAGGTGCTTTTTCACATCCTTGCTCATGGATTTACATGAGACATTCAGCAGATAGAATTGCTCATGTTCTTGCTTGTCCTGTCCAGCATTTGATACCTCACGCCTCATGGCTAGCCAATATAATGTACAATGGCTGAGTACCTTCCTTCTGCTTGGAAACTGTCTTGCATTTTGCATGTCATACTGAGAGGATATAAAAATAGCAAATAATAGTCTACTAAAATTTGATGCCCTTTGAATGCCAGGACAAAGCACTCTCACTAAATGATGCAATAAACCAAGAAGGATCGGGAGTCTTGCATCATGCTCTGGGCATGTGCAGCCAATGCTGATGCACAGTCTTACACACTTGCCTGTGTGCATTAAGTGGAACAGCTCTGGCTTAGCTGCTGAAGATGCAGGCTGCTGCTTTTAGTGACAGTTATAACAGAACTTCCAAGACAAAGCACATTCCCTTGAGGGATGGGGTCATACAGTTGTAGAGCTGAAGATACACTGGAAAATGCATTCTAAGGATCTTGCAGAAAGCAGTACCTTACTCAAACATACTAGCAAACCAAGACTTACCAGTTGTGAGACAATGGACTTCATTCCAGAAGGAAGTGATGAATTACCTTGCTCTTTTAGCATCACACTTCTTTTGATGTATACCAAGGAATGTCTCTGGATGCCACTTTTTGAGGGGTAACATAAAGCATGAAAACTTGCTCAGCTACAAAGCAGTTATCTAAGCTACCTTTACAGATGTCTTGGGGATTCTGCTGTAATGTGTTAGCAGCAGAGCATTGAAATGCTAATCTGGCTTGACATTAATCAAATTTAAACCCAGTTTGCTTAAAGTTTGAAGAGTTTTTGAGAATGTCATGCTAGGTGCGAGGCAGCAAAAGTAATTGTGGGTACGCATTTTTGTAAGCTTGACCCTGCCTTCAAGAGGAAAACTGAGTGAGAATAACACTGAGACTGTTTGCTGCTGTTTGGCAGGTGAGCGGCTATGGTGCTTAAACTCTGCTCTTGTACTGTGAAGGAAAGCTTTTGGCTTTACTTTCATGATTGAATAAGGTGATTGCAGAAATTTGGAGCTCAGATCTGGTTTTGTGTTGATGTTATGCTCTTGATTAGGCTGGGTAGCTTCTTGATCAGTGGGGAAAGCAAGAAGGTATTGCTTAACAGTATTGAGGTGTAGGTTCCTTTTTTCATTGAAGGTGCAAGAGCAAAATGTGAAGAATCCCAGTTTGCATGTGGTAATGGACGCTGTATTCCTCAACTCTGGAAATGTGATGGTGATGAAGACTGTTCAGATGGCAGTGATGAGAGTGCTTGTGGTAAGTAATCAGAATAATACCTCTGTAGTAGTACTTGCTAGTTGGAAGTGGAGACTTAACAGTAGATAGCTGGAGAGATACTTTCCTGCCCAGTACTTCAGGCAGCTGGAACACAAGGACAAATTTCTTAGAATAACCACTATTGATTCCTTGTACCCATCTGAGGCAATTGAATTTTCCTGAGTGTTATCTAACTCTCCTGAAATTGGCAACTGAGACAAAGCTTGTGACCAAAATTCTTCACTTGTGAGAGTGATGACTGACAGGAACAGAATATAAGCCTGTTCTCATTTGTTTCTTGAATACATAATAGAAAATGTTTGCTATTAGCACTCTGCTGTTGGCTATTCCATGTCTAAAAGCCCTGTTTTATATGTGGAAGTGATTCTGCTGTGTCTCCTATAAACATTAAGTCTGGCTTTGGCTGCCAACCCTTGCTTTAAGCAGGCATAGAAGCCAAGATAGATGACTAGATTTACTTGGAGACCAGGCAAAGTATACTCTATATCCATCACTGATGTGGTTGAACTGCCAGTCTCCTCAGGCAGGCCTAAACTATTACCCTAGAGTTACATAGTACCATGCTTCGGTAATGACAAATCAAATGCCTTGACTATAAACTCAGAGTTCAAAACCTAAATATTAATATCAGCAGACCTTATTTTAACTTAGGTCTGTTCAAAGCAGTGGCTAATATAAACTAACCTGCTTAGTCTCCTTAGCAATAGTGGTCCTTCAGTGCCTGATTAGATGAATGTAAATGCTTTTCTGTACACAGAGAAATATTTGACCACTTCCTACTCAACAGCACTGTTTACTAGGTTGGTGGGGGGCAACACCAGGCATCCACAAACCAAGGACATGGAATAACTTTCTAGGGCAGCAAAGCTGATCCCTGTTAGCAATAAATAAGCTAAGCTCTGGTACCTAAACAAGTGTCTTTTTCTCCCTTGCAGTGAAGAAGACGTGTGCCGAATCTGACTTTGTGTGCCTCAGTGGTCAATGTGTGCCTAACAGATGGCAGTGTGATGGGGATCCCGACTGTGAGGATGGGTCTGATGAGAGTTCCGAACTGTGCCGTAAGTGAACCTGGCATGGTGTGTAGCCAGGCCTCTGGGGAGGAGCATTTTGACTTCCTGCCTGCTTGCAGTCTGGCTCTCCTCCTGAAGCAGGGATGAACTTGTCTTGGGGAGCACCTTCCTAAGTGCTTGGCCTTGTCATGGTCCTGAGGAGACTTTTTACTGCTTAAAAAGATGCAGAACTGAGTGGGCACTCTTGCACTTGCACTGGTAAGAGATAGCAAGTACCAGGTTTTCCCCACAGTCAGAAGCAGCAAGGAGAACATGATAGGCCTGTCACTGTGGCTTGTCCACCAAGTGATTGCTGTTCTCCAAGGCAGCTGCTTTGCAAGTGCAGCCCCAGTACTACAGAGCTAATGTAGGGACTGGGTATCTGACTACCTGTTGGGTGTGGGAAGCAGTAGTGCAGAGGCTTGACTGTGAGGTCTCAGGATTAAGGCTCTGGTCTGAAGTATCATAACTCATCAAGCAGTATAGATCTATAGTATAGATAGTGTCATTTTCCTGTATCAGTAGGATCCACAGTGGGGAATATTTCAGCCCAAGTCCTAGTGCACTTTGGCATTACTCCTCCCTACTACTACTTGTTGTAGCTCAAGCTGCTACAGTGTAATCAGCATGCAATCACAAAGCTACAACACTACAAAGGTACCCTTAAAATATTAATCTCTTAGGAATTAGGAATATCTTTTTTAACTGAACATTGCAGAATAGTATAGCCTTTTCCATCCATTTATACAGATGTTGGCATCTAAATAATTGCAACTGAAGCCTTTCAGTCTCAATTTTCAGCACAAATGCTGATACCCAAGATCAGTGGCTCCTAGATTGAACTAAAACTTTTTTTCAATAGACACAAGAACATGCCGGGTAAATGAAATAAGCTGTGGTCCTCAGTCAACTCAGTGTATCCCAGTGTCCTGGAAATGTGATGGTGAAAAAGACTGTGACAGTGAAGAAGATGAACAGAATTGTGGTAAGGAGAGAAATGACGGTTGCATAACTCTATTTGAAATTGACTTGTCTGGAAAGGAGCTACCTGGGCAGTACATCTGGGAAGATAAATTTTTGATAATATCAATATCTCTCCTACATTAATCTTGTTTTGCAGCTAGTTAAAGCAAACTTTTTGTAACAATCCTTTATCCTGCCAAATTAAGAGCTACAATAATGTAAGCTTTTTAATGTGTGGGTTTTTTTTCTCTGCTAATTTTGGCAGTAGCCATAGGTATGTTTAGTCACTTGGCAAGCCAACTGTCAGAACTTGTTTTCTGGAGAGTTCCTGAAATTGCTGCTTACATTAACAAATTGTCTCCTAAAAGTGTAGTAGCAACTTTTAGCAAAGAGCGTGGCTAATCTACCTTATAGTCCTAACCTGAAATATCTGTGGAGCTGGATTTCTGATGTTTGGGTGGCTGGGGTGGTGGAGACGGAACTTCAGGCTGGTATGCAAGTAAAGCTGCCATTGCAGCATTGGAGCCAGCATTCCTGGCTTATTCAAAAGAATTTGCATACATATGAGTTTTCTGAGGTGTCCTGAGACATACTAGCTGTAACCAAAGCCACAGGGCTGGCTTCCATCAGAACCACCTTGCGTGGATGACCTAATGAGACACAGATCTCCAAAATTTTGCTATGTGTCTGTGGAGTTGCCATCTTACTCAACAAACTAATGCCTTAATCTACAAGTAAATCTACAGTGTTTCTAATGAAGCTGATAAAACTATGAGCCTAGGCATTCTGAGCTATTAGCTACATTGCTATTAAACCAGCATAATTTGTACTGCATAAATTGCATGGGTGTGCTTAACCACAGGATCAACTCATGCAAGATCTTGGTCTGTTATCCTTACTGGTCCAAGCAAATGGGGCACTGCTGTCCTGGGGACCAGTACAAAACACTTTAATTTCAAATTACAGTACATGCTGACCATCAGACTGCCTTAATCTTAGTCCATACTCTTGAGTTAGCATTTCTTTTACCTTCTGTCTTTGGTTCACAGGGTTAGACCCTGTTTTCTGAAAGACTTGCAATCTGAAGTGCAGGACAGCCTAGCTACTTCAGAAGGTGATTTTCACTCAGTAGTTCTAATCTGATGCCTATCACTTACAATACCCAAAGGCAATGAGGATGGTCTGTGCAACTCAAGTGTCCTGTAGGTGGTCATTTAGGTGTCCCTATTGCCTTATACAGGATGCTGATATTGTGTCAGCTAGCAGCTGAAAGACAAAGTATCTTCACACAAAAGTCAGCCTTCTTGTGACAATGTACTAATCTCTCTTACTCCCATTACCCCAGGCAATGTGACTTGTAGTCCAGCAGACTTCACATGCAGCAGTGGGCAATGTATTTCCAAGAGCTTTGTCTGCAATGGTCAAGATGACTGCAGTGATGGTAGTGATGAGCTGGAGTGTGCACCTCCTACCTGTGGAGTTCATGAGTTCCAGTGCAAGAGCTCGACTTGCATTCCCCTCAGCTGGGTGTGTGATGATGATGCTGACTGCTCTGACCACTCAGATGAGTCTCTAGAGCAATGTGGCCGCCAGCCTGCACCTTCTGTGAAGTGCTCTGCCAGTGAGGTGCAGTGTGGCTCAGGTGAATGTATCCACAAAAAGTGGCGCTGTGATGGAGATCCTGACTGCAAGGATGGAAGTGATGAAATCAACTGCCGTAAGTTCACTTGGTCCTTCTCTAGGAGGTACTGCTTGACTCCTCTTTTATTTCCTTTGCTTCAGTAAACCTCAGGAGTAAAAGTCTGTAATGACTGTGTCCTCAGCTTCTCGGACCTGCAGACCAGACCAGTTCAGATGTGAAGATGGGAACTGCATTCATGGGACTAGGCAGTGCAATGGTGTGAGAGATTGTCTGGATGGCACAGATGAAGCAAATTGTAACAATGGTAAGTGTGGAACTGAGCAAGAATAAAGTCTTTGCAGAATATCTGTTGAAGTTGGGAGTCACCCTCACAATCTTCTTTATGTCAGTTATTCAGTGCTCTGGACCTGGCAAATTCAAGTGCAGAAGTGGAGAATGCATAGATATCAATAAAGTGTGTAACCAGCAGAGAGACTGCAAGGACTGGAGTGATGAGCCCCTCAAGGAGTGTAGTAAGTGAATAAACTCTTTGCACAATGCTGATTACTAGATATGCTTAGATATAGCCTCTGAGTTGTCAGATGTCAGCTGGAATGCCCATTGGCACTTCTTGGTGGCAAATTTGCAACTAGTTAATAGGCTAGTTTTATCTTAGCCAAACTGGCTGATAGGATGATTTCTTTGTAGTCAGGAAAGCACTTGAAGCTTCAGGAACCTCAATCTTTATTGCTGCCTGCTTGTAACACAGAGAAAGTGCTGGTAGCTGAGTGAACGTGAATTTGAGGGGGTTCTCTTGTATATGACTTTGAGTGCCAGAACAGTTTATCAGATGTGACAGGCATTGTTAGAAAGTGGATGTGTACCTGGAGAAGTGCTCCATGGCTAAGACTATAAAAGTAAACAAGAATGCCTTCTCAGAAGTGGCCAATTCTCTCTTCTAGACATCAATGAATGTCTGGTGAACAACGGCGGATGCTCTCATATCTGCAGAGATCTCATTATTGGCTATGAATGTGACTGTCCAGCTGGGTTTGAGCTTCTGGACAGGAGAACCTGTGGAGGTACGTATCTAGTAGTTTAACATGGACTCTACTGGTGACATTGGAAGTGAGCATAAATTAAATTTTTGTTTTTACAGATATTGATGAATGTCAGAACCCTGGTATATGTAGTCAGATCTGTATCAACCTGAAAGGGGGCTACAAATGTGAATGTAGCCGTGGCTATCAGATGGATCTTGCTACTGGGGTGTGCAAGGCAGTTGGTGAGTGTTGACACGACTTTCATATCCCCACTTTAAAATGAGTCAGCAAATGATGCACTGTTTATACTACTGTGGATTTTATTATGGTGTTACTGATCACTAGCTATTATGGTGTTACTGATCACTACTAACACTTCAAATGATGCCATGATACAGTACTTAAAGCCACCTGACATAAACTGCTTGTGTCTGCTCCCTGGGCAGGAGGATCCTCCCCATCAAGTTGTGGAGGGAGAAAAGGATGAGGTATGGTACAGCCAAGACCTCTGTCAGCATCTGCTAGCAAGTGTGGAATGGCAAATACTAAACATGATGACTCTTAAAACTTTTTGTAAAAGAAAAGTATGTGACTGAATATCCAGAAATACAGATAACAAACTCTTTTCACAGGGAAAGAACCAAGTCTAATTTTCACCAACCGCCGGGACATAAGGAAGATTGGCCTTGAGAGAAAAGAATACATTCAGCTTGTAGAGCAGCTAAGAAACTCTATAGCTCTAGATGCTGATATTGCTGAGCAAAAGCTTTACTGGGCAGACTTCAGCCAGAAAGCAATCTTCAGGTAAATGGGCTTAGCTTCTGAACCTAGTGTACTTCCCTAAAGCATCCCATGGTTTTACCCAAGCTATTTCTCTAGTCTCTGGTAATGAAAACTAGATTCCTGGTGTCCTAAAGACAAAGTTCAGTTGATGCAAACTCCCACAGCTACCAATGTGTATGCCTGTTGCACTTCCTAGTAACTTCTGCTACATTTGTACAAAAGGCACTCTGTGGAAAGTCCCACATGCATCTTCTGCCTGAAATCTTGTGCAGTATTTGCTGAGGTGTGCCAAGGGATAGTATCTGCAGTGGAAGTGGTTGAAAGCAAGTAATTCTTGTCTTCCAGTGCCTCTATTGATACCCGTGATAAAGTTGGAACACACATCAGAATCCTGGACAACATACACAGCCCTGCAGGAATTGCTGTTGACTGGGTTTATAAGAACATCTACTGGTCGGACTCAACTGCAAAGACCATTTCAGTGGCTAGCCTAGATGGCACAAAAAGAAAGGTTTTGTTCCTCTCTGAGCTGAGAGAGCCAGCTTCTATTGCTGTAGATCCTATTTCTGGGTGAGTATTTGTCCAGGTTCTTTTAAAAGAGTGCACCTACCAACTACATGTTCTGATAACTGACTTAGGTAGCCTTTGTTAGTTATTGGTCATAATAAAGAGTGATACTACACAGTACTATAGTGCATCATACAACATAAATTCTGCTTCACAGCTTTATGTACTGGTCAGACTGGGGTGAGCCAGCAAAAATTGAAAAAGCAGGAATGAATGGATTTGACAGACAGCAGCTTGTGACAACAGAAATCCAATGGCCTAATGGAATTGCTCTAGGTATGTTGAACTTGTCTCTGCCAGAGGTATTCTGGAGCTTAAGCAATTTTTTTGCTACAAAAGCCAAGGTCATTCTTCAGAGAAGTATTTTCAGCTTCTAAGAAAGGGAAGCTTCTGTATGCCTGAAGACACTGCAACAGGCATCAACACTTCTCAGATACTGAAATACTAACTTTTCCTGAACTGCTGTATATTATAGTTGAGGCACAGGCCACATAGGCATCACTGCAGCAGCCCTCTCTATGCTGGAATGGTAAGAAACTAGGGCAACACTGCCACCATTCTCAAACCTGTGCGTGTTTCAATTCTTGCAGCGAGCTTTGGAGGTTTCCTCCATGTGGACACTAAATGTATTGGTGTTTTCCCCCTCCTAGATCTTGTAAAAAGCCGCCTGTACTGGCTTGATTCCAAACTACACATGCTGTCAAGTGTGGACTTGAATGGCCAGGATCGTAGAATTGTGCTGAAGTCACATATGTTCCTTCCTCATCCTCTTGCTCTAACCATTTTTGAGGTAAGGATGACTTCCTTTAGTCATTGTCAAAGATCCTCTTCTTGCTGGTATGGGGCTGATAAGCGTCATGGAGGTAATGGGATGCAATGACATTGTCTTCTAGGACCGTGTGTACTGGATTGATGGAGAGAATGAGGCAGTCTATGGTGCGAACAAATTTACTGGAACTGATTTGGTTACCCTTGTGAACAACCTCAATGATGCACAGGACATCATTGTGTATCATGAACTTGTTCAGCCTTCAGGTAATTTCAATACAGTTTATAGTTAAGTGAGTGCATACTTGTAAGAAGCCTGCCCTGCCTGGATGGTGGCAAATGGTATCCCTTCACTGTACAGCTGTCCATTCCTACTCCTGCTCTTGGAGCTTCTGATATAGGCAGCCACATGGGGGTTGAGAGGTCTAGTTGCAATTGGTCTTTCTTGGGCAGAGCTGATATAAATCTATAACCAGCTGAGACATGTAATTTTACTAAAACAATTACTGAGCAAATACTTCTGCTGCACACCTGGAGCATGAAGGCTTACTCTTGTTCACTCCTGAATTGCTGTACCAACAGGTAGGAACTGGTGTGAAGAGCACATGGCAAATGGAGGCTGTAGCTACCTGTGCCTGCCTGCTCCTCAGATAAATGAACATTCTCCAAAGTACACCTGTGCATGTCCTGCTGGGTACTTCTTGCAGGAGGATGGTCTGAGATGTACAGGTACTGTAACACAACTGAGATCTTCCCTAGGATGAATGGGGAAGGAGTATGAGAGTATTGAACCATTAGGGGGAAGGAAATACAGCGCTATAGGCTACAGCTTTGCTAAAATTAATCTGATGTAATTAATCCTGGAGGGGAGGTCCTTATGCATTAATATGGCCCTTAGAGTCTGTAGGTGCTGTTCAAAGTCCATGCTTTGCTTCTGCGTCATCATCATCATTTGCAACAAGATCTTGTACCTCCATGGCTTTCTGCAGACAGCAAGCACAAGGACAAAACATACTCAGCCTCTTACAAAACAGGGGTATAAACTAACATGGCTGTACCTATTAATACACAGATCAAAAGGTGATTGGCTAATGTTGCTGCTTGAGGAAGCTTGTACCTCCCTTTCGGTCCAGATGAGCATGCTGCTGTACTAGAGTTGTCACTACTGACTATGCAGCAGGCTTGCTTTGTCCTGTGGAGTGGAACTAGGAACTCCAAGGTGCCACTGACTGTATTGCATATTGATTCTGACTGCCACAGAGTGCTAAATCCCAGGATGCTGGCCTCCCTTGGCTGCTCTAAAAGGTTGCTATGGGTATCAAAGGCTGTACCTAACCAGTAAACTTGTAAAACTAAAATCTTATTCAGAAAACCTTGTGCGAGGGGTGGGATGGCTTGTGACTGTTGTGACTTTAAATGCCTGTAATTCATTCCTGATTAACTGCCTGGCCTTGTTCTTGGAACTACTTTTCATCAAAAACTCTCTGCTGAGGGTGTGCTAGTGAAATAGTTAAAGTCAGTGTTCCCAGTTAAGCTAACAACCTGCATGATCATTTTTGCCATCTGCTGAACCTTCACTACCATGGCTCTCATAGCAAAGCCATTTCAGAACTTCAGGATTAACTGATCTATAATTAGTTCTTGATCTATAATTAGTTTCAGGTACTGGAACAACTGTGGCTTACACTGAGACTAAAGATACCAGCACAACAGAAAAATCTCCAACTGTTGGACTAGTTCCTGGAGGTACTGGTCCCAATAACTCACACTGCTAAACATTAGAGAAATTAAATGCAAACTGACCAACTAGCCCACGTGGAAGCTTTTTCCTTTGCATGCAAGTAGAGAACAGAGGCCAGATCACTTGTGTAGTGTAGCAGCTGGAGCATGTGTTAAACAGATTTAGTTCGCATAGGACAGTGTGGAATCTGTAGGTTCCATGAAATCCCAGGAGTGCTCAGAAAAGGCAAGCAATAAAGAAAGCTTCCAACTAATACAGGATGAAGCATGTTAGGCTGTTCTAGCAGAGAAGCTAATCAAATAGGAGCTTCTGGGTTTGGGAAATGCTTGCATATGACAATCTGCCAGCCTGTCAGTATGCAAGCTCACTGCGTCAAATTCTCATGCAGCATTCAACACTAGTGGTACAACCTCTGAAGTAACTGCAGCTGGAAGAACATCAGCAGTTTGGATCATTCTTCCTGCTGGTGAGTAGAGCATTTACTAGCCTTTTGGACCCTATGTCATGGGACAAGCCACTCTTAGGAGCTTGACCTGACTCTGCTCCATGTTTGCAATCTCTTTATCTCCTTGCAGTATTGCTGATGATGGCTGCAGCAGCTGGCTACTTCATGTGGCGTAACTGGCAGCACAAGAACATGAAAAGCATGAATTTTGATAATCCAGTTTACCTAAAAACCACAGAAGAGGACCTCACAATTGATATTGGAAGACACAGTGGTTCAGTAGGACACACCTACCCTGCAGTAAGTAAACCTATTATGTCTGAGACTCCAGGTTTAATAATTGGAGTAGGAAGACTGCCAAATGATACCTGAATTGAATTTAGGAGAGGTCTCTGCTTTTGATAGCTGCTGGCTGCAGGCACTACTGGGCTGAATCCACTGACAACTTTACCCTATAATTAAGGTTAAAGTTCTGGTAGGTAGCTAGTGTCTGTACCTAGGATGGAGTAATCTGTGCTGAATGTGATCACTAGCCTGCAGAATTAGCAATGATGTGTGTTGCTTTGTCTTCTATTAGTGCAGCTGTAGCTAACTTGTACTTACTTTTTTACAGATATCTGTTGTCAGCACAGATGATGATATGGCGTGAGCACTGGATCAACAATCACTTTCAGTTTACTTGTGTCTTACACTCTTTGGGGATAGTAACCAGGTTTGTGGCTGAAGGACTTCCTCCATTCTTGGAAGAAAGAAGATACTTTCTGTATTTATGGAACACTTGTGTAAATAGTTATTTTCTACAGCTTAACAACTCTGTAAATACCTGTCCATAACAATTCAGCTGTTAGTGGTTACAGTTTTATCAGTAACCCTTGGGTTGGTTAGTCAGTAACATCACTGACCAAATATAAAGCACTTTCCATAGAAAGCCATATTCCAGCCACAACTTGTAACACCTGTACATATGTCTATAGGCCACTTGTAAATAATTATTGGAAAATCACTATCAAGCACTTTGAAATACTTCAGATGTAAATTATTGTACACTCTCTTTTTCAATGATTGGGGCAATGGCAATAGGATAAAACGGGTTATTATGATTGCCAAAAATTTGTAAACATAAGTAATTTTATATGTACAATTGCTTCAGTCTTGTCTGTTACCTCCTAGAGGTCTACAAGAAGGAATAATCTTTAAGAAACCACTGTAAAACTCAAATGCAGCCAAGGGGATAAAAATAAAATGAGTCAAGCAGTTAAAGTATTGTTCTTGATTATTATGTTAGCACTGAAGTAAAATGATGTACCTCCTAAGTTGAAAGCTTTAGTAGGCTGCACTACCACTGCCAGCCAGATCATGAAGTATTTCTTCAATTATTTCAGCAGCATTCTAGGCAGCTAAGACACTTGTCAGGTAACATGTTTTTCTTGAGAGTAATAGTCTACACAGAGTAATGGACAGTGTGGGTTTCCTGTCGGAGAAGCCCAGCTGATCTCCTAAATTAGGACTGACACAAGCTAAAATGACACAACTACTGCTGCAATATTTTGAGAGGCAGCACTGGCAGACGTGCAAGATGGAGACAGGTCAGAGCTCTCCTCTGCCAGGTGAGAGTGAGGTCCTTGCAGTGTCAGGCTATTGGCAGTTACTCCCCATAACTTTTGTAGTATGAGGTGCTATTTGACTGTTGCTAATCCTTCCCCCTTCAAGGTAAGAAAAAAATTGCTTATGGTGGGAGGGATGCAATTTCAAGGCTAAAACATAATTTGGAAGCAGTAATAATCTCTTGGTTATGCTTTAGTGATGACATATTAAATCATTCTCAATCAATCCTGTCTCTAAAATAGTAACAAAAAAAAAAATCATTGAGTCAGAACTTGGATCACTTCCTAGGCTTGCTTCTAATGCCTGTTCTCATTGCAGTTACAGCTGGGGTCTGTTCTCTTAATGGTCTTCTTGTTTTGTGGACTCCTTTATTAACAGAGGAGGACAGCTGCCAACTTGTGGAGATTTAAAATAAGTTGTTTCTAGCAACTTCACAACTCTGCGGGGAGTTGAAGCTTCTAACCAGCTATCTCTGGCAACTCTTGACTGCAGGCATTTAAGATATCTGGAACTCATGTGGACAAAATTGTCTTGCAAAGATTAGGATGTAAGGGAGCCTCTATAATTTCTGGCTAGCAATACTGTCAATTTTACCAAGTACCTTTTGGGATAAAGTGCCTTTCATAGCTGCGTAATATGTGAGGTTCATTAATTATGGGGTAGAATTCAGCTTTTTCAGTTAAACTCCTAACTCTGAATACTCTGAAGTTATAAAATAAAACATAATTCTCCGTCAGATGGTTAATTATAAATTCACATGGCAGCTACTTACAGGCAAAATGCTCTGCCTTCCCAGTCTTTGTACAGAACAGCTCTACTTTTTTTGATTAAGTTCATTTCTCTTACCAGTATCATACCAAATGGTATAAGGAGAGACCAGCAAGACCAATAAAGACATTTCTTCCTGAGGTTAATATTTATTTGATGTAGCAACTCGAGCCTATTTTGGGAACCTGAGGTAGTTTTTACAGATGCTGTGGACTCTAGGAATTTGTTTTCTGACTTTACTCCAATGTGCTGAACAAAGAATAGTGCCTTGAGAAACAAAATTTACTCCTGTAGTCTACAGGGGACTTAACACTTTACCAGATAAAATTTATATGGCTTCATATAGCAGGAGGGAGGAGTGGGAAGTTTAAGATAGTAGCAGGAGATGATACGAGATGGCTTGTACTTGTACTTATTTGCAAATGTTGTTTGGTTTTCAGTCTCACTAGGTTTATTCTTTCCCGCCCCTCTTCATTTTTGTGTTATGAAATCATTGTTTACTTCCACAGCAGGCTTGGATAGTGGTCAGAGATTCCTTCTGTAAAAAGAGATCCAGCTTGCATTGACAAATACCTTCCTCTCTTTTTTAACAGTTTTTTTCCCCTGCCATCTCCAAGTGTTTGACTCTGTTTTACTCCTTGTTCTATGACTCCTTTGGCATCTAGTGAAGGTGGTATAGCCATACTGAGCACTCCTACAGCAGCACCCTGTGGCTGTGCTGGTGTCCACTGAAGGAATTCTCAGTCATCATCCCAGTCTCAGCTCCTCTGCTGCAGTCTTGTCCCAGAGCAATGGGACATTAATAACCTCTTTGGTCAGATTTTATTGTTAGGTTGGTTTTATATCCCTCCTGAAGAATTTTCTACTTACAGATACAAAAATATGACTGTAGGTGGTTGTTCAGGTAGTATCAAGGTAATGGTATAGTATTTGCTTCCCAGAAAAATTAATAAGCCCTCTGGTTCTAAATACTGCCTATTTCTGTTCAGTGTCTGCTGGCCAGTGTGACTGCAAAGCTAAATTTAAATCTTGTAAACATGCAAATTTCTCTTAATACACTTCCTCTGCCCCCATGTTATTTTCTGCCTCCTATTTGATCTGCCTTTGTTTTTATAGCACTGTAAATATTTTACATTATTGCTCAGAGGGAAATTAACATAAAGGGAATTGATGCTGTGCATGTGATTTTCTTCCTCTTCTGCACCTTGTTCCTCTACAGCTAGCTACAACATGACTTTTCCAACCCAACTTGTATTTGCCTACACTTTTAATGGACATACCTTTTTCCAATCAGATCTTTCCTGAAACAGCAGAGATGCATTTATCTATTTTTACGTAGGTGCTGAATCTTGCTAGATAAGAGAAGTACAAAAACAAAAACTCAGGCTGGAAGAAATAGTGTGAGAGTCCTCAGATAAAGGAAAAAAGCATACAGCTGCGGAACCTCGCTTCATTTCACAACCTGGATATAAGTGGAGGTCTGCCAGTACTTTCTGTAGGTGTGGCACAGCATGTCTGGGAAGAAATGTGCTCGTGTTCCTTCTTTGGGCTGCCTCACAACAGTGGTTGGTATTGTCACTTACTGGAAGAAGGTGTTTGGAGAGGTTGGTCTGCTCTGTTGAAGCCAACTTAATACATTCCTTGCTTCCTGGTTTTTTGCTTTTCCTCTCCTGAAAGAGCTTTGAAATTTGCCCATATTGATGAAAAATTCTTCAGAGCAGGGGAGGGACAGACAGGCTGTGCAATCAGACTGCTGAATATCCAGGCTGTTAAACATCTAAAATAAAGACTGCCTGTGGAAAGAATAACTGTCTTAATTCTCCTTGCACAACCCTGCTCAGGACACTTCCACACCACTGTCAAGCAGGGGAAAATGCTTCATATCATACATTAAACTTCCCCCCACCCCAAAAACCTAAACATGTAACTGAAAGCTAACTTCACTAACATACTCTTTGCTATGTAATAAATTGCTTGAAGATAGGAAACACTAAGCATTAAATCAAAACAAATGATTGTGAAAAACACATTTCACAGAAATGGATTTTTGCTGTGCAAATTGTCCTTTGTAGAAAAACTACGTGTTTTTAAGGTAATTTTTTACCTCCTTCCTAAGAAGATCTTTTCCTAGATCCTTTTCTAGAGTCAAACTTCAAAATACATGGAAATGTTTTATCATAATGTCAGTGCATATACTTGAAGCTGATAGGTGGATAGCAATGTAAAAAGTTTAACTTAACATTCAAAACACTTGTTTCTTTCCAGTGAAAGTATTTTTGAAAGGCTGATCATTGAATACAGTCAATGCCACAACCATCTGGAAACAGTGCTGCATGTTCTAATGTCCCCTTTGTGGATGTGTGCAGCTGAGAAGTGTGATTTGGTTTAGACAGCTTATTCCTTTTTTGGACCCTTAAATATGAGAGGTCATATGTGCATTTAAATGAAGACTTTCTTAAAAGTTAGATTATAATTCCATAGTGTGTTGTGGCTGCTACTGTCTAAGTTAGAAATGCTGTTAGAAACTAACTTTTTGGCTGGTGCCTCTAGTGGTAAAAAAAATTCATCCTATTAACTTTATACAAATAATGATCCTTAATGAAGCCTCAGTACAAAATTCAAGTTACATGTGCTATATTCATACAGGAGCAATGTGGTCATTCTGGTTTTACTACAAGGTTTTACTGATTACTCTTTAATTAGACAGCATTCAACTCACTGCCCCTCTTCCCCCCACTTTTTTTTGGTGGAGGAATAAGTAAAAGTCATTTAGGGGCAGAGGGTGGATGGTGTCTGTTGAATTTATGTGTAAGTTTTTGGTTGTGATCCACACACATTATCAAATTTCTGGTGCCAGGTAAAACCTGGTGATTTTGTAATTGTAGCATACCTATATCTTGTCTCAGAAATAGAGTTTGAAGAATTGCTTGGACAGAAGTGAGTAGCTGGCAGATTGTAGCATATAAAGAGCAATTTCTTCATAGCCCTTTGTCTTTCTGGCAGCCTCCACTGCCAGTTTAATTTATGTAAGTGAATGCAGAGAAAGAAAAGTTGTAAAACTTCTTGCTTACAGAGAGCATAATTCAAATGGTGTCATGAGAACTGCAGTTCAGTATTTGATGTAGTGCATCCATCTGAGAGAAAAACCACTCAAAAAAGCCATTTTTCACCATCTTATGTTTCAGATGCAAATACCCCCTGAATGCTGAGAACTAATGTTTTGTTAGCTGTCTTTGTAATTTGAGTGTCACAGGCAAGCAGTGGATGGTCCCAATTACATGATATCACATAAGGGTCCCTTGCTGACCATCAAGAATCTCTGTCAGAAGGCTGTTTAGTGCTCCCTCTATTAGCATAACAGACATGACTTTCACTAGGAGCTACCCCAATGCTTTCTTTCTGTGCTCAGCAGTTAAAAGGATCCACTCCAGAGCAGGCCTCTGCAAATGGCTGTGACGTATAGCTTTAATAATTAGACCTGACATTCATTTTGTTCTTCTCATCTGACACTTCAGTAGCAGTTAGTTAATTTAACACTAAGTAGCAGTTTTTTAATATGGTACTGTAGGGGCAACTGAGAAAATGAAACTGCCTTTAAATTCAGAGTATTCCTTCCAGAATAGAAGGAAGTCACACAGCCAGCCTGCTCATTAGGAGCCTAACAATCACATTAATGAATCAGTGAAGAATTGAAATAATCACAACTTATGTAAATCAGTTATCTCCAGAGCCTGTTGGCCTGTAGGGGAGAAGTGGAGCTTCACTATCTGCCTCAAGAGACAGGGCTGAGCTAGGGGTCTGCTGTGAGAAGCTCAATCTTCATCAGAGACTATTCAAGTACCTCTGGTGTGCTTAAATATGTGACAGCTTCCCCTTTGCCTGCACTTCCTCTTTCAGTTGTTTTTGAGAAGACCTTTGATGCTGTAAAATGAGGTCTTTAGTGTTAGCCATAGTTCATAGGAAGGAATCTGGCCCAAATTCATAACAATCAGAAGCAATCACATGGGTAAATCCAGGAACAAAAGCAAGATATGCAGAAGCCCCACTGCTCACGTTGCAAAATGTAGGGCAACCAAAAAAGCAGACAAAGTCTGGGAGGCCTCCATTAGGCCTGCAGCAACATCCCTAGGTGCTCCTTGAAGGAGGAGTCCCTGTCAGCAAGTCTGGGTCTTATGTAAAGTCTCCAGTCCTCTTCTGAGGGCAGCGTGCAATGCCTCATCCATCTGTTGAAACAAAGGATCAAGGACTGATAATCAGGCAGGAGGACATGCTATGATATTTAAGATTTTCAGAAATTAATACTAAAAGTGGAGAAATACATTGAAGATGAGAGCATAAAATCAGTTTAAGTCAAAGGAGAAGCTGCCATATTAATTCTTCTTGGAGGGAATCATTCTCAGTACAAGCCATTAATGTATGAGCTGCATTAAATACCGTTTTCAAGTTTGACTATAAATGAAAGTCCAGAAGACCAGCTAGGTACAGATCAGCTCTTAAAATGATAAGGATTAAAAGGGCCATTACCAGGCAGTAGCAGAGTATATACATTACCAATGATTTAGTTTTGTTTCTTTGTATTTGTTACAAATAGGGAGGAAATCGCATCAATGTCTTTTCATCTTGGCAAATTTGTAGCTTGATTTGCTAGGAACTTACTGTTTGCTTTTAGAAGCAGTACACAGAGAAGTGTACTGAAAAAGAGCCCAGTTCACTGGAGAGAGGAAACAAAACTCAGAGAATACTCAGCCTGGCACAGAAGAAAATGCCTTGTTCAGCAATTTATCTTAAGCACACAAGCTGACACAGTTAGCTATGAAGAGGAATTGTCACGGGATTCCTTGGTACTCTGGAGCTTCTGCGTGCTGGTCCATCATATTTGATTTTTTAAGCTTCATGGACCTTAGAAGTATAGACAATACAGTCCTGTGCTTTGTAAGGAGTCACAGCTGCCTTCAGATTAGGTATGTATGAAAGGCTATTAAACAGCTCACGTGGTACGTAAGTGGAAAGTGTGTTGCACTCATTCTGCTATTTGTTTTCTCATCTAAGGCAAATCTCTTCTATGCCTCAGCATTCCCACTTGTACCAAGTCATGGGACTTTTACAAATATAAACCAGAGCTTGTAAAGCTCTAGTGGAATGATGGGTGCATGTGCTTAGTGGTATTTATATGCAGAAGCATACTTGTATGAGCAAATTTCACTCAAAGATGCCCAATGCAATGATTTAACCAAATTTTAGCAGAGACCTGAGGCAAGTTGTTCTGGTGTTCTGCCTCTGTTTTTTTTCTGGTGGGCAGTGTAGGTGATTGTGCTGGTTTTGGCCAAGGACAGGGTAAATCTTTGGCAACAGCTGAGAGTGGGGGTGGCCAGACCCTGATGTTACACCATATCACCTCAGATCACTGCCAGGGACAGGCTAAGGGACTCTCTCTTCCAAGAAGACTGAGATTTCTGGATGGGAGAAAGCATGGTGGGGAAGAGCTAGTTGGGATTCCTTGTAGGCTTTCCATGTAAATGACTTCTATGTCTTACACATTTTGTTGTTAATATGGTTTTTGTTACTGTTAATTTTCTTATCACTTTGCTGTTTCCAGTAAATTGTTCTTACCTCAACCTGATTTTAACCCTTTGTGGCTCTAATTCTCCTCTCCATCCTGCTGGAGTGGGAAGCATTAGGGGAAGGGGGGCAGTGAATGACAATTTGGTTTGGGAGAGTCTTGGTGGGGGCATTGAACTGGGGAGCACCATTCCTAAACCACAGATGTGTACCATAAGGATGTTTACTTCTCTGTTAGTTGTAAGATTTTGCATTAAACATGCAGTTCTAAAGGAGAGAGAAAACAGAAATTACATATATATGAAGTTCAATCCAACCACGTAAATTGTGTATATGTTCATTCTGCTAGACTTATTGTATTAGTAAGATGCATGTTTGAAAGAAATAGAAAGAGTAAGCACAGAATATTATGTCATTAACTGGATTTCAAATAGCCATGGAAAAATCCTTGGAGGTAATTTTGTACAGCCTACTGCTCAGAGCAGGGCTCCTTTCAAAGCTAAATCAGGCTGCTTGGCTGGGCAAGTTTTGAGTTTACAACTTAGATCAGACTTTATTACTGAGATTTGATTAACATATCTTTATGATTCTAGTTTCTTCTAGCAATGAGTTGACAAGGCTTTCTGGTACAAGGACACAAAACAAGGTATTATTCTTTGAAAAGAGAAATGGACTCAAATGCAGATGTCAGCCATCAGAGTAGTAAGAATGAGTTCTTTGGCACAATTAGCATAATGCTTTCAATGAAAAGAAATGCATTTCAGGACCTGACTCCTGAAGCAAGTTTATATGTTGACATGCTTAAGACTGATTTTTTTTGTTAACTCTCAACCTCAGTCAGTAGCTCCAAGACTCATATTGTGCATATATTCAGGTTACATGGGAAGTTCAATAATAATCTGGATTTACTTTATGTTGCTTGGAAGTCTTATACACATGCCTTAATTATACATTTCATACATTAACAGCATACATTTCATACATTAACATTAACAGCATAAAATCATTTTCAAAAGCTTCAAGCTAATAGTGTAAGAAAAGACCTTAAGGACATAGTGTTGCCGACTTTCAAATGTTTCTATTCAGTTTTATAGGACTATACCACTAAGAATATTTTTTAAATCAAGATTTCTCTTAAACTTAACAAAATTATGATACATTGCTGTGATTGTGACATTTACATGCTGAAACAGTACATGCTGAAACATGATAGTGCTAAACCATCTATGTCCCAAAGAAGTGGAGAATTTGTCAAAATTGTAAGTAAAAGGAGAGACAAAGGAAAGTGTGTGGGGCTGATTAGTTTCTTCATCTCAAAGACAAAAAGTAAAAATCAACACAGCTTGTATCAGTATACCATTTTGTCTTCAGGACAGAGGACTGGCACAGAAGCTGAATGTACTGTGTCAATCTGCCCATCCTTTGCTGTGTTAAAGGAGGACAGTGAATAAAATGTGGTATTAGAAAACTTCCTGGTGGCATTAACAAAAAATCAGTAATTTTTTAGCTCCTTGATAAAGCTGGAGTACTGATCATGTAAATGGTTCCCTGACTTTGCCTGTTTTGATTCCAATCCTGCACTGCCTTCTCCCTGGAAGTAGGCATTTTTCCACTGCAATTTGTCTTTTTTATAACAGTCATGAAGAAAAGTTTCATTTCTGGGTTAATATTGCCACGTGATGCTTCCATTTTTAATTTCTACAGTGCTGATCTTCCCTCTCAACAGACTCCTGAAGTCATTAGCAAACACAAGCAGTCTGGGATAATCAGTTACATAGGAAGCAAGACATCTGAGTCAGTATTATAGGACGAGACATCTTTCTGCTGGAAGCTATGTCACCCCTGTATTGTTGATGACATCAAAACAATCAAAGGGGTTTTTTTTCTCTGTTGAGTTCTCAAGTTTGTGCTTGAAGTGCTGAGCATTCAAGTTCGCGTGCTGAAGAAATAAATTTCACTGCTAAGTTGGCAGGGCAGACCACTCCCCCACCTGGCTTCTCTCCCCTTGCCCTTCTGCAGAAATACAAACGGAGCAGAGAGATGTGCCTGCAGGAGAACTGAACAATTTGGAGTGTGGTGTGGCAGGAGTGTGGTGTGGCACACTTGACTGGAGCACTGCTGCAGCCTGGCAGACCCTTTGCAGAGTGGTCCCCTGTGGGACTGATCCTGCTGGTGCTGGGGGACTGGGACAGCCCTGAAGAAGCCAAGGAACACAAAGGCTGTACGGTTGCTCAGTTCCTTCCCTTTCAGCTGGGACCTGTGCCAAGCACAGGGAGCCCTGAGGATGTGTGCTGTCTCTCCCCCTCCTCCCTGCAGCAGCTGTGCACTCCAGCACCCAAATAAGTCTTAATCACTCCATGGTGGCTCTTTTGTTCAACTGTTTTTAAACTTGGAGACCCCTTTATGCAGTCAAGTTAACACAAGATTCGGGGCTTGAATCTGCATTGTTGTCTGCTTTGTGCAGTAATTTAATGGGCATGCCAAATGGTAGCTGAACAGCACTAAACCCTTGACCAGCTTTTTTTTTATCTTTTGTGTACAGACAATCGATTATACAAGAGGCAAAATAGAATAGCTTGTTTGGTGTAAAACAAGCTGCAAATTTTGTCATATTGTCATTCGCATCCTTACTACAATTAATTAAAATTCACTTCGTGCAAATAAAGAAGGAGAGGCCCATACTGAGATACATTCATGACCTGTACCCAGGCATAACAACTGACATTAGGTGTAGCATTGTACACACTTAAGATGGAACAATTTTTTTTCCTGTATGTTCATGAATGTTTGCCCTGTTTTCAACAAAATCAAAGCAAAATTATTAGCTTTAGATAAAGGGGGAGAAAGAATGGCACAGATTACAAAAAGTACTATGTGTTAGGAAGGTTTCTTAATTGGTTACTGCTTCAGTGTTAGATATAATTTCCTTTTTCACAGTAAAAGAATATAATTTTCTGTGTCTGAGATATGATCATGTGGAGTCTGAAGCACAGTGCTTCCTCAAACATCCACACAAAGCTGGAACCCTGGAACTGAAACCTGGTTTCTTCAAAGTAGCAGCTTCACAGCCAAAGCAATAGTGTGAAAGTAACAGTCAACTAAGTTCAGTAGGACACATTTTACAGAAGAAAAACCTCCAGGATCAGAACAGCCTAAATGGTACTGGTAATGAAGATATTACTGGGATTAATTGGTTAAATTTACAGCAAAACTTTTCTATCTCAATTTTCAGCTATCTTGTTGACTGCTCTGTGCAGGAAACAGCAGTCTTTGTGCAAGGGGAAAAAGTCTGTGATGCTGTAAAAGTCTGGAGTGTATATTTATTGCAAAGCAATTTAATCTTCTTGAATTGATAGGGTTTGCCACAATTATACCAGCTTAAGAAACCAATGAAGCTTTAAGGACACACTCTGAGTTTAGAATATCCCCTCTCTTGTAGGATAATTTTGATCTGCCTTTAAAAGACAAAAGAGAGTTTTCTTCAACTTTTTGGGTTGAGAAATCTATTTTTACCATATGGTGTTAAATGCCAGAAGGAATTCTCTTACTTGAAATTATGCAAAGAAAACATATATGACATATTTCAATAGTGACATTCTAAAATTCAAACTGCCTTGGCTGATAAAGGACATCTTCATAGGTTTAAATATTTAAATGGGTAGAATTATCTGTGTTACTTTAAAAAAGAAAAAAAACTAAAAAAATCATTAGAAGAAAAATTTTATCTTCTGATGTACTCAAATGCACATGTAAATCCAGCACTATTGTGAGACATGAACTGATTTGGGTGATATGTCTATTTAACAAGCAGAAAGAGCCATGTTATTTCAGGGCTTACAGAAAAAAAATGCCTGTACTTGAATATGAAGACCTATGAGGCAGAGCAAATGATTGTTTTTAAGGAAAGAATATTTTTTAATTTTTTGGTATGTAATAGTGTTATGTGTTTTAATGGAAGAAAATTAATAAATAGAACAATGTCAGCCACCAGCAGGAGCAAGAGAATTCGCACAGAGAAATAGCCTTTTCTAAAATAGCTGTTTTATAGCCTTTATTTTTTGTGCTATTTTGTGTGTACATCCACCAGAGGCTAAAACTATGATGTCATGGATACTTTCCTCATGACACGTTGTTGTGTCCACCACGGAGGGCAGCATGATAAATTTTCATCAGGCAGTCTGTCATCCAGCTGGCAGACAGTGAAATACAATACTGTCAAAGGGCAAGCCAATAAAGAAAAGAAGACAGAGACACAATGGTTTTCTGTCCTATGACCACCATTTTAGTTATGCTAATCCAACAAATTAAATGCAAGAAAATCTACTTAAAAGGCAATGTTACGCTCCAGCTGCCAAAAAAATTGAGAAATTGCAGTGTGATGCTGCTTCCAAAATGTGCCTTCTGCACGTGCACATGCACACGTACACACACACACACACACACAGAGCGTTGGCTGTGTCATGCTCAAAAGTAATGCTGAATGTTCCCTTTAAAGGGAGCCAAGCAGACAAGTGAGTAGATTAGTGTTGTTAGAACAGCTGGAAATGGGGTTTTCTGTCTGGCCCTTTTCAATTTGTTCTCATATATTGCATTAATAGTCTCATATATTGCATTAAATGTTTTCTGCTGTAAGAAAGAGGGGAAAGAAAAGCAGCAGTAATAAATTCCTAGTTTAGCATTTCCATCGTCTTTCATGTTAATGGGTTTTCCCAGGCTCAGGGCTGTACCTTACACTGTGGGGCAGTCTGTAATAATTCCTCTGAACAACTGGCTGTTATGCTTGAGTATTAATCTGTAGGCTTAATTCTGCATCAGAGGATAGTTCCTTATTAGACCATTTTCTACTCCCTTTTCACCACAGACCATGTGTACTAACATATATTCTTTCCTGTGATTTAAACAAACATTTGTTTCTATGGCATGGGATTCACCAAGAGTTACCTGTAATAAGGAGACAATCTTATTTTGGTTTCTACTATTTTAATTTTAGATTATGTTTTAAAGATAATAAGTAGTTGTTTTATTAAATTAAAATAGGACTATTGTTCCTATATTTGTAGATTCTTTCCCAAGAGCTTCTTCTGTACCAGCTCAATTCTCTTGTGATTATATGTCTTAGATAAGCTGAAATGTTACTAAACTGAGATTTTACTTTTTAAACAAAAGGGGTTTGGGTCCTGTAATTGGTAGCTGAGGCCAAATGTTGTACTATGAAGCTGAATAAAAACCAGGCTCTCCAGGCAGTTTCCTGCTCAAGGAATTCAAAGATGGTTAATCGGACCTTGAAGGAGAAAACCTATGAGCTGTTTTGCTACTGCAAATCTGAATTTCTCAGGAAGACAGTTGGTGTACTTTCCTCCTCAGAGGGCAGGGTGGGTATCCCCTGACTGTTGGGAAAAAGTGTGAAGGGTTTCCGCATATAAAACTATTTATCCACCCAATTACGGACGGAAAGAACCAAATAGATAGAAAGAATCCAGTAAACCATCATGAGAGAAAGATTATAGAGAACACATAGATTTTTGGCTCATCACAGTATATTACACACAATTCGTTTTGGGGCTTCAGTGGCCCTCAGCCATTCAACAGCAGCCTGGGAAAGGTCTGAAAAGGAATTGCAACTGTTATTGAACTCATGAGCCATAAATCTTCCAGAATTAATATTTCTTAATTGCCAAGATACCTGGTGAAAAATTGCAGCTCCAGAACAACGGTCCAAGCATGCCACTAAAGACGCAAGCATGATGGCAGCATTGGCTGTGTTAGCATCACACACTGCAACTTGGTGCCCAAGAAGGTGTGAAACACAGATCCCCATGGCTGACTCCACATAGAAAGTGCAATTTCAAGTGATTTTTTAGGTTCCCCTAAACCAACCCTGTAATATCAGGCAGGTGCAGTAAGGGCTTGGAGCTTGGCACATTTCGAGGAAGAGGCAGGAGAATGCTCCATCCACGGGGCTTAGGGCTCTCTATGCTGCTTCCCAGCAGAGGGCTTGGGAATGGCACTTTTGTTTCTCACTTCTGCTTGGTGAAAAGCAGCAGTCCCCAGAGGTTACCTGAGAAAGCACAGTACAAGGGGAAGACTTAAAACTTCTACCATGGCTCTTTCAGTGAGACCCTGGGAATGCTACTGTTAGCGGGAGGATGTAACACACCTGCCTTTGGTGTCTTTCTATCTGGCAGGCAGATAGAACAGGAGAAAATTGCACACTTGTACACTCAGGATAGCTTTAAGTAGTTTGTGTCTTAATGAATTAAAATTCCTTGGGTTACTAAGCATGAAGAACCTCCAAATTTTTTGGCCTATTTATACACCATGGCTTGTTCCAGACCTGTAAATCCAGACCTGTCAGAAACCTTTACTACCATCAATTATATCAACCATCTATTATATCCCCCAGCCTTTCAGCCATGCTTTCTATATTCTCTCAGTTCCAGTCTGACTGACACAACAGTTGCTTTCAGGGAATGTAATCTTTAATTAATCAACTTACTAGCAGATGTTTTCTGCAGGCTATAATTTCTCATCTAAAAAGATATTTTTTACAAAGAAAATATAAGACTGGTAAAAAAAACCCCAAATTGTAGCTGTAAAAAGTACCCATTTCCTCTGCTGTAAACTTCATCTCATCACTCCAGTGATGAGATTTGGCAGCCAAATCTTCAGGGTCTTTGCTGTCAGTGCCCATTATTGCACCTTCTGGTGAATGCTAGAGTGTTGAAGCACCATCACAAATAAAAGAAATTATGCTGCTTGTTTTTGCACAGTGATGGCTGAACCACAATAGTAGCAATAATAACCAATTTTACTCCACAATTGACTGTAGTGAAAACTGGAGAAAAAAATAGGAGAAGAGGTTCCAAATCTTATATCAAGTAATCTAAATTGCTCATCCTCCTCTGCAAGTCTTAGTTTTACAGCAATTTACATACAGAACTGAAAAGTGTTGATGTATCCCTAATCAAATGTTTATAAATGTTAAAGCACAGCGAGCCCCTATTCCTTAGCTGAGTTTCATGTAGCTGCTATCACAGAAGGAAAACTGATCATTAACAATTTTTCCAGTCTTGAAACTTAATTTTATGGATGCATCACAGGCAAGAACATCTAGGGTCCCAGAGAATGTTATGACCTTGACTTTCAATCTGTCACAGCCTGTGGCTGTCAAAGAAAACAAAGAAAGACTATACAGTATGTGTGCAGATCTATTATTAGAGTTATAGAGCTATTTTGCCTACCACATATTCATATAGCTAAAGTAAATATCTATCTTTCTTACAAAACTCAATTAATCCAATTTATCTATATAGCTATTGGACTTTCTTGTGTAGCATTGCGAGTTTAGCCTTTTGTTTCCTTGTAAATATAATAATAAATAATAGTTGGTAATCTGTGCCACATCTCCAGCACCTGTAGCCTCAGATAGGCAAGGCCCAGTGCCTTCACACACTCTTGTCTGTCTGCAAAGGGCAGCAGAATTGGGCAGCAGGAATGGGGGTTGAACTGCATGCTTCAAACTGTGGAAACAGCAGCCAGCATCTGAGCACCAGTGGCTGCATGAAATCGTAGGTCCTAATGTCATGACTCAGCACGATCTGCTTTAGTGATACAACCTAAAACAGAACATGTGGGTAGTGAAGTCTCTCTGTTTGGGGTACTGTCTAATCACTGAACAGCCAGGTGCCATTTGCATTCCTACTAGCCACTAACAGAGAGCTGGAAAACACAGGATGTACATTTTCCTCTCATTCATTTCCCTGTCTTTCCAGTCCTTTTATGCTCTGATTAGACTCAATAACATGTCCAAACAGCTCCTGAATGGGAGATCTCACATGAGAAATTCACACATGACAAAGTTATGCAGAGGGCAAGCCCTCAGGTAGCTCCTGTTGCAGTGACCAGAGTCAGAGTACTTTTACTCCCACAGGAAATGTAGAAAGTCTCAGTCTGAACTGAGAAATCACACTGGAATTCCTCTTAACAAAATGAAGCTATATCACTGAGAATTTTATAGCAGGACACAGTTGCTTTTCCTATGTAATTCAGCACTAATAATTTCAATCCACCTCAATAAAAATGATTGGTATTTTGTCACATCCTATCACTTTAATGTTGCTGTGTGGCCACTGTGTGGCTACATTTTTATTTGGGGCACATCTGAAGCCTGAAATTTGAAAAAGCTCGCTCTAGAGCCAGAGAGCAGCAATTAGGTAGTTAGGACATGTTGAAATCTGAGTGTGCAGCTCATTGCACAATAACAGGGAAAATTAATATAAGATTATCATCTTTATTTTAATGTTATTGACATTTCAGCATAACCCAAATCCACTATAAAAGTAGGGGCTGCGCTGTACTCAATAATGAACAGAAACAGGCAAAGTGATCCTACCCTAAAGGATTTCCACTCCATTGGGAACAGAGGGTAATATAAAAAATAACATCCAGGCAAAATATACAATCATATCATTCTTGAAAAAAATGGTTTTTTCATTGTCATAATAGTCATGTTTTCCATATTCAGGACTAGATCTATTAACTGAGCTGCCTATCACAATCCTCAGAGCCACAAAGTGAAACCTTCAGGCATCATTCCAAACACCAGAGCCCTGCACAATATTAAAATTCTTCCTCCCAAAATAGGAGGGGGAGGGGGATCTGGGCATCCATATTAGGATTTCCCCAAGCTGCTTTCCCTCCAAAAAGAACATGACAATAGTTTTCTTGAAGTTTTGTAGATTTCTTGTAATTTTAAAAGAGTCCACAGGTTAGCATAGTTTTGGTAAACATGCAATAGGCGAAATGGGAGCCACAGCAACCATAGAATTGAAGGAAGCATCAGAAACTAAAGCTGGAAAAACGTTTTTCAGCACCAGGCCAAAAGAGTCCATAGCACAATCCAATAATGGATTTTCTATATTTGTATTGATGCAGCTGTATTTTAATGAACAGAACTGGTGTTGAGCTAACCACTTAAGAATGTGTCTTGCAATCATCTGCTGTTTAAGCAGGGAATCTGCCTGCAGGTGCAACAAGATCATCTCTTTCCTTTTGTAATGGAACCTCTGGAGCTTAGAATAGATTTGCCTCTTGAGGACAGTCCACCTACTGGTGTTAGACTTAAGAACCTAAGATTTGCTGTTAATCTCCCTGGGGATATACCAAGGTCACCGATGCTGTATGCCACATAGTATTTTCTTAATGGATTATTTTTATTGCATTATTCCTTGTAAGTTTTCTGTCTTCCCTGCTACCTTCATCTCTAAAGTTCTTTTAGCCCCTCTGTCGAAAACCTTGGTTTTGTACATACAAACTACTTCACTTTTCATAGTTCCTTTTTTTACTTTGAACCTTCCTCTTTTCACTTTGAACAAAGAGCTGCCTAGTAGGACCTCCACACATAGATCTGTCTTACACCCCACCCCTTTGTCAGGATTCACCTTTTCATCCACTCACAAATCTCAGCCTTCAAAACTCTTCAAAAATTAGATAGCTTTTTGTTGTTGTTGTTCCCTTTAAAAAAAAAAAAAGAGGGAAATAAATAGTTCTTTCCTCCTCACAGCCTGAACCTTTCTTCATTCTCTTAACTAACTTCACAATAGTTGGGAGACATATGTATTCCTTGTAACCAATGGCAGGGCATGGCAGAAGAGGCTCAGTTTGTTCATTTTTTTACTTGCTTTGGGTGCCTACTGCCCAGGTAGTATATCCCTCTGTTGTCATAGATGAGCGAAGCAGCAGACACCAGTCCTTCTGGAAAGGTGAGATGGGTACAGAAGTACCAACAGCTCAGGTTTCAGCAGAGTAGAAGAAAACCACAAATTTTTGATTGGCCAATATGTACATTTGTATTCTTTCACAGATGTTTAAATGGTCTATACAAAGATTTCTAAATTCCATTAAGGATTTCTCCTTCAGGGTAGTGCTACTGATCTTTAAAAGCAGGAGCCCCACTAAAGGATAGAAAGTAGAAAAATTTACTATCTAAGGTAGAAATGCCCTAATTCAGTAGAAAAAATTGTTGTTTATATAAATTTGTTTCTCTTGTTTCTCTTCTGAGCTCAACTAAATTACTCTGAAAAAGCTTCAGGAGAACAAAAAGCCCAATGAGAAATGTTTTCTCATTCAACTGCAGTTTTAATATGATCCTTTGTTTCAAGTTTACAACAGCCAGAAATGTTGCAATATTGCATTTTAAAATCTTTTAAAGGCTATACTAAACTTCTGACGGATTTCAAATACTGCACAAATGGACTAGCATAGGATCTACACTGTCCTATAATTATGTTAGATATATCATTACATTATATATAATTTATGGTCCTGCAGAGATTTCAATCTTTTTTTATCCTATCCCCAAGCACAGTGGCTGAATCATGAGCGCCGTGACCTAAGTCCATATGATGTTCAGAAAATATACATACACCATACAGTCCCACAAGGGCTTCATGTTCTTACCCATTTCCTCTTTACTGTGCTTTATTGTGCATTGTGTTAAGGATCTGTCTGCCAGCTGGAGATATCTGTGATTCTGTGATGAATGAAGCAACCCATACACTGCAGGAGCCTGTTTACAGCAAAATACCCTCAGTTTGTGTAAATTAGCTGGAGCCCTTTAAACTTAATGGAGTAGTGCTGATTTACTGCCTGGGAAAATGGAGATGTTGCTTACTGTGGAGTGTGGCTCTCAGCAGCTCATTAATGAGATCTAATGGCATCATATTTTTATACCTCACAGAAACCAGATTGAACAATTCTCAGCCTTAGCTGTCCTGAGAGAAAAAGGCTGTAAAGTGTTTTGTAATTCCTGTACTAACCTCTTGTCTATGGAACTGGTGATTCAAACTTGCATGCTGCAGGACAAAGAAAGCCTGGTAATGTCAAATTCTACATATCCATTCAGTTCTCAAGGGAGTTAAAAAAAATGTACACACTTCCAAGAACTTTTGATCTGCTTTTCCAATTGAAAAGGTGATGATCAGTCAAAGTTTAGATGTGACCTTAGAGGTCTTTTCCAATCTAAATGATTCTGTGACTCACAGCCAAAAAAATCCTTTCTCAAATGACAGGTTAGTTGAGATGTCAGCTAAACTCCTCTGACTGATCCATTAACATTTACTGGAATCTTTGTTCTCTTCAACCTGTTTATCATTCATCTTTAATGATTTGTCTGAAGATTGCTCAGCGCTATCCCAGCCATAAGGATTCTTCAGGTTATGTTATGCCCTGCAGGCCCCTCATTATCCAGTCTCCTGATTCCAAATTACATTGGGAACGTCCCATTTTGGCCAAAGCAAATGAATTGTTCATGACACATTTTACCTCAAGAATTACTGCATTTGAAATCCTGTGCCAAACAGGTAATTGTAGAAGGGTATTCTGAGTACACTGCTAGGATGAGTGGTGTATTGTTCTCTTCTCCAAATCCTTCATTAATGCAAATCCAAAATCTGACATACTTCCAGCGTCACAGTTAGAGTCCCTGAACAGATTGTTACTCTCAGAAGTGAAATCAAATACAGTAAATTGAAAGCACTTCTGACTTCCTCTTACCCTGAGGCACACAAATGACAAGTGTGCACCTGCAGTGGGAGGCACTGATCACTCTACTTTTTTCAGTTTTGCTTTTTGAAATGCCTTCTGCCTTTTCTCCTATATCTCATCAGCTGAAAAATCCGAACCTTATTTTGATCTTTAATAGCATTCAGTGGATAAAGATGACCTTATGGCAGGAGGGAAGGCTGATAAACTGTCTCTTTCCAAAAATGAAAATTTCTTTCTTGAAGAGTAGTCTGTTATTTTTAAGGTGTAGTATGATGAAGGCACACCCTCCTGTGAATTACGTGTTTCATACCACAAGACAAGCTGAAATAAGACCTTTTTTTTTTTTTTTTGAGAGAGAGAGAGAGAGAGAGCCTGGAATTCAGAGGGGAACATTATGCTAAAGTCCCCAAATTGCCTTTTGTTTCCACAGCAATTGTGTCACTCTAGTAACAGAGATTCTCAGTGTGATGGTGAATGAATTGTTACATATTTAGGTTATGGGCTGCAAGAAGGAGGAAGGGCCATATGGAGTCCCAAGATAGCCAGCTCCTATGAGGGTACTTCAGCTGTTGAATTGATGGTACACATAGCAGCTGACAGGATGGCACAGTAGGATAATGCAAGACATTGGGCTTCATTTTTCTGGACTGCTGCATGGTTTAGATTTTACATACCTGGAGATGTTTTACCTAGTCACTTAAGTGTTTTAAACCATTTGGGAGAGCTGTGTTCTCAATGCAACAAGTAAAAAATGCCATAAGAAGGACAAGTTGCATTATCATAACTACATTCAGTAGTTCTGGTTCCAGATGTGCATGCAAAACATCCCCTCTGAGCCAGGGAGCAACCCTTGCACAGAGCAACCCTATAAATCAGCTTTATCTGGCAAAGGCAAAGGTTTTCCCTTACCATTTCTCAACCAGTAGCAGCAGCAGATTACCAGCTCTAGGAGAAAAATTATATTGTGCAGGCTTAGAAGAGGAATACACACTGCTTTCTGTTTAAATTAACCCTTTAAAACACTTCATGCAACACCTTTGCTGAATATGGCATCACAGCCTACTGTACATTCGAAAGTCATTTAGGCAGAAATAGAACTGGCACCACTGTACAAGCACCAGCTACAGAGGAATGTGCTGCAACACAGAGATACTTATCATTTCTCTCAACATTGTTATTTGTATTGTCTCATGGCTAGGAATACAAAATATTTCATCAAATTCCCTTGATTTTATAAATACAGAATACCAAGGCTGTGCTGCCCTCATAACTTCCTGTCAGTGGGCACATTACAGACAATAGTTACAGCAGATGGACAAGGTCATCACATGAGGAGAAAATACCAGTTGTGCCAGGGCATTTCAGAGCTCTATCTCACCCACTGTCTGCTCCCTGACAGTAGCCATCTGTGGGTGCCTAGGGAGAATTTAAGGACACCATACAGTGATACTTTGACAGAATACGTTGACAGAATGCTTTGTCACTTAAATGCAGTTGTCTTCCTTCACAACTGTCCTTCATGTTTTATTCTAAGAATTCATCTAGACTCATTTGTGAGCTAGGAAAACTTTAGCACACACATTGTCTTTGGGTGAGGGGCATCACAGATGATCTGGTTTTGGCTGGAGTGAAGTTGATTTTCTTAGTAGGCAGTATGGGCCTGTGCTTTGGATTTTTGCTGAAAACAGTGTTGATAACATGGAGATGTTCCCATTATTGCTGAGCAGCACTTACACGCTATCACAGCCTTTTCTGCCCCTCGCCCCACGCCATCAGAGAGCAGGCTGGCATGCAGGAGGACAGCTGACCCCAGCTGAGCACAGGAATACCCCGTACCATATGGTGTCATGATCAGCACACAGAGCCAGGGAAGGTTAGCCAGGGAAGACCACAGCTTTGGGCCATGCATTTCTCCACAGAAGCTGACAGGAGGGGATTGGTAGCAGAGCAATCAAAAATGAATTTCTGACCTCAGTGTACCAGGACACCTTCAGCCTTGCACCTGGTGACCCGGCTCAGCCTTTGCTCATCTGCATCACTGACACACAGACCTGTCCACCACTGAACCCTGCCAAGTCATGCCCAAAGCTCTCTGTTTCCTGGCTATCCACACCTACAGCTGCTCTTTCACATACTGCTCCCAGCTGGGGAGACTGCAAGGTCTTGCATTTTCATCATATTGCTGAATTCACTAAGGCAGGGAGAAAGGCTGTGTCTGGTCTCATCAGCATACTGAATATTACACTTTTCATGCAGAGAGCAGCAATAACTCCAGGGTAATTAATTACTTAAGGTACTCCAGCTCTCACAAACACAGTAAACAATTAGTATAATTTAACTTTACAGGTAACACAACAAATTAAAACAGAGAAAGAAATCCCTTTTTTGGGGGGGGGTTCATTAGACAGGACATAAACTCTTATGTGAACAGGCCTGATAAATGAAATTTGCCTTTAGGGCATTACTGATGAAAAATGACAAGTGTAATATTTTTATCTAGCGCTTTGCTGAGATTCTGTCAGAAAATCCCCAAAGCTTGCAGTTCCAAACTACTCTAAGGAAGATTTTATCCCCTAAGTCTCTTAGAAGATCCTTCCTTCCCAAAATATGTTGGTGTTCTGACATTATGGTGTTGTCCCAGGAAATGCTTTAAAACCCCAAAGTATTGCTTCTCCCAGGAGATAAAGACTGGTTCCTAAAAAGTAATTTTGATCTCATGGGTTGATAAATGTGCTGTGCAAACATTATGCTGAAGTGCAGAGAATTTTTCAGCTAAACTGGTACTTTGTACCATAAAGACCCAATGTTTCTATCCATCTAAACCATCTGCCTATTTATACTTCCAATCACTATGGCATCCAGTCACAACAAATGGAAAAAAACTCACAAAAAACCCTTTTCATTTGTTAGTCATCATTATCAGCACGTACAAGCCATCAGATCCTGTTTTCATTGCTCATGTAAGTACCCTCTACAGCTCTCAGGGTGCTGCATCTGCAGTCTGAACGTGCAGTACTCACTTCAAGCTAGAGACAGCGTGCAATGCTGAATGCTTAAATGCTTTCTCCACTGAAATTTTTTTTGATCACTAGCTTTTGGAACACTACTGGAAGCTTGCATTAAAAAAAAGGCTAAAAAGGGATTCTCTGTCAGTGACCTATTAATGTCTGTTAATACATGTCTTAGTATGCACTTAAGTCGTACACTGTCCTGAGTTTGAAGGCATCAGTTTATCTCAAATGGGCTAAAAATCCATCATCCCATAACTTGTTAGAACTGCAGCTAAAGCAGCATTCCCTTCTGGCATGCACAATATCATGATAACTTAAATTGATTTCTTCAGACAGAATCAAGCTTGCAGGAGATTTGCTTCTTCTAGCACTGCTGAGCATGTGTGGGTGCAGATTTAGCTTTCCTAAATCAAGTCAAGGATGGACTCTATACTCCTGAAATTCAGCTGAGTTTCAAGGGCCAGTTTAAGCTGCCTGCTTTCCATTACGACCTAACAGACCAACTAAATTATTTAGCTCATTCCAGCATTCTGACCAGACTCATGCTTCTATGGTCCTCCCCTGCACCAAGTTAGGGAGTAAGATATCCCTGCCCATCCCAAGGGATACCTGAGGGTACAGGCACTCAGGCTCCCAGAGAAACCTGAGAACAGCATTCCGGGCAGGGTTTGGGTTGGATTTACCATGGGAAGCAGAAGGTTGCAGTCCAGTGCTGCTGCTGCTGGAGGGAGATAGTGGTGGCAGAGTGAGGCAGGTTCCCCTCTGTCCATGCCACAGGCCCTAGCACTCCAAACTCCCCCCTTAGTGCCCTGCAACTTGGACATTTAAATTAAATTGACTGATTTATGCCATCTGTAGTTAAATGTATTATGTGCCTATGTTTCTTCAATTTATAAATAAGGCTGCAATCAAGTAAACTATATTCCTTGTGTGCTGCTTCACTTGCCAAATGGGCTATATTATCTTTTCTGTGCTCATTACACTTTAGTCCCACCAGCCTAGGATGGGTATGCAATTGCTCACATTTGAGAAGAGAAAGAAAATCAGAAAAAAATAATAAAAAGGGAAATCCAGGAGCCAAAGATATATTGCTGAGTCAATCTTTAAGTTCAGGATTTAGCTTAAAGCATAGTTCATGCCAAAACATAACTAACTGCAGTTCATAATTCTGAGCACCAGGAAAGCAACCTAGGACATTGTAATGTATGCCAGGTGCCTCCTATTCTCAGGTAACAAATATTCCCCCAAAATGTATGCAAATCACTGTTTGCAATGGAGCACCATCGGCTTCAAGACAGGCTGTGGTCACCAGCAGCAGACAGGAGCAAGAAGGCTGAAGTGAGGAACACTAGTGGGAACATCTGAACTGCCAGTGCCTCAGCTTACAGTTCTAAATGGTGATCTAATTCTAAGAAAAATACTTTACATGAAGTCCCATGCATATGTGGCAAGTTCAGAGCTGCCCTGTGATGCTTCGTGACTACCATGCACTGTCTTGCCTCCAGCAGACTCTGTGTGAACATGTTGGTTCATCTCAATGGGGAGACACGGAGGAAGAGCCAGGAAAATAGAAATAGCTCTGTCAGCCACCTCTGTGAAGGTTCAGAAAAACAAATGCTAGGAAAACAGTACAGAGAGAAACCTTCTCTTTAACATCTCTCATCTTTTAAAAATTAGGCTTTCTCCTCAAGGTCTGCAAAACCCACCAGACTTAGAAAAGGTGAAGTAACTGATGAGCTGTGGCTACTGGTTATCACAGGATCACAACAATTTCACTCCCACTGTAAGCCTTCTCCTACCTGTGCATTACTTACTTTACCTCTTGCTGTAAGCTCCAGTCTTAATTAATTTTGGATGAACCACATTGCTTTTTGTATTTCCTGCGGTTCTTCAGTGAGGATGGGTCTTGGTGCTTCTTCATCATCTTCCTTGTTATTCAATGTTCAGTACCTCAGTATCCCTTAGCCATAAACTATCACTCCTGTGCTGATGCCCTCCACTACTGTGCCCCTGGTGCACAGAAATGAAGCAGCTTCTTGTAACTAGGTGTAGGCTTCCTTACTGTTTCCAACCAGAAAAGAAAGCAGACCAAGGTTTCTTCCTAGTCTTGTCCTCCACTGAAGAGGCCACTGGCGATGATGTGCTTGTGTTAGTGGTCGTAGGCTTGCTTACACTGCCCCCAGCAATAGCTAAAATCCTGAGTGCAACCTGTTGCCTTTACACCGTAGAGAAGTAAAGTATCACACAGTGGATAATTTATTTTTTCATCGCAGAAGGGAAAGTAAGGAAAAGAATGCCCTCTTTAAGCACCGTCTTTATCACTCCATGGAATCTGAGCAATTTGGTATGGTGTCTCCCTGTCTCCTTGCCTGCCTGACTTCCTGTTACATTTTTATACAGGAATACCTCTGTATGTGTTGTTTTACATCAAGTCTCCTTCTTTCCTTGCTTCCTCTGGTCCTTCTGATCTGCAATCACTGCTCCCTACCGTTCCACCCTCACACTTACCTCCCTCTACAATGGCATCCCACACTTTTCATAGCTAAATTATGTCTGGCAGATTATTGAACCCCTTGACCCCATGCAGACAAGTTTTGCTGTGAAGATACATGTAAAAAGTACAGTGATGAGACAGTGGAGAATTAAACTGGTAACTAAGTAAAACATTGGATGGCAGACTGTTAATGAAGTAAGACATAACCTAATGCAGCTAGTGAAGCAGAAAGGTGACAGAAAATTGTCCTTCAGAACCCACTTGTCCTAGCAGGGGATTTTAGCAAGTTACTGAGAAAGAAATCTGTATAGAACATATTAAGGAAGTCACTGAGTGACAGGATATGAAAATGACTATTGGACCATATGGTCTCTGAGCAGGAAAATATCACACAGGCATGTGTGCCTGACCCATCACAAATGACTGACTAATCATAAGGCAAGGATCATGCTGGAAGGGACCTCCTGGCCATTAACTCCATACCCTTGGTCCTATAAGTGGTACAAAAACCCATACAAAAAAATTTAACGTGGAGCATAATTACACTTGTACTGTGCTTTCCAGCTCCTCAGATAGATTTCAAACTGAGGTGCTGACAATTTAGGCAAATCCCTGTTAGCTACACTGCCAAGAACCTACATTGGATATTATTAATTAGTTATGTATGGATTGTTTCTCCCAAAACCCCTCATTTGTGAATGAACTGTATACTGCCCTGACTGCATTTATTCTTCCTCTTATTGCTGCCTCAGATCACTCAGTGCCAACTTAGGAAATGTTTTTCCTTCCTTCCTTCCTTCCCCCCTTCCTCCCTGCCTGCCTTCCTTCCTGCCTGCCTTCCTTCCTGCCTTCCTGTCTCCCTGCCTCCCTGCCAATAGCCTACTGCTAAGCCATCCTCACACAGGGTGAGTAAGATGCTCTCACGCTTTGGACATTAGCTTCAGCATGCCCAGTTTGAGCTGCAATGAACCCACATAACTTCAGCAACCATGTCTCACCACTTATGCCACTCACTTGCACTTGCATGAGGGAAAAGCTCACTTATGCCTGACTTTTTCTTCTGATTACCTGAGGTCACTCATGATCAAATTAAAGTTACTGTGAATCACCTTTCATTATATCTTTTACCTTCCTAAGGCTACTTAGAGAGATAAAATGCAAGTCTGCTGATACTTTTTTTTAAGCTATCTAGATCCTTCATTTGTGCAATGGTTATTCACAATAGCAATGACATCATGATTTTGCAGAGTATTTTCTAAATACTCTCTTCCAAGCAAATTTCAAGAGACCATCTTTTGTACAGAGGTCTGCAACTCCAGTTTGGCAGAAAACATCTTGCAATTAACCTGTCAGTACAGCAAAATTAACATTCATAATTACAAAATAGGGATTTATGCCCTTTTTTTAAAACAGCAGAACACAGTGTATTTTCTAAAAGAACAAATTTTCAGGACCATTTTTAAGCAGTATTTGACAAAGGTAGTGATTAGCTTAAACAGGAGCTTGTTATTCTGTCACATTTGAAAACCTTCTGCAGTTTTGCAGCTCTACCTATTTTTTTTTCTCTTGCCAGACTTTGAGGGTAGGGTAAGGAATTACTTGTTTTTTACCAGAAGTCAATATCAAAGGAATACTTTCACGGGCATATTCATTATATCTTCAGAGACAATATCAGCTAAAGATCTTTTCTTGATCTTGTTCACTCTCCAAACAATGGCAATTTCTGAAAACAACAACAAAAAAAAGTTTGGAGTATTACATTACATTGAGCAAGAGAAGTACAGAGTTGAGAATTGAAATCTTCTCTAGAAAAGTTTAGCCTGCAAATCAAGCCAGTGCAGTGCAGTGTATGGCCACAGCAAGAAAATAAAAGATAACCTGTTCAAATCACTAAAATATATTTTCATGAATGCCAAAAATGCTCACTGCATTAAAGTGGTTTGCAAATGGCACATGGTTAGGATAAGGATAGCAATCTTACTGACAGATTTGCATACATATGCATAAAATATGTGTGTATGCAAACATCCATACACAAAAACTGGCTAAAATCCAGGCTTGCAAAAGCTTTTTTTGCCCCTGAACTGATTTGTTCTTTTGTGTGCAGCTTTATAGATAGTGAGCTGTATTATAAATCTGTTAGTGTTTGGAAAATATCCCCCAGAACTTAAAATCACAATTAGTTCTGAATTAATCTCAGTAATGACTGAAATCTTTTCTTCCACTGCACAAAGTTATCTAATTTCCTCTGAAAAGTTCAAGGAGCAGCTAGTTTATTTTTATCTAATCTTTCTTGTGTGTAAGGAAATTCTAATTATTTTGCAGCATTGGTAAAAGAATTCTTTGTATTCTTTGAACTTCATCATGATAGAGCACACTACACACTCATAAAGAAGCTGAGAGATGAGCCCTCAAGCATGCTGTGGATAGAGAAGTCTTCAAGAGGAATATAAACACCTGACTTGGAGGAATGCTGGTGTCACTGATTCTGTAGGGAGAGATGCTGCTGTAGAACAGGCAGAGAGGTGGGACCAAGGCAGTACAGAGCAGATACAACAGGTGAGGACAAGGAAGCAAGAAATAAATGTCAGAAAAGCAGAGGCCATGCAGCTGTAGTCCTAAACTCAGAGGGAGAGGGAGAGGTGTGACGTGCATATACATGAAGCAAACAAAATTTCACAACAGCACAGCCTTAAAAAACTCACTATGGGTTATGGACTTAGAAGTCTAGAGTCAGAAAATTCACTTCAGGGAGTGTGGCCTCTTTTCCCCTCCTTAAAGGTAATGCTGGGGTGAAGCTAGATATGTCTCTGGGTGGAAGATCTGGCAGATGCCAAGTTCTTTCAGATTCCGGGTGTAGCACAGCATTAGACCTGCACATGAAGGTAATTCAGCTGCAAAGCAGCAAGTAAATGTTAAGGAGACAGGTAAGCTGTGCTAATTTACAATCATTGCTACTCCTGGTATAAGAAAGGCTCGGGAGGGCCAGTTATACCCAAGGAAACAAGAAGGAACAATGGAAGAATTTATTACAATACATATGTTTGTTAAAGGACAGAACCTGGAAAAGTCTATTCCTGGAGATGCGCCTTGCATTAAGTCCTTTCTAATTCTGTGTGATCCTTTTACAAGAAACATGCACGAATGAATTCGGTTTTTTCCCTGTTGCTAGCTGGTTTTTAGTAAAGCCTATGAAAAGAACAAGCAGTTTTCAGAACAGTGTGTGACACAATGCATAAATCAAAACAAAATTCTATCCAGAGGCCATGACACATGTATCTATCATATCGTTCTGTAACCAAGTCCAACACAACTCACCATTATGCCTCCAAGAGGAATCCAAGGTTAATGTATCTCTTTATTTTGCACCTCTTTTTTTTTTTTTCTTTTTTTCTTTTTTCTGGGCAAGGTGGCATGGGGCAGAGGGGAGTTGGTTGGTTGGTTGGTTGGTTGGTGGGCTGACTGGCTGGAGTTTTTTGTTTGGTGTTGTTTGAGTTCTTGATTTTTGGATCACCATAAACTATGTCACTTTGAGATTTGTGTTCCTGGTGGCTGGTTCTTGCTAGGGGTGGAATGTGAACAGGGTAAAAAAAGAGGAAATGGTGAGTGGAACAGTACCAGAATGACAGTTTACAAGCTCAGTAGGCTCTTTGTAATTCATAGGACAGATTGATGTCTAGCCCACGAGTGATCCAGAAATCTGAAAAGAGAATGCATGTCATGCTGCTTACTGTGCCAGGAAGGGCTGTTTGGTGCTATTCCACACCTACATCTGTGTCTTCCATTTAGTGACTTTATTGCTGTTGATTTTTTTATTGCTTTTTTCTTTATATAGCAGCATGATTGTTTTACAGGGGCCTCTCACATTAAAAAAAAAAGCACTGTATTACTACATGCTGCCTGTCAAAAGTGCCTCTATCATACATAAGGAAACAGCAAAACAAATAAAAAACCCCAAAATATAAATTCCTGGAGGAGAGAGGAAGTGGACACACTGCATAAACACATCAGTACTTCCTCCCGTTCAGTGATATGAAAAAGATCTCAAAGCAAAACTGGCAACTCTGTCAGCAAGAGGACTGTCTATTCCCATAAATCTGTAATGCTCAAAAAACATAAAGCCGTTGATTGCACAAGTCATTCTCCCATAGCTTTAGCAATGTGTTACTGCCATGACTCAGTCTCTGCTTCCAGCATCTTTCCTGTTTCTTTACACATAGTTCATACTCATTCCCACTCATTCAGTAAATTTTTTTCTTGCTGCTTTTGTTGTGTGTTTTTTCTGTTTGTTTGTGTCCACTGCAGGGTTGGCAGCAGTTGCCTGTGTCTGAAGAGCTGCTAATATTTATGAATGAGACACCACATACAGTAAGCAAGGCCCAGTGGAAAGCCCAGCAATATGAAATACAGAACATACTGGTTTATTCTTCTCCTGCTTGTTTCCAGGTTATATCATTTTGTTCTTCAGCATCCCATCTATTAAAAAGGACTAAGAACTCACTAAGATAGGGAATATGGTACTGTTGCTTTTGTGTGTGTCACATTTTCATGTGTGTTTGCTGCTGTATTGTATTGACTTGCTGTAGCACCTAAGCACTGTAGGTTTACCTGTTTAAAAAAATTGCAATTTACAAAACTAAGCAGAAGTTTACTAGGAAAGGAAAGTGATAATGTAGAGTGGCTGAGGTGGAAATAGATACTGACAAGGACACGTTGATACACAGCAGCAGTAGGAGCACACGGCATTTATCCCGGGTGCCTGTGCTCAGGTATGCTGCTGCAGTCAGCTGGTACACCCCTGGGACACACATCACTGCTGCTGCCCTGGATGGCACAGCCTAAATGCTCAGGTGACAAGACCACAACCCCAGCCTGCCCCGCTGCCTCTTGGTGTCTGTAGCTGGCATTCTCTGTGCTTTTCCCTCCCAGATGAAGGCAACACTGATGAGTGAAGGAAAGGCACGTGAGCTATTCTCTGGAAGCAGGAAGAGGTTGACTAGATGACGCTGATCATCCCACCCCTTAATTAGCCTCTCTTGCCACTTACTCATCCTTTCCTAGCATTGTCTGGCTGGCTGCAGCTGCAGGGTTGGCAAGTGGGGGAAAAAGAAAACCAAACAAGAAGAAATAGAGAAAGCAGTGAGCAGGCAAGCACTTGTTCAGCAACAGCATGGCATTCTGATGGCTGAGAAAGTCTGCCAGGGTGGTAGGGTGCAAAGACACCTGAAATTACAGAGCAAAACAGATCCTCTTGCTTACCTCCTTGCATTTGAATCTAAATAACTGAACTGAGTGGAGACAAAGCATAGAGTGAATGTTAGTTCAGCTCTGCATAGACCTGGTGTTTTGGAAAAGATCTAGCTCAGGATTAAAAAAAAAATTCCATTTTCTTTTTTTTTTTTCTTGACAGTCCATCTTTACAAAGTACTGGTATGTGGACAGGCACAGAGAAAATAATCTTAATTCTCTTACTTGCTGAGTCACCCTTTACAGTTCTAGCAGACACTGCAGTCAGTCAGTCTACCTTCAGTCCTATTACACAGCTTCTTGAGGGCCCTAAAAGGATAAACAGGACATTATTAATTATTACATTGCTAATAATCACCATTAGCAGTATTTTCCACATGGTCAACATAGCTTCAGAAGTCACTGGATCTTAAGGAAAGAGGCTGGCTGGACCCTTTGAAACATGCAAAATGACAAAATTCTGGGGTCATTGTTCAAGTAGGTCAGAACAAATGATCTTATAGGCCTGTCCTGACCTTAAAAAACTACTAATCTACGAAAAATTCCTCATGAGGTAGGAACTAATCGACTGAGCCTTATAGGATCATAAAAATTCTTTAAAGCAATTTAAATTTAAAATTTCTCTTATTTTTAAACCAAGAAAAATCACACACACTCAATTCTGAAGCTGATTTGCTCAGTGAAAGAGCATTATAACTACAGTTGAATTACTACAACAGTGCCCTATCCTGGAAAAGTCAGCACTCCTAAAAATGAAGGTTTGCAAAAACCCATCTGATCACTCCATTTTAATTACAGTTTTCTGTTGTTAAAATCCTGTTTTCAGGAAGCTGGTAGCCAGAGCACTGTCAGGTTGATAGCATTGGATAGCATTCTCCAATGTTACTGACTGCTAAGTTTTCACATTTCTTCTTCTATCCACAGAATCAGAGAATCATACAATATCTCAAGTTGGGAAGAACTCATAAGAATCACTGAATCCAAATCCCCACTCCTTGCAGGACTACCTGAAATTGAACCATATGACTAAGAGTGTTCTCCAGACAGTCCTTGAATTCTGACAATCTTGGTGCTGTGACCTCTTCCCTGGGGAGCATGATTCAATCACTGACCACCATCTCCATGAAGAACCTTTTCCTTATGTCCAGTCTGAGCTTCTCCTGATGCAGCTTCATTCCATTTCCCCCTATCCTGTACTGACCACCAGAGAGAGGAGATTAACACCTCTCACTTCACTGCCCACCTTGAGGAAGTTGTAGGTTGTCCTGAGGACACCTCAGCCTTTTCTTCTCCAAGCCGAGGAAACCAAGTGGCCTCAGTTGTGCCATTGAGAATTTCCCCCATCTTGGTCACACTCTTCTGGACACTCTAATAGTTCCATGGTCTTTTATTGTGGCACCCAGAGCTGCCCCAGCACTGGAGGTGAGGCTGCCCCAGTGCAGAGCAGAGCAGGACAATCTCCTCCCTTGCCCAGCTGGCCATGCTGGGCCTGATGCCCCCAGGACACGGGTGGCCCTCCTGGCTGCCAGGGCACTGCTGACCATGTTCAGCTTGCCACCAACCCAAACCCTCAGATCCCCTCAAGCCTCTCACTGTCAAATCTACATGTATATCCAGGATTACCCTATCCCAAGTGAAGAATCCTGCAACTGATCTTGTCTAGTTCCTAATGGTTGGTAGTTGCCCAAATTTCTAATCTACCCACATCTCTCTGCAGAGCCTCTCTGTCCTCAAGGGAGTCCACAACTTTTCCTAGTGTAGTAAAATCACCACACCTATTTAATGTGCATTTGATCCCTGCAAGCAGATCCTTTTAGAAAAACATTATAGAGCACTGGTGCTAAAATGGAGCCCTGAGGAACCTCTGGTCCCTGGCTGCCAGCCTGATGTAACATTTACCAGTACCCTTTGAGCCTGACCCACCAGCCAGTTACTCACACAATGTATTATGGACTCAACTAGCTGTGTGCCAGGCAGTTTATCCAGCAGGGTACTGTGGCAGACAGAACAAAAATCTCTGTAATATAAAACCAGTCCACATCTACTGGCTTCCCTTGGTCACCTAGGGTTACTTTGACATAAAAGAAAATTAAATTGGTCAAACAGGACTTTTCCCTTGTGAACCCATGCTCACTGTAATGACTGCATTTTCTCTCAAACAATATTTTTCAGTAACTCCCAGAAAAATCTTCCCTATGATTTTACCATGCGCTGCAGTGAAAATGCCAGGCCTATAACTTCCAGAGTATTCTTTTTATGCTTTTTGAAAATGGGGACAAATTTCCAGATTCCAGCTGACTGGGACATCTCCAGACTCACAAGACAAATTCAATATAATGGAGAGAGGTCCTGCCAAGTGCATCAGCCAGTTCTTCCATGGAAAGAATCCTTTCCAGCCCCATACACCTGTATGCATCCAACTGAAACAGCAAGTCTCAAACAATTTCAGGATTTCCTGGGAATTTATCATTCCCCAATTGACAGTCTTCCAACAATGGGCTCTGAGGACCCCAGCCCATCATTGGTCTTGAAGACAGATGGTGAAGGTGGATCATTCTCTACTGTGTCTGCAATTTTTTTTGGACCTCATCAAGCAAGGGACCAATGTTATCTCTGATCCTTTTTTTGCTGCTAACATATAAAAATCAAAAAAGCCCCTTTTGCTTTCCTTTGCAGCTTGTCCTGCACAGCTTGAATTCTATCCGAGTTTTGGTCACACAAATTTTCTCTCCACAGAGACGAGCAGCATCTCTGTCATCCCCCCCATGTCACCTTGTTTCCAAGGTTCATATGCTTTCCTTCTCCATCTAAGTTCACTGCTCAGCCTAGCCAACCTTCTGCCCCATTGGCTTGGCTTCCAACATGTTGTGTTTGACTGTTAAAAGAGAGTTCTTGAAAAGAGACAAGCATATCACTCAGATAACCTTAAAAGAAAAAAGAGTGCCAAGAGACTTTACTAACTACTTCTTTAAACAGCCCATACTCTCATCTTCCCCGTACAAGAAGATGAGCAATTGCTACTAATGGCATTTATGAAGAAAAGCAGCACACTAAATAAGGTAGATAAGGGGGAAAAGTGGGTTCTTTCTAGTCACCTCATTTTCTTATGTGTCTAGACTGAGAATCTAGCACCTCAGAACCAACTCCCACCTGAAAATAAAGAACATATATGAAATAATTTTATTTTAGCTATTTTGCCAGCTAGAGACATGTTTGAGCAGAGTGCAGCAGGTGCCCCAGAACTCTGTTCCCAAGAATATTTAGGTCAAAGAGATTAGTCTGAGCAGACCGAAGCTAGTGATCTTCCTTGCTTTTCTTAGTAATGATGTCCAAGATCTGAGTCCATGTGCATGAGGAGCTGGTACCTGACAGTCATGAAGTTCACCCTGTAGAAGCTCCTGCTGCTGCAGTATGACATAAGAAATTATCTCTTGAATAGTGAGCAATAAATGTTACTGGGTACTTCTCAGAAATGAGGCCAGGGAGGCTGACAAAAAGCAAAATTAAATGTTACAGCAGAGACTGGCATGACGAATATGGTTATAGTCTACCGTGGATCTTGATTAAGAAAAATTCCAGGATTTTTGGCACTAAAATGATGCCATCATGAACTGCCTTTTTCTTATGTCTGAATCACTTTGCTTAGGAGAAGGAAATAATGCCTTGAAACTTGGCATTATTTGCATTAAAGTTGCTATACAAAGGACTCACCATGGCATGGTTTAATGCTCAAAGCAAACTGCAAAGCAGGCTGGTATCTCTAAAGAGGTACTGACAATCCCTATTAATAGGGGGCTTGCCTCTCTTGCATCAAGAAAGAGAACAGGCAGGGGAGACAAATTCACTCTCATGCAGAGTTAAATATGAATTACAAATAATTCAGGCCTTAAACAGTGTGACTCAAAGAAACCTTGAAGAGTTTCATGTGATCCACTCAGTAGAACACAGACTGAGAACAAAAGTATTGCAAAATGCTCAGCTATGGCATCTTCCATTTTGTCAAGAACTAGTAAATATAAATAGAAAAGCTATAACTGGAGGTAAGGAAACAGGAAAAAAGAAGGAGACATTCTCATAGCAGCAGCAGTTGCTTCACATAGGACACTACCAAAATAACAGTATTGGGGTCTGCAGGAGCAAGAACCTGAGACCAGTGCAGAAGAATGGGAGCTTGAGGACTACAAAGGGAAAGCACTGCTGCAGTGCTCTGGGATACACTGTCCCGCAGCCTATGTGAAAGGGAGCTGCAAGGGGAAGGCAGAATACAGAATTGCACATGGGAGGTCTTCCCAACCTGCTAGGGTGCAAGGGTGTTGCCAAAATTAGTAGTTTTCCAGTGCCTTGTCCCTTCCTGCACCAGCCTGGATACAGGTGGAATAATGAGCTTCTGCTTAGGAGTTATAAGTGAGGTGCTAAGAGCACGCACAAGGAACCAGCACTTTGTTGTGTGCATCACCTGCTTTTCAGGAGCTCCAGCTTAGCTGAAGTGCTCCCAGTGACAAGGGGAAGTAACCTGGTTTTTGGGATGCTCATTGTTACAGGAATTGCTGATGCCAGCTCCAACAGAGCTGAAGATGAAACCTCCATCCAAACACAGGGAAAGCATCTCTCCTGTCCTGCTAGTTACTCACTGCAGCTTTATACGACACTAACACCATCTGCAAGAGAAACCAGAGTGGCTTTATGCTGTTTCTCAGCAGCTTATGAAGAGTTTGAAGCTGGAAACTCCTTCACACCTCTGCCCTTTGCTTCCACTGAACCCAGCAGAACATTAGACCTGCACTCCCAGAGTACATTCAAACCTTCAGGCACAGACTGAAATATTCCTTGGCTCTTAACCAAATGGAGGTATTCTAACTGTGAATAAAATAAAATTACTTTTATTTGCTCACTTTTTGAAAACATTTTAAGAGATACACCAGTGACTTCCTGCCCTTTATCTGCATATCAATTATTCATTATTTTCATTAAAGAAAGCCAAGCTATGCTATGCCCATGAGGATGAAAGAAATCTGTACTGCTCTCTTTCTCTCTGCCCCTCATACATTTTTATTTCAGATTACTTTTAATCCATATATATTTGAAATAGGAAAATGTGTGGGTTTTATTAGCAATAAAACTTTAGGGGATTTCCCCCCTACTGATTTTTCATAGATTTATGGATCCATAATCATTCACGTCACAGCCTAAGGGAAACGAGGCTCGAACAGGATAATAGCCCTTAAATCCCCTCCTCTAAGCACTCAGATCTTTGCTGTCAGCAAGATTAAAACGGTCAACAGCAGTCTTCATGTGTCTATATCCCACACAGAGCTTTCACAACAACTGGAGTGGTGGCTGGCAGGGAGAAATATGCATAGCCGCTGCTGTGCATAATACTTCTGAGATAAAGAGGGGAGAAAACCAGGTTGCCAGCTTTTGCAGAGTTGAAAAGGACTGGTGTTAACTGCTTGATCAGGTGAATGCAAAGAGGGGAAAAGAGTAAGGAATAATATTATGTTGCAGTTTAACAGTCAGCAAGAGTTTCTTTTCCTAAAACATAAAGGCAGAGAGATGGAAGCACCAAACATCCTTCCACGGCCCAGCAAGGGGAAGGAAAAGGAAGTCGTTCATGTAGACAAGCAGAGTGGTACCTCTGCCACCACTGCCTTGAACACCCAGCCCCTACTGCAACTAGGACCTGAGGGGAATTACAACTATTATGTGGATGATGAAGATGAGGAAGATGAAGAGAAAGAAGAAGAAAATTGGCAACATGAAGATGCATTTAAGGGCAAAAGCAAGGCCTCATCGTTTATTCCTTGTTCCCCTGCTCTTTCCTCGAGATCCCAGGCCACATCATCTACTCCATCCGTGCTGAACATCAATGTTGGCGGCCAAAGTTACCGCCTCACCTACCAGGCAGTGGCCATCTACCCCAAGACCCGCCTGGGCCGCCTGGCTACCTCCACTGACCGCCGCTGCCAGCTGGGCCTGTGCGATGACTACGCTGCCCAGGTTGATGAGTACTTCTTTGACCGGGACCCAGCTGTCTTCCAGCTGGTGTACAATTTCTATGCCTCGGGGGTGCTGCGGGTGAGGGACGAGCTGTGCCCCCGCAGCTTCCTGGAGGAGCTGAGCTACTGGGGCGTGCGTCTCAAATACACACCCCGCTGCTGCCGCATCTGCTTCGAGGAGCGCCGGGACGAGCTGAGCGAGCAGCTGAAGGTGCAGCGGGAGCTGCGCTCCCAGGCAGAGGCTGAGGAGAATGAGCAGCTCTTCCACCACATGCGCTACTATGGGCCACAGCGCTGGCGCCTCTGGAACCTCATGGAGAAGCCCTTCTCCTCTGTCACCGCCAAAGTGATGGCAGTGGCCTCCAGCTTCTTCGTGCTCATCTCTGTGGTGGCCCTGGCACTCAACACAGTAGAGGAGATGCAGCAGGTAGACTGGAAGAGTGGGGATAGCCGGCCTGTCTTGGAGCATGTGGAGACCTTGTGCATTGCATTCTTCACATTGGAGTACCTGCTGCGCTTGGTCTCTACCCCAGACCTGCGCCGCTTTGCCAGCAGTGCCCTCAATGCAGTAGACCTCATTGCCATCCTGCCCCTCTATCTGCAGCTGCTGCTTGAATGCTTTACTGACGATGACCAGCCCCGGGGTCGGGGCTCCCAACACGAGCATGATATCGAGAAGGTGGGACGGGTGAGCAAGGTAGGACAAGTGCTTCGCATCATGCGCCTCATGCGCATCTTCCGCATCCTCAAGCTGGCCCGCCACTCCACAGGGCTGCGTGCCTTTGGCTTTACCTTGCGCCAGTGCTACCAGCAGGTGGGCTGCCTTTTGCTCTTCATTGCTATGGGCATCTTTGCCTTCTCTGCCATGGTCTACACAGTGGAGCACGATGTCTCCAGTACCAACTTCACCAGCATTCCCCATGCTTGGTGGTGGGCTGCCGTAAGTAAACACATCTTACCTTGCTGGGTAGACAGAGACCCTCCCTTCCTTCCCCTCCTCTTCCCCTCTCCTCCCAGCTGGAGTTGCTGACAGTCTTGAAAACAACAGGCTCAGATCAGTGAACATCTGCTCTGAATTCTGAGCTTACAGGACATATGCATGCCTGCGTGCGCAAACACACACACACACACATGCACTCATTCACCTCTCTGTAAGCTTAAATCAAGACTTAATCAGGCAGGCAGTCTTAAAATTCCCATATCTCCAAATGCAGACAGTATTTTCACTTTTAAAGAAGAAGTGGTCAAAGACAGGAAAAAAAAAGTGCTTCCCAATTTAGTGCCATTGTCAGTGTTGCCAAAACAATAGGGAAAAAAATGCATGCATTTGGCTATCTAGTTACAGGATTTTTGTTCTTATTCTATGTGTAGGTCTTCTGCAACCCATAAAACTGCAAGATGATGAGACACAGTTTATTAACTACAGTCAGATCACCCACACTTTAAAAGTGAAAGCTGTCCCAGAACTCTGGCTGTAAAAAATCCACTAGGACCAACAGTTGTTTTACACAAGAGATTGTGTTCTGCTGTGCTGCAGAAGATGTCTGTATTTATGGCACCCTAGCTGAAACTAGTGGGTAGCTAGACATTGTCAATGCTGAGGGAAGGCACAGGACCCACATCTTGGCCATCCATAACCTTAAGGCTTGTCCTAGACCATTGTCACATACATTTTGTTTTGCAGCAGCTGATGCCAGCCTGCACAGTCTATTTTTGTGTGGGGCCCCAGGAGCACTTCTGACTCCTGGGCATGGCTATGGGTCTGGCTCCGTCCCAGTCACTTCCCTGGAGAAAGAAGCTCATGCAAATAGACTGGATAGGAGTTAGAACATCTCATGCTGGTTGATCAGCACTGATACTGGATGCCCCAAGATGCATATGAGGCCCACCAGACAGTAATCCCAACCCTTTCAAGGTCACTTCCCCTGGTCAGCCATCCTGGAGCCCAAGGTCTGCGCTTCTGGTTCAGCCATGGACGATGAGATGTGGTGGTTTACCACACATTTGCAGTGATTCAGCACATGGCAGAAAAAAAGCCTTACAGACAAGCATAGATGCACACATTTATATGTGCACATGTGTATGTGTAACTGTGCTGAATATCCTTTATTCACTGATTTTTCCATCCTTCCATGGGCCATGTAAGGATGGAAAAATCAGTGAATAAAGGAAAGAAGGTCTTGTAATCTGACCTTCATAGATCATCTGTAAGTGATATACAAAGGCTAGGAAAACACTTGTGCTTCATACATTGCTAAAATACTCTGTCTTCTGAACATGCAGGTTATATGCAAAATCTTTAGGGCTCATTTTTGCAAAGTGGTGATACCGTAATAATTTAGATATTCCTGATAAACTTATATGGCTAGGTGAAAAAGGCCTATTTAGCTAAGCAAGTGCCTTCAAAACAGGAGCTGTATCATGCACATTGCAATTCCAAAGCATAAAACACTTTTTATAGCCTATTTGTTCTTTAGGACTGTAAATTAATATATCTAGATCATTCGAATTTTATAAAAATCCAACAGCGTTCACCAACTCACACATGCAGGAGAAGAAACATCCCTCCGAAACTGTTACAGGCAATGTATAAGACTATGCCAATGGTACAGAACCTTATCACAGGATAACGTTTTTGTAATGGCTGGTAGAGATAAACATCTTGCCTTCATCTCAGTGTTTATTTTTGGAGATATTTATCCTGTATTATCATTCAAATCCAGTGACTTAATTTCCATTAAACCAAATCACTAATCCCTTTTATTCCACAGGAAGCACCAGGTGCATCCTAAAAATGTGCTTACCCGGTGCTGTCTCATGAACTCTAATGTTTTCTTCATTTAAAATATCATTCTAGTTACCATTTTAGAAGATGAAATACTCTACACAGTGACCTTCTGAAGACTTATTTTAGTGTTAAAGCCACAAGGGTGTTACAGTCAAAGTCCTACTGTCTGTGGCTTATTTTTGTCAGAATTTTAGGTTACTGTTTAGCAGATACATACAGTGTGTTGAGACACTGTGAAAAAAAATTAAATAAAATTCACTGGCTGGAAAAGATCCCTTGCACAGACTAGAAAGTGACAGGTGACAGCAACATGCAAGTTTTACCTGCCAGGAAAAAAGTAAGTTATATTTACTCAGTGTAAAAAATATAAAACATCAAAATGTGTGCAGTGAAACTAAATAAATTAGGAGTTATCTTATGTTGACTGTATGAGAGTAGATTTTTCAAATGCAGCAGCATCTCCATAATCAAACATCCATTAATTTTAATCTGAATTTTACAATGGAAATATTTCAGTACTTGGTGTAGCACTGGACCCATAAAACAGTTCCCTCATATATCCATAGGCTAGAAAGAGAAAATTATATTAGCTGAGAAGAAAAATGTAAAGGTATGTAGACAGTCAGCTGGCAAAGTGTTCAGAATCATATAAAATAAATACACTAAACACCATCACTCTCAAAAAAATACCCCAAAATAAATTCAACAATCAAAGCTGAAACATTTTTAACAACCCCTAAATCCTTCTTCAAAAGGAAATTCAGCAAAAATTACACACCTGTGTACTTATTTAACACTATAACTATACATATTGCAACCATACACTGCAAGCAAAACCTTCCAGGCTACAGTTCCTTATAGGTATGTAATCATTAAAGGGGGTTTTATCTAGTAACTCCGAAGTCCTGGATAATTTCTTCCTATAAGGCAAATAGGAAAATTCATTTCATAATTAATTGAAGGGTTTTATGTGTTTTTCACTAGTTCCTAAAATACATATGAAAAAAAAAGGTAAAACTCAAAATACAAACCAGAGAATAAGTCCCAAATACCGGGTTTTATCAGCACAGTGGATTTAGAAACAGGACATCTGTTCCAAGTGACATGATGAGGGAGCACGGTTGCAGCTATCAGTGGATTTGCATGGCTGGGGAGCCACATCTATCCTCTCCCTACAGCCAAACAAACTCACCTTCTGGACAGCCTGGTATGGAATTTGTCTGGGAATTCCCTCTGCAGGGTAAAAATCTAAAAATCCTCCTGAATAGTGTCAAACCATTGTCTTTCTTTACTCCATGAGAGACTTGTTGTTTTTTAAATTAGGAATATTTTGCATAAGAAAACTGGTAGACACATACACACACACAGGCACACACACACACACTTACACAAAAAAAAAAAAAAGCAGCACAGAATATTTTAGACTTACAATGCAAATTTAAAAAGAGTTGACCTTGTCCCTGGTCAGTGAACATATCTGTCTATGTACTTTGCTCAGCTAATAAGCTGTGTGTTGGTTTGCCTGTAGGTCAGCATCTCTACAGTGGGATATGGAGATATGTGTCCAGAAACGCACCTTGGACGCCTGTTTGCTTTCCTCTGCATTGCTTTTGGAATAATCCTGAATGGCATGCCCATCTCCATCCTCTACAATAAGTTCTCAGACTATTACAGCAAGCTGAAGGCCTACGAGTACACAGCTCTCAAGAAAGAAAGAGGGAAGGTCGACTTCACACGGAGAGCCATGAGGAAAATATCTGAGTGCTGTGGAGAAGGTGCACCCCACCCTTTGTCACAGCAATGATAGTTTGTGCTTCTTTGGGTATTGGGAGGAGAAGAAGCTGGAGGAGAAAGAGGAAAAACAAATCAGCCAAAAGATAAATGAAAAGGGCCAAAAGTAACAAAAGTAGATGGTGAAATCTGTTTTGAAGGGGGTTGTTTACAAAATTAAAAAGGCTCAGATTAAAACAACAGAATTTTTAAACTCTGAGAGCCTGTGAGCAGCACTTGAATGCTCATCAACTCTCTGAAATGAATTCCTTCCAATTAAACACTCTGAATAAGTCTCACATTAGGGTCTAACCCCCTGCTACTGATTAGATTGACAATAAAGACCCACTATAATTGTACAAAGAGAAAACAAATTGTTGTCATTAAGGGTCGGCCACCTTACTTCTGTCATGGCAGTGTCAAAAATTAAACTAATAGAATACCCAATATACTGACTGCATCACTTAAATTGGTTTTACATCAGCTTTCAATTAGAGGAAAATGGCCTAGAGCACTTACCTAAATATTAGCAGCAGCTATAATCCCTAAAATGTCAGCCTTTGTTTCCATTGACAAATAGCTATGCTTCATTGTTCTAATTTTATTTTTCAAAAGCAGTCCTGCAAATGAGCCCTCCTATTTTCATGCCTAGTCAAGCAATGCACTGGTTTTAGCATTTCCCACTACCCCACCTCTATAATCATTTTTCAGTATGACAAGAACTAGTGAAGAATTCTGGAGTCTGAGTTGATAAATCTTAATGATCAAATCTGAAAATATTTCCAAATCCAATCCTTTTTAGGTATAACATTAAGTGATAATTTAGTTTGCAATATTTAATGTATCTACTTATTGGATTGTTAGAATAATAGACCTGTCAAGGAACATAAGTATTAAAGCAGTAATTTTAAAGTAATCAAAGGAAATACATGGGTAGCAACTCTCAAAGACTATTCATACAAAGGATTTTATCAGCACTTCACTGTAACCAATTTTAAACATGATTTAAAATCAAGATAATTTGTCTGGCACATACAGCTGTTAAGGACACAATCCTGACACCTTAGCTCACCCCCAGGAGTACCTTATATCCTAAGATTACTGTGTCTTTTTGCACAGCTGGATGGGATTTCTCATGTGTGTAAACTCATCCCAAAATTTAAATAACAAATAAAATCAACAATAATTAGATGGAATTGCAGTTTATGTATTACTTCTGAGACTATCAGGAATAATTTTTTACATAAGAGCAGTCATACCAATTTAAAAACAGTAATCTGAATAACAGATCTGAAAGAAAAAACGTGTAATGAAAAGGATCAACAGTAACAGTGCACTGATATGACCCATGGCTGTTAGTCAGCAGCACTCCTGCAAAGCATCTTGATGACAGAGATGCATTTCAAAACTCTTGAACTCTCACGTTGTGTCTGTGCTGCCTTGATGAATGCAAATGGCTGCCTTAAGATCTCAGGGCCGCATGGGACACAATGGTGTGAAGCTCACTCTGGGACAGCTGAGGGTGAAAATGTTCATTAATTTTGACACGTCCATGCGAGTTGTGTCAAGCATGGGGACATTTCTCCTTTCAGTGGTGGGAAGGTAATTAGTAACCAACTTGCTCTTCTCATTCTCTACCTCCAGACGAATGTATCATAACCCCATCTGTCATTTTGTTCTTTAGGAACGACAGTCAGAACACTGTGTGCTGATCAGCTCTGTTAAAAGCTAAACCATGTCTTTAAGGCATAGCTGAGCCCTGGGACTTCAATGTGATAGATGTTTGCTGTTCTGGACTGCACACAATGCAGCAGGCACAATCCTGGCACTCACTGAGAAGAATAGCTGCTTTGCTTTGGCTCTAGGGAATTTGCATAGCCCTTCTGCACAGTCAACAACAGTACAAGAAGCTTCCAGGAACCACAGGAAACCTCTTATTGCAGTTCAGTGAAGTAGCAAGTTACAAGCATGCAAAAACACAAATATGCTTTATTTTCAACATGCAAATTGATTTAGACCCATTAAAAGTATTTTAAACCTGGTGATTACTGAATTTTCCAAAATATAGGATACTGAAAAATCAGTTTCTTTGCTGAAGGAATTCATACTTGCATGACCATGCAGATAGGATGCAGATGCTCAGCCTTGCATGGCAGGCTCAGTAGCTTCTTGCCACCTGCAGAAATCTGGAGCCTGAGGACTAACTCTGCTGAGACTGGACTTTGTCACAGCCTCAGACTTGACAAAGATCACTAGTCTCGTTTTCCATCCCATTTGCCTCACGTGGAGGACCTATTCAACTAGATATTTTTGAAGACATGTAATGAAATAGATTTTCCACACCAAACTCAAGCAGAAGAAAAAAGAGTCTTGTCTCTTAATCAAGAGTCAGAATTGAATGTCCTTGGCAAAAGCTTTATCTTTTCAATAAGATTTCAATGCACAAATCAGTACTGCTCTAACTGCTCAAATGCAGCTTGAAGAGGGTCTCTTGCACCCCTCCAGTTGAATCTGTTCCACTTTGCACCAGGTAAATAAGGGCCCACAAGGTGACAGTAAAAGAAGACCATAGAGCTTGATGCTTCCAGCACTTAGCTGGGTGGAAAGGAGTGTATCACAGGCCCTGCTGCAAGAAAGAGCTATGAAAGTACCCTGACCAAGCAGCAAAGCCTTCCCAAACACCCAGCCTCCTCTGGCCCAAGCAATCTTTAGTTTGGAAGGAACCCAGAGTCTCCACACATGAAGGTAAAACAGACACATGAAGGTAAAACTTAAGAGTGCCTCACAGCCTAATGGCTATGGGCCAAAACCACAGCCAGACACAGAGGAGAGTGATTTCCGTCCCTTCAGAAGCACAAGACATTGTGACCAGTACCACCAGGTGCCATTTGGGTGCCCTGAGCACTAAGGCCAACACACTTTGGGCAGCCCAGCTCACCTAGCAGCTGCTCCACTCTCTTTTTTCTCAATGCACTTTGCCCCCTCATCTGTCATCTAGCCCCATCATCTCACAGATGGCAGATTTGGTACTACCCCAACTACTCTGTGCACTGACTCAGCACACAAATGTGACTCTTTGGGGGATTGGGGATGGATTCTCACTTGGCTCATGACCAGGCTCAGTGCCGAGAGCTCTCACTAGCACTAGAGTTGGCACAAGGTACGTATTAGAAGTGTGCAGCCCAGAGGACACCCCTCTGGCAGTGAAACACTAAGCATAAGACTACAGAAAGTTGCTGCAATTTGTTTTGCAGTAACTGTCACCTCTGGTCTGCTGCAGTGAGGAGGTGAATTGGAGCTTAGTGGAGTAAAGCACTTTCCAGAAAATTAGAAGTTTGTGCTTTTTTCCTAAAGATTTGTCATTTTTTTCTCTGGATTATTTTATGCAGTTTTCTGCCTTTGGCTTAACTATTCTTATTTTAGGGGTGACAAGCATTAGTCTGTGCATTTCATTAGGAAAGATTATGCCTAAATTTGAGGTACCATTATAGGAGCCAGACAGTGCCAGATTGCTCAGGGCTCTGTCAGTGCCACCACTTGTTACACCTCCCGTGTAGATGGGAACTAGCAAGATCCTTCCACAAATCTCTCCTGTTCCTACCATACAAAGGGGACCTCCAGCCAGCAGACTTTCAAGAACCTGCAGAAGATTGTGCAAACCTGTATTAGCTGGTTTTGAAAGAGGATTAAGCATTTTTGCCTTTTTTTTTCTTTTTGACACAATGTTTCCCACAGAAGACTCAGTTAATTTATTGTTCCACATTTATTGTTCTACTTTCAGTGGCATCACTATCCCTAAATTACTCAAACATATGATGACATCCAAAAACAACACAGGAAAGTCATTATTGTCTTGGTTACTTGCATTCCATAGGGCTTTGGCAATCAAAAGGTTTTGAAATAACACATCAAGGGAAAACATGCTTAAACACAACAAGATGGGCAATACTACTAAAGATAAAGTAGACAGTCTTTTTTTATGAGATGCTAATTTGGCATAACTAAGGTTTGGAGAAACAGGGTGGAGAATTCTCAGACTACTGAGAAATTAGAAATCTCTCTAAATATGGCTATGTTAGAGTCTTCTATTTTAACTAATTGCAGATATTAATGAGACCCTGAGGGAGAAGGAAAATACATTTTATCATTACATTTCACTACAGACTTGGCAAACATGGTGTCTCTGTAAGACAAAGAAACAGTCAGTTTATCTGGATGGCCTGGCTTCATTTTAGGAGAACCAAGAATTGTTTCTTCTACTTAATTTAGTCCTGGAAATTACTGGGGGAAAAGGGGGATGAAAAAAACCCATTTTTTGTAAAATATGGGTGAGGATAGTAGAAATGTAGAATATGTTCCTACATGAGATAGTGGAAAGAATTCCTCTTAGAATATGCTCCTGCACAAATCCTGTCTTTGAAGAACATCACTTTTTCAGTGCATTTCAGGAGCTGTTTGCTTTTCTCACTCAGAAAGATAGCACTTAAAGGGGTAGCTACAGTACACCATGGATTAATAGACATCTGGTAGTATTCCCAGGTTTCAAAGGCAAATAGCAATATTCAGTCTTTAAATATTGTAAGTAAACTAAGTGAATTTTTTAAAATATCAATTAGGAATACTTCAAGGTTTTTGATTAAATATAATTACTATCAATAAGACTAACAAATAAAAGTCATCACCTTACTTAAAAAACCCTTTAACTGTTAAGAACATTCTGGTTTTATGTCATGCAAAAATTTGCTTATCTGCTATTACAAAACTTTTATGAACTTATTTGGTAGTATAAAAATTACATGCCTTTTGACTGTAATCCAGTCCTTTATCTAGGACTAAAATAGGGAAAGGTCAGAGGTAGAAGGTTTTTATGTACTTAGTTAATTTAATGGATATATGCTGAAAAAAAATTAAAGCTTTCTACAAGTCCTGAGATAGAGATTATCAATAAATAAAACTTTTCACAGTTCTAGTTCTACTCTAAAAAATTACTCTGTACTGTCATTCAAATTCCTGAAGTGGATTTGCTCGATTTATAAGCAAAATAATTTGACATCATTAATAACAAGATAAGCAAGTGCCATACTTTAAAGCCAGTCTTTTGCCACCACTCAGTAACTGTTCTTCAGGCCACCACGTTCACTTTTTCCTTCACCAGTTTTGGCAGGGTCTGGTGAGGGGGGCGGGGGAGGGGAGGGGCCGGGAGCAACGATGACAACACAACAAAGAAGCAAAAAAGCCCCAAAACCAGTACGTTCAGGAAAATTCAGGAAATCACAGGCAGGCAGGGTGTGACAGCACCTTCCGCTGTGCTGCGGGCCCTCTTCAGGGCAGGACAGAGTAGCTGGGTGGGTCTCCCTGTGGGAAGAACGGCTCCTGGCATGGAACATTGTTCACTGCTGCCGCTCAGAGGTTACAGGCTGCCAGATTCCCCCTTTCCTTAACAATATCTGGTGCCTGCTACCTGCCATGTTGGCCAGCTGTGCTGCATCTTCCTCAGGCAGTCTGCCAAAGCCTGAGGTCTTGTCACCAAGGGTGGAGTGTTTACAGTAATGTAAAAGTTCAACCATTTTTAATTCATTTATTCATTTGAAGATAAGTAATTCAGACGTATACCACACATCTTTAATTGATACTGCCTATTTTTTTTCACTGTCCACTATAAAAAGATGCAGAATTTAAAAGAGGCTCTAAATCTTTTTAGCCATTTAGATAAACAGTGGAAAAAAAACCATAAAAATTGAAAATGCCGACAGAGAAAAATGGGTAGTATCAATTTGTAAAACAGCCTCTGAAAGAATTTCAACTGTAAGAACAGTTGCCTTGAACACTGGTGCTATCACCATGCTGTGAAGATGACTTCATGGAAGTGTTGTGGCAGCTGATGTTCTTCATCTCACCACAGCCTGGGAGCAGAGACTTTAACAACCACAACATAACTGAACTAATTCTAATAATAGTAACTTATTATTCTTCTCCTCAAAAATGTTTTCTCAGAGATGCTTATAATTTAGTCTATCATTAAAATAACAAACCCTGGTTTGTTTTTTTTCTTTTTGTTGTTTTTTTGTTGGTGGTGGTGATGGTTGGCTGTTTTGGATCAATTTTCTTTTTTCTCCCACAAGTGTCTTATTTGTATCTGTTTTGCAAAGGGATAAAAACTTTTTGATGACTTCTTACTTCAGTGCTTATAGACCTGCTTGTCTATGTCTGTATACCCAGAGGTCCTGTAGGCTCTCTCCTCTATGCATTTTATTTTTAGTTTTACATTCTAATAAAAATGTAATCCATGTAGACACACTCTAGTTAGAGAACAGACTGACAAGATAGCTGAATGGCAGGCAGAACCAGTTGTGGGGAGAACAGTGGAAATCAGTAGGATTTTTGCATTGTGTAAAGCATAAGTGTACTTGTAAGACACATTCTGATTGAAAGATGTACGAATCCAGCAATTAAAACCATCTTCCATGACAGCAGATGACAAAATGGTTCAATCCACTTCAGCTAGTATGGCCCTTGACAAAACTTTAATATGACTACTGCAAGAGGAAAACCACAAAGGTATATGATGTTTAGTCGGGCATATGCAAGGAATTACTGCTGATAACTGAGTTTAACTCACAAATTTTCCAATTTTCCAGCCATCAGTGACTTTCCCTTTCCTCAATCCCTCCACGCAGAACAGTGTGTAACATCCTACTGGCTGCTTTAATGCCAATGTAAAATGGGTTAGACCTTCTGTACACATTTACAGGAAAATAATCATGTTAAGTAAAACTTGAACTGCTGACATTAAGAGTTTCAGGGATGGGAAAAAGGTGAAGGACCCACTGTGATAGATCAGAGTTTTTTAAACAGCAATTATTTCCAGGAATACCTATTCCTCTTTTATTAGATGGTTAACACAAGGTATTTACTATTTACACATCTTTAAAAAGGTTTGACATCTTAAAAGTACAGGTCTTAAAACAAGACCCACAAAACCATACAATGGTATTTAAACAACAAAAACTTACTAAAAGAGAAAAAAAGAGTGCAATTTACATAATGGTGAATGTAAGGAAGCAACTCAATGCAAGAGTTTTAAACCCCATGCAGAAAACAAGGAAACCGATGGAAAAATAATATGGTTAAGTAAGGGTAAATGAACTTTGGTGTTTTCACACAGCAGCTGAGCAATGTGATACACACTGAGGCAAAATGGATGGTTTTAGCAATGATCTTAAACCTCATAATGCCAAATGTTAAATGGGCAGTACAGATTTCTTCCAAGAAACCAAAAGGAAATATTGATTAAAGCAAGAACTCTAGCAATGAATCTGTCTTAAATATGTAAGAAATTAAAAAGGTACCACTTTTAGTATCAGATTATTACAATTTAATTTTTTAGACATAACACAGGAATAAAGAAAGCACACAGTATAACTCCATAAGTACCAAGTAGTGTGCATATGTAGGCATGGCCTTGTGTCCATTGAGACAGTCTACAGCCCAACTAGACAGGAGATGGACCGGACTAAGAGACCAAGTTTCAGTTATGGGTCACAATGTCTCCAAACATTCCTCCTGTATTTCCAGCTAAGTCAATCACTCTGCATTTTCTGCTGATCCCACCTTTTCCCTCAGTTCTGCACTCAGAAACAAACTCAAAGTCATTGTGTACCTTTTTTTTTTGCTTTTGAAGAAACATAGGTTGGTGGAGTCAGTGGGAAAGTGAAACACTGTGTGCTCTTGGTAGATCCTGTTGTCAGCAGCAAAGGCTGATTCTTCTGTACCTTAAACCAAGAGCTACTGAGGTGCAACTGCACCCATCTGCATGCATTCCAAGGTAATGGAAAGTACACTCTTAACTGTAATTTATATCAATACCAAGGAAATGGGTCTTCTGTCTTCTGAGAACAGAAAATAAAACAATCATTACCACCTCTTCTGTCCTAGTGCTCACAATGGTGGTTCACACTCCAACTTCTGCTTAGTAAGGTGAGAAGTGTTAGCTGGTCACAAGGGACAGGCATTTCACCTCAGGAAAATGGCTTTAAAACAAATGCCTCATAATTGCTGGCACAGCCTTTCTTCTGAGCAAGTAGCAGGCAAAAAAAAATTACTCACAGCCTGTGCACTTCCATTGTTTTCTTGGCAATAAAAAATTCCTACAAGCTATATTAAGTTGCTGGCAATAATTTGAGCACTTTGGATAACCTAAAGTAGGCAAAAAAGTACATATGAAACAAAACAAAAAGCATACATTTTTAAAAAGCCACGAATCAAGAAAAAAACACTATTATTTAAGAAACTTTCAAAATTTTACTTCTCTGCCTCCACACAGCCACAAAGACCCATGGCAGACTGGGACAGATATGGCACTGCATCCAACCAGTCTCCTCACTGGGAAAAACCATGCCACTCCTTGATGTAGCTTAAGCCAGTGAAACAATCTTTCATATTCCACATATCCTGCTTTTTCTCTCCTTCCATTTAGGCCATTCTAGAATTTGTTTTCAATTGACATTAAAGACACCTTCACAGAAAAATTGTTGCTGTATCTCTGGTAGGAAAACAGTGACAACTATAGCATAACCTTAACCGATGCCTACTTAATGAAGAGAAGCATTTCTCAGCTTGTGGTAAGGAAAACTAACTGCTAGTCACTGCAAATTACTGCACATAACTTAAAATAAATGATGTATGCAGACTCAAAAATGCAAATAAACTGCCTGGTACATATCCAGCTAAAGCAACCGTAATTAAAGTACACAATCAAAGCATCACATCAGATTCATGTAAGCACACATTCTTATACAGCTTTCTGCTGTTCCGTTTATTAGCATCTTCTCTAGCTATGACTTATTTTCATTGCTCCCTGTAATCCTCTTGGTTGGAAGTATGTCTGTACCAGATTCTAAGCATTAGTTCCCCTTAATAACCCAAAAAATTGAGAAGGGTTGTACCAGACTTTTTTTCCTCTCCCTGTTTTATTGTACCATTAATTATTCAATCACAAATCTGTTGCATATTTCATTCAGGTTGGGTTTTTGGCAGTAACTGTGACTTCTTTAGAAACAGTTCACTACAGTTTAAATTCATTATCTGCTGCTAATTAAGCTGATCTGTTTTATTGTCACAAAAGAAAATCCTGTTACAGAAACTAATGAGCTCCAATCTTCAGTAACTGAGAGGACATGTTTACAAGCAGGAACACTTAATGGCTTTGCCAATCAGAGGCTGGAATTAAGTACATTTTCTAGATGTGTATGATTAAGTCTAAATAGTTTAAAGCAGTGAAATGCACTGTTTCATCCTTATAAATAATCTCTTGCTTCTCACTGAGGACAGTATTTGTTAGTTCACAAAAAAATTATAAGATACTCAAATAGGCAAATTCATAAAAACAAATAAATTCATAAACCCAACTGTAATTTGCAGTTTACTTCGGCTACTTTGGGCAGTACATAATGTTATAGTTATGAAAATGGTTTCTAACATTGTTTGTTTATTTGCATCTGTCGATTTACTAATACTTTGCTGACTGGGCTCCCCTCTAATTCCAACTAAGTTTTTGAGTAGGTGTAAATACTTAAAGGTTAATCCAAATTAGACCTGCTTGGCAATGGCATTAAGTGTTCCTGCTTGTAAACACATCCTCTCAGTTACTGAAGATTGCAGCTCACTAGTGTGACACAATTTTCTTTTGTGACAATAAACCAGATTGTTTTAATTAGCAACAGGCAGTAAATTTATATGGTAGTGAACTGTTATTAGGAAGTCTAAGTTACTGCCAAAAAAGCCAACCTGAACAAAATATGCAACAGATTTATGAAGAATAATTACAGAAGTACAGAATCACAGAACGAGTCAGTTTGGAAGCGACCACAGTGGGTCACTTGGTCCAACCTTCCAGCTCAAGCAAGGTCACCCTACAGCACATAGCACAGGATTGTGTCCAGTTCTGGAATATCCCCAGTGAAAGGAAACTCCACAACCTCTCTGAGCAACCTGTTCCACTGGACAAAAAACCTCTTCCTCACGTTCTGGTGGAACTTCTATGCATCAGTTTCTGCCCTTTGCCTCCTGTCCCACTGCTCAGCATCAAGAGCCTGAATCCATCCTCCTGGCACCCTCCCTTTGGACACTTACAGGCATTGATAAGGTCCTCACTCTAGTCATTTCAAGGCTGAGCAGGCCCAGTTTCCCCAGCCTTTCCCCATTGGAGAGATGCTCCAATTCCTTGATCAACTCTGTAGCTCCAGTTAGTAGTGATAGAGCAAAGCAGGGAAGGCAAAAAAATCCCCCTCTCAATTTTCAGGTTACTGAGGGCAAAAATGTAATGTTTAGAACCTGGCACAAACATGGGAGCAATGAAATTAAGTCATAGCTAGAGAAGGTGCTGATAAACTGGATAGCAAACAGCCATGTAAGAATGTGTGCTTACATGAATCTGATGATTTGATTGTGTGCTTTAACATCAGGGCCATACAGGTGCTCCCTAGAGAACGAGTCTTCTACCTCATGCTATCCATTCAAGTCTGAGTCTAACACTGGGTAATCTGGTTGTGATGTGTGCTGAGCACTGCACTTCCCAATGGAGTGCAGGACTAGTGGTGACCATGATGACCTCTGTCAGTAAATGCAGTAGTTTAGGTGACTGATTTCAAGTATGTAAAACATGGGAACTTAAACCAGTTTTCTTAACCATGGCAACCAACCACATGAAGTATTGTATACCTCATGTTGGGGTAAGTTGTTATCTTAGGAGAAGCAATGCCTAAGTATCTCCTATTACTAATGGAGCCACATCTTGTCAAGCTAAGCAACAGTAAAGAGTGACTCCTACAGCTGGAGATTTAATCAGTCTGGTTCTCTGCTTGGATCAGTCTATCAGCACAGCCTTGAGCACCAGCAGGGTGGGTGTTCTTTGCCTTATGAAGGACATTTTGGATTTTTTCCTAAATGGACAAAATAAAACATTGGCTTCATTTTTCTAAATCAAAATAAGGTACAGGAAAAACCAACAGGATACCAATTTGGTATCGTGTGGAAGTGAATTCACCCCTCCCTCCTTACACCAAAAAAAGCAAAAAACCCTCAAAATCCTTTGGGTTTATTAGGGCTTAAGAGAGTCTAGTTAGAAGACTTGAGTGAAACCAAACTGTGGTCCATTGGAACAGTCAGCTGTTCCTTCAGGACCTTCTCTGAAAAAAGTCAGACACTATTTTCATTCTATTCTTGTTAGTTCCTAGGGAGGATAGCCTCCATCACAGGGTAGGAGTGGGACTTAAGTAGTCTTCCTGGTTGGTCTGGTTTGTTTTGTTTTTAAGGAAACCAGGAGGGAAGGGGAATAAAACAAATACAGTTGCCCAAACACAGTATGTCCAGAACAGATGCCTGTGTTTCTATGGTAACCGTGACACCATATGTGCAAATTTTAACAACACTTAAAACATTTTTGTGAAAGTTATCAGGAAAGACTGAATGCCCTGATTACATGTTCAGAAGTTTCCATTAGCTCTTAAATCTTGAGATTTTCATCTCTGAGGACAATGTTCTATTGTGCACAACAGAATGAATACAAAGACAAGTTGTTTTAGAAATTATTTAATATACAAATGCATACACTGCTTCTTAAAACAACCATGGTACAAAATCTTACCAAATCTCAGTTGACTGCATTGATGTAAATAATTATTTTAGGTTCATTTACACTAGGAAGTCAATTTCTCCAGTAATGCTTCTATTCCTTTTACATTTTTATTCTGCTTCAGCTTTGGGATGAGCTTTTTTAATCCTTTTTTGACTGTGCTTGCCACGTTTTCATCAGTGCTTCGGAGAAGGCTGCAAGACACAGGGAAACAATGAAGGATATCAAAGGTCAGCATGCAGGTTATAGAAAAAGAAGCAGTCCATGACAGGAAGCAATAACTAGTTAAGATGACTGTAGTTCAAGCTGGACACTATCATCAGGCTATATATACTATAAAAAAGATGTAAAACATTCCATAAAATATGAAACTTCAAGTCAGAACAAAACCAACAGAGGATAAATCTGCAAGAAACTGCTGACCCCTATTCAATGCACTTTCAAATACTGAGTCAGACCAAGTTGTTCTGGGTTTCACCCAGTCTGGGCTTCAAACCTGCCAGGCTCGGGACAGCCAGAACTCCCTGGACCCCAGCCCCACTGCTGCACCATCCTCATGGGGAAAAGGTTTTTCCTTATCTCCAGCCTAAACCCTAAACCTCTTCTGTTTAAGCTTGTGCCACTGCCTCTTACTCTCTACTCATACATTGCTGTGAAGGGACCAGCTCTCCATCCATCCAGTGGTGCCAGACATGCTCTCAGGAGCCCACAAGCTGCCCCTTTTTCCAGCTGAAACAGACTTGGCCCCATAGCCTCTCCTTCCAAGCCAAGGGACCCAGCCCCAGTCTATGCCAGTCGCCCTCCATTGAATTAACTCCAGCTGTTGGTGCCTCTCTTGTAATGCAGGTCCTGAAGCTGGATGCAGTGAAGTACATCTCATATACATCAAGCACCTTCACTATTGTACTTTCATGCTGCAGTTGTGAAGAATGATGAAGCTTTACCAGTTCTGTTCTCCTTTCAGATACTACTTTTGGAAACCAAATCAGATTTCCCAGATAAATTCTCTTCCTCAGAAACAAAGAAATTAATCGTAAGCTGTAAAATACTATCAGCTTAGTAGTGCCTGTCCTTTTCTTCAGTTAACATTGAAATGTTCTTGGATTGAAGTACAAGATCTTCTGAGTTAATGACATACCAAATTTGCTACTTCAAAGTTGTGAGTGAACACTGGCAAGAATAGTGCCTCCTACAGCCCGTTTGTGCAAACCAGATCAGAACTACAAGTCTGACATACAAATAAACTAAGACTAGAAACAAATTGTAACACCCACGCACTGGTATGAAGCAGGCTGCATGATACTGCAAGTTCTTACAGTCCCCAGGATTCTTCCAAGTGGCTCCCAAATTTACATCAACCTAAAAGCTTACTTCTTACCTACCTTTTAAGCAATGATTAGACATGGCAAACTGAACTGAGTTAGACATAAAGGAATTAATGTAGCTTAAGATGAGATTTGAACTTTGTCTCCTTTAGGGCACCAAATCCTGTGCTGGATGGCAACAATATAGGCAGAAAAGCACTGGATGTCCATCTGACAACACCACAATTTTCAGCTACTTCATTCCCAGATTTATTTCTATGACTTTACAACAACCTTTAGCAGAAAATTATGTTACACTTTTAGCTGTAACGGTACCATTTAATCAAGAGCCCTTCTTTAAAACTGAATTCAGCTGAGAGTGATATTTTTTCATCTCTTCTATGACTCACATGCCTCTGATAAAAGCAAGGAAGTCCAGAATCCTGGAAAAGGACGTCCTGAACACACTGGTAATTAACATGGAAAGGGTATGTATGTTTCACTCACCACAAGAGACAAGGACCACACAAAGTAGCAAGCCACTCTGGACTGCATTTTACTTATGTCTAAAAATGAATGCCAGCTTCTGACAGTTATACACGTGATGTTGCTTTCAAACTCATAGCAACCACAGGTATGTCAAGACAACATTATTAATACAGAACATCTGTATATTTGATAACACAGCCAAAGACCAACATAATGACAGAGAGGGATATTTTTAAACTACTATTCTGTAAGTTCTTACAAGGTCTAGAAAGCTGGCACCTATGTATTTTGTGGATGCAAAACATAACTTCCACAGATTACAGAAATAAAGGAAGTCAATAATACATTTGGTGAAGTACATTCTTATTCATGTTCTACTCTGATGCTACACATCATTTACAAATTTAAAAATATACCGAAAAGTCATATATAGAAATTTAAATAGGCAAGCATCTATGACATTCATGTACTTACAATACTTAGCACACATGTGAGCATGCAGAGGGTCCTCTCATTACCTCTGAGATCCTCAAGATAGTACTAAGTCAGAACCAGGTCCCATAGATTTTTATTACAATCAGAAGCAAGTAGGGCAAGGAAAGGAGAAGGTCCAGAGGATACCAGGTTACTGAGAAGCCAAGCACATGCACTGCTTATAACTGACAAATAAAGGACTTAAAGGACTAGATAACCAAAAAAATTTCAAATGGACTCACTGAGTAATTCTGAGTTTCAGATCTCCACATATGTGACAGATGGCTTCCGAAAGCCAACAACAAAACAAAAATCAATCATGGCTTTAGGAGGAACTAGCATTGTCTGAAAATTACCTCTGTCTGAACATTTGAGATTCTTTATGACAAAAGAAGTGTGTTGGTTTTATATGGCCTGGTTTTCGGTAGCTGGGGGACCCACAAAACTGGCTCCTGTGACAAGCTGCCAGAAGCTTCAACCATGTCTGGGAGAGCAATCCCTGATGGCTTTGAGGATGGACATGGTGCTGGCCAAAACTGGGCCAATGAGAGATGCTGGTAATGCCTCTGTGATGACATATTTAAGAAGAAATTCCAAACAAAGTAGACACACAGTTTTTTTCTACCCAGAGAAGAGGAGGAGGTGAGAACATGTAAGGGAAACAACATGGCAGCACCAAGGTCAGTGCAAGACAAGGAGGGAAGGAGGTGCTCCAGGCACTGGAGCCAAGATTCCTCTGCAGGCCATGGTGCAGACCATGGTGAAGCAGCTGTGCCCCTGCAGCCCATGGGGATCCATGGGGGATCCACCTGCAGCCCGTGGGGGATGTGCTCATTCTGGAGTAGGCGGATGCCTGGAGGAGGCTGTGATCCAGTGGGAGACTTTATGGGAGAGAGAGGGCCCCTGCTTCCAGGGTGGAGCAGCCTGTCCTTGGAGGACTATGCCCCATGGAAGAGTGACCACACCACAGCAGTTTTGGGAGGACTGTCTGCCCATGGGAGGGACTCTCAGCAGTTTGGGAGGACTGCTGCTTATGAGAGTGGACCCACACCGGGGAAGTTCACAGAGAACTGTGTGCAGTGGGAGGGACCCCAAGGCCTCACAGGGGAAGGACTCCTCTCCCTGAGCAGCAGAAAACCCTGAATGACAAACTGACCAAACCCCTATGCCGTCTCCCTGCACTGCCTGTGGAAAGGAGGGAGGGGTTGGAGGAGAAAAAAGTGGGGTTTTATTTCAAGGGCTTATTTTACTTCTCATTATCCTCGGCTGATTCTGTTAGTAATAAATTTACTTTCTACCTTTAAGTTAAACCTGTTTTGCACTTGGAGTGCTTTCGCCCAGCCCTTATCTTAACTCATGAACCCTTTGATAATTTTTTTTCCTCTCCTCTGCCCAGCTGTGGCAGGGGAGGAGGAGTGAGTGGCTTTCATGGATGCCTGGCATTTGGTCAGTGTCAAACCATGGCGAGAAGTACCTGGGTTTTTTAAATGAAAAGATTTTTTAAAAATCAGCCATTACTTCATGTTAAAGAATCCCCTGCTATTACTTTACACCAGACTAAATTAATCACTGCTGTACAATTTAGGTAGTCTCTTGGCTTCAGTGCATGCAGTTAAACAAAAATGCGATTAATTGTTATGTGAGAGTGAAGTAAGCCGGTGTGACATGAAATGGAACAAAAGGAGATGGTTATGGTTGTGTACTCTCAGCTGCCTAAGCAAAAGGACATCATGCCTAAAAAGTCATCAAGAGAAGTTCACTATAGAAAGAATTTAGATTGTGAAATAAGTGTTATTTAAAGTGAAATAAACCAAAGACTACCAACAAAATTCATCAAACATACAAACAGTCCTACAATATACTTTTTTCTCTCATTCCTGTTAGTTAAGTTTCATTATGGATGAAATACTGCCAGTCTGGGAGGTAAGATCCCCTGCATGGTAACAAAGGACACTTCTCAAGGCTTCACTTGTAGTGACACGAGTAATAGCAGAGACAGAGAAGGACTGCCATTCCTCACAGACTTTTCCACAAAATATACCACTCCTGTGCCAGTTTCTTTATTGATCAATTAAAACAGTTCCCTGTTTTATCACTAAGTCTTCAATGTCTATTAAAAGACTATTACAGTGATCACGAACAGTTATTAAAGTGTTAAATATAGGAAAAAATCTATTCATTTACTTTACAAATGTATTTGGACAATCCCAACAGCTTAGTACATATACCAGCAACATCATATGTTAAATGAATCTGTTCAGCCTTGACTTAAAGGAAAAATATCCAAGCATTAATATAGTGTTAGTGAATAAGCCTTTCTAACAAAACTTCACTGAACACCTGTGCACAGGATCAGATAACTTAAAGACATTAGGTGCATTTGTTGAATTCTAAAGGTCTGTTATAAGAGGCAAAGAAATAGCATTATCATTTTGGCAGCTGAACAATCTTAACAGCCACATACATATGACTAGTAAGATGTTGGGTGAACTGGTTTTGTATCTGGATTGCAACTACTCTTCTACTACCAGTTCTTCTCACTAGTGATCTGAGTGACAATGACTTAAAAAAAGTTAGAATTAAACTTAGATTAGCTAACAGAAGTAAAAATGGCTTTTGATTCACCTTGCAAAAGAGCACAAACATTGAAGTAGCCCTACTCTAAACTGATAAATAGCAGAGATGGAAGGCAAAGAGCAAGGAATCTAAAAGTAACTTTAGGACAGAGAAGAGTGGAGCGGAAAAAAGAGATCAAGGGACTTAATGTTCAAAATCATGTTGTCTGTTTGAATTGTTTGCTGACTTTGCTTCAGTGAAAGTCTTTATGAGGTGCCAGAAGGGCAAGGCTGATACAGAAGTTCCAGAATACACACCACATACTTCAGGTTATAGGACAAAACCTTGGGTTTCTATGACCTGATACTGACAAGCAGCTACAAAGTGAAAGCAGCGATGATTAACACTGCAGTTCACTCTTGATAAAACAAAATGTTAATCTTAATCTGATCCCTGTAGGGTGTTTTTGATTTCACTAGTTGCATGATTCACTGCTTCAAATTTGTGAGCCAGTTAGCTCATTATAGGCCTTTGCATATAAGTCTATTCTTATGTATGGTCTCTTCCAAACACTTCTCTGCTTCAGTGTGAGAACTTTTTAGGCTTTGCAATTAAGGCATCAACACAAAACAGTAATTTACCAAAACAAACAAAACAAAACAAAACAATTTACAGATTTTTGTATGCTGCCACCAGTTCCAGGTATTCTAAAGGCAATTATTTTAATGTAGCTATTTGTGGACTGCTCTTTAGAGAGTTTTGTGCTTGTAAAACAAGACATGGTAGGCACAATTAAAAAAAAAATTTGTTTTTAATCTTCAGATTTTCTGATACTGAGCTGCTTCCTAGTACTACAAAAGACGAAATTCAAGGAATAATCTATGGAAACTCTGATTTGAATTTTTCTAATCCCTGTTTTGTTCAAGAGTTGCCAGCTGCATTCAAGATAGCACACACTGAATATCATTTTGTTGGTAGAAATTTCAATTGATGTTCTCTCAGCTGTTCAAGAAATTAACAATGTTAATTTAATCAGAAGTAGTCATGCGCCACACTTACCAACAAAGAATAATGGCACCTCGATTTACTTCTGCCCAAGTCTTCAGATTCTCAATACCAACATGTTCCACCAGTGTTCTCCCAAAGGAAACTGCAAAATGTGAGAAAGAAGCAGGGAAGTAAAAAAATGAGACAATACCTTTCTACAAAGAAGCCTGTTGAAAGTTCTCTGTAGTTTTGATTTAATCAAATAGATTTTAGTCCCCCAAGTATTCACAAAGTTCTGCCCCCTCAAAATAATTGACTGTTCAATGCATTGCAGACCTTTATAGATATTAGACTGCTTCCGAGTACTGCATGGAATTTGTTAAACAATAGCAGCACTGTGTGACAGTTTACTATTATAAGGTATGCAAACTTGTTTGTTTTTTAAAAAGGGTGTAAAAGGCTATTAATATCTTAGAGCAGGCATCCAGTCCAAAGAGAGAACTCAGCAAGAATCACAGAATCATTCTGGTTGAACAGATCATGGTATTCAATATATTAAATACGTAAACACCTCTGTTGAAAAATGCTACATTTTAAGCATCTGACTCTACAACTGAAGGAAAAGAATTTGAACAGAAGCTACTTAAAATTTCAGAGCTAATCCTCTATTGATGCAAAAACTTTATCTTTTTCAGCTGTACTGATGCTCCAGAGCTCTATTTCTTCAGTGGCTTCGAAAGCCTAAGTTGACTTCAGACTCATTTTATTAACTTAGGTTGACTTCAAGGCCCCAGATGAATTTAAAGAACTGAACTGCATGGAAACTGTTCTTTCAACTTAGCCTGCTGAGCAAACTTATTAGTAAACAATGCAAAAAACCTCACTCAACCCCAACAAACACCAGCCTCCAAGCACTGCAGCTATTTTTCGCTGTCACTTTAGATCCCAATTCCACCTGAAGACCAACTTGCTCCCCATGTGATAGCAATTTGTTTAGGGTTTAATGACAATTTAATAAACTTAGAGCAGAAATTTTGAATGGTACTTTTTTGGAGAAAACCAAAGGGAACAGCATGTGATTAAACTGGAAATTGTACAGTTTTTACAGAAATAAATCCAGATTAAGATCATCATTTCAGATAGGCAAGTCTCTGAAAGACACAAAAGTTTTCCTTTGGACATTTTCAATGATCTGCTTGAGAAGTGGGAAAACAGCCTGCTTTCAGAAACATTTAATAAAACACAACTAACATTTTTAAAGGAAATAGTGGCCACCTGAATGTATCAAGAGGAAAAGAAATAAAAAGTTTAACATCTGATAATTCTACATAGACAAAAAGATTATTACAAACAGAGAAGTTCCCTCAGATTACACTTTGCCAACCATGTGCTTTCATTTTTTGAGCTTTTTGTATGAGAAAAAGTAAGGATTAGGATAGAGTGATACACACAGAAGATTTTACAGTTATGTAATAACATAAATTTAAAAGCTAAATTAAGATGAGAACATCTGTGCCCAATATCTGCCTCATGGAACATAAACTAGCAAAGATGTCCTATTTTTGTGCACAAATTATTTTAGTAACAGTTACAAAGCATTAACCCAGCAGCACTAATGAACACAGTAAAGATTACAGCCCGGCTTACAAGGACTAATGAAACAGGGGCTCCTGTAAGAAAGACTTTACTGTTTCTGTTACTATCCTTAAACTACTATGTAATTTAGCAAAGCTATCAAGACATTTTAAGCATAGAAATGAACTCTGCCCCAAATACACATAAAGTACTGAGAAGAAAACCCCAAACACTGCTTGCATTGCAAAAAAAACCAAACATAACCTTGGCATTCTGTTTGTATAGCAGCTCACAACAGCAAAAAGATAGAAACAATAACAATTTTTTCCATATACTAGTATACTCAAAGAAACTGCAACTATCTTATCTGAGGTCAGATAGCAAACTACTCTGAAGTCAATCTGAGAAAATAAAGCTGTATTTCCAACATACCTTCTTTTCCACTCGCTTTCATTTTTTCATCTTGCTCTATTAACCATTTCAAAACTAGATGGCCTGCCGGATGTTCTGCAATGTGGAGCTTTAAGGGCAACAGACAAACGAAGAAAAAAAAAAAACAAAATGATTTAGTGATGTTGGTTCAAAATTCAGTTACATGTCTGCCCATAAATATTTCTGCTTGGTTTATTCAGTATGCCGTCACACTGATTCACTGAGTCATGACCTATGCTAGTATCAACAAGTTTGAAGTAAATTTCTGGTTACTCATTTAAATTGACCATTTTAACTCTTACCGTCTTCCCTGCAACATTTAACTTTCAGTAATATAAACTGTATCAACCAACATTTCATCCACCCTTCCAAGGACTTCATTTTTAATAAACAAAAGCTCTTGGTCTGTCTCTGCCAGAACTTCCAGACCTTTCACATTTCCACACCTGAAAATCAACTACAGTATGGTTTACAGAAAGTCACAGAAAACATGTGTAGTTCACATTAAAATTTCATTAAATGTCTATCAAAGAATGTGAAATACAGAGCTAAAACACCACAACTATGGAAATCTGGAGATATCTATCTCAAATACAGCATGCATATTTTTTGTTGTGTCCACAGACACATATCTGACTGAGTTTAACAAAGTAGGGAAGGGGAACTCTTTGAAGAGAAGGTCCTACTTTGAAGAGAAACAGCGCTTATCTAAGATCTTTCCTTGCATGGAGATATGCATGCCTGAAAGGTAAGAGATCCTGTCCCTCTCAATGTAAACAGTCCAATGACCTATAAAACTTCGCTAAGGGCTTGACTACACATTAGGCTATGTAACATGCTTGTCAGCCACCTTCCTACTAAGTGTTTAAAGCAGTTCTGAAGATTGAAGATCATGAAGCACCTTGCCCTACAACTCATATGAAATGCTGGCTCAAGCCATCTCTCCAGATGTGTTAATAATAAACTATGAATTCAACAAATCAGAAAACAGGATCACATCTAATGTGCAACTGCTATCAGCACAGTACACTGATGACTTACATAAAGGAAATTAAGACCAGACTTCATTTTACTAATGCAGAAGATCTGCAAGATCTCAGCACCTTGTCCTCTGTACATTACCTGTCCATCACAGCCCCCTGGAACCAGCTCTTCTGCTGCTAACTTAGCAATTGCATCTAGTGCAGGCTGGATGTCACCAAGAGCTGTTCTTAAAATATCAGCAACCAAGACAAAAGTAGCTTTGTCTATCACTACTTCTTGGGTATGTTCTTGCAAATATTCTAGCAAAGGTGAGGAAATGGCTTCCAGGAGTTCATGACGACGGAGTTCAGTATTCTTCTTACTAATGAAAGAGACAAGCACATTACTGCAGAAGATTTGCACTGTATGCACATCAAGTAACAAGAAATTTCAGAATATATGTGCTATTTGAGACATTTAAATTATTGCTAGATTCAAATGCAGGCATTATTGTTCCCTCTGTTTCATGTACAATTAAATGCATGTTGGACACAGAATTTAAGAACGCATGGAGTGAAAATGTGTTTGAAGCTGACTGTCTCAAAACCTCTGAGTTTTTTCTTGTAAGTAACATTTACTATTTCTTTTCATTTTGTTATCTCAACTATGGCAATGTATTTTTACACAGCTTACTAGTCATCTAGAACTGCTCCTTCTTCAAAAGCTAGTAAGCATCAATGTCAATACCAGAGATTAAATCAAATTAACAATTTCCATTCTTATTGCTGATTTTGAGATATACTTTTATGCTAGCCAAAGTACCAGTAATGCATATTACAAATTTTCTTCTACACTGAATTTGATACATGAGCTTACACACAAAATATATCACGTTTGCCCTTTATAAAAGGGGCAAACGCATATTATTTATATATATTTACATTACTTAGATTTATTATGAAGAAAAGTTGAAATTAAATCACAACAAAAAGTTGCATGACTTCTTCTGAGCTCTCAAGAAAAACCATGTAACTTTCATATGTGAGTTACCTATAGGCATTTCCATCTCCCTGTTGCAGAAGTGTGATGATTTCTGGAACAAAATGTGCAGGATCTCTAGGACTTAGCAAGTACAACAAGACCTTCTTTCCATATTTGTTGTTTATTATATCAGGCAAAGAAGCCTTTATTTCCTGTGGGAGTAAACAAACCACAACAAAACATTAATGAAATAATAGTTCTTGGTCACTATCAATATTAGAACTGTGAAAAAAGTACCAGGAGAAACTCTGAATGACAGAGACATGCTATCTCTTGTTGGTAATGTATCCATCTTTTTGGAGTCCTCAGGAAAGAGAGGGATTTTGTGCTGAAATCTGCCTGAATCCTTACACATGCCAGGCACTCAGTGTACAGTTCCAATCACATACAAAAGTTGAAAGCACCACAGACAGACTTTGGTCCAGGATTAAGATTCGGTGGACCTGAGAGATGGTGATAAGAAGAGACTTTCCTTCAGAGGATTTCAAGAGCTTAAAGCCCTCCTTTACCTACTAATTCTCAGCCCATACTGCCAACCCAGACAAATGATGAATTTTGCAATACTACCAAAAAATTCCAAACCAACAAAAAAACCCCCAAAACAAAAAAAACTACAAAAAAAAAACATTGCTTTTTCTCTGTCTCAAGTTTTACTAGTCTTTTTATCTTCTTAAAGCTGTATTTTTTTATGGACAGAATGATAATTTCTATAAGGTATCTTTGAAGTCCAACTGCTCTTTGAAATAATTTTATAAAGATTGGTTTCCTCCACAGAATATGCTTCAATGACTGATTTTAAGATGCCCCCACCTCATCATCTGCTACTAGTTTTCATTGACTATCTGAAGAGCTGGTTTTGATTTTAACATTTTTTTTTCCCTCTTCTGCCATCCTTTCCCCATTACTGACCACACATAAGCCCTAATGGCGAATTGTGTATGTGCGAAGGCCATGTCGTGTTCTCTATTTTCTGTCCAGATTGATGTTGCAGGATGACCAAACAATAAACATTCCATTACCTTTGATAATTGATTAATTCTTGATCTCAGATGATTCTGTAATTAAATGACATCTTGGAAGCTCAGCTAAAGACACAGTATCTGAACTAATAAACTCTCCAGAAAGCAGAGTGCTTGTTACACAGTACAGGAATAGGTCAAATATCTCATACTAGGACAGCTCAGATATGCCAGAACTTACTTCCTTAGACCTTTCCCAGAAGCTATAACATTCCAGGTCTGGCTCTGGGAACCAAACCCAGCTGCAATCACAGCTGAAATCCTTGAGGAACAAAAGCCACCTCCACACGAAGATGCTTCATCACCCCAGACCCATTAGAGAGGCACAATCTAAGGGCCAAATCCCTATGATAGGATACAAAATCCCAACTGCACCCTACACAAAGTTGCACAAGGGAAAAATCGTTCCTACTTTGCAAAACAAGCCTCATCAGAACCACTTTCTCCTCATATTCCTTCTCCACACACAGAAGATTTGCCTCATCTTTATCTCCCTGCCACTTCCCCTAAACCCACCAGCCCTTACAGCTATAGCATGAGTACTACTGCAAGCAGATTACACCACGTACGTCAATGTGAATTTCCCTGCTGAGAGGATGCAAATAGCTTAGCTTGTAAAATCAATAAGGTACCATCATCATTCTCAAGTTTTCCACCAATTTCATCTCTAGAAATACTAGTAGAGCTCAAACTTCTATGATAAAACACATTGACTTTAAAGAGACTCCAGTCACCCCTTATCCAGAATGAATGTGTACTAAAAGGGAAAATTCCAGCAAGCACTGAACCTAGCTTAAAAATTACTTCAAATAAATAATTAAAATTATGCCTGAAAGTGCTACGGTCTGCTAGGAAAAGAAAAAACTAATCATGATACATAAATATAATGAAACAGAAAAGATGGGAAGTACTTAAATAGTCTAAAAAAGCAGATAGGTTCCTAATTTCATCCTCCTATACACTGACAAACACATTGACACTATTTAATATACTATTTTAAGAGAAATTCAATTACTTACTGATATAATTAACTGCTTCACAAGTTTAGTGTCATCAATGCAATCAAATGCTGCCAGCAAGACCAGATGAGAAAATTCACCCTGCAAAGATGAGACATCAGAAACCACACACAATCATTTTTATGAATACATTAACTGACTTATAATCAGGATTTCTGAAGGTTTGTCTCAAACATAACACAACATGAAGCACAAGCAAATTCTGACTACTGTCAAAGAATGAGAGAAGTCCAACATTTAGGTTTCTTTTCAAAAGCAAGGCTTGTTAAAAGAAAAATGCTGTTAAAACAAAGAAAAATCTTCCATTGCAAGTGGATATACTGTTTTATCACATGCAAGCTATTAACCTAATCCTACTGTATTATCAACATTTGAAATCACAGTATTTTCCCTACAGCATCATTACATACAGACTTTATTTCTATTGTTGATTTGCTTAGAAGTGAACTAAGTCACATACAGTGTTTTTGGAGATCATATCTCTGCAATGAGCCATACAGTCTTTACTGCATTGCTGGAGATCAAGTCTCCAGTACACTCAAAAGGGCACAAACAAACCAGTTCACTTGTATGTCAGTGAGGCTCTACATTGAAGTGAAACCACATCTTCTGTGCTCCAGTGTTGTGTCAGTTATTATTTACCCACTGTCTCGTATTTCCATATAATTTATAAAATTAAGCAATTCATTTATTGTCGTGGAAAATTATGGAGAGAAAGATTACCTAGACCAGTGGCCCTCAAAGTGGGCTGCACAAGACAATCCACTGTGGTGCAGAAAGAAAATATTTTTGGAATTTTATTTAATAAAAAATAAAAATAGCCTCTGGTTATTTTTATCTCATCCTTTCAAATTTTCTATTTCTATTATAATGTACACTACTATAGTAGTAAAGGCATGTGATTTATACATAAATATATATATTGGGGATATATGCCCAGGATGTGATCAAAATGCTTGAATGCCACTGATTGAGACCACAATAACTATTAGCAAATAAAAAAACCCACAGCAACGAGAAAGGGAAGTTTAAAAAGCTCTTCTTTACACCTACTGTTTTGCCCTTAGGCGTAGGTGTGAAATCTGGCTTCAACTGTTACTCTGCTGGTATTGCAGACTCCAAAAACATGTTTTTCATTAAAAAATAAAACAGACTTCTTTCATTGTATGCCAATGTATTTCGAAGCTTCCTGACTTGAAAAAAATATTGAGCATCTTCAAAGAAATACACATGTTAAGAAAGCCTTTTCAGTGACATCTCCAGCATATCTTGATTTTAATTCCTCCTCTTGGGAGGCTGTTTTACTCCCAACCAAGGAGAATTAACCAATGAGCCGCATGAAGATGCAGTACAAAGTTGGGATCAACAAAATAAGAAGAAGAAAGAAAACTGAGGAATAATAATGAACTCAGCCATAATGAAGCATAGTACTACATGTAGTGCTCACAACGAAGCTTCTTGGCATGTCTTCAAATATTCCATACAGTTCAATTATTTTATATTATCTAATACATCACTGCTATTTTAAGACTGGTTTTATTAAGATCTCAAAATTGTTCCCAGTATCAAAGAACATTCAAGCTAGCCTCTATCAAATCACTAGTTTCAGAGACTATGAAATAAATGGTTAATATACACTCACCGTTGCTATTTTTTCAATATACGTCTTCATAGTTTTCACAATGACTTTCCTGTCCTATCCAAAAGGAAAGAGGAAACTCAAATGAGCCTGGAATACCAGTGATTCTGAGTAACTAAACTGCTATTTACACCTTTCAAAGAGATAATCTTCAATCTGCTTTCTAACGCAAAGGCATCTATCAAAGACTAACACATATTCTATTACTTTACACCCAGAACCAGCATGGAAAGTTAAACTGAATTGTAACTTGATCCCAGAGAGATCCTGTGATATATTTACAAGTCCAGATCACCAATGGGACGTGTCAAAAAAACTTGGAAAAAACCACAGCAAACAAAAAACCCCAAACCATCACATATGTTCATTCATATTTTGTCCATTAATTAAAGGAGAATGCATTTCATATCTTCATTTGGTAAGAAACATATTCAACAGAACTTGAAACTCTAGCTTGGTTTAAACCCCTATTACTAGCAAGAATATTTTGTCAGAAAGCTCCCTCCCTGTATTTTTGGCTCCTGGAATCACTGCTCAGTCTTCTTTAGATCCATTACTATGCCTAGATTCTAGGAACAACTTTTTTTTCCTGCATTCTTTAGCAAGTGGACTATTTTAATAAGTAATCTTTTTTTTTTATTTTTTAATAGAGAAAAACATAGGAGGCATTACATTATTTCCAAGATGTGATGACATGTATTACACCAAAAGAATTTCTGGATACTGTATCTAATACTGTAACTAAACCACACTTCCTATAACATTTTGCAAGTCTTGGCATTCTAAAGCCAAACATGGTTTCACACTACGACTGCTTTACTGTTCCCTCCCTACTTTCAATTTCACTTATATTAAGAAACCCATCGGATAAATGAAATGCCAATAACCTTACAGTGGAAAAATTACTCCAGGCATCACTGCCAAAACATCTGCTAAAAATAAAAGGAGTTGCTTCTCCTATAGAAGTTCTAATGAAAGCATTTGAGTCACAAAAAGCACTGCTTAAGTTTGCCAATAGATAAAGAACCAATTTTTAACCTTGCTCTCAAATTGTTAACTGCTTCAAAATGAGCACAAGCAGAAGGACCCATATGGGCAGTCAGAGAGAACTAAGTAGAGGGAAACCAAACATTACCTTGGGAGTGCCATGCCATAAACAGTGCATTGCAACTCGGGCTCCATCATGAGTGTGTGCCAGGTAGATGACAGCCTCTCTGATAGCTTCTATCATTTCCTGGGGAAGAAAAGGTGATAAAGCAAAACATCAAAGAAAAGGCTTGAGGAACTCAAGGCAGGTGGGCAAGAAAGAATTATTTCGTCTGCCCACACGATACTGCTCTACACTTCATCACTGGCTCTACAGAACCACTCTCATTTCCCTGACCTATGAAAAACTGCCATAACAGGAGTCCAAAAGACTGTAAATGACACAAGCTTTCTCTTTTTAAAATTACACTGTTCATCATAATCATGCCATGAAATCACAACTGTATTGAAGCTTGTCAGCTGTCCCATTACAAAAAAAATCAATAAAGGGTGCTCAGACAGAAATTAGAGAAAAAGACAACCATTAATTTAGGAAGAAATCTTTGAAGATGATGCATATTCATAGATACAGAGTATTAGCCAGAAAGTAAGAAGAACTGAAGTCATTTAAGCACCAGGTTATGTTATAAATCAGGTATTACAAGACATAGCGAGAAGTTTTGTCTTCATATCAAAGGAATGAAGTTTTCTGACGTTATCTGATGATACCATTGTCAGATAGCTTCAGAAAAGAAGAAAAAAGAAAAAGCCAAAGAAAAAGATAAAATAAAATCAAATGACACCCTCTTGGGTTACTAGATACTACTTCTGTTACCATCCAATAGATTTCCTCAAAGTGCAGTTCCCACCTATGCCTCTTTCTATCCCTAGTTCTTCTTGCTCTTAGCCAAAGGCTCCAACCATTTTACCAATTATTTACAAACTGTTCAGTCACAACACAATTGGTGTCACTACCTGTAAGGACAGGCAGGAACAGATCTGCAGAAGGGGTTTCCAAACCCCAAAGAGCATGTCCATATACCAGCACATTTGCCCAGAAAGCCAAGCAAGGAGATACAACCTTATTCCCCTGATTCATGCAAGCCTGCGAAACCAAAAGCATTCTCAGACATAGCATTACATAAAACCATGCACAGGAATGTTCTGGGCTCTGAAGATTTGGACTCAGAACAGGCCCCAAATAGTCCACTTCCCTACTCCTAGCTTTGGGTTTATTAACAGTCACAAAGAAGTATTCAGGAGTCCAGTCTGGCAGAAAGAAGCAAGAGACAGCAAGTTCAGAAGGCTCTGCCTGACTTGAAGTGAGATGGCTCTGAGCTGCAGAAACAAGGTGAGGCTGATGGACAGACATTGAAGACATGTAAAGCCAAAGAGGATACCAGCTTAAACCATGTCACATCACACAGACAGATTTAGGCCTGAATACAAGAATGTCTGACGTAATCTTAAACCTGCAATTTAATATGAATATAGCAAACAGAGTTTTGGTTGCTGACAGAAGGGCCAATTTCACTGTATTTTGGTCAAGAGATTTTTGGACAATCACTGCAAGTTGTTAAGAAATGACACACTGGAAAGCTTTACTACTCCAAGCAATGGTCCTCACTTTTAAATTATGTTCTCCAGCTACTGAGAAGGGTCATTGTGGTGGTTTGACAGGAAATGTGTTTTTTGGGATGCTGTGTTTTTGGCCAATGGATATTCAGACTTTAATATTGGCATTTAACCTGGCCATTTAGGACATGGACACGCCTCTGAGAACACGGGGTTAAAAGCAGAGCTCTCCCCTGGGAGGGTCCTCTTGGGTTTCCGGCGGGAAAGAGTTCGAGTCTGTCCCCTGGCCCAGCTGCTGGCTGGGCAGGGGGAGGGGAAAGCCATGAGGCCGGGAGAGGTAGGCCTGAGCCCCGGGGTGGAAGGGTGGAAGAGAGAGAGAGAGAGAGAGAGACACCTGGAGCCATCAGGCAGCCCCCCCTGAGAGACAGAGACACAGAGAGAGAGAGCCACTGCCTGGGACTGTAACCTTGAGACTGGATAAACATGGGCCTGTGCCGGCAGCACGGCTGGGACGGAGAAGAGGGGGGAGGTTCAGCCGGCCGCTTGTAGGAGCTTTTAACCCCTTTTTGGAAAATGAGAACTTTACAGAACATTGACCTTTCCTAGAAGATAGAGTGGAAGATGAAAAAGGAAATGGGCCAGTGTGAGAGAGGTCTGGGCGAGTGAGAGATAGTAGAAGAATAGAGAAGAATCCTACTGGGAAGAGATGATGGAGTAGCTTTTGCTGGACTCTTTTTGTATAGCCATGGACAGAACCAAGAGGGTTCAGTGTTGATGCCCCTCGGCCCCAGGGGGTGGGAAAATATGGGGGGGGGACAGGTGTCCCAAAGGAGAGACTGTGGGGACAGGTGTCCCAAAAGAGAGATGACGGCCTCAAAACCAAGAGGGTTCAGTGTTGATGCCCCTCGGCCCCAGGGGGTGGAAAAATATGGGGGGGACAGGTGTCCCAAAGGAGAGATTGTGGGGACAGGTGTCCCAAAGGAGAGATTGTGGGGACAGGTGTCCCAAAAGAGAGATGACGGCCTCAGAACCAAGAGGGTTCAGTGTTGATGCCCCTCGGCCCCAGGGGGTGAAAAATATGGGGGGGACAGGTGTCCCAAAGGAGAGATTGTGGGGACAGGTGTCCCAAAAGAGAGACTGTGCCTTTTTGGGATCGGGACAAGGCATCCTTAAGAAGACAACCCTAGAAGCAGCTCTGGTCCATGTTCAGTGGTGAGAGCACTGGACATGAAAAGGAAGAGGTCACAACAGCAGATGTACTCCGGGCAGTGCCACGAGTGACACGGAAACACACGAGGCTTCAGCTGTGTTTCCAGGGGAAGCCCATGGCACAAGAAGGACTCCTCTCCTCTTGATGAACTGAGGATTGATTGTCTAAAAGGTGCTGCTGGACCGAGAGTTGGTGATTTGAGGATCAAATGTATTGTGTTGAAATTTGGTGGGGGAGGAGGAAATGCATTTGTGAGGTTTTCATTTTCCCTGTGTGTGTGTTTCATTTTATCTGTAGTTGTAGAGTAGTTAATAAAGTTCTGGTTCTTTTTTTCCCTAAGTAGGAGCCTGCTTTGCTTATTCCTGGTCACATCTCACAGCAGAAACCAGGGAGAAAGTATCTTCATGGGGGCACTGGCATTGTGCCAGTGTTAAACCATGACAGTCATTTAGCAGGAAAAGAGGGAACATCAAAGTCATCTCACTTTTTTTAAAGAATTCAAATATCACAAACACTTGTGAAAGTTCACTATAGCTAAAAATCTCCATACAACACTACTCTCCCATCCTCTATCTAGAATCACCAGATGTGTAGAACTTTATTAATGAAAGATGTGTATTTTCATTTTCTTGTGAAAAAAACATTTTCACATGAAGATGAAAAACCTTCCACAGAAAGGCAAAAGAAGACAAAAAACAAAATAAAGATACTTACAGATCTTTGTTTTGGAAGAGCGTAAGTGAAGAAGTCCAAAAATACCTTATGTACCAGTGAGTGCTTTATCACCGCCTCTCTGTACATGGATAGTTGAAAATAAGCAACAAGCTCCCCACAAATAATCATTTTAAATTATGTTAGCAATACCTCATTTGTATTTTAAAAAAGTTAGGCAGCGTGGTGAGCAAAAAACACACGGTCATTTTGGATTCAAATGTTTAACATTTACAGTAAGTGGAAGATTCTAACAAAACTTACAAATTATAGAATGTATTTCCTTCACTGGAGAAGCATATCATATAATGCACTATGGAAATATATCATAGTGCAACATTTCTACCAATTGTCTGACTGGGACAGAGGACACTTTAACTCAGAGAAAGAGAGTTCAAAATTCAGGGAAGATACTCATTATGACACCTGGGACAAAACCACAGACTATTCAGCACCACAGCATTACAGCTTAAAAGAGTATCAGTATCACTGTCATCTGAACTTACAAATATACTATCTGTATGTCAGAAACAAACTGATTTGTGCTAGATTGTCACACCTTCAGCTGATTTTTGTCCTTACTTTTGTGCCATTGGTGTAAGAATCTGCTTCATTTCATCCAAGATAGCCTCTCTCTTTTCAGGTTGAGCTTCTAGCACTTTATCCAGTGTTGGGACAGCTGGTGTCTGAAACGAATGCACAATCAGAGGTTTAATCATACCAGTAAGAATCAGAGTTCATAGAAAATTACAATGCTTAGAACTTTTTCAATCAAATGTCAGGAATATCAAAAACAAAATAAATTTTCTGCAAAACTAACAATTTTTACAATTTTAAAAATAAAAAGCTACCTTTTCTGAGTATGTCAGAAGCTGTAAACTTCAGTTTCTACAAATTAAATATTCCTCATTAGCAAACAAAACCCACTTCTATAGCCTGAGCTGCTTTTTGCCAATCACAACTGTATTGTGATTGCCAATTACATCAGCTCTTCAAGCCAAATAGAAGGCAAAATACATAAAACTGGCATTGTGTTAAGGTGCTCCTGAGCTAAGCAGAAATCCTGCTTTAGGCACACATCAGAGGTCCACACAACAAGTTAATGAACTGAGAAGCTAACAAAGGCCCAGGAAATTCCAGTTCAGGAACAGCAGAGAGGGGGAATGTATACTATGTACCTTACACACAAAAGTACTTCCTGGTAACTCCTTTAAAATAATCTGCTCTTACAAGAAAAGTCTGACTGGAGAGACATTTAGAGGAAATATTTTTTAAACCATCTCTGTTACTTTTTAAAGACTACACTGCATTTTTTTATAAAGCTACATTGTGCTAAATCTTGGTTTTGCACCACAATGTATGGCTACATAAAGCACTTATGCCAAAAATACCAGAATGATGGAAGCTAACAGGTTCCTTCATTCCATGGGCTGTTCAACTCTCAGTACAAATTACAGCCCCCCATAATCACAACAAACATACCTCTCTACTACTCACTGCTGCAAAATGCCTAACTAAAAACTTACAATAACCTGTTAAGAAAATACGGGTAGAGAAATGAGCTGGTTAATTTCTTAAGACGATTTTAACAGAAATCTTGGGTATAAGGGAACAGGTGAAAAAGTCATTAGAGTGGAGTTAGTAATTGTGTAAAACAGTTTTGCACTTTGTAGCAAAATTCCTAACCCTACTGGATACCAACTTTACAAGTCAGCAAAAATTAAAAACAGAATTCAAAAGAATGGAGGTTGTAGTTTTTAAGAAGGTTCCAACTGCCTGGTGAACATCTACCATAGACCTAGATTTCAGTGGAGTTTGAACTCAAGTCCTACAGTCTCCACAGGAGAAGAAAACAAAGAGAAAAATTAAGCCCAAATGGAACACTGTATGTGGATACTGGCCCATTCTGCCCACACTCAGTTTTCACAAGACACAAGATAGTTCTGACACAAGAATCATTTACAGCATTAATGAAGAATTACACCTAAGTCTTACCTCAGCAAGGATGATATCAGTCTAGGCACTATGAGAACTGAAACTATATAAGAATAAACTGTCTCTGATGAGCAGAGCAAGCTCATACATGAACATAGCATATTTTACATAGTACAAATTAAAACAACCCACAACAATTTCATCTAAACTAGAAATGTGCAACGAATCACTACATTTAAACATGCTAACCTAGACTGCCTTTGGACAGCTGACAGAAAGAAATATTATCAAAATAAATAGTAGGTAAGATAGGTAAGGCATTACTATCACAACACCTTATGGGCTAAACTGTCTTAAACCACGAAGTATTGAAATACCACCTTGTAAACCTGGAAAGTGTTCCCATATAGTTCTTCTGTCAGCATATTCCTCTGCTCCAGAATGGCTTTGTCATTATATGCATATTCCACCACAGCAGATGCTTCAGCATGACGGAGCATTTTTTTCACATGGCCTTTAAAACTTTTTATTATTTCTGCAACTTGTGCTTTTGTCCTGTTTTACAGGGAAATATAAATAGTAAGAGTTAAAACTTCTAGAGATAAGCCTACCTATTGATAGTTTTATTTTTAGAAACACATTTAGGTAGTAAGTTTTATCACAGAAACCGTGAAATGTATGAATCTGAATCAGCCTTATGGCACTCAGGAAAATATGTAAAGAAAGCCAGGAATGTGGGAAAATTTTGAGGGAAAGTCAACAGTGAATAAATTCTAGGGAATAACAAATGCCATACTGAAATGCTTAGCAAAGAAAATTTTTTAAAACCAGTGTTTTATATACACCAAAGATAACTCTGACAATAAATCTAACCATTTTTTTTGGTCATGTTTTCCTTGACATGTACAGCATTAGCTTTATTTCTTGCAAAAGGAAAAATACTGTTAGCATCCCCCTGCCTTTACTCCATAATATTACAAAGGTGTTGCCAGAGACATATTTTTTATTCATGATCAATCCACTACAGATTAAGAAGGAGCATTCACACTGGAAATGAAACAACATTGATGAGCAAATTCACTTGATACTCACCCATACATAAGAAACTTCTTCACAATATTTCTGGAATATTTTGACTTGCTCAACTCTATTAGGCTATCTAGAAGAAGGGAGAAACATTCAGCTGGCTTATTTTTCACTACATTAACTCCATGAAATGATAAGGCATTATTTAAATAAGTATGAAGAGTTCACTAGAAATGATGCATCAGTTCAGAAAAAAAGGTAAGAATATTCAACAGAAAACAACATGGTTTGTTAAAATCCTTCCTAACCACAATAAAAAAGCATATAAGTAAAATGAAAGTACCTTTCAATTCTTCAAATGTCTCTTGCCTTTGCTTCTCATTACCATACTGAATAAAACACTGGATCACCCGGGTTGAATCATGTGCAAATGCCAGCTAAAGGACAGATATTTTGTTACTCTAGGCCATTCAAAAGGCAGTATGCACCATAATTATTTTAATGTATGTGCTCTCTGGTATAGTTTCATCCCACACGTAATGCCAATTATAAAATTACAAAAGCAGTTACCTGCTTATAACAAACCAAGACTTAAGGGTTTTTACCCCTTCACAAGTACTCTATCAAAGAAAATACAGACAACAGCTGCCAACAATTAAGGACAAGCATTAAGGTTTTCCATACTGAAATAAAACCATTAAATGGTATCTCCATTTTGTTCCTCTTCTTCATAATTTCAGAGTAAGTATGATGAAACAGTTCCACTTCAGCACGGAATATGAAAAGCTCAACACGCTCCTAACTGCAAATTTATACATTTCAAGAATAAAGCAGAAAGACTGTTTAGTATGATTAAGCATGAGGACACTAACTTCCCTAGAAAATTGCAAAGCAACAGTTGTGACTAATCAAACCTCTGAGCTCCTGACCCCCAGCTCACATCAAATTTCACAGGACTAAAGCTACTTGGCTACTTTTACAACAGCCAGCTGACAGACAAAGCATCCCAAGTCTACTGTCCTGAAATACAGGTGCCGAACACAGTCTTTCAGCACTGTTTTTATTCTTTTTACTCACAGTTTCATCATTCATTAAAGAAAAATTTATGAATTTGTGCACTATGCCATTAGTATTTTCTTACATTTTTAATTTTCCCATGAAGAAGCTTCTGTAGTTCATTCATCAGCTTTTCTCGTTTCTCCTTATTGCATTTCTTCCTACAAGCAAAAAAAATCTAGTAAAACAATTCTAATTGAGGAAGCAGCTTTTTTGTAGTATGATTCACTTGTATCTATAAATTAAGAAGCAAGACAGTACAAATAAAACCAGGTTGGCTTCTGCCAATCCAAATTTATACTGTCATTCCTTAACCCTGTACAGAGATGTGATTAAGCTGTTTCAGTTCGTGGAAATCAAACCAGAATTCCACACTTTAACTTTATTCTTTTTTTGACTAAATATTTCAAAAATATTTTTTGAAACATAAACTCAAATTTGCAGTCAGAGTTGCTTACAGGTCCAAAAATCTGTAAGCATGCAAAGCACAAACACTCAGAAGAAGCAAAATTAACTTTTCTTGCTGGGGGCATCAGTTCTACAATTACATCCTCAGACAGAAATAATGAACCTTCACATAAAACTCATGCAGTAATCCCACTGCAGAATCAGGGTAAATCAGTGCATGCTCTGTATTTCAGGACTGAAAAAACCAAAAAATACAATTTCTTAAGCAATTACTCACAAATTTATGAATTTTAGCCTAAAATACAAGTTCAATCCAGACATTCCTAGGACCACAGGTTACCATAGTCTGATTGATCTACCTACAAAATTGCATGCAATGTCACTGTTCACTCAAAGAGATTCAGTTTGGAAATATAGTTTTATAGAATTACAAGATAAGAAAGATGGTATTCTGGCAATTTATGACTAGAAGTCAACAGAGTGGAAGAAAAAAAGTCATTACCTTCTCATGCTTTCCCATATTTGTTTAGATTTTACAATTATGTCATAATTACTTTTATCATTAATTTGTCTGGTTTGCTTTAACTCTTTCCTTTTCTTTTTGAAGTCATTCCAATTTGGCTTCTTAGAATCTGACCCTTAGGGGAAAAAAAAATATTTTCTACAGTCAATAAATAAAAGAGCAGCAATAGAATTCATTACCAGTCTAAACTGTGGCAGTTCTATGACTTGAATTACTAACAATTCAGGGCCTTTGCCTGCAGGTACCCAGCTAGCCATAAATCTTGAAGGAGTATGCTAAGCTAGTAGTAATCTAAACGACTGGGAGAACAAGGCAAACAATTAATTTTCCTCAAAACTGTCACAGGATGCATCACAAATCCCTTAATAGCTTGAAAGTTGACTGAAGATGTACTTAGCAGCTATGGCTACCCCAATAATTCTCCATTTTAGTTTACTTGTAATTCATGCACACCTTACCCCTCTCCCAAAAGGAGAACCCTAACTCAAAGATACATATCTGAAAACTCTATAAAAGAAGTTAAACCCTTTTTACATGCCTAATCTTTTTACTCAGTCAAATTCCTTAAGCATGGTATTTTATTATACAACCCTTGTATACTGCCACACAACAAACTGGGGCAAAATAATGTTATAAAAGGGCCACAGTTTATGCATTAAAGACACCACCTAAAATTTGTATAGCTTAAAGCACTGTTTATTGGTATTTAGCAGCATGTACTTAACTATTTTAACCAATCAGAAACTCATGTTTTCCTTTTTACAAAGCATATTATTGATTTTTATATCACTTTCCTAAAGCAACAGTGACAAGAAAAACTTATAATGCTGTGAGAGCAGTGCAATACACAGAGGCTTTCATTTAGTCTTAAGAACAACATTTAAAGGTTTGCTGTGAGTTTACTTTTTTTAAAGCAGGCTAATAAACACATTCTACTGCTATTAGATTTTCAGACATCTAGTGCATACATATTCCATGTGAAGCCACTCTGCAAACATGCAAGAACAGCAGTAATAAAATACTCGAGACAATCAACTGTCCTTCAAGCAAATGACATATTTCTGCAGAACTTCAGAACCCCTCATTTAAGTTCCCACTTCTCATTTTACAGCACTGATTAACTGCCCCAGTAGAGCTTTACTTTTTAGGAGAGGATGGGAAAGGATGAAGATCTCAAGCAGAAGGAATTAGTTTGAAAAAGAAATCCATTTAACATGATTATACCAGACAACTATTTAGGCTTTCTGTATAAACATCAGAAAAAAAAAAAAAAAAAGCTGTAAAACATAAAAGCAGTGTTAACACCCATTATGCTTTTTTTTCCCTTAGAGGATGTGACCAGATAGTCTGGACCACAGAAAGGAAATAATGTAAGGGATAATCAACTTTGTTTCACAAATTTCTGTTCCAAAGCTTATAGCAAGTACTTTTAGAACAGTCCAAAACACACCATGGAAAGCTTTATTTATCTGTCTTTGCAAATCATGTGTAACAATTGCCAGTTTCTAGCTGACCACTTAACGCTGCCATTAAAATAAACAGCTTTAGGATAGTATGACAATTTTAAAATTTGTCACTGTGTCTTTACTTTTGATTTCCAAGAAAACTCCAAACTGTTGATTTTCATGACTTGACTAAGCCTCAAGCTTAGTCAAGTGAAGTAATTTTTCCCACAGCAAAGATTAAACAGAAAGTTAACCTGGAGTTATTCGGCCAATTTGGAAAGGCAGACAGAAAGAGAAAATCTAGATGAAAAACGTGTTTTCCAAAACCTGGTTTCCCTTGATATCCAGGCTTAAAAATCTGCTCACCTCCCTCTTCACCATCCTGGCGTTTTCTCTTCTTTGCAAACTTTTCTGGTTGCTGTTTATTCTTGAATTGTTTGACAGTAGTTTTGCCAGGTCTTAACTGTCCTTTAACAAACTTCTTGGAAATGAACTTCGGCTTTTCTTCCTCATCTCCTTTGTTAAAAACTTTCTTTGGTGGACCTGAATCTATTAACCAACACAAAAGAAATTAAAATGCTATCACATAGCTACTGTTGCTCCAAAATAAAAAAACGATTAAAAATTACTGTGACAAGAATTAAACTTCTTTCTAATAACAATTCTGTATTTAACAAAAATTATTATGTGCTTCTCAAAGCTGATGTTTTCACTGCAGCCCCTGGTTGTCTGTGTTTTCTCTAGGGAAGTTCTGCCCAGGCTTTATCTTCTGGGCAGCAGTGTAACAGCTCAGGCATAAAAAGGATTATTCCATAGTAACAATTTCACCATCCCCAACATCAAAGTCATCAATCTCCAAATCCCCACTCCTTTCATAGTTCATGATCAGAGCTGTTTCAACATCATCTGTTCTGAGGCAGCAGAGGAAGGCATTTTCTCAATCCTAACCCGCAGCAGGTTCCCATCTAGCTTCACCTCTCAGATAATTTTGTCTTAATGTAGGAACACCTAGTCTAGAATCAAAAGGTTATCAACTTCAAATTTTTAACTAAGAATATTTCAGGTGAATCAAACAGAGATGAAGGGCTTGCAATACAACCTGTTTAAAGCATTTCAGCAAATTAGTGGCTCATACAGTCTGTACAGTTTTGAACACAAGACAGAGTTAAAGAATGGCTGTGGCAGGGAGGCACCTCTCAAAGTCATCTGCTCCAACCCTCCTGCTCCCACCACAAGGCCACTCAAAACCAGGACCATGTCTGGGTGGCTTCTGACTGTCTCCAATGTGGTAAACTCCACCATCTCCAGGACAACCTGTGCCCGTGTGCAGTCACTCCTGGAGTGTGGAGGTTTTCCTGATAGCGAGAAGGAATCTCCTGTGTTTTGTTTGTGCCCACTGTTCTCTGGTCCTGTCACTGGGCACTACTGGAAAAAGTCTGGCTCTGTCTTTGAACCCTCCCTTCAGACACTGTACACATTGAGCAGATCCCCCTCAGCCTTGTCTTTTCCGTGGGACAGGCTGAACTGACCCAGACGTCTCAGCCTTTCCCACCAGAAGAGACGCCCCGGTCCCTTCACCATCTTTGCAGCCCTTCACTGGGCTCTCTGCAGCAAGTCTGTATCTCTGTTGCACTGAAAAGCCACAGCTGGGCCACAGCACTTCAGGTGAAGCCTCACCAGGGCTGAGGAGAGGGCAAGCACACAGCCCTCAATCTGCTGACAGCACTCCTGCTAATGCAGCCCAGGGTGCAGCTAGCCACCAGAGCATACTGATGGTTCATGTCCAGCTCCGACCACCAGGAGCCCCTGGGCTTTCCCCAGTATTTTCCAGTGCATGATGGAGCTGTTCCCTTCAAGCTGCAGGACTTTGCCCTTTGCTCCTTGAGGAACTCCACTGGCTTCTGCCATCCCATTCATCCAACCTGCTGACATCCCCCTGGAGGGCAGCATGACCCTCTGGTGCATCTAACACTTGTTGCAGTTCTGTGCCACCTGTAAATCTGCTGCACTTTGCCCCGTCATCCAGGTCCTCCATGAAGTTGTTGAACTAAACTCGACCTTGTACCCACTCCTGGGGTCCACTACTAATCAGTGGTCTCCAAAGAGCACATCAGTCTCTGGACCCAGCTGTTCAGCCGGTTTCAATCCACCTCACCAACTGCTCTTGCAGCCCTTAATTCATCAGCACCTCTGTGAGCATTTCAAAGGAAAGAAGACACTGTCAAAGTCTTACTGAAGTCCAGGCAGACAACATCCACTTCTTTTTGCTCATCTGCCAAACTAATCGTTTCAAAACATGAATTTACCAAGAGAGAAAAGATAAAGAACTCCAAGCATTCCAGTACACAACCGTAACCATTAAATCAGGGCTACTACTGACGATCTTCTTACCATTATCTTTTTTAAATCTCCTTTTCCCGTGCGGCGCTTTTCCACGAGGTCCTTTCCCACTCTTGCCCACGAACTTCTTTTTACCCCTGTTCTCCATCGCGGCAACACTGCAAACGGAGCAAGACACAACATTACTGCACCGCCGCGGCTTCCCCATGAGGGAACGACAGCCTGCGCCTGCTGCTTAACATCCATGGCCAAGTCAAACCCTCAGAGTGGATGGTGGCGTACCAGAGGCCGCGCACAGGCAGGCAGGCAGGCTCGGCCCGGCACATCCGCGGTCCCCGCTGTCCCGGCCGCCCGGCCCCGGCACATCCGCGGTCCCCGCTGTCCCAGCCGCCCGGCCCCGGCACACCCACGGTCCCCGCTGTCCCGGCCGCCCTGCCCCGACCCGCCCACGGTCCCCGCTGTCCCGGCCGCCCGGCCCCGGCACACCCGCGGTCCACGGGCACACCCGCGGTCCACGAGCCCGCCGCTCTCACCGCACACGTGCGGCCTGGCCGCGCCTGCCGGCTGCGTGCGCTGCTGCCGCACGACAGTGCCGCGCTGCCGTGCCGTACAGCGCGCCGGGGAACTCCTGCGCCGCCACGCGCGCGGCCCCTCCCGGGTGCGGGGCGGGGACGAGGAGGGGACAGGGCGGGACAGGCGTCGGGAGAGGCGTCGGGCTGCGGCCCTGCGGAGCGGGAACTGCTGGGCAACGAGGCCCTCTGAGCCAGCAGTGTGCCCTTGTGGCCAGTGGTGTCCTGGGGGCAGCTAGGAACAGTATTTCCAGCAGGTCCAAGGAGGTGATCCTTTCCATCTGCTCAGCCCTGCTGAGGCCACACCTGCAGTGCTGTGTCCAGCTGGGGGCTCCTCAGGACACGAGAGACATGGAGCTCCTGGAGCTCCTGGGTCCAACTGAGAGCAAGAGAGGTGACTGAGGGACTGGAGAATCTCTGAGGAGGAAAGGCTGAGAGAGAGAATTTTGTTCACAGAGTCGTAGAATGTGCTGAGTTGGACAGCACCCAAAAGTATCATGAAGTCCCATTCCTGATGCTGTACAGATATCCTCCAGAATCACACCATATCTCTGAGAACATTGTCCAAATGCCTCCATCAAGCTTGGTACTGTCACCACTTCCTTGAGGACCCCATTCCAGTGCCCAGCCACCCTCTTTGTGAAGAATCTTTTTCTACTGTCCAACCTAAACCTCCCCTGACACAACTTCAGGCCATTGCCTCAGGTTCTGTCACTGGTCACCACGTGTTCCTCCTCTCAAGATGTAATTATTGGCATAGGACATTTTTTTTCTGTTGGGATTTTGTGTGATAATTATTTATTTTAGAGGAAGTACCAGGTTCAGTTCTGTGCTATTTCCTGAACTCAGGTGTATTTCATGCTTTGTGGCAATATCCTCCTTTATTAATGCTGTTACGAGTGTTTGATTAATGTACATTTGAGGATCTCCGTAGTCAGAGATCACCTCAGCATAGAAAACTACCCACAACTCTGAAAGTAAGTCTCTGCTTCCCCTTGCATCAGTGAAGAAATGCTAAAGATTGGGATTTCTGCACAGATACTCACAAAAGCTTGCTGTAGAAAAAAAAAAATCAAAAATAGCAATTCAAAGCAAAAGCTTAACACTAACTTTTGTTCAGAGGCCATTAAACATAAGACTTATTATCTTAAGTTCCATTGAGCCATTGAGCATTGCTTTGTGGGCAGTAGTTTGAAATCGTGATCCACTGGATATCTGATTACAGACTAACCAGTTACACGAGGAACATCTAAAACCTCCTGCAAAAAAATGAAAAATGCTGAAGTCCCAGCAAAAAAATCGGGCTGAAGTCTCCATTTAGTGTTGTGAGATCACATGCCTGAGAAATGGCTAATCTGGGCAGGGGCAGCCACTGAAAGATATTTTTATACTTCCCGCTCCCTTTTCTTTGTTTTCTTGACTTTACTTTTGTTTCTTTTTCTTCTGTAAATATGTCCATCAGAGTATCACTAAAATCAGTGTGGGTTCAACCTGGGGAGCTGAACCTGAGCAGTTAACAGGTATTCAGTGACCTCTTGGATGCTTACAGCAAGAAAGTAATTTTACTGCACGACTCTCCTGTTGAACTCTTGTCCTCTATCCTGCTGACTCTCCAGCTACACTGTGACAGTGCATCTTTCCCCAGTTTTAGCTCCCATCTGATCAATGCACAGTTGTAAATATGTGTGTTTTCTAATTATGAAATGTAGAAACATGTATCTCACATGCCAAGGCTTAAGGAAGAATAAAATGCATGCAGTCTGGAGACTTACTCTTCCAACCTCTAAATGTCTTTTTTCTCCTCCCTCTTTTTTTAGGTTTTTTTTTAATCTTAAAAAAAAGGAGCAAGCACAACATGTAGAAACTTAGTTAAGCAAATTAACACCAAGAAAATGAACATCATAGTTATTTCGCTGCAGTTAGACCCAGATGCATCAAAGTTGTTTTTTGATAACACAGTTGTCATAATTATTGCAAAGAATTCTTTGGGTCTAGCACACGCAACATGCAGTGAATCGCTGGTTCTCTTAAACGCATTGATTAATACTATTCCAGAACAGTCTAATGCCACTTGAGATAGATAGACATTCAAAATGAATGCTACTGAAAATACAACTTACCATGAATTGCTATGTATATATGACTGCTTACAAAAATTTAAATGTATCTGTCTGGGGTGAATGTAAAAAAATCAACCTTATGCAGCTGATAAGCCACAAAAAAGCATTTCTTACTGCTGTAATTTATTGAAGATGAGCCTACTACATGACGATGAATCCAAACTGACAGTGCTGTCTGCTGGCTGATGTTTTCCTCCCTCTCATTTACTTTCCTCCTTAAAAAGATGTGAAATTTTCACACAAAATTCACAGTGTAAGGTTTTTCCCCATAGAAAATAAGTGTACAGATTGAGACTGAAATGTGAGATCAAGACAGACATGCAGGTCACTAGGAGATACAACAAATCTCTCAGCTGAATTCAGATTTCATGTACTCCTTTCATTATTGGCAAGGGAAACTTGCCAGACTCTCGAGAACTGAACAATGGCTGCCTGGTATTTGGATTCGGACATTCCTGGATTTGTTGCCTTCTCACAGAGGCCTCAAACCACCAATCCCTGTACAGACTAAATTTGGGAAGGATAAATAGTCAACTATGTGACATTGCATCAGAAGTCTCATTCCACTCCTTGTGCAGGGTAGAATGATAATTTCTGTTATAATTCAAAAGCAGCACACCACATAAAGCAGTATTTTTTTATAACTATGTAACAAAGCAGTGTTTATGTTATGCCATACTAGAAATCTCTCACCTGCTGTATTAAATGCTACTAGAAATAACAAGCCAATTTATTGTCTGATGCTACCTTCAGTGGTTTCATGGCCTCACCCAGGAAGCTCCAGCCATTTACAATTCCCACAGTTTTAGGGACTACTTTCCATAATGTCATAAACTATCTTTAACAATCTGCAAATGACCTTTGACTTGGAGAAAAATCTCTGGAACTACAGCTGTTTCCTAATTATTTTGAGCAACATGTAACTTCCTCAGAGGAGGAGGGTCTGTTTTCCAGGGGCTTTTCATTCAAACCAGCCTTTCAACAGCATGTGGAAGGCTAAAGGTTGATCATGTTCTGCTAGAGGTAACACTGCAGTTATGTTTTTGGTATTAAAATTATATCTGCATTTCTGATTTGACTCTAGCTCATTTGTTCAGAATGAGGCCTACATATATTAATGTGCTAGTGGATGGCATTACATAGTGAGAGATCTCATTAAAATCTGTTCTACAGCTCTATAGATTTCTTCATTTGCTAGGTACACAAATGAAAGATAGATACTTATATAGGTTGTACTATCAAAACTTCTCACAGAGCTACAGAAAAGGTGAAAGACAAACATATCCTGTAATTTTTATCATGCTGTGCTGGGGGGAATTTACAGATATGTTCTGTCAGACTTCTATAGGGATAGGGAAATCTCAGAACACTTATAAAGGGTATGCAAGATGGCTCTAGGTTCATGTCTCAAAATGAACCAAATTGCTGAGTCCATTGAGAGAAAATTGCAGTATTTAACAGACTTCTGTGGTGAGCCACAGGATTATCCTCACACAGGGAACTACCTGGAAAGAGGTGCTGAATTTTTAAAGCATGAATGCTGCATATTGCTCAAAGATCTTCTAATATGATACATTCACATCATGAACATGATGTGGGTTTTGTTCAATAACCTAGAATATTGGTAAGAATATTTTTAAAAGTAAGACCAGTGAACCTATGCGAGCTTACTGTAAAACAGTAAAAACAAATGCAAAGAAATAGTTCTTTCTCTATCAAATGATCTCTCAGGAATAAAACTGAGTCTGGTACAATTGAACTTTAAATATTAGTGCAAGTTAAATTTCAGATTAAAGAAAAGAGCTGGAAGGACAATATTCCCTTCTCATGTGACTCACATACAGTGATGCACAGCTGCAAACTGATTTTATACAACTAATACAACTGATTTTATACAACCAGTAGGTCTATTAGTAACCTCTGTTTTCAGATGCTGCATTATGATATATTATATCCATATGTATAAATGGATGAAATAATAAAGTGCTTCTAATAAAAGTATACAATTCTACAGCTTACAGCACTAGCTGAACAAAGTAAACTAAATAAATTCCAATATATTTTCTATTTTACTCTCTAGTAAAAACTATTGTAGTAAAAACTATTGGCAGCTTTTTAGTACTTAATAAAGAGTTTTATGAAATTGAAAATGTAAGCACAACACTCAGCCAATGTGTGTCAGAAAAATATCACTGGAATAAAGCCAGGAAATCAGTTCTCTGTGGTATTACTGAATTTGTTAAAAAAAAAAAATTATTTCAGATTTGGATTGTAAATCTTTTCATCTTGATTTGCAGCTGTGCAAGCAAGTGTGAAACGCTGCCAAATCCACTGTTGTTTACTTAGCAAAGGCAGAGGCTTTCTTTTGCTCTTAAGTATAACATCTCAGACCATTGCCTTCAGGGAAGTGAAAGGTTTCACTGCCTGGTGAAGTCCAATCTTTTCTTTTTACCTTATGCTGTAAAATTAGTAAGGAGTTGTTTTAAATCAGAAAAAAATGTCCAGAACTGCCCCTTCCCTACTATCCATCCATGTGGTACAGACATAAATATTTGCATCTGTCAGGCTGTATGTGTTGGCAGAATGTCCCACTGTGTACAGGAATTAACGTGTTCTAGTTTAAAACCTGTAATTTTTTAAAACCTTACAAATGCTCTGTAAGTTATCTCTTGCTATTGAATATGCCTTTTTTTTTTCTTTCTTTTGAGAAGTATTCCTTGCCTTTGCTTTTTCTTTCAGAGTTCTGGTAATTGTTATGGGAAGGCAGGGGATGAATGGAAAAGAATCAATTCAAAAAAGAAACTTAATGAAGCCTCACAAAGAAAGTCTATTAAATATGGTTAGTGCTGTGGCAGGATTTCACAACCAAGCACTCTAAGAACTAATGTATATAGGAAAGGTAGTCAACATTGTTGAACTCAATATGGTTAATTGCCTAGCAACTATGAAAAAAAAGTTATCCTTTACTTTCAATTTTCAAACCAGAATACCACTTCATATAACTTAGGGTATTTCTAGATGTAACACACAACTTGAACATTTTACTTGGTGCTTTCTTACAAAGAAGTGATAGCACTCTGAAAGTGATTTCTACTTCTTTTGTTGCTTCAAAACTTAGTAAAAATTTCTTTTGCTTTAAATAAATAGACTTGTATCATCTTTAAAGTCACTCATGCAATGGGTGCTGAGAATAAGAACATAGATTTTAGAAGACAGTAAACTTGCTCATAATTATCCTCACAAAAAGCTTTTAGACTTGAAAGCACCATTAGCCAAAGCAAAAACGTAAGAAAGCTAGGCACTGTCAATGTCACTGGTCAGATTTAAGGAAACTGATATTTTTTAGTGCTGCACTTTTGATATGCCAATGAAAATTAATTAATTTTCATCAGACTCCATGGGTATTTGTTTTGTAGTATTACTGTGAATTTTCATATATGTCTGAGTCAAAAATACAAAACAGGAAACAATTAATATGTTTTCCATTGGTACTTCCAGAAAAAAAAATTAGTTCCACCAGCTGTATTTGCATATTTTTGTGCTAAATACAGCATAAGAATGAGAATAGAGCACAGCCTGTTTTACTTATAAACCCTCTCTTCTTCTTCTTTTGGAAGAATTGATGGGCTCCTTCCTCCTGCTTGTTTTGATCTGTAATTAACAGCTTTTCTTATAAAATATGCTGCTGTAAACACCTAATTAAGGTCCCTGCTCAGCTGGAAGGGATTGCAGCAGGTAGATTTTTTTTTCCTCCATTTGCATTTAAAACAGAAAGGACCATGTCCTTCATTTCCAACGCCAATATACTCACTTAGCAGAGTGCATCTTGGCATACTGCGGATTCCTCCAGTCATGCATAACAAAAGGAAACAGCAAGGGATGTAAGTACATATTAGTTCAAGTAAATGTCAACTATTTTGTCACAGCACTAAATCATTACCGAAGTTATATAAAGCTTTTGTCTTTTGCTCTTTGTCACACAGCCTAAATAGAATTTTGACTTACATAAGTAACCACTGCTAATACAAATAACAATGCCTGCACAAATACAATAAACTGTAACTGTAATAATAAGGTCAGAAACCTGTTCTTCTACAGTCGGTGTACTTTATTTCCTGTCCTACAAGAGCCGACCACTACTGTAAAATACAGTGGTGGATTTTAGTGAAAATAATTTCTTACCTAGAAAAATTGAGAGTTCATCTTCTTTTGCAATGATACAACATAGAATACTAATTTCTCTCTCCTCTTACCACTCAGGCAACTTCAACAAATCAGGAAATCACAGGAAATGAAAGTTTGTCTTTAATGTGAAACATAATTCTTTACAATAGAAGTTTCATCCTTAAATAACACTCACCAAGGTGGTCCTATACTTAGTTTTCTCTTCCAAGAGATATTTCTGGAATATACTGAAAAGGTCTATAAGTGCAAAAAAGGGATAACTCGGATATTATGGGGAGACAAATTGACTGAGATTTCAAAATGTTAAGATAAAGAACTCCCAGAGTTGTAGACAGATGAAAAAATTGCTGATTAACAATTGCCTACTCCAAAACGGAGGCCTTCTCAGTAGATAGTTTAAGTCAGTTCTTCAGTCTGCCATTTTCTTAACTGTTATAACTGATGCAGATTTTCTGGTTCCAATTTTTAATATTAAAATTGTTACTATCAGCTGTTAAACTAAATAAAAATGCACATATGTCAATTTTCTTTTAATGTATGTACTATCATCAATTCTTGACACTTCTAATTTCAAAGACTAATAAAAGGGAATTATCAACACAAATTAACAGAAGTGCATTTCAGAACTTATTGATAAACATCACCCCTCTTGCAGAAACATACCACAGAATCAGCACTCACATAGGAACATGTTAATTCCAAGAATCACTGACATATCTGATGCATATTTTACAAATCTATCAAAGACTGTTCTATTCAGGCAAGAAACAATAACTTTTGTCCAGAGATTAATCACTCAGAGAAAATAAACAGTTGGTTTCTTTGACTTAGAGGTTGCTCTGTTTATTATAAGATGAACACATTTTAGTGTCCTCTTCTGCAATGCTCATTTGGGTAAGTTGAGCTAAGAAGGTATGGAAATACTTGAAAACTAAATGAAGTATAGAAAGCAAAATTACTTAATACAGGTTGTCCCTAGAAAAAAGTTAGGAGTGGTCAGCCAGCAAATAGAATCTTTTAACTTAATTTTTCATTCCTTAATCATGTGTCATAATCCTAGTCTATCATTGCTCACAAACTTGCTTTTAAGTAAAGCAAACTTAATGTAAAGTCTTGTATCACATTGCCCCAAGTTAACCCATTAATAATTAATATCTAGCTACAGAAAAAGGATGAAGCATGGAGATGTGTGATTTTTAAAAGAAGCAACAATTTAATTATATTATAACTGCTCTTATTGAGCAATTCATTCCTGGTCTTAAATGGAAAAAGAATCTCAGCTAAGAAATCAAAGCCAAATATGTACTTCATTCAGGATGCAAGTGTGTGCTGCAGTCCTAGGGATTACTCTATTCGCTAATGAAAGCCAGGGAGACAGAGATCCAGAATGGCTGTGCTACAGTCAAAGATAGGCTGAAATTTATTTTAAAAAATGAGAGTTTTCTCTTATGCATTTCTAGTATCAAAAGCAGTAGAGTGCAGAAGGTCATATCAGTAATCTGATGGTCTTGCCAGATTTCTGGGCAGGTTTTAGGGTCTCCATGCAACAGCAGCTGGTATTGCTACTTAAACTACTTAGCCTAAAGATAGCCAATATTGGCTGTTTTTTTCTCCAGAGTGGTAAGAAAGATTTTTTTCCCCACATTCTTCCTAACTAGGTCCCCCCCCTAGATTTTACTGATAAGAGAGATGAATACTGGTGGGTGCTAAATCCAAATGACAAAAAAAGAAAACAGGATCTTTACATATTAAAAAGGGTTGTTTCATTATACAGAAACCTGCTCATTTGGCTCCTTTCTCTTTTCCTTTCATTTATGGATGGCAAGAGAAAAATCAAGGTCAAGTCACTTGTTTAAAGACTAGAAACAATGAGGGAAGCTAGCTGCATGTTAGGATGACAGTTGTTCACTGTGGCACCCTCACCCAGCTCAGAGACAACACCAAGCTGGCTGAGCCCAGTGGTGTGAGGTTCAACAAGGCCCAGTGCTGGGTCCTGCCCTTGGGTCACAGCAAGCCCAGGCAGTGCCACAGGCTGGGGCAGAGTGGCTGCAAAGCTGCCACAGGAAAAGGCCCTGGGGGTGCTGGTGACAGCAGCTGAACAGGAGCCAGCAGTGCCCAGGTGGCCAAGAAGGCCAATGGCATCCTGGCCTGTGCCAGCAATGGTGTGGCCAGCAGGAGCAGGGCAGGGATTGTCCCCCTGTACTCAGCACTGGTGAGGCCACACCTCAAATCCTCTGCTCAGTTTTGGGCTCCTCAGTACAAGCAAGTCACTGAGGTGCTGGAGTGTGTCCTGAGAAGAGCAATGGACCTGTAAAGGGTTCTGAATACAAGTCTCATGCGGAGCTGCTGATGGAGCTGGGGGTTTTTAGCCTCAAGAAAAGGAGAGGAGGCTTGGGGGGGCCTTATCATTTTCTACAACTGCCTGAAAGGAGTTGTTCTGAAAGGAGGCTGTAGCCAGGTGGGGGTCAGTCTCTTCTCCCACGTAATAAGTGACTGGATAAGAGAAAATAACCTCAAGTTCTCATGGGGAGGTTTAGATTGGATATTAAGAAAAATTTGTTCACAGAAAAAGTGGCTAAGCATTGGAACAGGCTGTCCAGGAGAGTGGCTGAGTTACCATTCCTGGAGGGATTTAAAATTCATATGGATGGGATGCTTAGGGACGTGGTTTAGTGGTGGACTTGGCTGTGCCTGGTTCATGATTGGACATGATGGTCTTAAAGGTATTTTCCAATCTAAACAAATTGTGATTCTCTGATTCCCAATGTGTTCGTATTTCTAGGCATCTGTTATTAACAGCAAAACCAGAAATATTACATGCAGTAGTTAGCTTTTTCCAGCAGCTCTGTTCACACTTGTGGAGTTAATTCCTGGCTCTTTATTCAACAGCCACTGTGTTCTGTTAAACAAGGAGGGTACTGTAGCTGTAGGATTTGGGGAAAGAGAGGGAAAAACAAGAAATTAGATCCCAGACATACAAACTTACCACGATAGGTTGTCGAAAACACTCATCCACAGCTGCACTGCACAAGCTGCACAGGTTGATCCTATAAAAATATTTCTGGCATCTAGAAATGCATAAAGTGTTCAGGGAAAATTTGGTTTTTTCTGTGTTCCAACCAAATGCAGGTACCCTAACTGTAAATGGCACCTGTAAATGGCAGGTGAAGTGTGGCTTAGCAATTATTTTCCTTTCTTCTGTCTTCCAAAAGGCCAAATTTCAGATTTCCTAATCTTACTTTACCTTTTCACAGACACACTATACAGCACTGGGGTATCATTATCGCCTAGAATGGGCATATGGAGACATTTCACACTATGTCTCTGCAAGAACAGACACACCAAGCAGAAAATAGGAAGAAGGGCTGAGGCACTCTTAAACTACTTTTGTAATCTTGAGCTTTTCAGAATTGGGAGTGGACCTTATATAAATCAAAACAGGGATGAGGGCACCTCTTTTACAGGTCTGTTATTTTTACTGATATCAAATAAGAAAAGACAGGTCAACCTATACCAAAAGAATGAGGGAAACCAAAATTTTGGTACTATCAATATGCAAATGTGGATTTGATCTATATTCCAAGTACTTCCAGTATCAAATCTGAAATGGAAATATACATGCTTGAAGTAATCTTCTTCCTGCACATTACCCTCTTATCAATTAATTGAAAAGTTTCATAGGTGTCTTTACTTCCAGGTAACATAAGGGGAAACAGAAAGGAAGCTCATCTCCTTGTCCCAGAAGTGTGGTCTAGATACAAAACCATGGTCAAGCCTTCTAACTTTTCAAGAAGCACTTAAAAAGGGTAACTTTGAATGTTTGTCCTCATTGTTACATCATCATACAAATCCTAAACTGAAACAACTTTTTTTCAACGTGGATAAATTAATCTAGACCCTTCTGGCAATATTCCTTAATAAATTCTGCATTACTAGTTCTAAGCTAATTGTATAAAGGGAAAACGTCCAGCTGGCTGTGTGTCTTAAAGATATCTTAGAAGACATCCTTAAGGAAAAAACTCAAATGGACACCACAGAGGATGTCAAGTGACACCAGTAACTGAAAGTTACTTTTACCCCTTTCCATATGTTTGCTATGCTGTACTAGCACAGACCACCACTAAGCCATGTTCCCTAAGCATCATGTTTTTGTGGTTTTTAAATACACACAGGGATGGCTACTCAATCCCTTCCCTGGGTAGCCTGTTCCAAAACTTGACAAGCCTTCTGGTAAAGAAATTTTCCTAACCTAGACCTTACCTGGAGCAACCTGAGGGCTGGCTCCTTTGGTCCTACTGCTTGTTACCTGGGAGACCAGCCCCCACTTCACTACAGCCTCCTTTCAGGGAGTTGAGTAGAGCAGTAGGGTCTCCCCGGCTTCCTTTTCTCCAGGCTAACCAACACAGTTTGCACCTGCTCAGGACCAAACTGTGCTGGGGATCACTCACCCCTCACACACACAGCACTGACAGTTACAGAGTCTGGGGCAGGAATGAGAGAGAGGAAGATGTCTTGTTGATTTGAGATGCAGATCTTTCTGCAAATAACTTTAAAATTGAAAGACGGGTTCACAAAAGGCATACTCTTATACTTGCCAGTTCAATTCAGTCAAGCAAGGCAAATAATGTATATTAAATTTTTATTTTTTTTACACTTACTGGAGATTAATGAATAGACAAACAATATTTTTTAACACAAAACTCCCTTTTTTGTCAATTTTAAAATGTTACTGTATACTTCCCAACTCTTCCTTTCAGAATCTGTGATTTTAACATATTTTGATCTCCAATTGATCATTTCTGTACTTCCCTTTGGTATTTTCATGTAAACTGAAGTACTCACTTCAGTTCACTTCCCCCCACCCCCATCTTTTTACTTTATGTATTGCTCTACTTTTCTATTTGCTTTCATGTCTTCTTGTCTCTCCTATCAAAATAGATATACAAAACATTGTGTGAGTACCATTTACAGGAGCAAAATATCGGCTCTTCAGAAATATTAAAGCAAACTTTCAACACTTAGAGGAGCAACAGAAGAAAAATTTCATCCCAAAGTGAGATTTTTTTAAACAATCCTCATGTTTAAATATATTCAGTTTAAATATTTTTCCTCCAAAACCTTTCCAAGCAGATCACCACATGAGAACCATGTGGTGCTTGCACAAAGAACCCAATTATGGTAGAAGGCTTAGAGAGGGATACAAAGGGTGGGCTTAGGGTGCTTTGCATCTATGTGATGCCTCAATAGAATTTGCATCTCAAACTGGAATCAAAATGACCTAATTCTGAGTATGGAACTGCCTGGGCAGATTTTCTGGAATAGTTCACACCTGGGCCATCAGGACAGCTTTGAAGCAAAATCATAAAGCTGCATTTGTCTAAGCCATCTGCTTTGGAATGATCTCCTGGAGTAGGGTTGTACTTTCCAAAACTCAAGACCACTTGGGAAAATGTTACCCTTTTCTTTAAAGTAAACCAGCAGAAAAATTATTAACCCAAGAAACGATGGTGCTCACCAGGGTTCAAATTTATTTGTCCCTGACTTACTTTCACAAGCTGCCTTAACAGTAATTTCACTTACTGGTAAAAAATCAAAACAACAAACCTCATCTTGCCTTCTGTTTGAGCATGCCTAATATCAGCTAGATCTTGTGAAGTATTTTTTGCCAGGCTGAAGTCTTCTTTAGTACCAAGCTTGTGTTCCTGATCCTTCACCTTCTCCCTGAGAAGTTAACCAGACTGGGTTTCTCATCATTAGGCCCTTTTGACCACCTCTCTGTGGTGTTCTCATGGCTTTTCTCTGCAACCTTGCATTGGATTTAAGTGGCAAAGTCTTGTAAAGGGAGACAAGGTAGAACAGCACAGGTGGCTTCTGTGAGAAGACACCAGAAGAGACACACTGTTTCTCCCCTCCAGGGAACTAACTCTGCTCAGCAACTTCAATAGATATGGCTGGCTCCTGCTTTTCTACCATGACTGCCCTACACTCCAGCAGGTGAACAAGGCTGTAGCAGCCAAACTGATGTGATGAGACTGGTATGGGATTTACCAAAGCCATGGAGATTAGCATGTGGGGCTGAGAGCCCCACAGGACCATCATTCCCTGTCTACCTCAAATTGAATGTCCTTGGCTACACAGCCCAGATGCCAAAACCATCCTTGTCAGTGTGGGCCCAGAACAGCAATAGAAGCCATAAACAGCAAGGACACGGAGTCTGCCAGATGGTGTGACTGTAGCTGGCATGGCCAGCATGGACTGTGCTGCATCTGTGTTTCACTGTGCTTTATGCAGGAAGGCTGACACTGCTTGGGAGCACTTGGTTTATTGGGCTTGCACTTGGGCTTACACTTTGTTGCTTACCCATCACAGCTGTAACTGGATTGGATCTTCAGCACCCAAACCCATGCATACTGCTCTACTGAATGTTTTTTGGAAGGACCTGTTGGCAAACTGATGCAGAGAGCAAGGTGTCAGTGAACTTTCCAAAGAGGCATATCCCATGGGGTATATTTCTGTGAGCTTTTAACAGGCAGTGCTGGAAGCCAAATGTTGCTACCTGCCGCAAGGCCTGCACACCCTCATCCTACCAGCAGAGAATTCACTGGGGCCTGTCAGGAATGTCCAGTCCCAACTTCTGCCTCCCTTCCTGCTTGGAACTTTCATGGGTGGTGGTGAGGCTGTCTAAAGAAGCTGTTCTATCCCTGGAAGTGTTCCAGGCCAGGTGGGATAGCATCCTGCTCTAGAGTAAGATATTCAGGCAGGGGAGTTGAAACTAGATAATCTTTATAGTCCCTTCCAACCCAAAGAAGTCTATGATTCTATGATGCTACATTGCCCCTCCACTGTCCACGCCCTAAGGCCACTGTGACCAAAACACTGAACCAGCTGCTCTGTGACATCAGCCCTGGGGCCAAAGGCACTGCATTAGTTGGTGGCTGCACTAAATGAGCCCTCACTCCTTGCAGCACATGCCAAGGCAGTGATGCATTTGCTGTGCCTCCTTGTCCTACTGGCCATGTGTAGGTCTGTGCTCAGCACATGGCACACCTGTGGGTAAGTGGCCTCAGGCTCTTGGAGGTAGTTTAGACAACATTTGAGGGGTGTTCCCTGTCCCCTCTGGCCACATTACAGTTTTGTGAGCTCCATGCAGGAGCTTCAATTCCTTTACAGTGCCCAAGCCGCAGCACAACTTTTCTATGGAGGCTCAAGAAGAAACAGGAGTGGACAGACACATGCCCCATGGGGTTCCCTGGCTCTGCTGTCCATGCAAACAATGCCATGTGGGGAGGGAAGCTGGCTGACCTTCAACCTGAGCAGCAGCAAGCCATCAAGCAATGACTTTCTGTTTACAGAGGGACCTGTGGTCTCTGGCCCATGGCTGCTTCCTATGGCCCCATGGATTATGACTATGACCCCATGGCTCCAGACTATGGTGAAGTGCAGATCATTGGTGGCACAGATGTCCAACCAGGAGCCTGGGGCGGGATTGTCAGCATCCAGGATCCCTGGGAACCAGGCACAGGGCACATCTGTGGAGGGTCCCTCATCAGCACAGAGTGGGTCCTCACAGCTGCCCACTGCTTCATCAATGCCAGGTAGGGAGCAGCAGGGAATGGGTCTATCTCCACTACACCAGCAGGTACCCTGTTGGCAGCACCATGGGCTATTCCCATCCTGTCTCCCTGCAGTATGCCCAATGTCTGTGCACTGCAGACCCCAGCTGAGAGACTACTCAAGAGAACACTCTGTGATCTTGCCACTGCTTCCTAGAAGCCTCTAGGTCAACGTCCTCGGAGCCTAAGTCATGCTAGGGCAGTCATACACGCTGCTTTCTTCTCTGACTTGCAAAGCAGAGGACGGGGAACTCCTGTGCTGTGCAGCACATGGCTCTGCTCCCTCTCACCTCCTTCTCCATGTCCTTCTTAGGAACACCAGCACATGGCATGTGGTGGCTGGGGCTACCCGGTTGACTCAGCTGGGCCCTGAGGTGCAAGTGCGCCAGATTAAGCAGCTGCGGGTTCATGAACACTATATTCCTGGTGAGGAGAGGAACAACATTGCCTTGCTGAAACTGGACCAGCCTGTCGTGTGCAACCACTACGTACAGCTGGGTTGTGTGCCTGACACCACACTGAAAGTGTCGGAGCTGGAAGCCTGTTACATTGCTGGCTGGGGTACTACTACTACAAGAGGTGGGTTCACAGAAGGGACACATGCCCTCAGGGCAAACTTGGTAGGTAAGGGAGGTGGGTTGGGCTTCCCAACAGCAGAGGCCAAAGCCAGAGTCAGGCTGTAGGATGTCTGCCTCTGGAGCAGTAGTCCTGGACCACTCCCCAAAGCCAGAGAGAAGGGGGAAAGCAGAGCAACATGGTATTTGCCTAGGGAACCCCAGGGAAGCCCTAGGGACCAGGGATTCATCCACCAACAAGAGAGGGGAATGACCAAAGAACTGCTGTATGCTCATTTCTTTCTGTGCTCACAGCTCAAAGACCAAGTGATGTGCTGCAGGAGGCCAAGGTCCACCTCATTGATGTCCAGCTCTGTAACAGCAGCCTCTGGTACACAGGGGCCATCCACACTCAAAATCTGTGTGCTGGTTACTCAGTGGGTGGCATCGACCCCTGCCAGGTAGGAGCGTGAGACAAGCCACTCAGCCCCCAGCAGCACAGGCAGCCTGAGCAGCACCACCCCAACACAGCCCAGGGCCTGTTTTGCGGCCAGTCACTCACAGCCCCAGTGCCCACCACTGTTAGGGCTTCCCTCCCCTTCCCCATGTGCAGGTCCTTGCCCAGTGGCCCCATTGTCCCAGGGACATTACATCCAGAAAGCATATCTAGTGCTCTTGGCTGTCCAGAGGTCTAGATGCTAACCCTGGAACATCCGTGCTCTGCACATCCGGGATTACTGTGCAGAGACAAGAGACAACCCTACCATACATGCCCCTCACCTACTCCCAGCCAAGGTTCTGGAGGCTCCAGCACCTGGGCTGAGACTTTCTCTACCAGGAATACAGCTCTGTCAAGAGCTGTGAGAGAGAAGGAGACAGCTCTAGTGCTGGCAGCAGCTACCCAATATTACCTTATTCCTCTCTTGCTCCACTGCAGGGTGACAGCGGTGGTCCTCTGGTGTGCAAAGATAACAATGCTGCCTTCTTCTGGCTCATTGGTGTGGCCAGCTGGGTGAAAGGCTGTGCGGGAGCAAACCAGCCTGGCGTCTACACCTCCGTTCAGCACTTCTATGACTGGATCCTGGTCCAGATAGACCCGCAGACAGAGAGAAGGGCATCAAGACATTCTATGACTGCCCTAACCCCCCCTCAGAAGCCAAGACCAACACCAACACCATTGGACAGGTTTAGCTCCTGTCCATTTTCCCTCCAGAGGTTGGTGGAATTTTTTACTCAGGCACAGGAGCTCCTTCAGGTCTTAAGGAGAAAACTGGCTAAAGAAGCAGTATGAACAGGATCCAGTGCAGGCTGCAGTGGACCATGACCATTTTCTTTTGGAGCAATGTCTGCTGATCCAAAGGGAACCTCAGTGTCTAAGGCTGTCCTATCCTGCTCATGCTTCTCCTCTGTGTGCATACAAATCCTGAATCTGACTTAGTTGTGGAAATAAAGTTGTCTGGTTTCACTGTTAACCATGTTTTCAGTTCCATTCAGTCTCCCATGCCAGGCAAGGATTTCCACACCTGGTACATGCTAAATCAGGCTGAGGACAGACATCAGGCTCAACAGAAAATAATCAGTCCAAAGGATTGAAACTCTGCTTGGTCAGAGAAGAGGGAAAGGGTGCAGTAGAAGAAGAGAATACAGCTCACAGAGCAATGAGATCCTATAAACAGCACTTGGAAGTCTAAAGTGTCTTAGGCTGCCTCCTGGTGGGATAAGTCTGTGTTTTTGCACAGTGCACTAGGGAAAAAGTGGACTCTTTCATGGAGACATGGTTCGTAGAGAGACCCAAGCTTTGCACCAAGGACTGGATAAGGAACTTGACATCCAGTCACAGATAGTACATGGATAAATTTCAATTAATTTCTATACTGTTATTTGAGGAACATGCTGTGCTTATGACTATAGCAAGTGAAGGTGTGTTCATGTTTCACTAGAAAACATCCAGTCCAGATGACCTGGAAAAGCAGAGAAGGACTGGACTGTGCTCATATTCATGGAAGGGGTGGTTATGGATACTTGGGTGCCAGTAAAGGCATTGCTCTGTCAACCTGGTTTGTTGTTCACAGTAGCTGTGTAAGTCTCTGTGTCTGTTTCTCTGTCAGTGTACCTTGCTCTCTGGAATGCACACAAGCACAGGCACACAGTTTTGTCCTTTAGGAAGCAGAGCTATACCTAACAAATAGTTCAGAGCTATCAGCTACCACAGACACTACTCATCTCTGATGTTACTTCCAAACATGAATTATTGTACCAGCCAGGCAAAGTTTATCCATCTCAAGAAGTCTCATCATAGATAAGCCAAGTTAAGAATTCTTTGTTATTGTTATGAAATGCAGAATGAGTAAAAAATTGCCATTATTATGGTAATGATATCATAAGTAGTGGTTCTTAAGTAAAATATTAACTTGAGTAATAGAAGAACTATAGGGCTGAATAGCGCTGAATTTTCATTGCTATTATCTATGCACTGAGAAAGAAAATTCCTTTAGGAAAATTATGACTAAGACCTTTTCAAGAGCTTGCATTTCTTAGCAGTTCTCACCTTCCTTTCAGTCTCATAAATACATGCAGTGTGAGTTGTGAAAAAACATGATGACAATCAGTTTTCCCAAAGCAGACTGATATGATTGCTCTAACATTTTTATTGCAGTATAAGGATGGAAAATTTCAAGCAGAAAAAAAATAAATCTAATAATCTATTCAGAGGAACCATAAACCACCATTATCTAGCAGTATCACTGAGATGCCTCTATAATGCAAAATCCATAGCAGTAAGAGTGATGCCAGACAGCATTTTCCTTAAGAAACTGCATTTGCGCTATAAACACTCTGCACATCTTTTTGAGGATATCCTATTACCACAGGAGATAATGATCAACACCTCATACCTTCTTTTTTGAAATGATCCTAAACAGTAAGTTGCAGACTAAAACTACTAAGATATCATTACATGCCAGAGATGATTGTTCCTTGCAGCTTGATGATTTTTGTGTTTCCTACAGTATATTTTCTTATATTATATACTTATATAATGGCATTTCTGATGGACATGAGGAACTGTATGTAATTACATGCTCTTCTGTTGTAATTTGAACCCCTGGGCACTGTGTTAGTAATGATATTTTCTTTATCCACTGTTCTTCTATAGTTTTCTTCAAAATTAATTCTTTCCCCAATTTCTTTAGGGAATATTACTTCAAGCATGGTCTCTACTAAATACTGTTAATTTAAACGACCAGACCTGAATCATAAGAAAAGTTAAAAACAAAGCATGAGTGCAGTAAGATTTATTATTTTTTCTCTCACACTACATTTACCTGCGCTCTTGGACAAGTCTCTGAATTGCCTTTCTAGGGTATTTTCTAGGCTATTGTTATATATATACTTAGCAGCAGGACGAAACACAGCACTAGCTGCTGAAAATAAAATCCCAGCCAAAACTGGGACAAAAGCACTACATGAATTATCTGTTTTTGCAACAGTGAACAGTGGGAATTCAGAACTGGAACTTAAAATAGTATTAATTTTAGGTCTAAAACTACCATGTTTTAAAGAAAAAAAACTGCAAAGAAACAAAACATGCTACATCCTTCAGTAACCCACACTGATAATAAACATGCTCAAAACCCAAGCAGTTTGAACTGGACTATTTCGTGCCATGACATATTTGCAATCTGAGATGCCTATATACTTTCACTGCATAACCAGTATCAAAAGAGGCCTCTAAGTTTTACAGTGCTTTTGGTACAGGCACGTAGCAAATGGCAGGGCTAAGGAGTAATGTGCTCTGTTGATATGTGAATGGTGATACAGAGCCAGAAGATAAAGACATAGAGTGAGGGGATATGAAATTCATAGTAAAACCAAGAATGAGATACTTTTTTAAGAAAAATATCTTATTTCTGAAATGACAAACTCTCATTTAGCACAGAACAAGATAATAACCTGAAAAACATCCCTGGTTTAAATGTTCCTTGTACTGAAAAATTGTATTTAGCACTTGTGCACTGACATACATTTTCTTTTCTGAAATGTCCTGCTGTTCGTGTTAGCATCTTTTTCTAAAACTACAGTGACCTTGTTTCCTTACTGATGGATCTTTACCAACAGTAGAATCCCATGGGGTATTCTACTGTCCAGTAGTTAATTTGAATGTCTTTGCACAGTGGCTCCAGGTATGGTCCCTGATGATAATCTTTTCTACTCCCATCTTCACCGAATCACAGAATTGACTAGGTTGGAAAAGACCTTTGAGATCATCATGTCCAACCTATGACTGAACACCACTTTGTCCACTACACCATGGCACAGAGTGCCACATCCAGTCTTTCCTTAACACCTCCATGGATGGTGACTCCCCCACATCCCTGGGCAGCCAATTCCCAATCACCCTTTCTGTGAATAAATGCCTCCTGATGTCCTCCCTCCCTAGCCTAAACCTCCCCTGGCACAGTATAAGACTCTAGTCTCTTACCCTGTCACTGGTTGCCAGGGAAAAGAGCCCAACCCACATCTGGCTACACCCTCCCTTTGGGGAGTTGTAGAGAGGGATGAGGTCCCCCCTGAGCCTCCTCAACAACCACAGATCTCGCAGCTGCTTCTCATAGGACTTGTGCTCCAGAACCTTCACCAGCTTCATTGCCCTTCTGGGGAGGTCAGTGTCCCCTCTGCCTGTCCCACGCGAGGTGTTACCAGGCAGAGTCCTTCCCGAGACAGGGCTTTTCCTCCTCGCCTCCTGCACATGCACACGTGCAACCCCTCCCCCATCTGCATCTGACATCCGTTGTGAAGCGTAACAGAACTAAATTGGCTCCTCACAGCACCCATGATGTCGTATTCTGTCTTCTGTCTTTGATTAAAAGGCAACAGCTCTCAATATGTCTATTTCCGTCTGTTCATTCAGAGCCTTTGTAACCTTTGTTCTGGGTTAGGACTCCACTAGTTTTACTGTGCAACTAACAGCTTCAGCAGTCAATGGAGTAAATTTACACTATAGTTTGCACTGCAGGACTTAAATTTTAGTTGCTTTAAAAATATTAAACTTTTTGTTCTGGAAAGTTCTTTGGTATGTGTTCTCGGGATATGTACACAGACTGGGGATTCCCAATGCTCTCTATTCTTGTCAGAAATGTCTTTAAATCCCACTGGTAAGATGTCCTTCCCACTCAAATTATACTTCACCACGGTATGGCGATGGCCTACTGCCCTCCAATTAGTATCCAGTTCTGGCAATGGTGACCATGAGCTATTTTCCTTACTGTGATTTCTTTAGGCTAAGCAGTGAGATGGATTTTTCTTCCAGTGTTTTTCTTGGATGCAAACTTTCAATGCACAAATTTCAACATGCCTTCAAATTCTCAGAAGCTGACTTTGCAATTTGTAATGATACTGTTTAATGTAGGGGCTGGACATAATTAAATGTTTACAGTAAAACAGATAGAATGTCTGAAAGAGCTTACATTATGGCTTGTTTCATATGTCACCCTTAAACTTTACTTGCTGTACTGTTTTATCCCCTTACAGGGCCATTAAGAAGTGTGGTTAAAAATGTTTTTCTGTTCCTACTCTGTTAGATGTAAGTGAATATTTATCCATTATTTTTCTAATCATAATGCTGATAAACAAATGTAATAACAGATTTATAAATAAAGACAATAGTTAACTAAATTACAATAAGATATCACAGGTGCAATTACAGAAAATTCACATAACTGAAGCAAAAGCATAAACACAAATAAAATCTAAGCAGTCCAATGGCTAATAGTAATGAATAAAGAAAAAAAAAGCCAACTATTTCAACATAATTATTTGAAATATTGATCAAGATGCTAAACAGCATTGACTTAAAGCTAATGAACATTTGGAATTCCAGTTTGGAATTCCAATTTGGCATTCCAAATGTGTTCTTAAGAAACAAAACCTGCTGTTATGATTTTTACATTTAAAAAAAAAAAAATAAAGACAGTGCAATTATGCTTCATTCAAGGGGGACAGTCAAATCTTGGGGAAAGTCTATACTCCTTTTGTCATTAGGAACACTGTAACATAGTTATATCCTTCCACCAGCTGGATTCCATGGCACTTTTACTGATGTCATGCACACATGGCAGTGAAAACACTAAGCAGTCCAACAATTTAAAGAGTTATATTTAATAAATGATTTATAAATGGTTTGCAGGTTGAAGGTGAGAATTAACCTTTTTGAGTCTTGTAGCATTTTGGCCACTGACCTTAAGTAGAGCCAAAATGTCACTGAGTCCATTCAAAACCACTGTTCTCTGCTGTAAGTCGGCCCATGATGAATGGACCTGCAGCAGACAGGTCAGCAACAGACTGTTCAATTAGAGTACATACCAGCTTCTTCTCTGGCACTTAAGGATGTTTCTTCATGTTGCTCTTATCCCTGCTGGCAATTTGTCTAAACTAAGAAGCCTTGCCTGTTACAGACATCCAGGTGTGAGTTTTGCTTCTGCTCCTTCATAGTGTGGTGTGCAGGTATGTCCCTGCTTCTTCCTTTGCAAGCCTGACAAACTCCTCCTGACCTCCCTTGTCTTTCTGTCTTGTTGTTTATCCAATTTATGTCTCTCTTTTCCAGGGGGAACACATGACCACACATCAGGTCGGCCACTGGAAATGTCCTGCACAAAGATTACCAAAGAGTCAGGTCCTTTATCTACAAGCATTTACTGCCTACACTTTGATTCTTGCTCCTGGGAGGTAGAAAACCTGAAACAGGATATATTGTATGCTAGCCAGTTTGGGGGTTGTAAATGTCATAATTCAAATACAGAATGCACATTAAATGATGTTTCCAAGGCAACACTGTGACTGCTCCATAAAAAAAAAAAAAAAAAAAAAAAAAAAGAAAAACCCGAATGTTTTATGTTCTTAGGTATTTGGATTTTCTAAACTTGGCAAGTTTGGCAACAGTTTTCTGGCCACACCAATTGTTTTTTTTAAATCTTTCACTAGTTTTTTCACTTTTTAAACTAGATTTTCAGCTTTTTGTAAAGAAATCAATGGAACTGCAACAGTTAATGGCACCAAAGAACAATCCCTTTCTTTTAAAATATAGATTAATGTCTAACAGTTTTTCTTCCTTCCCTCTGCATTTTGGCAGAAGTCTCTTCAGATGGTCAATATGCTTTTACAGGACTTCAGTGTGCTGGAATGAGGCTGTTAGGAATGGAGAAAATATTCTATTCGTTCTCCTATCCATCCATCCATCCATCCATGCATCCCTTGGGTCATTCACCTATTAGCCTACTTTTAGATCTCCAGTTACAAGTTTGAGCATACACTATTACTCAGAAGTGGCTGACCTTTAAGAAGCTGAAAGAAAAGTAATTTAAATCAGCCAACAAAACTTGAATTTGGCACTGAATGAACCATTGTGTTTCTGCTTCTCAGTAAATTCATAGATCAGTGGCAACTACAGCTTGTTTGCCACTGATGCCATGCTGGTGCCTTAGCAGCAGTATAAAGACATCACAATATGCAGTGATAAGTACTATGTGGGATCTCATTAGGCAGAACAAGAGACAGGGACATTGCATCATCCCTAAGCAACCTGGTCCCACAGGGGGTCACAGGTCGAAGTGAGCTCTGCTCACTCTGCAGTGTTACAGGGACTTGGGTGAATGGAAGACAGTAACGTCACAGCATTGACAGTGACATCAGCTTCAGAAGAGGCACACCATGCTTGGCAGGCAGTGAAGCAGAGCAGAAGTTTTGCTGGATGGCTGCAGCCCTAGACACAGTATAGGGCCACCAGTGTCTCTTTAAATTTATTTCAATTCAGATAAGCATTTCTTCTTGTATGTGTCTGATTTGCCTCAATTTTTAGAAGATGCTTTCCTTCCCAGGCTTCTGGGGTTTCTGGAGTCTGGGCACTGTCTTTTCTCCTCTTCTAGCACTGGCTGTGCTTCCTCTTTTGTGGCTGTTGTCCTGTCATGATGCTTCTGCCCCCTGAGCAGACAACTAGGATGTTTCCTGTGGCTGTAAGTGGTCCCCTGCACAGTGAGTTTCCAAGATTCTTTAATGATATTACACTTAAAATCTTCTAGTAACTGGTGGTTTTTATTTTTAAGCACACTTCAACTGTACTTGCCAGTTGCTGTTCCCACTTGCAGCACAAAGTAAGATGATATGTATTTGGTGAGATGACAGTATGCAGCATTTGTCATTTTGCATTTTCCTTCAAACATCTCTCTTCTGTGTGCTTTTAAAAAGATTGAGAAACCCTCCCATTCCTTCCCTTTCACTCTGCCTTAGAAAATATATTTGCATTAAGTACAATTAAGGTCTGACTGACTCCCCCAAAAGAGGAACGTGTCTTTAGGAATGTAGTTTAAATGCTTCACATGTCAGAGGCACATTAACTGTGGTTTATGATCATTTAATGGAATTTGTCTTCTTCATGCAGGGTTTACCATGGCCACTTCAAGTAAAATATAGAAAGACAGTATTGGTCAGAATTTACAGAATTCACAGAATCACTAGGTTAGAAGAGACCTTAAAGATCATTGAGTCCAACCCATGCTCTAACGCCTCAACTGAAACATGGCACTGAGTGCCACATCCAGTCTTTTCTTAAACACATCCAGGGATGGTGACTCCACCACCTCCCTGGGCAGACCATTCCAGAACTTTATCACTCTTTCTGTAAAAAACTTTTCCCTAATATCCAACCTATATTTCCCTTGGTGCAGCTTGAGACTGTGACCTTTGGTTCTGTCAGTTGCTGCCTGGAGAAAGAGACCAACCCCACCTGACTACAGCCACCTTTCAGGGAATTGCAGAGAGTGATAAGGGCACCTCTGAGTCTCCTTTTCTCCAGGCTAAACACCCCCAGCTCCCTCAGTTGTTCCTCACAGGGTTTGTGTTCCCAGCCCCTCTCCAGCCTCGTTGCCTCCTCTGGACAATTTTTTCATTTACGTCCACTATGAGGACATTGGGAGAAAAAACCCCAAAAGAAGTCAGTAATTTACAATTGATGAACTGTGTGTTGCAACAATTAGACTTCTAAATCTTTATTTAAAGGAGCTCATATGTGTGGTTTTTGGCTCTGATTCAGGGGAGCTGAGCCCAGAAAGCAGCATCATGATCATCTAATCTGAACCCCAGAATCACAGAAGCCATAGAACCATCTCTCATAGGTCCTGAACACATTAAGTTTTACATAAATTGCTCCAGCTTTTCTTTCCATGTATGGCACAGGAACTGTGACATCTGAAGGACCCATGGTACCCTTAGTACCACGACTCAGTGACTTGCAGTAGTAAATTTGTGGAAGGACACCTGAGGCTGTGAATTAGGTGCCTGTTTGGGTACTGTACTTAAACCTCTAAAAAAGCCTTGCAAGTTTGAAGTGGTATGTCTTACTTCACTTAGTTTCATTTGCTGCTCACTATTATGAAATGTTCTTAAGAGGAGAGAGATGACAACACAGACAAGATTTGGAGCTGTCCACCCAGGTGGAGCAGACAGCAATGAAGTAGTACTGACCATGTGAATCAGACACAGCCTTTTTGCACAAGCTTTACAAAACTCTAGGCTTTCTGAGCTCATTCACACCCCAAAATTAGGAAGATCTTCTGGATTATCTCATCTGTTTCCTCTTGTTGTGCTAATGGAGGGCACCAATGTCACATCCTCTCTGCTGGGCTGCATGATGATCACTATCCTGCCTATCCTCAGCCGTCCCAGTAATGGCCCAGGTAATCGTGTTACTGTTTGCCATGCCCTGGGCTGGGGAACTTTTCTTTGGATGAAAGCTGAAAAAGGTCTTTCAGATATCTAAGGTAGGCCTCATGTTAGCACATCTTAGTGTTATCAGAAAAGCAACATGGCCAAGAGCTATGTAATGTGAGTGATGTGAAATAAGATCAGAAGCTAATTTCAAACAAAATAAACAAAAAAGAGAGACAGAGCCTGATGAAATACTATTTGTAGGAAAAGGCAAGGTTTTGAAATTTACAAAGTATCCATGAATATATTTTCAGTTCATGTGAATGAATGTTACTTAACCATTCATATTTTAGAAAGCTGGATATGTGTTGAATAATAGTTCTTAGCATATTGCATCAAGCAACATTTTATTGAGATAACTGACTTTTCTATGAACTTTTTCCTGAATTTGAGAATATTGAAAATTACTCAATTTGTGTGTGTTCCTAAAGTAGATCTCAAAGTCTTCCTTTCTCCTTTCCATTCTTCTCTATATTGTATATGGTTTCCCAGGGCTGAAAATACAAGATGCAAAAAGCAGAACTGCTGCAGTATTTTCTTTTGATTGGCCTCTTCATTTTCAAAGCACACTGAACTTGTGTTTTGGAGAACTTTTTTTTTTTTTAATTACAAAAATTTTACACATGCATGTTGCACCTTTTATCTAAGTACAATTTGGTGTGTATATTAGTTTTAGGTCCTTGCTGGCAGTCTACAGGCACACTGAAACACTGTGAACCGTGTCATTCGTTGTAGATAATACAAGCAGGACCTGTGAGTTTCACAGTGAGAGGTATACAGATATTCAGATACATATATTGATATTTTTGTATTTATATATAGGCAGCACAGTTGTAGCAATTTGTAACTATATTCCCTCTGTTTACTGGCAGTAGATCTACCTTCCTAAAGAACAACCCTTTTCTTGCACCGTGTGAACAAAGCAGTCACCAGCAAGGGCAAGTGACTCGCTCCCCCCAGGGCAGTGCCAATTTTCTCAGCCCATGCCACCCCCAGGCCGACCGCGGCCGCCCATGACCCGCCCGTCTCACCGGTCCTTCCGACCTCGCCGAGGGACGTGGGCCACAGCAGCAAGTCCCCTTCCAGTAATGTACTGCAAGTCGTCGGGGAGGCGGCTGGTCACCTCCAGGCCAGCGTCCAGCTTCTCCTTGTTGGCCTTGGTCAGTCTCTTGATCTTTACGAGGAGGTCGGGGCGGCCGTAGCGAAAATGCGGGTTCCAGAAGTGGTGCAGGGGCCCATCAGCGTAGCTGGTATCGCCCCTCGGCCTGGACCCGACCGTGCTGCTGGCCGGACTCACCGTCAGCTTGTGGAACCCGTACAGGTTGAGTTGGCGGACGATGCTGCCGAAGTTCTTGGTTTTGAAGAGCTCCTCCTCCCCGGCGGCGCTGAGCCCCACGCCCAGCAGCTCCTGCTCGAAGAGTCCCTGGTCGATGAACAGGCCTTCACCGCGGGCGTCCCAGCGCACCGAGTGGACGCACGGGCTGTTGACCAGCAGCCACAGCTTCATAGGGAAGGTGCAGGGCCGGGGGATGACAGGGCGGGAGCGGGGCCAGAGGGCGGCGGAGGAGGGGCGGGAACCAGCCGGCAGCTGCAGCTTCGCCATCGCGCCGGGCGGCAACTGTCGCGGCACGCGGCATCGCGCGCCCAACGCACCGCCGCCCACAACGGCCGCCGCGCGAGGGCCGTTCCGCCCCCGTTGAGCGCTCGCACGCGCCCGACGCACGACGCGCGCTCGGGCCGGCCCCGCGGGGACCCTCAGCCTCGCGAGCCTCGGCCCCGGAGCGCGCCGCGCTGCCCACAGCAGCCCAGGGCCCTGCGAGCCCTCCGGTGCCCTCAGTGCCCCCAGACCCCGCTGCCCTCCGCGTCACAGAAAGAATACAACTCTCTAGCACTGTAATTTCAGTATTGGAAAGCAGGCGTTACTTAATTTCAGCGCTGGGTGCATGGGGAGGGGCGGGACGGACCGCTCCTCCTAACACGCGCCAGCACAGTTTTCCAGAATTCTCGTCCCCCTTATTAACATATACAAAGCTGTACACCTTATAGCTTGGGCATGCGTACACAGTTTGGAGAACAGTCTCAAGAGGGTCTTTGGTGGTTATTTGGAGAATGGCCCCCACCTTACTTTATCCTTTCATGGTCACAAGTTCCCCTGAGGACATGACATGAATTGGCTCACAGTCTGCTGTCTTGGTTGAGCAACTTCTTTCCTTGGTAAGAAAACTTTTTTTACAACTTATGAAACTTTAAATAATGGGTCTCAATTTCTCATCACAATTGAGATACTGCAAACAATAGGCTTTTTGAGCATTTACATCACCAGTTTCCTCATGTCCCCTCAGTGTCCCCAGCCCACACTGTAATGTCTTCATCCTCTGCCCCTGCCATCCCTCAGCCCTCCAGCCTCTGCCATCCCCCTCAGCCACCCCAGACCCCTCATGCCCACTACCTCCTCTCAGCCCCTCAGCCCCACCTTCCCCTCAGCTGCCCCCAGCCCCCTCGGCCTCCTGTCCCTTCAGTGGCTCCCCAGTTCCTTCAGACCTGACATCCCTGCTGAGGAGGCCAGTGCTGGTGCCACCAGCAGCTCCCATTGTTCCTGTGAGTGACCCAGCTGAGGGGGTAATGCAGGGTGGATGGGGGGACCAGGTGGGAAGGGGTTCAGGGGACATGAAGAGCAACCCTGGTGATGGTGAGAAGGCATCCCTGCCTGGGCCATGGGCATGACAGACTGGCTGTGCTCACTCCGGGGAGGTGCTTGGGCACTGCCTGGATCAGTGGTAGCACAGACCATCAGCCACTCCTCAGACCCAAAGGTCACCTATGCCATGTGCATCAGAGCATCACTTCTGTCTCAGGAACCCATATTGAGCAGTGCAGGTCAGTGACTGCAGATCTTCAGTAGCAGCAGTAAAAAAATAATGAGGAATGTTTCATGGCAGAAAAAAGGGAATAGCAGTGCTGTAGTCACCCTAAAATAGGGTAAGGGACTTCTGCAAAAGCCTCAGAGACACTTTATGCTCTTGACTCAGAATGTGAAAGGGAAGTGGTGAAACATAAACCAGAAGCTGGTTGCAATGTCCTCCGCACAGTTACATTAATAAAATGCAACACAATGGCTGGAATGCGATATGGATGACTAATTGCCCCTGTTACAATGCCGTATCTACTTGCTAGGTGCTGCATATTTACCAGAAACTACGCAGGACCCACAATTATGAAATGCTGAAGAAAGGCTCATAGACCCACATTTTAATATAATTGCTGTGTGTTGATAATCAGAACCTGGTTTTATGCCTTGACCCTTTAAAAGGTCCTTAAATGATTTTCTTTTTTAGTTGTTTTTTGGGGTTTTTGCATGCATGCACACATGCTGACTAATGCATGCTCCTTTTATAATATGGGGTATGAAGGAGACTGATTTTCAGTCAGCAGTACATCAGGGAGAGACAGTTCAGCCATTATTTGTCAGAAGAGAAACAGTCTTTTGTAATATGGGGCAATCTCTGGCTGAAATTCAGTAGAACCAGATTATCTAGCCAAGAAGCTATTAAAGAGTAAAGGGAATAATCCTTTGGTGCAGTACTGTATAGACCTTGGGATCACTGTCATTGCAGATTGCTTTTCCAGCAAAAGAGGCCTATGTGCAAAATAGCAAGAGAGATGGAGACAACACTCCCTCTGTCACTTGCAAATATTGTGGTTTTCTGCTCCATTTAACCTTAGCTATGGATACTTGTGCTAGCTGTGTGATTAAAGCTTATAGAAAAATACTTACCCAGCAGTCTGCCTGGGCCAGCACTTTTGCTCTTGCCCTGAAAAAACGAATTGTTCCTTGGATTCACAGCAGGAAAATCAGCCAAAACTGAAAAAATGTTACTGACTGCTGACTTTGGTCAAGGTTGCAGCCAGAGAAAGAGAGAGGGTTGATGCTGAATAAACTCACAGACCAATGCTGGACCAACTGATAATGATGGTTTTGCCTGCACATGTGGAGCAGGAAGTACAGTGGCTCTGCAGCTGGCAGGAGTGAAGTGGAGCAGCAGCCAAGACTAGCTGTGGCAATTAAATTTTACTAGAAATAGTTGCTCGTATGTTACAAAGCAGGTGGCATGGCACTGGGCCAGCAGAGCTAGAGCTTTGCTGTCCTCCCCCTAAGCCACATCACATAGCTGCTTGCAATTCACTGTCCAGCCAGTCATCTCTGTGAAGCTGATCAAAGAGAAAGGTTCCACTTGTTTTTTAAGAAATAGGCCCAACAAATTGTCAGAGGTCACAAAACACTATTTTGTCACACTGGAGTTCTCACATATGAGGGCTTTTTATCTTTAGCAAAATACTCAAATAAAATAAGTGAACCAAGCAAACTCAGTCTGCTCAGGCACAAGCTCATATTTTCAATGGCATTGAAGCATCCAATGCAATAGTCTGGAAGCAATGTCTGAGACTTTTTCTAATGGCAAACCAAAAATCCATGATTTGCAAACTGTCTCAAACAAATTGCTGTTTACTCAGGCAAAAGCTTGAAAACTGATTGCACATTCCTGTGGTAAAGCTATATTCAGATTTACTTGTGGGGGTCATTTATCACCTCAGCTAAAGCTGCAGAATCAGAACAGATGCCTGGAATTCTAAAATCAGATTAACTTTACTTATACCATATTTCACAGCCTTTCAGCAGTTCTTTCTTCCCGTGTGCCCTGGTACCCTTTACTTGTCATTTCACAAGAAAAATCAATCACTGGTCTAGTGGCAGAAGGGTCCCAAAACCAACCTTCTTATTATAATGAGTAGTAAGTCATAGCTGTGCCATCCCTCAGTTTCTTCTATGAGACAGGGGTGGTGGCATTTTCTTATTTATTAAGGCAGTTGAGCATAGGAAGAGGTGGAAATACTCAGATGTTACGAGACTGCACAAGAATATTTTCTTGCTGCCATACCAGACAGACTCTACATTTCAGGAGTCTGCAGAACTGTGAAAATCCCTTACTTCCATGAAGAACTTCCACTCTGAAAATCTTTGTGTTTAGCCACATCTGCTATAGAAGAGATAAAACTTGATAAACATACGGTCATGTTTAAGAGGCCATGTTAATGCCTGGAGGAATCTAGAGGTTCTGGATAAGGCTTTGATCTATCTAATTTTCATCAAGGATTGCAAGATGTGGTTACTCAAAAGCCTTGCAACGAGGTCATCCTTGGCACAGTTAGCCCAAGCCATGCTCAGAGCACCTGCAAGAGCTGCATGCCCATCCTGCTGCTCTGCCTGTGCTGCTCACACATCTCTTATGACCCCTGCTCAGCCTTACCAGATCCAAATTTCCCTAGACCATTGCCTTCTGGGGAGAAAGGGGCAGGTTCATCTGTACTGGAAATGTTGGTATAAAATTGATTATGACAATAGGGAAAGCAAGAGTGGAGTCCCTTATCTCTCCTATATCTGTGTCATTCTCTCTTTGTCCCACATCAGATGCCTGCAGTAAGGACATCAAAGAACAATAACAAAGGTGTTGCCAGAGGTGTTGTGCAGTGTGATGCTCCCAAAACACCTGTGCTGGACTTGCAGGCCTCTTGCAGCCAATGCAAGCTCTGGACATCTAAGAGCAAGTGACAGGGATTGCCAAAAGCAAAGGCACCCCTGAAACTTTCAGTGTTCCTGAATTAAGTACTTAAGATGAATACAGAACAGGTGTTTGTGAGTCTAGACTGCTGTTTGCTATGAGAAATTAAACCCTCCTGAGATGTCAGCACTGATCGTTTTTGCAAGCTTTAGAAACTTTCTTGTTTTAAGCAATTAAACACCAGTACTTTCATACTGTTCTTAGTATGCTTCTTTATGAGTCGGCTCAGTACTCCTAAATGTGTGAGCTATTGAGATACCACATTCACTCTGTTCCAGCGCTGACATAGTCCTGCTGCCTGTGATGAATGAGAGGGCAAGAGCCCAGGCAAGTCCTGCCTTTGGTGGAGATTTCTGAGAGTGGCTGTTTGAGGCGGCCTGTGCCAGACTGCTCCCACTCACAAGTTCTTAATAAGGGTTGATTAGGTCTATTACAAGGTGAATTATTTATTGCATTAACAAAATTAACAGTCATAAGACTTTATACAGACTACTTACTACACAGGAATAAAACAAAAAGAACTACTAGTAGATAAAATACAGTGCATGATAAAGGTACCTCTATTTACAGCTAGCAAAGAAATAGTATAGATTAGGATTCAATGTAATTTACCACTGAATTGGTGATGGAGTACACTATAATTCTTTCACTCAATTCCCAGGAAAGTATCCAGCAAATTTGCATCCAAACCCTGCTTGAGAAGTCCCACACGTTTCCAGGGTGTGTGTAGGAGGTTTCTGCCTCCATGAAAGTTTGTGCAGCTTTTATAGTTTGTAAAGTAGTGTCTCTCAGTCAGGAATATCCACCTTATCTCCCCACATGTGTTCTCACACTCAGGTGTTTATTGGGAGTTCTACCCCTGGTGCCACAGAGGGAAATAATTCACTAGCAAGTGACAACCTACAAGTCAGAGAGCTGGCCTGGGTCATCTCATCACGCCATGTGTGGGGGGAGAATGTCCAGAGCTGTTGCACCAGAGCTATTGCACCAGCTGATCGACAGGGCAGAACAGCTCTTCTGTGGTTGGGGGATGTCCTGCCACAGTGCCATCTCCTTGATTCCTCCTAAATTCCCTCTCAAATTGCACATCAGTGCATGCTCTAATCCCCATCAATACTGCCTTTCTTCAAAATCTGCAGGTGTCCACAGTTTTCCACAGGCAGTTAAAAAAATCTCCAAATAACCAGACTGAAGTTTCATACTAAAGTGGTATTATGAGGCCCACTTTGAGAGCAAAGCAAGCAAACCCTATATATATTCCTGGTAGGTCACAAGGCAAATGTCCATGATAAGGGGTGGTCATTTACCTGAAACACAGTTTTGGAAGAACTAGAAATAGCCCAAAAGACTCAAGTATCTGATGCTTGAATAGAAAAGAAGCAAGCAGAATTCCATCTAGATGCTTTGGTGAGCAGTATCTGTTCTTAAAAGCCTATTCTTTTCAAGCCACAATAGATAAGAGACCAATTAATGAGTTGATTTCTGGTACTTTTTCCAGTGGGAGCATCTGATTCATTGTACAACTAGCAATGCTTCATCATTGAGCACCAGAAAATACATTTCTGAGGGTGAAGAAGGGCAGTATCTACTGTCAAAGATATAATTTCCAGTACCACCTGTTCCAACTACATGCTCTAGAAATGCTTACTTGGGGTGCTGCAAGAGGGCTTTTATCTTTCACTAATCATTCTAGTGTGATTTAGAGCAGGATTTTTCCTTTTCTTCTATTTTGAATAACTTGTTTGCCATGCAGTAGTATACTTACTTGCCCTGCTTCCTTCTTGGTAAAATTGGAAATGTAGCCCTTTCAGTGAATTTTTAATATTGAGAGACCCCAAAGCCCAATGTTACCTAAAACCGCTCCAACAACAACCACCAGAAATTATGCACCTCAGCCACTTTATTGTATCCAGTTATAACTCCTGCAAAACCTCATACTGCTATTTGAAATTTGATTGTACGCTGTTCCTATCTACTCAACTTGACATTTAATGAGTCAGTGCACCTCCTTCGTTATACAAAAAAATCTTGGAGGGCATGAGTCTTGTGTAAAGTTACCAGATTTGCAGAGAGAAGGCCACACTCCTTTTCTAATTACAGAGATATTTATTTTTACTTTATTTTTGCTAATTCCATGTCCACACCCTTCTGAGAATATCATTACATTTCAACTATAGTTTTATGTGAATAAAACTTGAAGAGAATGAGCTACCATAAAACAGCGAAGAAAGAGTTGTGATGATACATGACTTCTGATCCTTTAGATAACAATATAACAAGACTGAAATTATCAGATCATCATAATCTCAGCACAGATGGTTTGCTCTCCAGATATCTGTATTAAAGAGCTGCCATTTGCTTTCGACACAAAATAACATAATCATATAAACACATGCAAGTGTAATGCCACCCATGCACCTTCCAGGTATATGGCAACTGAAGTTAATGGCAATAAATCACAGCAGAAAAATTATTAGTATACGTTTTTATAAGATGAGGATTTGTGCCTGACTCATTCAAAATTATAAACCTCAGAGAGGCAGGTCCCAAGGAAGATGTGAAGGATCATAAAGAAATACAAGTAATAATATAAATATGTGATAAGATACAGCAGACTTTCCCTGGGGCTTTCACTAATTTACTAACTCTTACAAAATTCATCACCTTCCGTAAATGAAGACACCAACAATCTAAAAATAGTCATTTTTGCATATATAATGCCCAAATTTTACTCCCTCTCTTGACTTGACCTAACACATATAAGGACCAAACCACACATTTATTACAGATTTCCTAACCTTTTTTCAACTTTAAATAGATAAACTAATCTGCCACCCTCCCAGTTTTTAGGTTTGTCATTTACAGCTAACAAGACTACTGCAGATACTGTTACATGGAAGGTAAGGGGAAAGGAAAAAAAGTCAGTATTTCAAAAAAGACTGTTTGTTCACTTTTCAAAACAAAACTAAGGACTACTCTTTCAGTTTCTTCTAGACCATCTTATCCATGTCCTTTAAATAAAAAGACAGTTTGCAAAAGCAGCTTACCTAGGCATTGGTGAGTTTGCTCTGTATATAATAACTACAGAGCAAAAATGCTTTGTATTTTAGGCTGCTGTTGAATTTTGTCAAAATATCTGCTGAATCAGAAAAATACTACTTTGTCGTCCCCCCCCCCCGCTACACTTCAAACTACTAGCAACAGCTAATAACCCTTTCCTAATACCTTTCAAAGGTATCAGGGATTTTGTTTCCTAGTAACCTTGGCAAAACAAATAATGAGTGTAGAGCTAGTGTAATAGGCCTTTGTCCAGAACTTGCACTTTAATGCAGAAATACATGGGTTCTGCAGCTGTTAGCTGTTAGTTCTTCTTTTCAGCTTTGACAGATCTAAACTTTGTTTCATGTTAAAATTGCCATGACTGAGCACAATGTTATCTACTTCTGCTAGGTACAGCAAAGCTGGATGTGTTTTTAGAAGCTTAAATCCTGATGTGTTTATATCCTTGATACTTGTAAGGGACAAAAAAATACAGTAATAAATCAACAGAAGAAACCAATACCACTACAAGATTCCAAGGATTCTACGCTTGTGTGTTCAAGAAAGCTTATTTTGTTAGATAAAGTGGAAAAAATACTTCAGACCAACTGCAGCTAATGGTCTTTCAGAGCAAATAAGCAACAGTATAACTGAATTAGAGCTGTACCATATGCCAAAGTCTGAACTTTTCAATAACTTCACTGGTCTCAGTTTAAGTCCACCAAGATCAGTTTACATACCAATTTACACAGGATAGGGAATCCAAGAGGCCTAGCAGCTCTGGAGAAGCCACCAGACTACTATATTTGCATCTTAGGACTCTGCTATCAGCTCTTAAGTTTCCTTAGATCCAGGTGGGTTGCAGCTCTGGATTTTCTCATGGCCTTCTGGGAACACTCTCTGGACAAGAATTTCCTACTTTCTTCTGAGAAGTGCTCACTATTTTTATCAGTATATTTACTTTTGCAATTCTGTTATGATCATTCCATAAACGAGTACAAATTACATTTTTAGTATCACACCCCAAAGCAATGCACTGTATCAGAGAGCAGGATTTCTTCTGTTCAGCACCCATTAAAATATTTTGACTGAAGGTCTGAGTCCTCTTAGTAGCAGCTGCCTACCTTTCAGGAGTTGTTTTGCAGATTACATTTTCATTTCCAAATCAGCAGTGATGAACTGTCCCAGACAGTAATTCAGGCCAAGTGATCATCTGTCTTATTGACAATGCCTCTCTTCCACAAGAGGCCTCAAGAGGCACAAGAGTCTGCAGCTCTCCTTGGCTTCACAGCTCACCAGAATCCATGGTTTTCCTGATGGATGCTCCTCCCAAACCAGTGCAGCTCCAGCTCAGAGCTGGTCCCTCTGCGTCACACTCAGAAGTATACTCACCTGCTGCCTGAGGCACCTGTACTTGGTTCTTCTTTCTCCACATATATGAATACTGCATTGTGACAATTATTGCTGTCTACTGTCCCACACCTGAGACAGGTCCATTGTCTGATAAAGCATAATGACCTTTTTCTCTGTTTTAATATCTTGTATTTGTCAGTCTTTGCAGGAGCCAGTTATTCCACTTAAGGAGAAATTCTACTGCTTCAGCATTCCTTTCTGGGTAACAGAGTGGTTGTACTTACATCCCTTGACTTTAGACCCTGTATTGCTCCAGCATGCTCCTTCATGCTCCCCATGAAGGGTGTTTAAGGCCTGAGCTGGTGGAATTCTTACAAACAACTGCAAACAAAAATTCTTACAAACAACTGCAACAAAAAACAAAGAATTCTTACAAATTCTTACAAACAACTGCAAGCAAGGAGCACAAAGTCCAGCAGCCACTCACTTGTTAGACTTTAAAATCACTCTGAGTACCAGTAATAAACTGTATACTGTATTATATTATGCTATGCAATGTAGTCTGCATTCTTAGTTAGCTCTATACTTAGTTATGATTATTAAATTACAGACAATAACACAAAAGAATCAGACAAATGCAGTAGTGATACATGAAGTATAAAAACTATAGATAAACTGAGTGCTGTAACAACATCCAGTCCTGATGGATCTGAACTTGGATTAATTTTTGACCGGACAGTTTGACCAGGAGTATTTTATCACTTGAAAACACACATAAAAAGTGCATGCTTTATTCTCTACAAAAATATTTCCAGAAAATATTTTCTTATTGGTAAAGAAAGAAGATAGTTTTCAAAGGTAGAATTTTTTTTCATTTTGTTGTTTTTGTTACTTAAATGACAAAATCATTTAGGTTGGAAAAGAGCTCTAAGATCATTGAGTCCAACTATTAATTTTTTTTTCAAGATTTATCCAATACATAGTTTGGGGACATATATTTAGGTAGGAAGTTTGAAAGTAAAGTAATTTTCATCATTTCAATTTGAAGCAGGGAGGGGGAGAAAAGTCAAGATTTCAAATGTCAATTCCTTTTATTGCTTAAATAACATATATCTAACATACGTAGTGTTTTTTTCTAGTACTAGTATCTGCTTATTAGAATGATCTTACTAATGTTTGTATTTTCTCACCTACTAGTACATTAGCAGTATTAATAATAGGCTGCACCATCTAGCTATTTGCAGGCTTCTTCTCTTACCTAACACACAAAGTATTCAAGCACCAAGTTGCTGAACTACCAGATACCATTAAAAAGTTTTGTATTACCCATAGGGTCTGATAGGGCATAACTTGAACATCTTCTTATGAAAGGAAAAGAAAAAAGAAGACAGCCTGTACCTCAAAACAGGTTTGCAATATTCCTCTCTTTTAGCAACAATGACACACTGATGCACCCTCACCCAAAACTTACAAATGTGGTTTTATTAAACTAAAGCCCAGTGTTGCTGGACACAAAAAACTCAGTGTACACACACTATAGCATCAAAGTTTTCAGTTGTGTTCTATGTGAGCCCTTACGTTAATATAAAAAAAATTTCCCAAAACAAGAAATTATTAACTTTGAATTTCTCTCTGCTTCCAGCAGGTCTTTCACATGCAAAAATGTGTATAAAGGGAAACACCAAGAGAACAGTAACTATAGATCAGTCCTCTGAGTAATACAATGCAAGACAGAAGCTTGTGTCAGCTGTGATTAGTGGTCAGTTAATGTCACTCATGCCTTCTTAAATGACATGTTAGATGACTGAAAACCCAAGTCCATATGCCAGTACTAATACTGATTCATTTACATTGCTGACCAAAAACCAAGCACAACTCAGCACAAGTAAAATATCTATTCCATCAATCCATTCAGAAGTTACTGAGAGATCCATTTTGAAAAACCAAAGCCACGACAAGCACTGCATGTCTAGAACAGTTCCAGATTGGTCTCATTCGTCCACCTCACTAACTACTTTCTGTACATACACCAATTTCAAGTGGGGGTTTTTTTCACCATCTTCCCCCCACCTAGATTCAAGCAGTTGGTTTTATTTTAAAATTTCAGCTGTGCTATTACCCTTTAGAGACACAAATTTGAAAGATTGCTTTCAAGAAAGTCAGTAAAGACTTTCCATGTGACATCACCTCTGCATCTTAAGCCAGCCTACCTACAAATAGCAGAGCCAGAGAGAATTACTTCAGGGCTAAGCAGTACCCTTCTGGTGGACCAATTTGGACTTTCCCAGCAGCAACAGTGCATCCCAACACACTGCTGTGCTCTGCTGCCATCTCAGCACAGCAGTCCAACTAGCAGCAGCAGCAGAAAAACAAATGTAGTTATGTTCATACAACTACAGACTGGCTTCCATTACTTCCTATCCTTTCTAGCTGGTTATTTTCTCTCTCCCATTTGGCTTCATAGCAAGAGAAGACCCTGTCCTTCAGGTAAGGGGGAAAGACCTCTTCTGACCATCCCTGCCTTAAGTTACAAACTCAAGAAGAAACGACCGTGACACACCCCTCTGTACCTTTCCCCGACGGAGCAGCTCCCTACGGCCGAGAAGCGCTGCCCCGCTGCCGCTAGCCGGGACAGCCGTGCCGGGCAGCGCCCCGCGGGGTCGCGCTCCCAGCGGCTGCCGGCCTGACCCTCCGCCCGAGTGCCAGCTGGATCTTCGCCAGCAGCACCAGCGCCGCACCCGAGGAAAGCCGCTCACACAGACATGGGCTCCAAGGCCTGAAGTGACCCCGGCCCGGCCAGGGCTGCCGCTGCCGAGCCCGGCGTCCCCCGACGCAGGGACCGAGCCCCAGCCACCGCACACCGCGGGAGACGCGGCCCCGCGCCCCCCGGCCCCGCTTAGAGGCCGCCGCCGGCACTTGGGGAAGGCGAGAGAAGACGGCGGGAGCTTCTCGCACCGCACCGGGGCTGCGCGCAGTGCTGACAGCCCGTGAGCCACAGCAGCTCTTCCTGCCCATCCGTCAGCAAGGAGTGCCCGGGGCGCTTAGGGACCAGCTGCTTCCCGGCCGAGCGGGATGCGGAGCCCGCCCTGGGCGGCGACGCGCGGCAGGAAAAGTCGGGGAGCTTCGGTACCTACCAGAGTGTCACAGTCACGTCCGCGCACCCCTCTCTCCAGCTGCAGGACGTTCTGGCCGGGGCTGTCGAACAGCAGTCCTACCGGCAGCTCCTCCATAGCGCGGAGCATCCTCACGCTTCAACGCTGCGGGTGCGGAGAGAGCAGGGCCGTGATCCCGTGTCCCCCGCTCGTCCCCCCGTTTGTGTCGCTGCGCCCAGGGGAGGCAGCGGGGCACCCGAGGCGAAGAGGTGGTGACACCGTGACACCCTTCCTCCCTCCCTCCCTCCGTGTCTTCCTGCTGGATGACCACGGCCCTTGTGGGCAGCCCTGTGTTGAGACCGCAACCTGAGGTTCGTGGCAGCGATGGAAGGGAGAAGGTTCGCGAGCCCCTTGGGAGTTTAGCTTTCCCCTCCCTGGCGTTTTCACCTTCGCTTTATTTTCGAGGAGCATAAGGGTGCAACTGTGATGTCCAGCAGTGGGTGCCGCTGTTTTGCTATAAAAGTTTTTCCTGGATTGTTTGGTTTTTGTTGGGAGTTAGGTAGTGCCAGCCCCGCCCCGTCGTGGTAAAAGGAAAAAAAAAAAAACAAACCCCAGACCCCTATTAATTAATTTAGCATGTACGCCTCTGTGCCGAAAATACACTATGAAGGTTAATTAATCAATCTTTGAGAAGTGCTCTTGGGTTTAAAGTACCGTCTGGATTTAAAATTGGCCTCAGCTGTGTTTCCAGACATTTTGTAGTATGTATGTCAGTAATCTGTGGACTCAATGGTTACTTCGGCTGTCCTGTATGGAAAGGAGGCAGATGTATCCACCCTGAATGTATTCAAAGGATGCTCTGGTTGTACAAAGTGACAATCTCCTGCTACATAGAGAATGGTTCATCCAAGAATTGTTCCTTTGAGCTTTAGCCACAAAATGTGGAGATGTGGCACACTTTGCTGAACCTCTGTTTGCACTGATGACTGAGAGGGTTCATCTATAACAATAACTTCTTGATTATTCCTGTGAGGGAATTTGATGTTACCCCTGGATGAAGGAGGAACAGGGATGTGCATGTGCCATCAGGTACACAGTGCACTGCATACAGTCAGTACTTCAGCACTCAGCAGGATTACTTAAACCCAAACTCAATTCCACAGCCTCTTAATTAACACCTACTCCAAATAACAGAGATTTCTGGGCTGTCAAATTCATTCTTGCAACAAAAGGTTGAATAAACACAGGTAAGGCAACACAGCATTTGTTTAGCACAGAAGAAGGTATCTACAGGTAGCTGAAATACAGGGCAAATGCCAGCTAAGAGTTGTAGAAATCTAGTGGATAAGCGGGAAAGTGACATGCAGATAGATTTTACCTCTCCTAGATGTGAGAACCTGATGACACACCAGTAACAAAATGGAGCAACAGGCAGGATGTTGCTCACAATGCTCTGAAAAAGATGGTGGCAAGGCTAGTTTGGAGGGGTAAGTTTTTTCAGTGTACAAGGAGACAGATGAATATCTTTTTTTTTACCAGGATCTTTACTGGATGACTACCTCACCTCAGTAGAAGTGTAACACTGACCACCTAGTCCTTGGCAGCTTTTCATGAGCATAAAACACAAACAGTGTCCCACAGAAGAGGCCAACTTCAGGCAATGGCTGTTGCAGCTTTTACTGCCTCAGCTTCAACTTGCGGCCTTGGTTCCATCTTCAGGCCCCACCATTAAACCACTAAACAGCTATATGCCTCTGGCTCCAGTGCACTAGTTTTTAGCTGCAACTGTGAGTCTAAGGTAGCAAGCTTGCTTCCTGAAACAAATATATGTGGTTTTGAGGAAGGAAGGAGGGAACGGGGACATGCGGGGAAGAGTTCTGAGATAATTTCTGTGTTGCAGCCCTTTATCAAACATACACTGGGCAAATACGTTTTCTGAAGGCATAACTTAGTTTTAATTATCAAATCAAATAAGAGGACAATGTGTCTGAAAAAACTCACCTGTATTCCTGAAAGTTTGAACAACAACAGGTAGTATGAACTTGAAATACTGAGGACAAGAAATTTTGATTCTTCCTTTTAGTTTTTAATGCATATGTAAATTGTTAGGTGAATCAGCAAAAAAAAACTCAAAAAGACCAAAACCCAAGTAATGATCAATTTATATTCTGCTTTTGTAATTTCCGATGATTTTCCTATCCAGATTTCCATCAGTCTCTTTAAACTATCGTGTTATTCAAGAATGTGAGGAAATAACTACAAGGGTTATTGCTCAAACAAGTCACTACCATATCCCTCATGCGGTGAATTCCATCAAAATTTGACTGTAAACACTCTGCAAGATGTTGCTCACCTGAAACTGCTACCTGGTTGTGAATGCCTTCTTGTGTGTGCACCATTGTGGTTTCAAAACTGATCTGTGGAAGTAATAGGAAGTAACCAGTTTTTAATTCAGTTTTGTCTTTCATTGGCCATCAATAAAGTTAGCAGTATCTGCACTATCCAGTTAATGCTACCAATGAGCTCCTCACTAATTCTATAAACACTAGATTTTCAGTATCTCTTGGTAAATCAAATATTTTATACTTAAAACCAAATTTAAGTCTAGAGGTGCAACAATATGCTCTGTTAAACATTATTGTTGAGCTGCTGCTTTGACATTGAAGGCTAAAACAGATCAACCAACACTTGTTCCACCAGGCATACCTGTGGCCGCAGCTCTCTTCACAGAGAGCAGCAGGCACAACGTTCCCAGGATTTTCCCTGGGGAAGGCAGTGAGAAGCTCAGAGAAAGAAAACAATTCTTATCTCTATTTGCTGCTCCTGTTGTTTGGAACATGTGGAATGTGTTATGGATTGTTTACCAAAGAGAGATTTCTTAACTGGACACTGGTGATGGTTGTTTGGATTGATTGACCAGTTAGTTCAAAGCTGTGGTGTTACTGTCTGTAAGGGGTGATGGGTTTTTCTTTAGTTTCATATAGAGTAGTAGAGTATAGTTTTGGGATAGTATAATATAATACAGTATAGCTTAACAAAGCAATTGTTCACCCTTCTGAATAATGGATTTTCCATTCTGGGGTTTGCCTGCTACTATACGTACCCTGTGCTGTAACACAGAATTGGGCTTGAATGTCACAGTCTTTCCCAGCTGGACTGTTGTCTCTGTAGAGCCCTGTTGCCTTTAAAGTCAAGAGCAACAGCAGGTACAATCCTGCTTAGTGGCTTTAAAGGTATCAGATCTAGTGGTGTTAAATGAGACCACTTCTTTCCCCATCAGACATCACAACAGGATTTGTCTACAATGGATTACCTATTTGACCACTTTTTTATTTTTAACAAAAAGTCCACCCCCACTTTAAAGAAATTTAAATCAATTAAATTCTCTTTAATAGGAAAAAGACAAAAAAGCTTGATTGGGATGCATTATTCAACATAGATATTGTTAGTTATTCTGGCCAGTTTGTCAGCAGAAACATCCAAAGCCAAGTTTTTTTTTGTCTACCTGTTGGTGTAATAGAGCATGGATTTGAATTTGCCATAATAAGTGGATGGAGGTAAAGCCTACAGGTAGAAGAATTATGCTTCCCAAAGACACACAGAATAGTCCACCAAGAAGTTCACAGGAAGGTAATGTGGTCATTTATGTGGTGATGATTCGGGCTGTCCCATTTTCTTGCAATTTTAATAATTGCAGCTTTTGATTTTGGCTGTTTGACTTTCTTTGAGTGAAACCTGGAGGAAGAAGGGAAGTCTAAATTTTTCTTGGGCATTGCAAACCATTGCAGACCAGGGTAATTGATGAAGTGATTACTACTGTTCTGAGTAAGAGTCACCTTGTTACTCACATGGACCATTAAATTCAATGCCTGTGTTGCAATGACACAATGCGTGATCCTCACTTCAACATGTCACTGTTGCAGCTTTTCCAGCTCTTTCTGACTCCCTCTGCCAGGACATCACTTATTGTGGGGAAAGGTAACATCCAGCTGCAGAGCATTGGGACAGCAGTTTTTTAATACCTCTTCCATCTAGAGCTCTGAAAATGTGTCTGTTTGACTAACAAGTAGGTTACTAGATAAGTACTGACCAACCACATCTGCTATGAACTCTGATCATAAAAGCAGCAGCAGATCTTGTGTACCATGTGCCCGTGGCAAATGCCTATACACAGAGTCACTCTTTACTAGAACAGTTCTGCTTATAAAACATTTAGAATAAAATGTCAGCAGTAGCATATTTCAGTCAATAAGGGGTTGTTTCAGTTAGTCCGACATGTTTAGGTTAGTTAATGTACTGGGGAAGTACATGTACAATGGGATTTAGAAAAATTTTGAATGAGAACAGGAGAGCCAAGTCAGAATAAAAACTCTCTCTAGCATACTGTTAACAGTGCCAAAAATAAATCAAGGTTTCTTCTTCTTCTTACTTGCCTTGGTCAGATGCTTTTGTGGAAAAATAACTGGCTTATATTGCATGTGGGTTTTGGCATAGACCTTGACACAGAATTAAACAACTGATGCACACTGGACTGCTGCAGGCTCTATGTGATTTTACAGAATTAAAGTGAATGCTTTAGGTAACTCAAATTAAAAAGACTTAAAATAACTAGATGTAGAATGTATCTTACTTATTTGACAATAACATTGTGCAGAAAATTACCTTATAGAAGTAATAGAAATAATTTATTACCTTTCTTACTTCCTTTTTCTTACAATACCCAGTATTTTCAAGTTCTCCCACATTTTACCTGTACTTCACACTTAGAGGTCTGGATCTGTGGATCTGTGTTACTGTGAATGAAACTTTCATAATAAAATCAGTTCAAATATGAACAGCAACAGAGGTTGAATTTTGCAGGGTCTTCCTGGTAGTACTGTCAGTAGAAAAGAGCTGAGGAATGTAGGCTGTTGGCTCTTTCAGGAGTTGGTTGATGTGTGATCCCTCTAGGGACGATGTCCTCTACACATTGCTTTCCCATGTATGTGTCAAGAGAAAAGCCTATTTAGTCTCAGCAAGACACATGCTAGAAAATGAAGCCTCGACTCAATTAGCAAACTAATTATGAGTATTCTGTAAACATAGAATAGTACTCTTAGGGAGTGATTTGATTGTATTGAAATTGATGATTATGATGAAGATGACAAGTCTGAGTGCCTATGGTAAGACAGGGGGAAGATCAGCAGGGCAGATGTCATGGTGGGAGTCTGTTACAGACCACCCAACCAGGATGAACAGGCACATGAGGCATTCTTCAAGTGGCTGCCAGAAGTCTCGTGGTTGCCATTTTATCTGGGCCAAATGTCTGCTAGAAATAGAACACAGCACAAACAAAGAAGACCGGAGGTTCTTGGACTGTGTGGAAGGGAACTTCTTGAACAGCTGGTGAAAGAGCCTATCAGAGGAGAAGCCCTGCTAGACCTGTTTTTTTTTGTTGTTTTTGGGTTTTTTTTGTTTTTTGTTTGTTTGTTTGTTTGGGGGTTTTTTTTGTTGTTTTTTGTTGTTTTTGGTTTTTTTGTTTGTTTGGGGGTTTTTTTGGTTTTTTGGTTTTTATTTTTTGGGGGGTTTTTTTGGTTTTTTTTGTTGTTGTTGGGTTTTTTGTTTGTTTGGGGTTTTTTCTTTTTTTGTTTTTTATGTATGTGCTCGTTTTGGCAGGGGTAGAGTTAACTTCATAATGGCTGCTTCAGGGCTGTGTTTTGGATTTGTGCTGAACAGAGGGTTGATAATACAGAGATGTTTTTGTTACTGCTGAGCAGGGCTTGCTCAGAGCCAAGGCCTGTTCTGCTTTTGGCATTGCCACACTGGGGAGGAGAGTGGGGGATGCTCAGGAGGTCACGAGGAGACTCAGCCAGGACAGGTGACCCAAACTGACCAAAGGGATATTCCAGACCCTGCGACATCATGCTTAGAATGCAAGTGGATCTGCTTGGATTGTGCATGGCTTTTGCTTTCCCTATTAAACTGTCTTTATCTCAGCCCACAAGTTTCCTGGCATTTATCCTTCCGATTCTCTCCCTGATCCCACTGGTGCAGGAGCAAGCAAGTGGCTGCCTGGGGCTTGGCAGCTGGCTGGGCTTAAACCATGACAACGAGCAAAGAAAGACTAGTGGATGATGCAATGGTTGGTGGCTGTCTTAGGCAGAGAGACCATGAAATATTAGAGTTTTCAGTACTGGGTGGAGTAAGGAGGGGCACCAGCAGAACTTCCACCTTGGACTTCCATCTAGCAGACTTTGGCCTGTTTAAGACATTGATTGACAGAGTCTCTTTGGAGTCAGTCCTGAAGGACAAAGGAGTCCAGGAAGGCTGGATGTGCTTTAAAAAGGAATTATTAAATATTCAGGATCAGGCTGTCCCCTTGTCTAGAAAAACAAGTCATCAGGAAAAGACTGGTTAAAGAGAACTTGGGAGAAAAGAGAATCTATCATCTCTGGAAGGAGGGTCAAATAACTTAGGAGGACTGTAAGGATGTTGCAAGATCATATAGGGAGAAGACTAGAGGAGTCAAAGTCCTACTAGAACCTGATTTGGCCACAGCAGTTAAAGACAGCAAAAAAGGCTTGTATAAACACAGTGATAGCAAAAAGAGGGTGACAGAGTGTCTTCAGCATTTGTGGAATGCAGAGGGCAGTGTAGTGAGTGACAGAGCGTGAGGAAAAGGCAGAGGTATTTAATGCCTTCTTTGTCCTGGTCTTAGTTTCATTCCCACTTGTCCTTGGGATACCCAGTTTGAGAAATTACCAGAGCTGTAAATTGGTGATGGGCAGATGAGTGAAGCCCCCATAATGCAGGAGGAAATGGTTAGTGACCTGCCGTGCCAATTAGACACTCACAAGTGTATGGGTGCTGGTGAGATCCACCCAGAGTGATGAGGGAACTGGTAAAACATCTTGCCAAGCCACTCTCAATCATCTACCAACAGTCCTGGTTACTGTAAAAGTTCCAGAAGAATGGAAATCAACAAATGTAGTGCCTGTCTGCAAGAACAGCTTGAAGGATGATCCTGCAGGGCTGTAGTTACCTCAGTTCTGGGCAAGGCTGTGGAAGAGATGCATGAAGCCCATTACATGGCACATGCAGGGCAACTAGGAGATCAAGCCCAGCAAACATGGATTTACAAAAGGCAGGTCCTGCTTGACCAACCTGATCTCCTTCTATGACAAAGCAACCTGCTTAGTAGATGAAGGGAAGGCTGTGGTTGTTGTCTGTCTGAACTTGAGTAAATGCATTTGACTCCATCTCCCACAGGATCCTCCTAGGAAAACTGCTTGTGGCTTGGATGAGTGGACTCTTTGGTGGGTAAAAAAACTACCAGGACGGTCAGGCCCAGAGAGTGGTGGTGAATGGAACTAAATCAAGTTGGTGGCCAGTCACCAATGGTGCTCCCCAGGGCTCTTTTTGTTGTGTTGAACATCTTTATCAATTTCTGGGTGTTGCAATTGAGTGTCCCCTCAGTCAGTTTGCAGATGACACCAAGCTGGGTGGGAGTGCTGATCTGCTGGAGGGCAGGAAGGCTCTGCAGAGGGATCTGGACAGGCTGGACCATGGGCCAAGGCCAGTGGTGTGAGGTTCAACAAGGCCCAGTGCTGGGGCCTTGGGTCACAGCAAGCCCAGGCAGTGCCACAGGCTGGGGCAGAGTGGCTGCAAAGCTGCCACAGGAAAAGGCCCTGGGGGTGCTGGTGACAGCAGCTGAACAGGAGCCAGCAGTGCCCAGGTGGCCAAGAAGGCCAATGGCATCCTGGCCTGTGCCAGCAATGGTGTGGCCAGCAGGAGCAGGGCAGGGATTGTCCCCCTGTACTCAGCACTGATGAGGCCACACCTCAAATCCTGTGTCCAGTTCTGGGCCCCTCACTTTAAAAAAGACACTGAATTCCTGGAACATGTCCAGAGAATGGCAACATAGCTTGTGAAAGCTTTAGGACATTAACAGAGGAACATCTGTGAGAGTTGGGTTTATTTAGTCTTGAGGAGGCTCAGGGTAGACCTTATTGCTTTCGACAACTGCCTGAAGGGAGGCTGCAGTGAGGTAAGGGTTGTGCTTGCAGTGAGAAGACAAGAGGAAATGACCTTAAGCTGAGACAGGGGAGATTCAGGTATTAGAGATTTTTTTTCACTGTTAGGGTGGTCAGAGATTGGAACAGTTTGCCCACAGGGGTGGTAGACTGACTGTCCCTGGAGGTGTTCAAGAGGCATCTGGGTCTGGTGATGTGGTTTGGTGGTCTCTGGGTGACAAGGATAGTGCTGAGCAGACAGTTGGAATGGGTGACCGTGAAGGTCTGTTCCAACCTTGCCAATTTCCCGACTCTTTAGCTGCAGCAGGTCACTGGGGTAGTTGTAGTCTTGTACTATGCAATGCAGGCACTGATACTGTACTATACTAAGTTTTTGGTCTTCATTTGAAATTAAAGAATAGGCAATGACTGGACCATAATTTATGGCTGAACATCCCAAGAAAAACAAGCTTTAGGGTGCAACTCTTCTGCCTTTACCACAGTTCTGTGTGAAATACCTGTTTTAATCTTGGTATCCAATAGTTATTTGATATGTTCTAGCATCTACTACTTGGTGGGTCCTCCACATTAAAATAAAATTCAGTATTTCTTTATATGAAATATAATATGAAATATATATGGTGCCTGCAACACATACTTGAGACCCACAGAATATGTGAACAGGTAAGATTTGCCTTTCAACTATGTTTTGTGAAACTGTCAAAACATCTAACACATTACCATATCGCAGAATATTTACAGCAAAAATTGCAGAAGTAGGTTCTGCTGGTACCAAACTGACACCACCAATTCCTGGAGGCCAGAGTCTGCATGCCTCTCACTGTTAGCTGTTAACTACATAAATCTGTAATGGGAAATTACTGTGAACATTGAAATTAATAAGTACATTACAGTCTCTATTTACTGGGAGTATGACAGCAACTAAGTTGAACCGACACTTCCTAGGTGATCCTGCCTTGGCAGGGTGGGCTGGATTAGATGATCTTCAGAGGTTCCTTCCAACCCCAGCAGTTCTGTAATTCTGTGATTCAAAATACTTGGGGTTTTTGCCATCTGAGACACACTTGTTACCTAGTTCTGTTGTTGTTAAATAAAAAAAAAAAGTGGTCTTATTTCAAAAGTGTAAGTGCAGTAATTTTTTTCTCAAAATCAACCATTCAACAGTCCAAAACAGCTATACAAGAACTGAAGCCATTCAGGTATGTTTGTAACAAGAAAACAAATTTATTGATTTTAAAAGACAAGACACAATTTTGTTTTGAAAAACACAAGAAAGCTAGCCTGAGTTCAAGTCTGAAATATTCAGAAAAATCCTACTGTCTTTAGTATGTTCCAGTCATTTTTTTATACAACACACTAAAAGTTAATATATATTTTTATAATTATAAAAGGTCCCCAGTTATTGTACAGTACACAATACAAATTGCCAACAAACTATTATTTAGCTCCTGCCAGTTTTGAGAGGACATTATATACTAAAAGATTTAGCATTTGTCACAAAAATCACATCAGGAAATACGTATTTACAAAATCAAATACATTATACAAAAAAAACCATCACGTTATTCTGTAAAGATGTCTTCTTTAAATAATTAAAAAGTATATTCAACTGTAGCCCAAAAACTGGAAAAGAACATTACATTATCTCACACATACAATCTACAAAAAGTTGCTTACCTCATTTACATAATATATTCAGTCAACTGGAAAATAAGAATTTGAATATGTCCTAGTGTTATGATGTTTCTGTGCTGTGGGACTGGATAATGTAATCTGCCACTTACTAAGTGAAATTTAAATGATGGCACTTAAAAAAAATACAGTATAAAATAAATGCAACAAGGGAAGTTTCCTAGAAGGTAAGAAAGCCCTGAGCGATGATAAAATTACTGATTGGTAGCTCTAGAATTAACCTAATTAAAGTTTACCACCTCAGGCACAATTTTCCAAGTTTTTGAAAGGCACTCGAAGTTTCTTTAACAGCCTCATTGGTTATTAACTGTAAATCCAAATTTTCAGTGGGTATGAGTGGAAATGGGCAACTTGCTTTGGTACAAAAGTGATATTTTCCCAACATATTTTAAGTTGCTTAACTGGGTTACTTTAAAATGGGTATTTAATGTTTAAATACAAGGCAGTCACTTTAATATTGTATGGAAGGAAACTTTACTTGGGGAACCCATTAAATATTCTTTGTGTAAAAAACTTTTGCTGGCATCAGTGAGTCAAAAAGAATTGAACTGAGTTCCTGTTAAAACCCAATCCATTCAAGGTTGCTCCTCTGAAGTCTAAATTCCTCCTAAAAAGACATTTATTATTTCAGAGTAAAATTAATCTAGAACTGAAAATTCCTGTAAGATGTTTGCACCATAACCAGAAAGTGCTTAAGAACATACAAAGAACATCTTCCTGAATTAGTGTTAAGTGAGGCTCATTTGATGCCCATAGGCTTTTTCTGGGCCTTGTTTTCTACAGTGAATTTCAGCCTTAATGAGCAATCTCCAAGAATAATTCTTACCAAATATTTAACTACTCAGGGCTTCCAATCCCAAAATTCAATTTGTTTTTTTCAACAGGAAAAGGAGAAAAAAATCAGAATAAAACAAGAGTTAAAATGATAGTTTTCAAACGAAGGCATATTTTACTCCAAACAAACACTAGGCAGTCACTTTGTAAGTGGCTTTTACTGTTTCTTAGTTAAACTGGTAAATTAAACTCAGGTCTACTGGCACATAAAATCACTAGCAGCAATGATCAAGGCATGCAAACTCAGAAGCATTTACAGTAAATTATGAATAAAAAAAGTTGTTAAATTAAAACCCTTTGAGTATTGCATTTATGTTAATTAATTATGCATTAATTTGCATTAACTGACTAAAAATGTTTACAACTTACTTGCACTATACTACTGACGTAATTCCCTTAAATAACTTTAAATGATACCCTTTTTCTTTGCCCTCAGCTAGACTTAAATAAGCTGCTTTAGTGTTTGCTGAATGATATTGCAAGGAACCAGTAGAAAATGTACTGTATTCTCACTTAGTAAGGTGGCATCAGTATCTCTAAGTTAAAAGAATCTTTACTTGCTGCTACACTTGTTCCCTTGTTCCTGTAAGCAGTAATTTGAAGAACAAAGGGGCTTTTAAAATTATTTGCTCGTGCAATTTCTAGTTGCTTTTAAAATTCTGACATTCAAGAAGGGCCATCCAAACTGTACCCTTGTATGTGAAATTTAATAAAATACCTTCATCTTCTAGCTAGTCATTATTGCAGTGACTGAGTTTTAAAAGGAATATTAACATAATTGTGCACTTTTTGTTCCTGTTTCTCACAAACACTGCCAAAAATTTCAATGCAAACACCTCAAATATTCTGCAAAATTTATTATTACTAAACCTTCTTTTAATCCTAAAGATTTCTCTTTTACAGTACTGGAGTATTCCAATACTAATCTATCTCAGGAAATTTTCAAAATAGCTGAATATATTTTCTGAACCTTTATCTTCTAAAGGAATCTTAAAGTAGACAACTTCCTATCTGTAGAATCATGTTTGATTTTCTTTGTATATATATATGCAGTTATGAAAACCAGGGAGCTGAAGTACTGTTCTATATTACACAGTACATATAAATGGCAATGAATATTTTGCCTACATCTACTGAGGCCCCTATTAATAAAAAACATCCCCATATTGTATGCAAGTATTTACTTTAGACATAAGTAAAAAAAGATTTACAACACTATAAGCTATTTCAAAGTATATGCTCAGTGAACTAGTTAAATTATCTAAAAATCTTTGTTCCCATCACGTTACTTACAATGCTCAAAGGGTTAATGCAAGGCATCATATCAAATTAATTTCCTAGTACTAGAACTAAGCACTGTGTGTTTATGCTTCTATTCCAGTTTTTATTGTCACTGTTAAATCACCAAACAAATTAGCAGAGATACTAGAATTCCATGTATCAATTTGCTTTAAACCGTATACAAAGAGCATGTCCTGTTAGTGTGACAAGGGCCCAATTTTCAGAAATTCATCTTGCTCTCTCAGATTTGTACTTTGAACTCTGAAATTGTTGTTGTATACTTATATTATTAATAAATCTGGGGTTTTTGACAGTACATTTATGGCTCTCAGTGGTTGCTTTTATTTTGTAAAAGCATTCTGAATTAAATTGGATTGCAGTACATCTCTAACATGGATTTTTTTCTAAACAGTGCAGATGTCAGTTGGTGAGAATGATAAAGATATCAGATCATTTCTCCTAGGGAAACCAAGATAAAACAAAAAATGTTTCAGATATTTAAAAATACCTTGCTTTAAATTAAATTTATATATAGACCTATGCATTCCTGAAAGACAGAACTTAATTTTCCTATTTTTTTGAACTAAAGGCAGTAATGCCTTTAAAATCATCATTTTATAGGCAAATAATTTAACATCTATTTTCCAAATTTTTATGGAACTTTTAAAAAATGAAGGTGCTTTGAGCATACTACAGTACAAGCAAAAAAAAAAAAAAAAAAAAAACCACAAACCTGAAAAAAAAAAGTTTTAAAACTGATTTACCACAAGAAAGATGAAAATGTAACAAAACACTTTAACATATGTAAAACTTTTGAAAATTGGGCCCTGTGCTTTGAAAAGGTAGTTCAACAAGACCTCTTCCCCCACACTGTCACTGTGCTATTTTGTGCTAATGGGGGAAATGCCTCTAAAATAATTATTCTGGATTCCATTTCAAGATTAGATAAAACACATAAATCATGTCAACTCTCATAATGTCTACCCTGTGGACACACACTACACCTCTCCATAGCATTGACCAGAGACGTCAGAGCTGGTGTGGCAATGCAGCCGCACGCTACACGTTACAGAATACACACTGAGGTATTCGCATCTCTCTACTTCAACAAGTACTAAAACCCAGCTATTAAAGAGCAAGGGTGTGCAAAATGTTTTATCTAAGCGTTTGATTGAAATTTCAGTAAGAACAAAACAAAAGACTCCCAAATCTGTAAGTTTACAACACAGTAAGATAGTTGCTCTAAAAAACCTTGGTAAAATCTTTAGAATTTAAGAGTAAGAATACAGACTCCAGTCAGTTTTCTGAACCTGTGAAAGTTCCAATTTGTTTTGATAATTCATTGTTTTTAGAAGCTATGAAATACACTCCATTTTTTGTATTCAGATTTTTGTTCAGTTTTGTTTTTCACTTGATGACATTTAACAACTGAGCGGAGTGGAAAGCTAAACAATGAAAGATACTCAAATCCCACTATATTCAGCAATCTAGATTTACCTTTTACAATTGTACTCTTTTCTCAGCAACAACAAATTCAACATTAAACCAAGAAAGAATAAGAAAACACAAACAAACACAAAAATTAAAACAACTACTACAGTATTAAAAAAAGCTGAAAATGAAAAAAAAGTTGAATTATTTCACTTTATTTTACTTGTAAACATCTTATAATGCACAATGAAGGGGAGTAAATATTTATCACAGCTTAGTTTTAGCATTTTTGGTGAAGGGTACAGATGTGCTGATTTCTAAGGAAAAATCAGGACACACTGAGTGATATATGTGACAACAAAATCTAAAATGAGATTCAGTGCATTTATGAGTTTAGAAATAATGAATATAAATGTCACTTTTACTTTTTACTGAGGCAAAAGCCATCTACTGACCTTGGTAGGAATTAAGCCTACACAGAATGAGCTGGATGGGTTCACAATTCTGCAGAGGAATTAAATTTTTTTTTTGTGCACCAGTAATGTTAGGACATTTAGTTTATGTGCAGCTGTATTTGGAGCATATGTAAACTCTAGCAACAAACTTGTTTGCTATAAATAAACTTCCATTTTACATGCTCTTCTCCCATTTGGTATATATGACTTTAAAGTCATTTCCAGACACACTAGATAAACCAGAATAAAAGAATCCTATTTTTTTTTTACACAGTCTTTCCTATAAAGTTGATCTTTTTGTGTTCTCATTCACTTTTTGGATTTTTTTTCTTATTTAATTCTTCTACTTTATTGTAGTAAATTCATGTGTCTGCATAATGACATGTTTTTGAAGAAAAACTTGAGTTCTTTAATGTCAATTAATATGGTCTCTATAAACTGATATTATTTAACCATTAAAATGTAATATCTGGCTGATACACCACAAAATATAGAAATTGAAAACATGCACTGCATTATGTACCTGCTCATTTATTTCTTTTTAGTTTTTAAAATTAAAAGTAGGCAAGGGTTTAGAAAATATATAATCATGCTTGGGACTATGGTCAATCTATTTTGACATTTGAAGTTGGTATTAAAGCTAGTTTTGCTTTCCAAATTCCCAAGCAAATTTTATTTCTATTAAAGTGAAATCCAGCTAGAAACGAGAAAAAATAGGTCTATTGTCATTCTAAGAGGGATATTAAAATTATTTAATAATAAAAAAATCCTTTTATTCTTTTGAAGGCTGTGTAACCTGTCCTTACTTCTTAGGGAATTTGAAAATGACAGGCACACCTTGTTGAATTAATTTAAGAGTTAAGAATAACAGAAAGTACTAAGTCTTAGCTTCAGTTCTGTTTAAGGCACCATGTAATAGCCGAGGTACAATGATCCCTGATGTACATTCTTAAATGGCAATGGTCCATCTAGCCACCTATTCAAATTCTACACAATTGGGAATAGGTACAAGTGAGGTGTGCCAGTTACACTGCCTTGTCTAATTTTTGTAAAAATTTAAATCCACTTTAACAACAAGGAAATGTTTTTGAAAGGAAAATGATGCAGGTTGCTACATTCCTTGCATTCTATAAATCATCTTTTCTAAGAGCAGCAGATTGAACCACTAGTAGGAAAAGACCTGGAATAGAAGAAAGTCATCCAAATGGAATGTTTTCCTGTATGTCCAGTTCAGCATAAGTAGCACATACACATAAAATTAACAATAATCAAGTCACTTCTTTTTTAGCTTCAGTTTCTAACAACTACAGTGCCACTGAACAATCAAAAGCATCAGTTCAGTGGCCTCACATATAGAATCAGTAGTCTTCAAAACAGAGGAACTGGTATGCAAATAATATCTGAAACTGTTGATTTTAAATGAAGCTTGCATTGTTTACATCATGTTCAGATAATTAGGTACATTTATGCCATACAGATTACCACATTCTGATACAATTCTGTCTTTAAACAGCTTCTTCCTCACAGGAAGAAACGAGGAGATCTTCTCAACCCTCCAGCATTATTACAAAAAATCCCCCTGAATACTCACAATTTTATCAAAATAGTGTCTTCTCGTAGTACGATGAAAAGCACCTTTTATAACAAATTTGATACATCTGCTGTCAAATAAGTATGCCTCCAGTGTAAATCAAAGAAAACAGTTCTTTTGATATTTCACAGAAGTGCATCTAATTAAAAACCTATCTATATGAAATCAGCATAATAACTAATAATTAACATTAAAATATTTTTAAAATGATGAAAAAAATTAAATTATTATAAGAGGACAAAACATTAACATTAAACTTTGCAAAAATCTTCCTTGCATTTGATACAAAGAAACCTCTTCATATTGAGTGGCCAAAGTAAAATGATTTAGTTTACAAAAATTTGTTTCTAAACAGACCTGGCAAAATACGTACACCCATTCCATTCAACAACTCCAACAAAATAATGATCAGAACAGTTATATTTGACAACAGTCAACTTTCGGACTTATTCTCTTTTTTTTTCTTTTTCATATTAAACCTAAACAGCTAATGCAATGGGGCATGTGTTGGAGGCCAGAGGAAGTTTCACATTAGACTGCAGTATATGTATTTCCAGTAGCACTGCATTGTCTGATAGTCTGAGTAGTTGCAACAATGTGCTCATTATGAATTGGGTTCAGGAGGTTCTGCTGTACTCCACTCTCAAGCACTGGCTGCATGCAGCCCACCTGGAATGCCTGGTTTAGCTCTGTTTTCTCCCTCTTAGCTTGTGGCTCTCCACTTTCTTCCAGCTCTTCATCTATTTCACTTTCAACTTCGCTGCCCTCATCTGCACAAACAAACCAGCATGTAACTACCACAAAGGAGAAGTTTCTAATACAAGGCTCTTTATTTTGTAAGTAATAGTTGAAATACAGGGGAGCAATCTGATAAAGCATAAACTGAAAATTAAAATTTTAATGGAAAAGAAGTCAACTGTTATCTCAAATAGATAAACAGATTCAGGTTTCATCACTTGAGCTACACACTTTTAATGTGAAAAAAAAACCTGGAATCTCAAAAGGTCTAACAAATAATGTTAACTTCATATTGGAAAATGTCTCATTTCCTAAACACGATGAACAAGAGTTGTTACTTTTAGGTATAGATAGGGAAACTGAGGTGAGGAGAGTTGTGGTCACTTGACCCCAAATTTTGACAAACATTCTTATATTCACTAGTTGAGTTCTGAGGTCAAATCACCCCAAATCATTCAAGTAGTCAGTATAAGAATGCATGTGAAAATAGAGCAGGAAGAGAATTTAAGGAACTAATTTTTCCCTGACTACTTGCATACAATTCTGCTTCTTGACTTAGCAAAACATTCACTACAGTTAAATATCCATAAGCTTATTCTTGTCTTTCTTTCCACAGCTGTTACCCTCCTGCATCCTATTAGATATAACAAAATTTGCATAAAATTTTGAGTATTTCTTTGTGACAATAATAAACATCTTCAAAATATTCTTACTGTAAAACAAACCTACGATATTCCAGTCATTATTACATGTGGCACATTACAGACACAGCTATTGTATTATATCAATGTATCCATACAGCATATACATGCACTTTATAGGATGATACAGCTCTAAATTCTGTTTGACTTGTGTTTTTAAAACATAAGGATTTATTTTGCTCAGAGACACATTAGCTCTGAACAGAATTATACCCTGGAGATACTGAAATGCTTACCTTTATCCATATTTCCAGGGGACACAGCATTTAAATCACCAAACTGCAAAATAAACAATTAAAAAATGGACACAGTCTTAAGCAAATGTGGACATAGAATATCTATGATGTAGGAAATCTGTGCTTCACTGGTTTGATGCATTCATTCAAATGCATGATCTTAGCTGCAGCCATAGCCATAGCAGAACAATTTCTCATTCCATTTCAGTCTTGTGCTTATTAAGACAATTATCACTAAGTAAACCCTCAAAAATTAGAATGGAGAAATACAACCTTTTTAAAGATTGCCTTCTCAGGGCCTTTGTTGTTTGAAGTGAGCTATTTCTATGTCTTATAAGGCCATAAATTATAGTGGATATTCATTCTGAACTGCCAATATTATAACAAAAAACTCTCTTTAAAATTTCCCAGGCACCATTTTAATTGTGCTTGAGCAAAATGAAATATGTCACAGTGTTGTTAATCTACCTGGAAGGCAGATGAAAGGCACTGCTGAGAAAGGGTTTTTAACCTGTTAACTGATTTACATCAAAATCCAGAGCTTTTAAAAGAAGCTGCATGTGAGTTAGAAACCTTCTTCCCTTTCCTTCCTCCATTTCTCTTGTGTGAAATTTGGAAGAGTAAAATGCCACCAGTGGATATCAAATGAAAAGCACATTGTTTACATAGATACATTTCTAGCCATAAATGATGATACTAGTCTTTTCCAGAAGAATTTTGCCAACACCTGTGTCCAAGGTAGGACAGGAGAGGAAGGGAGAAGTATGAGAAGGCTTTTCTCAGCTGCAACCAGTTTATACTGTTTTACAGTGCTTGTTGGACTTCCTCATTTTATTTCAGCCATTGAATACACAGAAACATAAGAAGACATTCATTTCATGTATTACTTCTATTCTGCCCCTCACCTCCAAAAATTTTGCAATACTTACTCCCTCATAGTATTTCCATATTCAGTCTCATAAACTTTTTAGAGGCCCTATGCTACATTTATGTCTTTATCATGTAAAGTCTGCTGAGACAGGAAAAATGTAGTAACTGCATACTTGTGTAGTACTTTCTGCAAATATAAGACAAGAAATGTAAGAGCATCTATACTGATGGTGGGTCTTTCTACTAAGCAGAAAAATTATTTAATTTTTCTGAAACATGTCATGACACATGATATAAAATAATTTGACAAAGCAATCTGAGACACCTTCCAACTTCTCTTGAAAGTATATTACCTCTTTATAATATTTAATAAGCCTATCAATATATCTTGTGGGAAAAATGACAACTCAACTAGCAAAATTACCTGCAATTTATAGGTAACACAGAACATGATAGAGTGACTTGCAAGTGTAAAAATGTAACAAATCCTTCCTATTAATGATTTAGCATATTTTCATATCCATTTTCCAGCACCTTTGAAACATTATTATTTTGGGACAGTTCATGCTTTCCTTACTGTCTCACTCAAAATAAAAGGCCAGATGAACTACTGAAAAGAAGAGGGATAAGAGAAACTTTGCCTTGCAAATGCCATAGCTGAGTATAAAAAAATAGTTGTGCTTTGAGACTCTAGATCTTCTTTAATAAGCCAATAGTCTTTGAAACAACTGTATGAAAATCCAATGTGTTGCAAACCTCTCTGTCTGCACTGGTATGTGGACAGGTCTGTACAAGCCAAAATTCTGCATGTAAACCAGCCTTCTTATGTCAAAGAGGGTATACATTTTGTGTGGGAATTATGTGTGCAAATGCATGTAAACAGATCCACAAAAGTAACATTTTCCTATTACTATGCCCTTTTTTATTTTCACATAAAATATTCAGATCTCAAAAAGTGGAAAACGGCTGCAGGTTGATCAACGTTTTTTAAACTACGCATATGAATCTGTGTGCAGATTCATAAAAGAGTAAGTTCATTTAGAAATAACTGATTTTAAGAATTCAACGTTATTTTAATACTCCTACAATGAACCAGTTAAACAAATTTGAAACCACTGTAAATATTTGTAACTCAGTCTATTGTAATACTGCAGAACATCCGATCATTCTACATACATGCCTAAAAATGTGCAGAAACACTTTCTCCAATCATCACTAAATCTATCAATCTAGTCTCTTACATATTATCTTACCTCTCCCATAACTGCAATAGGTGTCTCTCCTGTTGCCTGAGCAACACGATGTTCTACTAAGTAAAACATGTATTCATCGTAAAGCAAGCGGATCAGATGAAAAGAGCCAAAGCTAGCAGCACTGCGCAAGGTTAAATCCCGAATCACCATTGAGCTATTTGAAAATAAAAAATATATATATGTTTATGTATTGTATGTCACAGCCATTTTAACATTTACCCATGTAGACAGACATTTCACCTCAAAACCAATATTCTCAAAAGTAACATTATCCTCAAATGTCTGATTTAATGGGATGACCAGGAAAGGGCAATCATTTGCTTCTCTCCTTTCTCAGAACATACTGTTGACCACCACATAGGAAATAACCAGACTGGTTTGGTTTTGGTATTGACCTATGCATAACTACCACTAATTGAACAAGTGTAAAACTTAACTTGAAAGAAACTTTGTTGAAAACATAAACAACTAAAATGGCAAGAAAATGATTTGTTTTTAAAGAAACTGTTGCTTAAATAATGTCTGTTGTGTCAGTCTTTCTATGGCAATGCTTTTAATTGCCAGAATTTAAAAAGTTTTGAAACTTAAAATTAAAAAAATATAGCCTTATTGTGTGTTCATATTATGTCTTCATATCTTCAGCAAGAAGTCGCTACAGTCAGGTTCAAAGAACAAGGTTTACTCTGATAACTGTTTCAATAAGCAGCTAACATGAAATGCTTGTCTTAATGTTATTTTCATATATTAAAAACAGCTTTTGCCTTTCTTATCTAATAAACATTGATGCCACAATGTTTTAGTAAGTAATACTAAAAACAGTGACTTAATAACTGCGTAGTTTTTTAACCAAAACAATTCATAGTATGTTTCTAACTCTGGACAAAATTACACCTGCATTCATTTTCAGATGGCCTTTAAATAATAAACTAGGGCCATTTAGGTCCCTGTTCATTTGCTGATAGCCCTGAGTTCAAGGTTAATAACAGAAGTCCTCTAAAAAAACCCCCATGTTTTTCATGATGTACCAAGCCACTGGTTGATATTAGATTTATCAACTTCATTACAATGCACAATTCAGCAATTAATAGATAGTTAGAATGTTTTAAAATCTATTAAATGTTACCTGTAGAAAGACCATTTTAACAGAAATTGCCGTGCTGCTTTAGGAAAGCTGGGTCTTCCTTCATATGGTTTCAGTGCTTGCATCATTACATTATCAAGCCAGGCAGCCCACTGCTCCAGAGTGCTCTGCTGTTGAAGAGTCATCTTGAAATCTGTTTCGAGTCTCTGAACCATGTTGTCATCACACTGGCACACCCAGGAAGCCTGCTCCTGTTATAGTACATGGCAGCTCTTGAATTGATAATACATAAGCCAAAACACACAAGGTAATTGTATCTCAAAGGTTAAGCTGTTCAATGGATGAAAGAGACTGGACCCACTTACTAGACAGACTAAGAAGTGTTTTTTATTTTACATCTATTGTAATTTTGTTGAAAGCAAATAGGTGGGAAAAGTATAGCATGAAAGATCAGACATCAAATAAAGAAATTAGAACAAACAATGTAAACAAAAAAGTTTCCTGTTTCCCACATTCATTTGTGAAAAAAGGCTTCCAATTTTGTAATTTTTCTGTTGAAATACTTATATCTTGTAATTTTTTTCTGGGATTTCAGGCAGGACAAGCAAGAAGAAGAGTCAAATGTAGGGGACTAAAGTAATAAAAAAAGTAGAGAGAAATCAAGTGCAACATTCCTTTTGTTCTGAAGAAGTTAAGTTTAAAGACAAATCCTGTTATATGGTCTTATAAAAGAAACTTTGTATGCAAACAAGGATTGTTTGCTGACTCTACACAGTAATAGATTACATATTGCTTAAAGACGACATAAGCTGCATACAAGTGGAGAAACACACTATGCAGCAATCAGCAATTTAGTCAGTGTTACCAAGTTTAAATAAAGTTAACTGTTAAATTCAGAAAATGAGAAAAAAATGACAGCTCACTAACTGCAAGCCATTTCCATTTAAACTTTAGTCGTCATGAGCCAAGTTAATATCTCATTCACAGACTCTTTATCCATGTCAACATATTACTGTACTTAATATAATGTATCTTTGGTCAAGAACTCTTGACTAGATTTCTGTTAAGTGTGTTAACAAGTACATTAAAACACTGTTTTACAACTAAGAGAAACAGAGAACTACCAAGAATCCGAAACCTTTCACTTTGCTGGTCGAAAGGACAAAACTATTTTTCCTCAGACAAGCAAAAACATCTGGAAAAATTAAGCTTAGTAAAAACATGAATTTATACTCTATAGGTTCCAACCATACCAATCTAATCCATTATTCAGGAGATCTTGTAAATTTAGGCAGAAGCACGTAGAAAAAAAATACTAATGTATGGGGTTTTAATACTAATGTATGGAGACAGTCTCTACTGAAAATGCTATGCATTTAATAACTTTAGAGACATTCAGAAGATACGCTACTGAGTTCTAATCCTAAAATATAATTTTTGCTATTAGTGAGACACGATTCATAGTACCCATTCTAAGAAGGTATTTGCTCTACATTTGCATAGAAGTTGGAAGAATACGTGCATTTCAAGAGAGCAAATTGAAACAAGTAATGGTTCTGAGCTCTGACTTTCCTAAAGCATAAGCTGTCACATTTGGACTGAGTCACAATGTATATGAATGAGCAAAATATTAGCACTTGTCTTTCTTGATCGAATGATGCCTGACAATAATGTTCAAAATCATAGAAGAAATCAAACTTAAAAAACCCCTGCTATTCAAAACTAAATTTTACCTGAACATTGGCAAAATCAACACGGTTGAGATCATTGAGCATTTGGTTGATTTGAGAAGTATTTTGAAGCACAGCACGAGCTGCTTGAGCCAGGTGATTAAGAGATGTGTATCTTCGCAGAGTCTGGGCAAAGGCACTTACAGCGGCAACCTATGAAGAAATTTATTATTTTTAAATATTGTGCTCCAAAGATTAATTCTACAGATTGAGTCTTGACTTTCATTTTAATAGTGTATATTAATGGGTCTTCATATTTTAATTATACCATGTAGCAGATCAAATAATATTACTTCCTCTGCCATTACTTGATGCTTGATGCTAAACATGAAATTTAGCATTGATGTTAAAATGCTTCGCCTTTTAGATGCTATTGCCTACTTGGTTTGCCACTGCAAGAATAGTTGTTTAAGTTTCATCTACCTTGGTTTGTATCATCCTCTGTGGAATATTGTTCATGGCATTTGAAAGCCAGCCTTCAAGGCTTTTTGCAAAATTGCGAATGGCTTGGGTCAAGGCACCTGCACATTGGAGAATAAAAACAGAATGAAAAGAAAGCAGTACACCCATCCTGAAATGCTTTGCATCCCCAGAGCTCTCTACCCAACTTTCAGGTCTGCTGCATTTATTTATTAGACAAATCTACTCTAGGTTCAAAATGCCTCACTGAGATAAAGTTTACACAATAATGTGTTAATAATATAATGCAATAATTCTTTTTACTTTTGGTTTAATAAATATTCTGACTTCTTCACCAGACAATCTTTCAAAGAAATTTGTGACTTAGCAGCATTGTTGGGGGCACTCCTATACAAGAACAACAACAATTGCAGCAGTTGTGGTGGAATTTTCCATCACAAATTTTCAGCTTTCCATTTTACCTAGACACCTCTTTCAAAAAAGCAAAAGTCTGGGGAAAAATCCACTTATAGGAATATTGCAGTTTCCTATAGTAAGTCCAAATTAATCTTAAACTATGTCATACTGTTGCTTAATTGAGTTTTAAAGAATAAATTCCATTCACATGCAGTCCTTAAGGATATCATCAATAAGCAAGATATAGGAATGTGTTTCACTGACAGAAAGTGAAATTATTCAAATGACTGTGAAATCTGTGTGCATTTTGTTTCTTTTCTATAGCATCCACAGAAATGCTGAATGGCTGACAGATTTAGAGAGATACTGAAGAAGCCCCTATAGCACTCTGCATTACTAAAACCAAAAATTTTAATTTTTCAAAAGAGGAGGACAGGAAGTATTGTCCCAAGGAAGAATATCTGGAAAAATAAAATCGTATCTTCTGAGTGATAGAAACCCAGCTTTTCCATGCCTAAACCTTGCACATTGACATAACAGCACTACACTTGAACTGTTGCAAAAAATAGGCAAAAAAAGGAAAAAACTAAAGGTTTCTGAAGACTACTAGAGAATGAAAGCAACTACAAAAGTGAAGAGGAAAAAACCTAAGGAAGTAATATCTTTTTTTGATAATACCTTTTTAAAATAAAGCTTTCTACCAGAAATGTAAATTTACTAAAAGAAAAACTATATTTTTTGTGATATCTTTTTCACGTGTCTTTAAACTTGCAGTCAGAAGCAGTAAAATCTATATTGGTAATTCTTATAATTCACCACACCTTTGAATGCTTAGCTGATCACAATTTGATCTTACAAAATATCTGTGTTAGCTGAGCCCTCTTATAGTATCAGGTTTACATGTGAATAACAAGCTTTTTTCTTCAACCCTGTCAATCCCCTAGTTCACTTGTGTTGCTTTGTAAATTATTTCTGTGCACTTACTAATTGACTATGTATTCATTCACATTTTCTTACCTACCAGACAAGATGGAAGTAATAATGTAAATACTGTATGAATAGGACTTAGACATTTAAGAAAAACATTACCATTTTTTCACTTCGAGTGTTCTCATGACTCTTTTTTACCCAAGTGTATTTATATATATGTTAAAAAATTATTTGCATCACTGTTATGCTGATCTCCTTTAAAAATAAGTACGGAAAAGCAGCTCAGGCCTTAAGAAAGGCCTTTAACTAGAAAGAAAAAGGAACAAATAAAAGGAATTCTAAGTTCTGAAGAAATAAAATAGCTAAAGTAGCTAATCAGGCATCAGTACTGTATAGAGCCATCATGAATTTCTAATGACCTTTGGAGATATATTAAATACAGAATTTTTCTCATATCCCTAAGTACACATGTAGCCATTACCAAAACCATAAGCACCTATATCCTTTAACTTGTAAGTTCATCTGAACCCTTTCAAAGAATCTTTGTATGATAAGCCTGGTGCAAAGGGCCTAAACCATTAAGTATTCCTAGTCACACACTAAAGGATGTGGCAATGGCAGTTACAGAAAGTTTGATTTGCATAAGCACCTAAAAAGCTTGACTTCTGAACCAAAACCCCCCTGACTTGTACAAAACTGAGCCTTACAGTCTTTCCAGTACTTCAATATTTTGTCTGTCTGGAATTGTGTAATATGGCATGGAAATGTATTTTGCATAAATTCTCCACCTATCATGGAAATTAACTCACAATCAAATTTGTTTCAGTCCATTCTGCCATATGTGAAGATGCAAGATGTCCACTCTAAAACATAACAGGACACTAGATAATTATGTTCTTTATTCCTTACTCCAATGGACAGCATTTCACTTTCTTAGGAAATTGAATTTGCTGTTTTATACCCAGCAATTCTTCACTCATTCTGTGGGTGCAAAACATTTCAGCTGATAAATTTAATACAGAGGTTAAAAATACAACAATTTTTTCCTCAACAGACTTTTTTTTCTAGTCCAGTAATATGTATCAACAATAGGACTTGTCTAAAAGAAAAAATACTAAAGATCTAAACAAAAAAAGGGCTTTCTTCAAGCCCTTTTCAAATTAATATTTTTCCCTGTTTTGAGCAGCAGCTGCTGCTATCTTCCCATTTATTCAAAAAAAATCATGAACATGCCTTTAATGAAGCATTGATAGTCCCAGCACCTCTACAGAGTCCAAACTTTCCTACAAACTGCTATTTTCCCACAGAGAATGATTCACCCAGCTGCATTTTTGTTATATTCAACCTTAACCCATTATTTTAGTCTCTTGTAATGACTGGAAATGCTTTTATTCAAAAGCAGGAGTTTAAAAAATCGTAATATTTGAACCATTTAACAGAGAAGAAGAAACTTGGATGGCCCACCATTTAAAGGAAAGGTGCTAAAAAAAAGCCATTTAGTTAGCTGGTCCTAAAGGTTAAAGTAAGATAATGTGTTAGCTGCCTTCTAAAGGTAGCTCAGTGAGTGCAATTCTGAGCAGAAAAACACTGGACTGTTCACAAAAAGTCTCTTGAGATGAATTTGTCCTGGGATCAGATGAGGTGTTTGAATCCAACAGTTTGATGACCATCCCCAAAACAGGAATGTCAAACACAGTAGGTATCAATTATTCAAATATGATTGGTAATTCTAGAAAGAAAGAAATAGCATGAAAAGGACACGATGCATCTAGTTATTGATATTAATTGATTTTGCCCATTTTCTTGAAATCCTGTATTGGCAATGCCCAATGCATTTTACAAAGCAAAGCAGGAAGACAGCATGTTGTCATTTAAACATCTCTCTAGAGACTGCCAGGCTTTACAGGAAAAGCAACTGAAAAGGAGAGGATCAAGTTTAATGAAAAACTGCCTGCACCACCTTTTTATTCAGAAACTAACTTGCTTTTGCAAGTGAGAGTTTTCATTCAACCTATTAAATATTATAATTAAATTTGTGGGAGATTTTATTATTAACTAATTGTTGGTGATACACTATATTACAGTAAAATCTTACCTAATGATATTGTCATTACCTTAAATATAAACCAATGCAAAATAATTTACACAAGTAAAAGTTGTCAATAATTGCATGTATTTGCAAAAACATTTTTCCTTTATTCTGCTATATAGATGCACATATTATGCCAATTGCTACCAAGAACTTACTCATTCCTTAAACAAAAGGTAAAAATGTGCATTGTAAATGGCAAACCTTCGTATTTTATACATTTCCAGTTTCAATTTTTTTGGTATTGTACATAATTTGCTAGAGCTTGATTATATTCCACTGGCAAGCAAGAAGACAATAAAACTTTTTTGCAAGGTACTACCACCAAATATTCTTACTGAGCACTTATTACTGCTGGACTCACTATAACAGAGGAGGTGTCACCTGCAAAACTACTTACAGCCCTAATTAAAAAAAAAAATCAACTTTTTGAAGTAAATACTGTGGTTTTTTTTCATTGGAAGAAGATAATACATAGGAATTATGAGGGTTTTAGTGGGTTGCTAACATGATTTCAGTATAACATTTGGACAGTATATGTGACACAATAAATACTTCATGAAGTTCAACTTCACATAAATTTGTTTTCTACCAAAGATAGCCATAAAAATACATTGCTAGAGCAATGACAGATTCTAGTAAAATTAAATTTGAAAAGAAAGCTCTACTCCTGGTAATGATGATATGACTGGACAATCACTCACTACTTCCTGCAGGATGTATGACAGAAAAATAGTAGATTAGAATAATAAATTGGAGTAGGAATTTTTCATAGCCTTAACAATTATTAGAATTGATTTCAGCAGTTAGGGATAAAGGACCACGTCTCCAAACATGGAATCAAAAAGACCACAGTTCTCTTCAGACTAATCCAAGAGTAATATGTGTCGTAGGCATTTCCCAGCACAACTCCTTGCACAAGAAAAGTATGGATAAATTATACAGTATTTTGTATAACTTTTTGTATAACTTTCAGAATTTTTTCTTAAGCTGTCCTATGAGGCACAAGTAGACTTCCATCATATACATGCTTAAAGAAAAATCTTTACAAAATGTTTCAGATGTTGAACTTACTAGGAATAGGTCTAAGGACGTCAGGAATGAGAATCTCCACCAAAGCCTGGTACATCACATGGTCACAGTTACACATCCATTTCAGAATAGACTCATTCTTGCACAGAGTAATCAGCTTTGCTTTAGGAAGTCGACTTTCTATTTCGCTCAGATTGCTGGTGTTAAAAAAAATGCAGCAAATTAATACATGATAATGCATTTATGGCAACTAGGGGCATGGTTTAGCAGCTGACATGGCAGTACTAGGTTAACAGTTGAATTTGACTTTTCTGACCTAAAGTTTCTATGATTCCATGATTTACAGCAGGTAAAAACCTGGGTGTTAAAATGTACTTTTTTATACAGGTGTCACAGATATCTCAGTTGCACCCAATATAACTTATTTACATGTCTCACATGGAAATGGATTTAAGAAATGTCTCCATAATTCTCCTAAAGCTCATAAATAGTGCAGACATATGAATGATGTTTCTGGCTTAGAAGTGGTGGATTGAATATTGGGAAGAGACAACTTCAGTCTAGCTGTCCATGCAAAATGGACATGGATGACACAACTGTTTCAAGACTGACCTTTGGCATACACCCAGGCTATACAAAACTGCCAGACAACATAAATTTAATTTGGAAAATAATCATAGGAGAAAAAATTACTATGTTAAAACTAATATGATTTTTATAATTTCACATTTACACTATCATGAGACACATTAAACATAGAGAAACATTTACTGACCTTGGTTCATTAACAGGAGTGCCATCAGGTGGAGCAGAAGGAGAATAGCGCCAGAAAGTTTGCCACAATTTTTCTATCAGGCTGAATTGAAGATTAACAACCACATCCAGTATTGCCTGAAAAAATGAAAGATGAGATCATATTGTCTTTTATCCAGAATCCCTCCACTCCCAACTCCAACTATATCTACAGCTCTTTTCCTTCATTACAAAGTGGAATCAAGGCAAACTGTATATTTCTCAAGTTAAATGGTACCTGTTTTATTATCTTTGATACCCATAAATTATCCAGCACTATAAACTGTTGTGCACAGAGACTTGCATAAGGCTTGCATGGAAGCCGCTGGGAGCTAATATGGCCTATGTTTACTATGTAAACATATCAGAGTAGTTTAGGCACAGAAAATATTTACTGTTACTGCAAATAGAAAAGTAAACCTGACACGTTACTCCTTCTCATAATGCCTTCTAAGTTGGAAGCACCTTCAAAAATAATTTTAAAAGACATATTGTTAAGTATCAAATGTGGTTTAAATGTCTTAATGTTTCTTTGATACAAGAAAAATGTTACTGCTTTTAAAAATAAAAGAAAATTATAATCTAAAACCTGATTTACACTTGCTGTTGACTAAACCAAATATCTCCATACACAATCTAAAGTCTAACATTCTGAATAATGTACATGTAACAACATTTTATTCTCAGTATTTATTACATATTACTCTTTCCCCTGTAAAGGGGATCATTCAGAAAACCCTTTTTGCTCTTGTTTTCGTTGAGATAAGTAAAATATTGTGGGGAAAGTCACATGCCACTATCATGGCTACAATATATTGGACACTATTCTCCTGTACTGGCCTTCAGTAAAAGTCATAAAATTTTGAAAATAAATGGTTTATAGGAAATACCTCACAGTGCTCTCGATAAAGACTCTGTAGTGATTTGATGTCCTCAAAGGTAGTACCATCTGGCAGAGAAGATATTTCAACTTCTCCAAACTCTGGCAGTACTCGAGATGCATCTGTTGTCATGACAACATAATGAAAGAAGTGCCAGTTACAGTATAGTTAAAAAAATATCTAAGGATTATACAAAGAAATAAATTCCAAAAGGTCATTATATTCAAAAGGCAAATGATTTAATACCTGTTGTATGCCAAAATACTAAATACATTAATAATTTTTAGTAAAAAATAAATACAAAATTATACTAGAATAGATTACAATGCTATCATGTATATAGTATACATATATGGAGAACCTAACATATGCTTTTTCAGACTATTACAAAGAAAATATGTAGAGTCAGTGCAGGAGAAACTAATCCTTCAATAATTTTTTTGTTGCTCAGCTGAAGAGCTTCCATGCAGCAAGGTGTGATGGGGCTTAATAAACTCAATATACATTTTTACTTGACATTTACTAGACTTTTAAGTAGAGCCAATGTGTGCTTTTACTATTTGCCACAAATGTTTCTGGGAGACAAGATGGTAAGATAAAAATACTGGACTGAAAGATACCTGGAAAAGAAGATTCAAAACATTTTAATGCTACCCTTATGCTCCAAATGGTTTTAGTAATAGCAAAATCAAGCCAAAGGATTTGGTGGCTGAAAATCCTAACCAAATAAGCCTACACTAATAGCGCACTCTATCTACACAGCCAAGGATTATTTTTACATAAACAATTAACTAAATTAAGATTTGTTTCTGTGACTGGAGTACATGCTTAACTGGTCAACAAATCCACAATTTGGATATTTTTAAACGTGACCTGAAAACCTGAGTTTTCAGTTGAAACTATTTGTCTTTTTCCACTCACAACACTAGAACACCCTTTCAAAACAGCCAGGAGTGGCTAACCTGCATAGTAGTGCACTGCCATCCCCCTATGACAACTTTTACAAAATAAAATGCACTATAATGCACATGAAGGAAACAACTTTCATAGCAGGAATTTCAATATGCACATTTAATATAATTATGCAAAGCAACTTCATATTTATGTAATATGAAGTGTACCTCACACTGTTTTTCCTTATTTTCCTTTTATACTTACATTATGCATATTAAATATTACATAAAACTTAAATTACATAAAGTGTAATTTAAGTGCCTTTTGGTTCTGTTGAGAGTAAGGATTTTACAGAGGGCATGATAACTTCAGATGTAACTATTTTACTTGTCTGGCTTGATATTCACTGTGAAAACAAAGTTCATCTTACTTATTTATATAGCAGTATAAAGCCTGCTTTTGTACCTAGAAACTGTTGATGATGTTGACTTTGGGCAATTACAGTTTGTTCAACAGATGTGCCTGTCTGTTGACCACTTCCTGTGAAGCCATCTGCAACTCCATCCACTTTCTGCATAGGCTTATACCTGCAAAATATCAAGTACAAAATTATCCTTTCTGTTTACTTCTTCATAAATGGAACACTGAGTTTGATTTTTCCATCTCAAAATAAAATTTTCAGGAAAAGTGTCAAAAGCATTTGGAGATTCTTACTTACTTTGTAAAAAACAGAAGGAAAAACACACTAAGGGAAGCCAGAGTGTTAACAATGCATTACAGAATTCACAAAGGTGATATTCCAGCAGTACTCTCAATTTCTGCTAGAATTTAGCTTAGTAACGGCATATTGTAACACCAGCAAATTTATACCAAAAAAAATCAAATCCTTCCCTTTCCACACAGATTGACATAATTTTGTAAAACAAAGGTAATGTTTCATGACTTTTAAGAGGAAACAACAATACTGTCTCACGCTAATGAAGACTTCAAAGCAAGCACTTTTTGATACTGAAGTTATGCAAATCCAAAAGCTTCATGGTTCCCAAATTAAGAAAAGGAATGAAGAAAAATGAGGCATACATTCAGTCTACAGCTTTGCTGAAGAGAACTGGAAGTATTTATTCAACTAGATGTGTCTGAAAGAGATGGTAGAATTGGTATAACTACCTAGAAAAAAAGTATATTGACTGCAATTTACCACTAATTTAAAAGACAAAAGAACCACTAGAAATATTAATACACTGACGAAAGAGAAATATTCCCATAATCATGAAAATTACAATATTCAGTTTTTTAGTTCTCTCTTAATAAATCCTGCTAGAATTTTTCAATACATGTGGATAACAATGATAAGAACACATACTGTTATATATGAAACACTGTAGTTAAATACTAAGCCTTTTATAGCACAGTACTTTCCATGTAACAGCTACCTATTGTGCATAATGGTACCTTGCAGTTCCCACCCATCATCAACACCATTACAGATTCTTGCCACAGAGCTTAGGATTGGTGTGAATTGAGCCTGAATTGGGTGCATGTTGGTGCAGGTACATGTGTGCAAGTGCAAAACATGGGGCACAGAAGTGTGCACTAACTGCACACAGTGCCATATGTGTGATTTTGTTGCTATATAATCAAGGAACATACTGACTTAAAGTTAAGAAAATGATGCCAAACATATTTAGGTGAGGGAAATAAGGGAACTATGTAAGACATACAGTGGTCTTAAATAAAATAATCAAGCAAATAATACAAAAAGAAATATCCAGTCCTAACAGTTATATAATGAAATTCCAAAATCACTTCTTCTTTGTGAATCACGAAGAAGACAAGAGACGTGACAATGTTTCGCTGACTGGCATCATTTTTCCAGAAATAATTCTAGTTAGACCATATGTTTTGGTGCACATATGTAGTTCTGAATGCAAGTGAATGAAGTGTCTAAGTGAATGAGATTGAGTGGGTAAAATAAGCTTGCTGGGAGATTTTGTAAATATCTATCATCATTCCTTACTATATAATCCTGCCATGGTTTTTGTAATAAGCATTTTCTACATGATGTTATTATGAGACATCTCATGCTCCTGTATTATGCTCAGCAAAAGACAGTTAAGACCATATATCTTACCATGAGCTTCCATTTAGTGTTGTAAATAATCTGTACTGTCTGGAAATGACAGAATCATTTCAGATCAAAATGATCTTTGTGTTTGAAGGTAAAGTTTGAAAAGTTTGAAGTTAAAAGTTTGTGTTTTCCATATTTCAGTTGTGTACAAGGACACAAAATATGCTTGGTACACTATACCAAACTGTTCATTCAACTGAAGGTTTTTGGAGGAATAAGTGTTCTAAAGAAGGTGCTCTTCTATTGATTAGTGTCATGAAATTATGCATCTAATGTATTTTACTTTAGGGCAATATGACTGGCTAGTAACACCAGTAAAATCAAAATTAATTTTCAAAGATTATTAACTTTCGAAGATAATTAATTTTCTGTTTAACATAGTTTTTAATATGCATATTCCCACATTCTTTCAACACCCTGTACAGCCCTGTGCCGCAGTTTTCAACTACTTCTGAGCCTTCACAGGTTCCTCAGGAAAAACAGATACTAAGGGAATATACTTACATTTACTTGGAGGCAAACCATTGTGGTCATATTAATTCTTCACAGGGACATGAAATAAATTCCAAGCAACTTAATTGTAAATTCTCCGATAAGAAGTATGAACATAAAATGATACAATGAAAAGAAACAGGAATGTTTGAAATTAAAGCTCTTACTGCTTTTATTCATCTTGTGGGACAAGAATTCAATATAGTTAAGAAGAATCTGTTCATATTATAGGTAATTTTATCATTATTTATTTTCTGCAAATTTATGACAATTTCTAGGTAAATATTCTTTCACTTTGACTGGTGCCTGACATCCTTGACATCAATTGGGTATTCAGCACACTTTTGTTTTCACAGCAAAAAAGCTGAACAGGAATTTGAACTTGCCCATGTAAGGAAAAGACTTGATGAATGAAAAATAGTGTGAATAGTTGTGTTTCACACTTTACCTCTGTTTCTGCTGCATGGGCTGTTGTCTCATGGCCATATATTGCATGTCCTCTTGTAGTCGATTAAGAGGAGAGTCTGGCTTGACCCGAATCCCATAATAATGATATTTGGAGTTCCCCCTTTATGGAAGAGCAAGCATTAAAAGAGCAGTAACACTAGTTTTACGTATTTTCTTTACATTTACTTTAAAATTTACATTGACTGGAAAACAACACACACAAATCAGGTCTGGCTCTCCTGTCATACCTGTTTTACATGAGTGTCATTTTACTACCTTTGGGAAATTAACTCACTCTCTTAAACAAATATTATCAGCATACTAACTTGCACTCCACTTCAGTAAGAAAAATAAAATGCAAATAAATACAATTTATCTAGTATGGGCAAATAGTATTCTTAGTGATTTCCAAATAGAAAGTTATGTTTTATTTGTAATGATAAAAATCTGAAGTGTAGTTACCAAAATATAAACACATTAACTGTCAAAAGCAGAAGAAATAAAACTATAATAGCATCTTGAAAAAACATAGAACTGTTCAACATGAAGAAATAGAACTGACAGAAAAACACTAGTATTTTAATGCAGGTCTTATGTATTCTTTTTCCTAGCAGACTAGTTTCTTATCCATAATTATTACCTTTATTTTTTATTATAATTCAGGATTTCAATTGCACAAACCTAGTTCCAAGTCTTCTGGTGCGTAGTCCCATGAAGATTGACCGTATGAGTTTTCCAAAGGAGGCAGCATTGACTGGGTCCAACTTGTGCTCCTGACAGTGTCTTAAGTAATGGTTGTAAAGGGTACTTCTTGGAAGGCTCACTCCTTCTGCAGTTTCATAGTTGTCTAAAAGCCATTGAAGCTGTATCACATACAAAACAGAAAAAAACCCACCCTATTATATACTTTATTGAAAATATTGTAGCCATACAGCATTAACTTCTGAAAGTTGGAACCACTCTTCAGGTCTATTAAAAATTACTTTCTTCCTCAGAGTGTCTTTAAATGTTAGTTAAACAATAATGCTTTAATATCTTCAGAATTACCAGGGAATAGCAGAATTCACTGCACTTGTGACCTCAGGAAAATGCCCTTTTCTTAAAATATTTTTGATTCAGTACTACACATCAGTATGTAATAAAGGTATCTATGCTTTGGAGACAAATTGTTAGTACCACAAAGATATAAAGGAATCATGAATGTAATACACATAAATTGCAGAAAACAAACTCCTTGGGCACAATAGCTAATTAATCTACTTGTAAAACCAGAAAATGATACTCTTCTCTTTGTTGTTAAAAAACATTAAGACACAGATTAAAAAAAAGCTACTGCATAAAAGTCAGAGAGCTACCTAGGTAACATCGAAAATAATTGGTACATCTGTGAATCATTAGGGATACAAACCCTTTTAGCTGTAGCCTGCTTGCCTTTGACTTCCAAATGGAACAGAATGAGTTTCTTGGAAAAACAGTAATCTTTTCATGTAATTGTGGTAGATAATTAAAAACATGCAAGAAGAGACATTATGTAACATCACTGCATGTTCTAAGTACAGCACACTCATGAAACACCTCTAGCTGTTGCTAATATACAAAAAAATGTTCAAAGGACAATTTAATACTCCTAGATTTAGTATTAGAGGAAAATGACAAAATACAGCAAAACCAATATAGTCTGAGAATACATTAAATTTCACTGGTTTTGTTTTTTGATAAGTCAACATTTTCGTTATTTTTCCCAGTACTTGTCATGGATCGCTAGAATTTTCTCACCTCTAGAAAAATACAGAAAGAAGATGCAAATACTTCCAAGACATAAGATTTTTAGCTTGGTTTGTAGGCAATTTTGCATTTCAAATAAAGAAAATGAAGAAGTACAGTTAATCATGATTTATGATTGTTTTATATGTACTAACATTCACAAGTGCTTCCAAACTGAGCATCTGTCATTTTGAAATATAGCTGAAGAAAAGGTATAATTGTTAATATTTGAGTTTTGTGCGAATGTATTAAACTTATTTCATTAGTGATCTGACCTAAGCCTGTCTTGGCTTACAAAGGTAATTATAACTTTCAGTGGTTGCAATCTATCCATATTGAAAATCTGTTATTACATTTCTATTTGTATTAATACATTTATATAACATTTGTCATATATTATTACATCTAGAATCAAATCAGAACGATACAGAACTTGAAGTACTTCTGCTTTCCCCAAGGGGAAAAACTCTGTCAATCCCAAAAGACTGACAAACAAAAAATTAATTATTTTGCAATTAAGTTCTGTATGTAGCATTAAAGATATTTTCCTCCAGATGGTTTCTAATCTATTATTAATCACTTTGAGTGCACTTCATTAATTATATGAATTTCTAACAGATGTTATTTCAAACCTAACTTGCATTATTCAACACACAAAAAGCCAAATCAAAAGTTAAGTGCAATACTAGAATTTTTGCTCTTGGAAGGAGTTACTTAGTAGCAAGGCCTTGAAATCCTTACTTCATAGATTATAGCCTGGAAGAAAAAATGCAGTTAATTCATGATTTTAAGAGAAAATTGAATCCAAACATTATTGTAAACAGCTTTTTAAAGAACCCAAACACTTTTCCATCAAGCTGAAACACAATTCTAAAATTGTTCAGGTTTGAGTCGTGGCTTATGAATTTGTAGTACTGACCATAATGTAATGCTAAGATGGGGAAAGGTATGAAATATTCACAGAGCCAGATCTGTTAAATTGAGTGTGATTTCAATTAATCTGCAACGTTTATAAAACACTCAGCTATGAATAGGCTGAATAAGTTGATCCCATGCAGAAATATATCAAGAAACAAAAAACAGAGGAGAAATGACAAACTCCTTGAAATGAGAACTCATGTATTTAGGAAAACAAATCCTACAAAACCTCATTGAGGTATCAAAGGTTGAAAATTTAAATCCCAAACTAAAATATTTCCACAAATTGATTTATCACCTTCTAAGTGTATAAGGTAATTAAAAACGCAATTTAGATTCTATTTTAAAATCTGTTAAGCAAATTACTTAATAAATGCCAAACCAAACCATTAGAAGGCAAATTCAAGAAAAGTTTAAAGAGACAAAGTGTACATCTACACTTAAACTTCCTTTACACTGTCCTTGAGTTTAAAGACAATAAGCATTGCTTTAAAAACAGGCAAAACATCCTGTAAGCTTGATCTAGATTTTAAATTTTTTTCAAAATGACCAAAAGCAGGAAATACTTTTTGCCATAAAAATGTGTACAAGGGTTGTTTTAAATTTTTCTTTCCCCACAGAGTCAAAGATACATCCCTACCACAGTATTTTTCACAAAGTGTTCACAGTCACGAATACCATGGTAAGTATTCACAGCTGGAAAGACTGTGATCTTCTGTACCAATCCTGTTATTGGGAAGACACTGTGAACAGTGCCTAGAACTAGGAAAGAGTGAAACACAGCTTACAGAGGCACTGCAGCTTATCTTGTAATCTTTCTCAGTTTTATACAAAGACTATGGACTTCCTAACAGGTTTAAACACAAACTTAGAATAGTTCTAGTGTTTTAAGTCTTTCTAGATAGTTCTAAAAAATTCCCAAAAAAGTTACAGTCTGTTAAAAATTACATTTAAACAATCATTTTGATATTATTAGTCCAATAATTTGTATTATTATTTAAATAATAATTTTGATACCACTTTATCTTCAAAATAATTTTTTGTAAGCACAAAAGGTGGAATTTAAATTTTCTTTCTGTATATAATTTCCTGTAACTTTTTATGATACAGTTTTCCTCTAAATTTTAGTTTTAAGGAAAAAAAGTTTGCCTAAATTCTCCACAAAACATTTTTAAGTTCAACAAAACCAGACCCCTACAGGAAAAAAAAAATCCAAATCCAAACCCAAACCTTCTAAAGCACACATTTTTAATTTTATTTCCAAAGGATAATCTCTACTATCATATTCTACATTTCAGACTGCAAACTAAATTTCAATTTCTTCTGTAAAGCAATAATGGTATTTGAATTTATATAATAAGAAAAGCTGAGAAGGAAAAAAAAAACCAATCAACATGGCAAAAATACAAAATTCAAAACCATAAGAACCAACAGAAAAAACCCCAACATTTCAGAAAGACTAACAACTTACAAAGTAATAACATTATTTATATAATAAGTTTAAAATTAACTTGGTCTTTTTCCTTTATTTTAAAGTTTTATATAATGAACTTATCACTATATTTGGAGATCATGTTTTCCCCAAATATCTTTTAGCTTTGTCTATGAAACGTTAGACTTGCAGCGTAAGAACAAAGTAAAAGGCAGATGAATAAGACATTTCTGTGTACTTCAAATTAAGGCACTGCTTTCAATTTTTACCAGGTCATCAGAAGGATCCTTAGGATTCTTAAATAAGTAATTTCAAAATAAACTCACTAGTCAGAATAAATGAAGAAACACCTAGCAAGAACCTAATTATATTATTTAGGTGTGCTTTTTCTTCTCTTCCTCTTCACATGCCACAAAATTAGTATATGGTACACAGTTCTTATGATGCAGACAATTGTATTTAAAATGCCAAAAGCCAGCTAATTTAGAATTAATTGAACCTTAGCTTGACATTTACACTGTAACCCGCAAAACAGTCAAATGTGTTAACTCATCCTAACACAGGTGTAAAGGATAGGAAACAGGTAACACTCTGCAATATACCATAAAGACATTTAATCTGACAAAATAAAGCCATGGGAGGTGTAGTAGAAGATTACAAGCAACTAAGATGGGAAGATTAAGAGCAAAAAGTAATAATAAAATAAAACAAACATTTAGAGGCAGGCTAAGCATGCAGAACAAGCAAGAGAGAGTGTATGTGAAGAAGAGACAACTTACATGGCTGTTGAGAAGAGAGCTTCTGTGAGTGGACAGACCATCAGACTTTTGCAGTGTCTCAATCGCCATTTCAATCTGATAATAGATGTCATTAAAAAAAGGACTCAAGATGGGATAGTAAAAAAGCCTGATCAGAGAAGTTTTGACAGATTCCTTACAGATCAACAGAAATGCCTGCTTTATTCCTGGCTAGGGCATATATTTTATTAAAAGGCCTCATTCTAGAGTCCCAGTGAACACAAGCCTCCTCAATGAGGTCAGAAAGTCCTTGCACATATCCAATTTTGCTAGCATGTATACTGCAGGATCACAGCCTCAAAGTTCATTTTACCTTCCAAACTGCTCAGAATGAGCTCAAAGAAGTAGAATTACTGGTGAGCTGCATTGAAATAAAAATAACCCAGATTGAACAAAAACATAATCACTAAATTAAAAAAAAAAAATAAAATCCCTAAACGATTTTCTGGAAGGCCTCCAAGTTTTCCCTTCAACTATACCAGGAAGAAACATGCAGAGCTTGCAATAAGAATTGAATTAGAAACAAAACTTTAACTATCTGAAATCACAGAATCAAATCCCAAACCAAAGTAATTCAATAGGCTTTACACCATTAGCTTCACTGGGACAGGACATCAATCCTTACTCCTGCCAGTACCCTCTGAAGATCCCCAGCTGCCAAAGTAAATGGAAAGTCAGGAGTTACACAGACTGCAGGATCCAGCCTTTGGAAAAGCAGATTTTTTCACAATAATTTTGCTTTTAAAAAGGAAAAGAAAACACAGTATAACGAAAATACAAAGTAGATTTTTTTCAAATTCAAATGTATGGTTACTCTCATGTCCATTTCCTTTCTTTTCCTTTTAATTAACAATGGATATTTTGATTTTGATCAGTTTGGAAACAACATTAAAGAAAAAACCTAAGGGTAATTTATCTGGGGGGCCAGAAGAGCAAAAACCAACAGTGAAAATGACAGAGACAATGGAATGCACAGTAAGAAAAGGCAACAATTATTAGCTACAATAAATGGCCGAAATGAAAGCAATGGAACCACCACTTAAACTTTTTAAAAAAATACTTATAATTATCTCTGCAAACGTTCCTAATGAGCCCTGTCTATCGTACTTCAAATACCACAGTACTAATTATCATTTTAATGACATAATTTATCAATATTGGCTGAATTTACTCTCTGTATAGTAGAAATGGAAAACTACTATAGCTGATATTTGAATTTACCTGTAAAACTAGTTTCTCCTTTTTTTTGAGGGCAATTGACAAGTATTTTAATATATTAGCTGTCAGAGCAATTTCTTTTAATTGTGTAATATTAGCTTTGCAAGTCTTTAAAAAAAGGTACATTATTAAATATATACGATTACTATGTAAAAAAAACCATTCTTGCTTGGCAATAATGTTCTTTCTTTTAACAGTCTGACTTGCTCCAGTGGAAAAAACCTGAGGTCAAATTACTAAATCACACAGGAAAAATCAAATTTTAAAAACATGCTTCAAGAAAAAAACTACAAGGTCAAAAGATCATCATAAGGTCAGTTTACTATATATTGTAGCCAGAGAGTTTCCCTTCCTAAAAAAATAATACAATCAAAGAATTGAGAGTGTACAGATGTTTAAAACCTAAATCTGAATGTTAGGTCAGATGTACCACAGTGCTAACACACAGCAGTACTGTACACCAGGGTTACACTGCCTGCTGCTCATTCCCACTACTGCCCTATTCTCATTTTGTTGCTGCAACTTGTGGTCTTCTTTGTTCAGGGAACCAACCTGCTAAAAAAATTGGCATCTCTAGTAATTTCACTCGAAAAGTGGCATTACAGATGACACTGACTTCTCACTGCCATATTGATTCCATGGCTTATGGGGTAACTGTTGGGCTTTTCATCATTTGGGAGATTTTTGTTGCTGGAGTTTCTTTTAGTAGATTTCATGACTATGGCCACTGAAGGCACACAATTTGTGTTCACTTTTAGTACATCACATAAGCCAAGCAACACTGGTCACCACTAAAACATGTTAATTACTTTATCAAGCTCAGAAATGGGATCTATATTAAAAATGAGTCTCCACACATCCTACTAGGACAAGCTTAAAGAGAAATTGTTTTCTCTACTATTTTGTTCACCATTTTTAGATAATATTTTGATAAAATGAACTTTAACTGACAGATGTCTCCACAATCCCAGAAACCCTCTTTGCATATAGGTTGTAAAATTACTTTAACTATTTCTGAGCATAAAATATGATTGATTTGAAGACAAATTTTTTAGACACTAAATGATTCACTTGCCCTTTCTGAAAACTTATGGCTGCTTCTTGTTTTACTCTATTGGTGCCCTACAGGGCTGAGTTCTAGGGCCAGTTCTGTTCATTTTTAACAATGATCTGGGTACAGGAGTTGAACACACCATTAGTAAGTTTGCTGATGTTATCAAACTGGGAGGTGCTGTAACTGGGAGGTGCAGTTCACTCTCCTGAGAGATGAAAACCCTTGCAGAGAGAGGGGAGAGATCTGGATAGAGTGGAGCACTGGGCAATCACCAGTGACATGAAAATGACAACTCGAAATGCCAGATTCTGCACCTGGGATAGAGAAATGCCACACATGAGTCTAAACTGGGAGAGGGGCAGCTCTGGGGTTGCAGAGAGGGCTCAAGGGGTGCTGGTTGGCAGCAGGCTCTGTGGCAGCCAGCAGTGTACCCTGGCAGCCAGGGGGGCAGCAAACCCCATCTGGGCACAGCAAACCCCATCCTGAGTGCAGCAAACCCCATCCTGAGAGCAGCAAACCCCATCCTGAGTGCAGCAAACCCCATCCTGAGTGCAGCAAACCCCATCTGGGCACAGCAAACCCCATCCTGAGTGCAGCAAACCCCATCCTGAGAGCAGCAAACCCCATCCTGAGAGCAGCAAACCCCATCTGGGCACAGCAAACCCCATCCTGAGTGCAGCAAACCCCATCTGGGCACAGCAAACCCCATCTGGGCACAGCAAACCCCATCCTGAGAGCAGCAAACCCCATCCTGAGTGCAGCAAACCCCATCCTGAGTGCAGCAAACCCCAGCCTGGCTGCAGCAAACCCCATCCTGAGAGCAGCAAACCCCATCCTGAGAGCAGCAAACCCCATCCTGAGAGCAGCAAACCCCATCCTGAGTGCAGCAAACCCCATCCTGAGAGCAGCAAACCCCATCCTGAGAGCAGCAAACCCCATCTGGGCACAGCAAACCCCATCCTGAGTGCAGCAAACCCCATCCTGAGAGCAGCAAACCCCATCTGGGCACAGCAAACCCCATCCTGAGTGCAGCAAACCCCATCCTGAGTGCAGCAAACCCCATCCTGAGTGCAGCAAACCCCATCCTGAGTGCAGCAAACCCCATCCTGAGAGCAGCAAACCCCATCCTGAGTGCAGCAAACCCCATCCTGAGTGCAGCAAACCCCATCCTGAGTGCAGCAAACCCCATCTGGGCACAGCAAACCCCATCCTGAGAGCAGCAAACCCCATCCTGAGTGCAGCAAACCCCATCCTGAGTGCAGCAAACCCCATGCTGGGTGCAGCAAATGCCAGCCTGGGCACAGCAAACCCCATGCTGGGTGCACCAGCCGTGGTAGTCTAAAGGGGTGACTGTCCCTCTGTGTCCAGTGTTAGGGCAGGGCCTCCTGTGCAGTGCTGGGTGCAGCTCTGGGCTCCACCATTTCAGAACCATGGGAAGGTCCTGGAAGGTGTCTGGAGAAGGGCAAGAAGGCGTCTGGTGGATGGACTAGACACCATGGCCTGTGAGGGGCTGCTAAGGGCTTAGGGCTTGTCTAGTCTGGAGAAAAGCAGCTGAGGGGCAACCTCCTTGCTCTCTACAGCTTCCTGAGGAGGGGAAGTGGGGAGGGAGGTGCTGATCTCTTCTCCCTGGGACCCAGTGTGGGAATAGTTCAAAGCTGCACCAGGGGAGGCTCAGACTTGCCATTAGGAAGCATTTCTTTACAGAGAGGGTGGTCAAGCTGTTGATGCCCTGAGCCTATCAATGTGTAAGGGGCATTTGGACAGAGCCCTTAAGAGCCTGCTTTACCTTTGGGTCAGCCCTGAAGTGAAGCAGTTGGGCTAAATAATTCTTGTAGGCCCCCCACAGCTGAATATTTTCTTCTACTCTGCTATTCCAAGGGTTTGGGTTTTCAGGAGGCTCTATGTGACACCCATGTACAGGAAATAGAAGCTACCCAAGTAAAAAGTTCCTTAAATGAAGGATCTGTTCCTTAAGTGAAGGATCTGTTCCTTCAAGCTCTTAGGTTCTAAATTCTGGCCAGGGACTTTTATTTAGGCTGTAAAAAACTGAACAGTACGTCTCTATTCAAATAGCACTTAAGCACAAACATGGAATAACTACACAGGTTATACAGTGTGTATTATCATAATATTTTGTTTACAGATGAAAGTAATTATAACATTTAAAATTATATTCTGTAAAAATGCAAAAGGAAGACTGATACCCTTCCATTTTTAACAATAAGTTGTGAGAGATTCTAGGCACAACTTCCTACATATTTATCTGATATGTTAAATAGGAAGAATTTCACTTATTTGAATATGTGATCAGTCACACATTCTCCTTTTTCTTGTCTTAATAAACTAAAATAATTTATTTAAAAGTTCTGATAACTGAAATACACACTATCGCTCCCACTGCAATTCCAACTAAACCACGTTAGATGTTACACTACATGTAGGAAGACTAATCAGTTTGTACAGTTACAAACATAGGCAGTCACTAAATTAAGAGCATTATAGATTGTGAATTTCTTCAATTTACTTTGTTAGTGAGCTAAAACACTGCCATATACTCAGACACAATCAATAAGGAATAAGGATATTCTCCTGGGGTTAAAAACTTCAGCAGTTTGATCCCAGTATGTGCATCTACAATGTAACCCTTACATGATCTACTGATTTGGAAGTTACTGACTGTTTTTGCTAGGTTATGTCTCAGTATTCATTAACATGTTACTAGATAAAGAAATGACACATAATAGTCTAAGATGCATATAGCACAGACATAGCAAACACCTATCCCAAACCCACTTTGCAAAAAACTCCCTTCCTCTTAGGAAGAAGAAAGAGACAGTGTTTTTCCACATGATTCAGCTAACCATTTCCACGATCAACTAACAATTTCACAATTAGTACAAAATGTTATCATAAGTTGCTTTGAGGAATTAAAAAAAAAAGAAAACAATGTGCAGAAATTGAAGTCCTGACGTTTAGTGAATAATCTGGGTAGCCTATAATTTTTTTTTTATCTGTTTGCATTTGCAAACCACTGTACACCAGCAGCAGGGCAGGCAGGTGGTATCTTAGTATTCAATACATTGTTGCAACATCTTGAAAAAAGATAGCTACTGTCTCTTTTTCCACAGGCACCGCTCATTCACGATGCTTTTTATCCATTTCCAAAGGTTCACCCTTTCAGGCTTTAAAGGAAGTGAAATTCTAAAGCAGCTATTATCACAATGCTCCATTATGAAGGAATTACTAATTCATCATATGTATACAAGAAAGGCTGATTTGGTGGTACAGCTAGCTAAGTCCTAAGTACTTGTGGCAATTGTGCCTACCTAAATAAGGCAGAACCAATCTGAAAATACAAGATAAATGGACACAGGCTTTTTGAAAATGTGACAATTTCAGCCTTTTAGGATGCCACAAACATGCATGGTTCATGTTGGCTTTCAGTACTATTTCAGGACAGAGTATTCATGTATATAATATTGCTTTCTGAAACCTGTGCCAGAGGGTTGTGTTAGGCAGACAAGCTTGCTCACAAGAAACAAGCTTGAAAATGAAATTATATTGACCATGTGAGGAGAACTCCAATCTAGTCTGTACAGCTGGGAGACTTAAATCTAAAAGATTTGCATTCCTGTCAATAAAAAAAGCTGTAGCAACACCTGCAAATAGATTCTGTGAAATTTTGCTCAAAATATTGAAACAATACTATGAAAATAGACAGAAAGATACTTCTTTAAGTCTGTGGAATGAAAGAAATGTAAATATGCAGAAAAGGAAGAAGAAAAAAAAAAGATGTAAAATTAGTGCGTTATTTTACATAAAGCTGACCTTAAAAGAATGCTGATAAACCTTAAAGACTTAGAAAAAGAAGAGCTTTTTTTATTTCTAAAACCTCCCCTGATTAAATTGTAAATATGAAAATTTAATATACATAACGGGTCAAAACACCTGCTGCAAATGCACACTACCAGTAGTCTACAGGTACATAAAGCATGCATCCTGACTAATGAATACAGCATGTTCTCTAGTGATTATAAAAGAACACATGTAGGGAGAAACACATTTCGTTAGGGAGAAAAAGCACACCTCGCAGTCACAGACTGAAAAAATAAAAAATGCTTGGAGTTAAATCCAATTACCTTTTCCTTCCCAAATTTTCAAATGTAATGTTATTACCCAGGTCCCAGGGGACCTTGACACAATTCAGGAGGGCTGATGCAAATCTCATGAAATTGAATAATGTGAAGTGCAAGGTCCTACACTTGGGTCATGGCAATCCCAGGCTACAGGTTGGGTGGAGAAGTGTGAGAGCAGCCCTGCAGAGAAATATTTGGGGTTCATGGTTGAGGAAAACCTCAACAACAGCTGACAATGCACATTCACAGTCCAGAAGGCCAAACGTGTCCTGGGCTGCATCCAAAGCACTGCTGCCAGCAGGGCCAGGGAGGGGATTCTGTCGGCTCAGACCCCACCTGCAGGGCTGCATCAGCTCTGGGGTCCCAGCACAGGAGGAACATGGACCTGTTGGGGTGAGTCCAGAGAAGGGCATGAGGTTGATAAGAGGACTGGAGCATTTCCTTATGAGGACAGACTGAGGAAGTTGTGTCTGTTCTGCCTGGAGAAGAGAAAGTTGTGTGGAGACCTCACAGCAACTTCCAGGATCTGAAGGGGGCCTACAGCAAAGGTGGAGAGGGGGAGAGGGACTCTTAATCAGGAACTGCAGTGATAGGACAAGGAGTAATGGGTACAATCTGAAAGGGGAGAAACAAAGGTTGGATATTAGGACGAAATTCTTTACTGTCAGGGTGGCAAGAAACTGGAACAGACTCCCCAGAGAGGCTGTGGAATTGCCATCCCTGGGGCTGCTCAAGGCAAGGCTGGATAAGGTCTTGAGCAACCTCATCTAGAGGGAGGTGTCCCTGTCCATGGCAGAGGACATTGGACTAGGTGATCTTTAATATCCCTTCCAACCCTTAACAATCTATGATTCTATGTTTATCTTCTTTGCTAGAAGTTCTCCAACATAGGGTCAAACTGACTAATTTACCATCTTTTCCCTAGATCATCCAGTTATTTGTACACCTTATATACATCTTTAAAAATATTCTAAACCTTTTTCTCTGTGGTCATTTTCCCCACATTTGGAAAACAAACCAAAAAATCCCATATAAAAATCTGTTCTCAAGCTTGTCATAAAGACTTTTAAAACATATACATTCCACCTAACACTGAAAAACACATGTAAATACATCAGAGTTATTCACACCAGAGAACCAAAATAGAGAAACTAAAAAGAAAATTCAACTCAGATTACTATTAAAATCAAATCTGAAAACATTTATGGCATGACAGCCTTAGACAGAGAGGGTGGCCATATTAGGACAAATGTTTATTTAATTGAAACCAAAGAAAACCTGTAGTCCATCACAAATGATGCATCTATGCCATTGACAACCAGACTGTTTTGAGAACATCATCATGTCAAGTCTCCTGGCATCCAGTTTATTATGCATTTTCAAACAAAAAGAATTAACACAAACTCTTCCCATGCATTGAAAGATACCTATTTTTGATATCTTATGATGAAAAAATTTCATTTCTTAAAATCTTTTCAAATCAGAAACTGGAATATTGCATTGGAATAAATCAAGTTTCCAACAACTCGGTTTTTTGATAAACAAATACCAGAAATAAATATTAAACTGCCAAAATTGGAAACATTATAATTGCTACAGGGCTTTTATGGGGAAGACACACTAAAAGCCAATGAGGCCAGTCTGTATCAGAGGAGAAGCAAGGAGCATAGACAGATGAAGCCAGAATCTAGTTGGGGTAGGTGTGCCTGACCTTAGTAGCAATCATTCGCCCTTTCTCCCCACATTCCTTTTCTTATGAAGATCGCATAATCTCAATGCAAGACTTTACAGCGTAGCAGCAAGGTACTCAAAGGGACAGAGAAATACAAATTATTTTGGTGACATTGCTACACTGAAACCTCTGGAAGAGAGGGGGAGAAGCCATGATGCTCCATAGCCTGAAGCAGAAACCAAAGCAGGAGATTTATCAAGGCACAAGATCCACCTGATACCCTTTTTTCACAAAAACCACTGTAGTCAGTTGCAGAAATGATAAGTAAATATCTTGCCTATTTATGATGTCAGACAAAATGATCTAATAATCCTTTTTGCATAAAAGTCTGTGCACCTTTGATTTGATCAGAAATGTTTTATTTTATGCTAAAATCTATTTAGCTACCTTAAAACTACCACAAAAGTTAAGAAATTGAGGAGGAAAAACTCCTGTACCAAGAAGAAAATTAATACATAAAATCTCACCTCAAACTTAAATCCAAATTATAACTTTTATGCCCTTATGTAAGATGTGCTAGTTTTTCTGAAATAGTTATAAGACTTCCACTGGAATTGTATTATCAGGATATGGTGTTTGCATTGGGCCTTCTTACTTCTTGTTGTTTTCTCTCCAATAATTACAACATATTTTCATCAGGTATCATCCTTCCTTGAAGTTATTCCTTTGCATGCTGTGTTTACTAGCAGAACTAATATTTTGTGGGGATACATTATAAACATATAAATTTTGGTTTTATTTTCATGCAGATTTAGATTTGCACTGAAATAGGATGAATTTCTGTAACAGCATGAGTGAAGACCTCCTATGGCTGGTGATGACTGCTGAATGACAACTGTAAATTGAGGATCAGTCACAAAGCTTGTTAGCAAACAAGACTAATAGATGGGAGCCTCTCACTGACGGACAAGCATAACAACAAATTTATTACTAGAAACTGTAAGAATTTTTTAACCTTGTAATATTATGAAATATGGCAATTAGATTACCTTTTTTCATCACAAGAAAAATCCTTAGGTGTTTACATATTGGGAAAAAATGGAAGGTGATTTATATTTCATTTACATGGCAATCAATCCAATTTTTTGGAGAATCCCTTAAATGTAGTGGTTCCTATTTAATGAGAGCTGCCAGTAAACCAAACAGATGATTCTTTCATGTAGGTTTCAACATGCAATTTTGTTTTAAACAGACATCCAGCTAGGCTAAACCAGTTCATCTTCAATGCAGTCACACACATTCTTGACCAATCCACAAAGATACTCACATGAAAATGATAATTTTGGAAATCTACTTATCTACTGAGCATCTTATATAGAAGTTCTTATAATCTGAATGCCTTTCTGGTTTTATCAAAAAAAACCACCTTTTCAGCATGTAGAGAAAGTAGTTTCATAGGCTAGCAAAGGATATAATGGAAAGAAGCAGTGAAACCAATGGAAAAGAAAAAAGTAAAGAAAAAGTTAACAACAGTTATTCATGCATACCAACATAAACTTTTTCTGTATATATGTTGGAATAGTTTTGAGAGAGCACAAGTCTTGATATTTTGGCTATAAAAGCAGTGCTACTGCAGGCTGTAGCTTAATAAGGACTGCTCTCTTGTATGAATGTTTGACAGAAAATCAAACAAATTAGATATTACAACCAAAATATTAGCTCTTTATTGAAATTCTGAAGCAGAACTCAGAATTACATTAAATCATAAAGAAAAAGTGAAAATAAAATTAAGTTTAAAAGTCTATCTTTTATTGAAATCTGCATAAAACAAATAGCTTACCAGCTGAAGAGTAAATTAGATTTTAAATTCAACTTATCTAAAAGATAGTTAATAAAATTTACCTATTTTATATATTTGACTTTTAACCTGAAACTCTTGTTTCTTCATTTCTTTCAACTTAAACTAAATGTATCAGAAAGAGTTAACATCATTCATACAATAATTTGCTTATTAGATAATGTAATGATTTGATCAGTGAGGGTGATAAATGACAAAACAAGTGAAGTTACCAGCTGAAAAGAGTAAACAGAACTAGTACCTCTATGGGAAAATAAAGAGAACTTGTGATAACCACATATATTAATAAATAAATTCTTATTAATTTCTCTATCCTTTTTCTCTATATGAAAATACTCCAAACTAATTCAAAACTGGGAAAAAAATTCTGCATATTATTCTAGCAAAACAGTCTGTATACTGTTATTGATTGCTCCAATATATTCTGTACACAAGAATGAAAAAAGTTATGATGGTAAAGATCAAATGAGGATCACAACTGAAACAAGCTCTATCTATCAAAGGTGCAATCCAATTAAAGTATTACATTGCTCTATTTCACTCAGTTTAGTTATGCCACCTAGTAAAATTAAAAGAGACACGGTGCTTTCAAGTGAGCTTAAACCAAGCCTTTAGTGTTTCAATTAATTCCTGTATGTTTCAGCTGGAACACACTTAGCCTAAAATTATTATCTAAAATCATGTTATGTCCCACTTCCTTAGCAAGAAATGTACTTCCAATGTACTCTAATGTATCATTCTTATAGAAGTATACTATACAGAAGAAATAACACACTAAGAAACAGGAAATTATTATAGTGACAAAATGCAATTTAGTAATTGTTGTTTAACTAGCCGTATTTTCTCCTATTCTTAACAATGAGCTGATATAGCAGTATAGAATTTATTTTGCGCAACTAAAACAGGCTATTTTACTGACACACAGGGAAAGAGGAAAATGCTGCTGAAGCCATGAACTTTAGCTTCTGTTCAAGGTTGGTGAATTCTACTTTTAATTTTTGAAAAAAAAATCAAACCTGTTTTTAATTTGCAAAATATAGTGTGGAGTTTTGACATTCAAATAATTCTAGGATTTTCAGCTTCAAAGTAACTCTACTACTCTTCATTTGTGTTTACTGGATACCTTTAAGCCTCAATTGTTTTCACAGTCAGTTAAGCATCTGAAATCTGAAAGAGGAATGACACTTTTTTCAGAAACTCTGTTCTTCTATTAAGTCATGCAAAATACAGGGAAATATTAATATACACTCTTTTTCATAACTCAAGTATAAAATTCTCTGTTGCTATGAAAGCTCCCCTTATGTCCAGGTGGGATAGTTATACTATTCATGAATTATGACTCTTCACAATTTTTGTTTTCCAGAAATAATACTGCATGGGTTTTTTGGATAAAGTAATAATTTCCTGCATGGTACCAAAAATTGTATTTATTCATACCAATCACTTTAAGATTCAAATTGGAGAGAATTTTCAGATCATCTAAATTATCCAATGCTTTTACATTCATTCCTAAAAATTAAGTCCCCTAACTTTATTGCCTTTTTGAATATTGATGAATCTGTATTATTACTGATGCTTTATCTCCTTTCTATATCTTTAAACTGCTGCTATCCTATGTTTCACAATTCTCTTCCCCATTACTTTCAAATCTCTATGTGCAGACCAGAATACTCAGAAGCATGAGGTAAAAGTACTCCCTAGGGAAGCAAAGGTAAGAGTAGTATAAACCCATTTTCCTAACTGAAATATAGGCTGATTGAGTAAGTTCTTAGGTAAAGTTCACCATGCTCATGTTTATGTATCCACAATATTCTATACCACAGATGTAACAGAATGCATATTCCCATTGCACTGTCAGACATTCCCAAAAGAGCTTTTAATCTGAACACAATTTAGAGACATACCATAGATAAGTAAGAATGAAGTGTTAAAACATATTACCTTGGTATTCTGAACAATGGGAAATTTTTTGAAATAAGCTACCAAAACTATACTAATATCAGGCAAACAAATTGATTAAATGCAGGGAAGTTAGATATACTGATCTATAACTTACATTATTTAACATTTACGTCTAACAGTTACACTCAACAATACTGTATTTTTCTTACGTTTTCAGAAAAATTACAAATGTTTAAATTTAACATATGAAATGTAATTATTCACAAGCTGTCAAGGGAAAGGTATGCCTTCATGATTAAGTTTTCACAGTATTCTTACTCCTGTATCTTATAAGTTATATAGTGCTTCTTTCACAAAAAGTACTATGTAGTCCTTATTCTGACAACATATTACCACAACACATTCTGTCACAAAAACCGTGTCAGTCTGCAAGAACATCTGAGTGACTAAGAGACTAGTCTCAAAGGTTTTGCATCAGTCTGAAATACTTACTGTCGCTGGGGAGGCCCGCGTTGTGTGAGTCACTGTATGACCAGAATTTTCCATTGAATTGCCAATCAGATAGGTCCCTCCTGAGCTGCTAATGAGTTGTCCTCCTGTTACGCCCATCTGAATCCCTCCAGTGCCCACCATGCTATGAGACGAGACCACTGTTGTCACCTGTGCAGAACTTCCTTGAGTATCAAAATAATTTCCCCCAGTATTTTGACTGTACATCTGGGTTTCTGTGTAAGGATAAGTTGTTGATCGGCTTCAAGAAAAGAAAATAAAAGAAAAGGAAAATACATTATTTGTATTTCATTTAGCTGAGGGTAATGTTGTAACTCTAGAAATTGATTTACAAAAACTAAAATCAAATAAAATAAGATTGGCAAACAATCCCTGTCTCCTCAGAGAATAACAGTTAATCAAGTAAAAGATTTAAATAACTAACTCGGTGTCAATGGTAAGCCAATTATCCACTGAACATTATAGAAAAAATGTCAGTCTTACACGAAGAGGAAGAGAGAAAGGAACAACAAAAATTTAAGGCAGGCACATAGAGCTAATCTAATTATTAATATATTGCAAAGTAATCTACAAAGCTCCGACTGCATCAACATTTTTTTTTAATTTGACAATAGAATTTCAATTTCAAGTTGGATGCTATATGTTTTGCATAATGTGTAGTCTGCAAAGTTACAAACAATTCATACAAATGTCAGCTAACTGAGTCCAATGTTCAAGAATCCTCTGTTGTCTATTGTTTTTAAATTCACTGAAGCTCTTGACTGAAGCTTGAAAATCTGAATCTACTGGTATTTTGGGAAATGCCGTTATTTTTACAGGGCAAATTCAAAATTAGACATGAATTAATGTAATGATAAAAAAAGCATTCAAGAAATAAAACCAAACAGAACTATAACTTGTAAAAACATTGCAAATATTAGAGAAGTTAAAGGAATGCAACAGTAACATTTTAAAAATAATTATCAAGTGTGAATCATTTACATGTCACCCTAAATAACTATTAAATAACATAAAACATTTCACCCTAATAAACTATTCAGCTACTGAAACCTTCTGTCATGTCTTTCATGTTCTTATTTACTTACTTTGAATCATTATTCTTCATGTGTTATAATCTACTTATAATTTTTGAATTTGCATATGTTCCCACAAACTAAATTTTATATTTAACTCTATATATTTCAAAATTATAATAAATATAATTAATTATTTCAAAGACTGGATTTTTGTATGTTGTCAAGCATGATAACAAGTAAAAATCAGTCAGCTGACCCAACCATTAATTTTCATACTTAAGCATAAAAATCTGTAACATTTCTTGTAATCCACAAGCATTATCAATTCATATGGCTTGTAACTAAACAAGTTAAAAAAAACCACAACAAGCAAACAACAAAACCCCAGACACTTTTGTACAGAAACACAAGAAGTGGATGCAGCACTCATGTTTTATGCAATAAACTGATGATCAAGACACATATGCAAGAACCTGGAGTCAGATTTTTCTTCCCCTTTATCTATACAATATTTATTTTTAAATTAATATAGAGAAAAAGTCAAGGCAATTTACTCTTTTTTACTTATGAAAACTTATAATAAACAAACAATAAAATAGTAAACCACAAACACAGAAATTATAATTTCTTGTTTACCTTCAGAAAAGCATTACTTCTAAATGATTGAGGAACATAATAGTACCTCATCAACAACCAAAGTCAGAAATTTTGCTTTGTTAACTATGGCTACAACAGTTTCTCTCTTCCCCTGCCGAGACTTCTAGAATCTCCAAACTTAAGTTTCAAAATCTGAAATGTTTCATAAGCCTCATACTATCCTATTCCCTCTTACCCCTCTTTAAGCTACTTAAACACTTTCCATTTTATTTTGATTATTTCAAAAGCCTCAAGATCAGCTGCAAAAAGCCTTGAAGCTAATCCAAAAGAAATGCTTTGCAGTCTGCTGAAAACAAAGCAAAATAGTTCTTTGAGGGACTAATGCTCAAACAGATATTTAATCTATTAACCTTTCTTTTGAAAGTTAAAATCAGTTGATCTTTGTATTGCAATAACCCATGTATGTATTGAGGTACTATGCAGGTCCTGCTTAATCTGTTCTCTCAAGCCAAGGTATCATTGTGGTACCTTGTCATACCTTTGGGATACTGTTTATCTTAAACCATAGGAAAGCTCTACTGAGTTGTTAAGGTGCAAAAAACAAAATGAGTGAATGCTGCCATCTTCATCCCTCCCCATGTGCATCTAGATGTTTTGTGAACAATTCCAGGGATGGTGGCTCCATCACTTCCCCACACTGCCTGTTCCACATCTTGATCACCCTTTGCAGCAAAGAAATTTTTTCTTAATGTCTAACCAAAGTGTCCCTGGGTGCACCTTGAGGTCAGTCGTCTTGTGATGAGCACAGTAACCACTAGCAGACTGGATGTTGCCTCTATCTTTACATCTGTGAACAGTGCTATGCAGCAGAGGACGAATGTAGGGAAATGTTGTGATGTAGGCTCAGGGGAAACAGTTCATGGAAATGATCACCAAGTGACTGACACTGTAATTTCTCTCACAAGAGGAAAGGAAAATCTCGGTATCACCTGTCAGTAAGGAAAGTAATGAAAGGATAAGATCATTGTTCTTGCAATGCTGCAAGTTCTTGCTGCAAGTTCTTGCAATACTGCAAAATAGACATGGCTAGAGGAAATACACTGTACAAAAGATGCAAGGAGAACAACTCTCACCTGCAAAAGTGGAATTGAATATTGGAAGCAATGCAAATCCTAGAGAATGCTTCCAATTTTGAAGAGAATTCAGTCACAGACTTGCTGTGGAACAGGAGATGAAATATATGTTTGCTTTTACCTTGTTAAGGTATATCATATGTATCATTTGTAGACTGCTATATCACACACAGTCTCTAAATAAGGACTGATTGTAACAGAGCACCTATTTCTGCTTATAATAGCACTCTGTATCAGTGTTTCAATGGGACACACATCAATGGGTCTGACTCCAAAATAAACACACTCTTCTGTTTGGTCCAACAGCCAACCAGGTTTTCTAGAACACCCAGTCACTGGAGATGATTTAGCAAACCTTTCAAAACAGAGATCAACGGTGTACTTGAAAGTGAGAGAAACTATTATTACATGCAGTAATGATTGCAACTTAGCAAAGAGACATTTAATTTAATCAAAATTATTCAATCTGGAAATTAAAAATGCAGCTGAATAAGATGATTTAGAAAGCAGTTTTAAGAAACCATGTTTTTAGAAAGCAGACTTAATTGTTTTAAGGTCATTGCACATGGTAACACAACCCTTTAAAATAAAGTTGCAGCAAAGAGGAAAATAAATTCAAATAAGGAAGTGATCTTCTATTTCTCCACAGCACTTGTAGCACAAATACATTATACTTTCTTAAATAGCCTGACACATATCATAGTCAGTTCTTTCCCACTGCAAAGGTTTTAAATGCATTCTAGCATTCCTAGCTCTTCTCTTCTTTAACAGCAGCATATAAAATCACACAGGGAGTAATCTCAAAGTTTTCTTGCTCTTTATGAGAACACATTGATGATTAACTCTTGCTTGTGATAGCAGGAAGGCAAAAGAACCTGATAGTTCCTACTACTGAAACACTGTGAAGTGCTTTACTAGAATGTGGCATTAGAAGAAAGCTTACCAGTTACAAGTAAATTCAAAGTCTAAGTAGTTAGGCTGCAGTATCCTAATTTCCAGACGGCTGTGAAAACTAGATCATGTTTACCCTGAGAGCAAGCAACAAAAAGTCAGGCACCGTGTGAATTCAGATTAAGCAAGCACAGAGTAAGTGCCTGATGTTAAGATGCCACACTAGAAATTAACAATACCAGCAAGAGTCAGACTAGCATTGCAAGGTACAATAATCCAAGGCATTTCCCATTATGCCTCATTGATTGCTTGCATACATTTTATAATGATTTACAAAATATAATGTTAGAAATAAAAGAGATGGAGTTGTAGTAAAAAATCATTTAAAACACTTTTTTTTTGCACATGAAACCAGAAAATAATTAATTTCATTAAGTGCCAGCATTACCACACAAATCAATTGCAATGTCTTACCCTACATTACAGACTCTAATATAATGTTACTGAGCTCAACTTTTACAGACACTTCTGTCTCTTCAAAGATACTGACATTCTGAAAAGAAAAAAAACAGAACAATGGCACAGAAAGAGTAAACTTGTTCTCGTCCTCCCTTAGTTTTTAGCACACATATGCACACACTGGAAATAATTTATAGCAATCTGCACCTATGATCAGATTCTATGTAAATATCTAATTCATTTGACCACTATGTACAAGTGTTCAACCTTATAAAACCTCCAAACAAAGAAATTCTTTCATGTCAGAACAATATCCTCAAACTCCTTTAAGTTTTTAGGATAATTCTGTGGTCCTTAAGCTAATAGAGAGCTTCACAGAAATTAGAGAGAACAGAATCCTTTGTCTAATACTGAGGGAAGGCCTTACCATAGCCAGATACTGGTGGTGATGTATCCTAAGCAAAGGGAAGAAAAGGAAGTGCCATACACCTTGAGACTGTCACAAGACAACATGATACAGCCATTTAATTATAATAGAGAGGCATTTATTAGCCATAAAAAAGAACTGAGATTTTCAACACCCAGTCCAAGACCATTTTCCATGTGGAAACAAAGCAATAAAAGCACACACAATGCACAGCTACAGAAAATCAGGCAAGGTGGGGCACACAGTAAATGAAAACAAAGGTGCCATTCTATAAATTCTATTCTCTGTAATTTAGACAGTCAAAGAAACATTAATTACATATTTCTAAAATTCTGATTAAGTACAGCAGACCTATAGTCCAAGAAATACGGTATTGCCACTGTTAGGAACATGTCAAAGGGTACATACTAAATCTGCAAGATGTCAGGAATTGGGCTTGTCAGGCTCTCTTTGTCTAGGCTTCTCTGTCTTAGTCTAGAGTTTTGTTCCAGTAGTGATTACTGAACAATTAGATAAATGTTACTTAATCTTTTTCCATTTTATCTAAGCTTTCTATGATTGTGTGGTATGAAACCTATAATTAAAATGCTGAGGCATTGCTCTAACAGATGTTAATATCAAATAGCTATTCTGTACAGAATAAACAATAACCCTAGATCAAAATTGTAGCAAAGAGAACCACGAGGTGGGATAACAGTATTGAAGAAGTATCCATTCTGGCAAAAACAGACCACATAAAACAAATTCAGATTAACTATGGAAATGGAAACCAGTGAATACACTGATATGGATAAGGTATATACTGTGCTAGAACACAAAAATAGCTGCAAGTGGACACACTGTGCCACCCTCACCACCCATCATACATTGCCTACACATAACACCTGTGTTAGTGGTAAATTGCTGTAACTCTCTCTAACTCAGACAGGAGCCACCTTAGTATGCATAACGATAGTAAAAGGAAAAGGATAATGTCAGAGAAAAAGGGATAAATACTAGTAATTAGTAGGAAGATAACAATTTCAACTATGTTGATAATAATTACTTTATTTAACCATTAAGATTTCAATTAAGGCAATAGTAAATTCTTGGGTTTGCATAAATGGTGCATTTTGCCAACATAAACACCACAAATCATTGTACAATTTGGTGAAGAATGTGGTTTGGATCCAACAGCAATATCAATCCTTGCACAATACCAGCAATTAAAATCCTGTTTGCTGCATCAGAACTACAGGGTAAATGGCTACATTTTATTAATCTGTTACAATCTGTAAGAAGAAAGTTCACATTTAGTATGTGGAACCAAATGACTTCTTAACATAGGTGTAGCAATAATAGTCTTAATATATTCTGAACAGCCAGGTAAGCCTGTACATGCCATTGCAACAACAATGCACTTTTGTTTCGGGATGGAGTGACATATTTGACAAGCAAAACTGTTGCTAACTAGAGACAAATGCAGTTAACATAATTCAAATATTCTCATATCATACAATGTATGTGACAAGTTGTAGGCTACACCCCTTGTATAATTATATTGCCTCCAATTATAATAAAACAAAATAATTATTAAGTGTAGACAAATCATGATATAAAATGTGTGGGAAGAATTGTATTACAGGAATACAACAATTACACTTGACAAAGAATGTGAAACCTGACAAACTTTTTAGTTTTATAATGCAAAGAATTAGGTAACTTTTTCCTGATATGTATTGTAACTGCATCCTCTGTTGCTACTGTATATGGATTTAAATCAGTGGTAGTTTGCAAGTGCTATATTTTAAAATAAAGGATAATTCTTTCACAGAATTGTAGAATTGCTTGGGTCAGGAGGGACCTTAAGGATCTTCTAGTCCAATTCCCCCTGTCATGGGCAGTGAAACCTTCCATTAGTCCAGGTTACTCAAAGCTCCATCCAACCTGGTCTTAAATGCTGCCAGGGATGTGGCATCCACAACTTCTCTGGACAACCTTCTTTGCCACCCTCTGAGCCAAGAATTTCTTCATCATATCTGTCTCATCTAATCTAAATCTCTCCTCTTTTACTTTAAAACCATTGCCTCTTTAGCCTATCATTATCTGCCTGTAAAAGAAGTCCCTCTCCTACCTTTTTTGTAAGCCTTCTTTAAGTAATGGAAGGTTACAATAAAGCTCCTCAATCTGTCCTCATCTGTCCTCATAAGAGAGGTGCTCCAGCCCTCTGGTCATCTTCGTGACTCTCTTCTGGACCTGCTCTAACAGGTCCATGTCCTTCTAATTGCTGAGGACCCCAGAAGTGGACACAGCACTCCAAGTGAGGTCTCATGAGAGCAGAGTAGAAGGCAATCTTTCATCAGGCATGCTGTGACAATTTATTACAGAGATTCCTGTATGAATTAAAGTCTTCAGCCTAACTATGATTTGCAGACTTCTTATTCTGTTGCCAGAGCAGTACTATTGCTTGATAGATCACAGAAACATCCTATATCCAATTTTGAGTTATAATTAAGATTTTGATTTATCATAAATATATCAAACACATAATCATAGGAAGACTACCCAAAATCTGGTGTATAAGAGTATATGGGAAATGTGCTTCACTATATAGAATCTTTGAAAAGTCTGACTAGAAACACAGACTGGGTACCTTCTCCATCAATAAAATTACAATCTTTAGAAAGGCAAATCTTCCTGTAAGGATTGAACAACAAACTCCTTGTCCACTATATTGCTGCTCACAACAACATAGTTAAGATCTCTGTAGGAGAGAAAAACAATCTAGATTTGGCTCACATGCTAAGAAGCGCTTTCTTCTTTTATATCCTATTGACTGATTTTGCAGCAATTGACAGAGGGATTCAGACACAGAAATATAATAAAATAATGGAAACCTGAAGGTTCATACCAGTCAGTGTCTGCTTCTGTTTTTCCCTTGGACTGTAATAAGTAGTGTAGTACACTTTTTATAACTGCCAGAAGTCCCAACAGCACACATAAGAATTAAAAAGTAATGAAAAGAGAAACTTGAAAAATAGCATATTTAAGAATGACCTCTTTTGGAGGCTAATAGGTTCTATCATGATCACAATGACATTATGGTGCTGTACATGTGTGCTGACTTTGGCTGGGGTAGAGTTACTTTCTTCACAGTAGATAGTATCAATGCAATTTGTGGCACAAGTCTGAAACACAGCGGTTTACTAGCTACTTAGAAGAAAATGAATCTATCCCAGACAAAATCAGTACAACAGAGAAGTCAAATGCATATTTAAAATACATTGTTTAGCATTTATAAGTGAGAAGAAAACCAGAGAAGACAGTACATGAAAAATTAATAAATCAATATGTGCTAGTAGAAATGACCAAAGAACACTGTCAGCGTCAGCAACCAAAGTCTCTGAATCCAAATAATACTAGTCTTTTAAACTGCTTTTGGATTACCATCAATAAATATCTTCAGACAATCAATAAGCTTTCTAAATTGTACTTCTTCAAAAAGCCAGTTAGAAAGCAAAAATGGTAAATGAAAAAATACCATTGAGAAGCTCCTTTCCAAGCAACACACTCTACTTTGAAGTTTGAGCCAATTTCAAAGGTGGTGTTGCTCCAAGCCTGTTATTAGACTAGGTATTGTCCAGAGGCCAGATCAAATCTAGATTTTTTTTTTAGTCTTACTTAGCTTGCATATTGAAGAAAGAAACTTGATGATGAAAACGCTTGTTCAGGAAAGCAGGAAATGCACAATCATGTGAAAACAAGATGTTAAAGAAGCAGCAAATGAGACTGTTAATTTTCTTCCTCTGCTTTTCCTCATTCCTTTGGAAAAAAAAAACCTGATCTCATTTTATCAAACACACAAATGAAATTAAATTACTAGATAGTAATTACAGCTGCTGCATCTTTCTATCATTTGCCACTAGGATTGCAGCCAGGAAGAAAGAAGGCCCTGGCTTTTGTCCTGAGGACAGAAGCTATACAATATGTCTTTCAGACAGAACGTATCCATGAATTAGAAAATACTTTTTCAAACAACACTATGCCATACAGGGGGCAACTAAAACAATTACAAGAATTCTACTTACACAAAACTTCTGCCTTAATAAAAACAAATAGTGTGAATTCACATTTTAATCCAAAAAACTATTTTGACACTGGAAGAACTGCAATGGAATATTTTTTCTTTCTAATTTAATATACAGTAGTTGATAGAATCTAACTGAAAATATTTAACTGAAAGTATTTAACTTCAGATTTTAATGAACATTAAAATTCTGACCATTTTCCAACTTACATAGCTCCATTAGTGTAGACTGTGTCACTTCCCTCCACATACTGAACCTGGGCTGGGTAGACATGCTGTACCTGTTGCACAGTCTGTACTTGCTGTACCTGAAAACAAGAAAACCAAAAGTTTGGGATATCATAAAGAAGTACCAATGCTCCAGTGCACCTAGTGGCTTCTAAACAATTTGGGATACCTCTGTTCTCAAAATTGCTAAAGGTGTATCACAGCACTAGCAAAGAAAATTACTGTTCTTACACAATATTTGTGCTGTAAGTTCAGCGAACAGAGGGCTAACACTGAAGATGCACACTCATACACATCTTCAGTGTCAAAGGCAAAACTGGAGAACACAAAGATGATATGAAATGTAACTTTGTTTTGCACCAAGCTGAAGAACTACATTTACTACAGAAGAAAGTATCATTTCATTACATTTATTATTTTTCTTATTCTGTTTAAGTAGTAAACAGTACAAGCCTTAAAATCATAGCTCAAATATGTTGCAGTAAGTTTAGAAATAAATGTTCTCATTAAGATGCTTTAGCTCTTGTTTAACTGCAGTTAAATTACAGTGATACACTATTTTTTGTGGTGTACAGTTATGGGCCAAGACCCCGAGTTTGAGTAACCCCTTTCCAAGAATATTATCAGCTATGAAAAATTCCAACACAACTAGTTTTACTTCAATGAATTAAACAGCAAGAGGCAGTAAGGCATGGATTATCTTCACATGTATCACTAAGGACAGTTACTTATCAACTCCTTTATTTCATATACTATTGTAGGAATATTTCGGGTCATGCAAATTTTCTCTCCAATCCTAATTTTTTGTCTTCTTCCACAGTAAAGATGAAGAACTTCAACTTTTACACCTTCCAGTTTTCAGAGAAGCCATGTTTTGATCCAAGAGCAGTCCAGAATCTAAAACCTTCTAAAGGACTTACTTCACAGATTGACACAACTTTACCCAAGGAATTGAATCAAGAAAGTATCAATGCACTTATTTAGCAAATAGATTTAACATTAGGTGACAATAATTCTTCTCATATTTATTGCTATAAGGCTACTTCAGTCTAAACCATTTGGTTCTAATGACTGCAAATACCTAAACCCAGATCAGTCTGGGTTTCATGCACTTGATGAGCCCCCTCCAAGAGATCTTCAAAAATATCCTAATCTAATACTTTCACCTGTGTTATGTTTTAAAAATTCTGCAAAAAAACACATTTCCTACTTTTCCATAGTATTGACTCTGACTTTGAAACAAAAATCTAGATTTTTACAGAAACCTTCCCTTAGGTTAACAGTAAAACCCAAAGTCTGAAAAAGAGAAAACAGCCAAAGTTTAGAATGCAGCTATACTATCATGATGAAAAATCAGATGCTTCTGTCCACTAACAGAAATAAGACAGAATATGATGGCTAAGGTATCTATTAAAATCTATACTTTTATGATTTCCATATGAATCATTACATAAATTGAGAAATACACCTGAAATACAATCTTTCAACTTCAAAAAGTATACTTTGAAGATGTCTCCTTAATTATTGAGGCAAGGTAACTGTCCTAACAATATTTAGTTATTTAACAGGAAGGTTCAGTTCTCAAAAGTAATCACAAAAACTCTAATCAAAATTGTGCACATTACTACGACCTTAGAAAATTCTCTGAATTAAAAAATAGAAATAGCTGTATTGTGCAAACATCTCCCAAAATTAAACTATTTCTACTTCCATCACTTTTGACTTCATAACTTAAATTAATTCAAATCATCATTTCATGGAACAGGCTTGATCCAAATCCACTGTAAGAAAGGTTACACTGTAACCTTGTTATTAATCTGTACCACTCAAAATTTAGATCTTCCAAACTCTGACAAAATGACCCACTCACACAATAATTGGCCAAAATATATATGTGCTTTATTGTGAAACATATATGCAACTTACTGTTGTGCTATTTTTAAAGTTTAAGTCTAGGCATATTTATTCCTTTTGGGTGAGTCAATTCTATTCCCTTCAATCAATGGGAGAAGGGGAGTCATTGTTGATCAGTCTATTACAGAACACCAAACTGATCTACTTGACCTATGCTGTGAGAAAACATCTTGAAAACGGGCTTTGTTCCTAAAACTAGTAGCTTGTCACCTGGCATGTAATGGAGATGCCCCATTTTCTCTCTCAGTAGCACAGCTGGGGAAACACTGTGGAAATGATGCTGTTGTCAGTATCAATTCCATCTTCTCACCCAACTACTCCCAAAATGCACTTTGCTCCATATTCACACATACTGAATATGGCTTAGTTCATATTAAAAATAACCCACACTATTTTGCTGTTAATAAAGGAGACACGGTTTTCTCCCCGTAACCTGCATACACTGGTAAAATGGAACTCTACATTGTGTACAAACACAGCATTAAAATAGAGAGGTCACGTTCCCCTTCTATATAAGGCATTATTATATCCTCACATTATTCTTGAATACAAGCTGCTACCCATTTCAAAAGCATCAGATTCAGTACAGTGCAAGACCTTTCTGTCAAAACTGAGACAATACTGTAGGGACAAAGTGTATACACCCTGCATCAATGTTTGCTGACTATTGGACAGGAAACTGAAAAATTCCAAAATGTGTTTCTCTTCTAATATGGAGTAAGAACAACAAAAATTTATTTTACCATGAAACAAAATACCAATATCTGTTAAAATTAAAACTTTCATTGCTTAAATTCAATTTTCCAGCAGTTTTTATCTAAGTTCTTTAATAGCCTAACATAGAGTACTACTAGAAACATCAGGACTTCTTATGCATAGAAAGTAACTTGTTTTTCAAACCAACATTTAAGAATGGATATGCTACAGTGCTATTAAAACATTTTACCTACTTTTGAAAATCAAAATGTTTTTCCTTTAACACTGAAGTTCAATACAAAGAGGGCCACTGTTTTTTTTTTCAATACAGTAATTTAAAAAGTTTACAAAAAAACTTGCTTTGCATCAGCTTCTCTGAAACTCACTACTGCTACAGTTAAATTCATTATCCTGCCAAAGGAGACTGTAGTCACTACATGGTATTGCAATGTACTAAGAACTTTAGAGTGGGGAAGGTTAGAGGCAAATGTTTTTCCTATCAAGCTCTGACAAATAAAATAAGGAAGGAGCCTTTAGGATGGCCTTGTATATGAAACCTGTGCCATGATGAAAGTCTTTGTTGTATGATATTTCCAATACTAATTTTATTTCCTATTTTATTTAATCTTTAAATTTTTAATGAGAATTAAACCTAGTGCCTCTGAATCTTGTTTTTAATATTCAACAGAAATAAATTAGATGTGTATATTTACTCTCTATGAGCACAAAATTATTTGAGAGACGTTGGTTAGGAGGAAACAAAACACCATGAAAAATTGTGGAAAATATTAAAAAGGTCAGTTTTTTCTTCACAACTGTTTTATTTATCATTATCTTTTCACCTTTTATTAAGCTGTTAAAGGAGTGGTATCAGCTAAGTCACGTAGCTTTTGGGGCAGACCAGAAATTGTTGACTATTCTTGCAGTGCTTTCCAGAGGCCTAAAACTAAATGGCCTTCTTATATTAAAAAATTCTCCAATAATTAATTGAAATGGGCTCAAAATAGAAAACACAATAAAATATTTATGAAACAGCAACAGTATTCATGTTTAAAAATTATCTTCTAGGGTGGATTGGTGAACTAGCCATGGTAATTTTCATTATTTTCTGGCTGGAAAACAGAAAATTAACAAAAAACTTTAGCAATTTTTGAGTTAAATAACAACAGATAGTAGAGCTTTCATTCCTCTTGCCTCAGTGACTCTATCCTGAAATAAAAAACTGGAATAGGATCAGAAGCAAGCAGCTGAAATGTTGCAGGACAACAAGAGGTGAATGAAAACTTATTTCAATATACATGTGTAGTTACATTTACTAGCTGAAGAAGAAAAAAAAGGCAAAAAAAGTCTTCTTAATTATACTACCTCAGAGGAACAAATGAGGGACTAAGTTATATTTTATCTATGAAAATTTGTCAACAAAATAAAGCATATGAAAGAATACTGAAATGCTGAAATTACACTGAAGCATGAATCAAAATATAAGAGTGAACTTTGATTTCCAATAAAAAGTGCTTCTGTTCCAAGTACTACTAAGCAAAGACTAGAACAACAGAGCAATATATATATATATATAAGGGTTTTTAAATTCCATTTTAAAAAGAACATATAATTATCCACTGTGTCTTTGCAAACAGCTTGTATGTGCAACATTTTCTGTCCTTGGAGGTAAAAATAATTTTTTCCTTCATTAGTATGGATTACTTTTGGCAAGTAATATATAAATAGCACATGCTGTAATATTCTAAGCACATTCATATTTATATAATGGCTAATGTCAGCTCATGATTACGTGTTTCATATGCTAAACATGATTTTGCATTGGGAGCAATTTTGATTAGCAGAAGTCTGCATCTCCAGTTAATGAATGACAGAATGCTTTGTGACTGCGATGGCCACCGAATTCAGTGACTGTGAAGAAATGCTTTGCCCAACTTGAGTTGCATGGATATATTTTTACAAAATAGCTTAATTTTAGTTTTTCTTTCCCCAATTCTTCCATATCACATGGCATAAACTCAAAAATTAGTTTAATTTTGAATCCTTAGAAGCTTACTGCACTGAACTGAAGACTGCCTGTTGAAAAAGCAATCATATATTAATGAAAAATCCCACTATTCAAGGAAACAGAAGACAAAGAGAACTTCTTAGGCGATTTAAACAAAATTTAATTACACTCCCACATTTTGGTCTTACTGTTGTTGCTTTTTGCTTCTTATTCCCCTCTATCCCATCTCAACAGTGACTTCTGCTGTGTTGCATGAAACCAGTTGCTACTAAAGCCACTTCTGCAAGAGGAAAAATCCAGGTTTTCATAAATGGTACCTTTATTGTTCCTATTCTCAGAGCATTACAGCAGACTTTTATGAGCTGCATATTAATACCAGCTATATGGAAATGAGGGATTTGTTTTAGCTAGAAATATTAAAAGTTACTAATTTGTTGATTGTTTTTTCAAAAGACAGGAAGCCTGAGTACTAAGACAGCTGAAGAGAAAAGGCTCTTAGTTTGCTCTTCCACTTATTCAGCTTGCTCTTCTTCAGGGCAAAAATATTTCATTTTGAAAAAAATGAAAATTTTTTGTGCATATAAGAAACATGATGTCATGAAATCAAGCCCAAATTAATGCATTCAGGCAATGTCATTTAAACATGACATACATATAGGAATAGAAACTTCAGAAACAGAAACCTCCCTAGAAAAATTAAATACTATACATTTAATATGAATTAAAAACAAATTAATCTAAAATTGCATTATTCACTGGAAAGTACTAATAAATTACTGCAAAACATGATATGTAAGTTTCAGCTTACACCAAATTGTTCTGTATACATGGAAACTATGTTACAGTATCCTTGAATTTAACAAAATCCCAGAAGTGTCCCATTGTTTTTAGCAATGTACATTCACAAGAAAATATAATCGAAATTTGAATATTCACACATAATTTGGATACAGTTGAAATCATCAAGCATGTCCATTACAAATCATAGAAAAAAAACCCCCATATTTTATATACTCTTGTCTAAAACCTTCTCTCCAGCTTTCAGCATTGGTAATTTTGAATGTGCAGAAATAGTAAGTCCTTCCTCTGCCATCAAAAGAATGTCTTTATTAAAATAGTCATTATAATGGCTCTTTCTCCTAATTTTCTTTACGCAAATTGACTTATTCCTACTAAAGGTACATAGAGGCAATATTAATTTTATGCCAATGAAATTTATACACAGGTAATTCCTCAGGACAGATCATACCTGCAATTTCCTCAACACAGTGATTGTTTTCATATTTGCTCTTCCTTTCATATTTGCTCTTTTTTTTTTCAGCCCTGGAATTGAAATCACCTATACCACCTACATTCTTCATCACATTTCCTGCTGGCATACCATAGTCACATCTTCACTCTTCCCTTCCTCCTCACTGCTTCCATAATCTAATCATCTCTCTATACACATATCTCCCATACATACGTGTTTCAATCACTGCAATACTGTCTGCACTGGACTTCCGAATATTCTTGTTGGATCTTCAATCCCCGTTCCTTTCTATTTCTTTTCTCAAATGTTATGTTGATTATACAGTCAGCGTTAAGAGTCAATTGGAAAAATATAATTTACTATGTCTACAGGGAAAAACATTCCAGTATGATGATGGTGCATTCAACACAAGGTGATACTCAGAAGTACCAGTACTAAAGGAGATGTACGTAAAGGTGATGAGAAACAATTTTACACACTCAGATAGGGCAACAAAAATACTGCTTGCCAGTCTTATTAAGGTATAAACAAAGAAGGAAAAACCAAATCTCATCCTTGGCTTCTGTATTTTGACACACATGTAACATTATTAATGGACAACCAGCATTACTTTAGAAAATATATAGACAGTTGGTGACAAAGATTAATGCATTATTTATGTGAGAAAATATGTTAAGGAAAATTCCCAGTCTTTCCATTCATGAGACTCTCTGGCAGTCACACTCCCATTGCAGAGACTTCAACTGCTGGGCCTGAGGTTCCTTCAGTAGGTGGCTCCACTTAACAAACAAGGAGCCACTTCTATCCTAGAAGTTTTCAAAAAGGTAGAAACTTTGTACAAACAAAGTTTACAAATACCAAAGTCCTGCTCATTCTCCATTTTTCTGTAGGAGTAGAACACAAATTCATAGAACCTGACCTTACAGTTCAATCAATACAAATACTAGAACTGCTATAAAGTATCCTATATGACACTAACTTTTTTTTACCAGTTTTTACCGGTAAAACCTTTTGTTTACCAGTTTACCAGTTTTCAGTCCTTCACACTGACCAGTGCTTCACAAACTCAGTATTTTTATTAGCAATATTAGACTAAATATTACTAATTCTAAATATTACTAATATTAGTAATATTAGTAATATTTATCAGTAATATTAGACCATTGTATGTACATGTAATATGCCGAAAACAAGCAACCATCTAACACTACCAACTGTCATCTTGTACCTGAAAAAGTGAAATACAGAAATAGCAAGGAACAAGTCATATAAATGACATGTATTAGCATCTGTCATCATGAAAGAAAATATAAATCAAACAATTATCCTTTGTATTTCACAAAGGAAAATAGTCTTTCACTCAGAAATCTTACAAAAGAGTTATAGACAAATCTCCTACAAAGTGTAGCTAAGATCAGTCATCGTACTATAGTAATGGAACTACAAGGCACTACAACTGAGTCTACACAACAGGAAAAAATATAACTGAAATGTATGAGACTGCGAAACACATATATGAAAATGCACTGGAATTTAAGAACTTAACAAATGCTGAAGAGTTTAATTTAGAGAGAAGTGCTCTGCCAGCACAGAAATGAATGGCACTGTTTAATAAAATATGTCTTGTTCTCTTATTACTGATTTGGAAAATGGAAAGTCAGATTTTAATGAAAAACATCAAATATCATCCAGAATACCCATCACCGGACAGCTAATTTCTGTGTTTTCTGGAAAAGTCTTAGACAGTTATCGTGGCTTTCACACTGAATCTCCATTTTCTACCTCCATACTTTTCCTTTTTAGCTCCCCATTTTCTTCTGCCTCCATTTCTTCTAAAGCTCATGGGTGCTGCATAGGAGTAACCACCTCATGTAACAGAACAGTGCATTGTGCTGGCTGCTACACAAATCTTCTTCCTTCCCTGTCAAATTTAGATTATGAGTTATTGATTGTCATATCACAAAAACTTTCATGACATTGTGCATATATCTGCACGCATTGAAGTCTAGAAGTGCAAAGAACAGCGCTTTTCATATTTACATTTGTATTGTATTTACTTGGACATCCAAACAGATGAAGAAATTATATAGTCAATAATTTCAGAAACATATGCATTATTTAAAGGAAAAAATGTAAATATTCAATAACATAAAGCAAATTTCTGTAAGCTACTGCATGAATTATATAATAAATAACAGCTAGAATCATGTATGAGTACTATCAGAGCTTGTCAGATGCTCTAGTTAAGGAACAGATCCTGAAAATAGCTTGCTTTTCCCTGGTTATTTTAATTCCAGCAAAATAAAATTGATAAAAGCAGAGCCAAAGTTCCTTTAGCAGTCTTGCACAAAACCAAGTTCTTCATTATATTGTAAAGAATTATTATTAGGATTTTTTTTTTCAATCTTAAAATTAACAGCCACATACCTGTTGCTGAACTGGTACTTGCTGTACTACCTGTGTGGGAACTGCTGCCTGGCCAGCCACAGATGTCTGTAAAGTCACAGTTGAACCTGTATCCGCCCCAGTCTCTGATGTCTGCATTGTGATCTCTGAATAAAATTAAAATATAAAATCCAAAAGTTAGTGCATAAATGTTTTTATTTTGCCACTTACATTAGCACACTAATTTGTCCCTTATTTCTATTAATATTTTAAAATTAGCTAATACTAATCTTGTTATGAGCCCAAAGATTTTTTTTCCCCTACTAGCACAAGTGTTTGTATAAATAGAGTTTTATGGTTTTTTATCTTACTTATATTTCAAATATCTTTTGCTTACATATGAAGAAATGTGTCACTTATCTGAGCTTTGTCCCTTTAGGAATAACTTAAAAATCAGCAGCAGATCTTCTCTCAGCTTGTAAATAACTGGTCAGCATTCAAAACCATTTTTTCTCTGTCTTACTGAATTACACTAAAATCTCTATACATTCAAATTCAAAGCTGAACTTGAAGCAGGCCACAGAACAAAGGCCTCTACTTTGGAAAGTAACCTTTGAAAAGCATTTAATGAGTCACAGTGAAAAAAACACTCAAATAACCTTCTTCAGTAGAAAGCATTAAAGCAATTATTAAGAAATTTTTTTTACTCTAAAACCATTTAGAAATATATAAATGGTAGACAAATGCCTATGATCATGACCCTGATGTTTTAAGGAAACAACAAAATTTGGGTAGAATAAAGAAATGGTTCAAGAATCAAGGAAAATGCCTGACAAAGAAAACTTATCAGAAAGACAACCAAGAATGATGTCTTCATATGAAACATAGATTGTGAGCTGCAGATTCCTCAAATTTGCACAGCCAAAATGACAATTTAATGATGACAAACCAAAACGAATTCAAAATTGTGAATCAGTCTTTTATTTCCTTTTCTTTGTAAATTTTTTAAAGCAGTAGATTAACCAGTGAAACTAATAAACAGATGAGGCAGGTTCTTCTTCACCTGGTACCTTCAAAACAGAAGAGTGTATGTGTCTGTGAACAATTACGGTGAACAAACACAAATTACTAGTCTGTAATCCAAATGTTCTGTGAAAACTTTTACTGCCCTCAGTCTCTATTAATCTACATTAGCTACAAAATACTTGGGCAATCTGAGAACCACTGTCACTAAAAATTAGTAGCTTTATCATGCATAATAGAAGAGATTTATATGGGAAAAAAATTATACATACTTAGAATGACCTATGCAAATGATTTTTTTCAGTTCAACTCATGAAATCCAGATGGCTGACACTGAAGAAACTTTAATCCCTACCACCACCACCAAATAACTAGCTCCTCCAAAAACTCAACAATTTTTTTTTTTAGACAAAACTGTTACAAAAATATTGAGGGACATACCACTAGATAACAGGAGGAATTAATTACTATATGAAAAAAAAATTCATTGTTCTTCTTGCAGAACCAGGTGTCAACATCAAACTTTCCTTTCAAGGCTGGGTTCCACAGCAGTTTAAGCTGATTTAAGACTGGGTTTCTGCAGTTCGTCCCTCCAACTGTCTCTAGTTCACTTTGCATTCAAATGTAGCCACTGCAAAGCAGGAAACAGGTATGTAAATTTGGTATGAGGTCAGGCAATAGGGCAAGGATCTTGCCAGTTGGGACCATTCTTGGTTTAAACTCCAGGAAACCATGCCTATGGAACACCTGATTGATTTAAATGCGTCTTCTTAAATACTCAGAAAGACTGATAAATTCTTGATCAAACTAATTTCAGATGAATCAACAGACTCTCAGAGTCTCACATTAACTGAACCCTGTACTTTTAAGCAGGGGATGCACTTCAGGACCCAGCACACCTGACAAAAATCAGCATACAAAAGAATAAAGAAGTAGAACTTCAGATTACATTTATATGTTAAAATCTTAACAATTAAAATGGATGTTCACACAATAAATATGGAGGAGTCGGAAGCCTCCATGCTGCTAGAAAGTTACGACCTAGGTGTGATTACTCAAACTTGCTGAGATGAACCCCACGCCTGTAGTGCAGGCTGCTCAGAAAGAACAGGTGAGGAAGGAGAGATGGGTATTATATATTGTGTTTGTCTGGCAAGGCTTGGGTAGGTAGCATGCAAGGGGGACTACATGGGTGGCTTCTCTGAGGAGCTGCCAGAAGCTTCCCCTGTGTCTGATGAAGACAGTGCCAGCTGGATCCAAGATGGAACTATTGCTGACCAAAGCTGAGCCCTGAGCCCATCAGTGACAGTGGTAGTTCCTCTACTTTTTTCCCCCCTTCTTCAATAACATATTGAAGAAGGGGGAAAAAACTTACTGGGCAGAAGGACATTGCAATCACAGAAAAAAGGAGTGAGAGTATGTGAGAGAACCTGTAGACATGTCAATGGAAGAGCAGGCTTCAGAAGGTATCTGAGCTGAGATAGAAGCAGGTTTGCTGGCAGGACCCATGACCCCAGGGGAAAGTAATGCTGGAGCAGCCTGGCCCTGAAGGGCTGCACCCCATGTGAGGGACCTATGCCGGAGCAGTTTAAGAACTGTAGCCCACAGGAATGACTCACAGAGAAATACATGGAGGACTATCTCCTGTGTGAGGGTCCCTACACAGGAGCTGAGGAAAAGTGTGAGGGAGGAGTTCACCCCCTGAGAAGGAAACAGCCACAGAAAAAATGTGTGAAGAACTGATGGTAATCTCCATTCTGAATTCCCCTGCACTGCTGGAAGGGAGGAGGTAGAGAATCAAGAATAAAGTAAAGCCTGGGAGGAAGTGGAGAGTGAGGGGAAGGTTTTTGAAGATTTAGGTTTATTTCTTACTATTCTGCACTGATCTGATTGGCAATAAATTCAAATAATTTTCCTCAAGTTGAATCTGTTTTCACTGTCATGGTAATTGGTGAGTGATCCTTCCCTGTTGCTATCTTCCTCAATGAGCTTTTAGTCACATTTTCTCTCACTTGTCCAGCTGAGGACTGGAGGAGTTACAGAGTGGTTTTGGCAAGCACCTGGCATTCAGCCAGGACTGCTTCATTGTTCTGGTTTAAGTCTCTATCCTAAACACAAAATTTTATTATAGTTCAGTACACTGTAAACATTTTTCCCCCTAGGTGCCATACGATATGGTCTGACAGTCAACCAAAGCAGCTTCTTATTTACTGGAAGTTTTTCTAGCATCACATCAATGATGCAGTCAGTGTAATTCCTTTACATTGCATCAGTATTGAGAACACACTGCTGGTTTTGGCTAGGGTAAAATCAACCTTCTTCATAGAAGCTGGCACTGGGCTGTGCTGAACAGAGGGTTGATAATACAGAGATAATTTTGTTACTGCTGAGCAGGGCTTGCACAGAGCCAAGGCCTTTTCTGCTTTTGGCAATGCCACACTGGGGAGGAGAGTGGGGGTGCTCAGGAGGTCAGAAGGAGATGCAGCCAGGACAAGTGAACCAAACTGACCAAAGGGATAATCCAGACCATGTGACATCATGCTCAGTGTGTATGTGTGATGGAGCCCTGCTCTCCTGGAGCTGGCTGAACACCTGTCTGTCCATGGGAAGCACTGAATTAATTCCATGTTTTACTTTCTCTTGTGTTTGGCTTCTGCTCTCCCTTTTAAACTGTTTTTATCTCAACCCCTGAGCTCTTCAGCTTTTACCCTTCTGATTCTCTCCCCAACCCCACCAGTGGGAGAACAAGTGGCTGCAGGGGCTTGGCCGATGGCTACGATTAAGGCCAAAGAAATAATCTAAACGCAGACTCTCACATTTTTTCACTGATACTCCACCTAAGTAAAGGAAGTGAATATTAGAGCAGAAAAGACGTCATCCTTGCCTAATTGGACTGTCAGGTGTATGACAAACAACAGATGAATGTTTGGCAAGGTCCTTTTTATTCTGCCTAATTAAGCAGTTGGACACACCCATCTGTTAATGGTATTGCTTTGTATAGCCAGTGCTTGTTGCACGATGTGAATATAACCTAAAAAGGCCGCATTCTGAAAGAAGACTAATTATCCCATCCAAGTGGGAAAAGATACTGTCAGGACCCAGCTGCTGAATGCAACAAGGTTAGTATTTCCTCAGTATAATAAGCAGAACTTAGGCAAAGCTGAAAATTATTCCTTTCCTATATATTCTGTACCGTTTCATGTTGTCTGTTAAATTTCTTAAAGATTTTTTAATATACCCAAATTCTCAGTTGGAATCCTTCTGTTTTTGAGACTTGAAATATGAAGACAGAATGATTTAAGAGTATAACTTGTTCTAATACTTATCAAAAGGGATTGTTAAAATGTGTCAGATTATGGTTTATTCTGTTCTTGGACTACTTCACACTGAACTAATTTACTTTTTTAAGTGACCAGAGTTTGCAAAGTTTTGTTCAACTACATATGCTTTCTTGTCTAGATCAAATAATGTAGCAGGTTTTAATTCAATGCAGAAAATGAAAGCCTATAATTTACTTTCAAGTGCAGCAGGAATTTTCTTTTTTCTCCTCTAGAAGCCTAAACAAAACATCACAGAAGATAAACTGAACTAGATCTCATAATCACATGCAGTAATGGTAAGCTTTTAATAGTCAGAATAAACAGCTAATCTCAAAATCTTATCTGTTTATAATGATGAATAGCCAATATACTAATTAAGAATTTGCAGCAACATAATGTGTTTCACTATAAAGGAAAACTCAAAACATTGTTTCAGCAATTAATACAGAATGCTTGGCTCCTGAACAAGAGTATAAATGGAAACAGTTTTCAGTAATATACTAGTTTCACATAAGCATTCCTTTTCAATTTTTGTATAAACAAAAATTTTACGAATAATTGACTTCATAACTGTGTTGTGTTACCCCAGAGCAGAAGACAGATTACACAAGCTATTCACAGAGGATGAACAGAATATTACAATAGTTTCTAGATACTAATGTAATTTCATGTTAGAACCCCAGTGTCTTACTAAAACACTATTTGATTGTTTGTCTTCTCCGAAGGTTCTTGAGAATACCAAAGTAGGCAGCTGGACTCTACCTGGTATTGGTACTAGTTGCTAAATACTGCAGTTAGTAATACAAATTTCCTTACTCTTTTTTCAGCTTGTCACAGATTTATGGAGGAGTAACAGTTAACTGAATGGCACAGAATGAAGTTTAGAACCTGCCTCTCTGAATTTACAGAACTACTTCTGAGTAGTAAAACCCTGTAAAAGAGTAACAAACAGAAGTGTGAGATACAGAGATGCACACGGGAAGAGACCTGTGCAAGTAGAAACTCCTGGTAACTCCTTCAAAGAAAGTTCATAATATAAAAAAGCATTGTCTTGATGATCAGTTGCTTACTAAATCCCTAAGAATGGTACAGTACTAGCCAACAACAGTCATAATGAAATCCCATATTGCCAGGAGATCACAGCACATGGGTGCTTAGATAGAATGACTACTTCATGACACTCTCACTTTGATCTACCTACTAATTTTACCTTCAAAAGCATCAAAATTGTATCTATCTTCTCTTGCTCGAAAATTAATCAGTATTACACAGCAGCCTTACCCATTAGTACACACTAGCACCAAGATTACATTTACTTACAGGCGAAAGCTTCTCAAAATTTTTGTTGTGAGAAAACTAGCAAGCCATCAAACAATTACACTTATGCTATTCTAAAGCATTAGTTTGTCCACTAGAGAGTCTGTGAGTAGAAAAGTCCAAGAGGTGTTTTCCTTCATCCTGGGTGAAAGGGTGTTAGGAAGAGGGCACCGATATTGCATGTCAACACTTGATTATAGAACCGGCATTAGCAACAGGACTTTGTTTTTTTAATGACTATAGAGCCTTCTCTGAGGTTAACAGCTTGGGAGACCTGGGATGAGCCTCATTAATTGGGGCAGAGATATTTCTGCCAGCATGATAGCTGACCTGGTAGGAAGGGACTGGAGCAAGGAGAGGTATGGGGAAGAAAATATTTTCCAGCAGCCCAGTGAAGGAGTGGTGGACAAGTTCGACAAGCAAAGGCCTGGGGTGATATGAATGAAAGGCAACACATAGTCAAATAATGAGGCTTAAGCAGGGTCACCTCTAGCATGTGCATATGAGCAAGGAAGTAGCTTAGAGGCATGTTTATGAGGAAGTCACACAGATCGTCTTTCAGAAATCAGCATGCTGAAGTGCCTGTCTGAAGAGCTCATATGTGAAGGCATATACAATGGCCCCACACTCAGCATGGTGAATAAAAACGAGGAATAGAGACCTCTGTGCACTTGCAGAACTATCACCTAGCTAGATGACAGCCATGTGCTGGGACAGCAAACATGACTGAATGGCAGCAATGGAGGGACATTAGCTATCTAACCTTACAGCTTTTTTTTTCAGAAGTAAAAATGTCTTCGGGAATCTAGGATGAAGTTCACAGGAACTTCTTTGTTGGGATGGTATTTTGTAGTGTTTAACCAGAAACAAGTTTTGATAAAGAATTTTATTACAGAACATTTTTACAAGTTTAGTGTGCTTTCTAAGTTGCTATTTACACTGCTAAGTCTAGTATATTATGGTTTTTAATTCACACTTAATGAAGCATTATCCATCTTTAGTAGTACTCAGGTACTTTTCAGATACTGAGGCATCTGTCTTTATTATATTAGCATAATTGTCATGAGCTGGAATGAGCATGTTCACAATCTCCCAAAAATATCTCTATGCAGAATAATAGTTACAATATCAAATGAAATTTCTAGCTTGAGCCAAGATCTTATTCTAGGGCACTAATGATAACAGCAGAATTAATTATAAAGTCTAACATGTATAATGCTACTTCTTCACACCTTTCAAAATTATTGACAACAAAATGTATTTTGATTACTTTCTGAGGAAGAACATGAAAGCAGGAGAACCACCTGAACAAAACAGCTTTTTTTGTATCTGCATAACTTATACAGTTATGGAGAAAGGAGATCTCTAGGTTATTTAAGAAGTGAGTTACAGGTGTTTGGGTGGGTTTTTTTCTTCTAGTATGATACTGTGCTGCAGTCCTTTCATCAAAAGATTGAGTATGTACCTAATAATAATAATATAAAGGGAGAAAAAGTAATGTCAAAATGGAGACTATATTTATTTGGACCACTCAGTAGATCAAAACATAAAATGAAAAAGTGAAAACATTATAGCTGGAAAAATCTACTTTATTAACAGAATGAGCAGTATTAGAAGAAATAGCTTATGTTCTCCATGTGTCACCTCTGTGTCACAAATTTTCTGTTTGTGATTCTTACTATTGGACTTTCACCAAATGACAGAACAGTCCCAGAGAACTGGAAGGGACCTGCTCAAGCAGTGCTACCCTACCTACCTTCTACTCAGGACCACGTCCAGGTGACTTTGAATACAGCCAAGAATAGGAACTCCGCAGCCTCTATGCACAGCCTGTGCCCATCTTTGGTCAGCCTCACAGAAAAAACCTTGGTTCAGGTTGAGAGAGGACCACCTCTTGTACCTACACTGGGCACCACTGAAAAGAGTCAGATCTGCTTTAACCCATGTCATAACCTAACACTTAAAAGTAATGGTATTATTAATACACTGGCAACTTTCAAATGCTTCAGAGTTAGCCATTTCCTCACCAAGTACAAGAAGAAGGAAAAAATTCATGCCACAATTATTGCCCCAATGGCTGTATTGATAATTTTTTCCCTCACCCATCACCTTAGCAGTAGCTAAACAGATGGTGAGACAGGTGACAACATACAGTTCCCCTATGAATGGGGACAGGGGGATACCAATTAAGAAAAAAAAGGAAAAAAGAAGAGAAAAAAAAAAAGAGAATGTAGAGGGAGAGACATATGTTTCACCCAATAACAGCCTACCACATCATATCATCATATTTAGGTTATCACCAATATCATTTGCCAAACTAGAATTTACAGTCACTGGATATGAAAGAAGGCTTAGGATAAAAACTGATGAAAGCTCTTAATGGGCTATTTAGAGTAGTCTAGAAACTAATAGTGGTTCAATATTAAAATATCTTTAAATTTTGGAAAATGTACAGAATAAAAGGTTCAACAGAATGATCCTGTCTTGCTACATCATATTAGAGAACAACAGTTCTAATGCCAGATTGTGCATCTACGGAAAAAGAAAATGAAGAGAGGCATCTTTTCCCTTTTTCTGAACTACAGCAAAGTTTGCTTCAAAATCCATATATCACAAAATTATTAGATTCCAAATAGGTAAAGTTTTGGTAGTTTTACTTAGGATGCATAAATCTTAATATTTCAGTTTTTGAGAAGCTGAAGCAGTTCAAAACATTGGAAACAGCGTTACAGGCTCACACATACTTGACATGATTTTAAGCAGACAGTATGGATACTGATACAATCCTAATCCCCACAATACTTAAGTGCCTAGTATACATACCACAGTAAGCAGATAACTATGTGATGGCACCCTGTGTATACAACACCTTTGAGTAAGATGAAATTTTGTATTTTTGCTGGAAGTATTGCATTACAGTACAATTAAAATTTTAAATTATTTTAACAGAAAGTGTTTTGATAGTAGAGCACAACAAAACTAAACTTATGCTAGAAAAATTTACTAATATGTATATGTTAAGTAGATGTTTAAATTAAAAAAGGTATCACATTGTCTGGCAGTACTATACCAAGTTTTGGACATATATTCTCTGCAGCTCCTGTTTCTACTGTGTGATACTCTTCTCTTTACTAAGATATAGAATACTGTTCTGAGATTTGAGAATCCTAGTGAAAAATACTGTTGACACACTGAAAGTTATTTGGAGACATATATTCTAAACATCTCAGGTTTAGGCTCTGAAAAATGATGATAAATTACCACAGAATTGTAGAATCATTAATACTGGAAAATATATCCAAAATCAAGTCTGACCTTCAATCGAACACCACCATGGCCACTAAACCATAGCACAAAGTGCCAGGTCTGCTCATTGTTTGAACACTCCCAGGGATAGTGACTCTACCAGTGACCTGGGCAGCCCATTCCAATGCTTAACCACAGTCAAAAAATGTTTCCTAATATGAAATCTGAACCTCTCTAGGCCACTTGAGGCAGTTTCCCCTTGTCCAGTCACTTTTTTCCTGGGAGAAGATGCTGCCCCCATCTTGCACTGTCTCCTTTCAGGCAGTCATAGACAGTGGTAAGGTTCCCCTGAGCCTCCTTTTCTCCAGGCTGAGTATCTCCACCTCCCTCAGCTGCTCTTCATAGGACTTGTACTCCAGACCCTTCCCCAAGCTACACTGCCCTTCTCTGGACACACTCCAGCACCTCAATGTTCTTATATTGAAAGGCCCAAAACTGAAGGATTTGAGTTGTGGCCTCATCAGTTCTGAGTATGGGGGGACAATCCCTGCCCTGCTCCTGTTGGCCACACTGTTGCTGATTCAAGTCACAATGGCTTTCTTGACCAGATGTGAAATCCATTTGGTTACTACCTACAGAAGCTACAGCTTCTTTTATCTATGAAAGCACAAGGAACAAGACTTCAACAAGAATATTATAACTCTGCCACTAGGAAGGACTAGATTGCCTTAAAACAAAGAAGCAAGCTAGCTAAGACAAATCTTTTCTATGTTGATGAGGGAAAGATGCAAATAGTCTTAGAGCTGGGATATTGGCAGGATTACTTCAGGGATATCTATATGTAATCTACTTAAACAATGAACAGAATGGATAAAATCTCACCAGTTTCTCCCATTCCTGTCTTTCTCAACCTGCAATTTTATTTTGTAAGAGAAGGATATATATCATGCATGTCAAGAGACAAGTTAGTGACTATTTTACTTTGCTAATGACTGAGACATCATCTGAGGCATATCTTTCCTTGGATCTTTCCTTCCCTGTACCGAGATGGTCTATTTGTGAAACATACCATTTTATTCTTGCTCTGAGACATTACCTTGCTTGCTTAAAGCAGAAAAATGAATAAATTCTTATTCACCTTATACCCAGACACCTAAAAAGAATGACTTAGAAATCACAAGTACAGTATTTTATCATATTGGCTTGTATGCCAGTCTGCAACTACTTGCAAGAAACAGATGAATGGAAAGATGTCTGAAAATAGGTATCAACCCTCAGAAGAAACCTGAAGACCAGTGTATTTGATTAGTGCTTGATTCTTAGCTTGTAATAGACTAGAAGTAGAGCATAAAAAATGTGTGCCTGGAATTTGGAGATTTGATCAGTTTCTCTCAGAATATTACAACAGTCCCAATTATCTAGAAATAATAGCTGCAATAATTCACACCTTAGCTGCAACTGGGACTCTGCTTGGTATGGTTCAACTCACATAAAGTGGAGAAGAAAGTGCTGGAAATGCAAGATAATTCTGAAATACAATACAATTAGAAAATAATTAAGATGTCAACAGCAGGGAATGTAGAAGATGATAAGGAAACAGAGTGTCCAGATGAACTTCATCATTCTCATTTACATCTGTCATTCTGCACCTAGCAGCTGTGTAGCCAAACAAGCCTTGCTTATCCTTATACCTTTTTCCCAAATTACCCTCTTATCCTAAATTATTCTTACTCGTGCTTTTGTTCCTACTGAAAGAGGATTAATTGAAGAAAAAAGAAAGAAATGAAAAAGAAAAAAAAAAAAAGAAAAAAAGAAGTCTCTGGTCATGATGTAATTTTGGCGGAATAGAGTTAATTTTCTTCACGGTTGTTGGAGTGGGACTACGTGTTGGATTTGTGCTGAACACAGGGTTGATAAAATACAGCTGCTTTTGTTATTGCTGAGCAAGCTACTTACAAAAAGAGCCAAGGCCTTTTTTGCTTTTGACACTACCATGCTGGTGAGGGACTAGGGGTGCACAGGAGGTTGGGAGGAGACATGGCTGCAACATCAGCATGTAAAATGGGGGGGGAAGAAGGAGGAAGAGACGGATATTTGGAACAACGATATTTGCCTTCCCACATCACCATTATGTGTGATGAGGCCTGTCCTCCTGGAGATGGCTGAACACCTGCCTGCCCATGGGATGCACTGAATTAATTCCTTGGTTTTTTATTCTGCTTATGTGTGTGGCTTTTGCTTTCCCTATTAAACTGTTTTTATCTCAACCCATGAGTCTTCTCACTTTTCTAATTTTCTTCCCAATCCCAGCGGCAGGGAAGTGAGTGAATGGCTGCATGGGGCTTAGCTGGCAGCTGGGGTTAATTCATAAGAGTCCTTTTTGGTAGCCAATGTGAAGCACAAAGAGTTCAACATAACATCAGATTTGACTCAAATGTACTAGACCAAATTTATAGCTAATGCCACTTAGCTAGTAAAGAGCAGTCTCCTGTGCTTGCCATGGAGCTTGCTTGCCTGACTGAATACTAGAGTCTAGTGCTCATTAGTGGCCACCTGTTGTCTTTGCTGCTCGCTGCAGTGCTGTGCTGCTGATCACCTCACTGTGTTGTGCCTGAGAGCATTTTAAAAAAAGCCATGGCAAAGTGCCTGGGCTGGCAGGTGGCCAGGGCATTGTGGCAGTTTTATGTGATGCTGTACTGGAGAGGCTGCAACACCAGTGTGAACTTGAGTAGAAGGATGAGTCCATGCAGGGGCAGGTATCCACTTTCAGTCCATGGAGGACCCCACGGTGGAGTAGCTGGATAACCGAAAGCAGCTGGGACCCCGCAATATGCTCATGCTGGAGCAGGTTCCTTGCAGGACCTGTGAATGCATGGAGACAGAAGCCCACCCTGGAGCAGGTTTGCTGGCAGGACTTGTGACCCTGTAAGGGATCCATGCTGGAGCACGCTGTTTCTGAAGGACTGCACCTTGTGGAAGGGACTCAGGCTGGAGCAGGTCATGAAGAGCTGCAATCTGTGACAAGGACCCATGCTGAAAAAGTTCATAGAGAACTGTCTCCTGTGGGTGGTACCCCATGATGGGTAAGATATTCCCCAGCAGCCTGTTTTGCTGAAGACCATGGTGGGACATGCTGTCTCTCTGCAGCCCAGGGAGGGTTCATGGTGGACCACAGCAGGAAATCCTTGCTGGTAGGCAGGGTAGAAACAAATGAAGGAGTTCATTGCAATGTTGAGCCACAAACCTGGCCCAAAAGGATGAGGGACAGAGCTCATAATTGATATACCTTTAAACTGTTGCTGTAAGCCATGATTTGAGTTGCATCTTACAGGAATTACCATGACACTAACAACCCAAACCAATGGAAGAGAAGAAGGAGCTCCAGTGCAGCAGGGACCTGACCTGAGCTGGCTTTGGTGCCCAGTTACTCCATGCAACACACCACTCCCCCTGTCCCAAATGACCACCAGAACCGACGGAGCCCAAAGTCACAGACTAAATAAACTCAATGGACCTTTTGCAGACATTTTATGAACATCTTGCTGAGGTGGTTCTCAGACTAAGGGAATGCTATCTGTGTATTATATCAAACTGAAAATTATTACATCAAATGGAAAGTGGGTTGTAGTTAATGAGATCATACCGAGTAGTATGGCACCCGAGCATGATGTAAATGCCAGGAAATAAGGGCCGGAATGTGCTGGGTTCAGCTGGGGTAGAGGTAATTTTCTTCATAGTGACTGGTATTGGATTGGGTTTTGAATTTGTGCTGAACGCAGGATTAATGATACAGAGATATTTTTCTTATTGCTGAACAGCGCTTGCACAGAACCAAGGCGTTTTATGCTTCTTGTACCACCTTACCAGTGAGTAGGCTGGGGTGTGCAAGAAGCTGTGAGGGGACACACTCAGGACAGCTGACCTCAACTGATCACAGGGATAACCCTTCTAATTCTCTCCCCCATCCTGCTGATGAGGAAGTGACTGAGCACCTGCATGGGATTTAGGTGCCAGATGAATTTAAACCATACTTAAACCTAAAAATATTCCAAAGAATAAAATGCAGTGCTTCTGTATTCTGTCAGAAGCACTGACAATGAAACCATGAAGAAAGAGCCAAGTTTTCTGAACGCTTCAGTGCAAAGCTTCTTTACTGATCACATTCAGCCATAAATTATGCAGAATGCTCTGGGCAAGGCATGCAAACTTTTCCTTAGCATCAGAGTAATTAACTCTGCCTTGAAGCCTCAGTCAGCCCTGAACATTGGCATAGCTTGCTCATCATGGTCTGCACAACACCAGGCAGATTTATCCTCTGAACTCCTTAAACTGAAAAAAATTTCTAAAGTTATTTCAAGGACATTAAACTTTCAGACCTAGAAACTGATAAAATAATTTACATGAAGGTGTGGAACCTGAAAATATGGAACTTACAATGGAAATTTTTTTTTAAAATTTAATATTTTTAATAACTTCAGGTCCTAGATCAACCACAAGTTGGTGGCTTAGTATTTCTGACTTACCAGAAGGCTTGTAGGCTCTTAAACCATCTGATATATTTTGTGTATCAATGGATAACATTCCTCTCTTTTCCTGAGACTACTTAAGAGTGTTCCTGTCTTGACAGCATTTGGTATAGTAGAACATCCATCTTTCAAAATACTTTGATAACTTTACTTTATATTGCAAAAAGAATCTGCAAGGACTAAACTGTTTAAAGAACAGAGAGTGGAATGTATTTTAATTTATATCTGCAATTTTTAAAAGGTAAAAATCCCAGCATATTATGTGCTCTCTATTTTAATAATAGTAGTAGAAAAAATATTCACATATATTTTATTTGTGCTGATAGCTTTAATTATGTATAACTTTAACTTGTTTCAGATGAGTCTTTCTGATCTCCCTAAACAACAATACACTGTAACACATATTAAGTGTTGACATGTTAAAAACTACTAAGTATTTAGACACAACTGGAGTAAAGAAAATGGGAACTGTAGATTGATATAACCTTTCAGTAAAGACAACCAACAGCAGATTTGACTGTAACAAGTGCCTCAGTTCCAGACTTTAGACGGGAGGTAATGAAATGCTCTCTCCATCTGAAATGCTCTATCCATCTATCCATCTTTGGATTCTACAGGTAAAAATAAAAAAAAAAAAAAAGAAGAAAAAAGAAATTAAGAAAAAAGCAATTATATTTGATGTGGACGGAAAGGCAGACCAGAAGATCAGAAAGGATTTGTTCAGCCTTAATAAAAGAAGTTTATAAAGTTCAGATACATATCATTTCCTGAACAAAGACCCACAGGTAAATTGCCTCCCTAATTTCATGACATGCCTTTATAACTTCAGAAACATCCAAATACTTTTAGTGGTTAATATGATCACCAGTGTTTCTCTGAGATAGCCTCTCCACACACTCAATCTTAGAAGTGGCCAACTTCCAGATGACTTGTGTTCTAAATGCTAAAGATGATGCTTATGCTGTAGCACAAATAAATCAGTAATCCAGTAGTTTTTCTAAGACAACCTAAACCTTCATTAAAAAAATAAAAAAATGAAGGCTTAAGCAGAGTGCTTGGATTTCTTAATTCAACCTAAAGAAAAACTAACAACCTTCTTCCCATAACTCATTTATCTCTTCTTAGAGAGATAATATTGAACATCTTGGGGAAAAAATCAAGTAAATCAGTAGTTACCAAATTATTAACCTATATTCAGCTTAACTAGACATTATTACCTACCGGTATCTTCCAGGCATCAAAAGTGCAAAGATTTTTATAGGAAAACTAGAATGTTTTAGTTTTTCACAGATAGGTTCACCTACATTTAAGAAGTCTGTACATAGAAAAGTGAAAAAAACATACTGACTGTCTGCAGCAACTGACAAATTGACTACAAGAAAGAATGGACTCAAATCAAACTAAGGTATTGACAGTATGGTTCCAGGTTCAACAGTCTACATCTGATCCACTGTCGTTGTACACAAAAGAATAGTGCAACCCAAAAACAATGCAAGCAGACTGGAAGATGAAGTTTAAAACACTATACATAAGAAAAAAGATGTAGGTTTTTGATGTAAGAAAATTTCCTATTAAGAATGAGCTTGGATCTGTACATCATCTTCACAAATAAGCAATCAAAAGACAGGTCTCAGATAAGAACAGAAATAAGAAACAAATTTCTCCACCAACTGACAGACGGAAATAGTAAGATTTAATTCATATGGTTGGTCAGGTGTAAGAAATAACATACTTCCTAGTTCACATAACTTTGGCTTACTAAGAATAAACTTCACCATACACAACATTATTATTTGCCTGGATTACAGCATGATACCTCCCCGTCTCCAGTTAAGAGACACAAAAATTATTTGTTCTTTCACTGCTCACATCCTTGTAGCATTACAGCAGTAGGCTTGTTATCCTTACTGAAAAAAAACTATTTAATACCTACTGCAGCTTTTCTTACAGCTTTTGTTTCTCAAGGCTTCATCCTATACTATGAGTCTTACTCATTTTGTAAAAATTACACTGGTGCTACAATGCTGGTTTCTTTTCACATGGAAAGAGAGGACCCTGATGCCAACACTTGGAACTTGCACCGTATAAACAAACATATACTGCCTTTAAATATAAAAAAGTTTTACTGCTATAGAGCTAATATTCCAAGTCTGTCTACAATTTCACAGCAAATAGTTCTTACCTTACCTGCAAAACAAATCAGTACTGATTTTTTTTTTTGGTAACTTTAGGAGAACAACTGTAGCATGAAGAGCTGAAAGCCTGAGCTACTCTCAACTATTCACTCATTTAGCATATGGAGAGACAAATATTACCAGCAGTTCTACTACAGTTCAACAAAGCAAGCAAAAACTATCAATCATAGTAAGGCAAGTTCCTTGACTGCAAAATAAACTTACCTGTCAGACCCCACAAAATTAGCTGTGTGTTTTAAACAAGTTTGCTGAAGTGTTACTGTTCACAGCACATATGCCAATGCAGCTATTATATTTACATTTAATATCTGACATGAATTGACAGGTATCACACTGACTACATCATGCTTAGATAAGTGCTGATTTTTTACTTCTGGTAAAGAGCAGCTTTCCTCTAATTCTGTACATTGTACTTCAAGTTTCTGATACCAAGCAGAAAAATGTGCCTACCTACTGCAAGATTTATCTTCTCTATAAATGAGTCAACATTATGTCATATTTTGTTATTTCTATGTAAACAACATTGCCCACTTAACCAAGTATTTATTTTGTCTTCATTCTAAGAAAAAAAAACCAGAAAGCCACAGAACCCTACAACCATAATTAAAACACTTACTCAGTTAAAATGTCCAAATGTGGTATGCCCCCAAGTAATTCTCCATTTTTGGTGAATCAAGATAATGACACAACTACCTCAATTGCTTTGAAAAGGCAGGATGTAGTTCAAGTCACACCAAATACAAAGTAAGATCAGTGGCAATACTTACAGGAGTTGAAAAATGGACAGATTTTGCTCCAATTCCTGCTGTATCCACTATATTTTCACAACATATTTGCAAATAAGTACAATCTAAATGGTCTACTCACATTTGAAATGTCAAGGCTGCTCACTAATCAATGAAGAAGCCAGTCATATTGGCTACTTTTTTCAACTACAGTGTTTAAATACTTCAGACAAGACAGAAATTTCCCTATGAAGTACAAATTACACACATCTGGAACACCTGGGCAAGCTGCACAGTTACCACACACCACACCTAAGAAAATACTAATGAAATATTCTTCCCTTCTTTTAATTTGTTTACTAGAAGAGAGATGGTGTATCTCCTAGAATAAGAGGAAGGCACAACAGTATCCTTAACTCAGTTTTGTGATATTTACAAAAATTGCTATTTTTCTCTTCTCTCCCTTCCTATGTCTCCTCACACCTTCCCACGATCCTCAAGCTCCTGGACAAAAGTTCTCTACACTGCAGAAGACTACCTGCACATTACTCCCACCTAACACAAACCTTTAAAAATGCATTAGGTTTGCACTTTGAAATATGCCATATTTTATATCAAGATAAATAATTCAGCATTTGCGTGGTTTTCACTTAGAGATGGTGCAAACAAAAAAACTATTATACAACTACCACCTAACAAGACACAGCACAATAAAAGGAAAGGTGTCTGAAGTTCTCAGTGCAAGGTGTATATGACAAAGTTAAAATCCTTCTGTTAAGACTTTGCTCTAGGACCAGAAATTTGCTTTAAAATATAAACAAATTTCATGTATTTTACATGCCATGAATATAATGAGGTATTACACAGAATATTAAAATATTAAAAAGAAAAACCCAGGAAGTTCTGTGCAGACATAAGAGAAGTAAGTTCCTGACCTACAGGATAGAAGAAATAATTTGCAACTTTATGTACATGTATACACATATACTTGCCTAACCTAAAAACAACACAAAAACATTTATAAAGGTATTTTTAAAGTTGCTGTCTCTAACTAATTCTAAATAGTCCCGATATGCTCAACAGAACCATCTTCAAAACACCAAATATTTAAACTTAACCTTGCTACAGCTGGATGTTACATTGCTACAGCCACGTAACCTAAGCAATTCATGTGCCAAGGAAACACTTTCATGTTTAAACTATCGATATGCACATATAAATGCACAACAGGTTCCATCCTGAATTTTCCTCCTTGAAAGAAGCTAGATTGTATTTTGCTACAAAAATCCCCAGCTGCATTACACAAAGTATTGAAGACAAGAAAAGGGAGGTCATCACTGGCCTCTGTTCAGCACTGGTGAGGCCACACTTGGAGTGCTGTGTCCAATTCTGGGCTCCTGTATCAGTTGGGTAGGAGGGGGGCTACAGGGTTAGCTTTGGTAAGCTTTCAGAAACTCTCCCCATGTCAGAGAGAGCCACTTTCACTTGGTTCCAAGACAGACTCACTGCTGACCAAAGCTGAGCTGAACACCAATGGTGGCAATGCCCCTGTGATAACATAATCAAGAGAAGGTAAAAAAAGCCATTCAACAGCACGTGAAAAGACAAGCAATGCTGCAGACATCAAGGTTAGAAGAAGGAGAAGAAGGTGATTCAGGTGCTGGAAGAGAGATTCTTGAACCCTGTGGAAAAAAACATGGTGACAAGGTTTGCGCCCCTGTAACCCAGAGAAGTCAACGATGGAGCAGATACCCATTCTGCAGCCTGTGACTGAAATACAGGAGGATCTTTACTGAATATCAGGAAAAACTTTTTCTTTTCTGCAAGGTTGAAAAACCACTAGAACTGCTTGTGCTATCTCCATCCTGAAGATTTTCAAAAGCCATCTGCACATGGTCCTGAGCAACTGTCTCTTAAGTGGCCCCGGTTTGAGCAGGGGTTTAGAAGAGATGCCCTCCAGAGTTTACTTTCCACTTCTGAAGTTTTCTTACCACAAGCAAGGGGCCTGAGGAGACTGAGACTTATCTAAGCTCAAAAAGCCACCACAACAGGATAAACATCCTGTGATTCAAGGGTTTTCACCCTTGAATGTTTGCTATCCTCCTCAGGTGCTGGTTGTGGCGCAGGCCCAGAGACGTATGTGTTATCACTGAGGGGCAAACAGCCTTAAACTCACAGCACTTCAGTAGCCAGTGCATTTGGTTCTAGCTCCTGAGAGTGCTCTTGGGCCTTCGGCATCACTGAGGGCTCCCGGCCACTTCCTCCGTCTCCCGGACGCCTCCCGCAGGTACCCTGTGCCAGCCGAGTTCCACTGGCTGGGCGGGAGCAGAGTGGAAGGGAGATTTCTCCTGCCATGGGGGGCAGCGCGCCTGGGGGAACGGAGGGGGAGGCAGGCGTCGAAGGCAGCTGAGGGGCTGCTCGGTCACTTTCCAGTAAAGTCTCCTTTTCCTGCAAGGAGACCCTTCGGGAGGCCCCCGTCTCCCCTCTCTGCCCACGCTCTGGGCCTTCTCTGCTGCCCGGCTCCCCAGAGAAGCTCTGGCTCCGGGCCCGTCTCTCGGCAGCCCATGGCGCGCGGTGCCGCCGAGGCTCTGCAGGAGAGCGGCTCCGCCGCGCCGGCCGCCTCGAGCGGGGGGCAGCGGGAGGCGGCGGCGGCCGGGCTGTGCCCCATCTGCCTGGGCGACCTGGACAACGCGGCGCACGTGGACACCTGCCTGCACACCTTCTGCTTCGCCTGCATCCGGCAGTGGGCTGCCGTGCGCGCCGCCTGCCCGCTCTGCAGGCAGCGCTTCGGCCGCATCCTGCACTCCGTCAGGGCGGACGACGACTACCAGGAGTACGTGCTCGGCCCGCCCGGCTGCCGCCAGAGCGCCGCGCCCGAGCACAACGCGCTCGGCCCGTCCCCGCACTGGCGCTACCGGCTGCGCCCGCGGCCCCGCCGCCATCCCCCTGCCAGGAGAAGGGGGCGGCCGCCAGGGGCCGGACGGAGAGCTCCAAGAAGCTCCGACACCTCTGCCCGATAGGCTCAGGGCAGCGCCCGGCCCGCCCCGCCGCTGGACCTGCCATCCTCTCGCACGTGCTGGGGGCGCGGCTTACGGCCCTCGCGCGCTTGGAATCAACACCCAGAGGATTCCCGGAGCACGCGTCTCTCACAACCCCTTGGTATACTACACGCTCTTTTTCTTTACTAGTAGTAGTAAATTGTAATATATTGTAGAGATAATTCGTGCTATATAGATAGATATATGTGTGCATAAAATATTGTGAAGGTCCAAAGTTAACCACACTGGCTGGGAGCAGAGTTCTATTCTCATTGTAACCAGTTCCCGGACAGCGTTAAGATAATATCAGGTCTGTTACCGTATGAATGGGACAGCCCTGGACCATCATAGATGATTTCCCCTGGCATCTGCACCTGGGAGATCCATCTAGACCTTCCTGGACCATGATTAATGGAATGTCTCAAGAAACTCACAAGACCTGCACCTGGGCATGATTACATCTGCGGTACTCAGGAACTGGTATCACCCTACTACACGTGAATACAGCTTCTGCCTGGATACTCAGACATTCATCTGAGTCTCCGGATTCGTCTTTGTCTTTTTCTGCACATGTATGGATCCCGCTCTACATGTGAAGAGACACAAAGAAATGTTCGGTCATCCCTGCCTCAGGCAGAATAAACTGTATATAAGCTGGCTGCTTGAAGCATTCGGGGTGAACCCCTGGGGAAACGCTGACACTTTGTCAGTCGGATCTCGGTTCACCCAGCGCCTGCACCCGGGGCTGACGCTGTCTTGGCTGTGGTGGTTCTTTTTCGAAATTCTATTTTTTGTTATCGATCCAATAAATCTTTGTTAAATTTTTCATAAATTTGCTACCGATTTGATAATTTATAACATAAATTATATTTTGTTTAAATTAATGAAGTGTTTTTTCCTTAACTAATGAAGTTTAACTTTTCTCCCCTGCAGTGGATGGGTGCAGGGAGACAGTAGTTGGGAGAGGGGAGTGAGTGAGCAGCTTCATAGTGCTTGGTTCTCAGCTGGGGTCTAACCATCATACTCTGCACCTTTTAAAATGAGTCATGGTGGCTCCCAGGGACAAAAAGGAGGAGTGAGCTAAAGCTGTGATAGTTTTTAGGGGGCATATTAATATTTTCAAGAATTTCAGTCTGTCTTCTTAAGAGAACTTCCTATGTGCTGCAGGTACTGAAATGAATTACATTTCAAAAGTACAGTCCATTTTTTCTTTTTTTTTTTTTTACATCAGCATTCCTTGACATGTATTAGATTGTCTTATACAGATAAGCTGTATAGGTTAACAAGAAGATGGATTTTGTTGTTTTCTGTTTTTATGAGGGTTCCAACAAATGCTAGTAAGTTTCTAGATATATCTAAGCAAGTAAAAGGAAAAAAACCCAACAACAAAGAAAATCCCAAGCGATATGTATCACCAAAGAAAAGGATGATTTTAACAGAAAGTATGTACACAAGCAGTATACAAAGTGCAAAAGCTGAATATGACCTCAAACAAATAAGGGTATACTTCCTTTATCAGGCTGTCATAAACTGTTACTGTTAGCATACTCTGCAATAAATGTCAGATAAGAGTACATTCAGGAGTTAATATATTACATCAAAGTTACAATATATTAGCACTTCATCATTTCAGTCTTAAAAGTTATTGTCTAAGTTTTGCATGAAGATTGATGTATATTCATGATAAGCAAAATATTAGAAAAATCTGTTGTGTCTTAGTTTAGGATAAGCAGCACATTATTTGAAGCCCTATTTTATTAGAGCCAGAAACCAGTCTGACAAAATGGAAGAAGGTAATAACCAGTAACAAACACAGACTCTGAAACAACACAACTAGCAACTTTACAATCTGCAACCTCTCTCATGGACTAGAGAACATGAAGTGGTCTTCACAAAAGCACAATAAAACCTTAATAAAATATAATAGCTTAAGCGCTGATTCTGTCATCAAGTTTATAGGGTATTTGGTCACTACCAGCAATTTATTGAGACTAGTTGTTTTCAAAGATAAAACCCATGCAGATTTGCAATTTATTGCCACATGCTGTAGAGAGAGCTTTAAAATAAGAAATAAGGGAAGTTGAGCAGGATTTATGTAATTTCACTCAATATTTTAAGTAAATTAGAAAACTAGCTAATAAATTAATAATACAATACAAAAGCAAAGGGAAGAATACTACTACTAATGAAAGCACAAGCCAAGGAAAGTTAATGAAAGGATTGTTGTCTAATCTGTTTAAAAAATGGATTTGGATAATTACAGTCTCATGTGTCAAAAACCCCCAAAGATTTAGTATCCTCTCCTCCTTTCCTGCTCAAAACCACAATACAGTTACTTTGGGATACACCTGAAACCTGGTACTATAGTGTCATCTGGAACATAACTATCATTACAGGAAAATAAAAAAATAGTGCTGAAATATGAGATTTGCAAAAAAAAAGAATTAAGATTATAACCAACCTAACACATGCAGCAAGAATTTCATGGCAATGCCTGTAATGCAACCCTTATGAACCAGTCACTGAACCAGGGCCCACACAACTTTGAGTATGTCCAAGCATACAAGTGCAACATTAAGACCCAAGAGAGAGTCTGCCCCTAGTACTGTATCCACTATTGATCCTTGCAACTGGACTGGCCACCTGCTGAACTTCATGCCACTCGTCACAACTCTCTCTTGTTAAATTCTGTTTAGGACTCTTTGAAATGTCAGTATCAGCAAATACATGTTTCAGAGCTTCAAAGACTTTAGTATGCATGTGTTCTAGTCCTAGGTGCTAAATCTCAGTATGTTAAAAATCTTACACTTTTAAGAAAAAAAAGAAAAAATATCGCAACCAAAAAAACCTTGATACTTAGAAACTCTGACTAAGGATCAGCTAAGAAGAATTACATTCATGAACACCTTCAGGTATGTAGGCCTAAACAATTCATTCTGGACCACAAACAGAATTTGCAACACAGGGACAGACTGCAAGTTTCCAGATTAACACCCTTATTTCTGGATCTTCTTTCCTCTTCAACAGACATGACAGATTCTAGAGGTAAGCCTTCAATTTAGAAAAACACATTTTTGTAGTTCATAGGCATCTCTCACAAAGTATAACCACAAATCCTACATTATTTCACATTAAAAGAGTATGTTTTTAGCATATTAGTTTCTTTTCCTGTGTCTTCCACTTTACCTATTTGGATTTGGCAGTTTTGACATTGGTTTATTTCAAATGGAGTGAAATGTTATTTCAGAGTATAAGATAAATGTTCTTTTCTCTGTAATTTCTATTACTGATACTGCTGTCAAAAATTAAATAACAAACAAAAAAACAAAAAAACAAAAGCAATAAAACAAAACACTGTTTTCAAAGTAATATTTAAACAATTGTTTCCGTACTAAAAGTAATCCAAAGTAGCAATCATTTTTCAAAGTTAACTTCTGAAACCTGAAGTGTTAAGGTTTATACATTTAGGACATTCTTTAGGCTCCACCACACGCTTGCTTTTTTTTTTCTGTAGAGATGAATGTAGGTGTCAGTCATGCTTTCTCTTGCAACACATATGTTTTGCAACTTTTACTTATCACTTCCATTACATGTAATGTAGGAAGGTTAGCACTAAAAACAACTGAAGAACCTGCATAAGTTAAATACATAAATTATTATTAGAGTGACAGAAAAGGTAACAAGTGTCTTGTGACTCCATTTGCTTTGTTTGTTAAGGAAGAGAAAGCTAATTAACTGCAAACACCAACCATAAAGACCTAGCCCTGTTTATGTCAACATAAGCTTTGGAGAAGCTAAAATATATTTTACATTCAAACTTCATTCCCCCTGCCCTTCCTCCTTTCTGGAAACTGGGATGTTATTACAAAACAATAATTATCTACAAAAGAGTGAACACATTAGGCATAAAAACTAGAATAATTTATTTTAATAAACAATTTCCTGTATTATTTTAAATATGCATATGCTATATGAAATAAATATATTCATTTTTTGATTGTCATATCTAAAATTTTGTTGTAAAGAATCATTCTGTATAAAAAATTTAATCTAAAAATCACAGCAAGAATAGTGGTTGCAAGTTTAAACTTTATGTGGCATTATTCAGCCGTTAGACTAGAAAGGCTGGATATTGCACAAAAAAATGGAAAATACTGCAACTTTTATTTAATTTCATATTTCAAAGAGAAATCTGAAGTCTTTTTAAAGTATGTATTTTAAGGACACTTAACATGAAGTGAAGCTTTAAAACTCTCTTCTTTCACTGTGTTCTTCTATTACAGTTTCTTGTCTGGCAAAGTATAAGAAAGGGAAAAAAGTAGAAAAGGGGAGAAAGCAAGGGCAAAGGAAGGGGTGGTGGATAGACAGGAAGAAAAGAATGAAAAGTGTACTTTCTGTCCTCGTTTTTCTAACTGTTTAAGGTACAGAAGTCATTGCCTCTAGAGCTTTCATGAAATCTTAGTTTTTACTATGTGTTTTTGAAAAACTAAAAATTACTATCTTTTATAAAAACCTATCTGTGCTGCAATAGTTCTCAAACTTTTCCTTCCCTATTCTTGTGGTGAATGTCTTGATCCTTTTCCATCTCCATCTACAGCACATTCTTATTACAACATGCTTCCTCAATCCTCCATGCTGTAGTCAAGGTGTCACCAGCTGGCTTCACCCTTCTTTGTGTCTGCTATCACAAATGCATTGATTCCCCTGCAGAAAATCTGATTTTCCAAAAACATCTTCCATTTAGAAACTGCTATAACAGTCAACCGTCCATAAAGAAAGGTGTCCAAGTAGAGAAAAAGACCACATTGTCAATCTGAAAATTGAAACTCCTGGCCATTTTTAACATCTTTGTTTTTTAACTGACACCATGTGCTACGAAGTGAGCTGAAGAAAAAACATGTTGCTTGAATCTTGAGAAATTCCAGTCACTGGCAGTAGAAACTGAAGTGATCAGGTTCCTAGGAGAGTTAATGCTGAATTTAAAACACTAGGAGGAGTTTTGTGCAACTTCAGCTCAGAAAACAAAAATTAGTAGAAAACAACTGCATAAAAATCCATGTAAGAAAAAATGTAACTGTTCCTCTCCAGGAAACAAAGGAAGAACTCATTCTAGAAAAAAATAAGTCGGCCCACAGGGTGACAGAAAAGACACACACACACACACAAGGTGTAACAATGAGGTAAGGTACCAATTTATTCACATGCCTTTCTTACACATTCTTTATCATGTGGAAAGCTAGGTAAATAGTATATTATAATGTTGTAACTGTGCATTTTAAGAATACTTCCTATATATTTTCTACAAGAACTAGTATCTAGAGATGCAGTTTAGTAAGCACAGTTCTTTCCCAAAGTGTGTTCTGTCTTACCCTTAAGTTAAAAAACGTGTTCATGTACTCCAGGGTTTCTGATAAATCTTTAGTACAGTGAATGCTGTTTAGTTTTTGTTCCAGTATACCATTGGTATAGTGGTATTTCATTTCAGCCTAAAAAAATAATCAGGACAGGGGTCTGCATGTTTTCAAGCAAGGTCAAAGAAAACCCCAGACATAAAAAATTAACATTTCCTAACTAAAATGCCCATCACTACTACTGCCATAGTATCTAAATTATATAACTACAGAAGCAGTACAAAGAAAGCAAAACAATTATTTACATAATCATACTTAAACAGCTAATGGCATGGAAGTTGAAGTCTTTAAACTCCCTGAAACCTTAAACACCAAGTGCATATAAATAAAATTAGCTACTGTAGAGATATTTGAAAACAGGCTGAGACACCAATCCTTGTTTTTATGACAAGCACCTACTAGAAATACTGCACACACCTGATAGTTTCTAACTCCAAATGCATGCCTCAGAGAAATCCATTACCTAATTTTTTTCCCACCTTCTTATGATTACTGATAGAGACTGACTGATACCTATAGAGAATTTGAAGCCATATGGTATTTATTTAATTTTGCTTTTTTAAAAATCTTTCTTGTTGCAGTATGCAGAAATTTCTTTAAAACATGAAACATCTGAAATTAATGAAATGTAATGAAGATTAATATAATCACTAGCATGATCTTTCTTACCCACATGTCATTTTAAATGCTTTGAGTAGTTATCTCTCATACTATTGGTCAGATCTGACTTGATGGTTAGATCATATTTATCTACTACATTAAGAATTCCCCTACAGTGACTGAGCTTATGAAACTTACTTTTAAAAATTCAGTTAATGAAGATGTTATTCGGTAAACTCCAACAGTATAATTGAAGACAAACTGATAAACCAATGTAGCTCTATTATTTTACAGTCATGAATGAACATAAACTTCAAAAATTACATTAGCTTCTGAAATACCATTATGAATATATCCTTAATACACTAAGAATGTTCCTAAGCTGCAGCTAATCCTAGAAGTTCTAGTCCATGGAAGCTCTACTTTGGCTGCTTACTAACTTCATTTTAGTACAAATTGTGGTGGCTTATTACACGGCTTGAGTACATTTACTGATTTGAAAAAGTGTAAAATCATTACAGAAGGCATGTGCTGTACAACATGATAAATCTCAGGTGATGCTAACCAGTTTCTTCAAAATGCAACTAATGTACTAATCCTTTTGCTTTTCTCACCCCTTTTTAGAATGTTTAGAATTCAACCCTGTAATAGGTGATATATGAGTGATTATATTGATCTTATTAGAGGGCTGAATTCAGAGCTAGCAGCATGCCATGCTTTGAGAGGAAGTAGGTTTTCTGGGATATGCTGTGGTCACCAACAGGTGTTCAGATTTGAATATTGGCACCTGGTGTGGCCACTGGGGACAATAGATACACCTCTGAGAACACAGGGGTTAAAAAGCAGAGCAATCCCGTGGGAAGTTCTCTTGGGTTTCTGCAGGGAAAGAGTTCAGATCTCTCCCCCATCCAGCTGCTGCTGCTGGGCAGGGTAGTGGAGTCATGCGGCCAGGGTAGGGGAGCCATGCGGCCAGGTGAGGAAAGACGGGCCTTGGACAGCGGGTGGGAGAAGCACCAGGAGGCATCGGGCAGTCCCCCCCCCGGGGAGAGAGAGAGAGAGAGAGAGGGAGAGAGAGAGAGAGAGTACACCTTTCCTAGAAGAGAGATAGAGATGAAATGGAAGAAGGAAATATGCAAGTGTAAAGGTCTGGGCAAGTGAAAGATGTCTGAAGAGTAGAGAAGAATCTTAGGTGGGAAGAAATGATAGAGTGGCTTTTGCTGGACTCTTCTTGTTATAGCCATGGACAGGACCATGTTTCCTGTGACACAGAGACTGCATCCAGGGGGAGGCAATGGCTCAGAGCCAAGACGGTTCAGTGTTGAGACCCCTTGGCCCCAGGGGGTGAAATCTGGGGGGGACAGGTGTCCCAAAGGTGAGACTCTGCTCTTTTTGGAACGGGACAAAGCATCCTTAAAAAAGATGATCCTAGAAGCAGCTCTGGTCCATGTGCAGTGGTGAAAGCACTGGATATGGAAGGAAAATGTCACGATGGCAGATGTTCTCCAGGCAGTGCCGCGAGTGACATGGAAGCACACGAGGTTTCAACTGTGTTTCCTGGGGAAGCCTATGGCACAAGAAGGACTCCTCTCATCTTGATGAACTGAGGATTGATTATCTGAAGGGTGGTGATGGACCAAGAGTTGGTGATTTTGGGGGACAGACGCACTGGAAATTTGGTCGGGTAGGAGGAAATGTTTTTTGAAAGTTTTCATTTTCCCTGTGTGTTTCTGGTTACTTAGAGTTGTAGTTTAGTTAATAAAGTTTTCTTTTCTTTATTTTTAAGCGGGGGGCCTGCTTTGCTTATTCCTGGTCATATCTCACAGCAGATACCAGGGAGCATATATTTTCATGGGGGCACTGGCATTGTGCCAGCGTCAAACCATGACATAGCAGAACTGAGTCTCTTAAGCTCTAGACTCTAATAATACACACAAAATGAACATTTATCTCCATATAGCCATTTACTGTTTTGCATGTCCTAAGTATTTCACTGACTTAAGCATAGAAAAAAAAATCTCAATATATCCAGTAGATGTTTCATTCCCTACATAATCTCTAGGTTAAAAAAACCAAAACAACTCTCAGGCATCCTGGCCCACGCAGTGAAGATCCTTGTCTAAGAGCTGAGAATCTTTAAATTCAGTACTGTTTTCCCACACTCTTTTTCATGATCTTTGATATGTCTCTTTGCCTTTTCAACCATTCAATCATCTTCATCAACCTTCCTATCTCTGAAGTAGTAACTTCCAGTAGTAAAGAAATGGCAATATACAGCACAAAAATAATTATTCACACATTTGTAGGACTGAAACTGTTGACTGTAACAATTGAGTCCTGAGATATATCCTACAGATATAGGATCTGGCTAATGTTTATGATCAATAAATAAATTCCCAAATACCTAATCATTTTAATTCAAATATTCCCAGATGAACAATAGACACTGACAGCAAATGTATAATTTGCAAAAATTAGATTTCCTGTTTAAAAGCAAATAATGAGGAATAAGCTCATTGCCGAACAGCAGATCACATAGTAAGTTACACAGTGACAAAGCCATAGGAATGTTGACATGGCATCTTTTTAATTACACCAGCATTAATGAAAAGCAAGGAATAGTTCTATGCAACTTTAGCATCTAGACTATCACTATGCTCTGGCATTTAGTTCAGATTTAGCTCAATAGTTCTTTTAATTAATTAAGGTATTTAACTGACCAAATTAATGAAATCCAACTCACCATGAACAATTCTATTCTTTAATTACTTCCTTACATTAGTCTTTTACTAGTAGAGGCTATACTATCCTAAAGCATCTTTAATAAACCAGATAGCAAAACAGCATTGAAAGTATTTTAACTAAATCACATCATGTTGCATTCAGAATAAATGTTCTGAAAGTGGTAGCTGAATAGCTTAATTATCTAGTGCTAGTATCTGTTTTTAGTCAGTATTCTACCAAAAAAGAAAGTACAATCTTAAGCAAAAGTGAACACTACATAGATCTCTATTAATTTGAAAAACAAAAAAAAGGTTTAATAAAATGGAGTAACACATGTGGAAGACTGTGTAGTTATTTACAGTAAGAATATATATAAAACAACAAGAATATATATAATTACAACTGGTAATTATCTACAGGCAGAAGCATGGATCAGAAATGTAGTAAAAACACATATCCCCAGCCCCACATCTGGAACATCCCCTGACCACCATGACCTTTCAAACAGTCAAGAGTGATCTCCTGGTGGCATTGGTGAGCTCCCTCAGCACTCCTGTGTGCATTTTCCCTGAATCAATGGAAATTTGTATGTCATGTTTGTTTAAATCATCATAACCTGACACTCCTTCACAGAAGGAAAACTTTCCATGATCCACAAGTTTTCCACTAGTACCTGTGACATCTCTAGGAGGTTCTTACCAATAAAAACCAAGGTGAAGAATGTACCTTGGGTACCTTGCCTTTGTCCTTTTCTACCAAATCTGCCCCAAATTTCATTTTCTAGAGAACTCATTTTCAATTACTCTCTGGACATTTCAAGTCCCTATTCTCCCTTCCACACATTTCTATTTTTAAATAATCCCCAGAGAGAGCATTGATAGCAACATATTTTTCACAGTGATCAGCTGCTCCCTTGTGATCCAACTCACTGCAGGGTATGCAAGACTGTGACATTACAATGGTTTTAGTCATACAGTTTGATATTTTGTTGATTCATCTCAAAATTAAACTACTTGCTTTTCTCATTACCCATCTGTCTCACATACTGAAGAAGAAATACAGAATGGAAGTGAAAAGTGTAGGAAAGAACTGTAGTGTGCAGCCAGAAGTGAGTAATAGTAAAGGCCAGGAGTCAAACTCTCCACATTTAAGGCATCATTACCTGGTAAAAGATATTTTTTCAACACTACAATGGTTTTGTTTCAGATATTAAAAACAACAATATCAAAGAAAGCTGAATAGTACTAGAATACATTTGGGAATATCCCCTTCCCACCTTCCCCCCAAACTCAAATACATGACACAATTGACACGTTAATAAATTTTGATAAAATTACCTGGTTAAACACATTAAGGAACTGAAACTTCTTAAAAGAACTGATGTATGTCTGAACCTATAACACTATGTTTTTACAGTGAGCATTACTACAGTTATAAAATAATACTATTTTGAAATAACAACACCAGATACATCCTACATTTGCCACTTCTATAAGAACACTTGCATGTCAATTAATTATTCAAAGGAATTACACGGATTTTAATGTCACATTTGTTATGTCAAAACACCTTCAAGTTCAAAAGATACTGTCTTCTACAGTACAGAAAAGGAAAAAACAGGCCTAGCTACTGAAATTTCAAGTAATTGCAGTATTATTTATCTAATGATTAGAGGCTTAATATATTTTATTTCAATGAGGCAAATGACTGTAAGGTGGTATCACCACTATTCTCATATTCATTTAAAAACTGAATGGCATATTATCTCAAGGCATGAATAACTTGATGATACTGACTGATTTTGGCTTGGTAGTTATATTCCATGATGAAGTAAGAGAAAATAAATATAAGATTTGCTTTATAGGTTGGCACCTTCCATGACTGTAACAAAAAATTTCTCTGCTTCTAGAAAGACCTAGAAATTACCCAAGTTCCAAACACTGGGCTTTTTGTTCTAGTATGCTTCAAAAATTAAATCATGAGAGACAGCAATTCACACATATATCTGTAAATTTCTTAAAAGAGAAGTCCTTAACGACAGCTTTCTCATAAGTAAGTAATACGAAATAGGTAGCCCCAAGGGCTACATTGAAGATTGTATGATCATAGTCAGCATTTTCAGAATAGTCAAAAATTCTATTAAAAATATGAGACAAATGAAGCACAAAGAACTAGTACATGTAAGTATAATGTAAAGCTGTATGTAATACTTAGCAATACTATTTAGATGCTCTCCTATTTACTACAACATAAAATGCATTTAGTAGAAAAATGGCAAGAGTATTTTTTTCTCAGAATACTACAGAAATCTTAGATCCTTAATTGTCAGATACATAGGAAAATACCTAGGAAAATCCGTAAATATTAGGCAGCCTGGAATTTTTCAATCATGAAACTCTCACAAAAAAAAAGGAAAATGTGAGCATTCTGAAGAATTACTTTCCAGAAATATAAAAATACATAAATCTTATATATACAGCTTAAATAACCTGAAAATTCCATCTCTCTCTTCAAAAGGCCACCATCAAAGATTATTTTTGTCCATCTTTGTCCTCTCCAGAAAAAAGCAGGTCTGATTCCCAGGAATTCTGCACAGTAGCTTCCTACACCTCTCTTTCCAAAACAAGTAACTTTAAGATCTTCAAGGGTGAATCAAAATGAGAGATACTGAACACACAAGTTCAGGTCCAATGCACAAACAGCATTCTGTACTTATATCTGATTAACAGCTATGTTTATGTGATGTAGACCTATTAAGTTGAGTGTTAAGTATTTAATTAAGCAGAAAAACATCTCATTGACATTCTTCACTCTTCTTGGCAGATAAATGTGGCATAAATAACAGTATACCATCAAAGAGTGAATATTGTACATGGGTAAATTTATGAAAGAATATAATACATACTCCAGTAGCATATAAATAGCAGTTAAGTCCAAAAAATTAGTTAGACCTTGTAGTCTTCCACACAAGAATTATACTTAATGCTAATATAGCTTTTTTCTTGGAAGCTTTCACTACTTCTGCCTGTTTCTTTACCCATTAAAAAAATTCTGCATTTTTAAACGTCTTGTAATTTTCTACAACATTTCATTAACACTATATAAACCAACATTATTGCTTGTATTTGTTATTTTAGTCATAGTTAGTGTATTGAGAAAAGAAAGACAACACTACAAAAAATAAACAGAAAGCATATGAGACATTTGCTTCAGAATTGGTATCTGGTAAATTATTCCAAACTACAGTTTTCAACTTACAGATGTTAAACAAAAAGACAATCATTTTGACTTCTTACACTAAATTGTAGTGTAATTGTTCTTACAATAAAACAATATGAGAATAGAATATGTTTACATGAAATGGAAAATTCTGAAAATAAATTTGCATATCAACAGCACTAATTAAAACAAAATAGGATTAAACATTCAATGCCATGCCATGCCACAATGCATTACATTTTGTGGTAATTTAGTAGTAGGATAAATGTACAGCCCAATGGACTACACAGATTTTTTGCCAAACTTCTTGTTCTCTATTGTCCTTTCTTCAATATTGTACAGCCCCCAGAGTTGCCCCTGTTATCAGTAACTAAAGATGAATGTTTTATACTCTTAGAGCAGTTTTCATCTATTCAGAAAACAAAGAGTGCCATATTAATGGAATATAGCAGATTACAAATAACTAATTTGTCTTTTTTGTTAAGGTAACTGGCCTATACTACAGTGACACTTCAACACCATCCCAAAGCCACATACAGGAACTGAAAAATGGTGGTAATCTAGTGTCAATCTACGTCTTTATTTAACAACCAGTGTAACAATTTTCAACTGTTAGCCAGGTCAAAATATTAAAACTGAAATGTAATCATCTGGAATTACAACTATTACTATTTAATGAGATTATTTCTGTCTCATTCCGAGTCACTTGCTTATCCATATATTTCTATCTTTCACACATAACAGGTCCTGAAATACTGACAGATTAGTGCCATGAAACAAATCTGTTACTCAGTTTTATTCATTACCTTTTAACAGTATACTGACAATGTATTTCCTAACTTTTCTAAACACTATGTTTATCAGTACAGCTAGGGGTTTTTATGAAGATCCAGTACAGGTCCATTTATAAAAGAAGTTGGGATTTAAAAGCAATGTAAAGTGGTTACTAAATACTCTTCTTTATTAACTCTTCTTTGTGAACAACTAATTCAATGTTTCTTTGTTTTCTCCAATGTTCTGAACTACTAGACATCAAAGTCACTCATTTTAAGCACCTTGTCAGGGTTTTGGTACTTCAATTTTCAAAATTACTTTCATTTTCCAAAGAGGTTCACCACTTTGAGAAACAGAATCTCCCTAAATTCAACACTAGTTTACTGTGAAAAGAAAACCATGACAACTGATAGTACTCTTGCTTTATTATTACATCCGGCCTGGTCACTATTGGAAATTCAATCTATTATTGTTGCTAGGAGCCTGTTGCTATGCAACCTAAAAGGGTTATGCGGCACTTTCAGGCTGAGAAGCCTTGAAAACACCACAGGCCCTCTCCTATGGCTCTAACCAGTTTATTTAAAAAGATTAACACTTTCCTTAGTCAACCCCAATTCCAGACATACCCTTAAAAAAAGTTACAATGACAGGTTTGAATACAGTATACAAATACAAACTCCAAAAAATTACAAAGAAGCAATACAGAACCTACACCGCACACTACAACAAAGCAGACAGCAGTATTTCTCCTCTAATCCATCATTTAAATTAGCAAAGCTAAAATCTGTTAACTCCAAACCCTGTCAAATTCTAACCTTCACATACTAACCAGATAGTATAATGGAGTTGCTAAATATGCTCTGCAAAGATATTTTATAATAAACTTTTGACAGAACAATACATTTTCATACAATTTTCATACTCTAGATCATAAATGTAGAACTTGGAGGAAAAAACCCAACTTAATTAACTCTGAAATGGCAGAATATTTCTTTTTTATAATCTATATCAAAAGATGTCCAACAAACCTCTAAGCAGATTCCAAGTGAGTTCTAGTTTTGTGTGTCTTTGTCACCTTTACACATTCTACATATTAGAGATCTATGTAAATCTCTACAGATTAATTTCTTACAGCAATATTTCTGTAAATCTGCTGAAGAATGGCTAAGAAATGACATGAAAAAGAGCTGATTATTATGGCTTTTCTTTTTAATTATCTGAGGCAGTTCCAGTCTGCATCAAAGAACAAGTTGTTCCATGGCATCAGAATTAAGAAAGCAGTATTTCCTCCAGCTTGGTCCTTTAAATGGATCCATACAACACTATAGATTAGATTGTGAGTATTTGCTGCCTGACTATCCAGTCAGGAGTGAATTGATAGGATAGAACGTTGGGAGTGAAAAGTAAGTTGCAAATGCCTCTTCTTCAATGGTAGCATCTATGGTTTCTTACCTTTTCAAGCTAATTATTTTGTTACTATGTTTTTCTGAAACTACTAATTATCTTTTGAATAAGACAGACAGGCATATCAGAAAAAAAAAACAACGAAAAAACAACAAACCAAATTTATTTTCCTAAGAGTACAAATTTAAGAAATTAACGCACTGCCCTAGTAGTTACTGGAAATGTTAAGATCAGTTATCTAGATGTAAAAGACAGTGCCACAAAATTGATTCTAGCAGTAATATAAGGAAATGCTAGGGTTTATCCTTTCCAAAATGCTTTGTACTACTTAGTGGCGGATGTTTTTTAGGGGAACCATGAAAACAATAACAAATATGAAGTGTGTTCTGAAGACAAAAATCTCAGATGATTGGGAGTAAAACAGCAAATATCAGCAGAATGCATTCATGAATTCAAACTCTTCCAAGTTCAACTTTTTTACTTTTCCAGAATTTTTAAGTTTGCAAAATCTATTTCAAAGGCAAAACTGAACTTTTCACCTGTGTCAGGTAACACTCAAACAACAAAAAACCTGCATAAGTCCCTGTATTTGAGGGATTTAGCCTGGAATAGTTGACAGCCACAAATCCAGTAGAGTCTAAAACAAAATGCCAGAATGAAACACATTCTAACCAAATCCATAAATCTAAAGAATTGCTGTGTATAACCACCATTGCTAGTTTACTTTTATGATGTTATTAAAAAAGGATCACTGTAGTATGTTAGCCTGGACATCATGACCTCAAAGATGACAGGGTGCTTGGACAACACCAACAACCAGATACAGCTAGAGAAGTAAGAATGTCATGCTGTAAAAGTACCTAAGGTTTACAACTAAAAAGTAGGTACTGATTATCTAAATTAAGTTCTGCATTCAGCATTTGTTAGAGCTTGTAACATACTTTTGTGTGGCCCAAGAATTTACTAGAGAAAAGGAGGACTTTGACAAAGAGAACAGATCCAAAGCTACGTCCATCCACCATTTTTCGTTAAATGTTCTTCTGTAAGTATATTTACTTTAATGTTACTGAAGGAAATTAGATCAGCAGACATCAGTGGTTTTTTTACACAAAACATGCCCTGATGCCTTCAGTCTGGTGAGACACTCTGGTTGTCTTCTCTGACACTTTAGTAAAAGTAACTTGACCAGAATCTCACTATAATTAGCTTAAGGAGGAGCCTAAGATTCCTTCATCCTTTATTACAGAAGATAACTTGCTTGTAAACTGGCCATTGAGATGAATTGTACAAGCTGAAGGTTCCCTTGGCTCTAGGAGACAATTCCAGATTAGTATAATTTCTTATGAAGGTAATGGTTCTCTCATAATTCTAGAATCCTATTCTTAGGATAGAATTCACTACCACCACAATTAGACCAGACCAAATGCATGGTCCATACAACTGCTCCCGAATTTACTGAAACAACAACAACAAATATACCCCTTCCACCCAAACCCCCAAATGACTCAAGATCTTGTTTTAAGATATTCTTCAAGCATTCCACTCCTTGGGATTATTGGGATTATTTGGGTTATTTTCTAGAAGGTCTGGAGATTTACCTGTTTTCATGTAGCCGTTAAAAGAAACAGATTTTGAATTTCTCAATTCAAGTTATTTCCAATTACATCAAACTGACTAAAAGAATGTTCTTCCAAACATATTTTTAAGTATCAATTCTGTATACATTGCCATGAAGCAGGCTAAAGCACACTGAGAGAAAGCTAGAGATTAGCAAACATGAAAGCAAAGTGGCTGTTGGAAATAAAAAAAATCAGGCAGTCCCTGAAAACCAATCTCAGCACCTGTAGGCAATCCCTACAACCATGTCAGCCCTGTGTGAAGCTTAGCAGACTAGTCATACCCCACTATCTCAGGTAAATTGTTAAATATTAAACCACATCCAAGCCAGGCATCCAACAACAACAGGGGAAAAAAAACAATAGCCAAACTGTGGATACTGAACTGCAGAGCTTAATAAGTAAAGGTAAGTGCCAGAAAAGTACTGAAAAAATAATTGTAATTGCAAAATATATGTAAGCAGATATCACTGTTACTAATGATGATATAATAAAGCAGCAAAAAAAAGAACTACATTTATAAACACAAAGGAAGGAAAAAATGCTGACATAAAAAACCTCAAGACTGGCATATACTTTAATTTAAAAGAAAGAAAGGAACATTTACAAACTTAGAAATTTAGAAAGCCATTTAAAGAAGGCTGTCTCGTTATAAAATACTGCTTTATGTCCTAAAGATATCCTTTACCCTGCCCTACCCTCTGAATTTTAAGTATCTCTTTAGAAATCTACTTAGCTTTGTAACAATGTATCTGAAGTACTGTAACTGTAACAAGAAAACTAAAATTTCAATATGTTTACCAAGTCCTTTCTTTTTTTTTTTAATTTAAGAAATTTATACTCAATTTAAGAGCAAATTCAGCAGCAGCAATTCCACAGGAAATATACAAGAAATGCATTATGTTGAAAGCAACAACAAAAAAACCTCTCACTACAAAAATACTATTTTACCAAACATGCTTGAAATTTACTATCACACTTGACAACATTATTTAAGATATTAATTATAACTTTGTTTGCCTTCCTGTGTGACCCTTCCCAACACATTAGCTTTCACAAGCAGGTATTTATTCACAAGACACTGTTACTACCAGTGTTGCTTTTGACGTCGCATGAAATGAAATCTATTTTAACATTTGAAATACATACAAATCATACAAAAAAAAACCCCAAACAAAACCACCAAAAAATCCTATAAGCCAAACATACAAAAAACCCTTCCACCTGGCTTTTTGTTGACCTCACTGTAAAAGACACTCAGTTCCACAGCACATTCTGTTTTGCTTTTCCAACCTAACAGTACCAAGCACCTGAAAAGATAGTGATTTAGCAAGCCACAGCTTGTATTTCCTGGATAGATACCAATATTTTATTTTTATTCCATGTGTGACTTAGAACAAACCATTTCAACTTACATTTTCAGCCTACAGGCATTTATTTATAAACAATATCCTAAAATTATTAAACCCTCTTTAGTCACCACTAGCTTTCTCACAAAGAAACAGTTCTCTAAGCTCTTAGCTAAGATTGACTGTAGAAAGCATTTGAAAACATGAAATTGTAAAATGAAAACATGCATAAGGAATCATTTTAGCTAGGTTTATCTAGCATGGCTTTTTTGCCCTCAAATAAAAAACAATGAGTTAAAAAAAATTAAGTACAATGTAAAACTCAACTGAAGTAAAGAATAATGAAAAGCATACCAGCACACATAAATGAAAATAAAAAATAATAAAAAAGTAAAAATTTAAGGGAAATTAATTAAGTATAAAAAAGAAGAGGAAAGAATGTCATTAATCAATGACAATGACTAGAACTGTACAACAGTGTGTATTTAACTAATCTCTATGTTTACAGTAATTGTACTTATACAAATTGAATATTGAGAAATTGAATATTGAGAATTGCACAATTGGATCCAAAGCATATTTGTTTGTTTATTTGTTTTCTGGCTTCTAATGTTACAAAACATTCCTAATGGAAATTTTCATATAATCTGACAAAAAGCTTGATGCTCAGGAAGTTTAAATAATTTTACTTTCAAAAGATAGTTTGACAAAAGGTGATGGTAACTGATTTTTATAATTATTTGGTAACTTTTTTTAATTTGGCTCCAGCCTACTGCACCTCTAGAGAATAAAAAACCAATTCAAATATAAAGAACATTCAGCCACAGTATTTATGCAAGATTTATGTCATGAATAGCAGAAACTGAATTTGATTTCTAAGTCTTAAGATAAAGATATACGACTATATAACATACCCTTTCATTGCTCTTCCATATTGCCAAGTAACAGTAAAAATAAACAGATATCATTAGCTATCTCATTTATAATATGGAAAATAGAAATATAAACTATGACACAACAACACTGAACACAAATTATATAAATTTTGATATATGTTTAAGTTTATTTCTATTGTTTTCCTTACTGCAGCTCTTTGTTTTGCCCACCAGGATTTCTACTATCTGAATTTCTTGCTATTCATTTTAATCACTGACTTTGAAAAGTCAGGCAAGACTTGACAGGAACATTCTAAAATAGTAGCACATTAGAATAGAGGTACTTGAAAAAGGTACTGACTATGTCATGGTGTTAGATCATTTAGGGTACTTTGAGTTTTACTGTGCATTCATGTACTTTATTCAATCAGAAAAATTATTTTTCCTTGGAAAAAAATTCACTGGAAACACTTTATGGATATCCTACACCCCTCCTTAACTTAAATTCTCAAATTTGACAGAGGTAAGTTTAACATATTATGAATAAAAAAAAAATACATCGTAAATAATGTATTGCTTATCCAGGCTTAATTATTCCATTCAACTCAGCTTATTAGCTGATATGAAACATCTCCATTTAAATAAAAGAATTACTTTCTAATACTGCCATGATTATCAAGACTACATTTATCATAATTAGTAATGTATACATATATTTGTGCTTATCCCTCAAGCAGTGCTAAATAAGAGTAAGAGAAATCAAAGCACATTAATTTTGCTATGGATCTGAATGTCCCATCATAATTAACTCCAGCCAAAACAACCAAAAGACCCCCAAAGAGAACCACTTCAGTCAACAGAAGCATTGATTATCAATACATTTTTTCTGATTTCACCAATAATAGTTACTGCAATACATACTTCTTTAGATCCTTGCTCTTGATCTCTATCATTGCTATTAATTTTATATCTGTAACTATATGATAAAGCAAATACTTTTACTAAAACAAACATCTCTTTACATACACTCAAAAATGATCGTGCTTCCTTCTGAAATCTTTTTTTTTTTTTGGACACAGTCCAGTTCTTATCGAAGTGAACAGAGATATAGTCAAGTTACACGGAAAATATTTTAGGTACCCTCCTTACAAAAAAGATTGATACCCTCTTCAGATTGCTGGCTGTTATGCACACTGAACACCACTTACAAATCACCAGGCAGTAAGCCAAATATAGAATGTTTCATCAACACCCCTGAACTTGTTTCAACAAAGAAAGGAAATTATCCAGTTTATTTTAAAATTCTGAATAATTTCCAATAAAAATGTCATTTGCAGTTCTTCCACTTTTAGTTTATTCTTTTCTTTTGCTACAACAAAAGAATTAAAAACTGCAAATTAAGACTTTGATATATACACAAAATTGTCCACAGAAATCAGCAAGTGGGGTTTGGTTTTGCCAGGTATTCAACCAAGGTCCCTTCTTCTTTCATAAAACCCTTTGTTCATCATTGTCTTTTCCTTGAGAGACCTAAAAAATTTTGGTTTCTTGCTACTGCTTTTATTTTTTTCCCTCTGCAGGACTCCAGTGAAAAGTCTCAAGGTTTCAATCTAAAATATTGTATAAATAAATGTGAGAAGTCCAGTCTATGTCGAGACCTAAGTTTGCAGAATCCATAGAATGAAGTGTCGTAGAATGAATGGACCAAAATAACAAAAATGTAATACACCAAAGAAAAAAGGAACCCAAGAGTTGTGTTGTTAAGGAGATCATCTCCTGGGCACCCAATCTAGGTCTTTGTGATATATGTCAAGAGGACAACTTTGTGACTCTAGCTCTATCCCTCCACTTTTACTTCCAGATGTGAAGATTTAAATACAGTCCTAGGAAACTGAACTGGCCAACAAGACTAGAAGTCAAACTAGATCACGTCTAGGAACTTCTGCTGTAGAGCAAGAATCCCAAGTAAAATTATAGTATAGCTTGGGCTGCCACAGATATCAGCTTGGGCTGCCAAGCCCAACTTCCCTCCCAAAGCAGGTTCAGATTTGGCATTAGACCACCTCCCCAGGGCTTTATCCAGTCAGAAGCTGAAAATCTCCAAAGATGGAAATGGCAAAACCTCACTTAGTCCAAGGTGCATTGTTAGGCTGTCCTCATGGGGAAAAAAGGTCTCCTTGTGTCTAATCTAATTGTCTTGTGATTGTCTTTCATCCTTTCACCACACACTTCCATAGGAAGTGCACTTTCAGGGAAGGCTGCTGTTGGGACCCCTGTAACTCTCTCTTCTCTAGACTGAACAAGTCCATGTCCTTCCATACCTATTCACAGATGTGCACTCTAGTTCCTGACCATCTTAGTGGCCCTTTGCACTTACTCCAACCAACATCTTTCCCACAACTGCAGAAGAGTGACAGAAAGCAAGAAATGCATGTGAATGTGGTATAATAAATACAGAAGAGATGTGGATAAACATTGATCTCAATTCCCTGCCTATACCTGTGTCCATACAGCCCAAGAGACATTTTTTATCCTTCCTACAGGACAGGCACACTGCTTGTACATATTCAGCTACCTGACAACCATGGACCTCAGGGTCTCATCCAGCCTGTAGTCTCAGCCACTCTGTCCCCAGCCTGCAATCTGCAGCTACAGGTCTCTGAAGTCCTAAAGAGCTTCACAGAACTGGCATTTCTCTCTCTTTTGTCCAGAAGATTCTTGCAGAAGCAGGTTAAAAGAGTATTTTTTTCAGTGACCACTTTTGTTCTAGATTTCACTAAAACAACTATGTTTATAATAGGTAATCTGTATGTTTGCTGTAAGAAAAGACAAGCTTTCTAACACCCTGTGAAGGATGGCTAGCAGATTATTTGAGACAATATGCTCAATACAGAAATGACATAGCAGTCAGTGATGTAAAAACCAACAGTTTTACCATTTGTTCTAACACAAGTAACTCCATTTGACAAGCTGAACCATCCAGATTAAAATAAAATGTCTTGCTAGATGATTCTTATTCCTATGAAAGTATCTTCCACATTTCTTTCACTCTTAAAGGAAAAAAAACCCCAAACAACCAACCAAACCAACCACAAACTGCACACCATACTACACTGAGTATCCTAAGCATCTCCTGTTCCTTTGGTTTTATTGATGCCTTAAAGATCTAGAAATGAGCAATACACTTTTGAGACAATATTAGTATAGGAGGTAATACAAAGGCTGGTCTTTATTGGAGGCCTGCAAGGGGCAGGTATGTAAAAATACCAATCCTGCACAGGGTGAATACAGTTTTATAAGTTTAGCAAATTATCATAATTGAAAAGAATCCTTAATTGGAAGCACAAATGATGAGGTAATTCCCCCTGGTTCTACCCTTTCCTGAACTCCCCCCCAGCTTAGATAGGCACTAAACTCTATTTATGAAGATGTGTCTCCAAGAGCTGGTTTGAACCTTGGCTCCCAAAGAGAACCAAGACAAGATAGGGGCCTTCGACCCCTGGGGCTTGGAGCTTCAGGAATGTGTTTTGTCCTTCTGTCCATCAGGGTAGAGAAAAGTACTGGGGCTAGCTAGGAACAATATAACTATACAACAGTAGTGTAAATATAGTCAAAAATATATATAAGGAGGAAACAAGAAAGCAAAAATCATTGTGGCATCATTACAGTAAACTTAACCATTTCCATACTAGCAAGTTAAATCCTGTAACTAGAGCACATAAAATGCTTTTGAATCAGTCTATGGAAGACAGAAGTACTTCATGTGGAATGAACATATTTTTAAAAACGAAATCTAAATATTAAGAGAGAACAGATCAATGGGAGGTCAGAAGCATAGCAATAAAACAAAGTTATACTTGTGACCATGCAGTTTGTTTTATGGAGATGACACATGTAATTTTATTAGAGGATGTAACACATTATGAATCAACATCTCAATTCCCCCTATTAACACACAATTACATCTTCAAGCCATTTTTAAGGGCCGAAATCTGTTACTTTCCCATTCTTACACTACAAACTCTGGGACAAATACTAAAGCATTTCTGACCAAGACTTACACACACATACACAGCTTTCTTTATCACAGATGACAAAAACATAACTTCTACTTTCCTATCAGCCAGATCCACCTGTTTTTCTGACTTGGACATTTTATTTTTTTCCATTTTATAAAATATGGGAAGAAAATGCTCGTAGTTTTTCAAAATATTAATTATTATTAAGTACAGGAAAAGAAATTAACTACTGGCTCCAGTTTAACCCTTTTTTCAGTAGGCTGCAGATGGATGGTCTGTTGATGTTGAGCTTTCAAGAAATTCAGCTGTGTATGAAGAGTTACCATCCTACATAGCATGTAACAGAAAATAGAACTATGCTGACACAAGAACTTCTGAATATCTCAAACTTACATCTGTGTTTAGAACACAAGCCATTAAAAGCTTCTGAGATTTACAGCACTGAGTTGTTACAAGTCGTAGCCAAATAATCTAGTATTTCATCCTGAAATCAAGCAGTGGGTGCCCTTATATGTCAATCTTTCACATGGAAAGTAATCCTAAAACTTCTCTTCATCTCAGTTGCCTGAAATATGTTTGTGACAAACAAACTTGTAACCAATGATTTGAGACTGCATTAAGAATCCATCTTCATCAGGTCATGAAAGTTGGTCACTGCACTGAAATCATGATCCTGTGTCCAGCTCTTCCCTGAATTCAAGAAATGTCAGTTTCTTCAGCATTCAATAAGTAGAAATAAGTATTAAAGTAGGCCAAGGAGTGAAGATACTGAAGACCTTCAAGCCCTATTAAGGACAGGAAATTTGACTCAGTGGCCCTTATCAAGATCATGGCAGGAAATTTTAATATCTGAAATTTAAATCTGCCTCCACAGGAAGTATGGCTATAAAACAGTAACATAAAGTCTGGATATTCCAGACGACACAAGTTCCTAAGTTTATAGTGACCATCTGAATGACCTGAAACAACAGCAGTAAAAAACCACTACACCAAACAGATGCAACTGAGTAAGTGTAAACGCACAACTTTTAAAACACTGGAAGGTCTGCTTCATAAGACAGAATAATTACTTACATGATAAATTATGCTATTGCTTTGTAGGACCATCTCTAATTCTGAGTTACTGCAAATAAACCTTTCCTCAGCGTGACTTAAATTTGCTAGCAAAGGGTACTTCAGACACAAAACCTGTGAACTAGCCTGAGGTTTGCAAAACCGTAAGCCATTCTCATCTCCACACCACTACAGACCCAGCATACTGAACTCTCTATACATTTACTTGCTCACTACTGTTCCATGCAATACCCTCTCAGGACTGTGCTCCTTACCCTAGAAAGGAGTTTCAAAGTTAGAGAAAGCCAGAGCAACTCAGGACAACCTTGCATCAGAAAGCACTTGGAAAGAGACAATGAAGAGCTGTGTTCTCATCTTAATTGCCTCACTTCACTCTTGCCTCACTTCAAAATCAAGACTTGCAACTCAAAAATTTTTCTACAAAATAAGGGAATGAAGCTATATTTCTGTCCTACTTACCTCCACTTATTATTAAATAATAATTATATTAAATTACATTAAATCTATGGTTTAACACTAAGCAGGTTCTACTCTCTAAACAACTGTAAGGATGATGTAGCTCACAGAAGAGCTTCCATGCTTTTCAGAAAGTCTAATGAATAAACTTCCTAGAAGTTACAGGGAATTGCTATTAATATTACCCAGTTTCAACTGTGAGGAATTAGAAACACCCTGGATTCTACACTTCTCCATTTACTAAATCTGACAGGAAAACAATACAATGAATATGGAAGAGTTATTTATCAATTCCTCTGCAAAGTGCAACTCAGTTGAATTGATTTAACAGAAAGTGGACAAAACAAAATAGGAGTGAACTAAATGCTAAAGACAAATACAAATGTTGATATGATAGTTCAAGCTTAGCTACCACAGTGTGTCAACTCATATCATGGCTAACAGTCAATTTGATAAATCAGCTACTATACAGGTAGCTCAACTGCTCCTCACTATCCAAGGCTAATTTAACTTGAAAACAGCTGGGCTTTCCTATAGAAGTATATATATATTATACTTCCTATAGAAGTATAAATAGTTTTCATGTATTGTAATAGTTTTCAAGTCATGTATTTTATAAATGACTGTAACAGTCTCTTGAACTATATATATTTAAACAACACCTTTATATAACTTAACTGTAAAATGCATATCAGATGATCATTAAATTATTCCAGATTTTTCAATCAGAAATTTTGAGACAATTTAGTTTTTAAATGGCAATTATACAATAACTATTTTTCTTAAAAACACTGAAAAGGAAGAATGGGATTTTAATTAAAGAAAGTAGTTCTAAAGAAAGGTTATTTTTTTATTGTACTTCTAAATTCTCTGGGATACAAAGTAATTAACACTGACTTCCAATAATAAACACAATATATAAAATATTAACTAGAAAGACAAATTAACAATCCTTTGTGTATAGCCACATGTCCTTCCTAATGGAAGAACTGCAATGTGCATCTCATCAGCAAAAACGGGAGGTAGGAAACATTTATTCTTCCTTTATTAAGTCTGTAACTATTGTATCTACTCTCAAGCCACAGAACAATAAGGAGGTAAGAATACAGCAGATATCTTACAAGGAAAACAAAACAATGAGGATGGAGAATTTTGAATACTTTTTGCAGCAGTTAAATAGAAAATAAGTCTTCAAATTTATGAGACATTTAATGTAAGACAGAAATCCTGACATTGACCACTGCTTCCAACAGCATGAGAACTACAGCTATTTGGGGTTTTTTTTTTGCTTTCCCCATACCAAAAACGAATAGATTAAGTCCTCTTTAGATAATGCTAGTTACTTTTTACCATTCAACTCAGTTAGTTTCACTGCTAATTTCACTCCCAGCTCTTTGCAGTGCAGAATGCTACCATGATGCAAGGAAGAAAAAGCTCAAGACTAATTTTCTTCAGATGATGCCACACAGTACAACAGCAACATTTCAAAATGCTTTGTGGATAATCTGCAAGAGATCACACCAAAAGACAATAGTACAAATTGACAGTCCTAGTCATCTAATCCACTAGAAAGGAAACTTCAGAAATTCAATAAACCTCCAATATCACTGTCAGATTAGAGAGATTCATAAGCAAGACTGCTTGCCACCGTCCTTTCTTCCCACCCCAGATTTAGGAACTTTTGGGGAGAGGGGAAGAAAATCAGACCAAAGGTATTAGAGAATCACCTGAAAATTTAGCAGACATAAACTGGTTCACCGGAGCCAAAAATGTATTTTTTAATAAATAAATAGCTATCTATAACATTAATAACTGTCTTGTAAATAGTTCTGTCACAGAATCCTATTATGCTATTAAAGTTGCTTGTAAAGGATGTATAGTTAACAGCACATAAAAAAGTAATCAGACAAAAAAAACCCAAAACCCCAGAACACCTTAACTGAGGTAGAATAATCTGAGTCAATGGCACCTGCAAACTGACATACTTCACCTTTTAACAGACACGCCGCTTTCTATTTCTACTTTGCAATGTTGCTTGATTTAACTACACTGTTTCAGAGTTTAGAAAAAATCCCTGAGGTGGTATGTAAGAGAAGGCATAGTTAGATTAAATATAATGAGGAAGTAAAACAGAAGGAAGAATCCACTTACTTGGTACATAAACAGCAAACATGGCTTTGAGTCATTAGTTGTAGTAGCAGCATCCAAAGCCTGAACAAAATCTAAATACGTGGTCCTTGCCTTAAAGGCCTTATAAACTTATTGAAATCAGTCTTCAATAACAAGAAATGAAAGAACTAAATATACTGTTTACTCACTGATGGTCTAAGAAGCTGAGATGGACTCAAAATACTGGGTCTCTGGGTGAATGAAATGACCTTTAAAAATAGTGCTAAATTGCTCTTTCCTCTCTTTGATGAATGAATAAAATCATAAATGCTACAAGTACACTTCAGTTCATTCATGTACAATATTTGGCATTCTCATAGCATTGCTATGAATGTCATGCAAGAATTTAAAGAAGACAAGTTAGAAATAAATTAGATATTCAAAGAGGAACTCTAAATTGCTAGAAATTAACCTACCAAGTCTCACTAAAATTTGTATTGTAAAATGGGAAATTTCTTTATCAAACAGAATTCACAATATATTCCATCCACTACCTCTTGATTTTAGGACACCAGAACTGAAGTTCCTAACTAACCAAACAACTTATAATAGTGGAACAGGTAGAACAACTAAATTGTTTGCAACAGTGTCCAAAATGAAGCAATTTAAGGCGTACTACCCTAGCTACACTCTGCATCTTTTCGCATGTTTCCAAAAGGAAATTACACTAAATTCAACACCATTAACCACTACACATAGGGAAAAAATATTACCTTATTAATTTTATGGGGTATGATAAAAAATAGATATTACTAAACTACAGAAGTTACTACAATTAATTTCTAATCTGACAGGTTCATATATCCATAGAGAATTTTATTAAATGAAACTTAGTACTTATAAATATGTAGAGGCAGGGGCTGATTTGGGCACTTTTTTTGGTTTTTTGTTGGGTTATTTTTGTTTGTTTGTTTTGTTGGTTTTGTTTTTTGATTGCTGTTGTTTCTTTAGGGTTTTTTTTGTGGGGGTAGGGTGTGAGGGGGAGGTGGGTTGGTGGCTTTCTTTCCCAGAACTACTGATCAATAGAGAAAAATATCCTGTCCTTTTTGCAATTCATAAGTACATACCCTCCCATGCCCACCTCAGTTTCATCTAGGAAGATGAGAAAGGAAAAAAAATTTTATATACAGCAATACATTTTTTAAAAAGAGTTCACATATGAGCAAATTAGCTATATAAAATGTGAACGTAGACTAATAAATGAAAAATATAACATACAATAAAGGTCACCCCAAAATGCATGTGTGCCTCACATAAATTCATGTAGTACTTCAATAAGTATACAGCTTATATAGGTTTAGCTATATGTTAAACAGACATAATTTACATATAAATGTTTGTTTTCTTTTGATGAACAGAAATTGCATTTTAAGTGTGTGAATCTACATACACAGACATAATCCGATCCAGAACAGCCAATTTACTCTATGATTTTTAACATAATATTGTCAAAACAGAAAGTTTGCTATATTGCACTGCACAGAAAAGTGTAAAAATTTCAGTAATGTTTATTCAAGTCTCATATGCCTTACCAATGCATTTCAATGAACAAACTTTTAGGATTTTTCTCTCCTTTTTGTATTTCAAATAGCACAGCACCCTCTGGTGCATCTGCTAGAAAAAGAAAACAATTAATAATAAACACCAGTCATTGAGATAAAAAAGTCAACATAAAAAGAAGAAAAAAGGAGTCCTTAGAAAACAAAAATATCAAAAATTATTAGAAAACTAACTTCAATTTCATTCTTCCCTATTAAAATCTTTTGTAATTGAGGAAATTATAAGTACTGAATAAAAAATTTTACAAGAAAAGAAACCTGCAGATATGATAATACATCAAGGTGCCAGAAAAATAAAATTAAACATACATTTGTTTCACACTAACCTTGTGTTCTTAATAGTAATTCATTTTTATTAAAAAATATTCCAAAAAGAAATAATCTTTAAGTAGAAAAGGTAGTGGAACAAAATGTTACACCAAGCAATATATCTGCTAGGTCTACAGCTATCCACACACTCAAGCTGCTGAATTTCACACCAAAATACTCACATCTCCTTTAGAAGTCCAATGAGAAAACAAAAATTTTAAATTATTGTATTATATGAAACATTTCAAACTCTGCTGACATTTTAACTATTAAAGCATAAAGTCTAATATGACACATCGAACTATTAAAATACACCTAGTCACTGGGAAAATAATTTCCTACAAAAGTACATTTTTCTAATCACAGAAGTGGAGATCACCATCTGCTTTAGGAAGCTCTTTTGTAAACCTCTGGAAGTTTCAACACAAGGCACAAGAAATGTAAGTGACACCTGTTTAAATCAGCCATCTGTCCCTAACAAACTAGATTTAGCCAAATCTAAAAATCAAAGTCTTAGCTGAGAGAAAAGAGAAGTATTGTTTTGATTGACAACCAACTGTAGGCAAAATACATAGACAATAAACTTGTGGCTAATTGAAATAAAAGGTCTTAAACTTCAGTTATTCATTTTAAAAGCCTCATTAAGTTTTCAGCCCTAATTTTTGGCCAAAAAAAAAAAAAAAGAAAAAAACCCAAAAAATTTTCATTGATAATTTCAAAACATTCTTCTTTTTGTATTCTAGTACATAAATTTGACAAGGAGCTCAATTTTGAAATGGAACTCCAACTACAAGACACGACATTGCCACTGAAAGCTCCTTTTTTATTCTGTATTGTAGAGCATTCATATGCCTTTCCAACTGACAATGATTTTTAAAAACCATTTTAATAGTCATATATATATTTTTAAAGCCTATTCATTTTTTAAGCATTCTGCATGACACATACCTGCAGGTGGTAAGCTGTTGAAGACTGCACGTAAAAAATAAAACTAATCTAGAATATTTTCAGAGGGAAGAAAGCCTTTCAAAGTAAAGCATGAAAATGAGAAACACTAGCTACAACACTAAAAGGAACTACAATGATAAACCACTATTGCATTTTAGACACTGGCTTACGTTTCAAGTAAGAGAAGCAAACAAAAGCAGCTGGACTTCTCAAAAGTTTAGTAAATGGAAATAAAGTGCAACATTTATTTCTCTAGGCAGTCTTTGATTAACAATACCCTGTCAGGAAGGAACAAGAAATGGGATAGACCTAACGAAGCTGAACCTAATTATCTAATAAAGCACCATGTCTTTAAAATCTTCAACAGCTTTTGACAGTATCTTTGACGCTGATTTCTTGTACCTACACTACCTTACTGAAAGGATTTCTCCAAAGTAGCATAATGTAGGTTAGTTTACTAGTAACACAATAGAGCAGCTGATCCTTACTGTTTTGTTTGGATATGTTGAAACAAAATTAGATAGTCACACTCTGTAAGTCATGAAAACCTATAGATTTAAAATAAATAAATAAATAAATATCACAAGCCAAGTCATTTTTAAACACTAGTTAGCATTATAGCCACCAACTATTTTGTTAGCTGTGGTCATTAGGGAATCAGAATGTATAATGCAGATCTCGTCTGTGATCACTGCAGTATCTCAGAGAGAATAAAGAGTCAATACTTTTCACAGTGAAGTCCATAATATTAAAAGCATGATTACACCTTCTTTATTATTTTCCAAATTGTAGTCCCTGGCTAAGGAAAATGCAGCCAAATAGTACTATAAAGGTCTTTGGTTTTAGACAAAAAAATGTGCTTTTAATACGATTTTTCAGAAACACCTGTATATATCACCCAGCAGAATTAGAACAGAAACTTTGTCTCACACACAGGCACACACTTTTCCTTTGCTACCCAGTGGCCTGGATATATGTTCTGCAAAGACAGATTTCAATACCCAGGAATAATCCCATCCTGAGCAGTATTCTGTCCTGCTCTAAGAGAGCTTCTCAAGAAAGGTATGGTGCAGAACTGACATCTTTTCAACAACAGTAGATGCCAGGAATTATTTCAAAACCAATCAATCACAAAAACTAACAACAAATTCATAAGGACTTAGATATGCCATATAACTGATACCCAACAAGAACTCACACTGAAAATTCTTAGTGTATTTAGAACTTATTTACACCAGGGCCGACAAAACTAGCACACAGTGGTATCATCTTGGAGTAAAAAAATTAAAAGATGATGATGTAGGGGCTTTTGGTCATTATCTAAAATAATTTATTTTCTAAGTTCTTGTGAACTATGAAATATTAAAACACATTTAAAAAAAGATCCAATATGCCTTGCTCCAAAGAATATCAGTATCAAACAATGCACTAACCACTTAGCAGATTTTTTAGTTAATACCTGCTTGAAAAAATTGCCCCAGTCACACTCATTGGTAGTTCCAATGTGAGACAAATCCCGTATCTTACACTGGATATCTAAGGACATAAAAATGGAAAAGATGTATGCACAATTATATGTAGGGTTTAGATTAAAAACAAGAGCATTATTTTTCCTAATTATATTACTAAATAAATAAGGAAATAAATAAGTCACCACTTCAGATCTACCAAAACAACACATGATTTGACAAGTCAAAGGGGAGAGTGGAAGTGGGTATGGAAATGTTAAGATGTTAAATGTTTCATTGCCATAAAAGATGCCAAAAATTCACTTCATCCAAACAAACAATTAAAAAAGTATATGAAGTATGATTCAACATCAATGACAACACAAATCTTAATAAGATAGATCTTAATAAGCAATCACAAAATGGATGAAGAAAGCAAGCATTTTGGATTAAAACTAAGAAGGAAGTCATACTCATTAATAACATGAGTCCTCCTACATCTCTTTGAGGGGTAAATAGCTGCCCCTTCCCTCTTTCACAAAAGTACTCTTGAAAAGCAGTACCACTAACAAAATCACACAGACTTCTTTTTCATACTGTTCTTTTCTCCTTTCTTCGCTGCTTAGCACTGAAACCCATAGTCAGTATCTTGAATTTCCTTCATCGTGGAGAGTTTAAGGAAACAAATGGATTCTCTCAACACGAACGTAACTCACTGTGCAATAAACTAGACCTACACAGGCACTGTTCCATGCTACACTGTCACTATGAAAGCATAATTTAAAAACAATTCCCTGCAGAAGGAGTGCAATAAGAAAAAAAACCCAACCTGCTACTCTATGTATGTATTAGTGGGGGTATTGAATAAACAAAACCCCACTTCACAATACAAAGAAAATATAGCTTGCACAAAAACAAACTGCAACATTAATTATGAATAAAAGAAAAAATTACACAGAGACGGCACAAAAAGTAAAAGGGGGTTCATATGATCGATAGTACGAGAGTATCATTAAAAGATATAGCAAGTTCACAAAAACCTGCAACATTTAGTCATTTAGTAGCCAAATCAAATCAGAACAAGGCCCCTCTAAGTGAAAGAGGGAAATCAACCCCTGCTCTTGCTGTCCTACAGGATCTGTCTCCGGCTGCATCTTTCCTCTCAACCCTACGCCTTTTTTCAGGTTTAAAGCCATTAACCTTTGACTGCGGCCGCAGCGCGTTCCCTGATTTCTCCATTTCCCGACCCGTACAAACGAGACCCAACTCAGACGCACACCCACCGCATCCCAGCGATTGTCCTGGAGGTCCCGCAGCGTGCCTGCGTCCCCGGCATCGCCCAGCCTTTCCTCCTCCTCGGCCCGCACGGCGGCCGGCCCCGCTTCCCGCCCGACACCCCCGTCTATGCCCGCCGCCCCTCTCCCCCCGACCGCACAGCGCTCCCGGGAGGGCCGCGGGGGGTCGGCGGGGAGCCCCGCGTTCCCTCGCCGCCCCGCGAGCACGGGCGCAGCCCGAAGGCGCAGCCCGGGCCCGGATGCCTCACGGAGAAGGAGGAGGGAGGGCCGGGGTGCGCCCGCCGAGCGCATTCACCTGTGCCGGGGCGGGCTGCGGCGGCGCTCCCGCTGTCGCTGCTGCTGCTGGCGGCGGCTGCGGTTGTTGTTGTTGTTGTTGTGGTGGGTGACGGTGAGGCAGGGGGTGCGGAGCAGCGGCAGGAGGAGGAGGAGCAGGAGCGGGAGCGGAGCGGCTGTTGTTGATGGGTAACAGTCGCCAGGACTACGGTGACTATGGCGCTCGACTCACAAGGCAACGGTTGCTATAACTCACAAAAGGAGAGCGGGAGCGGGAGGGAGGGACCGACGGGCGGACGGAGGGAGGCGGGGGCGGCGGCGCGGCCGAGCGCCCCGGAAGGGGCGGGGTCTGCGGTAACGGCTGGCGCGCGGCGCTTCCCCGGCGCCCCGGCCCGGGGCGCGCGCCCGCCCGGTTCTCGGCCCGCGCAGGGGGGGCACGCGCGGCGGGCCCGGCGCCGTGCGGGGCGTGCGGCGACCCCGCGAGGCCCGGCGGGGGGGGTGTGGCCGCGCGGGAGCCGCCTGACGCCACTTCCGGCAGGAGGCCGGGCAGGAGGGGCTCGGCGGCCGGCGTCCCTCCCGCTTCAAGATGGCGGCGGGCGGGCCGCTCCCCCACCGCTCGTGGCCCGCGCTGCCATTTTCGAGGGGGGAGGAGGAGGAGGAGGAGGAGTGGGCCGCCGGCAAGTGGCGATGGAAAGGGAAGCGCTGCCGCCACTATGCCTGTCGTCTTTCCTGTCCCGCCGACTCGCCCGTGGCCTCGCGTCAGCCCTGTCGACCCCGGACTTGTGCGGGGGGCCGAGCCAAGGCCCCGGAGTGCCCGGTGGCTGCTCTCAACCCACGTGGCCTTCTGGCCCGAGTACGTGCGTTGGGCCCTTGTCCCAGCTGGCACACCGACTCACAGAATCCATCGGGTTGGAAAAGACCTCTGAGGTCGCCAATTCTAATCCGTGATCAAACACCACTATGTCACCTAGACACGGCACTGAGTGCCACGTCCAGTCTTTACTTAAACACTTCCAAGGAGGTTAGCATTAAGGGAGATAACCGGATGCTCTCCTGACAGGCTGTATCTGTTCCTTCCAGGTGTATACAGAGTCACAGGGTTGGAAGGGATCTCTGGAGATCATCTAGTCCAACCCCCACTCCGTGCCAAGGCAGGGTCATCCAAAACAGGTTACACAGGAACATGTCCAGGTGGGTTTTGAATGTCTTCAGAGAGGGGATATCCAGAACCTCGGTGGGCAGCCTGTCCCAGTGCTTGCCAAACTCAGGAAGTTCCTTCAGTGGGTGTGTATATGTCGAGGCTACGTACAGTGCCCCTGCATCTACTGACTGCTACTGTGTCTCCCGGTAGTCCCGTGCATCGCCATCTGCAGCCTGTTACTAACCAGAAAAGTATCTCTGAAGCTTTATACACAGTGGCAGCAGTCTGTGTTGCCAGTAATGCTATAATCCATGTAAACTGTGGAGTTCCCCCTTTATCTATGTACTGGTCTGTGTCCTCACATGTTCTACCACCCTATGGTTTACCAGTCATATCTTTTTAATACTCCTGCTAAGAGCACCTGACATTTGTGTGGAATGGTCTACAACCAATTCTACTCCACCTGTCCCTACAGAAAAAAACTGAAATTGCTCTTACATTAGTAGATTCACTCTGATTTTCAGGGCCCTGTGTAACCATCTTAAGCTATGGCAACTATTTACTAAAAAATACTGGGAAATAGGGTTAAGTATATACAAACAAGATCTTGATTGACAGAGATTTAAATCTATAACAGAACAATCTTGAATTAATAAAACTATTTAAAGCCCTTCTACAGCTGAGGCTATGTCTTGATATTTCTGCTGTGGAACCTGATTTTTGAGAGATGCTAAACTAGTAACTTCAGCTGAGATCTTCAACCTCATTGGATGTCTGGGTGTTTTAAGAGGTCACGCTCACATTACTAACCTTTTCAAAAACACGAAAATGAGACACAACTATAAGCAATCTAATTTAATAAAAATATATAGCAATGCATTCAATTAAAGGTAAAAGATGTTTTGATAAGTATCTTTCATTCTATCTAGCAAATACAGATGCTTTAATTTAGCTTGTACTTGGAAAGCTTTTATGATTTGTGTTTCATACAATTTTAAATTTCATATGAACAAGGTTCATACTATTTGGTTTGGTGGAAAACCAAAAAGAGGTGTCAGATACTGAGTAGTTTTACCCGAAAATTGTTGCCAAAGTGATGTGACCTAATTCCATGGTAAAGCTTTAGCAACATTTATGTCATCTATGTTGCTAAAGAAAGCATTGATATTAAGTATTTTAATTCTGGATATTTTCTGTTGTGTCAATTGTCATTTGCATTGTTATGTGCTTGGCAACCTTAGTAGGATGAGCTGTGGTGAATGTGTAAAGTTGGAGGATAAAAGCACTGGGATGTTGATTTTCTTCCTGAAATCATGGAACTTTATGTGTCTATCTGTATGAAAAGAACAAATCGAGGTCTTGGCAGAAATTTAAAATATACTTATAAATATCACTATACATTAGAGAATATTTGAATTTATAACAACATTTCAGTCTATAGGAAAATGATCAATTTCTTTGTTAAAGGGAAGTGGCTACTTTTGTTACAGGAAGATTATTTAATCACTTCAATATTTTTATGCTTCTGTCTATGTAGTTAATTTGCAGATGTGCCCACTTAGATCAGTCAGGACCTAATGGAATCTGTTTCAAAGAATTTCAAATAAATTTCTGCAAATTTGTATCCTAGCATTTTATCAATTTGATCTTTATCAAAGACTTCATTTTTTATGAAGTCTTTTTTTAAAAACTTATACAACAGTTATTCGCTGCAAGACAATCCCTAAAACATCCAGTCCCTTCATAGAATTTTTGTAACTAATGACATTAAACAACCTGCCAAATTTAAATATGAAAGCAGTGTTGATTAAAAGTGGTTGTATTGCTAAAAGCCTTGGGTTTTGTGTTTAGATGCAGAATATGCTGCATATTTCAAAGTAATTTTATACCTTTCTATGTGGATAAGGAATAATCAGAATGTAATCAATGTTTTTTTACTAAGAGGTGGTTGGACAGAAGTTGCTTGTGTACCTTAAAAATTATCACTTTCTGTTGCCAGATTCAGATCTTCAACACCTCTGAAAAAATAACTGGTGTCATATGCAGGAATTTCTACTGCAATTTTGTATGTTGCAAATGGTAATGGAAAACTATCCCATTTCTTGTTCCCATGAATTCCTATGAATTCCTTTTTTTCATACTAGATTTATAATACTTTAAGTGTTTTATTTTCAACAGAGCTACATTGCTATCCTTCAGAACTTTTCCAAAATACAGAATCTTACACAGTTTGCTATTACCTATAAAGTCATAATTAGCCTGTCTAGTAATTTCGCATAACATTGCCCATTTTTTTACGTAAGTCCATTTCATAGTTTGTTTGCATTTCCAAATGGTTTTCAGATACGTTCTGCCATTTGTTGCATTTCTGAAACGTACCATAAGTCATTCCTGCCAGCCACATTGTCAAGAACACAGTAGCTATCTATCTTATGAAGCAGTACGAAGACAATCCAAAATACTAAAGAAAAGTGTGTAGGAGCAATCCAACTGATTCAGACCATGGGTATACTTACTGGACAAGATAGTGTAAGTTAGTGCCTCGACAAATGCAATAAGAAGCATAAGTGCATTTTGATTGTTTAACTTTTCCAACCTATGTCCATTTTCATGGTTTTCTGAACTCCGCATGATAATCTTTTCATCTACATCAGAGAATCTTTTCCAAAAACTTCGCTAGTCACCCCTTAAACTCATGTATAAACTTAGCATTTGCAACATCTTTCATCAAGAAAAGCCAACCATCTGGAAGCTGTTATATCAGGAAACAAGCCCTTTTGCTTTCTTGGAAGTCTAGTCCCATTGATTTTTGTGATTTTTATTCTCAAGAGTGCTCATGATGTGGGGGAAAAAGGCAAAGGAAGTATGTATAGATGCTGATGTTAAAGGATAGGCAACTTAGGCAGATCCAGACGCTCCAATGTCCAATTGCTTGCCGGGCATGATTCTTTTGGATACTGTTGTAAATATACAGAAGGCTAAACAATTCTACCTTAGTTAGTTACTTAGTTATTCCTTACCTTTCTGGTAAACAGTAGGACATATAACAATCTTTCTCTTCTGTTATCTTACAGCCATAACAAGTCATTCACTTGTCTCTTGAGTATTTTATGCTTATTCCCTTTATGGAGGGAATATTCCCTCTTACTTGGTGATCTGCATACCTTTAGTCCAGCTATATGTGGTACATGTTCTCCAAATGCCTACTAATATTTTGGGATTTGTATAGGGTTAGGTGAAGTTGTCTTGGTCCATAGGGTCAGTCCCTATCACTACAGTCCCTACTAAAAGGTCTGTGTTAATCTTTCTCGTAAGTCCCCTTTATAAGTACTAAAAGGGCACAATAAGATTTCCCAAGAGCCTTCTCTTCTCCAGGCTGCTCAACTCCAAATCTCTCAGCCTTTCATTATATCAGAGGTGCTCCAGGTCTAAGTCATATGGCCCTCCTCTGAACCTGCTCCAATAGGTCCATGTCTTTCCTTTCCATGTCCTTTCATGTCCATGTCTTACCAAGGATTCCAGAGCTGGATGTGGTACTTCAGGTGCAGTCTCACTAGAGCAAAGTAAAGGGGACAGCCACCTCCCTTGTTAATCATTCAGGTACATCAGGATTCCTCTATCCATCTGTACCAGATAGTTGAGGAACTGAGACTCCCTTTCCTGTGCTGACTCAAATGCCTGTGCAGTCTGCAAGTTTGACCTTGGGGATGGGAACAGATGGCCTCACTGCTTTGCTGGGCAGGAGACTCAGTACACTTTAGGGTTGCCTAGGCATTCTGTTATACTGCTATGCTGCTCTGCAAGTCCTGGGTTTTGATGAGGATAAGTTGATACCTTTTCCATATAGAAAATACTTGATTTTCTTAAATTATATTTTGTCCTTGCTGCTGGTCCTCTCATCAGTGGCTGATGAGACATCACTAGTAGACCATCAGTTTGGTGTCTTCCTTGTACTATGAACTGTGTCCACACAAGAAGTGCACTTTCTTGGATTCCCTGTAGGTTTCTTTGTGGACCACTGTTGATAATTCCGAGAAACAAGTCATGGGCAATACCATCATTTGCAGGAATGAGGAAGGGGCAAGATTGCAAGAACTGATCATAAATGCTGATCATAAAGAGCATGTGTAAAACTGGCAACACCTAGCCTTTTATGTGCATGAAAAGCATTGCAGGGTATGGCCTTAGCTGTGCATACTGAGAGCTTTCTACTCCTACCTCTGTGCTTGCTATACACTGGTGGACTTAAGTGGGTGCAGCCTAATCACTGAGCTGAGACTCTTGCATCTGCATTAGCAAATAAAACATGTTATGTGAACTCATGGAATGCACCTTCCATGGGTTAATTGGAAAGTGTTTTGAAAAGCTGTATGTAGTTTGTATGTACAAAAATGGCATCATGAAGGGAATCAAAGCATATTACAGAGTGTAATAGATTTGCCTTGATAGTGTATGAGCTTTAGTATGAACTAAAATGCTGTAGTACCACATCCATGGATAATTCAGAAGCTTGACATGTTAATCAGTATTTTCAGTATAATTAGTAACTTAGAGATAAAAAGGGAGGATTTATGACCTTTGGAAGAAGTAGGTAACTCAGGAAGAGTACAAAGATGTCATTGGCACATGTAGAGAGAAAATTAGAAAGGCAAAAGCTCAACTAGAACTCAATCTGGCCACTGCTGTGAAAGATAATAAAAAGTGGTTTTATAAATACCTTAACAAAAGGAAGGCCAAGGAAAATCTCCATCCTTTATTGGGCATGGAAAACATTATCACCAAGGATGAGGAAAAGGCTGAGGTCCTCAATGTCCTCTTTGCCTCAGTTTTTAACAGTAAGACTCATCCTGAGGGCAACCAGCCAGATCTTCTGCAATACATGATGAAGTACTGAGCTATTTAGACACTCAGAATTCTATGGGATTGGATGGAATTCATTGAAGGGTACTGAGGAAGCTGGAAGAAGCACTCACCAAGAAATTCTCCACCAGTAGTCCTGGCTAACTGGGAAGGTCTCAGACCTGGAGGCTGGGCAATATGATGCTCATCCACAAAAAAGGTTGTAAGGAGGATCTGGGGAACTACAGGCTGATGAGTCTGACCTCACTGCTGGGGAGGGTTATGGAACAGATTATCTTGATTGTAATCCCTCAGCACATACAGGACAACCAGGGGATCAGGCCCAGCCAGCAGGGATTTAGGAAAGACCAGTCCTACTTGGTCAACGCAATCCCCTTTTAAGACCAGGTGACCTGCCTAATGGATGATGAAAGAGCTGCTGGATATTGTCTACCTGAACTTTAGCAAAGCTTTCAATATTGTTGCCCATGGCATTTTTCTGTAAAAGCTGGCAGCCTGTGTCTTGGACTGGTACACTGTTTACTGGGTTAAAATCTGGCCAGGTGGCCTGGCCCAGAGGGTGGTGGTGCAAGGATTTACATCCAGTTGGTTGCCGGTCACCAGTGGTATTCCCCAGGGCTCAGTACTAGAGCCAGTTTTGTGTAGTATCTTCATCAGTGACCTGTACAAGGGTGTCAGGTGTACCCTTGATAAGTTTGTGGACAACACTAAGTTGGGTGGGAGTGTTGATCTGCTGGAGATTGGGAAGATTTTTCAGAGGGATCTGGACAGGCTAGATCATGAGCCAAGGTTTCCAGGTCCTGCCTTTGGTTCACACCAACCCCAGGCAGTGCCACAGGCTGGGGCAGAGTGGCTGCAAAGCTGCCACAGGAAAAGGCCCTGGGGGTGCTGGTGACAGCAGCTGAACAGGAGCCAGCAGTGCCCAGGTGGCCAAGAAGGCCAATGGCATCCTGGCCTGTGCCAGCAATGGTGTGGCCAGCAAGAGCAGGGCAGGGATTGTCCCCCTGTACTCAGCACTGGTGAGGCCACACCTCAAATCCTCTGCTCAGTTTTGGGCCCCTCACTCCAAGAAAGACATGAAAGTGGTGGAGCATGTCCAGAGAAGGGCAGTGGAGCTGGGGAAGGGTCTGGAGCACAAGTTCTGTGAGGAGCAGCTGATGGAGCTGGGGTTGTTTAGGCTGGTGAAAAGAAGGCTTAGGGGAGACCTGATCACTATCTACAACTGCCTGAAAGGAGGGTATAGCCAGGTGGGGGTTGACCTATTTCCCCAGGCAACAAGTAACTGGACAAGAGGAAATGGCCTCAAACTGTGCCAGGGGAGGTTCAGGTTGGACATCAGGGGGACTTCCTTCACTGAAAGGGTTGTTAAGCATTGGAGTGGGCTGCCCAGGGACTTCGTGAAGTCACTATTCCTGGAGGATTTCAAGAAATTTCCAAATGTGGCACTAAGTTCTGTGGTTGAGTTGACAAGGTGGTGATGGGTCAAAGGTTGGACTCAATGATCTTAGAAGTCTTTTCCAACCTAATGATTCTGTGCTCATGTGATTTAAAGTTGCTTAGAGTTTGGCTGCACTGTGTTTTTAACAAACAGGTATCATACACAGAAGTGTCAGTAACTATTTTAAAAATTATATTGGGATATGTTCCTAGAGCACTTCTACCTGTTATAATGAGTAAAAATAACCCAGGTGCAGCCTAAGACATTTGTTTTTCTTCAGTATCTGATATTAAAAATGTGAAATACTTTTAGTAGGCATATATTATGCCACATTGTATCTGAACTAAAGAAATACAGATTTGTTTGGTTGCCATGCAAAATCTGAGGTTATAGAATCCACTGAGAATCTGTATTTCTTTTCAGAAAATTACAAAAATTTTCAGCCCATATCCTGAAAGAAATTCCTTTGATTATAGAATTCAGGGGGTTTTCAGTTGTTTAACCAGATTTGGGATAGTAATTTAAACAATTGCTGCAAAAATAATTTCACTCCAAATTTTTAATGTCAGGGAATGGTGCCAAATTGATGATTTTTGTAGGTGTGGTGATGTCGGACACAGGGCCTGAGTCTAAGCAGTGGTGTTTGTGCAGACACCAGAGGTGTTCATCTGTCTGGCTGGCCATAGATGAGGCTTTAAAATTTCTTTATGCTCAAATACAATGGCAGAAAAGTCTTTGCATGGGTGGATGGAATTATCCTCTTGATCTATTCTGATTAAATTAATCCATTACAGACAATGACAAAAAATAAAGTAATTAATTGCCACTTTCTGCACACTGGTGTCCAGCAGAATTAGTACAAGTCCTTGCCTTCATCACAGTGTGGCTGGACTTCATAACTGCTGTTAACACCAAGTGAGCATTGTCCTTTCCAGAAAAACAACTTTCAGACTACCTGAAGTAGTAAATGAATGCAGCACAGAGTACTGTTTGTGAGAACTCTACTGCCTACTCCATGAGTGGGTGATACTGCAGATGAAATTTAAGAATCTAGTAGAGACCTTCTCTAATACAAATATCCACCCGGAAGAACATATGCCTAGAAGATCTTAATTTAAATTCAGCATACAATTATAAACCAAATCATCCACTTATTTACATAGATTTGGCTCCTTTGCTGAAGTCAAATGGGGATACTTCCTCACTGGCTGGGCTAGAGTAGATCAATCTAGGGTCTTCTAGTAGGCTTGGCATCTGTAAACAACAGCCCTTGTTTGTGATATAAGGCTTTGTATGTTGATTCAGCGAACCAAACACATACAATGTTATGAAAATGAGTGGGAGTTGTGGTGTACAGTCAGGGGCATTATAGCCTTCTTTTGAAGGCTAGAGTTCCACTAGAGTTTTTTACCCATTGCAGTGAGCCTGGAGAAAACATTTATTCAAGCCTATTCTGTATATTTTCATTTCTTTCCTAATTTGTACAATCGAATCTGTCAAATTCAAAATCTGTTACATATTAAAGTTTAAAATTTGTTGCTATTTTGGGCTTTAATTATTTTAGTTTTAGTAGCATCTAAAATTAAAATAATGTAGAAAGACTCAAAAAATGTATGTGCCATTACACATAGGTAGAGTCACATTTACTTGACTGCAGTTCTGTGGGGTTCTCCAGCTCATTTCAGAGTCTGTGATACTTCTCCTGGAAGCTGATGTTACAGCAGAACAAGGCAGTCTGTGTGCCTGAGTGGTGGCTGTAGAGCTGTGAAATGGAGGCAGACAGGGCTGTCACAGCAATGGTGGTCAAGCAGCGTGGGCTGCAAGTGCCCAAAAGGCCTGGCCCAGGAGGCTGATGGGAGACTTGGGCTGCCTCGTGCTTGTTTAAAGCAGCAGGAGGCAGGAAGAGCAGAAGTACTATTTGTGAGAGTATGGTAATCAGGGCAGGTGCAACCAGCAACCTGCTCCATAGCTGTGGCTCCTAACTCAAGGGGTGAAACAAGCTCTAGTTCTTTGAAGAACATGGGCGTGAAATCCTTCCTTGTTAAGAGCATCACATCAGTTTCCTGAGCAAGCCACCCTGGGCTGTGCAGGACCATCTGATGGGTAACTGTGGGCCAGGGTAAGCAGGGACATCCTGTGAGTGCAGAGCTTCCTCGCCAGGCTGCTGGGTCACAGGATTGCCAGGCCAGGAGCATGGCATGGCAGCACAACAGGTAAGTCAACAGAGGGGAGCCCAGGATATCATGTGCTCTGCCACAGCAACTAGGAATAGCAAAGGCCAAGACTCAAGGCACAAGGTGAATGGTCAAAAAACAGGGCACAGACTGCCATTAGAAGACAGGGGCAGAAACAAATTTTGGGTTTCATCCCTCTTAAGGCTTAACCCTCTTTTTTTAAATTTTCTGAGGTGCTGTCTTGTTTTCTTAAAGCATGTGATATATAGAATGAAAGACTACAGATCTACTCCATGTGCCCTCGTGCTTTCTAAATACAAATTCAGATCCTGTTCTTTCTTGTTGAGAGAATATTGACATTAGCACAGTGTGCCCAGTCTTTGTTCCTATTACTGCGCTATGCTACCATTGGGTCTAAATCTGGAGATTCTAGCTCCAGAACTGTAGAAGCATCAAAGCTAGTTGGCACCTCTGGAGCACACACAGTCCCACCCCTGCCCAGAACAAATCAGCCACAGCATGTTGCTTAGGGCTGTGTATCCAACTAAATTTGAGTATTTCTAGGGATGGAGACTTCACAACTTCTCTGAGCAGCCTGTTCACAACCACCCTCATTCAGCCTTCAGTCACCCTCACTGTAAAAAAACTTTCCTCTTATTTTTGAAAGGAATTTTTAAGTATTTTGATTTTTGTTGTTTCTTCTGTCACTGGGGACAACTGAGAGGACTCTGGTTCTGTCTTTACTTTGCTTATCAGATTATTTACATACAGTGATAAGATCTCCCTGAGATTTCTCCACACACAGCTCTCTCAGCCTTTCCTTCAGTGAGAGATGCTTCAATCTCTTTATCATTGTGACCCTTTGCTGGACTCACTCCAATATGTTCATGTCTCACTTGTGCTGGAGAACTCAGGACTGTGCACGGCACTCCAGGTGTCTCTCATCAGGGCTGAGCAGAGAAAGATGAAATCTCCCTGGCTACTGGCAACACTCTTCCTGACGCAGACAAGGAGGCTGTTGGCCTCTGCTGTAAATGCATGATGCTGGCTCATGGTCTACTCATCCTCCAGGCCCTCCAGATGTTTTTTTGGTCAAAGCTTCTTTCCAGCTCATCGATCCTCAGCCTGTGGTGACATAGATGGTTATTTTCCTCCAAGTGCAGGACTTGGCATTTTCCCTGATGTTTCTGTTGACCCATTTCTCCAGCCTGCCCAGATCTATCTGCATAGCAGCACTCATCTCAGTTTTGTATCATCTACAAATTTTCTAAGGTTGCACTCTTGTCCCACCACTTCGAGGCCCTTAATGCAATTGTTCAACAATAGTGGACCCAGTCTCAGTCCCTGTAGCATATCAGTAGTTACCACTCTACACTAGGTGGTGTTTGTGCAAACTACCATAATCCTTTGAGCCTGGGATTGAAGTGAAGATGATAAATCTGTAGTTTTATGAATCCCCTTTGTGCCCTTGTTGTTTTCCAGTCTTCAGGAACTTCTTCCATTTGCAGTGACCATTCAAAGATACTCAAGAGTGGCCTCACAAAGACAAGGGCCAATTCCCTCAGCACTCATGTGTACAACCTGTCAAGTCCTGTGAATGCATGAATATCGAGTCATATTAATGACATTTAAATGTTCTCTCACCTGCTCTTCCTCCACCAAGGATAAGTATTCCTTGCCCCAGTCTTTCTCTGTGGTCTTAGTGAACTGGAAAAGCTTTATTTCTTAAGACTGAGGTGAAGAAGGTATTGACTACTTGGCCTTTACCATGTCCTTTACTTCTAGATCCCTGACCATTCAGCAATGAGCCCACATTTTCCCTTCTCTTTTTCCCAACAAGGAACCTGTAGAAAGCTTTGGTTTTTTCCCCATATCCCTTATCAGAGTCAACTTTCCTAACCCTTCATAAACATCTCTCCTCACATTAGGATTTGCCTTGTAATCCTTACCCACCAGGACCCAGCCATCCCATCACCCATCCTGAGGCAGAGAGCCAGGCCAGAGCAGCCCATGCATCCTGACTGCTCTCTCACATAAAAGATTATGTCCCCCCTCATCTTCCCAGCTTGTCCTTCCTGCAGACCCTGAATCTGCCCATTTCACTTCTCCCATTCTGTGAGCTGTCCCAGCATTTTCTCTGATCACCACATCTTGTTCCAGGCCTTATAGTTGCTGTATATTGGTGCTTTTAAGCACTAAATAACTGTCACTGTCATGATGACTAACATATTTTCATAATCTTTGTGAATCACAGAAACCCTATTGTACTTCAGTATTTGGACCATATTTCCCAAGAATCTAAATACAATATATGTGATAAAAGTGCATTTTTACTTTACATCACTCTTAAGAAAAGTCAAGAGTATATTTTCTGAATTTAGTCATCTCTTATACAGAATTTAAGATTTTAAATGAATGTGTTTTTAAATGACCATGATTAAGTGGATGTATCACAAATTAGAAGTTATTTCAAGTAACTGTAGCATGTTTTATCTTTTATTTTTGGCAAGCTGTAGGGGGAACAGTAAGATCTATATTGTGCAAGTTGCTTACTGCCAAATTCAGTGTCTATTCAGATACAACGATACCATCCAAAAGAATACAAAGACAGTTTTTGAGGATAAGAGGACAGAAACAGGATGAAGTGTGAAGATTTTTCCAGTTTCACACACTGGACCAACAGATCAAAAAATTTGCATCCTCATATTCTGCATCTTGGTAAGAATATTTTATTTCTCTGATACCTAAACAACTATTACACAAGTTCATAAAGTACAATTTAAACCCAGGAATTTAATGACACTGTATTATATGTTCCATATGTCTATGTCCATTCAGAGAGTACAATCTGTCAGTTGTGGTTGGTGGCTGCAGACACACAAGAAGCAGTTTTGGCATGCAGTCCAAAAGCTGTATGTTCATGGTTTCACTATGGACAAGACTGGAAGGAATTTGGTTAAAATTAGTGCAGATCTTGTCCAGGCAATAGAAAGGGAGTTGTAGTGGAAAGGTAGGTATTTTCAGCTCAATACCCCAAAACATATTTGTTGCAAAAGTGAGTATACAGTATCTACCAAAAAGCAGAAGCTAGGGTCCTGACTGCCCATGAAGATCACAGTAAGATTAGTTGCCACATTGGTAGGAAGGATTCAGTGTCCCTTATGAAGGCCAAATCCATTTAGCTTTCAGGCTATCCACTGTTCACAGTGTTGTGCTCTTAACCCTTTCATTGTGGTAGAGCAACAACATAGAAACAACATGGAATCACAGAAACATCTGGTTTGGAAAAGACCTCTAAGACCATAAAGTCCAACCATTAAACTACACTGTCAAGTTCACCATTAAACTTGTCCCCAAGTTCTACATTTAAACACCTTCTAAATCCCTCCAGAGTTGGTAAATCCACCACTTCCCTGGGCAGCCTGTTTCAATGCTTGGGCACTCTTTCTGTGAAGAAAATTTTCCTAATATCCAAACAAAACCTCCATTAGCACCCTTTAGGCCATTTCCTTTTGTCCTATCACTTGTTACCTGGGGGAAGAGGCCAACCCCCACCTTCCTACAACCCCCTTTCAGGGAGTTGTAGAGAGCTATAAGATCTCCCCTAAGTCTTCTTTTTTCCAACCTAAACAACCCCAAATCCCTCAGCCACTCCTCAGAGGACTTGTGCTCCAGACCCTTCCCCAGCTCCACTGCCCTTCTCTGGACATGCTCCAGCACTTTCATGTCTTTCTTGGAGTGAGGGGCCCAGAACTGGACTTGAGGTGTGGCCTCAGCAGCGCTGAGTACAGGGGGACAATCCCTGCCCTGCTCTTGCTGGCCACACCATTGCTGGCACAGGCCAGGATGCCATTGGCCTTCTTGGCCACCTGGGCACTGCTGGCTCCTGTTCAGCTGCTGTCACCAGCACCCCCAGGGCCTTTTCCTGTGGCAGCTTTGCAGCCACTCTGCCCCAGCCTGTGGCACTGCCTGGGCTTGCTGTGACCCAAGGGCAGGACCCAGCACTGGGCCTTGTTGAACCTCACACCACTGGCCTTGGCCCATGGTCCAGCCTGTCCAGATCCCTTTGAACAATCTTCCCACTCTCCAGCAGATCAACACTCCCACCCAGCTTGGTGTCATCCATACAGTGCCGGAGGGTGCACTCAATTCCCTGTCCAGATCATCAGTAACAGTATTTAGCAGAACTGCCACAGTACTGAGCCCTGGGGAGCAGCACTGGTGACCAGCCACCAGCTGGATGTAACTCCATCCACCATCACCCTTTGGGCCAGGCCATACAGCCATTTTGCTTTCACAGTGTACAGTGCACCGATCCAAGCCAGTTTCTCCAAGAGAATGCTGTTGGAAATGGTGTCCAAAGCTTTACCAAGTCCAGGTATACAACATTCATAGTGTTTCTTTCATCCAGTAAGCATGTCACTCTGTCACAGAAGCCGATTGGGTTCATCAAGCAGCATCTGACTTTCACAAACTCATACTGACTGGCTCTGATCCTCCTGGTTGCTCTACAGTTGCCACGTAATGAGACTTGGGATGATCTATTCTATGCCCTTCCATGGCACCAAGGTCAGGCTGACAGGCCTGTAGTTCCCTAGGTCCTCTTTCCAGGTCTTCTTATAGATGGGAGTAACAATCCAGTCAGCTAGGACCCTCCTGGGTAGCCAGTACTGCCAATAAATCATGGAAAATGGCTCAGCAAGCACTTTTACCAGCTCCCTTAGTACTTGTGGTTGCATCTCATCTGGTCTCCTAGACCTGTGTGTCTAAGTGGTGTAGCAAGTCAGTGACTGTTTACTCCTGGATTGTGTGATCCCTGTTTTCCAGGGATTGCTCTCCATCCCTGTTTTCCAGCCCAGGTGGCCAGGTACCCTCAGAACACCTTGTCCTGCCATTAGAGACTGGCAAAGGTGCCATCAATTACCTCAGCCTTTTTCTCATCCTTTGTCACTATAATTCTCCCAGCATCTAGTAGCCTGCCTTTGTTGAGAATATATTACAGAAACAGTTTTCATTGTCTTTTATGACAATAGTCAGACCAAGTTCTAGTTGGGCTTTGGCCCTTCTAATTTTCTCCCTGTATAATTTCATTACCTATTTGTAGTCCACTTGAGTTGTATGCCCATTAAGGCTTAAACTCTCATCTTTTTTTCTTGAGCTCCAGCTAAAGCTCCTTGTTCAGCCAGACTGGCCTTCCCTGGCACCTTGTCTTTTGGTACATAGGGACAGCCTGCTCCTGTGTTTTTAAGATTTCCTTCTTGAAGAATTTCCAGCCTTCCTTGGCATCTTTGCCTTTCACGACTGCCTCCCAAGGCTTTCTGTCACTCAGTGTCCTAAACAGGTCAAAGTCTGCCCTCCAGAATTCTAAGGTAGCAGTTTTGCTGACCTTCATTGTTTTCTCTCTGAGAACTGAAAACTGTCATTTCATGATTGCTGTGCCCAAGACAACCATCACATCACCCATCAGTCTTTCTCTGTTCACAAACAACAGTTCTAGCAAATGCTTTCCCTAGATTGCTTACTCAACAGCTGTGTCTGCCACACACTCCAGAAATCTCTTGGGTGTTGTATTCCAGCAGACATCTGGTAAATTGAAGTCCTTCACAAGAACAAGATCTAATGCTTTTGAGACCGCTCCCAGCTGCTTACAGAATATTTCATCTGCCTCTTCATCTTGGTTGTGTGGTCTGTAACCGAAGCCCACCAGGATATCTGCTCTGTTGGCCTTCCCCCTGATTCTTACCCATAAACCTTCAAAGCCATCATCACAATTATTAAGTTCTTAAGTTCTTCAATTATTAAGCAATTATTAGCATAATCAGAACACTTCCTAGCACACAGGAAGTGTGCACTACCCTACCTCCTCCCTTGCTTACCCCTTCTGAAGAGTTCAAAGCCTTCTGTTGCAGCATTCCAGTTGCCTGAATCATCCCACCATGATTCTGTGATGCTGACTATGTCATAGCATTCCTGCTGCACAGTGGCTTCCAGCTCCTCCATTTCTTTTCCATGCTGTGTGCAGCATGGTGTAGAAGTAGTTCATTTGGGATATTGATCCTGCCACCTTTCCAGGGAGAGAAGCTCTACTGCTTATGTCACCATTCTCAGGCACATCTGGTTTCTAAGGCATCAACAGCCCACACGTCTTTGCTGTTGCATGGTCTCAATACCCTACATCTATTGAGATGGCTGCACAAGCAACCTCTCAGTGTCATGCTGTCCCCAGGCTTATCTCTAGCAGTCCTGGTTTTATCCCTTTCCCCTAGACTTTCTCAATGAGTCCTGTTGGCTCTTGTGCAAGTTCCTTTTCCTCCTTTGAGACAGGTGTACACCATCTGTTGCCAGCAGGCCTGATGTCATGTAAACCAATGCATGACCAGAGAACCCACAATTTTGCCAGAGACACCAAGCTCAGAGCCAAGCTCAGAGCCTAGTCTGTTACCTTCCTGTTTCTTCTCTCACGATTGCCTGCAAGTGGCAGGTGAGAGAACAAACACTACCTGTGCTCCTGATCCCTTAATCACTTATCCCAAGGGCCTAAAATATCTCATTTGCCCATGGACAGATACCAGCAGAGCCATGAGGCTCTGATTCCCCCACTTTCTGTTACACATTGTGTATTTGTGAGCAAAATCCTGGGAAGGGGAAGAAAAGCAGCATGAAGGTACTTGGTTCTGCAAGTGAGAATGAAGAGGCCTGTAGGAGGAAGGAGAGAATATGTCCTAAAACAAGGCCAAAAAGCAGACAGGAAGAAATAGTATTAGCAGCAGGTGAGCATTTTGACAGACAATTTTTTAGTAGGTGTTAAGTTCAAGGATAGTGAAAGAAGAAAATAACATACCAAAATTCATTATGTTACATGTTTTTTGGCCTATTGCAGCTTGCTGTCCTTCACCTCTTTTGGTACGTGGTGCCATTGTGCTGTGTACCCCCTAGTAGTAGGATGGAGGCATTGCATGTTGCTTTTGATGCAGACAGCAAAGATGTTATGATGATTTTAAATGATGGGGTGTTTGGTGTTCCTTTTGCATGTAAAGATGAACTACTGAGGCAGCTCCAAGTTTAAAATTAAAGTTTGATTCTGGCATTTCTGGAATCCTAAGCATAACTTCACAAATTTAATATTCTTTCAACCTGTTTTTTTTCTGTAGGGAATGTTAAAAGAATCAGCAGTAGAGATAATTCTGTCATGGCATGTCATTCATAGCCAATTAGACTCTTATCAACTTTTAGAATACTCACACGTGATTATATGTAATTTGCTGTCTACAAACCCAAAGAGCCAGGAGAGGCTGCCTTCTGAAAAAAAATGTTTACTTGTTTGTGGACTTTAGTTGAAGAAACAGGATTCTAGAATGAAACTATTAAAATTATATTAATTCTAATATGTAATTTCCTTATAAATATATGGCATTATGTTTTTAATACTAGAATATTTTCTTTTTGCAAGTTCTCATACAATAGTTCTTCCTTTAGAATTACTTTGGGTTTTTTGTTTTGTTTTGGGCGTTGGGGTTAGTTTGGGGTTTTGGGTTTTTTGTTTGTTTGTTTGGGATTTTTTTGGTTTGGATTGGGGTTTGGTTTTTTGGTTTTTTCTTTTTTTTTGTAAATTCCTTGGAGATCTCAAGATTATTGCAGCTCCATTTTTTTATTTCACATTTTGTATCCATTTTGTATTTTTTTAATACAATATATGATGCAAAATCAATGGTATTCTGTTGGATTCTTCCCTCAATATATATTGCACTTTTCTTGTCAGGGTTCAAATAGACTTAATCAAAACATGAAAAGCAATTTCTCTTGTACTGGCCCATTTGATTAAGTCTCTAGGCTCCATGCTTATTTAATCTATATAGTTATTAATTTACTTAGCGTGATAGTTAATTTCAAAATATTATCTTTTCACTTTTCACCAAAAAAAATTCCAGTTTATGCTGATAATTAACGTCCAACCCTATCTGAAAAATTATTTCATGATATGACACCTTTTTTATTAGATAAGGAATCTGTATATGCAGAAAAGACAGATGTGATGTGAACCCTGGAGATCTCATAAGCACTGTGAGAGACAGGGGAAGAGCTAAAGAAGAGAGTGACAGGGAAGAACTAGACAAGAGAGGAAGAAAAACAAACCTTCACAGGTGCATGTAAGCACTGTAGGACTTCCTCCTGAGAGAAGAGCCCACTTGCCCAAAAAAAAAAAAGGATTAAAGAAAGAGCCTGGGTTTTGCAGTGTTTGCTTGTTTTTTTATGCTTCAATACGGAATAAATATCTGGGGAACCACCTTAGGATGCATGTACCCACTGCAGAAGGTAGCATGCCAAGCAATGACTTTATCCACTACTCTTCGGCCTTCCATTTGTATACTGGAATGTATATTTTCTCAGGAGACATTTTGACAATAGTAACCCAAATATAAGTGACTGCAGTGAAGGCAGAGATTGAGTAGCATTCAAGAACTAATCAGAAATAATTAAAAGCAGAAGAGGAGAGTACCTGTGTGATATTGCAGGGCTAACAAGATGCACTGTAGATGGTAGCTTGCTGTTACCATTGCTGGCTGATAGTTTATGGAAAGCGTCATTCTATTATTCTCCTTCATTGCCCCACTAAGTCTGCCTGGCAGTGGGGCATGCTGAAAGCAAAAAAAAAGCACTGAAATTTTGAGTGCATTATTGCAGCAAGTAGCCTCAATATTCTTTTTTTTTTTTCCTGTGTGATGGTCTTGTGTGAGCACACAAGTCCTTTTCTAATCAGTCATCGTTGGAAGGAAGCTAGCTCAGCACTTTAAGAAGCCTCCCCTGGAGACTCTCTCAAAAGTCATTCTGAAATCTTAAGAGTAAATTTTCAAGTATGAGAAAATTTAAGTCCTTACAGCAGTCAAGAGAAAACTAAGGATAAAACTGTCAAGCTTTCTGCACCAAGCTTCCGTTACATACAAATATTTAAGAATGGAAAACTGCCCTTAAAGACACAGTTGGTCTCTGTCAATCCTGCCTCTGCTGTTTATAAAACTTTGAAAAGATCATCCCTACACACCCCAACTCAGATTATAAATTCTCTGTGCATGTTAGGAAGGAAATACTGAATCTCATTTTCTGGTATTTTAAAATATTTATATAGCACATATCAGTACTAGAAAAACACCAAGGAAGTAGTAAAGCTGAACACCAGATAATGCCATGCAAGCATTTTGAGCTATCATAGTTCAATTTTGTCAAGGTGTCAGTTTCCCCAAAGAGCTGGACAAAAGAATACTGCCACAGTATCTGGGACCAGCACCATCAAAAGAGTAAAGAACAAATCAAAACAATATGCCAACCAAAACAAGGTTGCTAATGGCTCTTTCAGCCTCTAAAGACACAGATTCTACTGTGTCTACTTCTTAGGAAACTCTGTCCTGACCTTTCCTGTTTGTCTGGGCCAGAAGCAATGCCGCACCCGCTGCCTGGCAGGTAAGTGTTTATACAGACCATCAGCCCACTCTTTGTCCCGAATAGCCACACTTACAGACCTTCAAAAAGTTATCTGTCAGTCTTATGAGGTAAAAACATGCAGCAAAATGTTTAAATACTTCCCAGCAAAACTGTGTAGGAACCTAAAATTGAATAGCCATGATGCTGCTAAAACCATTTTATCTATTTTTACCTTTGGAAAGCTAATGTAGAAACTAGTTAGAAGGTATCTATTATAGGAGAACTTTAATTTAGTAGTAGAATTTCCACTTCCACAGAAGTAACAGCGTATCTCAAACTGAAGAAAAAAAATGAAAGAAACAAATGGTAAGGAAATGGTTTCTCAGCCTTATACCTATATTCATGGGTATTCATTAATACTAATACTAATAGGATAAACTATTACTGCCAAAGTAGCCAAGTGAAAATAACTAGTTACTACTTCCAGAAAATACTGTTTGAAATTCTTAAGATTTTTAAAGAGACTATACTTGCTCTGCCTGTATTTACCTTGACAAGTACTTTTCCTGAGTCACATGTTCCTAAAATGAAGTAATGTGAAAGGTCAAAATGTAGCCTTAAATTTGTGTGAGATATTTTCTCTAGCTGCATAAGGATAACTACTTTAACCCCCAGCCATTACAAGACAAACAACCTGCCTTTTCATCCTTCTAAACATGATTCGTGTCTTACAACATTTTATTCCATCTTGCCTCCAATTAGTTTGTAGTTTATTCTCTGTATTCCCGCATCTCATTTACTTACCTTCTCTTCTCACTTTAGGGTTCTAGTGTACATTTTCCAACATCTCTTTTGCTTCTCACACTTTCTAAGCAGCATTTCACAGTGCCCCCTGATCAAATCAACTATCCCCCTCATACACAGAATGATAGCAAATCCTGGTAACATTGGTTTTTACTTAAAAAAAAAAAATCCATACAAAAAGCATTTTAGCATCAACTTAACTTCTGAGAATGCCTGTTTTACTGAAAATTCAACTCTGCAATAATTTTACACACCTATGTGTGTATGAAAATTCTCTGACTTGGGGCAAGCAATGCTTTGTTTTGCAGAGCAATATCAGGATATCAAAGCTCAAAGGCTGCTGCTGTAACGTATCAACTAAACCTGGGATAGTTTTTGTTAATATGTATATGTAACCTGCATGGGTATTTTTTCAGTCTGAATTTTCCACTGAACTGTACTAGCTTACATGAATTAATTTGAAAACAAATACAAATTTTAGAGAAAAAAAAGAGTCTATCTGGTTGACTTTGGACCTGCAGAAAGTAATGGAAACACATGGACTTTTGGGTGGGCAAAGGACACTGCTGAACATTACCAGTTACATGCCAAAATATACACACCAAGGCTTGTCATTACTGCTAACATAAATAAAGTAACAAATGGAGATAATATACATTTCCTACAATGCCCTGGACAAAGCTGGAACCTGTCCAGGTGCAAACCATGTGCATTACAATAATAACGGTAAAGATAAAGATAGTTAATGATAATAATAGAATTTTTAAGTTCAAATCAAGATGGAGCTAAGAAGCATTTAACCATTTCTCTTTGAAGAGGATTATGTAAGACTGTGGGATGACATAAATGACAGCATTTATATAGGCCAAAGTACAGTACTAAAATAGCTCAGAACAGAAAATATTTACAAAGTGATTTCCACATACCAGGAGACAGTATAAATTTACATTGGAGGAAGCCCTGCTAGGGCTCACTAAAGTTTAAATGGTTACCTTAGCATCTGATTTATGTCATCTATTACCAGCTGTTAGATGTAAAGGGAATGGCTTATCAGCTGAGCTTGACTTGGGGATCAACAGGCTGCTTTGGAGCCTGCTGTTCACTCACAGCTAGATTAAATGCCATTAGCTTCCAAGAAATGAGTATATGGAGTCACTAGAATAAAAATCTCTACTTGGTTTAGTACAGTTACTGCAGTAGTACTCAACCACAGTCCTTTCATAACAGTCAAAAGAGTCCCTTTGACACAAAGATCTAAAAAAAGCCAAAGCATGACCAAAAGATGAGAGGTAGACAAAGCAAAATCAGATAAAAGTGGGAATACTCTGATTTCATTATTCTGCCAATACACAAATTTAATTAGATTTTTTTCCTTTATGTTTTAAATTATACATGTTTACTCTTTCATTCCTGTGGAAATAGAGGAAATAATGACATGAAATGACTGAAGGGTGAAGATGGCTAAAGACACATAGGAGAGATTTTAGTACAACCAACAAATCCTAGCACATCAGAGTTATGTATTCAATGAGGTTTCTCACAGGTATTTCCATTTTTCTGTAGTGGGGCTTTGCTGGGGGTCTGAGAAAACAGAAAGGAGAAGGATCAGATGAAGCTATGATTTATAGCCTTCATGATTTATCTGCATTGGCCTTGAATGCACAGAAGGAGCTGAGAAGCTTGAGAAGGCAAAACCCCTCCAGCAGCCCATTGGTCCACAAGTCGGGGGGACCTGTGCAGCCTGTGTCTGATCTTTTCCAATAATTTTTGTGTTACAGTTAGTATTGAATTTATGTGCTAGGAAAGTGTTTGGCCACAGAAGTAAAATCAGTAATGAAATAATTAGGAGAGACCTTATTTCATTTCCCTCAGAGTATAAAATAAATTAGTTTAGTATTTGAGAGGAAAGGCCATGATTTGATATTAAAACAGAGAGCAGCAATTAAGCACTAGTTGCTACCAGCTAGCACAAGCTGACCTGCACAGTCTTCTGTGGCACCTGTGAGCTAGCTGGCATTGCATCCAGTGAGTTCACATTGCAGAACAGCTTCATGACAATACTGTCATTAATCCTACAAAACCTCAGGCAAGCATATTCTAAAGAACAAGAATGGTCCCAAAACCCAAATTGTCTCAAGCGTGTCTTCACACTTGAGAAGATTTGGTCCAGCCCTCATATTTATGGCCCTCTGGACTTACTCCTGTAGAAGTCCTATAGCTGGCTGCAGCACTCCAGGTGGGGTCTTATGAGATCAGATTTGAGGGGCAGAATCCACGCTCTTGCCCTGCTGGGCACACTGCTTTGGCTGCAGCTCAGAACACAGATGACTCTCTGGGATGCAAGTGCACATTGCTGGTTCATGCTGAGCTTCTCATCTACCAACACACTCAAGTCCATCTCTGCAGGACTGCTCTCAGTCCATTTATCATCCAGACTGTATCCATGTTTGGGATTGACTGACTCAGGTACGGGACTTAACACCTGGCCACATTGAGCTTTGTAAAATTCATACTGGACCATTTCTCAAGCTTGTAGATGTCCCTCTGGATGCCATTCCTTCTTTCTAGAATATCAACTGCACCTAGAGCATCAATTAAGCTTGCCACTGTCAGCAAACTTGCCGAGGGTGCACTCAATTCCACTGTCCATGTTGCCAAAGATGTTAAATAATACTCAGTACAGATCCCTGAGGAACCCAAGTCATCACTGGTCTCCACCTGGACATCAAGCTGTTGGCTGCATTTCTCTGAGTGAAACATCCAGCCAATTCCTTATCCACCAAATGTTCCACCCATCAGTGTTTCCCCAGTCCAGAGACAAGGATATAGTATGGGACAGCATCAAATGCTTTGCACAAGGACAAGTAGATTATGTCAGTCATTCTTCCCCCATCTTCAAATGCTGTAACTCCATTAAGAGGCTCACCAAATCAGACAGGCACAATTTGCCATTAGTGAAGCCATGTTGGCTGTCACCAATCATTTTTTCTGATTTAATTGAACATCATTCCCATGTCCTCCATACACTTCACCATAGTTTCCAGGAGGATTTGCTCCACTATCTTGCCAGGCACCTAGGTGAAACTGACTGGGTCTCATATTGCAGCTCCCTGGGTCTTCCTTTTTAATCCGTTTTAAAAATGCGAATTATGTTCCCCTTTTTCAATCACTGGGAACTTTACCAGTTAAGTGAAGCAATATCTCCTTTAACCTTTACTAATCTCCTTGTTTGGCCTGATGGAACCATTGCTTTCTCTAGGGATTGCTGTTTTATTCGTAACAGACCATGATCCACCATCCATCCTGTGTAAAGAAAGCTAAAGTAGATTGTATTTTTTTCTCAGTCATTAAGTATACCCTGCCTAAGTATAACTCCTTTTATTGCTGGACATATGTAATTGTTTCTAGAATTATACTTGAAATATTTATAGTAATTTTCAATTCTATTAAAATTTACAGTATCATATTCATAAAAAGTGTTCACTTTTTACATAACACACCATATTATTCCTAGTTCATGTAACTATCCCCAAACAAAACTAAATATGGGAAAGAAATACATGTTAGAGTCACTCACACTATATACAGGTATGTCTCAAAAAGACAGTTAAATAAAATGTAAAAGTCCTCACTGGGAATCTAGATAATTGATATTGAAAACCCAAACATATTCACATGGATTGGGTTCCTCTATACGATATGATAATACTTCTGAGCTTTGTTACAAGGGACCTAAAGGTAAAATCTGAAGTTCTTGTGCATTTAATATATTGAGATAGGTATAGTTTCTAAAATATACTCTGTAGTATAAGGAATAGGTAAATCTGGCTCTACTTGAAATTTGTTTGTTTAGGTGAAATCTGTTCTACCATATCTATTTATCATGTTTTTTTCTTACCTGTTCAAAAAGCAGTGATGAAAATTTTGAAACTTATTTTACACTTTTCTAATGGTTAAATCAACAAAGATACTGTGCAGTATATATAGAAGGACTGATCTTATAAGGAACTGATCTTAAAACACACTTCTAGGTAATAGGAATTTAAAGAATTTCTGAGGCATTTTGGAGGATGTGTATATACAAAGGTACAATCTAAAACTGTTTTAAGAGATTAGCTAATAGTTTTTTCATTACTGTTAATTATTCCTAACTATACAAAAGGACTAGATGCAATCTGCTTAGGCATTCATTAAAATTACTGCATCACACATACCAACTGAAATTATTGAAACCTTTATTAACCTCACATTATTATCTATCTTCTACATGGGACATGAAGACTTAGAAAATCAAGGTTAAATACATTAGAACAAACTTAATTCCTGACAAAAGTTAATTAATTAATGGCAGGTAAGGCGAAGTAGTATGGCTACAGTTGGAACGCACTATACTTTTGAGCATGTGTAACTCCAAGCTAAAGAATGTTTTGTTAAGAGTAAACATTATCTTTCCTCTCTGTCAAATCTCTCTCTCTCTTTTTTTTTTTTTCAGTTTATGTCATGATCTCCACTTATGGTGATGCTAAAGAAAAGGTAAGAAACCCCAATGGATAGGAGACTCTATCTCTTTACCTTAAGTGATAGTAGTAGTAATAGTAATTATAGTAGTAAAACATTCACTATAAAGTGGGATATAAGCAGACGAATATAGAGTAAGAAATCAGGCTTTTGTATTAATGCAGTAAAGCTAGACAACTAAAATGGAAATCTCATGGGACTGTTCCTTCTGCCCATCCTTGCTGCTATGTGATATCAGCATGAAATTTACCTGAAGTTTTTCAGCATGATGGTCTTGGTTCTACATTACTGCATTATTTTGATCTTACAATCCTGCCATATCAAAAACTCTCACAGAAGGAAGGCAAATAAATCTGGTATTAAAGAATATCACCCTTGTTTAAGACAATTCTCATTATAAAACTGAAACATATAATATACACATTTAAAATTTACTTTTGGTGAGGCAGCAGCTCTACAGAGGAATCTTGGCTATTGAACAATAGTGAATAAAGGGCTCCAAACTTTTCCCTATCTGCTTTTCCAATTGTTAAAATAAAAATTACAACTCTGAATAGGAACAAAGTATTATTTTTTTACAACTTTGCCTCGCAAAAAACATTTTTGTGTTGTTAATTTAAAATTTATTGATCTGAAATTCTCTCAGTAGTGATTACACCCTGCAAACTTTATTCTCTTGAGATTAGTCTTCAGTAATACAGATGTTAATTGACATAAGCCTAAACACGTCCTGTACCTTTGTATTGTCACAGTGTAACAGAGGTGATTGGGCCATGTCTCCAAAAGATCTTGTTATCAGCTGATGGGCAATGCTGCAAAGTCCAACCTCTTCCTAGAAGAGGAAACTGCAAGATACAGAAAAACACCCACCATGTTCTTCTTCTAAATTGTTGCTGGCCTTAGATTAATAGTTTCAAGGCCATTACTTCAGGATTCTCAGTTCACCAGGATACACCCTTAACCAATAGCCAAGCAATAAATTAAAGTAAATATCACTTACAGATTATCCACATAAATTTAAAAACCAAAACTTGTTCCTGGTCAAGACAACGCTTTGAGGCTATAGACTTACCATCTTCAGTTTATTTAGTTGATACTTTTCTAGTAACTAGCAGATGGATCAAGCTTAAATGAGGAAAAGAAGTTACTTTTTGAAATTGTGCAACTCTTGGTATATGCATGGAAACAAAAATTTTTATCTCATGTGCTGGAAGGAATCATCAGCCATTTAACTACTGATCTTCTTGATGTTTGATTAAATTAGCACTGGCTAGAGATTCTTTGCTGAAAGAGGCAAGGGCCCTGACCCTGCGGCATTCATAAGAGATGCTAAAACCTAATATGATTTTAAAAGATTGTTAAGATTAAGACAATATAAAAACAGTGCTCATTACCTGTGACAATGTACATGGAACTGTAGCTCAGGAGGACTTTTTTCCTTTCACTGAGACAAAGTGAAAGGAAAAAGTAAACAAAGCTATATAGCTTGCATTGTTGTCCCCACCTTCTGATCTGAAGGCCAGACAGAAACTGGGGATGGAGTGTGTATTACTTCAAGATCTTACAGTCAGATGAATGGTTAAATGTCACTCTGAAGATAAATATATCAACCATGCTTCTCTAGCGTCTAATGAACACTGAAGTGCCTTACTGCTCAGAGCTGCTTTCAAGCACCTCCTATTGTCATCTGCATGTGCAAATCAGGTCCTTATTAGAAGTGTCTTTCTTGGTTATTTTAGAAATTTAAAATGAGAAAGGTATCAGGAGATATGAGCCCAAAGGCACTGCACCTGTTACCAGCACAGTGAAATCAAATACCATTCTGTGCATATTTTCCTCACCATAACCACAAAATAAAATTTTTCTTGCATTTCGCCCTTACCACAAAGCTAGAAAAATTCTTCAAAGATTTTGACAGACTACCTTTGTCCAGCATATCACCTGGACATATATGGGCTAAACCCCATGTATGAGCTAGTTTTTTTAGGCATATTGGAAAAAAGATTGGAGATTAGGATTGCTGAAGAAGGCCATATGGACGTGCATAAAATCAGAAGATGGTGTATGTTCTGTGTGCTTTGTAAACATCCAGAGGAGCTGATTTTGCTGTGATATCTAGGACTATCAGGGCAAGCATTAACTCTTCATTCACAACCAAAATTACTCATTTTAAGATTAATGTTTTGGGTTGTGGCCTGCCATGTGAAAAAACATGAACCAGTTACTCAGGAATGTCAAACTTGAAGATGGTGGTCAGAGAACCTTCCTTGCCATACTTATTCAAGGCCTCAGAAATAAAGCAGACATGAAATTCTTCATATGACATAAGCCAATCTTCAGACATGTATCACAAATTTGTACCATGATTATTCTTCACCTCATATAAGTGATTCTGAGAAATTTTTATACCACAATCATTCTTTCAGTTAATCAGATTCATGAATCTTCCTTTTAAAATAAAGACAATGGGTTGATCACAGCCCTCATTACACTGTACATCTTCAAGCTGAGAGATGAAGTGGAAGTACTCTTTAGTAATAAATACATGAACTGCATATTTATTTCACTAGAACAATAATGAAAGAAAAACTGTCAGCCTGATTATCATCTGCAAAGATGTACTTCATGTACCTCAGCGCTGAAGATGATGAAAATAGACATATTTACATTAGCATTACCTTCAGTCCAAGTATGAATTATAGGGTGTTTTACTGTTGTGAACAAGATGCTCTGGAGCAAAAGCATATAACTGTAAAATAATGCTATTCATCATGACTAGGATCACACAAAAGAAAAAAACCCCCCCAAAAAAACAAGAAGAAGAAAAAATAAACAGCTTGTGCTGACAAATATTGTCAGTTCTGTGTTCCGTCTTCTCCTGACTTGTGCACTTTGGTAACATGATGTAAAAAAGCTGCACTTTTGCACGTTCATATTTTGTTCAAGTACCATCTGCCAGGGACTGGGAAAAGCTGACTGGGTGCCTGCAAATGCAATTTCTGCAGAGAAACTTCTCTATTGACTGCAGGAAAGGCAGCTCCACCTACTGACATTTCTGTCTGTCTGCTTTTTAATGGTGGAGGGATTACTTAAAAGTGGCATCTAGTCTCATTTCCCAGAGGAAATGCTGTTCCCAAAACACTGGAAACTAAGTTCTGAGCTGTAAATCTAGCAGTCAACACTGGGGTGTATTTTCTCTCCTAGGATATCTCAATCATTCTGTAGATTCAGTTACTTAAAACATAACTTTCTGATAGTATGAGATCTTTCAAAGCAGTACCCTAACACACTTAAAATGAGATATCAATTCAACACTAACTGTGATCTCTCCTGATACAGCATAAGTCTATCTCTTCACTTTTGATCTCCTCATATTTTTCTGTATTGCAGGTGTTCAAATATTTATCTTCACAACCTAGAACATATTAGTCCTCAAAGGTCTTTCAAAAGATTTTTCAAGAAAAAGCAAACTTTTTTCAGGTTTGTTTCTGATGCAACATTACTGTACTTGGTACATCAGAACCAATATCTACTGCATGGTCAATGCCATTGAGGCAAACAACACTTGGACAGTATCAGGATTTAGAAGTGGATGAGTCACACCTTCTGAGCAAAACTTGGTCCATGACCTTACAAAGATTGCTTCTAACTGCTTTAGTTAAAGTCAGAGAAACTGAAAGCACACCTTTCAAGTGGCCAGATGTGGAAAAGATGAAAATATCTGTTGTGCCCTGAACAGCCTAGACTGACTGCTGTAATGAGATGTTTGGGTGGAAATGTGAGTGAAGTGAGCTTGATCTGAATGCTAATGCAGCCGTAAGTAGAGCTGACCTGATTTCTACTGACTGAGTGGATGGGAAATGAATTTACACAACCTTTATTCTGCTTTTTCTGGGAACGGAAGATGTCAAATACACATGCATCCCAGATTCTTACAAAAAGTATTTTTTTAAAATTCTATATGGCACAACTTTGCCCCCAGATTTTGCAGAATTTTGAATAATTTGGCTTAATTCACTCACTTAGAAAAAGTAAACTTCTAAGTCAAACCATCTTGCCTTGCTGACTTTGTTTCCTGTGTATTCCCTTTCACTAACTCAGGCTTTTCCCCCTAGTTTGATTCACATTTACAAAAGTGAAAATTAGCCTATCCAGTGTTAGTGATAAAAACTGGTCAGTCCCTTAACATATCCAGTAGAAGGCTAGTCAGCTAAAAGCAACTTGTAGAGGAATATTGATCACAACATGCAAGAGAACCTTGTGTGCTACAGTGAAGACATGCAAAGGCAGAAACAAGAGAGTACCTTAGGGGCAGATTTGGTGGTGTAAGTATTAGCTGGAAAAACAGTGGTGCCTGACTGTAAAAACTAATATGGGGGTTTTATCACTAGAATAGTGCTCAGTTCCATGTAGAAAAAGACTGGTTTTCAGACTGAATCTATATATAAATAGCAAAACTGCAAACTGCTCTGTGGCTTGAGGACAGGTGCCTGAGAGCTTCACTAGCAGCAGCAGTGAAGATGTTATTGAGTGAGTAACTTCAGCCAATATCTGAGAAATTATGGAGTTTTGACACAGAAACTGGTATCTCAGATATGAGAAAAAGCTGCTTTGCCTGCATATAGGTTTCAGTGGCAGTTAGGAGTGCTAATTTTAACAGTGAAGAGGTAAATATACCAGCACTTCTATCAGAGAGGTATCACAACCATTGTCAGGTTAGCATGCAAATGGTCCACCTAGGCTGCTGTTGAAAACCAAGTTTGGAAGAGGACACTTGTTTCCAAGCCTCAGAGAAGTAGGTTGTTGCCTTTCCAAAGGCACACAGCTCAAGCTGAAATAAACCAACTCTGCCTCAGAACCTAGGGTCCTAACTATTCTTTAACACAGGACATGATGTCTGATGTTTCTTGCTAAGTAGCTTTATGTGCATTATTTCATTATTATGCTGGAATAAAACTTACTAAGTGCTCAGCACAAGAGCCCAAGGTCATTTTGGCCCAAGGTCAGAAGTATTTCAATAGTATAAAACTGACCCTTAGAATTTCTCTGTTACCACTGAAGATGTGGTTCCATCTCTTTTCAAGACACATTACACATGTTGTAAATGTAAAGCTTCAGGAGCTCCATATGACAGCTCTCAGAGGCAAAACAATTTGTTCCATTGTTTGTTAGGTGAGTAAACATAACCATGTTGAAACTCCTCTGTAATGAAGTTGTAAAACTGTGCAATAAATGCATTCAATTCACTGAGTTAAGGTCTTCCTTTTCAGATGAGTAAGACAGCATTGGCTTTTTTCAAGCTTTTAAAACAGTTTCACAGGTTCATGGCTGATATTCAGATAATTTCAGAAAGGATCCAAGTCAAGAAACACAGGAATAAATGAGTGTTCTAGAAAGGAGGATTGATGACAGACAGGGAGATTACCAAAATTATGTAAAAAAACATGGATCTAGACATAAAATAACAAAATTTTACTCCTTCCCAGAGAAGTTGTCTGTGTAGAGTCTGCTAACACTACTGCTCAACAATACAGGGGTATAGTTTAATTAATATTTTTCACCAAGACTTACCAAATTGTGTCACTAGTTTTTGATCTATACAGAAAACGCTTCTACAGATCTCTAAAATTCCCTGTTACGTGAATAAAGGATATGATTATTAGCATGTTTTCCAAGACACACTATTTTGTGAAAAATTAATACCCTGATATTTCTCATTTGGTTTCTGCCTCATATCTCTTCCAGTTATTTATCCCTGTCCTCTCTTGTGCAATATTACTGTTCTATTTCCTCTTCTGCCTTGAGAACCTGAATTTTGCTGTTGGCATATGTTCTTTTATTATGAAGTCATAATATGAGATAAGTTACTCTAGGTCCACTGAGCCCCAGAAGATACTGCTCCAGTAGAAAATGTGGACCCCTTGCTAGGGACTGTAATGAAAATGAGGACAGTAGTCTATTGTCCACAGCAGCTTCATTTACCAACTTAAAAAAGACTCAGGGTAGTACATCATCATGTCATTAACTGCTGAGAAATTCCCGAAATTGGTGAAAATTTAGCATGGGAAAAGAGCAAAAGAATGGACTTTTAAGTTTACCTTCTGTGAGTTATTTTTTGGCATGTTAAGAAAGTGAGAGTATAAAAATTTTTTCGGCATAGTTTTGTAAAAATCAATTTGCTTCTGTTTTCTCTGCCTCTTTTCCCTCCACAAAAGACATAAGATTTTATGGTTTTATTGTTTACATCCAATTTGTTTGGCCTCAGTTTCTTGAGGATCTTTAAACTACCAGCAACATGAAAATAGTTTGTTTAATCTGAAATCATATTTGAAATACATGATAAAGAATCAGACTGTGATGATAAACTGTGCAGTTTATCATCGCTTAAATTCTTAATTGATTTTCTGTTTTGTTTCCCTGTTTTATTTTTTCCATGTTGGCATGTAAGATTGTTCATTGTCGCCATGGTAATTCTATTTTTTTTTTACTGTTATTGAAGCTTTTCAGAAGAGAAGCACTTCTTTATGCACATTTTATTTCCTGTAGAACAAATGATCACACTGACTGCTATTCAAGTGTATAATGTTGCATCATCTTCAACACAGCGTTATGCCTAGATCCCCAAATTCTTGCCATAAGAAACTCTTGTATGTTTGAATGAACTTCCTGAATGAAATCTGAGGTAAGGTCTTTCTAATCTATCCACACAAATAAGAAATGTCTTTCAGGGCTCAGCTGCCATCCTAATTTTCAACAGTAATTATGTCAACATTCTTTTATCTCTGAGCAAAGCAAAATGTTTCACTTACAGCTCTTCTGCATGCTAATGCAAACATACTGTCACTAAACTGTGATTTTCATTACCTACACATGCCCTGCTGCACTCTGGAAATTTCTCTCTCTTTCACCAACCATAAAATACTGATTTTCATTTTTATGTCTTCTTTTAGTCTTACCTCCCATGTTTTACTTCCTCACCCTCAGGAATTTGGCTCCTTCCTCTAATCTGTCCATAGTAGTAGTATTTGTTGCCTGTAATTTATACACACAAATAAACATTTTCAGATACTTCCTTAAGGTAAGAAACAACTCACTAACTATCTAAGGTTAAATAATCTCTATTGTAAGTGTAATGATAGAACTAAGAACATCTTCAAAAACCTCTGTAGAATTGTTTTTTGTCAGTCATAGTTTTAAAAATGCACTTAAATACGTTTATTTATATTCTGGTGTCATTTCAGGCTTGTAGTAATAGAAGGGAAACAGATCATCTCATATGTTATGATGGTGTCCACATTTTGCAATCTATAGTGTTTAGTCAGGCATGAGTATTTATAGCTTTGTGTAATATATACACATCTATGCATGTATGTAGTTTTATCAACAAGCAAGTGTATGTATGAGTATATATGTAAAATACATGTACCTTTCCATGTATATATTTAAAATTATAATTTAAGAATATTTTTAATATTTTTTTAATCTGAGGAGATGAAAAATATAGGTGGAAAGCACTTTCTGTAGCTCTTTAGAAAATCTTCTCTGTAAAAGCACAGAGAATAGGTTTCCTAAACAGAAGAGTCTAGGAGTTTCTTGAAAATATGTGATAAATGCAGAAGTGTAATACCACTAGAAGGCATGCAGATGGCTTTGACAATAGGCAGCATTTTTTTCTTTATTCATTGTTTCAGAAAGGTGGAATAAAACCAGGGGAGTCTCAAGACAGCTCCACAGTCTCAAGACCAAACCAATACAGAAATCAGTTCTCTATTTCTTTGCTAAGCTACACATTTGCTTGCCTGTAAACTTATCAACACAGATTTATGTTTGCTTTTCTTTTTATCTCTATCCGACTAGTGCAGCTCCATTTCAGGGAACTGTCCGCTCAGCTTTCACACACTCAGCTCTCACCCTGAATTAGCATGACCTTTCTGGTGCCACAGAAACAAAATGGTGCTTGAGAGCCTGTGAGCCTGTGAGGGGAAGTGTGCTCAACTTCCCTGTGCATGGTAGCTCAGTGAGAAAATTCAGGACTTGTCACTTACCCCAGCACAGAGCACGACAAATCTCTTTGTGGCATATTGAGGTTTTGCTGCATTATGACTCCTCTAGTCTTGTTATCTTCTATTTGTGCTGCAAAAACACTCTGTGGCCAGTTACTGTATAGGCTGGTTTGGAATAGGAAATGATGATGCTTTAACACCATTAGTCCTATTATTGTTCAACATGTTAGGATAATTCTTTTGAGATTCACAAAAGTTAACAAAAAGCTTTTCTAAATAGAACTTGAATGTCTTAAAAATAAATCTGAGTCTTTAATGCTCTGCAATTATCTTGTCTATTATCTCATCTGCCACTTAATCTTTCATGCCTTCTCCTGATCTTTTCACTATATGGAGGGGTTCCCATTTTTAAAAACAAAACGTATCACTTCAAACAAATTCTGGGCATTGATTTTTTTTTTCTCTTCTGAAGCTTCATAATATTCACTTGAAGGAAATTAATTTTGGGTCCTCATACAGAGATCACTGGCTATTTTAAACTTGAAAAGAGTATCTAATTATGTGATTGCATTAGAGTTCCTGAATTTAAAGCAAAAATATTTTTTGACTTGCCTAAAGCACAAAATGGTAATTCTATTACTTTCCTGTGCTAAGTTGTGTACAAAGTTTTTCTGCCCAGACATAGTAGCATTAAGGTGACATTGGAAGGTAGATATGTGGGAGTCAGCTTCTAGATTTTTCTGCAAAGTAAAGACATGAACTTATGCTGAGTCCCACTCAGGGTTAGATACATAGGCTTGACAACATTGACTTAGAGACAACACACCATCCAAGAACTGTAATTTGGCTTCATGCTATGTTTTAATGCATTTTTCGTCCATATTTTATAGAAGATAATCTGTACTTAGTGATAACTTCTTCACAGCTGTTCTTAGCAGTGTAAGAGGCCCAGTAGTTGGTTCCTGGCTTATTTTGACCAGTTAATTTTGCACAACCAAGTACCTAGGGAGCAGGTAGAGGGAAGAAGATTACCTTCTGCTTCCAAGGTATAAAGATGGCAATTAAATGTATAGACAACTTATTCAACAATATCCCAGTCTATGGTCACCACCACAGTAAAAAGCTTCATCTGGTGTTTTGCACAATGGAATTTTGCACATTTTTCAGGCAGAGAAGAGGGTCATGAGGGTGGGATCCCTCCCTGTCCTGCTGGCAGCACTTGCAGTCTCCCCCCCAGAGCCTCTTTGGCTACAGGGCACACCACCAGTGTCATTTGTATGTTCATGTCCCCAGGACCTCCAGACCCTTCCCTGCCAATGGAGATGGATCCCACAGGAATGCTGTGCAGAGGCCTCACTGGCAATGGGAACTCTGCCAGCAGGGCTGAGGACCCATGTGGGATGTGGGATAAGAGTTTGTGGGGCTGCCCCAGCAAAAGGGGACTGTGTGGAGCTCGTAAAAATGTTCAAATATGGTGCTGGTGTATCTGGGGAGAGGACTGAAAGTGGGGACTGGGATGGGCCCAGTAAGACTCAGAGACAGAGAGGGGTGGGGAACCCATGTTTTGGCCCCTGGCACAGATATGCTTTGCTTGCATGTCAGTCTGCTTCTTGGGTGGCTCCCAAAGTTCTGGTATGTTTGGAGTTTAGAGCTTTGCTCTGCAAAAAACACCAAGGCAAGGGGTGCAGGTCAACAGATGGTCCCCAGCAGTATATCTTTTGTGAAGCCTGAAACCAGCTCTCTCCTGCATTTTAGCCACTTTGGGCCAGAGGAGTTGGGCTGCTGCTGTAGGGAAGGGTCAGAGGAAGGCTCAGAGGGCTGTGACAGGGGAATGACCGAATCCATTTGGGTGTGGAAGCACCAGGAGGGAGAGGGTTGTCAGCGTGGCCTGTGTCCATGGACCTGGCTTTGCTTCAGGTCAGGCATTCCAGCTGACGGCCACAGAGCTTGGGCAGCTGCAGGATATGGGGCTATAACTGTTAAAGCGCTTATTGCTTAGGCTCACCAGAAGGCCGATTGAAGTCGGTTGAGGGCTGCGAGGCAGTTATGAGTGAAGAGAGAGTCAGTTGAGTGACAGTTGGAAGTCAGATTGTGATTGGCTGGAGAAACGCGTGGACAGAGTACGACTAGGAAGCTGATTGGATGATTGCACGTGTGGACAGCAGCACAGCAGCTGAGCCAGCCAATGGGTGCCTTCTTTCTGTTAAATTCTGTTAAGTCTTGGTTTGGTTTCAGTTATGTCAGGTAGAGATTAAAGGTATAAAAAGGGGACAATTTTTACAATAAAGTGATCTCCTTCAGGTACATAAAGGGGGTCAGTGTCACTTTGTTCCCCACTACTACAGGCAGCGATGTTGTGGTGCTTGGAGAGGGAAGGCTTTGGGAGTTCAAGAGGCTCTGTTGCAGCATTTATATAAAGAAGTTTGCAGCATGTTCTGGCCATTCTGCCTTTTGTTATCCTACACTAACAAGGCACTGTTAGAAAGCATTGCCTGAAGTGGCTTCCTTTGGTTTTGAGGGAATCATGCTCTGAAAAGCTTCTGGATCTCTGTTGTGTCCAAAGCCAATGATTTTCCAGCACCAGCACCGATGGAAGCTGGGGTTCTTCCAGCTGGAGAACGCCAGCCAGGAACTGAGATCCATGCACCCACTTACCACCCTCTCCTTACTGGGGAGGAGTATTGGAAAAAGAAGGATAAACCTTTTGGGTTGAGATAAGAACACTTTAATAATTTAAAAAATAACAATACTATTATGACTAATAATAATAGTAATGAAAAAGAGAGACAGAGATGAAATAACACCTCCACCGAATTAGTGTATTCATATGCAGTGTACCAAGGGGTTGTGAGAGACGCGTGCTCCGGGAATCCTCTGGGTGTTCATTCCAAGCGCACGAGGGCCGTAAGCCGCGCCCCCAGCACGTGCGAGAGGATGGCAGGTCCAGCGGCGGGGCGGGCCGGGCGCTGCCCTGAGCCTATCGGGCAGAGGTGTCGGAGCTTCTTGGAGCTCTCCGTCCGGCCCCTGGCGGCCGCCCCCTTCTCCTGGCAGGGGGATGGCGGCGGGGCCGCGGGCGCAGCCGGTAGCGCCAGTGCGGGGACGGGCCGAGCGCGTTGTGCTCGGGCGCGGCGCTCTGGCGGCAGCCGGGCGGGCCGAGCACGTACTCCTGGTAGTCGTCGTCCGCCCTGACGGAGTGCAGGATGCGGCCGAAGCGCTGCCTGCAGAGCGGGCAGGCGGCGCGCACGGCAGCCCACTGCCGGATGCAGGCGAAGCAGAAGGTGTGCAGGCAGGTGTCCACGTGCGCCGCGTTGTCCAGGTCGCCCAGGCAGATGGGGCACAGCCCGGCCGCCGCCGCCTCCCGCTGCCCCACGCTCGAGGCGGCCGGCGCGGCGGAGCCGCTCTCCTGCAGAGCCTCGGCGGCACCGCGCGCCATGGGCTGCCGAGAGACGGGCCCGGAGCCAGAGCTTCTCTGGGGAGCCGGGCAGCAGAGAAGGCCCAGAGCGTGGGCAGAGAGGGGAGACGGGGGCCTCCCGAAGGGTCTCCTTGCAGGAAAAGGAGACTTTACTGGAAAGTGACCGAGCAGCCCCTCAGCTGCCTTCGACGCCTGCCTCCCCCTCCGTTCCCCCAGGCACGCTGCCCCCCATGGCAGGAGAAATCTCCCTTCCACTCTGCTCCCGCCCAGCCAGTGGAACTCGGCTGGCACAGGGTACCTGCGGGAGGCGTCCGGGAGACGGAGGAAGTGGCGGGAGCCCTCAGTGGTGCTGTGGGGCACTGCCAGGACAGGGCCTGGGTCCTGCTGGAGGCCGCACACTGGGCCGAGTGTGCGAATACAGGAGCCTCTGGCACCCGGCTGTTGCCCGGCGAGCACAACAAACAGCCCAAAGGGAAAAGACCCCACTCAGACGTGTCAGACGTCTTTTGGTGGCCTAAAACCCCTCAGTTTGTCAGGTCCTGTGGTGAGTCTGGTGCTGCTGCATCTTCTCCAGGAAGAACAGACCCAGCTCCCTCAGCTTTCCCTCATAGGAGAGGGAAACTCCTGTTCCTTCACCATGTTTGTGGCCCTTCTCTGGGCTCTCCCCAGTACCTCCTCATCTCTCGTAGGCTGGAGAGCCCAGAGCGGGCACAGCACTCCAGGTGTGGCCTCACAGGGCAGGGGAGAGGGCAGGATCCCTCCGTGTCCCGCTGGCAGCACTCCCAGTGAGCCTGGCAGGGAGCTGGGGCGCTCACCACCGGCCCGGGTTCCTCCTGGACCTTCCTGGGTGAGCTGCTGTTGGTTCATGGGGTTTTTCCTCCCCAGGTGCAGTGCTTGGAATCTCCTTTTGTTAAACTGCAAGAGGTTCCTGTTGGCTCCTTTCTCCAGCCATTTAAATAAAATTGTTAAAACAGTTTTTTTGAAAAACACAAGTGATAAAGCAATAGCAATGTCTAAGTTAAAAGGTCCTTTTTCCTTCAAGGGACATCAGAGAAAAGAGAAACAAGAATGAAAAATTAAATTTTCATTCTTCTTGAAGAAAACAACGGTGAAGGGATTTGGGACCCAGTTGTATTCTATGCAGGGTGAAACAAAGCAATAATACTACTATATCGTTGCTCTCTTTTATGCTTTTTCCACCTCACCTTTGGCCTTCAGAAGACACAGATATCTCTAAATTTGTTGTCATGGTTTGGTTAGCTTTTTTTCCTAAAATCTAGAACATTGCTTTTTCATTGATAAAAAGTTTTTAATGGGAGGTTCAAACAAGATGTTTAGTCTCACCCACGAGATGTACCTTCAGTCTTCACATCCTCCCATTCTTTTACAGGTCAAATTTATAGAGATTAATACTGATAAATGGACATCAGTGATCCAATAGCATCTGAGGCATTCTGCAGTCTATAGGTCTGTAGTGAATTCTCAGACTGGGCATACAGTCTGCCATATATTTGTAGGTTTACACTTCATGAAAACTAGCCTGAATGGTAGCAACTGACATTTGAAAGCATTGTTATTCATTGAATGATTTATGTGGGTTTAAGGTTGAATCTAGATATTTTTCTAAATCACAAAATCATAGAATCATAGAATGTTAAGGGTTGGAAGGGACCTTGAAGACCATCTAGTCCCAACCTCCCTGCCATGGGCAGGGACACCTTCCACTCAACCAGGTGGCTCAAGATCTTATCCAACCTAAAAAATAAACATCTACCTGGAATATCGCTCTGCATCTCTGGAATGTTTTTTCTTCAGAAAAAAAATCTCATAAAATTTCAAAGTTGATTTCAGAAAAACATTTAGATAATGTATAGAGGACACTGACTTAAAAATTGGCGTGCATGACATGAAAACACATACTTGATGATCTCTCACTGATGTATATAATAACAATGTCCTAGAGATCTACAAGACCATTTATTATCTGTATTCCAAGAATGTTGCATGTGAGTATTAAGGTGCCTGTTGCGTAAGCAATGACCTCATCTGTATTGTTTGGCATATGCAAATTTACTGTATCTGCTTGGAATAACTTGCAACTGACTTTTGATTTTGTCCTGGAGCTGCAAGTAGAATGTTGCAGCTGACAATAAGGAAAAAAAGTCATCATCATGATCTTATCATGATACTCCAAAATTCATTTAGTTGCATTGCATGTCTGTCTTGTTGGAACCTTGTTGTCATTTAAGTAGTATGTAAAAAAATTCCAGATACTTTAAGAAAGGCACGAGAGGGAGTAAGCTTTAAAAAGAAGGGGAAGAAGGGAAAACACATGAAGTAATTTTTTGTACTAAAAGCAGCTACTGAAGCAAACCTCTAATTAGGATATTTTTTCAATAACATTTTCTTGTCCTTTTAAAGTACTCTGTACAAATTTTATACCATTAACAGGAAAAACTGATACCAAAAATGAGGGGCATTAGGGTAATAAATTAGGATGAAATATGTCACAATAGTGAAAAGGAATCTTTCTCTCTTTGTTAGTTTAAAGGATAATCAATGACTCTTGTAAAAAAAACTGCATCAACATATGGGGATTAATTATAAGTTATATTTAATGTTTTAAAATGTTTGTAAACATTTTGTACAGTAGAGTGCATTGAAAGAAAGCATATTCCTGCAGGAGATTTCAGATCAATGCCACAGTATCCACAAGTATTACCATGAAACAGCATGTTAAAATTAATGCACCCAAAAATGAGTCTGCATGGTCTGCTTTTATTGTTATAATTGAACAAAAAAGAAAAAGAGAGACCCATCAAAAATGGGTCCACATAAAAGGGATTTTTTTAATGGAAGTTTTTTATAAAAGATATTTTAAAACATAGGTTTTAGCCTGACAGTGTCCCTTTCAGTTTTTGCAATCAGGCAGAGAAATTTCTTACACCTACAGATCTTTCACACTGCCCTGATGGCTGACAATTAGTAAGGTAAGTAGATCTCCATTTGCAAAAATTATGTTTTTGCCACTTCTGATTCTTCAGAAATTTCAGAGAAAGGAATTGTCCATGTGATTGAAATATTCTACTTTGCTTCACCAAGAAGAGCACACTATAAAAGAAATTCAGGGAACGCTATTATTCTTTTCACAGTAGGCTACAAAGAGAAAAAACTAAAACTGATCTACACAAGCCATATGAAGTGACACAAATACCTTGTATCTTAGACACATTTAATTCAATAAACCTACTGTCAAGTTACAACAAAAAAACTCTTGCCTAGCGTCTGTTCAGGGTAATGGCTGTCTTATCAAGCAATCAGATAATATTAAGTCCTCCTTCTAGAAGCATCAAATTGTTACTCAGAGAAACTCAAAACAGGTTTTGGTTTGTATAACAGTCTATATAACAGTCAGATCACAGCGTATTTGGAGCACAAAGAAAATTTTTATGTGTGGACTAATACAGATACAAATCCAAATATACATGGTTTTTGTTGAGGATTACCCAGTCTTTAAGGCCTTATTTCATGCCATCAGGCTGCAATGCTTACCTAATTTAAATGTGGTGAAATATTTTGGTGAGGACAGCAATGACAACTGGTTGGATCCCTCCGTTTTTTCCAATGTACGTATCTGGAAGTATTTTACCTTTTTTTACTAGTAGAAAAAAACCAGCAAAGATCTGTATTTTCACTGATTTCACAGGCATCCTCAGGTGACCCAATATCTAGCAATGTAAATTAATTATGCAGGTTGCATATTCTCTGTGGTGTATCTATATCCTAAACCACTGACCAGATGATAACGCAGTTTTGTGTTTTGACTGAAAGGATACTTTCCTGAGGCCCTTATTTTCCCCTTTCATTATGTTAGTAGCACTGCTAGCTATTAGGTCAGTGCTCTCAGTTACATAATGTACTGATTTAGGTTGGAAAAACAACCATTAAATGTGACAAGAGGTTTCTTCATCACCCATATTATGCTATTGATTTGTTCGTCAGAACAGTGGCAGGGTTTTCTTGTAGCACTTTCACACATAGTAGCAGGATCACATGTAATTGTAGCCTAAAATTTCAAGTGACAGCCCAAGATATATATATATAGTATCACAGGCTGTCTCTGAGTTGTCCCTCACAACTGAAGAATACATGATGGTCCTTCTTCCTTAATGAAAGTTGGCAGATTAGCTGAATGGAGAAAAGTTTCTTTTATATTTGTAGCTGGGTTGAGTGTTAATTTTTGATGCCATGGTTTTCTGAATCTGAAACCACTTTTGTTTAGAACAGAGACCAAAATGCTGTATTGTAATAAGTTTTGAAGAAATAAAAGATTCTTGTGTTCTCTAGAGCTGCCCTCCTTTAATTGATGAACTCCTAGAAGAAATGTGCAAAGCAAGCCTAGCTTCCTTAGGAAATGTGGGAGTCTTGCTGTCCTGACACCACATTCTGTGGTTCAGCAGAGTTAGAAGTGAATATGCTTTCATCTTGCCACTTCAGAGATGGTTGCTTTCCCAGCTCTGCCTGCATTCCTTCTCCTGAAAAGAGCTGCTAGGTAGAAGAAAGCAGCATCTTCCAGGCTTTTTGCAGTGACTCTTCAATTTTCTCAGGTCCTGCTTTTCTAAACAAATTGATTAATATCATGATTTTCCAAGAAATAGTTTGTTTTCTGTAACGTTTCTGAAATTCCTGGTGAGAAATAAATTTGTCTGGCTTTGTTAGACCGAGGTCTAAGATGATGGAGAAGAGAGAGATGGGAAATTTAAACCATGTGTGAAACTCAGAATTGCCTGCAAAAAAAGTTACACTACACTGTCGCAGACATCTTTTCATTAAAATCCTTTTCTTAGGATTTTTTATTCCTGAGAAGCTGAGAGGCTCCAGGAACAAAATGTTAACAATGGTTGTCTGCTGCTGTGGAATGCAACAGGTGGATCCGTGATTGGTCTCGTGTGGATGTTTGGAATTAGTGACCACTCACAGCAGAGCTGGCTCTCGCTCTGTCCAAGCCACAGACCTTTGTTTTCATTCCTTTCCATTCAATTCTTAGCTTAGCTAGCCTTCTGAGATGAGCTTTTCCTTCTATTCTTTTTATTATAGTTTTAGTGTAATGTATATCATAAAATAATAAATCAAGCCTTCTGAAATATGGAGTCAGATCTACGTCTCTTCCCCATCCTGAAAACCCCTGTAAACACTGTCACACTACACTAAGAAATTCTTCATTCTGTTCAATAGTTTGAATGTTATTGGTAAATTTTATACCTGATTAATAGAAGTGTAATGTCTAAACTCTGGTGATTTAGTGCTTCCCTTTTCATTGGGTTGTAAAAACGTCCTTCACTTCAGCTCTAAGTTTGCAGTTATCTTGTGCCTCCCACACATGTGCTAGATTTCACTGCCAGAAGACCAGGAATGGTAGAGAAATATCTACAGCTGGTCTGTATTGTACATACATTGCTTACCTGTAATAAATTATTTATCTTAGCTATAAAACAGACATAACTTTTACGCATATGTCTAAGTTAGACACTTTCTACTTTATATGCATACCCATAATGAAATAACAGTTGTTAGCAATTAATTCACAAATTCCAGCTTCTTTCTTTAAAACAATATAAAAAAATTAGTATAACATTTCAGACCCAGTGTAAAAAAATTCCAAATGTTTTTTATGGCTGTTTTGATGCAACAACCTACATCATGCTGTCCTTTTCAAGAGCAATTTATATTGTGTGTTATCATAGTCATTGTAGGACTTGGTGTATTTAAAGAAAAAGAGATAAATAATTCTCTAATGCTACATCTCCCTTAATTATTCTCCAGAGAAGTGCAGAGTCATTGAGTTGGTTTGATGAAGGGCTTCCCATCATTAGTACATGACTCCAAAACACAGAGTGTTTGCAGAAAGAGCTGTTGTGGAAAGGAACAGTAGGAACCTTCTTAGTGCCCTAAGCAATGTCAGACAGTGCAGGAGGGTGTCTGGATTCTCCTTGTGATTGCTGTACTGTTTAAAGATTCCTCTTCTCTGGGTCATAAAAGAAATATAGTATTGATAGCTTGACTATTTTTTTAATGGATGCAGGAATACAGTTCATTAGATTAAACCTGTTCAAGATGTTACACTATCTTGTACATCTCTCACGTCTGGTGCTAGTCCAGCTGCAAAAAAGCTGTTTTCTTTGGCATGTCATAAAAGAATGAGTCCTTTTTGTATTGCTTTTCTTTGGTTTTTTTATGATAGTGAGCACTGAACTAGTCTTCCAAGTACATCTTGAGTTATAATTTAAATGCAGTGCTTAGTTTATTCAGCAGGGGTCATCAAAGGTCTGGATTTTCTTTGTCTGCTGAGGTGAACTGAATGATGACATTTCACAGCTTTCTTCAGGACTTGGCATTTAGAAATGTTCATGCACCCTCTTACAGCTCTATTGCTTAGTCTGTTGTAGCTATAGAATGCATTTTGAAGACTTATTTCAGATATCTAAGACCACAGTGTTTGCTTTGGCAGACAACTTAGTTCAAGAGTCTTTTTTATGTGGTATTATTTTTCTCTTACTGAATAGTGTAAATAAGACTGTTAGAAAATACAGGAACCATAACAGTTTTTGTTCCTTGCAAGTATTTGTAAAAGCAAATATGGGATAAGGTAGCAATGCTTGCATTAGCTACAAATTTGATCTTACTCTGAATTCTGGACTGTTTTGACAGCAGAAAAGTTACTTTTCAGATCTGATGGCTTTATAATGTCTCCAAAAGGCAGCAACAAGGAAGAAAGCAGATACATATTTTCTAATGAAACACTTCTGGTAACTCCTTTTCTGGGTGAAATGTGTAGTGGTGGGGATAAACAGTGCAGTGTAAGTCAGTATGAGTTATGTTACCTGTAGGCTTTTGTCACTGAAACACTACAGAGGAAGTATGTATTTTGCTGAACCAAACTTGTTGATGCTGAATTACCAGATCAAGCATGTTCTCCATCAACTTCAGCTAGACATAAACTGGAAACAGTTTAACTCACTTTGCCAGGCACTTTAGGATGTACTTCCTAATCCAAGCCTGACAACAGAGTCAGTGAGAGCTAATTTCTGGGTGGCAGTAGCAAAAGCAGCAACTTCAGCTTCTCAGACTGAGTCTGAGGTGCTTTTCATACTGTTTCTGCTAGTGAATAATGGCAGTTCCCTAAACTGGGATTTTTTTTGCACAGAAAATGATTTCTAAAAGGCTGGGATAGTCAGATAGTGTAATTAAAGCATGTGTATTAGAATGTTGGATAGATAAAGTAGATAAAGATAGATCTGAGTCCAACAAACCACAGTTCAGACAGTAATAAATGTCCTGGCATTACTCTATCATGCCTAAAAGTCTGTTGTAACCTACTGTGTGCTCTCAACTTCATTATTGCTTCCCATGGTAGGTGTATTAGTGATCACCTCACTTTCATTAGACTAAATACTAGACCTGTGGCACATGGATTTGTCTTTTTTCAGAGGACCTCTAAGTCCTCTTTAAAATGTACCTTCCACCCAATACATTAGCCACCCTCAGAATTTCCACATTTCTGTAAGATCCAGCTCCATGAGCAACAAATCACTATTTCCTATGGTTTCTGTTTCATGCTTGTATTATTCTCTGTCCTGGATTAGATGCACTCATATTAAAATTTGTCCTGTAATGAGAAAAATTCTGTGTATGTTTTCAGTTTCTAAAGGCAAACTGCATTCATGCTGCAGCCTGACAGTTAGTCATTGGAGTGCTGATTAGTTTTCTCTTCTTTGCTCTATTTTATGTGCATCTGCAAGAGCTGTTATCATTGACACCCGTGTCACATTTGCTAAAACTGATCAAAGGCACTCAAAAATGCTCAGAGGAGACTTGATTGACACAAATATTTAGAGATAGCTAAGTTATAAAACATACTGTTGCCTTTACTCCCAGAAAATATCCTTAGGAAAGAGACATCTAGCACAGCCACACCATTGTCTGAGAGAGAATTTTTGTGTCCATCTTTTTTGCACTTCTGTGCTGCCATTTGTAACACGTTCATGACAATTACCTTATAAATGCTTGGCTCTTCAGGTTTTTATCTCCTTATCTGGGTCTTTGTATGTATTTTTGACTGCATATATTGCTAAAATCTCCAAATGCTTTTATGATAAGAAGCTTGATAGGTGAAAAGAAATTATTAAAGCAGTAACATAAGAGAGTCAGTTGTAAAAGAATACTTAAAATATGGAAAAAACCCAACAAAAATATTCTTTCCTAACAGTTTCCACAGATTCTGTATGTTCCGTAAGTTGCCTTATGGCCTTTTTTGAAATCTCAAAAAGATTTCATGCTCTGATGTACTCTGTTTTACCAAGAATACATATCTGATTTACCATCACAATGGTCCTTGTGAGCTGAAGGTAACCTGACAGAAAATGTACATGCTTTGGCAGAGATTAATGCAGCAGTATTGATTTAGACCAGCCATTCCTAACTCAATAAAGGATTTGTAGATCTGTACAATTAATAATACTAACTGCTTTTTTTGAAAAAGTATCTATTTAATAGTCTAGGTCAAGAATAAGGAAGCTGAAGTAGAAAACAACAGTGATTGAAATGCCAACACTTATATACTTATTTTTTGAGACCAATTTCAATAAAATTTTCCAACAGATAATCCCTTTGTTGGAAGGACAATGAAAGATCATTTAAATTAAAAATTATAGATTGTCTAAATGTGATTTCATTTGTCTCAGTATGAAATGTGTATCATTAAAGGTTAAAGCAAGAAAGTGTTCAGCAAATACAGTTTCTGGCTGATTGGCATGTCATGAAATACATTCAATGTATATAACGATGCCCTAAGAATTTACAGTTTTCCCCATCTTACCTGTGTTGAATTTCCTTCTTGTGCTTTAAATACACACACACGCGCGCGCGCGCGCACACACACACACACACACACATATATATATACAAACACTATATATATATATATATATAATATACATACATACATACATACATACACACACACACACGCATACACACACATATATATATATACATACATAGCAACTATATATGTGGAACTAATACATTCTCTTACTCCCAACAGGAAAGCACAAATTAATGTACATTTAATGCCTTTAATTGTCTAGAGTTTGTGGTTATCTTCTTTGATACTTCTTTGTTGCTAGACAATTGCATCTTTGTAAGTTTAAGTGTCTTCAATAGTAACACTAAGAGAAGACTAGTGGACTCTTCCAAAATTACACCCAGGAAAAAATGTTTTGCTATCAGTCTTATACCTGGTTTTATCTCACAGATCTCAAAATTGTCAAGTGGCCACACCAAGGAAAATGCTCAAGTAGTGTGAATACTCCTTATACACTTGTCAAGCAATTTTGCCTCTTGAGGAAAAATTATAGCAAATAGATAGGTAACTTTTTGTAAGCAGGCCTTGCTTGGTTCACCTAGGAGAAGTAATTGATTTACCTTTTTTGCAACTTTCCATTGTGATGGTTGGGATAGGCAGGAGGCCATGAGCTGCTGGTGCATCTGCACACATCTCAGATCTTTCCCCATCTCATTTTATGCACTAAGAACTTCTACAGATAAGGAGCAGAAATGCATGCATGCCAGGCTGCAGCATTAGGCTCACCACATTTACTATAGTGCCAGTCTTCAGCAAAACCAAAACTGTATTTCATCATTTAACATGTCTGTCAGACTTGGGCTGTGCTGTCTGACTCCTTCTGTTGGACCTAAGAAAGTTTTTATGTGAAAGAAATTAACTTCTTTCCCATACGGACTGTGGAAGAGCATTTCTCAGAATCAGAAGTATAATGGATGATAGTTTTTCTCTGAGCCTAGCTGCACAATATTCTTGACAGTCATTTTCAATAAAGTATTCCCTTCTCACCTCTTTTTATATTCAATATATTGACAATCGGCAACTATTAGAAATATCTTTTAGCAAAGACAGAACATAATATTACTTTTTGGAACCACCTTTGAGACAAATAACTTGGAAAAACAAGTGCTGCCTCTCATAACTTTGTTAAACACTGTAAATATCACCAAAGGATTTTGCCTGCTATGGCTAAGAGTATAAAATCTGTGACCACTGAAGCCCAAATATACACTCACAGGGAATATGCTTGGGTGTTCCTACATATACCTGAGCATGTAGGAACCCATTTGAACTCTGTTTTGTGGGACACCATCACTACTGAGTAGACCAGAACAAGAGGATGAACAGCACACCACTGGATCCAGAGGGGCGGTAATTATCTTTCTGCTTAATCTGTCTCTCTTCCCTTCGCTTCCCCCTACCGTCCTCTCTTTTCTATTTCTTTCTCTCTTCACCTAACATTTACTATTAACAAATTCTGTACCATTGACTTTGGCATAGAGTCTTTTTTGCTCCTTAATTTAGGCAGAGGCATCATTAGATCATAACACTTTCCTAGGAGGGAGGCAATATATAGCAAGTCATTAATACTCATTTAACATAAGTATAGACATTGACAAAACATTCCTAATTTACAAATATACAGGTCATCTGAGTTTTTGCTGTAGGAGTAGGAGTGTGTGTTTTCTTTTTTGTTGCTGTGGGTTTTTTTGTTTCCTGACAGCAGTTTATCTTTACTTGTCTTTCATTTATGAAACTGCAAGAGTCAAAAGTAGCACACTGGTTTGCTATCAGTGCTATCTATGAAATTATAACAGTGGGATATGTTGCAGACTCCATTAAATATGGAGTGCTATAATACTGAAGTTGACAGTTTGAAGTATGAGAATGCACTTTGCCATCCTTTGCCATTGTTGGAATAGATGTAATTGATTCAGTATTCACTTCTTTCTTCAGTCTACTTGGAAGAACTGTAAAAAGTTGAGTAACATTTTTGTCCTCTCATAAATGTATGTGCTAGTATGTACTTCCCTGTGCACTCCCCAGAGTAACAAATGTTTCTGTGCTGGAGAAAGGAAGAAAAAGAAAAAGAAAATTATGATTGTAACAGTGAATAATGCTTGCTGTGATTCTATGACTCCTCCTAATTAAACAGCTGTTATACCATACCTTCCCATGCCTTGCAGAAGAGCAATACAATTGAAATTGCTCTGCAGATAGAATAATGCTGTTTAGATCTTCTGCTCATTTTTTCCATTTCATAAAGATGTTTAGCTTTCTTAGTTAAACTCCATTCAGACAGGAAATTTTATATTGTTTTTAAGAATGTTGTTGTCCTTGACAGCCATCAAAAGCGTGGCTTTAAATTATTCAACTTTATTTTTCATATAAGTAGTTTTTTCTGGTTTTTCGGTTATGGTTGTTCTTTTGGTTTTGGGGTGAGGGTGTTATTTTGTGTTTTGTTTTTAGCCTGGGAGAAACAACATAACTGTAAGGAAACAGCATAAAAACAGTCTCTAAATTAATTGCTGGAATTATATGCAAATGTGTAGAAAAAAAATGTGAGGGGGGTGTGATGGTGTTCACAGGGGTCTTATGTTGAAGGAAGAGATGGAGATCTGACTCTGTGTTTCAGAAGGCTTGATTTATTATTTTATGATATATATTACATTAAAACTATACTAAAAGAATAGAAGAAAAGGTTCTCCTCAGAAGGCTAGCTAAGCTAAGAACAGAAAAGAAAAGAATGATAACAAAGGCTGCTGTCTTGGACTCTGTCCGAGCCAGCTGGGCTGTGATTTGCCATTAATTATAAACATCCAAGATGGGCCAATCACAGATGCACCTGTTGCATTCCACAGCAGCAGATAATAATTGTTTACATTTTGTTCCTGAGGCCTCTCAGCTTCTCAGGAGAAAAAAATCTTAAAGAAAAGATTTTCATGAAAAGATGTCTGCAACAAGGAGGTTACTTTGAACAAGTGTGACAGATTAAGCAAAAGATTAAGTTTACTTTTTAAAAGTAAACAACTTTATAGGCTATTATTCCTGTAAATGGATGGATTACATGAGGAGAACTTAGATATACTGAAGCCAAACCTTTTGAAATTTATAGGCGGACTAACCAGATAAAATTAATTATCAGATAGAAGCAACAGCAGTAGGAAGTGTGATAGCACAAAACAGTTAGTAGTCATTGTACTATTTCCCATTCACCATTTTTGCTGATTCTTACAAGAAAATGCTGTTGGTTTTATTTAATTTTGGCTTTGTTTTCTCCTGTGTTATTAGTAGAAATAATTATAACATCCTCTGATTTCTAATGGGTTCATTTTACCCATTAGAAACCTATAACTTTGGCTTGAAAGTTTCCTCATAGGTTTTAAAGAAAGAGGAAGGCTGAGAAGATTTTTAGTACTCCAGCTATGAATTTTGCCATCTATTTTCTGCTTGTCCTTTACTTGAAGTGCCATATAGTTGCCCTCATTAAATGCTATACGGTACTGGATTTCCTTCAGGTGACTGCTAACAATCTGGCAAACATGCAGCAGAAAATTTTCACATGAATTATATATCCTTACCATCTTTCCCACATAACTTTAAGTAAGGTGTTGAACTCTTGACAAATCAAAAGGTTTCAAAATTGATTTAGAAGTAATTTTCTGAGGCATTTTCTTTCAAATAGATTTAGACACCTATCTGTTTCCTGAGTTAGTTTCTTGGCAGTAATGCACTTAGAATTGAAGATCATGAGTTTATTCATGAATTGTAATTTAAGGTAATCATTGCAATTGGTACATTTCCAATTTGTGCTGGTTTTTCCTCCCAAATGACTTTGACTGATAGTTTACTGTTAACCTATGGCAATTATGTTTCTTAGCTTTTAAATAGCTTTTAAATAGCACTTCAATTAGAATCTCCTTGAGTTTCCACTGGATTTGTTTATTTTTTTTTAATAAAACATTGTTCTGCTGTTTGCAACATTTCAGATTCATTTGTTACTTGTTTAATAGCTGTTGGATTCTTTATTTTAAAGCTCTATTAATCAGGAAACTCAAAATGTCTTTCCTAATTTGTTGTTTGTTACTACACCAAACTCTGTCTCAGCAAATTTTTCCTTACAACTCAAGTATCAAAAGTGGGAAGTGAGAGACTGGAAGTTTGGTACCAAACTCTACACTGAGGCTGATTGTGTTTCCCTTAAAAGTACAGAGGAAGACCAGCCCCATCTACACTGGGCCTTCAGAGGAAAACTACACCCTTTTACAGGATCACTGCTTCTACAGAACCACACCTGTCACTGCAGGACTGCAGCCACCATTTTATCAGACTGCTACCGACATCCTGACCAACAGGGTGCCAGGTTGTATTCTGACTCTGTTGTTTTGTATTACTGCATTTTTATTTTATTTTTATTTTTTCCCTAATAAAGAACTGTTATTCCTACTCCCATAGATATTGCCTGACAGCCCCTTAATTTCAAAATTATAATAATTTGGAGGGAAGGGTTTTATGTTCTCCATTTCAAGGGAGGCCCCTGCCTTCCTTAGCAGACACCTGTCTTTTCAAACCAAGACATCCTGACTTCACTGTAGTTTGACTGTGGAAATGAGACCATTTTATCCACACTGCATCTCGCTTTTTAAGACTGCTAAGTAATAAATTTCTCACTTCATTCACTTTTAGGACACGTTATGCTGCCACATGTGTGGCAGATTTGATTTTGAAAAGTAAAGAATGTGACACCAATGACAAATTTCTATGCATCTGCTTGCAAATAATTTGTAGTTTCTTTATAACCTCTCTTGTTACCTAGAACATCATAGAAGAGATATTGGAGCAAAATATACCTGCTACCAGCTGTCTTAAAAACCAAAGGTCATTTAAATATTTTTATAGTAGAGTGTTCTTTAGAGTCAGGGCTCCAAGGGAGTGGATCTGCATGCACTTCCCAGCACAGTCACCTTCTAAGGGTGAATACCTGATTTTGACTCTGCCAATACTGAGTTATGTCAATCTAGTTCCAGGAATTTCAGAGAAACTGCTGTGGGATTATGACTGCCATCATTCCACAAGTACATATCTGATCAGTACCAGCTTCCTACAGAACAGAAAAAAATCCTCATTTTAAGGTATCTCTTAAAGCTTGACTGTATTTTCCACTGTACAGAAAACTGTTGTTTCAGTGTCATAGGCATTGTATTAACTTCCCAAATCTTTTTATCAGCACAACTTTTCAAACATCAATTAAGTACACAGCCGATTTCTGCTACACACAAGCATTCTGTGTATTCCCACTGTCAGCATAAAATTAATTCCATGGAAAAAGAGTGACACTACTTCAAAATCAGAGAAACTTAACTCAAAACCATAACTATCAAACATAAAGAAAGGAGGTGGAACAAAATTAATGCTGTCAAGCATAGGACTGAGACACTGAAAAAATTTAGAAATATCACATACCAACTGAATGAGGCACATAAGCAGTTACAGGAGTGATGGCACAGTTTCTTAGAATTCTGTGACTCAACAACATTATTTGGGTTGGCATAAGATTGGATTTTTTTAACAATTTGTATATTTTCACTTGTCTTGTGCAACTGCCACATGTGTTACCAGGGCTGTTGCTCTGAAACAAATAGAGACTTTTTCCTCTGTTTTGTTGCTTTTGTCTGTGCACATAATTTTTCTTGGTATAATACAGATTAAAAAGTCTCTTGAATAGTAGAAGAAACACATGCTTGCAGTTGTTCTGCTGCTTGAAACACGCCTCTTGCTGATTTTACTTTTTGGTATTGAAATAACTCAGTGGCCAGTAACAACTTTTGTTCTTCATTCTAGATGCTTGTAAATTGTTTTACACAACAAAGAATCCCTTGAGTTCAAAAAGGCATGAGGAGACCTTCCCTGACATTGTCAAGAATATTCTAGATACCTGTGACCCCAAGGGAACAGGCAGGTGTGGGGCCTAGATCTCTCAGCAAATGCAGAGCAAATGCAGAACTTGCTGTTATTTTTATCAGCATCTCCTCTTGCTGCATACAGAGGAAGGTAAAAGGGATGAATCCTCAAGATTGTTTCACTCAACTGCTGCATTTTAGATAGCAGCTTTTACTGTCTCAACATGTTATTCCATAACAGAACTCGCTCACCTTGGCTGAAGAGGAGTTAGGCTCACCAATATCCCTGAGTTTTCCTCATGTGCTCACCTTGTAATACCATGAGTAACACTGAAATTTGTTACTTTCAGAGATGCCCGATGGTGATGACCTTGTAGAAAGACAGCAAGTCCAGGAGATAATCTGGGCAATGCATCTTTCCAATGTATCCTTACTTAGAAAATGCACACTCATCAAGGAGAGTTTAGGGGGCAGGGATGGTGGGGTGTTATCTTTGCTCTGAATTTGGTCTGGGGCATAACTTGATTCTTCTTTTCAATTTTTTTTCAAGGTATGCCATGCGCATATATTTTAGAGGGCTGTCATAATTATGTTATTCAAATCATTCATTAAGATTGTGACCCCTTTAAGAAACATGGTCAGGCAACATTTTTCACCATTTCTGGAGTGCCCTTTCACACCATTAGATTTTCTTACTGTGCAAAGATGCACGTTTGAAATTTCCACATACATTTTTCAGGATTAATTAACTGGAGGCTGTAAGGAGATTCAGAGAAGCAAAGAACCTCCTCCCAATTCCTGAATGTAAAATACAACCCTGATGTAAAATACAACCCTGCTGCAACAAGCCTTTACACACTTACACAGGTTAAATGATGTACAAACAGGTGGCACACTTATTAGCTGCCATTTTTCAGCAAGTGCTCTGTCTCCTCTGCTGAGAAGAGCGAGCCTGTTTCTAGAGCACATGAAATGTTGTACTGAAAGCATGTTATCCTAGATGTCTCAGTGAATTATTAACATGGCATCATGTCAGGTGCTCTTTGTCCCATTTTTCTCTCACTCCTGATAATTAGTTGAAATTCGGCATTCAAGAATACTGCCTTTGTTAAATGCCTGTGGGATGAGGTAAGGCTACAGGATTAATTCCAACATTTACAGACCTACACATAGTTTAGCAAGTAGCAGCTTTGAGAGGCTAAAGAAGTAGATTACTCTCTTTTTCTCTCCTCTCCACCAAAACCCAAGTATGTGAAATTTAGATGAGCTTTTAGTGTGGCACTTGCTAGGCTTGATTTGGTATTCATGTTCATTACAGGGTTTCGCACTATAGACTGTAGGATAATCACTCTTGTTCAGTTCAAATGGGGCCTGGATTAAAGTTAACATTTCTATGTCACTCTTTCATAGACTTTTCTATTATCCCCCTTCAACCCCTTCAACAAAAAACTGGATGAGAAGATCACAGAGGTTCTTCCTGACTTTGGGATGAGATTTTCTGTACTTCCCACATAGGCACACTTGTCTTACAAATGAATCTCAGGGTATTCAGTAAGTGCCACAGAAATACCAAGGAAGACTGCATACCTGGTATTCTCAAAAAATGTGAGACAAAAGAATAGAGGAATAAAAGATCAGGAATCTGTGCATGCAAAATTCTCCTCTGTAGTATAGTTTATGCAGTTGGTTGTGTCAGGGAAGAGTGGATGTACAACTCTGCCATGCCAAAATGATGATATAGTATTTGTGAAAATGGCCACTTTTTACTAACAGGTACATATAGTAAAGTGCCACTGAGAATCTGCTCAAGGGTTTACATGGAATTGAAATAAGACTTTTAAGTGCAGTGGGCATAAAATCAAGGTAAGGCAAAATTAGGAGGCAAAACCCACCACTGTAAGGTTTTCCAGGTTGTAAGCAACCTATGCCTTCTAGTAAGCAATGATTTCTGTTTCTGATTATGTTGGCAATGGCTTTACCTAGATTGAAAATATGTAATCTATAGTCTTATAAGTGCCACTGGCAACTAAAATTTAGGTGAATGATGCATTTTTTTCTCTTGGTTTAGGAAAAAACTTTGAGAGCTTTGAAAGGAAAATGCTTTTATCAACTCTTATATGACCTTTCTCTGTCTCTGTACATATATAGAGATATATCATACTATGTTGTACTATGACTGCTTTTATTTTTTCCTTCACATATCACATGTCCTTCAGTGATGCATTTCCTGGACTTATCTCTGACTTATTTTTGCTTTTGAATCCAAACTTAAATTCAAATTTAGACTTGTGTATGATTCTCAAGCAAGATATACAACATCAGTTTTCCTACTTACCTTTTTCTGCAAAGAGAAAGGGGTAAATTTACCCTCATTCACACTTATGCAGCCCCAAAATGACTTAAATGTTTATTGTGCTTTTTCAGGAAGACTTTCTGAACACAAAAGAGAAAATATATAGAAGAGAGAACAACAGAAAAAAGACTTTTCCCCTCTCCTTTCTTAGTACTGATTTTAGCCTTGAAAAAGTATGCTAAACCCACTAAACAAAAAGATACAGCAGTAATAACAGGACAGTATTAATGGGGATTAATTTGATGCTATATGTTGCATTAATTGGAAAACCACCCTATATTAGGTTTCTGCTCCAGTTTTTCTCTAGGACAGGCAGCCAGAATGACATCCAGTGCCTTTGGTGTTGCCCAATAACCATAATCCTTCCAAGTCCACTATAAAATGCAGCTGGCCAGCTTTGTGAGAATCCTTCCTGTGGTGGGATTCTCAAGCAGCGAGAGTCACCAAAACCACGGACCTTTGCAGAAGGTGTATTTGGGAGAGGTGCAAGCTGTGGTCAGTTGTGGGCCAAATTGGTCTCCAATTGCTTCAGTGAACCTTTTGCCATCAGAGTCCTCCAGTTTACATCACCAGGCAGCATTTGTAGTCCCTTGGTCTAAGTGACCATCAAGTTCCTTTTAGCTATCTTTTCCTTTAAGGTCCTTGTTTATCTGCTAACAGCCTTCATTGTGTGTGATGACTTTTGTAAGGCCATAATTCACACAGTGAAAGTAACAACTTCATCAGTAAGGCATGAAAAACTGATCAGACAAGCATTCTGGCTACTGCTTGTTCCTGTATGGTAAATGTTCTGTTAGAGGTCACATAGTGATGTGAAAGTAAAGTGAAGGACAATAGAATTGGCATGATCAATTATTTTAGTCCTTTGAGCCATTAAGTGTAGCCTCCTTGACTGTCATTTTAGGGGTAAGGATCAAAGAAGAAAGTTTAAAGTAAATGCAGTGAAGCTACTATTACATAAGTCCCTTTTAGCTAGATGCAAACTTCCTCCTCCTTTACTCAAACTATGTTTGTTCAGCAGTGTGTATAGCATGTGATTTCTGTGAAAAAGGCCCACCAAAACAAAAAGTCCAGCTGCCAGCACAAACTCTGCACCTAACAATTGAATGGGCTCTCGAGTATCTGAGACACACAGCTGCAAGTAGGGAAAAAAAGTGTAGCAACAAGAGTACCACAGTGGATATGAGTGCCATTCTTTCTGGTTCAACCTTTTAGCAGCATTTCCATCAGTTGAGTAAAATCACCTTATTATAAATGTTGGTTCAGCTTTGGTTTGAGTAATTCTGATATTGAGTAAATCTGCACAGTTCTGCTTTGTGCAGATTCTATTTTAGAAGATTTCCTAAAATCAGTTTAATAATTTTAATACGGTTTCTCTTCTACACATATCTAGGTAACTGCTACTGTATTTAATGCTTTTGTGGGCTGTCTTAACAAAGTCACAAAAGAGAAAATTGACATTGGAACTAGAAAATTTAGCAAGCATTTTTAGGCTTCTACAGAAGGGTTGGAAAAAAATGTGAATGATAGGAATGCAGCCTTCACTGATTTTAAACTTCCAGGGTAAAAACTTCCAATTTCTTTTAAGAACTGTTTTAACTCCTCATTGCATAAAGGTTTTGTGCAATAATGGAGCCATGTAACATTATTCCAACTTTTTCAATGGATAAGCTGGCTCAGTACTAGTGTTTTAACTTTTTCTCTAGGAACTTCCCTCATATACTACTAATATAACTTCCATTAAAGTATCCTTCCTCTTCTTCCAGTCAAAGAAAACTACAGCTTAATTTCAACTGTGGGCTGTGCAAAGTGGTGGCTTAACAAGTGAAATCACAATGCTGCCAGTCTAATAGGGCAGTCACAGGTGCAGAAGCCACTTTGGCTTTTATTTTTCCAACAGATTTTAGCCAGAGTTTTCAGGAACAAAGAAGGCCAGCTCACCCTTCCCTGAGCTTAATCAATTTCACTATGTCTATTCCTGGAATAGCTGAAGCTAGATGATCTACATGCAGCCAAGCTTGAAGTTTGCCCACTTATTGATGTTTGATGTTTGATAATTTTTGATCAAAAGGGAAAAAAGTATAATATTGAGGAAATGGTTATATTTTGTTCTGTCTGCCTAGATGTATTTGTAATGCTTTATCCTGTGTACCTAGCTGCAATCATGCATAAGGTTTGCATTTTTTAGTTATAACAAAGGAATGTTGGAGTGTTTAACTAGACACATAGAAAGGTGTTCTTTGTTACAGTTCACTGAACTAACCCATCTTGTTTGTGAATCATTAATGATACTGACTGCTGTGTAAATTTACTTTGGTTGTAAATCTATAAATGGCATGGGAAGATGTGGTAGAATGATTTTTCATACTTAGCTTTTAAATGAGAACATTATAGTTTTAAGGAAGGTGAAGGAAAAATATAAACTAACATTTTGGAAGAAGACATAGGAACCTTAAAAGAGCTAACATTTTTCATTCTGTAAGATTAATTTTACCATTCTGATTCTTGTTGCAGAGAGTATACACAATCATGCACAAATTGTCCACTTTAAGACTATCCATTATGGGAGAAAAATTTGAAAACTGCTTTTCAAGAAGTCATATTTACAGTGAGTAAAGACACAGTCTAAAAATCAGGGAATTCAAAACATATATGATACTTGGAGTTACAAAGTGATCCAAGGTAGGAAACAGCAGGTTTGAAGGACAAGTATTTTCTTGAGGATCATGGGAAGAATTTTCCTGAGGAACATGGTCTAGGAAAATGGTCAGTTTTGTTTTCATATAGACATCCTCCCTCTTATCTGCAAATATAAGGTATTGTGTTATTAGGTGCAGTAAATACAAGTAGATACATATTCAGAACAGAAGAATTATGTTTATTTTTTTCCCCTCCTATTGAAGGAGATTGCTGTACATAAAGCTTTATTGAAGTATTTTCCATTAGGGCAGAGAAGATATGAATTCACAAATACAGTGGGCTTTGGCACAGTTGCATGGGAGAACTCACAGCTGTGAGTGAACACAATGAATTGACAAAATCTCTCCCACCCCCCAAATTTTTATCTTGTAAGAATTTATGATGTTTCAAAAATGATTCTGTTCTGAAATAGGAAAACGCCAAACACCAACACTTTATAAAATAAAAAGTTTAGATAACTTTCATTCAGAAAGTATTGTTCTTTGGAGGAATATGCCTGTCACATAATGACATAATAATGTTTATTTTTCTATAGGATAGTTTTCAGGACATCATGAAACACTGGTCCAGCTCAAGCACGCAGGAAAAAGCACATGGCTTTGAGGTATATTGAGCCATGTTACTTTCCACTGCATATGGATCTTGTATACTTCTTGTATATTTCTCATTTTAAGAGCTCTCCATTAAAAAAAAAAAAAAAGAACTTTGGAACACTTGAATTCAGCAACTCTCAGTTCTTCATGGTAGCTTATAGAATTCACTAACAACATGCGCTAAACCATGGATCATATTTCCTACATTAAATTAAGATGCAGGGTAAATAAGATTGCACTGGGCAAAGCTTATTTTTAGCAAAACTCTATGGGATCACATATGTGTCAGCAGCTGTGGGCTTAGTAGTTTTTTGTCTGCTCATGGTTGACACAGAGGCAACCATGTCAATAATTTCATAGTGAGATCAACTAGGACCATTATTTTCAAAGGTCTCTTTACAGTTCTGCAACTGGATTTTTCTCCACTCAATTATTTTATTTTGTATTTTGTCTTTTGATTTCTAGTCCAATATGTGGGTGTGGTATGAGGTAATTTATCTTATCTCCTAAGCATGTTGGGTTTTCAGGATGTATTTTGGACATAAGCATGCATCAACTTCTGTCTCTGCCTTTTGTTTCCATTTTGTCCAAAGGAGTTTAAAAATGCTCTTTTCCTTATATTAAGTGCTCTGACATAGTTTAATTCCTTGAGTATGTTAGAAACAATAACCAAAAAAAGCAAAATACCTTGACATGTTGTACTGTCAAATCACATGATCAAAGAAACCCATAAAAATTAAAAATTATCACAACACAAAAATGTAATTAAATTTTCTTCTTTTATTTGTGTCTCCACCTGGGGTGTAAACACACACCCAGGCATTCATTTATCTCTACAAATCTCTAGCCTCACGAAAACAATAATTAAATCCAGACTTAAAACTCTGAGTTGAGTGGATTTTTTGAGAAATCTCCAAGAGTTTGTTTCCTATTTCTCTTTCTAATTCTATGAATCCATACAAATATTAGTAGTTTTATGGTGAACGACAGTGCCTGGAGCAATTCTCTTTAAAGGCATCTCACAATAACATGTTCTATAGGTAATGTAATGGAATTACAATTTTCCAGTTTTATTTTGTACCATGCACATACACCTTTCACTTTACATAAAACAGAATGTTATGAAACAGAACAAAAATAACTTACGATTGTATGAAAAATAACTGTAAAAAAATCACAAAACTACACATGCTAGTAGAGCAAAAGGTGTAACTTGTTTGAATTTTTGTTTTTTTCGTGACATACAACAGACATTTCTTTAGAGCAAGGTATATCAGCCAGTTATACAGTATGGCAAATTAAGATCATATGTATATATGTAAGCATGTATAAATATGTAGATTACTCTGTAACCTTTAGGAAAAACATAATCCCACTTTCTCTCCTCACCAAAGTGCTTTGTGTAAAAAATATTACACAAGATGCTGCTTTCTGTACAGATGCTGCTTTCTGTACAGAACAAAAGGATTTCTTTTTCTTAAATAAAAACTCAGCTAATTTTCATTTGTGGTCTTTTGCTTTAACTGCTTCAAGGAAATACATATATATATATACATATATATATATACAAAAAGCCCCAAACCAAGAACAAAATTTCAGACAAGAAAAAAGTGCTGTTTGAAAATTCTGCTATAAAATTACACAGGGATAACAGGGAATAAACAGTCAAAATGTAATTTTTATACTCATTCACGCCTTTTCAAGAAAAGCTGAAAACAATATACAGTGTGACAGGTGGCCTTAGCACTGCCACTGTTCAGCATCTGGTAGTAGTAAACCACAATGCCTACATGTTTGTGTGTCCACACATGTAGAAAAGGAGCCTTAAATCCACATGTGCACTCTCATACACTTCCACTTGTACAGATGCACTTTGAAACTGTATTTTAAACTCCAGTGTAGAACCATTTCTAATGCAGACATAAATAGACCACTGAGCTGGGAAAGAGTTACATTGTATAAAAGAATAATTGTAAATAATTTATTTTCAATATTGTTTAATGTCTGTAGTCTAAAATAACTTCATCTCTTAGATATGAATCCCTTTAGAAACTTAACAATACAGCAAGTAGAATAACAACACAAAACTCACGGAGGCACAAGTATTTGCAAATAACTCAGTTATGCAGATAACCCACGAAATTGTATTTTCTCAAGCACCATTTTTTATTGTGACAAACAGGATTCCCTATTTAAATATCCAATATACATGAGCTACAATGGGGCTTTTTATGCAATTGCCCTCAGTGATTAAATTGATGCCTCAAAGTCAGTCCAACTCCAAAGAGAATAATGAAATAATAGTGAAGAATCCTCTTTGTCTCTGAATGAGAAGTAAACATAAGCCTACCTTTTTACAGACTGGTAGCCCATATTCATGTGCTTGATTTGACTCTTCTCTAGGCCCTTCTTTTTAGGATTAGGGCTCATGGAGGGTTGTAAATACATATATATGTGAAAGAATGAATTAATGACTAACAAAAGTTTCCTTTTTTAAATGTAAATGATGAACCCCCAAGCTGAAAATGCCCTTTTTGAATTCTGTACTCCCACTTTCCCTTTGGTCAGCATGTTTCAAAAAGTATAATTCTCAACTCTACAGAACAACTTGTACATTCAGATACTAGGAAAAAATATTTCAAAAAGTTTAAAAGTCAAGGCGGTACAGATCTGAAGACAGCAACAATATTTCAGTTTTGTAAACAGCAATGGACAAATTTCAGACAATCATGTGCTTAAAAGAATTTTAAGGGATTTATATATATGGAAGTATATAGGTACACGTATGTGTCCACACGTAGTCTGATCCTGCCCTTGCTGACTTTGGTGGAACAAAACACAATTCCACACATTTGAAATTAAAGTGTTCAGTGTGACTAATTATTCCTACTAAACCAAGTTACATTTGTGCAGTGACCACAGAATGGGCTTTAAGGTAGTACAAAAGTAAAGCTTTATTAAAAAGTGAAACTTGCAGTCAATGCACATTATGCAAAAGGACTGTCTTTTTGATTGCCTATGCATAGCTGTGAAGAATGCCTGCTGTCTTTTAATCCAATGCAAATCACATATGGTAACATCTAGACCTCTTAGTGCAAGCAGGAGCAGAGGGACACATTCTCTTGTGATGTGAGAAGCAGAATATATGGGGGAAGAATTTAGCACAGAATTAGCTACATTTTAGTCACTTTGCTTCTTGTTGTACTTCATTTATGTGCATGGTTTATCCATATATTCTATGTATCAGATGAAAATATTTCCATTAAATATTTAAGCATATAACTGCACATAAGAATATACTTCATGAATACAAACCTCAAAAGATTGCCAATGTTCACAAACATCTGGACACAAATTCATCTGTTCCACATAATTGCAGATTAAGTTATGAATTGGACCCAAATTGGACTTAACAACTCTCAAAAGTTTGCCAGGAAAAAAAAAAAGGTTGTATAAACCTTTTTATTTTATCTTTTTGGAAGAGTTATTTCTGAAGCATAGTTATGGTCCAGCCTGCAAGGATGAACTTTTCTGTCCTTAGTCTATCAGGTCATGAGAATATTATGATGTACACTACACATTAAGAAGTCCACAAAATGTATGAATAGAAATTAAAACCTAAAAACTCCGTCTTACTAATGTAAGAGCTGTTCTCAAGGCATGCAGGATCACAGTGATAGTGTCTCCAGTGCAAAATACTGGTTTTAACTCATAACCTTGTATGTTTTACAACCCAATTTGCTTGCATCCTGGACTAAATTTGAGGACCAATGTCAATCTGACATTGATCAGAAAAATCAAAACCACCAAATCAGTATAGTTTTATCTTTCTAAGTAATCAGAGGAATCATAGTACACTTAAAAGTAGTTCTTCTTTCTGAAAATGTGTTATGGAAAAAGATTAGGACAACCAAAATTTAGTTGAATCGGTACAGATAGCTTTTTTAAAAAATGTGGAATTTAAGGAAGACTCTTTCCTACAAAAGATTTTAAACCTTCCTGGCAAAGACTATAGCACAGACAGCAACAATGCTCTACAATCTAATTAAAAAGCAACTGAAAGTTAAAATGCATTTATGCTTATCTGGTAGATCTGCTAAATAGCCACAAAGCCCACGTAACTTCTTGTATATTTAAATAATCTTATTCATGTTTAAAAGGTCAGAATGAATATTGGGAAAACAAGAATAGGTGTATTGTGTGGCTTAAAATAAGAATAGCTGTATTGTGTGGCTTAAAATAAAGAGGGAAGGAAAGGACACCTAACATGAGGCCTGTAAGAAATTCTCTACCAACAACCTTTGATCCAAAAAGAAGCCACATCAATGCCTCCAATAGGTAGTGCCTATATGTATGTCTACTTCTCTCCCTTTTGGACACTGGTGTGTGTTAAACTTGGAACTATCACATGCAGACAGGTTGTGCAAAAACTTTATGCCTTTGAAATGTTTGTAGTATGCTCTGGTTTTGTTTCTTTTCCTTGTTTGAAAAAGGAATTTTCTAAAGCTGTGTTTTTCTGCAAGTGCACCCATTCCGCTTGAAAGGATTACAGGCAACAGCCAGTTTTCTTATTTGGTCTCTGAATTCCCTTTGAGAAATGAAAAGAAGAAATAATTTTAAAAGTATAGTTGCTGTACCACAGATGAGAAGAAAATAAACAATTGCTAAGATTTTGGCAAAGCTTGCTTTCTCCAAACATTCTCCTTCCCAGTTGGCTGCTTGATTAAATGAAGAATGCTTGGTAATTGTTTTTTTTCCTCTCCATTATGTATGTATATCTAGTCATATCCCCATACATACATGGCAGTTTCATGGAGAGAAAAAATTTGTAGGGAAATAACAGAAGGGCAAGATGAAACAGAATCAAGTTCTTGTAAATAGATACACATTACTTAGCCTTCACTGTATACAGGAGAAAGCTGGCTGGAACAATGATCCACTGCATTTACTTGTAGGAAACTACTGTCCTCTGGCATGCTGCAAGCTGAATCATCAAAGATATCTACAGACCCTGCTGAAAAGTCATACACTGGAAGAAGAAACAAAACAAAAAAGCCCCAGTTAATAAGTAGGATAACTATACAATGATGTCCTAATACTTATGCATAGAACTGGAAATTGTTTTAAATCAAATACAGAAATAAATTAAACAAGCCAACATATGTATGAAATTAATTACACAACTTACTGCTTACCAATGGAGGAATTTTCAGTTCTCTCGGAATCAAGTCTGAAGTAGAGCAGATTTCATTGCAACCAACCTCCCCATTTTAATGGGTGTTAAAATTGTGATAATTTTAAAAATAAACTTCATGCTTGTTTAACACATTTCATCATATTGAACACAGGATAAAAGGCAACAAAATATTGTAGAATATTGCCATAAAGTAGACTCTGGCACAGAAATTACTGCCTTTTACAAGTGGTAATAGTAAGCCCAAGAATAACTGTTTGCAGACACACTCCCATCTTTTGGATAACATGTTTACATACTGTGTTTCCTCTTTGTAATTACAGGTGCACTGGCTTTGCAATACACTTCTGAAGGACCAAGACATAAGAGGGATTGCAAAGAACAATAACTGTTAAGTGGATTCATCCTGTGTGGAAGGACAGTAAAAGACCTGGGCATTAGTTGAGCACTAAGAGTAGGCTCACTGTCTTGAACTGATCCTTTGCACAGAGATCTTTCAGCCTTCCAGAGCAGCATGCAAGCCCCTTAAGAACTTTTTATCTAGGCACCGACTAAGTTATGTGCACACAGATGAGTGTGCATCCAGGAAGTTTTTGTCATTGAAACACGAATAAATGAAATTCAAGACTGATAAAAACCAAACATGCACCAAGCAAAATCAGCAATTTGAATCATCTCAGGTCCCTGCCACAATATGTGCAGTGGAAAGAAGTGGCTGCACAAATATCACAGAGGGCTCAATGGACCTTATTTCAGCTCAAATACATAAACCAGAGGCTGTGTAAGCCCCACAGGCTATAATCTTGAGAAGCCTTCAACAGTGTTCAGACTGCACACAGGCCGGTAGTTACTGTCACCCATGGCAAGTTCTGGCCTCCCAACACCAACTGCTCCATGAAGGTCTGAAAACTCTCTCCTCTTTGTAAAAGTCAAATCTGTCAGGCCATGTCCCACCCAAATACACAGCTCATGCATATCTGCCAAAGTTCACAAACTCTACACAATCATACATAGAGTGACCAACTGTTATTTACCTTTGATACCAGAATGATCTGAAAAACTTCCATGGAAAATGCCAAGCCCTCCCTGGCCTGCTGATGGGAGAGCTGAGCCGTCAACAGGAGGAACCATATTGCAAGAAACACTGTCTTGTATGTTCTTCTGAGTGTCAGCATAATGCGGAGGGCAGAAAGTCTGAAGCTGCCCATAAATGCCTAGAATGAGAAGAAGGCCATCAGAAAAAGACCTGGACAGAGATAAAAAAGAGAGTATATGGAACCATGGCCATGAGAATGATAAAAACCTTAACTGCCCTATCACCAGGTCTTCAATAATTTTAAACAAATAAAGCATATTGATATGATGCTCCCTAAAACTTCCTCAGGTTGCTACTACATGGACATCCTGATTCCATCATGACCTGTGAGAGGAACTGACTGGCTAGAAGCTGAAATTTTTCAGGAAATTTCTCCTTGTACTGCACAATCCTGTGTCTGAACTGGTATTCTCCAGAGTCACACTGTGCATCTGTCTGAAAATCTAAGAAAATACTAAATTCAAAATGAAAGAAGATTACGCAAGTAAAGTCTGAATAAAATCCAAGGATCTATCATTGATGCCAAGACAGCTGGCTGATAGTAGAGTCATGCATAGAGACTCTGAGAAAAAAAAATTTTATCATGGAAAGAGAGCACAAGAAAAGTAGTGTCACTTTCCTAGGTAAAAGTTCTTTTCACAATTCAGTGTCAATTATCCATCTTTTAGAACAGAGAGTCATAAGCAAGAAATAAGCATATGTGGTTCTCTTCCCCTCAGTTATTTATCACTATTCTAAATGTCTTTGTGAGCATCTGCAGTGCATCAAGCCAGTCTTAGAACTGGAGTCCAACACGACACAGCAAAATCTCCTAACTTGGTGTCTTTATTCACAGAGTGTCGTGCCCAAGATAATCTGCAATAAGGGTGAATGTAGGATAACATGAAACCAAATCCAGTTCAGGCAGCAGACCCTGACCATACTTTAGATATCTGTTAGGGAACTAACTGTACCATCAGTTTTCTGTGTTTCATGCAGCACTTGAAAAACAAAAAAAAAAAGGCAAACAGGTTGGCTAATAAATTTCCAGCAATTGAACATTTCAGCTGCAACTCTGGACTGTAAATTTTTGTCTCTTATTAAACTATTTAAAACACACACATGCACAAGGTTACATCAGCTGTGTTTCTTTGAATCAGTACACTACAGCCAAGATTCATGATGTCAAGGTACAGAACAAACAGCTATGACATGACAGCATAACTTCCCTAGGAAAGTGAAATATTTTTGAATATGATAGATGTGTAAGCTGTAAGAATTGCTTCTAAAAGCAAGAAGTTCTTGTTTTTTAATAACATAAAGAGCCTTGTTCTGAAGGCTCATGCTAAAAACCCTGGTAGACAGCTCAGCTCAAATTCACTCATACAGTTGTGGTCCACATATATTTGTAATAGTGTCCTTATCCTATTGAACTGTTGTGGACAAAGATTTCATAATAGATATGTAATGAATGACTGCCACAATTATAATTTCCATATGGTAGGAAGTTTCTGATGGACATCTATTTTGTCCTCAGTCATCTCTCTGCCTGTCAAAAGAAAGAGAGAATATTTTCTCAAGAAAATCATTATAGTTGCCATTCAGAAATATATGCCATGCTTGAGTAGTCTTTGCTTCTATGGCATGTAAAAATTCCAGCTGTCTTTGGTCTGAAACACTTCAAGATAGCGTTTCTTTGTGGAAATATAGGTGTATTTCATGCAGAAATATACCTATTTCTGCATGTCCAGTAGGCAAATTACATGAACACCATGTAATCATGTGGTACTATCTGGCTGGGAAGAACAAAAGGAAGAGTACAAGAGAGATCCAAGTCACATACTGTACTAACAGACAGATTTTCAAATGTGAAAAAATAGAAATGTTTCTGTTTATTAAAATCTTGTTATTTTTAATTTAAAGATAGCTGTTACTAGTAGACCTGTCTGAATAGAGCTACTAATATAACTAACTCATATAAACTAACAATTTTTTTTAAAGAAATGACAACTTTTTATTTTCTTTCAATGAATACTTTGCTTTTTTTTTTTTCTTCCATAATTCAGACAGCTCTGGCCATCAGCTTAACTCATAAAGACATGTGAACAGAGTTACAGACACAATTTTTAAGAACAACCAGATTTCTAGTGCAAAAATGTTTATAGTATCATCTAAAAGCAAGTTAGCTCTACCCATGCCCAAAGAACTTTTACCTTACTCTATATTACACAGCACAATAAATTCTCTCTACTGTGAAGAAGGAGCCTCTGTTGCTGTCTTTCCTTTCATAGCTAGAACATCTCTTCTGGCTTGTCTCAGAGCAAGCAATACCATATTCTGGCAGCTGCCTGAGGACTGTAGCTGCCTGTGTTTTCAGACACCTCTCATGAGAGTAGTTTTTCATGGTTGAAAAGAATCACCAATACAATACAGGTGCTGGACAAATTGTTGCAGATTTCCAGCACCTGCACTGTCTTCTGTCTATAAATACATATTACATTGGCATACAAAAGCATCTAGCTGGGAAGTTCCAGTCTTCAAGTCAGGATAGTTTCAGATTTATGGTAATACAGTAAAAGATACTACAATCTAATGAAAGGAAAAGAAGAGCTTCATTTCTACAGCTCAGTGAGGCATCTAACATCAATTCTGAACATTCCATACAGCAAAGGATAGTGGGAATTTCACAAGCAAGAAAAGGGAATATTTAGTCAATTATGTAATAACTGAGGCAATAGAAAGCCCTCTCTGACATTACTGTGTGTGTTGAAAATCACTCAGAACAAATAATGGAGCTTGAACTGTAGACAATGTTCTTACAAGGAAAAGACATTTCACAATACAAGTAGCTATTAGATACAAGAAGGCTGTCAGTCTTGGATCTCATAAATATTTCTCTCTAAAGGATAGTACACTGAGATCACCATGATCTTTTAAGATGTTCAGGCTTTCAGAAATTGTGTCTGTTTAGAACTCATTTTCTTCAAAAAGCTTTTGGGCAATGAAACTCTTTCTTCCTTGATAAAGCAAATTTACATGTAACTGACAAGTTTAAGACTACATACTGAGGCAGATTGTCACCATTGTCTACTAGCAGATTGAGCTGAAGTGGCTATATTTACAGCACTTTAAATCTTGAAAAGGCAGGTTATGAACTGCAGGAGATAGAAACTAAAAGAACTTCTCACAGCCACTTCTTGTATACATAATAGTATGGTGTGGAGATAACTCCATGGTGTTTTTCTGCATTGCAATGAATTGACCAAGGAAGACAGCAATCTTTGTATTGGTACTGGGAAAACATAAACTCTTCAAACATCTGCTTTTGAGAGAGAGAATTTAGGTAAGCCCTTAAGGCACACAGGACAATGCTTTCAGTGTAGCATATAGGATGAGACAGCTGTGCTTAAGCTGGAGTGAGTACATTCTGACCAAATACCTTGTACAGTGATGATAGGTTACTTGATCTTTGAAAAAACATTTAATACCCACATTGTGGGTACTGAATTGCACTGTACTGTATGTTTCAAGACTAAAAAAAAAGAATTAAGAGTTCAGTCTACATTGTCTTTTTACTAGTTTTAAGTGCAAAATTGTTTAGAATTTGAACTTTGAGCTGTTATCTGTGTGCAAATAATTCCTGTCAGCAGTGTCTCTTTTCAACAGGCTTTGGAAAGCTTCTCAATAAGCTTTCCTAGGAGAGTGAAGCAGACACAGTAATGATAACATGGGATTGAGTATGGTACAGGTTTAAGGTCCAAGCCCTTGAAATTCAACTCAGAAGATAGTATTAAACTGTATCTTAAATTTGGACATGTAACAGGGCTTCAATTCAAATGTGACATTCACTCAGATAAGGGTCTCTACTGGGCCTTCTTCTTGCAAAGAATGATGACCTACATCTTTCATCCTTTTAAATACTCTTTGGACAGTAGGAGAGGGAGATGGGAACACAGTAGCATTGTTTTGGCCTGCCCTGAAGAGAAGATGCCCAAGGAGATATGAAGGTTGCTGCACAAGGCAGTGCAAGTCCTGTGTGGAGTAGCAATTAATCCAGGGTGATTTCTGAATCCCTGGGAGGCAGGACTCACTGGAAAGTCTTCTACTCTGGAGCAACTGGTTGTGCTCTCAACTTCTAGGACTCATAAAACTCCCATTGCCATGAAAGGAAGAAGGTGGTAAAGCCATCTGTATAATTGAAAGACAATTTCTGCTCCAGGCAGAAAGACAAACCTTAATGTCTCAATGCCTTTCAAGATGATTTCTTGCCAAATGTTCAACAAAAAAGGGAATCAAGTAAAATGTTTTGTACTGTGGAAATAGAAGGGCTAACCTGACCCCTTCAAGCCTTGCACTAGGAATTTACTGGACCTGTTCCTTCATGTATGTCATTTGACAATGAACTGTATATTAGGAAATTTCACCCTGTACTCTGTTGGCTATACATTATTAGTGAAATGTCTATCAGAGAATATAGAAAGCCAACTATAACTGCTTATGTCCATTGGTAAATTTCATGTTCTTCTAGTACTGATCAGTGCTGTAAAGAATTACTACTTTGTGGAGAAAACCACCTGCCTCAGACTCAGATCCTGCTTCTCTGTGGCCAGTACAATATGAAGAATGTAACAGGATTGGCACTTTCTTTTCTCTCCTTCACATTTGGGAACTCAGGAAGATCTTTCCTCTCTTTGCCAAGAGAGAGACTAGTTACATGAGTGGAAGAAAATAGAAGAAGCCTTGTGTCATGGTTTGACAGTGGCCTAATGCCAGGCACCCACAAGAGGCACTCGGTGACCCTTCCCTGCTATAGCTGGGCAGCAGAGGGAAAAAAGGAAAAAAATTAACAAAAGGTTCATGAGTGAGATAAAGGTTGAGAGAAAACACTTCAAGGGCAAAACTGGCTCAACTTAAGGTTGCAAAGTGAAATTTATTACTAACAGAATCAGAGGAGGATAATGAGAAGTAAAATAAGGTCTTGAAACACCTTTTCCTGCCCAGACCTTCCTCCTTCCCACCAACAGCACAGGGAGACAGGACATGGGGGTTTTGGTCTGTTCATCACTAAAATTTTCTTCTGCTGTTCAGGGAGAGGAGTTCTTCCCCTGTGAGGCTGTGGGGTCCCTCCCATGAGAGACAGTTCTCTGTGAACTTCTCTTTGTGGGTCCACTCTCATGAGCAGCAGCCAAATCACACCTCTTGCAACGTGAGTCCTCTCCCATGGGCAGGCAGTCCTCCCAAAACTGCTGTGGTGTGGTCACTCTTCCATGGGGCATAGTCCTCCAAGGACAGGCTGCTCCACCCTGGAAGCAGGGGCCCTCTCTCTCCCATAAAGTCTCCCACTGGATCACAGCCTCCTCCAGGCATCCGCCTACTCCAGAATGAGCACATCCCCCACGGGCTGCAGGTGGATCCCCCATGGATCCCCATGGGCTGCAGGGGCACAGCTGCTTCACCTGCAGAGGAATCTTGGCTTGGGAACCTGGAGCAGCTCCTCCCTTCCTTCTGCACTGACCTTGGTGCTGAGATATTGCTTCTCTCACATGTTCTCACCTCCTCCTCTTCTCTTCTCTGACTAGAGAAGAGAAGTGCCCACTTTGTTCTGATTTTCTTCTCAAATATGTTGCCACAGAGGTGTTACCAACCTCATTCCTTGGCCCAGTTTTGGCCAGCAGCATGTCCATCCTCAGAGCCATCACGGATTGGCTCTGCTGGACATGGTAGAAGCTCCTGGCAGCTTCTCACAGGAGCCATCTTTGTGGCCCCTCTGCTACCAAAAACCAAACTGCAAAACCAATATACCTTGCTCTTCCTAGGATGTTTCATATGATATCTACAATGATAATACTCAGGAAGCCTGATCGATAAGCAGACTCCTAAGACCTTTAAAAGTCCAGTCTGCTATGTAATTGTGTCTATAAGTATGGCAAATCATACATTTAAACACTTGAGAGGAAACAACAATACTGCTGTCAACACACTCCTGGAATGTTAAAGTAATTAGCATTCAATCTCTACCAGCTAAGAAAAACAAACAAACAAAACAACCCACGAGCTGATGATTTTTTCTTTGGCTACAGAAGAAATATACAGGATTGAAGAGAGAGAGAGAGGTCTTGTAGATGTTGATTACACAGCACAAGTGGGAACACAGCTGCAAGAGTCATCCATGCTTACACAGGAAGAGTTCTCCATCTCCCCACAAGTGCAAGGGACAAAAATATCCTACCTCTTGAAAAGCAAGTTAATACTTACGTGCTAAATCAGGAGGGATTAGAAGCAAAACATTAGAAAATTAAAAGCCATCCATGATTTTTTGCCATTCTGTGTCAAGAACAGCACTGAAAATCAATATGAAGAGAAACATGTAACTCTGTACCAGGATGAATAACAACTAGCTAAGGTAAATATTTTAAGCAAGTCTGAAGGCAGGGTCCTGAAGGCTACCTTCTAGGGTCTTTCAAGGAAGAGTACCTTAACAATATCAGTGCCAATCCCTGAAGCATTTATTTTGAATATTTGCAATAGCAACAAACAGCTGACATCAGCGATGAAGGTTCTTCCTTCTTACCCTGGATGTGAAGGGCATTTGGCTGAAAAGAAGGGCTTTCTGCTTGTTGGTATGTCTTCAGAGGCATCCCTGCAAGCCGTGGAAGCTGAGGAGGTTGTGGAGTCTGTCTCTGCATCATTGGATGTTGAATGGACATTCTCTGGGGGCTGATGTGATGAGAAGGAGCTGGAGCAACAAACCTAGAAGTTCAAAACCCCAAAACTGTAAGATCTCCAACACATAAGAGCTAAAGATTGTTTTTACTTTATTTAGATCACTTTAGTTATTTGCCTAGATACAGACTTCCAAAATAACAGTGTGCAGCCCAAATAGAGATGACATATTTTTAAATGGTGATGTATCATTAGACTTGACATTTGGGAAATTAGCAGGCTGAATTGCCCCTTATCATGGAAAACTACTTTTAATCCACTCCTTCTGTGTGTGTGTCTAAGCCATAATTGGAGGACATGTCTCAAGGGGGACCTGATTTTGGAGCTACTGCCAGCAGTTTATTGTAAGCCTTTGTACCAACTTTATTTATCAATAGATAGCTGGTCTTGCTCACTGACAGTGAGAGGTCAGTTCAGGTCATTGGCCACTGAGTTGTTAGATATTAGGTTCAGGCCCAGGTTTCAGACTCTAGAAATCTTCGTATGTTACACAGAGGTTTTTGAAAATAAACAATCTGATGTCAATATAAAGCAGGTAAGGGCAAGAGTTAAATTGCTTCCAGAATCTGAACGCATCAAAATGTTGATCTGGACTCAAACTACAAACTTACAAGACTGGCAAAAGAGAATGCTTGAGAACAAATCTGGTGGTGCAGCTGCCACAGAGGTTCATCCCCTATGTTTTGCACAGCTCTATCATAACTGGCACCACAAGGATATGCAATGCTTTTGAAGATTTTACACAAGAGTTTTATGGAATTTAACTTTTTATTGATTTTTTTCTGCATTTCCTTAGAAGTGCATACCTCAAAGTACATTACAGATAGGTCATGCAATCTTTTTTGTAGGCAGAAAGCTAGGTTTTTAAAGAGATTCTGTTTGTGTCCCAAACCAGCCAATAGACTGATGGGATCTGGCTACTTAATGAAAGCTCAGGAATGGCTCTGGGCCACTTTTTTTTTCAATGAGAGGAGAGCTGGAAAAATTCCCAAGCACCAAAAAAGAACCATGACATTTCTGCAAGAAGGTGAGTGGAAAGTGACATGTCAAATCTTGTTGCAGATCAGCCTGTCTCTCCACCACTAAAAATAAGCTGTAAGTCTGCTGAGGAGGAATACCCTTCTCTGTGTGCTCAGTGGCTGCTAGGAGGGATCAGTGCCTGCAGTTCACACAGTCTGCCGGTGTTCTAAACCATGAATCTGGTCCCTGTTGTCCTGAGACTGGGCCTCAATATACTAGATAATTTCCCCCCCTCTCCCTAATATAAAGGCATGTTTTTCCTAAAGAAGTGTCAAGGAAGTTTTTATCACACCCTGAATATCACAGAAAGTGCAACTCCAGTAGCAGCTCTACAGAACACCTCTGGGTAGGGTCATCATACAGGTTATAACTATATTTAAATAAAAGTCACTTGAGATCTTTTATGCTGCAGCTCAGAATCTGTATCTGCCACATGCTATCTCTATGTGGTTTTGACTTAATTTGAAAGGTATTTACTACATTTCTGGTGAATCATAATCTACATTTGGAGTGTAAGAAGTCTCAAGATGAACTCTGGATGGCATCCTGCCTATTCAGTTTTCTGTGAGAAGCACATTTTTAAGCATATTAGGTAGGGTTTGGATGGTCCTGGTGCTGATGTGATATTAACTTCATAAATATATATTACTTCAGAAAAGCTATATGGATGGAGGAAATAAAAATGTTACTACTGAGCCATTGAGTAATGTGTCAAATATTTAATTGTTCCAGATAACTGCTGTAAGTAGACTGAAAGACAAATCAGGGAGGAAGAGAACAAAGCATGCACATATTTCACAATAATTCTATTATACAATTTTTTTTTAGAAACAGAAATCAGTAGTTATATTGTGATAAAAATATCAGAGGTTTTTAAAAAGTGCTGTAACTACCTGGTTATATGTCTCCTGAGTAAAAACTGGAGTTAGTTTTTTGTATAGGAGTCACATAGAAAGACTGCTATCTCCTGCCAGAGATTGAGAGCCAAGCACAAGCAGTCTTTAAATATTATGATTATTTTAAAAATCATGGAATATCATCCTTTGTCTTTTCAGGATTAATTTAGGAAAATTAATTTCTGAAAAATTATTTTAACCAGTAGCCGCTAATGGGAAAAATCCTTTTCAAAACTGAAAGTGGAAAGCACAGTTTTACAGATTTACCTTTGATTTAACATCCAAAAAACATCCTCCCAATAATAATACATTATATTTTACAGGCAGACAGGACTCCTTTTTAGTAGACATGATCTTTATAATTATTTATAAATCAACCTGGCTTACCCATATCCATGACTATAGCTTTCTACTTTTTCTTTCCTTCTGCTTAACAAGAGAAACTTGTACTTGTCACAGCCCAGATTTATCTCTGAACAAATCTCATTATATTCCTGAGAGAACAGCTAATTTAATTGTGTTCCTGAAACACTCAGGTCCAGTTTGTATACCACTTGGAAACTGTAATCAAGAACTATAGTCAAGCCCAGGTGTCAATTCAATCAGGAACCAGCCAGATTTGCAGAAAGTTGCCCTATCCTATGCCTGATGTAAAATCCAAGCAGAAATGTTTCTGGAGCCACAAGAATATCTTTCTTTTCCAATTTTAGCTGTGAAAAAGTGTCTTGCTGGAGAATGACTAGATTTGGTAGTAAGCAAGATGAATGAGTTACCAAAGCTTATCTGTTTTGATGAGATTAGTTAAAATGCCACATACAATGCCACATAATTTACTGGAGCTGGCCCAGTAAACAGTCACTACAACTACATGCACAACCCAAGAAATGTGTGGAAAAGGAAGGGAAGAGGAAAATCAAAGAGTCATAACATACAGTATAGATTGTGTATTTATACAATGCTTTAATTTAGTTTATTTTATCATGGTTGGCCACCTACAAATAAATCTTTTTTTGAGTGGGGAAACAACCTCTTATGTCTCTGTAGCAAAAATATATATAAGATGTTTCTTCACCTAGAAACCCATGTGCTTTGCAACTCCTCAATTTATTTCACTGCAACCAAGTATTTTTAAATTTTTTAAAAATATTTTTCTTCATATATTGAAAGAAAAGAAACTGCACCTGCATATAAAAGACATAATTTACTACCATTAATCCATGCTACACTATGGCAGAAATTGCTACTAACATTAAATATTTGAGACAGTAACTATGTAACTAAGTTGGATGTAGTTCTGTCTTCATTCTTCTTTTTTTTCCCCTCAACTTTGCAATGTAAATGAAAGCATTTGTCACCATTCAGACAAAATGAATCTTTATGGTTGCTATAGATATGTTGCTGAAGTGGAAATTGAACATTAAAGCTGAAAACCCTGATTTTTTTTTTTTCTTCAGAGGCCATAGTTTTCTTCTTACAAATTGTAAACACTATTTATTGTGTTGCTGCTCTTTTAACCGGCTGAGTCATTTTTGCTGGGCTTCAGCAGTTTGGGAACATACCCAAATGTTGTGCAGTTCACACAGTAAGGTGATCAGGCTTTCATCTGGCTGAGCTGAAGGTTTGGCTGGACAGAGGACTGAACAAGCTCCCTGTAAGAGGCTGCTGCCTCGAACAGTGTGCTGTACACTGCTGCTCTCTTGGACAATGTTAAATGAAGAAAAATCCATGATCATTCCTTCCTGAATGCCTGAATTTTATTTCTAAAAAAGTCCAAAAAATCTGAGATGGTGTATCCATTCTCTGCTCTTACATTCTTTCTGTGAACTCACATTCTTTGAACTCACACTTTATGCTGTGTCTTTGTGTCTTTACAGATCCTCAGTCTGCTGTCAGTGAAGGAAACATTCTCTTGTAACACAGTTTGTGAAACCCAGCATATTGCACTGTAAGTTAGTCTGGCTACTTAAAAGTGACAATCAAATAAACATGTTTTAATAACACATTTAAGGAAAGCATACCTTTTGCCAGGAACAAAATTGAACAAATAAGATGTTTTTCCCAAAGTTACGAATATATTCATTTGACCAAAATAATAAAAGCTCAATTTTTTACCTACCTATGATGCATGTTTCTCTCCAATTATTTCTCTGCCACAAGTTTTGTGGGTGCTTTGGTTTTGGGGGTTTTTGTTTGTTTGTTTGTTTGTAGTTTTGTGTTTTGTTTTGGTGTTGTTTTGTTGTTGTTGTTGTCGTCTTTTTTTTTTTTTTTTAAGGAATGCAATCTTCTTGCATAACAGAAATATTTTGGGCAAGAAAACCAAAATCTAGATGAAAGAAGGGATGGTAGAAAGAACAAACAAATCCTCTGACCAGTACCTCATCTTCTCTTTGGTGAGAAGAAGAAAGGAGAATGTGGAATTTAAAGTGGAATTAAAGGAAGAGAGCTGTGAGCAGGTACCTCAATACATAGACTCCCTGGAGGGAGACTATGTAACTTTTTATAAAATCTCTCAGTATTTTCTGTGCCTATATTGTATCAGAGAACTAAGTTTCTTGCAAATGTGTCAAAGAGGAAAAAATGCCTTTGGAAAAAAAAAAAAGTGTGAGAAAAATTCCAAACTTTGCTAGGTTTGCTTTGAAAAGAGATTGTAGCTAGGTGGAACTCAGTAACAACAAGTCCCAAGTAACAAACAACAGGACAAGAAGACACATCGTCAAGTTGTGCCAGAGAAGGTTTAGACTGAGTAACAGGAAAAGTTTCTTCACAGAAAGGGTGGGCAGACATTGGACCAGGCTCACCAGGGAAGCGGTGGAGTCACCATCCCTGAAGGTATTTAAAAGACACGTGGATGTGTGTGTGGCACTTGGGTGCATGGTTTTGTGGTGGCCTCGGCACTGTTGGGTTAACAGTTGGACTTGATGGTCTTAAGAGTCTTTTTCAGCCTAAATTATTCTAGGATTCTGTGACTCTATGGCTCAAGTTCAGGGTTAGCCTTACTGATACCTCTGACACAAGCATTTGTCATTTATAGGTGTTGTTTGCCCACTAAAAAGAAAATTAAAAAGAAAACTTCAGGCAATCCTCTGAAGTACCCCACGCCTGGAAAGAAGTTGATGTACTTATTTCAAAACCACACTATTAACTACAGACCTTCTTTGAGGCAGCCCTTTGTATAACACATACAAAGGGCTTTGTAACGTGAAGTCTTGGCTTCTTGGGTAGAACTATGCAGATGATTTTGCTTCTGGAAGTTTAGCTCGGAGCTACTTACTATTTTACAGTGAAATCATAAAGAGAATATAACCACACACTCAAATTAGCAAAAAGAATTACTGTTGCAGAACTTATTATAGCATAATGGTACTGCTAAACCGAACACTCTGGCCCTAAGTTCTTCTCGTCAGCCTTAAGAGTCTTTAGAAATGAGGGGCAACAAATGCTCTACTTGCACCCCTAAATCCTGCAGTCCTCTCAACAGTGAGGTTGAAATAAACAGGATGATTCACGCCTTTTAAAGACACTATCTCTGTCACTTTCTCTGCTGAAGGTTTGTTCACATTTTCACCATTCTCATCACACCGATGAAGTGAGGTGACAGCCTACTTGCAAGGCCTCTAGGCAAGTGTGATCTGTTAGATTCAATACACAGATTCTGCCTTAATTCTTCTTTCAAACATTCCCCCTAACTTCTGCCCTATGTATTGTAATTAAACCAACACTGCTGCAATACTTTTTTCCTTTTCTGAATTTAAATTGCCATTTGTCACACTACCTAAGTGAAGACATTGGAACTTTTTTAAACCCAAAGCAGCTCCACACATGGGAATTAGCACTTAAAGCCTTTTTAGAGAGGGTGTATACACTTAACAAATGAAAAAGGAATATAATATGGTAGCTTTTTATTATTGTGTAGAGTACTCTATTATCTTCATGTATGAAATGCATTCAATGAATTGAATGAAGGAAGTCTCACTCTAGGCACCTCTGCTATGGTTTTACAGCAGAAGAACCTCAGAAATAGCCTAATAAGATCATTGTCTTTTATAATTACATTTATACCTATAACAACTGTTAATGTGTCCCTGCCTATCCCCTCGTGCTCTGGCAGTCATTGGGTATGGATGGACAGGCCATGCATTGAAGAGAAAATATATATATATACTGGGAGAGAAGAGCCTCTGTGTCAGGCAAGAGAGCATGGACAGTCCCAGAGGTGAGCACAGAGGGCCAGAGATCACAGAGGTGAGCACAGAAAAAGACCAGGATCATGGGGGCAGGAGTGGGGAGGAAGGGAGGAACAAAGCAGATGAGCTCCAGTGATAATGAGGCAGTAAGCTCCATCTCAGACTGATGCACAAAAAGCTCAACAACTTCCAGTGGCTCCAGAACTGGCTGAATTCACATGTGAAGTCTGAAATAACAATGTACTTTCACCTGTAGTTAATTTCTCAATGCCACATGTTCTCCTATCTTCCTGATACAAGGCAGAGTGAATATTGCTTTCATCCAAAGAAATTATGCTCATTTACCAGTAATTGAAATCTAGAGAATGTTGTTTTCAGGTTTATCATTGGGGATTTTGTACTCTTCAAATTACTGTCATATCTGTCACTCAAGGAAATTAAATACTCTGAAATACATTAGTGAAATACAGCAATTTATCACTTAGAGCACTGAAAAAGAAATTTTAAAAATAATGTTTAAGTATCCATGAGCAGATAGTGACAGTTTAGTATTTAGTGGGATGATGTTATCTTCCTGACTTTTCCACTAAGAAACATTTACTTAGGCCTCTTCAGACTTGTGATTTGGTAGACTTCTGGTTTAATGAGCTGTAGATTTCTACATCTACAGTACCATACACTATCTAAATCATTGGAAAGAGTGCTGAAAATAATTTAGGGAATGTCTAATGATGAAAATCAAAACACATCTGAGCAATTGATTTTTGTGTCACTGATATCTAAAATCATAGAATTTACCATACCTAACCAGCATATATAAAAATATACATAACTGTCATAAAACAAATCCTGACTATAAATCAAACTCAAAAACTAGTGAAATGAAAATTTGTTCATTATCTGTTGTTCTTCATAAAATGGCAATTAAAAAATAGAGGCGAGGTCTTCCTTCAGAAATGCTTACTATTGGGAGAATATTGACAGAATATGACTCTTCTCCCACAAGTAAACAGAAACATGAATCTCAGGGCCCCCATACTGTAGGTATGGCTGTGGTCATCTGAAGTTCAGTGTGCCAGCTGGTATCACTTTCCTTGCTTGGGCCCTCCACTGGGATCAAGAAGGGACTGGAGCAAGTCCCTGAAATGGAAATGGATGGAAAATCTCCCTCTCGGACTGGAATAACATGGTCCACTTCACCTCTCCTCCTGATAAACCCCTACCCAGGGCAGTTGTTAGGCCAGGGCTGCCACCAGTGCCTACCAACAACTGTATTTCCCCCCACCTTGGCAGCTCTGAAGACAGTCCAGCCTCAGGCTCAAGCTGGGAAGCACAGGTTCTTACCTCTCTGAGTCAGCAGCTGTGAGAAGAGGTACCTGGGGAGGGTGCAGAGGACTGCCCTGTATGTTTTGTCCTGGGGAAGAATGGCTGCTGGGGTGGGACAAGGACACTGCCCCAGCTGCTGTTCCACTTTGATTTATCTGTGTGCTGGGGATCACAGCTGCTGAAAGTAAAAGAGAGAAATAATGCTCATCAGGCAGGAAACAATGCTGACAACTGACCAAACAACAATAATATTGATAAATGACCAAACACCAACATATAACCCCTCCTGTCGAGCAGTAGTGCCAGCTCTTAGGAACTAAGAAAACTAAGGGTTTTCTGATGTGTTGTTTTCACAAAGAGAAGAAGAAGAACCACATGAAAATAAGTAAGTATTCTTTGCTGCTTCCAAATGAAATTTCCATAAAACCAGTCATGAATGATCACAACCAGGCTCATTGTCTTGGAATTTTTTGTCTGAATAAGGCTGCAAATCTTCTATACTCTTCTATTGTAGAAGATGTGTCAATATTCCTAAGATCTGTATTTTTAGAACTAGTGAACAGAAAGAACAGTTTCATAAAGTGTGAAATGCTTTCTACGTTTTCCCCTCATCTATAAAAATTACAAATTTATTGAAGAGCATTATTACTATCATTTGCCCAGATTCCTCAGTAATACATACAAAAATTTTAAACCATCTTTACCAGCTTAATAATTTTCTGTGTGTTTTCTCTTGGATTTTTTCTAATAAGGAAAATTTCCTGCCTGTTTCCTTACTGACTAAACAAAAAGCAATGTAGGACTTTGTTCAAATGTCCTAATTAGTTCATCCCAAATCCTATAACCTTATTTTCTGGTAGCCCCTTTAAAAAAAAAATTTAAATCAGACAAATATAAATCTCTGTATCTCTGAAAATCCTGTTACACAACTATTTCTTCTGACATTTGTGTCAAGTAGCTTATGCTGATGTTGACTGGCAGACAAATGCATCCTCTTAAATATTTTATGAACCCAGAGAATGAATTAGATAGTCTGTCTAAAAGAAAAAAATTACTTCTCCTGTTTGTCTGTTGTATCTGTCTCTTAAAAAAAAAAGGTATTGTTCAGGCCTAGTTACAGAGTAAATTTCTACCTATAAAATTTACATTATGCTAGTGAATATGTTGAATATGCTAATGATTTGAGTTTCATGATAAAATCCTAGAGTTTAAACCAGTTCCCCAGGGGGCACTGTCACTAATAAAACACCTTTCTAGGCTGAAATATGTCCATGGATGCTGCAATCCTAGCAGAAGAAAGACTGCATTAGAGGTAGTCTCACCACAGATCAGTCTTCAAGGAAATGATTTCACAGGTCATCATTTTTCATTCACAAGTGTGAATTCTGCTACAGAAGATCAAAAAGGTGAAAATTCACCTTGTCTCCCAAAGCCTCAGCATGTTCTTGGAAAGACTCTATTGATCCTTACAAGCCCACCTTTGTGGGATATTCAGTGGGATATTCACTGGATATTCACCAAGCTAAGACAGAGTTAAGAAAATGCTCAGGAGTCTAATTATACTGTAGCCCCATTAAGGAGCAGCCCTGGACATTTTTCAGCTGGTGGAAATGACAAACAGTGCAAGATGACAGACAGGAAACCACTTTGTGAATAAAAGCATCCAATACAGATGCTGTAGAGGTAATGTCAAAGATTAGGGGAAGTTGACATTGGTGGTCAAAGGTGGAGGAGTGCCTTGGTGCCAGGCTCTGCTCTTTGCTAACTTGTTTGTGGACCAGAGCCTCCTAATAACAACCCAAGTGATGACAGACATCTGACAGCAGAAGACATCCCAAACCTTAAAGAGGAACACAGGAGGCAGGTCCCACAGGAAGATGAGACATCACTTAAAACAGCAGAATAACTTGCAAAGAAGAAGTCGAGGACATTTTCTTAGTAAGAGAGGGGAATTTTTTTTTTCCCACTTTGCTCATGTACCCCAAAAGTTACGTTTTCCATGTCTGTCTCTCAGCGCAGCATCAGGACAAGTTCAGAAGATAAAAACAAAGGAATGAACTTTTGAAATTCTTATTTTATCTTACATACAGCACAGAAGAAAATACTGAAAAATAACCAAGCACACATTCTGACAGCAAAAGAACAGAGAATATTTAACGAACCAGAAATTTTAAACATATTCAGATATTTTGAAAAAAATCCAAAAAACCTCAATAAAAGCCAAAGAATCATGAGTGCTGTTCCTCTGTATCCCTTAAAAAGTCCAAGCTACAACATTTTTTACAAGGTGATTATAGCTTAGTCCCAACTTAGTCCCGACTATGAACCTCAGATTGTGAACCTCAACAGGGACAAAGTTTCAGCCAAAAAGAGGAAGGAGTCTTGTTTTCTTTTCTGGAGTCTCGTCACATATCCATTTATCAGTACATAAGAATTTTCCATGAGAATATTTCTGCAAACAGTTCTCTATGAGAAGCTAAATTCATATGTAACCTCACAATGCATAGGAAAAATTTAGGTGGTTGCAAGAGAAAAGGATGATCCTGAATAAGGTTTCTTTAAGAAAAAGAAAGCCAAAAAGTAGTATTGAAAGTGTCACAGAATCTAAGGCCAAAAAGAAGTTATTTTTCAATGGAGTCAGAAACCTGTAATTTCATGGAACATATTTAAATGCAGAAATTTGCAAATTATGCATTATTGCAAAAAAATGCTCTAATTGAAGAGCCTCTTGGACTTACTACCAGCACTCTTAAAAACAATTTCTGCCACCAAAATAACTCTCTTCTAATTATTGACAGTATGAATTTAGAGTAGGGCTGAGAGCTTTTACCATATAGAGTAAGACAGTGTGAAGGTTTAATTTTGTAGCTCAGTTAGTTACATACCTACATTTGCAAGGTTGCTTTATTTTTAATTACTAAATATAGCCTTCTATTTCTGTAAGGAATATTTATGAGGTCCCTGAAAATAACGGATTTACTATTGCACAGAAGAAAATAGATGAAATATTTTTTGCACTTGTAAGCATCACCTGCATATATTCCCCTCTTTCTCTTCCCCTAGGAACTCCACCGGATTTTGTAGCCAGGACATATGCTGTATTGAGTTTTAAGTGGTAAGCCCAGCAAATGAAAAACTTATTTTCTGTTTTACCTTTATCCTCAGTTCATCTGTAAATATGAAGTCTCCAGAGAACATGAAACTCAAGAAGCCATCATGCATTAAGAAGTACAGTAGAAGTAAAAATTGCATTTTCAAGATAATAAGTCTGTCTCCAAAGCTGGCCTTTCACATGGACCACCTGCACTGATGGCCTTTCTATGCCTTTTCAGGTATTCTACAGGCAGATCATAGATACTGGAAAACATTAAAGTACTGAAGAATAAAGCAGGGTCTGGACCAGTATTTTAAGCCATTCCTGAAATTGCATCTCTAGATCACATCCCTGCCTTTCATTTTCTTCTCTTTTAGTGGATTGCAGTTTCTGAAGTTCAGTCTCATCATGATGAATGGAACCACAAATGGTGCAAGTGGCCGTGTTGCCCACAATGTTTGTAGCAGTCCATTGGTAAATGTTCTTAAAAATGTGTACCCAAACATTACATCAATTTTTGGAGAACCATGAAATTGTCACAAAATAGAAATTATAAACTCATAAGTAAAACTGGTAAATAAAAGGGCAAGTCTGAGGGGAAGCAAACTATCCTCCTTAAATTAAGATAATATTATTAACACTTTTTTGCCCCCTGTAATGTGTGAATGGTTCTACCTGTGACTACATCACATTAAGCAGGAGGTCTAGACATGTATGCAATACTTAAATTCAGCCTAAAAGGTGAAAACAGAGATCCTCTTCATTATTGGTAGTCCTACATTACTGCTCCTTTTGCATCCATTCCCTACACATCAAATACAATTCTGTTTTTCACAGCAAGGGCCATTCATATGTCAGTTCTTCCTTCCCATTCTTGTTTTTTCTAACAGGAATGAGCTGTAACTATTTTCCAAGCCTATCACCCTTAAAAAACTATTTTTAAAGAAAAGAACAGTCTTTTTAAAAAAGAAAACTAGGTTGCTTTTTTTCAGACACCTCTTAGGGACTGACTAGGACAATTTCTTTAATAAAATTCTTTCATTAATTAATAATTTCATTAATCTATTCCTGTATGTGTCCTTAACCTCTACCTGCTTGTTGTACCTGCCTACTTTCCTATTGTTACCTTAGATACAAATTCCTGGGGGATTGGATTTTTTCTTATTATGTGCACAGAGCACCCAGCTTAGTACAATTTCAGCAGGGAAAAAATCCAAAGAAAAGTGTTACTCAAGCAAAGCACAGAAAGTATACACATAGAAGTAGTTTGGTCAAAGTTTCACAATATAGTGTAAGACATTATTTAAAAAATACTTAGCATTCAAATAAGTTCTGTAACTTTACTGATACAATTTTTAAATTCCAACTTGCAAAGAAAATTATGCAGTTGACAAGCTTTAGAAGGATCCTTTGCTTGCTCTGGAGCAGAACTTAGTGTGATATTCAGTAACTACTCATAAATGAATTACACATTCTGGCTTATGCATAAATATGAAATGGTCAAGTTTTATCCAAACAGCACAGTAAAAAGATGGGGTTTTTTTCTGCTGCATTATTTATGACTCTTCTGGATTTAGTGGTTCCAGATTGCTCTATACAAAGTAAGTTCATATTGTTTCACAGCAGGAAAAATCATCATCCCCATGTTATTATGAGTGTATTGCTCTCACCTTCATTCTGTGAACCAAGTAAACCAAAATGCCTTCGTATTGTTCAAAATTTAAACCTAGATACTATCACAATGCTTAGCCCTTAGTCTGTTTGCTTTAGACCCATAAATGTAATTTTGTGTTAGTTTTAAGCAAAGAAGCTGTAATGCTACCTCACTGTATTAATAAGATAATAGTCATTTGGATTTCTTCTATGAAGTTACAAAAACTACAAGATAAGAAAAAGCTCTTTTGAAGACTTAACTCCAAGTAATAGATCTGTAATCAAAAAGGTTATTGTTGCACTTTGTTTAAATGTGTCTGTGTCTATAGATTCTGTATTTTATCAGTACTGAGAAATTATACAGTGGTCACTACAGGTGTTCTACTATGTGAGTGAAAATGGACTTGCATCTAAACATGTACTTCTGGCATTTCTTACCTATTTCTAATAGTTTGCTTTCAAACATTTATTCTGTAGAATTCTTCTACAAGAAAAAAACCTTTAAATGTGCATCAATAATAAGTGAAATCACCTTCAGGTAAGAAAAGTTTGATTGGACACCACTGGAAGTATGAAAATCTATTCCTCCTTCTACTTTAAAAGTAGAACAGAGACATTTCAGCTAATGTGCTGTCTCAAACAGTACCCAGTAAAAATAATGTGTTTAATTTTTCCAAAGTCTCAAAGCTGTATTTACAAAAAAAAATTGTTTTAAGTGAATTTTGAAGGGTAGCTTCTCTGAGGCAAGACATTTAGGTTTTTGTGTATTTTACGTTTCTCTCAATTGGACATGAATAATTTTCATGTTGCCATTTCAATAAAATAATTTCCTGCCTGTCAGATTTATCTCATTTGTTCACATAGTATATCACCCTGCAGCATCCTTGATGAGTCCTTAATGAAAAAATTTATTTCAACTGGATCAAGTAGTTGTCAAAATGGAGTGACACAGACTGCTCTATGCCTGACATAGTACCCTCTAACTGATGTGAAACAACACAAGTGACTAGAACTACAAGAACTTTGCCAAATGATGGATAGCTGGGAAGACATGTAAGAGAAAGCAGATTATTACTTACACAGAAATTAATGCTGATAAGAGTACCATGATTAATTACCATAAAAATTAAATTACCATAAAAATTGCTATACAATAGGAAGCAGTGCCAGGAAAGAAACTACCAAAATATATTTTTATATCAAAGGAGGCTCATAGTTAGTAGTGCTGCAAACATCAAGTATTGAAAGACAGTGCACAAATGAGACTACAGAAAGTAATGTCTCAGTCTCAGAAGCTGTCTATGAAACACCATGATGGCAGACAATTGCCAGCTGAGGGCTGGCTGGAGGCAGCAGCTTTACCCAGCTTGTCATGGGCAGCATCTTGCTCAAGCCACTGTCAGCCTGTGCTGGGACTGACCCAGCAGACAGAGCTGGACATTTAAGCGTAGCCTGGAAGCTGGGGAGGAGTGCCCAACAGATTGCTGTGGCCATCTCTTGTGAGAATATCCTCAGTTTCTGGAATCTGATACACTGTCCCATCCCAGCTTCCATTCTGTCTAGGAACTTGAAAAGAAAAGGAAAAGCTGAGTCTTTGTTATCTCTCAGTTTTGCATGTTACACTTGGTAAAACCATAAATAATTTAAAAAAACCCCCAACATTCCTCACTATCCAACTCCCTCTCAATGCACAATGTAAAATAAACAACTATAACCAATTACATGTTCCCAGAATTTCTCTGGCCAAAATCACATTTTTAAAATCTGAAATTTCCCTTTTCTTTCGCATAGTAAATATCACACTCAGTCTGTACTCAGACTCAGGCATTCAAAAGTTAACAGCATACAAATAATACCAACTACTTGATAAACTAGAATACAATCAATCACAGCTTTAAACGTCCTAAATTTTGTCATATACGCCTACATCATCACTAACTATTGTGTGACTCACAGCAGCCTTGACAAAAGCATGAAATAGAATTGCTAGTTTTACAAACCTCTCAGTAAAATAAAACCACCTATTGAAGTGGCCACTTCATATAATGTCATTTTCATCACTGCAGATAACATAAATGAAGCCAATTAGTTCACTTCCTACATCTGGTTCTCTATTCAACTTAAACGTTGAAGTGATAAAAGATGTAATGCGTTTTGCCTGAAAGTTAAAAACAGAGGCCCTCACAACTACTAAAATATTGCATTAAAAATTTTAACATCCTGACCATTGCCCTCTTGAGCTTTAAGATTTATTATCATCATAACTTACTGGGAGTTTCAAATTTTTTGAAATGTTAACAAAAACATTGTAGGCAGGTATGACAAAGGTATTTTAGCAGGAAAATCTCAGATATTTAACTGAAATGATACAATAGGATCATACATTCATAGTGTAAATGTGTTTATTGTCTATTTACAGTCAATTGTATATTTATACTCATAATGCAGCATTTCAGTTTCTTAATGTAGATCAATTGAAAAATTGATATGTGATCCATAAATAAGGCAGAGGAAAAATATTGTGATTTTAAATTAAATAATGTATTCAAGATGTCTACAAGGAATGGTAGAAGTAAATTGGTTGCATAATCAAATGCCCATAGAACAAAAATATCCATCTATGTTGTATTAGGTCTTTTCATGGGTATAGTATGATTGGTTTTCCTTCCCTCCGAAAAACACAAAAACATGTTCAAAATCTTTTTTTATATTGCTTTTCACATTCTATCCTTCTTCTGAGATAGATATGCATTTCAGAGTACATTCTACTCTACAAAGTGATCCCTAATATTAAGTGAGGAATAATACAGCAGCTTTTTATCTGTATTATTTTATACCTGGGTAAATATCACAAGCAGACCCTGGGGAGTGTCCCATGGTATTATCTACAGCATCCTGTGGCGACAGGACTGGCTGGAGGGGCTGGATTGCAAGACAGTCATTCAGGATGTCCTGGCCAATCTCTGAGCTTGATCGCAACTGAAAAACAACAGATAAAAAGGAGAAATTATAACTAAACATGGACAAAAGAAAGGAAATAATCACAAAAATCTTAAGACAGTGAAAAATTAAAATGAAGAAATGTTGAGGTTGGAGAAAGAAATGGAGCACAATCAGAAACCTTCCCTTTTAAATCATCATTAATACCATTCTTTCAATCTAGCAGGCACTTTTTGAATCTGAGGAAGAAAACACTTCCAGATGCTTAACAAGACTATACTTAGGACAAGCACTACTTATACAGGTAGGATCTTGCACAGAAGGACTTCAGTGGTCTTTTGTCACAGACTGCAAAAGAGAGGAGTGGCCTAGATAATGAGTATTGAAGATTTATCAAATGTCTGACATGCTTGTACCAGCAGAGGGGTCCTATAATGGATACAAATATTTTCATGCTGGTTTAATGCCCTGAACTGCCTCACCATAGGACCAGATGAGCAGAGGTGCTCATAACACTGGAAATGAGTGACTGGGAGAAACCACTTAGGAGAGATAATATACGGGCAAGTGGAAATAGGACCACTTCAATATGGACTAAAGTTGTCTTGAGACACCATTCTTATACAGACTAGGACTATATTTGTTTCACATTACTGCAGAACTGAGAGTGCTCTGTCATGGCTGCAGCACCCTAACAAGGATGGTGTGGCTGTACTGCCAAACTGCACCTGGAGGTTTAGGACAGATTATGGATGCTGCTGCAGGCTGCTGGGACTGATGCCTGTCCTGATCTGCTGCCTGATGTTAATGTTATATATAAAAAAAATTGTCTGTTCCTTTAAGTCATTTTGTTTCCATTTAAAAGCCTGGAAAATGAAGGTCTGTGCTTACAAGCATGTTGGCTACTGCAATGGCTGAGATGCCCATAAATATCCTGTCACGTCATCCAGGTTCGTGCAGCATGATGGAAAAAACCCTGACCTAGTGCACTTGGATGTGCTGCACTTTCCCAAGAAGAAAATCTCACAGAGGCCACTGAGGCTTCTCCTCTCTTGTTTGGTGCCATGGGGGCTGAGCAGGTAACAGTTAACTAGAAGACAGCCTAGCACATCTAAACAACTCCTAAGGGGAGGAAGAGGAACCAAAAGACAAATTTCTGCACATATTATACTCAGAAATTAATCACAGAATAGTTTTCATTTGAAGGAACCAAGTCCCAGTGCCCCTGCCACAGGCAGAGGCACCTTCCACTAGATCAGGCTGTTCAGAGCACCATCCAACCTTGCATTGAACACCTCAGGGCCAGGAAATGAAGAAAGAAAAGTAAGAGGAAATGATTCTTAACGCAACTATAAAAAGACCCATTGCCACAAGATGACCCTTGTGCCACAAAGTGCTGATAAACACTCAAATTACCAAATATTACCAACAAACACTCAATATACCAAATATTTTGATAATATGCACTACTGTAAAACCATGGCAACTGAGTGAAGAGTTGGTCTTGCACCTCCTAAACACCCAGCCCTGTAGCTGGAGATAGCCTGTGATACCTATGCATACACTCTGCATGCTGGAGATTTCTTCTCTTAAAAACTTAACCAGCCATTATTAAGCCCAGAGGTACACTACCTCTGTGAGGTACATTTGCTCTTCTAGAACTGTAGGAAGGGGGAGAATGGATGGGGAAGAGGGAGAAGTGAAGAAATACCCTGACAAATGATTGTGTTTATTATCCATATTTACAATCTGTTGTAAGCAGAAACATTTCTCCCACTTTGGTACATGCCATTTTCTGCTGTTATCCAGTAATTGTGCTAGGTTTCCTGCTATCACTAGTAACATGGCTTTTTCTCATTAAACTCAATGCTTGTGAAATTAAATGTCAAATATATCCTCATTCAAATCGTTACACTACATTATCAATAAGCCTTATGTGAATTTAAATTTCTAGGGAATCTAAAGTGAATATAATATGAAAAATCTGACTTCTATAAAAGAATCAGGATTCTATCATACAGAATACACAATCACAGAAGATGCCTGTGTAAAGTTGTCTGAATTATTTTAGGAAACAGATAAATTTTCTATATCAGATGGCACTCACAGATAAAACAGTGAGAAAAACAAGAAAATGAGAGTTAAGTATTTACACATTAGTTACAAGAATTAAGTAATTATTTTAAAATAAAATATGCAACCACCTATTTTACAGATTTTTCTAATTTGCACTGCTCAGGAATCTTGCATTTGCATATTCTTTGGTATTTAGAACAAATCTATCATGACAATCTGTGCTGGCATAAATTTTCTGGCTTTTCAAAACTTATAAAAATGAAGAAAACCTAGGATCATCAACAGAATACCAAAAATAGAGAAAGAAACACTGTGAGACAGCTGTGATCTGATTTCTGAGGATAGTTCCTATTTCATGCATTGGCTATGGTTGCTTAGTATTTTCAATCACAAGCTCTAGAAATACAATCACAAGTCAGAAAAGGGCATAATCCAACACACTATACCAGTCAAATAGTTTTACATATTTCACAGAAAACTTATTAATTTTTTAAACTTAATTAAATTTTGTAACTGAAAGCAATGTCTTGCATTGTGACAAATGCAGGGAAATTGGGGCTATGATTCTTCTTTAATGTGTCAAGAAATACAGAACCGACAATGAAAAGACTAATTATCTTAAAACCAAGTAAAAACCACAAACCATTCACTGCAACTGTAAAACTTTTTTTTTCAGTTGAAAAAGCTATAAAGGAGAAATAATAATTGACCAGCTATAACTGCTGCCATCCATTTCTTGCTCTGTTCTAACAACACTGTATTTCTTTTCCAGCCTGGACTGCAGACTTACCATCCAAGTGTGTAAAAGGAAGCTGACACTCTCCTTGACTTCTATATGAATTGTACCCCAGCACAGATCTCCCAGCACTGTGACAGAAATACGTCACTTCCCCATGACCATCTTGCTCTTTCATGATCACTCAGCTGAGCACCAGTACAATCATGCTGGGACTGAAAACTTGGCAATCTGTTTTTGAGAACTGTATGGCCATGGAGTTACCTCACTGACTGGTGAAATCAATAACTGACAAGTCTGACATGGTAGGCACAGCCACCTTCTGTGTGCTGGAATGTAACCTAAATTTATGGCTGATCCAAGTGCAAGTTAACAATCAATTGCTTTACTCACCTAAAACTCCCCTGTATTTGATATTTGGTCCAAATAATAGTTTTTGAATTTAATAGCTCAATTTATGGTAAGACTTGTGATGTTTTGTATTTGGGAATACAGAAGCCCTTCCATTATCACAATGTGGAAGTTTTTTCTAATATACAAAACAAATAATATTTCAGTCATAGTTTACAACTGTTTTACTTATGTGAAAATCAGCTAATGTTAACTGCCTTTCAGAACAATGGATGGACGTTCTACTCCTGTACATTTTGTATATGAATAAGCAATTACCCAAATTAAATGAACCAAGCACAAATAATTAGAAGGGTGTAAGACTCTCATTCCTCAGTTTTCAATTGCATTACATTTGAGTTCAAAAAGCAGAGGCATGCTGTTGATTTGATGCATGACTTAATCCCAGAGAAAATGTCTCCTTACAAGAAAAGATAATTTAAAAAATTTTTCTCTCACTAATGTGTGTTTCATTTGAGATCTGCATGTTTATTTACCACCTGACTAGTTTCTTCAGCATTGCTCCTGTATAAGAGAAGTCAAACACCATCAAGGAGAACATACGATAGGTGTGTTTATGAATGCACTTATAAGAAAAGAGGCAGTATAGCTTGAGACATCCTAAACCACACAAAAAAGTTCAGTAACTTCAAAACCTGCCTGTACATATTCAGATTAATTCGATTAATTCTTCAGTAAAGTCTAGACACTGTCAGTCATTCAAACATGCCAGTTATCTCATCAAATCATAACATTTTAAGTCTTGCTTACATAAACATGTGCTTAATATACATGCATGTTGTGCAAATACTGAGTAAAGTATTTACATATGTAAGTGAGGCATTAGTTATAGTCTATTTATTTTCATGCAGGTTAGATGTGTGTCTGCCATGTCTAAAACTAGCAAAAAAAACCCCTAAATACTGGTATGTTTTGTTGACAGGAATTTTTTACACTAACTGTAATCGTTCTATAGATCTGTTTTTGTTTTGTGTATAAAGACAAGGAGGAATTTCTGCTATTCACATAGTCTGTGTATTAAGTTTACTAATGTCAAGTTCAAAGTAGGTAGTTTTTACTCATTTTCATTGTCTGTAATTTAAGCTGTCATTGCGAGAGCAAAGCACAACCTATCTACACAGGGCCACATTGTACTAACTTTTCTGTAGGAGTACCTGTAATTTAATATTTACTTGTACAGTTAGAGTAAAATTATGTCCTGCTGGTATCATGACATTGAGAGTACACAGATGTCACTGCTAGAAAATTTTAAATTTATGAAGCAATGCTGTAAGCCAGTGTTTACTCATATTATGTTTTTTCTTGCTGGATACAGATCATCCTTTTACTCACAAAGATCAGCTTCAAGGTCCAGCACTTTCTTGCAAAGTACTAAACCTTTCTGACAACAGACACTGACACAGAATCAATAAAAATTGTCCTAATCCTTGCCTCTGCAGTCTACAGATATCTTGGGGCAATGAAGCAATGCAGACAGAAGGGATTTCTCTGTACCCTTTGTTTTCAGGGAGTCATCTGTGCAAGACTTCTAAAAATAAATGTTCTGCTAATTGTCTACCACAGCTTTCAGATATGCATCTGTGTGTGTGTGTGTGTGTGCGCTACTTTTCCCTGCCTTTAGATCCCATTTCAATTAAACATTTGGCCAGAAAAAACAATAAAAATCAAGCTCAACTAGCCCACCTGCACAGCAGTGACGTTAGGTTCTATGCAAGAAATAGTTACTTTTGCAACTCTCAAAGTTTTACTATATTGAACATTTGAGTTCAATATAAAAATGGTTTCCATCTTCATGTTCTAGCATAAATCAGGAAAACACATAAAAAATGTTTTTCAGCGTCTTGCATTAAAAATCAAAAAGACCTGAAACCTACACAATTAGGTAACCTTGGCAAATTTCAAGTAAAAAAGAAATTCTGATTTTAAAGCAATATTATAAGAGGAAAACACTGTTGCATTAAGATTAATAATATTAAAATGAATTCTGCTTTTATTATGTATAGAAAAGAGAGTTTTCTTTTGGTTAGTATTATTCTAATTTGAGGAATATTTTGCATTAAATCTCTACTAAAACAATACAGACTACCAAGAAGGGAAAAATTGCAGCTGGGACAGATCTGAAAGGAAACTTCTAATTAAAAAAAAAGCCCTGCAAATCTTACTTTAAAAAAGGGAAGTACAGTTAGAGTGAGTGCAATGGCCTTTTTCTAAAATAAACAAAAAAGCCACAGTCCAGTTGAAAATTGAAGAGCAGTCATACAGATGTTTGAATACATACACACACACACACACACACACAAATACACACACACAAACACACACATATATTACCTCTCTTCCTATCCCACATCAAGTTGTATCAAATCTGAAATGTTATACAAATTATACCTATGGCCCTTTTTATTTCATCCTCTTTTTCAGGCAGTTCCAAGAAGCTTGTAGCTGATTTTATATGTGAACATCAGTCTAATAGCTGACCAGTTCAATTCAAAAAGCAGGAAAAACCTACTGTTTCGTGCCAGGCTGATTCGGGAATATAGCTATTATACAATATTGCTAAGCATCCATTTTTCCAAGTAAATGCAGTCTGACAAAGAAAATACTTCTACTGCAAAATTATTTGCTTTCTTGTACTAAAAATACATCTGTTTGGTAAATTTTCACTTAATGAGAGGAAAAATGTGTAAAATAAACACATACTTATCCACCAGGTTCTTCATTTAGCACAAACATATTTTTCTCCTTATCACAGATTACCAAAAATTGCCATGGTAATCTGTAGATTGATAATGTCAACGATTGTTTATACAGAAAGATTGTTTATACAAATATACATTTGTAATTTTTTTTCTTTAACTGCAGCATCCTTTACATAACACTGGCCTTCACTTTAAATATTGAATTCTGTATTTATCTCCATTTGAACGTAAATGCATGCATGTACCAGGTCATACATGAAAATACTGTCTTCAAAATAATCTCTTGAAGAGAGTCTAGGATTAGAACTGAAAAGCTCTACTACTCTGCTTTCAAGAGGTCAAAATCATTAGCCTTCAGCCATATGACTTCTACTTTTGCAAAGATTCTTCAAGGCATTCCTGTACATTTTCATTGTCTGCGAATTGTCTGTTTAGTGTGCTACATGGCAGCCAGATGGGAATTTTCTAACATGGATTTGACTATTAGAGAGCAGGCATTCTTTAGTGCAGTGTGCTGGTCACTCAGGAGATTCTTCCTCCAGCTGAGTGTCCTGAGCATCACGTAAACAGAGTGTTTATTGTACACACCAATCACACATTCTTCAGCTATCCCCACTGGCTAGATGTTTATGTATCACTTTATTTTACACAGCTCTACACCTTATCAGAAGTCCTTATAGGCTCTCTGGGACCTTCTTTGGCAGTTTTCAATGTTCCATATCCTTTTTATGTGGCTCGACCCCCTTTTTTGTGTAAGTGCAATATCATTGTTTTGCATAACTTCTGCTTCGTCAGCAGAGCTCAGTGGCATACTGATTGCATTTTGTGTGGCTTCTGTTTGCCTAAATTACATCCTTCATCTATTTCTCCAAGGCTGTGTTGTTCTATTCTCCTTATCAGAGTTAAAATGCTGCTCTGTTCTGCTGTCTTTATCAGGCAAGACAATGATGTGAAGTGCTAGTTAGGCTAGCACTGCTAACTTTCTGAGTTTCTACTGTCTCTGATTTACTGTGGGGCACTTCTGTGTCAGGTTGGGTTTTTTGTTGTTGTTAAAGCCATGATTCAGCCCTCATCAAATGGGCACTGCAAGCGAGGCCAATATATGGCTGCTTCAGGAGCAGTACTGAGGACTCCATAATCAGCACCTGCCAATGCAGCTGCCCAAATCCAGATCCATCAGTGTGAAATCACAGACATCTCACCCTGGAACAGGAACCCTTGTTGAGGACAGTACTAAAGACTTGAAGGGTAAATATGCTGGTATCAGGGTGCTGAACTGCAACCTCCTAGGTACCCTGTGCACAGTTTAAATCTTGCTTGCTCAGACCCTGGTGTTGCTTAAGGAGCATAATGAACAGGACAATGCATTCAAAGCCCAGACTGAAGTTTGATAGGCTAATGAGAATCATAGAATCATTCAGGTTGAAAAATACCAGTATGACCACCAAGTCCAAGTGTAGACCCAGCACTGCCAAGCCCAACCACGGAGTCTCTCTACCAGAAGAAAGATTTCTGCTCTATCAAGACCATGTTCATGCATATAGAGTTGCAGGGAAGTGAAGACAATGAAATAGAGAAAACGATATTGTTTGATATCAAAAATGGACCTGAAGAACATGAAATGCTGTGAGCATGAAATTGTTTATAGAATTTTGAGACAATCTGGGTTGGTTTCCTTTTTTTTCTGTCATGGGTGTTAACGTAATAAGGTTGAGAGCACTTAGTTTTTCTTTCTTATGCACTTTTCAACATGTCACACTGCCAGAGCTCACAGGAGTATAAGGTCAGGACAGAAACCAAGTGCAGGAAGGAATCAGTATACGGAAAAACAAACGTTAACCAATAAGTAAAATGAACCAACAATCTCCTGGTTATAAAACAGCCACAGATGTCAGAACACCAGGAAAACCACTGGAGGATTTCAACTTTTCCTTCTCCCTGGTGAGCAAAGTTCTAAATGTAGTGCTGGCAAAGCATGTCCCCCACAATGGATGTTCCTTGAGAAGTATGCCTTGCACATCCCACCTCAGCACGCTCCGCTGCTGCTACAGGGGTACACAGCTTTCAGAGTCTCTCTTCCTGTGTCTCACTGACCACGCTCAAAAGAACTGGTCACTCCTAGTCTCAACAGTTTTCCAGCAAATTCTATGATTAAATTCCTTAAACACTGCTGCCCATTCATAATCCCTTTTTGCAAACATGCCTTTCATGAAAAATTGCTGAACGCCATGGTGTCTGATTTATATTTCATTCTGAAGACAGGAAGTAAAGGGATTGAAGTTAGGGATTAAAACACTTACTCCTTACTGCATTTTCTTCTGCAGAATAGTTTCTTAGTTGCCATGGGCACTGCTCACTGACCCCGTGGCCCTGAATACACTTCTTTTTGCATTGGTGACATCTTTTAAGTGGATGTCATAGAGAACAAATGAGGGAAAATGTCCTTATTTTCAACTGCTCTCAAAGCAAGAAAATAGGTTTGCTTCTCTTTCAACCCATTCTCCCGATTGCAGTTTAAACAGTGAAATCTGAACAAAGAGTCTGAAGAAGGTCAAGCAAAAACTGAAAGACGCAGAAGCCACTTATCTCATATGGTAGTATGTTTGCTCCGCATGAGGAAGGTGTTCACAAACAGAGCAGGTCTTCCAGATTAATATAGTCACATAATGGAAACTGTTACTGGTAATTAGCTTAGTGCCTGAATGACCTGAAACACCAGTGGTGTAATGCTCTAACCCTCCTTGGCTCCCACATTCCTCATCAATTAAACATTCTGAGTTAGAAAAATATTAAAAAAAAATAATTTCATTCATGTAAGAAACACAATAAGCACCATGTTTCTTGAGTTGCAAAAAAGCTTAGTTCAAATACAGAGAAAGAAAGAAAGAAAAAGTTGGAAAGCTGTCATTAAATTAACAAACAAATATACTAGCTAAAAAATATAGCAAAATATACTAGCAAAATATACTAGCTAAAAAAAATCCCCAGACACTGTTTTCTTCTTGTGTAATTCACAAAATCTAAAGACTGGTATAAAATTTTGGTTTTTTCTAGAATCTTTAAGCAAACTGGTAGCTTTGTCCCTTGTGTGGTAAAACCAGTATGTAGTCACAATAAAAACCCTGTTTCTACTGTGCTGTAAAAGAATTAAAAAATGAACTATCATGAGGTATGCAGCTCTGTAAGAGGCAAAGAGGTCTGTATTATTTTGAATAACATAATTGCTGACATAACCCATAATAGGAAGCCAGAAAATCTCTCAAAACCTTATAGAAATTCCCGTGTTAACCTTTTGAAAACACCTCTATGTCTTAGTTCCAGAGAAATATTGTTCAATAGGAGAAAATCATGTCTTAAAACAATTGGGTTTTCTCCCATTTCTTGTTTTCATTGTAGGGTGGACAGGTTTATATACCATACTATGGGCTGGGCTGAGAAGTGTTTGAGAGCAGCCCTGTGGAAAAGGACATGGTAGTGATGGTTGACAAAAAACTCAGCATGAGCTGTCATTGTGTGGTCACAGCCCAGAGAGCCACACGTGTCCTGGGCTGCATCCAGAGCAGGGTGGGCAGCAGGGCCAGGGAGGGGATTCTGCCCCTCTGCCCTGCCCTGCTGAGACCCCACCTGCCGGGCTGCATCAGCTCTGGGTGCCAGCACAGGAAGGACATGGACCTGCTGGAGGGAGTCCAGAGGAAGCCACCAATTTCCTCAGAGGATAGGAACACCTCCCCTACAAAGACAGGCTGAGGAAGCTGGGGAGAGGAGAGGAGAGGAGAGGAGAGGAGAGGAGAGGAGAGGAGAGGAGAGGAGAGGAGAGGAGAGGAGAGGAGAGGAGAGGAGAGGAGAGGAGAGGAGAGGAGAGGAGAGGAGAGGAGAGGAGAGGAGAGGAGAGGAGAGGAGAGGAGAGGAGAGGAGAGGAGAGGAGAGGAGAGGAGAGGAGAGGAGAGGAGAGGAGAGGAGAGGAGAGGAGAGGAGAGGAGAGGAGAGGAGAGGAGAGGAGAGGAGAGGAGAGGAGAGGAGAGGAGATGGCCTACAGGGAAGCTGGAGAGGGACACTCTTTCAGGAACTGTATTGATAGGCAAGGGTGACTTCAGCTTAAAACTGAAAGAAAGTGTGTTTAAATTAAATGTCAGGGAGAAATTCTTTATTGTGAGGGTGGTGAGACATTGGGATAGGTTGCCCAGAGAAGCTGTAGACGCCCCATCCCTGGAAGAGTTCAAGACCAGGCTGGACAGGGCTTTGAGCAACCTGGTCTAGAGGGAGGTGTCCCTGCCCATGGCATGGCACTGAAATTAGATTTTCTTTAAGGCCCCTTCCAGGCCAAACCATTCTATATTCTATATGCATTATGTGTTACAGGCCTCTAAGAGAGAAAAAGTGAACTTATAGAAAAGGAATATAAAATAACTAGGCTTCAGAAGAATTCAATTATTAAGATCTGCCTCTAAAGGTGAGGATTTTATATTCCCTTTTTGCTAATATGGAGGTTGCACAGTGAGAGAAGAAGAATATCTATAACATCTTTATAAGCAAGGTGTAAAGCCCCCTCAGTTCAGATGGGAACCCTCATCAAGCTCAGCAGAGACCACTTGGAAAGGGAATGCCAGTAATTGCTTTGGCCAGATGATTTAAATCCTTATCCCATTGCTTTGAGTGTGCTTCACACCTAGTATGGACTGTCTGCCCTGCTACTGGCCTCTATCACAGTGTGAAGTAGGAGTGGATATGGCTGAGGTGTCATCCTGCCTGCTTCATCTCAGCAGTGCAGTCTATCACCATTTTTCTTATTGTAATCAGGAATAGTACTCCGAAAAGTTCCTACCATTGCTAGCCCATCAATCTTGGAAGAGCAATAAATGCAACAGGGAAGAAATAATGCATAAATAGCACCAGGATTAGAGAAATTCTGATTGCCTTCTGTGCTTTATTCCTGCACAGAAAAATAACACCTGAAAAAACTTCCTTCCAGTCAGATATCATAGGAACAAATGATGGTAGCATCCATCTTGATTTGTGATTGGGATAATGCTTTGCTAACTTCTCGAGACTGTCTCTTCAGACATCATTTCACATTTACTGACCAATGTAGGAAGAAATAAATCAATCTAGAAGCCCAGCACATAGCTCTTATCTTCTTCAGTCTCACCACTCCCTCCATTCCTTAGTGATTTGGTACATGTACCATGTAAACTACAATTTGTAAAAATCTTGATCATGTCTAGATAATTTTCAGAAATATCCTTTGGACCGCTTTTCCTGAAGCTATGCCTCTATGATATTTTATTTCTGTCAGAGAGAGTACAAAAATTCCAGAAAAATAAACATAATTCCTGTGTTAGGCTGAAAGTAAGTAGTGACATAGGAGTATCGCTGAGTATCCGCTGAGGTGTTAACCTATCTGGTCAGTTGAATCTTTGTATGGGTTCCTCCAGACCCATTTAAATGATCTAAGATGGTACAGGTTTACAGGACAGACAGCTTTTAGAGACAGTTGTCAGGTAAGCATTCAAAGGGTTCAAAGCTTGTCTAAGTAATATATCTGACCCATAAATAAATTAAATAAAAGCACCAGGACATGATCTGGTCACTTAGAACTGCCAAGAAATCACAAGCTGGTCAGCTGAATAAAGAAATTATTTGGTATAAATCATCCTTCAATTCAAAGTCCAGACTAAGACTTTGCTAAGACACTCCCTTTAGCTGGTCTTGTTTATGTCAACTGTTCAAATTATCTCTTCCTTTTTTCACAAAGATGGAGCTAACTAGCTGTATCTTTAATTATTTCACTTTCTTTTAATTTCAAAGAAACAATATTTTAAATCTGTCAGTTTCAGGGGTTTTTTTTGGCAGGACAGATAGCCTTAAAGTACTGTTATATATGACAATGGTTATTCACTGGTATAGATAAAATTAAAACCATCCAAAAGCATAGCCACTGCATTGTTCACTTGAGGAGATCAATGTTACTAAACTGATTTTATCTTTGCCTAACAGCTGCACAAATTCAGAACTTTTTGTCCTCTTAAAATTATCTCTCATCTGTTTGAAAATGCACTTTTTAAAAAGAGAAAACCTTTAAGAAAGGCAATAGATATTCATGACAAGATCTACAAAGCCAGTGGAGAGTCCATTCCATTCCATTCACAGTGGAAATTGCACTTCAGTATTTGAAAGTGAATTAAATATTTTCTTCAGATTTACAAACACAGATTTCTTCAGCATGACTGATACAGAAGTAGCAAATTACTTTTCCTGGTATACTTGAATGGAAAAGACAATGATGCCATACTTGTACAAGGCTGAGTGCTATCTTACACAACAAATAGATCTTCATGAAGACCATAACAGTGGTATTGACCTTCTTTACAGACTTCAAACCCCTGGGTCTCTCTCACAAAGAAGGCTGAGGGAGCTGGGCCTGTTCACCTTGAGAAGAGATGACTGAGAGGGGATCTGTTCAACACTGTATGTCTCTGAAGGGAGGGTGTCAGAGGCTTTTCTCACCAGTGCCACACAATAGGACAAGAGGCAACAGGCAGAAACTGATGCACAGGAAATTCCACACCAGGAACACCACGAAGAACTTCTTCACTGTGAGTGTGACTGAGCACTGGGACAGGTTGCCCAGAGAAGCCAAGGAGTCTCCCTCGTTGGGAATATTCAAGAACTGTGCAATGTGCTCAGGGATGACAGAGCAGGGAGGTTGGACCAGATGACCACTGTGGCCCCCTCCAAACTGTGCTTATGTGATCCAGCAGCATGGGATCTGGATTTTGTTAATGATACAATATGGACAAGATAATGAGTAAAATTATTCTAAGGATATGCGTAGAACAGAGCAACATTTTACTCTTATCAAGGACAGAAGAACAGAACAGCACAGCCTTGGAGAAATAGATTAAGGATGTGACTTCACAAATAGAACCCATGCAAAACACAAGCAGGATGCCAGCTCAGCTCTGCAAGGCTAACAAAGCTGAAGTTATGAAAAAAATTATATTGCACTTACTGAAAAATGGGGGCTGAGGAACAGCCCAAGAGGACATGGGACATTGAAGACAGACCCCAAGGAAACTATGAGGACTTTTGACAAGAGATGAGACTACGTAAAATAAAGTAAAACAGATACATCCAGTAAGGGGGGAAAGCTAATGCATATGTGATCATTTCTGTAAGATAAACACCCTGTTTACCCGACACGCAGGCATTCAATTGGAGACAGGATCCTCCAGGTGTCCAGCAACTGCCTGCTCCCTAATACTCAAAACTATGTTAGAAAGCTTCTATTCAGCTGCTGTGGTATCACAATGTTCCATAATTTCATTTTCATTATCTTCAATAAAAGTTTTTAGTTTTTACAAACTAAAAGAGCTATGGATTCTTCATTTTCAATACACTACCATCAGTTCACAGATGAAAGACATTTGTGCTTTACTGAAATCAAAAAAGTGTAGCCACTGAAAATAGGCTTACTTGTCTAGCCAGCTTACAAAAAAATCTTGTAAATTGTTGTCCTTTCAAAGCTGAAATGAGAACAAGATTAAAAAGAGAACACATTTCAAAAGTAATTGTAGTTGAGGGGCATGTTGTACATTAACATTCCTCTCAGCATCACTTTAATCTCTCATTTTGGGAGCTGTCTAGCTTTCATTCAGTGACTTCCTGCCTTAGATGAAATTGCATCTATCTTCCCAATGAAAAGATGAAATCCTGGCAGAGTCAGCAATTTTTCCTTTTAAAACTATGATAGCAAACACTGCTTTTTACCCCACCAAAATATTTTAAAATGACAGACAGAATATTATGATGCATAGAGATTATACCTAAAATGTTTTACTAAATATTTTCAGCATCTGTTCCCAGATATTTGCATGGTATTTGTGTAGATGTTTGCCCTAATTTTTATGAATGATTTTTTAAAATACACGAAGATGATTAAAGCAGGCATGACTATCTTTACTCTCGCATGGCTCTGCTTTCCTTTGAAGAGTAAATGAAATTTTATTGTATCCAATAAATTACTTTTAATAAATCCATTTGTGCTGGTATCTTCTTGGTATATTGGATTTCATGCCATTACCTGGTCAGATTCCCAATTAAATTTAGTATTTAGTGGATAACTAAGGGTTGGCAAGTGAAGGGGAACAGTGGCTGCATTACAGATTTCCAGAAAAATAATTTTGCCTTGTATGGTGAGTCATAGACACATACCAACAGAAGTTGCTTAAAATAATTCAGAGGTGGAAATTTACCTCTATCCCATTGCATAATCCCATCTTAGAGAGCCAAGGAAAGAGTCAAATCTTTGAAGAAACATCTACAGAATCCAGGGTGAAGACTCAGTGTAAATATTAGCACAGCAGATAAGATCCTACTCTAACAAATATACTTCATCCTGTTATTTAAGTCTAGGCAACATCAAAGATACATTTACAGGTACAGTCTTGGAGAGTCAGCAACTTAAGATGACACAATAATGTCACTTGGTATGCAGAGGGAGGTTAAACAGAGGATTAAAGCCAGTCAGGCACGATATATTAAAGGAATCCATGACTAACGGGGTGTGACAGCAAAGGGTTTCATTCTTTTCAACAGAAAAGATCCCTAGGGCTTGAAGTATTAGTCCACTGTGCCTTTATCACCATGGAATTTTTATGGTTATTTTTATGGTTGTTTTTGATGAATTCACATTTTCATAACTACCTTTTTGGCATTAAGCCAATTTTCACTTTTAATTAAATCCATAAATAACCTTAATTCTTCATTAAAATTTGTTGTTCTTATTTTTCATAATTATTACTGTCAGGAAATATTTCAAATACCAAAGCATAATGTTAGTTAGTAATTATAACTTTACAAAGGTCCAGTAACTACCTATGTTGTACCTTGCAAACATTATGCCAGTGATTAATAGGAGCCATGATGAAAATGCTCAAAAAGAATTTCCTTAGGTAGCAACTCAGCTCCTTAGAAATGCACTTATACATATAAACAGTTGATGATTCATGGACTTGACAACCACAGGGAATCAGCATTGTGAAATATCTTGGTAGTATTGGAAGTATCTGGAATAATGAAATACAATTTACAGTTTAGTCCCACATGCTGCCCTCAAAATCCATCCTTCCATCTGAGACTGGCCATTATTTTGTAATACTGTGTTTTTACCAAGTGGCAGAATTTGAAACCAAGAATTTATGTTTGCAAAAATGATTTTTGCTTGCCTTGTGTTTGTTAAGTGATTAACAACTACAGCAGAAAACATAAAGCATTAAACCATTAAGTCAGAGATGAAATTATCTACATACAAACCACAACAATCTATTCGCTCTTTTTTATCATTTAAAGCCTGAAATCAACCGAAGTACTTGAAGATGCATTGAAACATCTAATATTATAACTGATTTCTTCACATAAACTTTGAACTGGTCAAGACAGCAGAAAAATCACCTTTTTCCTGACTTGTTGATCTTTGAAAGAATGGGCTTTCACATGTTTTCTCAGGGAACTGGGATCTGTGTATCGCTTAGTACATCCTGGAATCTCACATGCATAAGGTTTCTAAATAAAAAAAAAGGAAAAAAATGATAAAGCTACTGTTATATCACAGATTATTTTAACTCAAGAGAATACTTTTTGAGCCTTGGGATGCTGCAAACCACATTACTACAGAACAGAAACATTGTACATTATTACGCGCAGAAAGCTTCACAATTTGTTAGAAAAGGAAAGGATGAAGTAAAGTTTTAAAGGAAGACAAACAAAAGGAAAGTTTTCATTACAGCACCTTTCATGATTACCTTTTTTTTTCTTAGTAGTACAATGAATATTGCTAGATATACTTACAATTTTTCCACCCTCAGAGCAATCTTTGACTTAATCAGAAATTACAGTCTTTAGTGAATCAGGTAAAGAAACTGCAGTAAAGGCCCGGAAAGACTGTTTAGGATTATAGAAGGATCCGCTTCAGAAAAAGAGAACAAGAAAAAGTGTTAGTTTACTATATTACAAAGAAGGCAAGCAAAACCCCAACCAAGCATTGAATACTGAAGTTTCAAAAGTATTACACAAAAAACCCCCATTTTAATGTGAAGTACTGACTAACTCCTTCAGCTCGCATTTTCTAATAATACTTCATTTTAGAAAAATACCTATAAAATACCCTGTAATATCTTTATAGTTTTCTTAAAAGAATGCCCAATAAATCTAACTCATATAAATATCTCATATTGCCTGTTCTAAGCTGTCTGTCTTGCCTGAAGTCTTGTAGGTTCACAATACTAAGTATTAAATGAACATTAGGTCCAACTGTTTCCTGGAAGTAGCTATTCAGCAATTAAGTCACTTAAGTTCTATAAAGAATTTCTGAAAACACGTTGTGCAAATTATTAAGTTGCCAGCCATAGATTTGACTATTCAAAATGGATAATTTACTTTTTTAAACAACCATTAAATTCAAATAGCATTGTTTTAATCGTATTTCTGGACTTCCGACCTTTGGAAACTATCTCTGAGAAAACACAAAATTTCTTTTCTGAAACAGAGGTTTTAAAACAAATCTCTGCCATCACTCAAATTTACAAGGGACAATCTGTTGGCACAAAAATTTTTAAATTTACAAAATAATTTTCTCTCTTGACTTTCTGGTACATGCCCCACCTTTAACTTTTCACCAGAGAAAAGCACCTTATATTGCAGAGGGCTTCAGTTTCCCTAAAGATCAACTAAGTGGGAGAAAGCTACTGTTCTACCTGCAGCAAAGACCATGGAACCTGTGGTCTTTTTATCAACCTGCCTGGGTCCATCTTCTTGCATGCTTAGATGACTGGGTCACCTCTGAGGCAGCTCCAACAGCCCCATCAGACTGTCCACCCTCCTGCCTCTAAGGTCATGGGCTACCTGCTGCCACCAAGCTGGAGGAAAGGAGCAGCTGTTCTAATGTTCAGAGGGCTGCAATGGCACTTCTGTGTCCTTACAGTGTCCAAGTGTGTCCTCTGGTGCTTGGCACGGTCGCTGGAGTTGCTGAACGCTTTCTGGCAGCCAGGGTGCTGGCAAAGGTACGGCTTCTCACCCGTATGGCTCCTTAAGTGGATCTTGAGATTTTCTAGTCTGGAAAACGCTTTCTTGCAACCCTCAAACTAGAAAAGAGAAAGAAATTATTTGGAAGGAAAGCACACACAGTAAACTGCAACAGCAAACACTGAACAGAAAGAAGGGTAGAAGGGCATGCAGAGACCTCCAGCCAGCTACGGCTGGGTAGCTCTGCAGGGCCTGGCTTCTCAGGGTGGGTGTTACTATCCTCCTTGCATGTGGCTGAATTAGGAGGGTATGTCCTACATTTTGCAGATGGCACACTGAGACTGAAAGGGACCAGCCAGCTGAGAGTGCAGCACCTGCCTGGGAAAGGCAGCACCAGCTGAATCTCCTCCCTGCGGCACACAGAGCAAAATGGTCACTGTGAGGTTCTCAAGACTACTGCTAGCTATCCCTGTGTCAGCTCCAGGCTTCTCTGGATATTAGCAACTCAGCATAACAGAGGCATCTCTCAGAACCAGCCCAACCTACAGAACATCCTCAAAAAAAGACGAAAAAAAATTTGGATCACTTAATTTTAAGCACATCTTTTGGATTACTGCAAAAAAAGCATTACAAGTTTGAAGAATAAAGTATAACACACTACCTATAAACCAGCACTATTAAAATTAAGCTTAAGAAATTAAAGCTTGATACAGAGGATGAACCACGCTTGCTATACCATAATTGTAATTTATCCTTCCTACACATGCACTTCAGAAAATATCTCGACCCATGAAATTTTTTATTTATATTCCATCCCTTTATCCAAAACAAACCAGTGCTTTTTGGATGATCCAGTTTTGATCACTGAACATTAAATTATGCTTTTAAATAGTGTCACCTTTATGTTTACAGAGCTATAGTATGCATACAAAACATTGTTGCAACAGTAGAAATATTTTTACTTTTAAGGATATATTTTTAGAAAATATTACAGGATAAAAAAAATAAAATACACCAATATATCTTAAAATTGCCTTGATAAAAGCATCACTTTTTTTTCTAGGAAAAAGTAAAGAGTGGAGACGGCATAAAAACATGGGAGCTAAAAAACAGATATAAGAAATTAATCACAAAAGCTATGCAATTATAGAATGGTTTGGGTTGGAAAGGATCTTAAAGATCTTTTAGTTCCAACCCCCCTGCCAGGAGTAGGTAGACCTGTTAGAACAGGCTGCTCAATGCTCTATCCAGCCTTGGCTTGAATGCTTCCAGGGCTGAGACAACTTCTCTGGGCAACCTGTGCCAGGGTCTCACAGTAAATCTCTTCCTAACATCTAATAAAATTGTACTCTTTCAGTTTTGAGCCTTCAAAAACTGACCCTCAAGAACCAAAATAATTTAAGACCACATCTGTTAAAATGAGAAAGAAATCTACTGATTAGCCTATCTTATACAGACAAGTTATTATTTTGTATTAACATCATGAAAGAACAACCATACATTCTAATGACTGTAACTATGAGAATAATTTTAGTGTCTCAAGAAGTCATTAATTTTATAGGGTACAACTCAGACCAAAGAACAAGTTGTAGAAACATGATTCTGTTTTGTTTATTTTGCAGGTTATTAAACTTTGAATTTTTAAGTATGTAAATGAATTTAAACATGTAAATATTGTTTATATGGCTGTAAAATTACCATTAATTTTAGATGGGCAGAAATGTTTAAGTAAGCAGAACTGGGGAATCTTAACATACAAATTTAAGAATTATTATTTCTGAAGACTTCTGCATTGCTCAGTATAAATTGGAAGAAAGGACAGTTCTCTCTTCCCCCCACAGCCTTAAATTACTGTCTGGCATATTCACAAGGCAATATATAGATGTGTATTGCTGGAAAGGTCATTCTAGCAAAACAATCTACAAGCCTGTATTATTAAGACAACCATCCTTACTAACAGTTAATGAATGTTTCTTCTATAAATCAAATTTCTTAAAGCCTTGGGTCCTTAAGACAAAAGGAATGAAAAGATATTCTTCTCAACAACACAGAACATACTCTCTATCTGGATAAAAATATTTCAGTGAAAGTATAGCAGACAAGACAGGATCACTTATGGGGGAAAAAAAGTCAGGCAGTTGATAAATATTTTAGAAATGGGACTCATAGTTTTCTAAGGTATTAACTGTTGTAGTCACTTAAGTATATGGCATACCTTGGCATTCTGAATCTGTTTAACAGTCCCAAACATATCCTGATTAAACCAGACTTTTTGCAAATCTTACGTGAAATTAATTGTGCAATGTTTTCCTAAACTGCAATACAGAAATCAGTTACTGAGCTTCTATTTTTACTGCTGCATGCAAATTGAAACCATTAAGTAGCTCATATGGAAAATTCCTTTCTGTACTTCCTAAAGTCCTTTTTAAAATATGTTCATGTTTACTTTCTCCTTTTATAAGGACAATTATGAAAAGGAAGAAACAATATATTTAAAGGGAACGGTAAAGCATATTAACAGAAAAAAATCACAGTTTTATGACTTTAAAACATTCATGTTCTCTCGAGTGCACTGTTCATCCTTGTTCACACAGAGATGATGTTCAGCATACCAAACAACCCTCCTGTAAAATGACAATATAATTTCATAGGTTATCTAAAATAATCTGTGCAACACAAAAAGCCCTGCTGGATGCACCATGCATTTCTGAGCCCTTACTGGAATTCATGTAATACATTTAGACTTTTGAACTGTAGAACAGCATGGTAATGCCTGTGTGAGTACTTCAGTAGCAGATAGTCAGTGGCCAAGTGACAAAGAAATTAGTCTGTTTTCTCTGCAAAAGGAACTGTTCTGATTATCTCAGTTGATCACTAGTATAGCAAGGATTGAAGAACTTGTTCTGGCAGACATCTGTCTGAGCTCTGATACATTTGCTGAAAAGTATGCAGCCTTCATATAAAAGTGAAACACAGTCAACATAGCTTCTTCTTAATCCAGTATCTAATAATATCAGGTATTAAATATATTCACGTTTTCCTGTCTGAATAGGTTTTGCTTCAGCACCAAGGCAGTATATTTTCTTTTGTCATTCTTCTGCTGTATTAACATTATAAGCAATGTAAAAAGTAACTTTTTTTTATTCGAGGTATTTTCTGTTATCAAGTAATTTAACCTTCTCTTAAACAATTTATACATATCAAAAATATTTGCTTTCTCCCTATATACAATGCTTTCTCAGACTTCCTTCAAAATTGATTCCAAACCTCCAAAAAATGAAAGGAAATTAATTACTTTTAGAAATACTGACACCTGAACAATACTTCATTTTACAGAAATGTTTAATCCAGTATACAATATAATGTTACTCTCCTCAAGTTTTGGCTTTTAATATCTTTTTTCATCTGAAACAGTTATACAGTGATCTGCAAATATTTCTAAGCATCACTGTTTGTGGCAAAGGATCATCTTTTATTTTTTGGACAGTGAAGAATCAGCATTTCCCTTCTCCATTGTCATGTGTGAGAAAATATTTATGGGATATTACAATGAATACATTTAATTACATGTTCCTCATCTGGTCTGTCTCTAAGCTTACTGGGAGAGGGATGGTTTTCCTTTTTAAATTTGATTTTGCTAAACATTAGTCTGCCTATAACCATTAAATTGCAGCAGCTGGCTTTCTATGTACAAGAGCTAGTTATTGTCCACACAAAATCTCAGTAACAAACCTAGATACTTCAGGGACAGAATTTATTTTTTCTTCAGTAAAACTGAATGCATGTCTCAGGCAAGAAGCAAAAGAGACTGAGAGCCCCTTCGAAAGGCTCTGGTATAGGGAAACACATGAGCTACATCCAAATGACCTCAGAAAGTTTGATATGGCAAGAGCTTGATGGAGGAGTGAAGAACTCTTCAAATCTCTGCCAATCTGACTTGGGGGAAGTCAAGCCAACCCTAAGTACACACAGAGGACATATTAACCAAGTGGTTCAAATGCATGCCCAGAGTTGGGAAATACCAGCTCATTTGGCTTAGTAACCTGTCAGTCGTGGGGAACCTTTCATGATGCAAAATGAGAAGAAAAATGTGCACCCAGAAACTAAGATACATATCAGAGGGGAGGAATTCCTCACTGATTTTAAAAGGTCAACAAGATAAGAAAATTTAACCTAGCAAAAATACTTTCCATGAAAAACCAAAAGAAAATAATACACATCTCTACCTTCCATACCTCTTTTTCATTAAGCGCAATGGACACCAGCGGTGTCCAAGGATACATGGCACCATAACTGTGGGACTGGATTTTTCCCCTTCCATCCACACAGGTAAGAAAACCAGCAGTTTCAAAGATATACAGCTCAAATCAGACCCAGCTCTTTTTTTTTTTGCCAGTCAATGCATGGGAAACCCACATTAATGCAGGACTGATTGCACATGACCACATAGACACATGCTCTAAAAACTTCTCACACAATATGATTTGGTCCCCTTCTGACTACTTCTGCATGCACCTGGGATATAAAATACATTATCAATATTTCAGTGGAGACCTATCAATGTTAGGTGTTCAGGTAACATGAATAAAACTCCCTTTTTCACTTACTCCAGGATCATCCTAGCCTTCTTTAAGTCATAACATTTTGCAGAGGGTTTTGGTTACAGTTGGTAGGATTAAATTCCAACTCAGTCTTTTTTCTAGGCACAATTTCTCATATTGTAATTATAAGCTATATGCCTTCATTTCTGCTTACATTTCTTTGAATTTGGCTGATTTACTATGTGCCTTTTGATAATGCGATAATCTAGGAAAAGCAATGAGATCATCTCTGTCAATGGGATATTCTCAGTATCTGTAGCTCTACTAGTCCATGTTAAAAGTACAAACTTTGTTTAACTACTTAGGACCACTATTCTGAGAACAAGTAAACTCTACATCTAGTATGTGCCCTTCTAATGAAATTTAATACAAAAAACTTAAAATCATAGAACTATGGATTTTTTTATGTTGGAAAAGACCCTTCAGATCGAGCCCAGCCATTACCCCAGCACTGCCAAGTCCACAACTAAACCATGTCACCAAGCACCACATCTACAAGTCTTCTTATTATCTCCAGGGATGGTGACTCTACCACTGACCTGAGCAGTCTCTTCCAACGCTTGACAATTTTTTCAGTGAAGAATTTTTTGCTAATATCAAATTTAATCCTTCCCTGGCACAGCTTGGAAGTTATTTTCTTTCATTCTAACATTTGTTACTTGGAAGAAGAGAGGGACACCCACCCCAGAACACTGTACTGACTCATATAAGGTATTGATCCATACCTGGTTTGCATGCAAATCACTGTCTGAGATTGGCTTGACAAGCTGCTTGACTTGCTTACTTTTGTAATATTCGTAAACTGACCATAAGCATGACAAGCAGAAATTTTAAATCTTAAACTTTGAAGGGAGATATCTTAATAAAAATATAAGCCATTCCTAGATTTCAGGAAATGCTGTCATACATGAATGCATATGTGCAAATGGAAGGAATGGTATTCTTAAAAACTATCTAGGAAAAAATAAATCTAGAGTTGTGTATACATAAGGTCCCAAAACAAATCTTTGAGTTACTCAATAGCCATGCAGCATTTTCTAAGATTCATTAGCAGCTAAAAGGCATATTAATTATTTAGCAATGTCCATCTGCCACTTAATCTTGAATGCTTTGAAATGCTGACCATATAGGTTCTTCTGTGTCAGCATCAAGGCAGGTGGTATGACAAGGACAAGGTATCTCTCCACAGCTTTGTATTTATCACAAAAACAGATGTAAAAGCTGTTCCTTATAGGGCTTTCAAACAAAAACAATGCATTTCAAGCATTAATTAATCGCCATGTAACCATTTTCCTTCCTCAACAGTATTAGCAGGGTGCCGCTCTGCAAAAGAAGTGTTTCCAAAAAAATGAGAGTAAGACCTCATGTGAAAACCTTTTAAAAAGCTTTTTATATCCCTAGACTCTCCAGCCTAGCAATCTTGTGAATGGCACATAATTAGTGTCAGACATCATTCAAACTGCTGACATCAGGCACTCACTGACAAGGAGGCTGCAGCCACAGCTGAGATTTAAAGGCCCAGGTTCATCTACAGCAAAATGAGTATTGTGCTTTTAACCCTTGAAGTGTTTAAATGGGGAAAATGTAGCATTCAGAGCTGCACTTCAGCTTAGTGCCTATCTGAAAAGAACACATTGGTGTGTTAGAACATTAATGTGGTATCTGAATGCTTTGGTGAATGCACTAGCTTATATAAAGTAATATATTTTCCTCAAAACCATGCACAGCCTGGCATTTATTTTTGCTTTTATCGTTAGACTTATGAAATTATTCAATGTCTTGGAATTTATTGTTCCAGTAAATAATGACAGATTATGTTTATATGTGTTACACAGATTATAGGAGATATTTCTTTACCCAGTCTTTCAATGACAATTTGGTCTATAGGTAATTACTCACCTTTTCATTCCTCTTAAAAAAAAAAAAAAAGGTTCCTTTCACCACAATATCCTCACTTCATGTTTTTCTGGTAGATTCCTTAAATTTTATGATCCAGCATGCATAAATATAAATGCGAACAAAAGATAATTACAGACCATGACAAAATCTAAAGTAATTTGTTATTTAGCTTCGTTGTACTTCCTACCTTAAGTTAACATGTTTATTATACTCAATAGATGTAGAATAAAGTTCATATGATTAGATTCAGATGTAAGACTTATGGGACTAGTCTGTGCACAAAACTATAAGGCTCACATTTTAAGAGCTTCTGACTAAGCAGCATGACATAATGCTTTTTTGTGTGTGTAGAGGGATTGAACAAGATTAGTAGACTATCTCCTAATCTGACTTCTGTTTTCCAATGCATCCATCTTTTTAGGTATTCTTAAGAAGAGTCACATGCTGCTATACAGGTAATGAAATCAATGGAAAAGAGGACATATCAGTACAGATCAAAAATCGACAGATGGTTCACATGGGAAACTGAATCAGGCTACTTTTTCAGACAGATGCACATGAGAGGCTAGTTTCTTCATTCCCTTTGAAGAATTCTCACTTTTTTGGTCACACTGCACACACTTGACTATTTCAGTATATAGACAGATTATTTGAGTCTCAATAAAATTTACTTTTAATCTCCTTTACAGGGAGATCGGTATTCTGATGTCAGGTCTGTTAGGACAGTGGACAAAGGATGGCATCAAATTGCAGTGCAAGAAGAAGAGGTATGTGAGTAAGTAACTGTCCCTGCCTACCACACTATTTCTTTACAGATGGCTTGTTTATTCTTGTGTTTTTGATAAATGTAGCATGTTCTTTTTTTCCTTTTCATATCAGATCTCCAGAAGCCTTCATACTTTTCATGTTCTAGAGATCTGTGGCACAATGTAACCTTATTTTCTAAGTAACACTATGCCTAAGGATACAAATATCTCTGTTGAAATTAAACACAGTGCAATTGATGTTATTTATCCCTGAAAGAATGGTGTCAAGAGATTCATTCACCATGGTAATGTCTCTTGTTTTCATCAGTCTTACTAAGCATGGCCATTTCAGTCTCAGAAGCTATTTCTGTTGCTGTAGAGAAGGTAAATATTATGACAAGTGTCTTCAAAAGGAACTATTACTGAATACATCAGCTGCTACTGATTCAAAAACCATATGGTACGGAAACTATTAGAGGAAAAATGAACATTTTGGGAATTCTTTCTTTGCTTCCTTTTAGAAGAATGTGCTTGCTTTTTTCTTTCCCCCTACCCCCACCCCGGTTTTACTCCTTTCTTTCTCTTCCTCTTTGGCTTTTCTAAAAGGTTGTCTTTGAGTCTCAAGTAACTGAAGCTATCATCTGTAATCATGCAGCTTTCTCTATTAAAAGTTGTTCACTGCTAAGGTAGCTACTATTATCATTAAGCCCCAGAGAAGTCCTGTGCATTTGAATAATTTTTCCTTCATATAGACATGCAAAAACTAAATAACCTTTTGTCAACTAAAAAACCAGCTATTTCCTTTCAGGTATGTAGCTACATCTCACTTCTGTGGTTCTGTTCTCTACAGGATTTCATGTCAGAGATACACTATAATTGAGACCATAGGCTTTCAAATATGGAGATGAAGTAGTGTAAATCACATTCTCACTGAGAAGATTCTGTAGGTTTAGAATTTGCTCTTTGTGAATTTCACAAAGGACTAAAATCTGATCTCTATTACACTAGGGAAAAAAGGAATAAGTAACCAGGAAGCTCTGAAACCAGGAAGCTGAAATGGGAAATAAACTGTTTTGAGGATTCTTCCTCACCATACTCCATGTCAAGATTATCATATATGATTCATTCTGTTTTCTATAAATAATAACATCATACAAATATCTATTTCTATCATAGAAATAAGAGTATTCCATTACATCCCATCCTGTCCTATCCTATTTATAAACATTCATATCAGGACTGAAAAACTGAAACAAACATGCATGCTGTTCTACAGACACTAACAAAGTATTTTTTCTTACAGTTATTTGAAAATATTAACACCAAATTGCCACTTTTTCAGAGATAAAGATTACCATAGGCAGAAAAGCACTAAGACAGTTCTCAGTAAATTCTCACTTATGGTGCATAGCTCACAGTTGATACTGTAAAACTTTCAATACAGTGTTCTATAAATCAGGGTATGAGGTTCTTTTTAGTCCCAGAAAATGTACACAAGGCCAGCTGCTATCTGGCACAGGGTCTCTTGGTAAACTCTATTATTTAAATAGTCAAACCTTAACTTTCTTAGTTTGGGTTGTTTTTTGGGGTTTTTTTTAATTAAAAAAACTACTAGATCACTGTCAAGAGCAAAATGGGCAGTAAGAGATCCATTTGATAGTTCCCAAGTGCAGCATTTGCACTCAAATGCAAACATGCCAAAGATACAGTAGAAAATACGCCAGGATACAGTGGAACATCTCTGCAAATGCAAACTTAATGTGCAAAGAAATGATGTACGTCTGTTATGCCAGGAAAAAAAACAACTTGACTGGCTCCACTTTTGGCAAACTGACACTGACATAATTTAAAGGGCCTGGTTAAAGTGATTTTGTTAAAGCAAAAGCATAAGGCATAATTTAATGTGTTACTTGTTTGCGTTAAGCAATGTTCAGCTTGAAGCGCCTGAGACAAAAAGCACAATGTATACAGGAAGAGGCATCATTAGTAGAAGGAAATTTGCATGGCCAAACATGGACTTGAATTTAGAAGTTTAAGTTTCACTAAAAAAATGCAGCAAACCATATACTAAAAAGGCAATTATCTTACTTTTACTACAATATTTACATACATGCTGCACTATTTTCATCTGCCAAATTGGCTCAATCATATGTAACCTCCAACATAAACAAAAGTTTTACACATATAAGTAGAATACCTAATAGGATTAAACTGTGCTAGTATTAACGGTTTGAGAAGCACCTCTCTCAAAGTATGCTCTTGCATAAGTATACATGGGAAGCACACTGTTTGATTTCAAGCACCAAAAAGTCTGATATTCTCCATTATGCAACAACAACCTCATCAGGGGACAGAATATTTTGCAAATTTCATATGTCAAAATTTATTTGACTCTTTTCCATCAAAGAGATAGTGCTTCTAGAATGTTTCTTATGGAATTAATAAGTTCAAACTATTCAATTCATGGTGTATTCATGTTCCACTCAGTTCATAATGGAGAAAGGACTGTTTCTGTTACACTCTGGCAGAACCTCTGCCAGTAATTATAATTTATAACAAATGTGCCATGGTGACCAAAACTTTATAGGTAGTATTTCAAAATTTTACTTATTGCACTGCTTTTTAGCAGTTTTTCTTCCCTTAAAATATAACACGTGAATCTTTATAGCTATGGCCATCTAGTATACTTGTATACATAGCTATAAGAACTACTTGGCTATCCTCTAACTATATTACTAATTTCAAATTTCCATCCTTAAGGAAAAGAGACATGAAGCATACTTATTTCTTCTACCTCTATTTCTTAATACTTACCCTCTACCATGATAATGCCATCTCACAGATATTTATGAGAAGTTTTAATCCTGATAATTGTACATAAGAAGCAAACAAGAATATATTACCTTGTGATACTTTTAACTATTCGTATGCAAGTAAATCACACTGAAGATACATTCAAGGCTATATACATCAGTAAATATTCAACATTTTCTGGTACTTGAAATGGCTAATTTGGGGTTACAGTTGTAATGCACTCACTGGAACACTCGGAAGCATAATTAATCAAAATATGCTCTGTAATACCTAAAAGCCACTCCACAAACCCCAAAGCTAAATAATTAGAAAGTAAAGAAAATTCACATTTAATGCTTATTTTCTGAATTCCAGAACCTTTTAAAACAACTCCATTACTTTTAGATCAGATTAATTGGTGCTTTACTGAAAAGTATCCAGATTAGTATCTATGGCTACTGAAAAAATCTGGACCAGCAAACTCCGCAAGATCTACTATTCAGCAGAAGCTTAAGCAAATTAAAATGGGGCAAAGGTGAATTCTTAAACAATCTTAGCACGGCTGCATTACTGCCAGCCCATACTCAAACAGTTCTGTCATAATAACCAGGTCCTAATTCTGCATTACTTAAATATACCCCACTTTCACTAAAGTCAGTGAGAATTCCGAATATGCAAGGAATGTAGAATTACAAGTAGTTTCTTAATCCTTAGGTCATAAGCCAAGATAATTATAAAGCCTTAACTCATAATGTAGCTGGCTGAATTGCTCTGCAGCACCTTTAAGGGCATTAACAGCAGGATTCTGCTGAACTAGTCATATCAAAGACTAAAAGTCATATCAAGAACTTGCCTCTGCACTCTGATATGTAATAGGTAATTTAAACTAAAAAACCAGAATATTAGAGTGAAATGTATTTGAGCTGTTTAGCAATGTAGCCTTACCTCTTCTTCCCTCTTTGTCCCCTGCTAAAGGGGAAATCAATAATACAATTCAACATTTAAAATCCTCACTTTTTCCTGTTCTGAGCAGAGCTACTTACACAGCTATCTTTTCAGGGCAAAACACAAACCACTCACAGAAAAAAAAACAGTTGAGTTGTGGAAAATAAGGCAAAAGTGCTTGCATTTTAATCAGCAGGGGTCCATCACAATATGAAACAGTCAAAGAGGTTTATTTCTTGCCCCACAAGTAAATCACATAAAAAATTCCAGCAACATTCAAAATGCACTTTTCAGACCAGTAACTGTTTTCTGTTCTTGACTGCTTAACACTCTCAGCTTTTTTTCAATTAGGGCCTGTTTGTTCAATTAGTTAAAAAAAAGGCAAGAAAGAAAGAAATAAAGCTTTAAAGAAAGGATTAAACCATGTATTTTATTGAGAAAGAACATAAATTAGAAATTCTTTTCGAATCTGGAGTATGCATTCCTTAATCTTCTGCCCTGCTGGGAAGTGTAATAAGAATAAAAGCAGAAAGAAGCTTTTTTGCTTCATTGAATTTGTTCAGTGGAAGATATGCTTTTGACTAAATCTCAAAATTCATGACAATTCAGACAATACTCCCACATTTTATAAGCCTGTGCATTAAAAAGAGAACTAGGAGAGCTTACAGAAACCCACCTGGTGAGCAAGCTCTCCAGATTCAAAAGGGCAAAACAGAAGGCCATGTGAATGTGAAGCAAACAAGCCATGACTGTGAGAAGATGGTGACAAGACTTCATGTACTGGCAATGCAGTTCTTCAGTGTGGTGTGGCTTCATAAGCAAAATAATTTTCAAAATAACCAACAGAACTGATTGATGGGTATGAGTTAGGGATAAGAAAACCAATGGAAGAGGCTAAAGGTTGGACAAGGTATAAGTGTTGCTTACTGTTTACTCTTTCTTTGCAGGAGCATTTATTAAAATCTAAATATTATGCTTTGAATTTAAAATGAAAGGATTTAATAGATAATTTGATGGGAAAGACAGAAATCAAAAGGAATGCCAATAGCAGAAATAGGCACCATCTTCCTTCGAGGATACCAAATCCTCTTGCCTGTTTGTGCCTTGTCAAATTAAGAAAGATTTTTGCTGAGATCCCATGACAGTAAAAACAGCCCAAAAAAGAAAATATGTACCCTTAGATGTTATTTTCCTCCTTTAGGTGCAGTGTACCCAAGTGCAAAGAATCAATATGTACATACAACAGGAAAGAAAACCAGGCTGCTGCTCCTCCTCTTCCTCCTCCCTCTCAATGCAAAAAAAGAAAAAACAAAACAAACAAACAAAACCAAACAAACAAACAAACAAAACCCCAAAACAACATAGAAATTAATTACCATGAATTTCATGTAATGGCTAGAGTTTACAGCTTTGTGACATTCCATTTAATGCCAGCAAAGTTCATCCCTTGGTTCCATCAAGTTGAGTACATCCTGCACCACCTGCAAGTCAATTTACATGCACCAGAACCTCCTGCAGATATGCCCTCACAGCAGATAGCGGAAAACATTTGGAGTCAGCAGAAATCACACTGTGAAGGTATTTGGGGCTGTATTGCAGGCAAGGCCTGGCCAGGGTAGGGCCACAAGCCTGGCTGGACCATGGCTGTGCTCAGGACAAATGCAGCCACTTCATTCAGACTGTCCCCAGTGAGTTAAGGCTGATGACTGAGATAACAATGTGATGCAGAATCTGGGAGCACAAATGTTTGGGTTAGACCTTGGTTTGGAAGGAGGCAGGGCTGTATCTAAATCAGCAGATGTGTCTGGTTACCAGGGGCAGGACTTGGGCCTCAGAGCAAGGCTGAGTACACAGAACACAGTCTGAACAACCAGGCAAGGCTTGGAGCTCGACTGTGCTCTGCAGAGCTGCTGGCACACACTCGCTGCTTGTAAAACTCTGGTTAGGGCACAATATGATTTTTTTTTCTAAAGAGCTCAGCAGCCAACAGCTTCTGGCTCAAGAAAATGCCAGTGCCAGTATTTTCTGACTCACTACAGGGTTATTTCTTCTGCCACACAGATGGTACAAAAAGATTCAAGTTTCCAAAACCAGAAGACAAGGTAATGCAAAACTACATGGATCCCTGTACTTGTTTAAGTCACTCATAAAACAGGGGATTTTGGTCCCATCTACTGAGATGCTGTCTTATGCAAACAAAATCCTTGTGACAAAACAGCTGTGGTGAAGGGACTGTGAGGAATAAATGCAAAATAGTTCCCTCAGCTGAGCCAAAAAAGCTGTTCAACAATGAAAAATTTAATATGGGAAAAGTTGAGGAATAAGCTAATAAAAAAGTTGAGGGATGTGGTCTTACACATCTTACACAGAAGTGGTTCTCACCATGTAACTGAGGTTTCAGTTGTAATAAACCTTAGGTGATCATTAGAGAAGAAGGGCAAGAAAGAGTGAATACAGGAATTCAGCAATAAATGTAGGGTGTCAGTGGAATAATCACAAGCCTTGATAAATGCAATGGTTTTGTTAATATCATGTAATGCTTTTGTTCCTATCATGAAATTGATAATTTTCAAGGGAAGTCTCAAAGGATTTACAGAAGCAAAACACCTTGGGAATGAATCCACAGCTAGGATGAGAGAAGCCAGTCCAAAACATGCAGGGCCAAGCAGAAGAATAAGATGCACAAAACAGGACCAGGAAGAAAAATAAGATCAGTACACATGGCATAATTGCTAAGGGTAAGTACAAATGCCCTTTTTCAAGTGAAGTGTTCAATCAGTGAGTTACTAGACTTGATTCATTTAAGTGTTTTGTCTGACACCACAACTGGTCGTGGAACACCCAGAGGATGTTTTAGACTGTGCCTAAGTTTTATTGCTTTGTGAGTACAGCCAAAGAGAACACAAAACCCAAATATCTGCAGATTCAGATGCACAAGGGATGAGCTGTGCAATTTTCTTACAACAAGGATAAAAAAGCTTCAAAATTCATCAAAGGAAAATAAAAGGATGACTCAGTAAGTAACTATCCTTGTGAAGTTAAGCATTTATTTTCTCATCTTTTTTGTGGACTTTACATTCTTCTTAATATGTATTTCCCTAGGGCAACTTAACATTTACCTCATTCCCTGTGAATAATTACAGCATTCAGTAGTCTTTGAATTAATCTTTTCCCACAGTGAAAGGATGTTTTAGAGAATCTACAACAGATAGCAGAGCTATTTTTGCACTGTTGAACAAAGTCACTGTGCTTGGTTTTTCTTAACTGAAAATACAAACCATATTTTCTATTTTAATTGTTTTTACCATTAACACAAAGCCAGATGATAAAAAATCAGATAAGTACACAACATGAGAACTAATTGGGAATGAATAGCAGATGAAGCTTACATGAGCTAATTGAAAGAGAATACTAACTCTGAGCCTGGATTATGCTCATTTCCTAATCAAGTGCAATGCTAAAAGTGCATGTTGATGTATGCCAGAAAATCAGTTAAAAACACAGCAGAAGAGCTTCATTGCACTTCACCTCCTTGGAGTTCCTATTTCAAAGTAAGTTTAATGGAAAAGGTTACCATTTTGCTAGACAGATGTCCAAAGGCAGGGTAAGCAAATCTGGTATTTATATTACAAATATATTAAGTGGATTGATAAATTTGATAAGCATTTGTAATTAATAACTCCATAAATAGAGAGGCCTGATTATTTTCAGGTACCAACCTGAAGAACCTTCAGGTAACAAGAAGAGTGTGTGGGAAGGAGGGAATGAAGAGTGAGGGAAAACTAGCATGGTTTAGAGATCTGGAAGAACCAAGAAGCTGAAGTGAATGGGCAGGCTCAGGATGGATCATGCTGGACTGAACACTTCCTGTCTCCAGTCATACCAGCAGAACTGTGGAAAACACCTGTCTTATCTGTATTCTTCCTTTTCTATCTTATAAAGCATTGAAACTGGAATGGTTTATCTTTGAAGATAATTGAGTTTCACACCTTGAAGATAACTCAAAGAGGGTGCACTGAACTGGAAACTTGTGCATCCCCTAGAAAATTGACAATTTGCAGAATAAGTGAGGGGTTCGTTTATTTACTTTCAACATTGCTACTCAGAGGGGGAACTAGAACCCAGAAATGAAGAAGAATGTTGGTGATGATAATATTGCTGGTAGGATGGCCATATGGATTCTTTTCCTTCCTGCATCAGTGTTTACTTAAAAGAAGCCTGCAGATCTGATAACCTTTGCTAGCTCTGCTAGCAGTGACATTTTGATGTTCATTAACAGCATACACTGTAATTATGAGATGCTGATGTTGTGGCTGTGTCCCTATAGTGGTTGTGTTCTCTTTATAAAAAGATATGTTTAGATCAAACATTACCACTCTCCATTACCAGCATGCCAGCTGGTAATTTGTTATTTACATTACTTAATTTCTTCAATTTGGTTGCTTTGCCCTACAGTCTGAAAACCCAGGGAAAGCCTGAATAAGTCCTTTGCATCTAGCTGAATCAACGTACACATACTTACCTGCAACGTTGCAAGACACTATTGTCCATAAAAGTCTAAAGGCTATTATGAAGATTTGTCTTTGGTTTCTACAATGTATAGCATGAACACTGTTTGAAAGGCTGTTGTTTCCTTCAGTTTCCTGATATCCCATCACAGCAAACTAAATTGATTGAAATACAGCCTACTGATGCTTTTGTATCACTTTAGAAGCTAATGGCAACCTTCCACCTCTTGTTGAATGGTGTAATTGGCCTGCCAAAGAGGATCTGGGATTTTAACATGTTTCTTGTTTGGCTGAGCTAACCAATTATCCTGCAGTTGCTATCCAAGCTGCAGACTTTTCTTTATTGGGGTCATTAAGCTTGTCAAAACTAGTTTGTCACCACAACTGCTGACCCTCATTGCTTTTGACAGCAGCACAAGTGTCAGACTAAAGAGGCCTTTGCATTACAAGAAAGTAAATGACTGATCAGAGCCCACCAAGCATCCTGACCATATGCCACAGCATGCCCTTCTGACACCAAGAGAGGTGGAAACAGTACCAACTAAATTACTTGAGGTTAACAAACACCACTAATTATTTTGTAGAATAAGAAAATAAAGCTTCAACAGCTAAAGCGAAGGAATACTTGAAGGCAGTATATGACTTACATGTATGATAGTGAAGCATTGGGTTGTTTTCATTTTAGTTAAAAGATGATGCAAGTCACTTAATCTGAAATAAAACTCTCTGAAAGAAGTTACCACCTGACTCAGACCATATTTTTGGAAGGTTGATCACACACAGCAGCTGGAAGTAGAGCAGTTTGAGCCCAATCCAGCAGATCATTACTAGATAATTCTCTCTATATTCTTGGCCACCCAAATGATGTCTGAATCAGGCCAGTGGCAGGTTCCTCATCTGATGTAATAATAACCACTTAATACTTAATATCAGACCATATTTACTACAGTGGGGTAAAATCTGTCATAAAACCCCCGACATATACCTAGAATTTGCTTCACTGAAAGTACAAGATGTGAGAGTCTTATGACAGCCTAATTATCCATATCCCTTTATTTTGGTGGCAAATGATTCATAACCCACTCCTTCACTGCTGTGATTATTTTCAGATTAATAAGGTAACTTGGAGTTAGCACCATGCCTTCAGTTGCTATAGGGTATTTGACAGGAGAAGAGAAATAAATGAGAAGTTTCAGAGGAATATTTTCTCTCATCACATTCCTAACTATTCAAGGCACCAGTTCTGAAAGGGCTTCTATTCCCAATACCATAAGAGCTCTTGCTTGGTTCAGTTGAGATGACTTGCCCTGCCATAAGCTCATCCCATAAATAAATCTTCGCAGAGTCAGGACCTTCACCTGTATGCTACCCTATAGTACAAGAAAAGTTCTGTAAATACAGTGACAGCAAGATGTGTTCAGTTTTCCCCCTAGAAGCCTTCAAATCCCATCACATTTTCTCCATATTTTTTGTAAAGCCGTTATTTTTCTAAGTCTTTGGAAATATATCTTTTTAATGAAAGCAGGCATATGCAATGTAGCTCAGCAAACAGGATCCAGTTTTAAGAGACAATAACTGTTGTTGGATTGTATGTCTATGTGAAATACACTTATTTAAACAAGGCTGAGTGACTTAGTGGTTCATCAGCAATGTAATGACTTTGAACATCACTGTTCCCATTTAAAAAAGGAAAACAAAAGAAGAAGAGGAAAAGAGACAAAGAAAAAAGAAAAGCAGAGCAGTGCTTCATAGGATCCCAGGATTATGTTGAGTCCTAATGATGTCATTCAGTATTTAATTTCTGGTGACAAGAAGGGATTTTTTCCTCCTTTCAGCAAGAAAGCAAATTCAACATTAACAAAGCCCTGTATCCGAAGCCAAGATTGGACATGAATCTTAAATTGTTCCTAGCCTTCTCTATCCCTTCTCCCTGGATATGAAAAGTTGTGCTTAACATAATTTTATTGAGCTAATTTTAATTTATATTTGGGATAGGGTTGTAAAAAAGGACTATTATATTCACTGGCAGAAAAAAAAAAAGGCAATGGTCATTGTGGTATGAGGAGTTGTGGAAATGACAAATATTGCAACTTTCCAAGCACTGCAGACAAAAGTTTTTAAAATATGCAGACTCCTTGACTAGCAAGTTTTGTTGTTAAAATCAGGCAGGGGTGAAACCAATCTGAATACAGGAGAGGGAAAATAAGACTAGGGAAAGAAATGGGTATGAAACTCTTCATATTTCCTAACTGCTGATCACTTCTAGAGTGAAGTACTCCTCATGGAAAACAAATTACACTATTTTTTATGTTTTTACTTAATGGAACAACATTGATCTTAAGCGTTGGTATATGTAGAAGAAGGGGAAAAATGTTTTTTCTTTTCATTTACTCTAATGGTGCAGATAACTCCAGATAAACACCCAGATAAACTCTTGCTCTCATGTGTGGTACCTCAAAATTTTAGAGTCAAAGTGTTGAATGGGCCAAGTAAATATCCAAACTCAGTATTCCTAGTTTACATCAGGAAAGATTCATATAGAACTTTTTATAATTGTCCACTAGCAGCCTGAAGCAGTAAAATTCAATACAAAAATAATGGCTAAATGCATATGAACAGTTCCACAAAGATTCTAAGTTGGGAAGCTTTTTTTTTTTTTTTTAAGGATTTTCATCAAAAAGAATAGGTAAAAAAACCCATTATTATATGGTTTTTATTTTCTGAAAAACTAAGAAATAAGCCCACCAAACACAGATTTTTACCACACTAAGTGGTACTTTATATCACCAACAGGTGTCAGAGAACGATAATAGGTGTCAGAAAGAAAAGGAATAAATGTACCATGCAAAAAGTACACAATAACTCATCCACATGTAAATAATCCTATGTCATCTTCTCAGAATTCCTTTAATGTGCCCAGAACATGTAACTGTTTCAGGAAGCAACAGGAAAGAATCAGAGTTTTTCAGATTACTCATAATTTCAACCAGAAATCTGTGACCCTTGACTCCTGAAGGCAGAGTGAGAGAAGTACAGCAGCAATGAAAAAACTGCATTTTGATAGTAGCTTTTCAGAGTAGTCATTCATCCCAGAACTTGACTTGTCAGGTTAAAATTCAAGGTCAGGTTGCTCCACCTAACTGACCTTCTGCACTGTAGAAACACACTTGTTTTTTCTTCATGGGAATAAAGCACATTTTTCAGTGTTAGAGATTTCTACAAAACTATCCCCTTAACTGTTGTATGGATCTGGCTTCTATCAGAAATCATGCTTTATAAATCTTAAAATGGACAGAAGCTGACTAAGATCGCAAAGTTGTGAAAGACAGCACAGTACAGCTACATGTAAAGACTGGGACTTAGGTTTCCAAGTTTTGATTCTAATCAAGTTTTAAATACATGTCTATTCAGTCTGAGCATTCTGCAAATCTACATATTTCAGCACACTTTTATAAAAACTGATTTCAAACCAACATTGATGACTATCCAGGGAAAACACACTTTTAGTGTATTCATAAATATTTGTGCTGTTTGTACAAGAACATGAATAACTTTAAATAATAAAACACAGCTTGTGTACCCAATCAGAATATAAAGATTTAGAATAAAGGCCTCAATGAAAAAGGTTAGGATCAGTACATCAACATAAGTTAAGGGTTGTGAGACACTACTGATTTCTGTTACGCAGAGAATTTCACAAGTGAGAAAATAATGTGAATAAGATAAAAAAGAACCTCTAGAAGAAGTGGCATTTTGCATTCATTTTCATTACACGTGCTATAGAAATGAGCTATTCTATGAATAAGAAGAAATAGACACGCTTACAAGGCATTCTGTTCTTAGCTATAGAAGAAAAACTAGACCTGAGTTTTTTAGATTATCAATCATTTAGTAGTGACCTGCACAGAAAAATGGTTAAAGGTCTCAGTGAAAAAATTTTCTTTAAAGAGATGCTGATTGCAGGTCCAGGGCATATTGTAACAGGAGAAAAAAAAAGAAAAAAAAGCAGAAATGGCTTTAAACTGAAAGAGGGTAGGTTTTGATTGGGTATTAGGAGAAATCCTTTGCTGTGAAGGCAGTCAGGCACTGGAACAGGGTTGTCCAGAGAAGTTTTGTTTGCACTTTCCTGGCAGTGTTCAGGGCCAAGTGTGATACAGTTTTGAGCAACCTCCTCCAGTGGAAAGGGTCCCTGTTCATGGCAGGGGGACTGAAACTAGATGATCTTCAAGACCCCTTCCAACACAAAGCATTCTATGACTATGAAACCAGCTGACTAGTTTAAATCAAAAACATACTTTGCTAGTTAATTAAACATGGTGTTTTTAACATTGTTCTCACTCGATTGACATATATGGAGCAAATCAGTGAGATAAGGTCACCAAATTGTACTGGTGCCAGCCAAAGGTGACTCCAACTTTAACTGCATACTGCTGCCAAATGGTCTCCTAATTGCTCCACCAACACCTCAGATGGAAGCTATGATGTTGCAGTGATCCTTCATCCATAAAGTCAGGTAGGTTTGTTTTGATCATTAGTATTTTAGCAAGAAGCCTTAACAAATAAGCACTCGACTAGGGGAAACCTATGCTACTATGCAACTTTCAAAGCCAGCAGAACAGAGGAAGAATAAATGCCAGCAGACACCAGCTACTGGGAAAAGCTTTGTATGGTGCAATTTCACTGTCTTAAAAGCACAGTATCTATGGTTGTGCCTGAGTAGTCTGGATTTTTTTCAAATTGTTAATACTTGTATTACAAAGGAATACAAATTTGTTCCTCAGTACTTTGTAGTCACATGCTTTCCAACAATTTTTCAGCTTATAAAAACTGAAGTGGAGCCTCCTCAAGCAAATGACAAGGTCAGAAGAGCTTTTCATCAACTTTCTGGTGGGTGTGAATTTACAGCTTCACGCACAGGCATTTTAGAATGTCAGGTATCTTTCTACAGATGATAACAAAAGGAGAAAAAGTGAGGGAGGATGAGAAGTCTGCAAATTTTCCTTCCAGGGAAACTCTAAGATTCATCCTCAGGTTTCAGTGTAAGTTATTAAGTTTTCACTCATCCAAATACAAAAGAGAATTTCTCAAAAGTAATCTTTAAAAAAATAAGCAGAGAAATTCTAATTCACTCAAAGCTGGACCCTGGCATCATCAATGCAGTGAAATTATTGCAAAGATCCTCTTCTCTAGACCTCCTACCTAGCCATAGACAATGATGAATCTAGGTTTTTGTGTTTTCTGCTGGTTAAACCTGTATGCAATGACTTAACAATGTTTTGCATGACTTAACAATGTTTTGTGTCAAAGCTCAGTTATTTTTTGACTAATTATTGGCTTGGTAGTGTCCTATCTGCTTTATTATCAAAACAAAACAAAAACACAAAGCAAAACAAAACAAAAACATTCAATATTGAGTCAATATACAGGTAGTGTTCAATATACAGGTAGTGTATGCAAACAAATTACTTGGTACCTACCCACTGTAAATATCGAGCTCTTGACAAGAGCTCTTGACATGCATGACAGGGTTTTGAAAAGGAGGTCTTCAGCCTTTAAAGCTGAGCAAAACAAAAAGTGTTGAAGTCCAATTTAGGAGTTCTTTGAATATTTCTACTTACTGGACATCCCAGTTTCACAACATAATTTCTCCAGCAGTGGAAGTAGTGACCAATTTGATATTCAGGCCACAGTTCAGGAGCACTGCCTGTTACTCCTGTAGGATTAGGATTCATCCCCAGTCTCCATGGCCAGTGCAACAGCCACAGTGCCCACTGATCTCTGCTGTTCCTGCACCCCTCCCTTCCAGTGCATGAGGTAGACTTATACACTTCTAACCTGTATAAACAGAAGTTAATATACTAATATTAACTGGGTTTCCAGTTGTGTCGCACAGAATCCATATCTCATTATTATTTTCCACTTCAATTGTATTAATTTCTGCTTTAATTTTTTTTTTTAAGTGATCAACATGCTCACCTTTAAAGTAGTGATCAACATGATTAAGATTTATGAAAATGCCACTAGATGTTGAAATTCTATGCTTTTACCATAGGTTTTCATGTTTGATAATCAACATTTCCCTCTCTGGCTTTCTTTAGGAGCCAGCAAGTCAACTTTAATTTTGATTTTCTTTTACTGTAAATGCAAAGAGAATGCTAGTTAATGTAGCTTGAAAACATTCATCATTTTTTTTCCCAGTAAGACATTAAACACAAGCAATGCTCTAGCACTAAAGAGTAGAAATAAACAAGTTAACAAGATTCCAAAGGAGGCTCCTTGGAAGAAGTGGAAAAAGAAAAACAAATAAATTTGAATCACTTTGGACTTCCTGGCATATATTTTATCTACATGTAAAGGAAGTCACAGGGAATTTAGGACAAGATTTTTTTATAAGGCTTCAAAGAACCCTTTTTTTTTTGTTAGTTTGTTTCGTTTGGTTGGGGTTTTTTTTGTATGGAAAACTAGAGTGCAGGTTGCAGGTGAGTGAGTTCTTGGAATATCAGTTTATGGGATTTAATATGTCTGACATAATAAAATCCAAGGACATAAATAGCAAAATGATCTAATTTACTGAAACAATTTCACCTTGCCTAGGGTAAATTAATTGCAGTCTCTTTACTTGAAAAATTAAGTGTATATTTTTCCAGTCTTTTCAATGTCAAACTACTGGAAAATCATTACTAAGACAAGCTATATTAACTTTTCAAAAACAGAGTTATAATAACTTACACATCTTATTTTCCTCAAATTACATTGTGTTACAAGCAAGAGATCAAAGACTCATAAGAATTTTCTAATTACAGCCAGCTACATCACAGAGCTGGATTACAAATCACTATTTTCTCCCTCTAATGAGAAAGCAATGGGGTATTTACTTGAAGTAAGGGCCCAGTAACAGAAAAGGATTATGAACTCTTGATCAAGTACATTTCAGCTATTAAAAATTACTCTAAATGGAAAAAAGATACAGCACTTAGCAGACAAAACTGGGCTAAAACTCCACAAGTTAGTGCTGATGATGGAAGACATGTAGTCTTGTCCCTCCAAATAATATTCTTGGTTTTCCTTGTCCACCACTATCTTTATGACCCCCTACAGATGCACAGAGTTTCTGGAAACAGTTTCTTCCAAGGTTTATGGCTGTGCATGCTCAGGTTATTAACAGGTGGATGAGTTTTGCAAAATCTGTCTCATTTTTCAGCCTGATTTGGCTGGGCAGTCTCTGGAAAAGCACAATTTCTTTAAAAATGAGCTGAGAAATCTTTTATTACAGTTATGTGGCACTGCTGGAGAAAAACAGCAAACAGCATTCCTGTTAGTTGCTGCAAAATATTCCATGTGGAGTAAGTTATTTAAACACAAAGCATGGTACAATAATTTATATTTACAATACCTTGAGTGACAGGTACAGCCTGCCAGAGCCTCACACAGATGTCACATTGGACACTGCTCCTACTCTCCCTTTAGACTTGATGCAGCAGTATGCTTATTTCTGGGGCCACTGGTTAGTTTGAAACAAAGCCTGTAAATTTTAATCTTGATTTTAAAAATTCTTTTGGCTGCTTGCAAGAAAAGCATGAACACGTGTTAAATTTTTTGCTAAAATGCAACAAATGTTATTTTTAATCTTGAATATGTCAAAAGTAACAATTCAAAAATGCATTTCTGCTACTAAAACATACCTAAAATTGTTTTATCTTACTTAATACAGAAAGTTTCAAAACTTTTTATTTTACACTTACTTCTTTGAATGTTTTTTAATTTAATGAGTTTTTTAATGAGTTTTTAAAATTACCTCACCACTTCATTTTTCATGACTGAATTGATTTTCAAAGGACAAAGAGAAGATAGATGCCCAAGAACAAGAAGGGACAAGTAGTTCATGAGCTGATAAAGAGGAAGACCATGATAATTAAATAGAATGGAAGGAGGCTGAAAACATCATCATTCTCCCACCTGTTGCAGGAAAAGCTGACCATGGAGGTAGGAAACCTCCTCCTAGGGTGCTTGTAGCCATGTTAACAATATTTTTTTAGGAATAAGCACCTTCCTTATCTGTATGAATTGTATTTTCCACATGAGTACATGCTTGGCACTTTTAAAGACTTCACACATTCTGCATGCATCTCAAGAAAGTTTTTAGCATTTGTGAAAGCTTAGCAGACCTAGGAAACAAAAAAGCCCATAGCTTTCTGTAGACTTTTAGACTTATTTTTTCTGCTGCTATAGAAATCAGGAGTTGAAACAGCTTACCACAACCACCACACCTTTGGCACAGAAAAATTGTGGACAACATCAGGATATCTTTGACTCACCTCTGTCTGTTTCAATCTGGTTCAATATTGTGATGTGGCTGTCAGGGTACTGGCAGTAAAGGATGCTTTTGTGAACAGTTCAGCTTTTGGAGAGTAACAAAAAAGAACAGACTTGTAATAAGCCTGCTCTTTGCTGTGAGCACTATATTCAGTTTTTTCACTGTTTCACTTCTTAGACAAATTTTCCTTCCTTTCTCAGAAATCATGGCCTACTGCTGTGTTTCATTCAAATCCAGTAAAACCTAAGGAATAGAAATCTTGGTAAATTCATACTAACAGCTGTCACCTTTGAAATTATCAAAATTACTCTCACAATGAAGTTCACCTGTTTCTTGGGCACTAATTGCACACACAAAACCACAGAGTTGAAAATGCAAATTCTTAGGTAATTATCATTAGTCAAAAGTAAACAAAATGTGAATAGTTGAAAGCTCAAAATTATAAACAACGTTGATTCACAAAACAGAGACTAAAACCTAAAAAATGCAGAGTTCTGGTCACAACCAGCAAAGTAATCTGAAATAGGTACAAGGAAGAGCAAAATTTACTGAACATGAACTCATATAATTGAATATCCAAGAAATCCATAGAACACAGAAATAGAGGCACACTTTCCTATTCAAGTGAAAAATAAATATGTAGAGAATACATAAGGTGCCATAGATTCATCTCAGGAGCAGCTCTCTTGACGCTTCACATCTTCATTGCCCTTCTCTGGACATGCTCCAGCACATCAATGTCTTTCTTACGGTGAGGGGCCCAGAACTGAGCACAGGATTTGAGGTGTGGCCTCACCAGTGCTGAGTACAGGGGGACAATCCCTGCCCTGCTCCTGCTGGCCACACCATTGCTGGCACAGGCCAGGATGCCATTGGCCTTCTTGGCCACCTGGGCACTGCTGGCTCCTGTTCAGCTGCTGCCACCAGCACCCCCAGGGCCTTTTCCTGTGGCAGCTTTGCAGCCACTCTGCCCCAGCCTGTGGCACTGCCTGGGCTTGCTGTGACCCAAGGGCAGGACCCAGCACTGGGCCTTGGCCCACGGTCCAGCCTGCCCAGACCCCTCTGCAGAGCCTTCCTGCCCTCCAGCAGATCAAAAATTCCATTCAATTTAGTGCTGTCTGTGAGCATACTGAGGATACTCTCAATCCCCTCATCAAGAATCATTAAACAGAACCGGCCACAACACTGAGCCCCAGGAAGCCCTGCGAGTGACTGGCTGCCAGCTGGATGCAGCACCATTCACCACCACTCTCCTGGCCTGCCACCCAGCCAGCTTTGAACCTCACATTGCAGGTTGTGCAAGCCATGGGCATCCAGTTTTTCCAGGAGAATGCCATGGGAGATGGTGTCAAAGGCTCTCCTGAAGTCCAAGTAGACAACATCCACAGCCTTTCCCTCATCCATTAGGCAGGTCTTGTGGGGTATTCAGGATCTTGTAGGAGCTTCATAGCTACAAAGCATTTGGGACGTAGCTAAACTGAAATTAGCCTAGCCTATTCAGCATCACAACACAAATGTTCTTCAAGTTATCAGTTATATAAAAGAATATAATCTTGCAAGCTAAATGTTTAAATTTCATAAAAAGATGCTTTCGGCACAATACATTTTTGACTTCTAGCATATATTATGCATGCAAGCTTAGGGAAATTCATGAAGACATCTTATTTAACAGCAGTTTAACTCTCACCTCAGCTAGAATGAAAAATGAGGGTCTCTGCTTTAACAGGAGAGAATAAGAGTATTATTTAGACTCATAATCATAACATGATTTCTACTTGATATCGATGAATAGAAGGGTTCTGTAAAAATTTGTGGAGTGTTTGTGCACCAGTTCAGTAGGAAATATTTCTTAATTCAAATTCTGTAATCAAGGCTATTGAAAATGGGCTAATGGAAAAAGTACTACTGACCCTATCTTCTGTCTGAATCAGTACAGACTGTCTGGCTCTTTTGTTCTCTTTTTTCTTGCTTTCTTTTTTCAGAATTTTATTCTCACTTCCCTGTAGCTGGTTTCCAACCACTCAGCTAATTAAATACCATAGTGGTGACAGTGAATTTCAATGAGTACTACGTGATTGCTCCATGGACTCTTGCCAGCTTCCTAGCTCAACCATCAGAGAAGTTCTCATTTTACAGTTGAAGTAAGTTCATCATGTTTCTGCATATACTGCCCAGTGGCTCAGTAAAACATGGGTTGGCATTGTACTTCATTCTGTAGGAGAAGGGCAGCTAACTGCCCCTGAAAGTACTAGCCATAAAGAAAATAAGCAACAAAGAAAAGGGGGTGACATATCTAACAAAAAACACCACTGTTGCAAAGATGTCAATGTTATGCTTTTCAGTTAATGGAAAAGCTTCAGTGAGGAGAAAAGCTAAAGAGGAAAAAAATCAAAGAATGTAAAGGAGCAACAATGTAGGTAAAGAGGGGAAGAGTGGAGGAAACTTTTGATTTATGGGCAGGGCATGGAAAACCCAGGGAAAATGCTCTATGAAAAAGGTTCTTTCTTTTAGTAGTTTCAGAAGATGCTTCTATCAGGTTGAGTATTTGAAAGCAACTGCTTTCTGAACTACATTTGTTTAAATTGTTTTCTAAACTGAATTTGGAGAAAAGACATTCCCAAAGTAATGGTATATGTCTACTGCAGAGATGGTTTTAGATGGCAAAACTGAGCCAAAGACAACACTGCCTGAGCCATGGTTTATTACCAGTGACCTAAGCGGAGGTAGAAAACCTAGGGAATACTTACCTGGAGACCCTGCAGCCCTCAGACACCACATTTCTAAGTTCCAAGCCCTGGAAGCGTCCACATTCACATCACATCTCTTAATACTTCACAGATACACCCAACCAGATATGCTGCCTACAGTTTTTGAGTGGGACCTGGTGTTCAACAGTGCTCCTTGGGAACCCATCCACAAATCTCTAAAATATCAGAAAAATGGGAATTTAAGATGATAGAATAATCAATAGAAACATCCCACTTCCAATTTCTTAGTCAGATTTCTTTGCATATTTATGAAATTTAAAAACACAAATAAACAAACCTACTACAATTAAGGATAAATTGTCCTAAAGTTTCTTATGAATTGTTATAGGCTCTTATGCCATTAGCAGAATCATACTTATGAGTAAGGAATAGCCACAACTTTAACATTCATAAACTAGAACCTTCTCAAGAAAGTAAACATTACCATTTTCAGGTCTCAAAGGATCTGACTAACGTCTAGATACAAATAATTTTAGAGCTCAACAAATGAGATTTTTTAATCCTTAAAATTCTTTCTTTTTCTTTGCACTACAAGTAAACAATGTCCCCCCAAGTTGTTTCTGGGAATGGAAATAGATCTTACAGCTTCTCTAAATAAATACCTGAGAAGTTACAGGATTAATTCTTTTACATGTTCTGCTTGTGAGCATCTTGTTACACAGATTCTGCTATAATCCTTTAAATTACTTTTCGGAATGAGCTCCCATGCTCCTGAACAGATAAAATTGGTTCTTTTAGTGGTATGCCTGCCATAAAACTTTCGCTCATGGTCCTTGTTGTGATTGTCATAGTTTTAAAAGCAGCTTGCTAAGTTGCAGCTTTTCTTTCTAATATACTGCACTTGAAAGCAACAGGTTTATTTACACTGTGCTGTTCAAAGTACAACCAGACAGCAGAAGCGACGTATCATGCAGACCTTATCAAATCACAGTAATGTTCTCACTTTATATACTTGAAAATAATTTCTTCTGGATAAATTTTATATACAAATGCATGATATTGTTATCTATTAATCTTTTATGTCAATACTGAGTTCTTGGAAAAAGGAGCATTTTTACTCTTTGGTCAGGATACTTAGACTCCATGAGAGGACAAATACAACCAGTTTCTGCAGTCATGCTTAGCAAAAAAAACCTTCACAGGCTTCCAGTGTATTTCCTGGGTCATTATTAGAATAGGATACATCATGGATGGGTTTTCATTTTAACATAATTCTGACTATAACTGAGACAGAGTGAAAGAGAAACACAACGGTTTTATTTTTTTGCATATTTATGAAGCATTTGTGGAAAAAGAGGGTCAATATAAACCAAACTTCGGGTGCAAACAGTCCGCATGAATGGAGTACTGTCTTCATGGATGGAAAAAGTCAGTGATACAGGTCTAACTTTGGTACAAACATCCTACACTTGGATACTGTGATTAGCAAAATCAGCCCTGGAATAAGAACAGACTCCACATTCAGTCATTCTCAAAATACCATGTGTGAGAACAGCTTTCCATTTGGTATCCATGAAGGATCAGCATTTAAACATTTCCGTTTTGTTCCAGTACCCGGCTTTCAAAATCAGTACTACTAGGCTCATGTAAGAAAGTGAATCTTTATTTCAACTACAATATAACTGTTATGTTGGGGGTTTTTCTAAGTTACTCTGAATTTTCATCTGTGAGTTCATTACTACTTTACAGATTAGCACACTTTAATTCCTTTGTTTTGTTGCTGAACCATTCTATTTACTTACAGAAAAGAACATGACATTCAAAAATGCACTTTCTCATAATTTGTTCTGCCTCTAGCAGCATGTGGTAAGACTCCTCTGAATTTTAATACAGCTGCATATATAACTAAAAATGCTTACTAAAGTAGTAATTAAAAAAAAGACTAGCATATTAATTACAGACCACTTTCAGAAGCATCTCAATTTTCCATTTGTTCTTGCAGTGAAAGGTTTAAACCTTTGCAAGATGACATGTTCTTTCACACTAATAGGTTAATTGCGCTCTTCTTTTTCAGTGTCCATTTATACAGAATAAAGGCAATCTATCCATTTGCTCTGAGGGCCTTTCTGTCCACTCATGGTATAAAACCCATTCAGGAGATAATAATAATTAAAGAAAAAAGCTCAACAAAAACCTCCAAGCAACTGAGGAATTTCTCTTCTGGGAAGACTTTGTTGGTGGTACATTATACATGTTAGTGTGAATATTGTAAGCATCAGGTTTGGATTCACGTTACTTTTAGCATCCCAAGAATCTCTCTAGTAGCTACCTAAAGCTAAGACTTTAGTTCAAACTAACCTGCTTCAGTGCCAAGAGCTGAAATGTGTAGCTTTTCCTTCCAAATCCTAAGCTGAGGATGCCCTTGTGTTTCATATCTTTAATGCGTATAAAATTTAAAAATAGCACCTGCATTCTTCAGCTTAATTTAATTCATTCAACAAGCACACAAATCAACACTTTATTCATCATAAAGAAAGAGAAAAACTAAAGATTATATTTATGGTATGACATTGAGGTTCTAATGTCTTTGCTTCAGGTGAGTAATTGGTTTGCCACTGTCAGACTAATAAAAGGCTAACTCTGTGCTTAAAAGTAAATAGTATTTCAATTAGAAGTATAATTTGTAAAGTAAAGTGAATAACCCAATAAATTTCCATAGTTAAGCTTAGTGATAAAATATCTTTGATCATATCTTGGGCTAGAATTATAATCTTATACAATCTTATCATCAATTCATAGGTTGTATTTAGCTCATACAATTGAGAAAAATTACTTCATGGGGAAAAAGGAGTAATTCTTCATGGCCTTGTAACAATTTAAGCAGGAGACATTAGAATAGCTATTGTGCAAAGAACAAGTGTCCTGTTTGAGCACAGGAGTACAGACTGTGGAGAAAACAGCACAGCAGAAAAAAATTATTGCCCATACAGGCAGACCAGTAGAGTGTTTTTGTAAGTAAGTGTTCTCATTTTTCAAGACGTTCCACGCAGGTTTTATTTTCTTCCCCTTACCTTCTCTCAGTACTGCAATAATATTTCCTGTGCCTGCGATCACTGTAGTTCCCCCTCCTATCCACCCTGCCTTGCCTCTTCAGCCCTTCCTGCAACTCCAGCTCTCTCCTGGGATCTGCCCCTTGCCACTGGTGGGACAAACAGCAACCTATGACACAGCAAGGTTGGAATAAAGGGCACTGACTAGACAGGGAGTTTCCACCAATCTGAATGATTGCATTTTAACTGCATTTCCCTTAATAGAAGTAATAATCTAGGCTCCTACTGAATCAAGTTATGAATTTTCACACAAGCTACAGGAACTTCAGATGCACTTCAGGACAGACCCTGTCTTCTCTGTTTCTCTTTATGGACAGAAACCGCAATAGGGAAGGATTTTCTCTACCAAACAGGAGAGAGCAAAAAGAAGAAAACAATAAAAGAAGAAAAGTTGAGAGAAAGGATCAAAAGTTCAGTTTAATCTTGGATTTGTTTAAGGTTACTTCATATTATGTATCCCAAATTTCACCTTTTATTTGTATCAGATTTCCTGTATTTGTGCTACATACATCTTAAAACCATTTGGGTTATCTGCAGTCTACAGATCTTTATCCTGTGTATCAAGACCAGAAAATTATACACTGAAACAGGCATATCTTTCAGAGAGCTATCCAATTGTGGTTTTAAAAATCTGTATTTCTTGGAAGATATAGTAGTCATTGGTAAAGTATTTCATCACCTTTATCCTCACAGTCACATTAATGACTCATTTAGTGTTAGCTTCCATAGATTCAGTTAACCCAAATGACATTTTTACTTCGTCAGCTAGATTTTTCTTGCTGAGTTATCCAAATATGCATTTATATGGATAACTGCAGGATGTGATCTTGCAACATTTTAATGTTCTTTTCAGGTCTGTTCTTTCAATCTCTTTTCTCTCTGTGAAAAAGTCATACTCTCTGCCTCATTCTCTCCACCACAAGGAGTGTTTTTAGAAACATGTATTTCACAAGCATTTTCCTTCAGGCTGTGTTAAACTTCTATATCATTATAATGAGTGGCATATTAGATTTTTTTCTGCCGGAGTTGGCCTGGAAAAGCTGCTTTACATTTGTGGGGGACTGAACAAGAACTCTTCTTCAGTACTCTATTCCTTAGCTAAAGCTAACACAGCCCTTGCGTATTGTCTAGGTTTTGTTGATCATTCACAAAATGGTACATTTACTTCTTGGTATCTAGGAGTGAGGTTTTTCAACTAGTTCATGTCTACTTGAACTGCAGTGTTTAACTGGAGAGATTATCACCGGACCAAGTTAAGTATGGTATCTCAGGTTATACAGACAGTAGTACCACCTACAAATCCCTGTGTCCTAAAAGTCTCATTTGCAGCACAACAAAATTATTTAATGATATTCAGCCTGAAGACCATTATTTTTTCCCTGAAAAATCTGTTACTCAGCCAATGTTACTAAGCTCCTACATGGTTCATTATTACTGTCTAAGTAAAGTCCCTTATTATTGTTCTTACTGATATCAACCAAAACAAAAAACAAAACAAAACAAAAACAAAACCAAAAAAAAAAACCACCCACCAAAAAAAAAACCAAAAAAGGAGAAGAAAAAAAGACAGTTTTGTATTCTGGACTTGATTACTCAAGTTCTGACTACATTGCTCCAATGCTTATAATATATATCATGTGCAAGCAGCAGAAGCTTTCACAAAGAACAGTCACAATATCTATGTACTCATAAGTCTCCTCTAATAAGGAGTACTGGGGTCACATATAAACTAAAACCAGCACAAGAAATTGCTCTTTAGAATGAAGCTGAGCCTTTAATAACAGAACAGGTATTTGAGAACACAGATGATGTCATGAACATGTCTTTGCTCAGTTGAAAGAATCCAAATTATTTATTCAGTTGTCTGGCTGTAGTCCTTATTTACACAGACTGACTCACCGATGAAGGAATTCGGGGAGGGAGGAATCATTTGAATCATTCTGCCTGGCTGGGCATTATCCATAGATCTACTCACTGTATTTTCCTGAACTCTCATCTCAACTCTATTTACGTATTTCTGGTGATAACCTCTACTGCCTCCTTGTCTGTCTAGTCTGCTGGCACATTATTCATGCCATTAGGATTTTTCCTACCTCAAAATCCAATGTCTGACTAAATCCAGAGTGACCAAGTACATGAGTCAAGTTCTCTATTTTCACTTAGTGTCAAAGCATACCCATACAATTACTAGCCTGTTTTAGGACTCCATGCATTTTCAGTGAATTTTTCTTTTGTTTCTAAGAAAGAGTTTTTGAAATTAAAAACTCAGATGCTTTGGTAGGGGCATTAAAGATCATACATTAAAAATCATCTAGTTCCAATCCCCCCTGTCCCACTGGATCAGGTTGCTCTGGCTCCATCCAACCAGGCCTTGAACACTTCCAGGGATGGGGCATCCACACATTCTCTGGGCAACCAGTTCCAGTGCCTTACCACCCTCACAGTAAAGAATTTCTTCCTAATATCCAATTAAACTAATCTCAGTTTGGAGCTATTCCTCCTTGTTCTGTCACTACATGCCACTGTAAAAAGTCTCTCTCCATGTTTCCTTTAGGCTCCCTTCAGGTACTGGAACACTGCAATTAAGTCACCTCAAAGCCTTCTCTCTTCCAGGCTGAACAGTCTGAAATTCCTTTCTTCACAGGAGAGGTGCTCCAATCCCTCCAATATTCTGAATGCCTTTCCTCTGGATTCACATGTCCTTCCTGTGCTGGGAGCCCAGAGCTGATGCAGCCCTGCAGGTGGGGTCACAGCAGAGCAGGGCAGAGGGGCAGAATCCCCTCCCTGGCCCTGCTGCCCACCCTGCTCTGGATGCAGCCCAGGACACGTGTGGCTCTCTGGGCTGGGAGTGCCCATGGCTGGGTCATGTCCAGCCTCTCACCCATTAGCACCCCAATCCCTTCTGGGCAGGGCTGCTGGGATCTGTTCATCCCCAGCCTGTGCTGAGACTGGGGGTTTCCCCAGCCCAGGTGCAGCACCTTGCACATGGCCTTGTTAAAGCACAGGAAATTCCCACAGATTCACTTCATGAGTTTGTCCAGGTCCCTCTGGATGGCATCCCATCCTTCAGGTGCGTCAATTGCACCATTCAGCTTGGTGTCATCTGGCAGTGCACTCAATCCCTTTGTCTATGTCATAAACGAAAATATTAAATATCACTGGTCCTAGTATGGATCCCTGAGGGACACCACTTGTCCCTGATGTCCATCAGGACTCTGAGCCATTGCCCACAACCCTCTGGCTGACCAGACCAACCACTTTCTTATCCACCTAGCAGTCCACTTATGAAATCACTCTCGCTGTTTTAAGGGAGAAAGATGTTGTGGGGGACCATGTCAAAGGTTTCATAGAAGTCCAAATAAATGACATCTGTAGCCCTTTCCTTGCCCACTGATGCAGTCACCCCACCCTAGGCCACTGGGTTGATCAGGCAGGAATTGCCCTTGGTGCAGCTGTGCTGGCTGTCCCAAATCACCTCCCTGCGCTTTAGCACAGCTTCTAGAAGGGTCTGTTCCATGATCTTCCCAGGCACAGATGGGAGACTGACAGATCAGCAGTTCCCTTAGACAAAGAAAACCTTCAGTAGACAACAAAATGGCATTTGATTGGCAAACTATGATTTCTGTGGTAAATATATCCATGTTTATTCCCTGTGACATAACTTTACAATGGTGCGTGAGACTGGAGTGGATGTCCCTTGTTGTGTTTCAGCATAAGGAAATGTGATGATGCATACTTTTAAACCTTCAATCATTTAGTAATAGTGGAGATTTTGTTTGGCTTGTGTTTGTGGGCTGGTTTTGGGTTGTTTTAGATTTATTGAGATTTTTTGGTTGGTTTGGTTTGGTTTTGGATTACTGGTTTTGTTTTATTTTGTTAGGGTTTTTTAAAATTTTACCAAAGCATACAATCTGAAAGTATTAAACCCTCTATTTCTTCATCTTTCTTAGCCTTGGTTCTCCCAACTCTTGGTTCTTGGATCAAACACAGGTGCTACCTGCAAGCTCTGAAAAAGTGAAAAGTGACTGCAGTTGAAGTCCAGCACTGACAGTGTTCAGAATTGACTGCAAGGTTTATAGTCCCATTTTCTACACTGCAGTCCTTATAAAAAGTAATATTTTGTTCCTGACTGCTTTATGAATGTGGCTAAATTTATGCTATTAGGGGCTTTATCCAGGTAGTTTTTACGTGTTACAATAATAAATTGTGAATCACACTGTGAGAAGCAAAGATATACTGAACCTGCAGCTGACTGCTGGTGAGTAGCACCTATCCTGGCAAACAGCTTACAGCTGGAATCAGTACAACATGACTCACTGATGTAAGGGTCCATAGTCAGCACCCCTAAACAGGATCCTCTACAAACCATGGGCACACTCAGGAGACAATTCATCTTCTGTAAAAGAGCTGGAAAACTCTACCTGTGAGATTCAAATAAGCTGTAATTTTTATGTATTCAAAGGTCAAAAGGCCCATATTTTAAACATTAGAACCTCAAATATATTACAACAGTAATTTGAAGATCAAGCAGTTAGGATGCAGTTTTCTAGAGAGTTAAATAATTACTTATTCCAAAGTTAATTCAGAAGAGACCTCAAGCTCAGATACAGGATTTTTTAAAGGTTAAAGAAAAATGCCAGTGGAACTCAAAGTCATAGCAGATCATAGATTAAAGGACAGCAACTGCAGAGAACTGCAGTTCTCCAAGATGATCTTAATAGATTAGTCCACACCGAAAGGCATACACAGAAAAGAGCTTATAGCAAGTGCTAATAAAGTTAATTTAGAAAACTCATAGAGCTGGGAGAAATTTTATTAAAAAAAAAAAGAAATAAAAGCATGACTGAAGCAGTCATTGAGCTATAATTCAAATATCATGAATGGGCAGTAATGCCTAGCAAAGGCATGAGATCCAGCATATCACACAGGCTACTTTCTATAATGACTGTCTATAAACTCAAAGCATGGAATGAGCAGTTCAAGGAAAGTACTGACATCCCACAAACAGCACTATGTATATGCAGGTTGCTTAACTGAGCTTTTCCAATCTTCAGTGTTTTCCAGTTTGCATTATCCAAACTCTGTGAGTTCTTCACAAAGCTTAGAAAAAGCAATTTGTCATTTTCTAGGGATTTGTCTGAAATCTGCACTGTAACTTAGTCTCATCTATGCATTTGTGCTGATAATTTTGAGAAATTTTAAGCACATACCTATTCCTTACATTACTATGCAGGGTGTAAGGTTAGACAGCCACAAATAAAAACAAAGTGCCTGTTACCTCATAGTCAACCCTGCAGAATTTTGCCCAGAGCATGCACGGGTTTTAACATGATACACAGAAGCAAGAAAGGTATACAGCAAGGTGTAGATTTTCATGCAAGAGCTATATTCCCCAGTAACTGATCCTGTGCGGGATCTGGGAAGCCTAGTTGCACCCCAAGGACACCTCAGCAGTCCCCAGAGCTATCACCCAGGCATGGGGACGAGGTGACAGGGCTGTGGGAGGGGGCACAGCCTGTGCACTGCCTCAGCCTGTGATTACAGGCTTGATTGCAGCCTTGCCAGCAACACAGAGGAGCACTGGCCTCCCTGAAGTGAATCACACATCCAAAACACCCAACTTCTATTTTCTGCTGTTTGGTTGGTTTTGTCTTTCTTTAAAAAATCAAATCTCAAATGAGACCTGTGTCCTCTAAAACAATGAGAAGACCCAGGGCACTCCAGAACAGCATAGCTTGTCTTGGCTGCAGTGAGGAGGCTGCAGGACTCTGCCTCTCTCAGCCTTCTCTCTCAACCGTGCTTCCCAGCAGGAGCCTCAATATAGCCTTCAAGTACAGGCTGGGTGAAATTCCTGCTGTGTGGGTGGGTAAATGAATGACCTCTTCACACAGCAAACTCTAAAATATGGGCTAACTATAGTCAGGTACATTTTGGTTTAAAACAACCACTGATAGGAAAATAGAAAAGGCTAGTTAGAAAGGATGGTCTCTTTTGTGTTTTAGTCCTGTATGCTGAACATGTTCTGAACACAGCTGCTGTATCTCATGCTGCAACCAGGCTGGTCAGAAAAACTGAAGAATAAACAGTTAGGCAAAGCCAGCTAACCCAAACAAATTTTTCACAAGAATAAACAGGTCTGACTAAATATGCAGGTGGAAACTCCTATTTTTCCAGTTGTAAATACACTATTTCCATATCCTCATGCAGCATTTTTCTATAAAACTATCATCTATAAAATTATTATACATCTAAATAAGAATACGAAAAGAAATTTTAAAACTTTAAAATCATTTCAATTTACTGAATTTCAAATGTTTTGTTTAAGCTTCAGGTACAGCTGTTCGGCAAAAACATATATCTGCAATGGTCTGACATAGACTATAACAGGTTTTGTACTGAACTGTTTGTGTAAGGAACATGTACTCTTGGTTTCTAGGTTACATTTCCATGTCATACCTAATCATATTGGCTAAACTGCATAAGGTCTGTCGCCTCAGCCACAAATTGTGAGCAGGCTAATCATAGCTACTGTGCTGCTGTAAGTTATGTCTGGCAAAGAACATGAGTAAGATGACAGCTCTGGTCTGGAAAGTCAACAGGAGAGATCAAAGAGCAGACAGACAGCTCCATTCCTGACTTAAGTACAGGGCCTTATCCTGACAGAGGTGTGGACTGAAACACCAGTTTAACCACTGACTATATCTGGCAAAGATGGGGATGTGAGAAGCATACCCTGCGCTAGATCTCCCTGCCCAAATCTGGTTTCCAGGAGGAGTCCTCTGAAGCTGTGGCTCTGCTGTGCCCAGACTCCTAGCATTTTTTTCCATGTGTGCAAACTCTGCTAAGGAAAAACAAATGTTAGGATCCCTGAGTTTGGCAAGATTGTGATGGCTTAAGAATTGCAAAATAGGTTAAATATTAGGTGCTACAGAAATCACAATCAAGCACTGAAGAAGTCAGTATTCACTAACTTTGTATGATGCTAATTTATCCTACCTGAAACAGACACCACCAAAAACCTCTTAGAAAAACCTTTAAAAGGTGCTGTCCTGATGAGAAAACAAATTCCACATTAAAAAAAAAAAAGAATGCAGTGCTGCAGGCCACTCTTACATCACACCTCTCTTCAATTCTGACACTTCGGTCTGAACCTGCAGGTTTTATTTCTCTTTTTAGTTGTTGGGAAAGAGCTCATGATACACGAAGGCTTGTTAGACTTTCGGCAGACATAAGGTAATACTCAGCCCCTAGAACCTATAGGTCTACTACAAAGTTCAGAGTGATTTTCTAGAGTTCTAGAGAAGGTAAAATAAATGCATTGCACATGCTGGAGAAGTCAAGTTTTGGGGTTAGATTTCAATTGCAATATCATCCTATAAGACAACCACTAGTTGTAACTAGTCTTCATCAATTTATCTTAACTTTAATGAATATCTCATCAAATATCTACTGATCAATTCCATACACATATGTAGTAAACTACTGGCTTGTACTTCTTGTGACAGCTTAGAGATACTGAATTAAGTTAAACAAAATATGTTTGCAAAGCTAGAATACAAAAATAAAGCCTTACCCCATAAACAGCTGCATACAGGTCTCAGCTCAAGAGTTATGGGCCATCTAAGTCTTGCTTTCAGCCACCCCTTCCCTTCTTATGGGAAAATCTGAGGTGCAGTTGGGACAAATATTCTGGGATCATAGTCAGTTTTTCACAGGGACAAGGATAATCTCCCATTTAACCTAAAGGGCACAGTTGTGCAGCCATCAAAGTGCAGACGGCTGTTTTGCTCAGCCAAGGGTGCACCAGCATCTGTGCTCACTACTGTGTTTAGCATGCCCTGACCTCAGCCTGTCCTGTGGCACCCCTGTGCACAACAGGAGACTGCCAGACATGATCACTCTAGGATCTTCTTCCTTGTGTCTTCCTAGGAAGAATGCCCTTCCTTCTTTTCCTCTGGTTCTTCTCCTCATGTGGCCCCGTGTTACCTGTCACTCCAGCATAGCCTCTCTCCAGTCACATTGGGCAGAATATGGCTAAGACAAAAGCATGTGTTTGTGCTTCTGTGCTGCTACTCACAGGTTAAACCCTCAGAAACAGGTACCCTATTAGCAAATCTGTGAATAACTGTTCACCCTGAAACTCAGGAAAAACCCTTTTAATTAGCATGTCATTTTACCCCTTCATGCAAAATATATGAAATAAAGATGTCTTGTTGCAGCTTGTTTTTTTCCACATTTAAAGGATTAAAGACGGGGAGGATGGATGACCAAATTAAGCCTTCCTAAATAAATCTGTGCTTAAGTATTCTTCTGAGAGACAGCAAAATGTAGGCAGAAGATGATAATGTGGGTTGCAGCATCGCCTATACTGCCCCCAACTCAAGCACAGCCCATCCTTCCTGAAAATTATGTGGTTCTGTACATACTTTAAAACTCCCACACAAGGAGTCCTAAATCACTCTTTTCTTTCTAAGTGAAACACTGGACAATACTGCCACTCGATATTTGTCATATTCTTTGAGGGTTTTGATGACTATGACATTGTTCAAAGCCATTACAATCCCATCACCAGATGGCAGATGGTCACATAGCACAACCAACACAGAAACACTTACACTGGAAGGATTGATTAAGTCTCTGTGGTGAACAATGAAGCTCGGGAAATTTTCTGGGGTATCATCTGCAGCTACAGCTCTGAACGAGCAACACTTCTATTGTTGAAGAAAGAGCACACATGAGCTTGCTCTTACAGTCATGTTATCTAGTCTTGAGTGCTGAGGGGGATATAGACAAGAGCTTTTTCTCACTCTTCAGGAAATACTGTTTCATGCAGAAGTGGGTTTTTTTGGGTGTTTCAAAGTCACACACTCTCTTAGTAAAACTTTCTATGCCTGAGAGAAATATATTAGCCTAGGTAATAACAAACCCCATATTATGTTTGAATGGTTACTATTTGTCATGCATTTCACTTGCAGTAATATGACCATCTGCCATAAAGGCTGTACATCAGACAGAGTAGTGCATTTAATCAATTAAAAATAATAAGATCTCAGATATCCTGTAGCATGTTTTTCTTTCACAGAAATGGTCATTAGCTGAATTTGAGAAGTTTGTCAGAGACGGCATAATTGGATATTGAAAGCACGGTCAAAACTCAGAATCTTGTCAACCCTTGCCTTGCAAACAAAATATTATTGGACACTGAGAAAGTCACTTAGTATTAAATTCAACAAGGGACATAAATACCTTAACAATTACAAAGCTAAGTTTTGGACTTTTTCTGTTGCATGCAGGGCACAGGGAAAAAAAGTGAGCCAAAGGAAGCTACTGCCATCATATTTTCCATCAGACACAAATATGACTGGTATTTCCCAAAAATGCCAGCTTCATTGAGCCCTCAAGGAACAGACAGAAAGACAACTATTTTATGACCTGACTGGGAGTCAAGAATGAAAACTGTGCTGAGTCACTCAGCTCTGTCAACACCAAATATTTGCACACATTGTCACCCAGAACTGCAGGTGCCCATGGGACTTCAAGCTCAAAAAATTGCATGCTTATGGACCTGCCCAAAGCCATGTAATAAGGAATAAGGTTCAATAAGGAATTTCACAGCTCTCTGGTGCCAGTGGGGATGTGGGGTTTCTTCTTCTGACAGGTGATACAGCATTTCCAATCCATAAAAGAAAAGCAACTTCCACCCTACCTTTTCTTCCATTACGGTACTTAAATTTGACATTTCATGAGTCATGCTTAGGAGTTAACTCTCTGGTTATTGAATTACACAGTGACAGACAGAAGATAAATCCAGTCCTGTGAATGGGGTACTAATTATTGCTACATTAAAATTGAAGAAGTTATGTATAAATAAACTGCACATATTTTCCACATGAAGAAATGGTGAGAGGCATAGAAAACCCCAAAACTTTCACACACTGACTAGGTTTAGACAAACAGCAAAAGACTAAAATATACTTAGACAAAGTAATACAAGAATAGAATAACCTCACTGTTTCCCCAACTGCAAGCAACTACCCAGCTGTTTCTACCTGAAGTAAAAATTCCTATTTCTATAACAAATTCATGCCTATATTTCCTTTCACCTGAGCTAAAAATGCCACTGGATGCAAAAAGTAGGTGAAGATACGAGACTTCAAATTAATAAACATCTCCCTCAATTTAGAAGGGATGCAGCACTTGCAGAAAATAGTTTGCACAGAGCTTTTAATGGGGGGTTTTATGTTTACATGTAGAGAGAAAACCTTTTACATCTGAACAAAGTACAGTAATTAAAATCTCTGTTACAGTCAACTTATAAAAGGTGATCCTGAAAAAATCCTAAACTAAACCTTTGGGAGCCTATAACCATCTACCCCACAGACACACACTTGCAAAAGTCATATACATTAAAGAATGAAATGATACATGAAAAATGGCAATTTACAACCAATCCATCAGAAATTTTACAAGACATGAAAATTACTTATAAATTAATATTTTTTTCTAAATTAGTTAATGTTCTAAAAAACCTATTTGGTTTCTGCATTAATTATAGAATTTTCTTTATTTGAAGACATTTATCTCAAGCTTCTAACTTTTATCTTCATTACTGTAGGTTAATTTTCCTTTCAAATGAATATTTCATCTCATCTTACTTCCTGTTTCACATTTTACTTGATTTTTTCTTCTTCCACATTTCTAAGACAGGAAATACATTTTAAGTCAAAAATGTTCTTGCAAAACAAGCAAAAATCAGTATCTTGTTACTCATTGCAGCTATTGATCCCTATTCTGCACTGGAAAGGAAATGGGACCATCAAGCCCTTACTCTGAGGAGCTGGATGTTTACCCAGTTCTGCAGGAGCTCATGCCTTTTAACAGGGCAATCCCCCATTCAGTTACCACTAAGAAGTATCAAACCAACTGGTCAGGGAGGGTTGAATGTTCCCTTTGTAAATCCCCTCTGCAGACTGAATCAGAATATAAAAATGAGCTTTTTGATGTGCTGTTGACTCACATTATACCTCAGCCTTCCCCAGATTAGCCCTTGTTGTAAGCGTTGGCAGCCGTCAGAAAAGGGTAAATGCTGTTCTGAGACTTCCAGCACTCTAAATCTGATGTTCTAATTACTAAGAAAAAAGTTCTAAAAGCTGGCAGCAGCTGCAAACTGATAATCACACCATCAGCTAACAACGACCAAGAAAAGACGGGAAAGAAAATCTCTCCTGATTATTTTAATCCCAGCTTGGATGGGAGCTCTGTTAGAAGAGCAAGGGACTAGAACAGAAAAGCACTTTTCCTCTTAGCTTTTCCTTTGCCAAAAGACAGAAGCATCAGTAGAGAGATAAGAAGTTACAGGAGTCTGAGTATGGGCATTGTAAGTGCAGTGTCCAGTGAATAGTTACTTTTTTATCATACTCACAGCAACAAGTGACTTCAAAAAAGCTAATGGTTTACAGCAGCCAACATCTCCTTTAACCATCTGTTCCTAGAAAAAGTTATTAGAGACACTGTAGAAAAGTTGAGATATCTCATCCAGCAACTGATTTAGGGTCAGATGAATGGCCCCTTTGGAAATGTTTGTGTCTGCCCGTGTGTCTCCCTCCACAGAATTTGAAGAGCCTAGATAACTTCCTGAGGAGAGTGAAATCCCACCAATGGAGTTCAGAAATCAGGGCAAGAACACCTACCAAGTGCTAAATGGCAGACCCCAAATCTTCATGGAAGTTTTCTTCCATATCTGTATAATAAAAGAGCTCTGGCTGCTATCAACTGCACAGAAGAAGTTGCACAGGCGAATAAAAATGATAAACATACAAAACAAGTTTGAAAGCATAGTCCTATTCAGGCTGTTTCAAGGAAAGATTTGTCTACTAAGAGTGATCCAAAAGGACCTTCCGAGATCATTCACTGTACTTTTTAAATTTGCTTTGGAGAAAGGCCAAAGTGTACACATTTCTGTAGCTTAAAAATACTATCAGTATTGTTTCTACACATGATGTTGCTATTCAGAATATATTTTAAGAGATACATTTTAAGTTCATTTGAAATTTGCCTGATATACTACAAATATATTCAAATTTGAGACAGCATCTGAAACTTAAATAAACTGATAAGAAAAATCTAATATGGTAGGAGAGCCTGTGGATTACTTTCCAATCACACAGAGAAAAAATAATGTCTAGTCCCCCAATGGCTACTACCTTCCAGTAGTAGTTCTGGTAGTTCTGGTACTACCTCTTGTAATACAGAATTCAGTGAACATTAGAGAAAGTGATTCTGTTTTCTTTGTGATTCATTGCTTCAAATATACTTCTGGCAAGAACAAAGACATATGGAAAAATGTTACTTTCATAACATCTGAGTGGTTCTGCTGAGACACAGGCTTCCATGCAGATATCCCTCTATCCCTCACTCCTGAGGACATTAAAGAGAAATCAGGCTTTGGTGCTTCTACATCCCCAGCCACAGAGTTAATTTTGCAAACTTTATTATACTTTCCATTACTGCTGACAGGCTGTACATTCTAGTGTGCACTTGAAAACAGAACAAGTTCTGCTTCACTTTAAACAGAAATACATACGGTTAACTTACCAGGAGCCTGGGCAGGCACAGCACTCAGTCTGACTGGTTACCACACAATTAAGCCCAACAGCTCACTGGCTTCTTGCTAAATCCAGCTTGCTTTCCAGGAACACTAACCATGTTTTATGGAATCTGGGGAAGTGGAAGCCTGTAACTGCTGATGCTCAGAACCCTGACTAAAAACAACAGCAGCTGAAGCATCACTGTACCTATAGGACTGTGGGACTAGAGAAAAGCCTTCAGAAATATTCTTGGCAGTCCAAATCTGGAAGTGAGACTCAAAGTGAGATTTTAATAAATCATGTAGATAAAGAGATGTTTCATAATCTAATTATACATAAGAGTATTTTCTGTCGAAGTAATTACTATGGTATCTTCCATTTTTGGCATTCCACAAATGTTTTTTTTTTCAGTCACTCTTTCTCTTGAAGTTCAAAAGAGAGTTACACAGCTTGTTACCAAGCAATAAAGATTACTTTTGTCAACACTGAAGGAAACTTCTAATTACATGAGTCAATGGAGGTTTACAACTAAATCAACAGTCAGGAAAACTGGAAAAAGTTATCACAGAAGAGATAATGTCTGATGAAAAGTGTAATGCCCAGCCATTTACTCATGTCTTACATGAAGCATCTATTTACAAAGGAAATAATGATGAAAAGTAAAAACAAGTGATTAGATTCCAAAAAAAAGATCAGATTTTTTTTGGGGGTACATTCCCCAAGGCAGTAGCATTGTATTGAATAGACTTTTAAAAATCTTTTTTGAAAAAGGTATCCCTCCAATGTTTACGAAAAAAAAGGGCATATTCTGATCAGAAAAAAAAGTGCCCTTATTGCACACACAAATATATATTTTTCTGCTTTGTAAGCTTTTGATTTTACTGTTATGCTTTTACTGCCCTTGTGTGACCCATTTCCAGTTCTGGGGCCCTCAGCGGAAGAAAGATGCTGACCTGTTGGAGCGAGTCCAGAAGAGGCAGCTAAGCTGACAGGGCAATGGAGCAACTGTCCTACAAGGACAGGTGAGACAGCCAGGATCATTTAGCCTGCAGAAAAGAAGGGCTAAGGAGACCTTTTAGCACCTTCCAGTACCCAGAGGTAGCCTACCTTTGGAAAGCTGGAGAGGGACTTTTTACAAGGCACATAGTGATAGGACAAGAGGCAGTGACTTCAAATTGAAATAGAGTAGTTTTAGGGTAGATATTGTAAGAAATTAGTACAAGGGGGTGAGGCACTGGAACAGGTTGCCCAGAGTGGCTGCAGAGCGGATTCCCCATTCCTGGGAGTGTTCAAGACGAGGCAGGATGGGGCTCTGAGCTGTCTAATCAGAAGTTCCCAGCCCATGGCAGAGGTTTGAAACCAGATGGCCTTTAAGGTCCCTTCCAACCCAAATAATTCTATGATTCCATCCTGAACCAATGTTTTTTTATATCATTAGTTTGGACCTTGAGAACCAGATATGGCATTTAGCTTCAACAAAAAGATTTACTTTTAATGGCAGAAATAACTCAAGGAACAATAATAAAGGAACAACTCAATAATAAAGGAACAACTATTTGATATTACATTTTGAAATACCAGAATCTTTTTCCTCATTCAGGAAACAGAATAAACATTTCTTTCTTTAAAAAAAAAAAAAAAAATCCTTACAGAAAACAGAAATTCCATTATGGAAAATCAGAAATCAGAAACAGAGATTCTAAAAGACTATGTTTCACCATACTAGATATATTCCAATCACTGATGAATTTTATCATATTTATTTTGCTGCCTCTGCATGCTTGAACTAGCATCCATTAGAAGGAACAAGGGTCGTTCCTTCTCTGGCCTATTCATTATTCATTTCCATCAGACATGATTGAAAAACTGCTTCATCTCATCAACCCAAAGATTACATTGGTTTCCTTGAGGGCCTCAAATTGGGAAAGTTCATTTAGCTTCAGAAAAACTTGAATTTTTGTAATTCATGTCCATTCCTACTTTTCCACTCCTTCTGCTTCTATTTTTCTATTTTCAACACGAAAAAGGACTATCTAGATACAGTAGAGAGTTATAAAATTCTCAATTTAAAAAGTCCAAAACATATTTAAGGGCTGAATGTTACTGGCATATACTATCTACAAATGTGCAAGAGAAAGCAGTCTTACCTGCTGCTGGGTTTTTTTTTTGCTGCTGGGGGGCAGGAGCAATGTGCTACACAGAAGGTCACACCTAGTCTGAGCTAGCAAAGAATGAGGTGGGAAGTAGGAAAACTGAATGAACAACAGTTCAGATATGCTTCACTGTAAGCCAGGGGCATACAAAACACAAGTTTAGATGGTTTCATAGTGTGCTAGATGCCACATTAACACAGTGATTGCTCCTAGTACTACCAGAATAAAGGAATTTCTATGCAGGAAATCATACAACATTACCCAGAGTCACTGCTGATTTCTGTCATCCAGCTTCAGTTATCAGAAATTACCCCCACTTCCAGGAGGCAAGAGTATGATCCTATGATTAAAAAAGTGCTTCTTAAAAGATGCTTTAGTTAGATGCTGAAAACCCAGGGCAGAAAAACCCATAGGCATTACTTGTCCTTCCTCAATGCCAACAGGAGAGTAAACCACAAGAATAAGCTTTGCCAAAGGTAGATGAGCACTCTTCAGATCCTGATCTCTCATCCAGGAGAGAAACCTTGGCTCCTATCTGAGAAATTAGAATGTGCCCCAGATGCATCCTAGACTGAAATCACAGAAAATCAAAGTGCTGCAGGGCTGGGGCAAGACTGGCTAATGCAAATGGGACAACTACAGCTTCTTGGTATAAGAGTGGCCCTTGCAGAGACTTATAGTCAAACCATAAATCTTCATCCTACTGTATGGCGCTTAATTTATCCTCAGAAGTCTTCAGGCAGAAATGTTACTACAAAAATTTTTGAGAATATCTTTTGTGAATATCTCTAAATTTTATAAGTAGAAATAGTTAATCAATCTTCAAAGAAAATAGTTCATTTCTACTATGCAATTCCTATTTATTTAGAGGATTATCCATGGCTGCAACAAACACTTAAGCATCTGCTTTACTCACATGCCCCAACATCCTGAGGAGTGCTGCTTCTCTGAAACTGAACCATGGAAAAATACTTATCCATTTGCACATGAACAAGCACATAATTATTCCTGCTTCTATCCTTTTGACTCACTGCAGGAGGCCCACAAAATGCCAACAGTGCCACAGAAATTCCTTCAGCTTTTACTGCCCTTCCCCTTATGCAAAAATTATGTTTTGTCTCCCTAGAACTGGTAAGAAAGAAGACATCCTCTAGGATACAAAAAGCAAAATACAGGAGATAAATGTAGTAACTGAATAAAAGGGAATATTTAGGATGTACATCTATGTTGGTATGCTTAATTACATAGAAAGTTGAAAAAGAGTAATGAGGACACAATAAAACAGACTGTTAAAAAGAACAATTAGGTTTTTCGATAAAAACTTTACAATGCTTCAGTTAGTAAGACGCATCACTGGAAACAACCATGCCTTTCATAAAATCACAGAATGCTTTGGAAGGGACCTTTAAAGATCATCTAGTCCACCCCCCTTCCATGAGCACAGACATACCACTGCATCAAGTTGCTCAAAAGCCCCATCCAAACTGGCACTGAACACTTCCAGGGATGAGAAAGACAATTTTTCTAGGTAAGGAAGATCTTTCAGGAAAAGAAAGTAACCTTTTTTCAAGGTCTGACTCTATTCTGACTCCTCTCAAGATTCACATTATTTTCTCCCTTGTATGTTACCCATTCCTCCATGTCTTTCTAGGTGGGTTTGATTTTTGGTTGGTTGGTTGGTTGTTTTGGTTTGGTGTTTTTTTGGTTTGGTTGGTTGGTTGGTTGGTTGGTAGATTTGGTTGGGTTTTTTTCTTTCTTTTTGGAAGATGAAGCAGCCATACCTAAGAGCAAGTGCCTCTGCTTGCAGTATTAAATATTAAAGAAGTGAACTACACAAGTTGCCTTGCCCATTCTTATTTGAAATTTCCTGGATTCATATTAAATAAATTTTAATGTCTGTCTTCTCATAATTTCAATTTCTCTCTAGCATTTTCTAGCACCAGACATAATTTTGTTCTACCTCCTCAAACATATACTAAGACTTAGATGTTTACAGAAAGCATTTAGTCATCTTTGCATTGGTTTCTAACATACTACACAAAGGAAGTGAGTCTTAAGTGTCCAATTACTTGCTCATTAACAAGAGATAGGGATGCATACGTATCAAAGAATTACCTCACCTTAAAAATTTGATTTAATTCCCTCATTGCAAACTGAGAAAGGCCAAGATGAAAGCTCCTATTTTTTATGCAGGACCATCCTTAGCAAAAGTAAATTGTGTAGATGCACTACAAAGAGTTCTAGCAGAAATCTACAATTTGTGCCTTCTGTTTTGTCAAGGAAGTCTGGAAATTACTCAGCTCAGAAATAGTTTTTTTTTTTTTTATGATTGTGGATAATTAGAGATGGGATTTGTATGAAATGTAGCAAACCATTTCTATATGCAATACTGGTAAACTACTCTAAGACTCCTCTAAATGAAAAACTTAAGCATGACCCACAAAGGCTTCGATGTGCTAGCAGAGACAGATATTCACAGAGAATAATTACAAGATATATTCTCAATATATAATATATAATATATAATATATAATATATAATATATAATATATAATATATAATATATAATATATAATATATATAATATATAATATATAATATATAATATATAATATATAATATATAATATATAATATATAATATATAATATATATTAGGCCCCGTGCTGATCCAGCCACCTCACAGGCAGGCTGTGAGTACAGCCTGTACAGAAACTAAACCACCTCTTAGAGAACGCTAAGGCAAAGCTGATAAGGGCCCTGTCCTTCAGATAAATACCACCTCCTGCCATGGTACAGATCAACCTTCTACAAGAACAATGAACAACATATTAGAGATCTGACTCTGAGAATCAACATGTTTAGTCTCTCAAGTCAAGATTTTGCAATTTTTCATTCCTATGACAAATCTCACTAAGCTACATATCCTGTATAACTCTCTTATGAGACAATTCCTTCCAGCACATAGAAAAAAAAAGTGGTATCTTTGACACAGTTTACAAGTACACCTCAGGATCATTTAGCTTTTCCTTCAACATTTAAAACCTGTTACAAACACTTAAAAACTATTTTATTGTTTCAGAGGTGAAAGCATTTTAAAACTATTAGATTTCAACTTCATGTAATAGCTAAGGACAAAACATTGCTAAACCATGCTTAAAAAGAAGGTATTTAGACAGATGTTCCAATATTTTCAGCAGAACACCATTGCAAGTAAAAGAGAATCCAACTTAATATCTGCAGTGACAGATTACAGAAAACACTTATCCCTCCTGAATAACTGAAACACTCTTCTTAATTACAGACTGTAGCCCACACATTTTATTTAATTGAAGCTAACAGCTTGATTTTTTATATTCCTCAGGAAATTTATTTTATGTCACTATTTGAGCAAGCATGAGAAGTGTTTTTCTACAGCTACATCATACAGGACTGATAACACAATGTAATGCTTATTGTTTGGTCTTCAGTTTTTCTAAGTATTTGTATTTGCAAGTATTTCTAAGTATTTGCTGTTTAAAGGACACCAGGCTTACTACTTTATTTGATCAATTTAGTAGTAGAAAAGCATTAATCTAATGCTCAAAAGCTGAAACTATACAAACAAAAATCAGTAAAAGGGCACATTTTAAAAATGGAATTTTAATTAATCATGCAAATGAGTTATTAGCATAACTACTGATTCCTCCTGCCTGAAGTTTTCAAGATTAGACATCTTTCTGTAAGGGATATTTCAATTATTATAAATTACTAGTTCAAAGTTTAACTGCAAAAAGTATAAAAGTCCCCATTAGAGGGCTAAATGTTTAACAGACTAAGAGCATCTCAAAATAAAGTCCCTCTCATCAAAAGAAGAGACATGTCTCTTTTGTCCTGTGGTCTTCAAAATATGTTACTCATTCAAGAGTCTGCTGTATTGCTTCAGACACGCAAATCGTGCCTGTATCACAGAGACAGTACTTAGAACTCAGCACATCGGCTGAAGTCTCGATCTTACAAAAAACCATAGTTGGTGAAACTTTTTCATGTTTCACTGAATGTTAACAGTAACAGGCCTGTTCAAGGCATGGTAAAGATTTATAGCCTTCCTTATGCACTTAAAGAGAGTAATAATTTCAAATACTGGAGAAATGTAAACATAAAGAGCAATTTCTACCCCCTTCTATACTTTCAGATGGTTATGCTCTTATGCCATCAGATGTTAAAGTGGGGATTTTTAGACCATTGGAGCATAATACACACTCAGCAGTCTGGAAACATAACTTAGTCTGAACCCTTTAGGGAAAAAAAAAGTCATTAAGGAATACTATTCAACAATCATCTGTTTGTTAAGTTCAGGCATTTCTCCTTTCTCTCCACTTTGTGGTACAATTGCAGACTTTAATCTTAATGCTGTTGCAAATTTAAATAAGACCTTTAGAAGGCAAGTAGGTATTAGCAAAAAAATGTGCTAAAAGCACACTGGTTCTCAGTTTATCTGGTTTTAATTTCATGCTGTGTCTTCATTGCAAATTCTCTAGTGCTGTTTATAATCTTGGGAATCTTTGATTACATGTGCATCTCTGCTGATGTATCCCACCAGAGTAAAGCATCCATTCTTTGGCTTCCTCTTCACAGAACTGATCCAGCACTGTAACAGCTAGGTTATCTCCAGCTGGGCTTAGAACCAGGACAAGACTAAATAGAATTGAAGAATAGAATACTGTAGCAAATAGTTACAAGAAACTTTTTTTTGTTTGGTTGCAGGTTTTTTTTTATTTTAATAGCACTTGCCAATTGATACTGTCGGAGATCCCTTTCACAATGGGGAATCCCCAGCCAAAACAACTTTGCCAATCCATTGTCACGTCACCATGTCTAAAGAACTGCCTTCAAGAGGAGAAAACTCACTCAAAAGCAGTCACGAGAGTAAAGAGGAAAAGCTGTTTGAGGATCTAGTCCAGATAATTTCATTAAAATGTCTGAAAATGTTTTCATATAAATAGGAAAAAAAAAAGTTAAAATATAGAATGGTCTCAAAAATAGCATAGGGCTACATAAAATGTCACCAGATGGCACTATTAACATAGTCTTCAGGCTCTTCCAAGCATGTGAGCAAGATTTTACTTAGAGATGGTATATCTTGTTTGGTTTTGTTTTGGTTGTGAGGTACACAAAAGAAGTCTTTGCGGATAAAAGACTCTCATTAGAGTCTGAGGGACAAAACCCCTCTCAGAGAGTTAAGCAGCATCAAGGAGACAGACTATGACTCCTGGGTGCAAATTTTATATATTGTCTATAGGTCATTCAAGGGAGATGTGCTCATTCCCTGAGCTTACAAATGAGCACAGATCTCTTTTCTGAACCTTTCTTTCCACTGGGAAGACTGCTGCCTTCAGATCTCAAGGAGTAGCTGCGGCAGCAGGGCTGAACTACCTCGTATGTAGTGCAGTTGTAACGTCATTGTTTCACCCATATGAATAAAACTTCAAAGTTTTATTCAAAATACTTTCCTTCCCTGCCTCCTAGGAGAGACCATTTTCTATTCACTTGGAATATAAAATTCTAAGAATGACAGAGAAAATGATGTATGCTAAAAACCCATCTATTTTTACCCAAGTTTTGCAGTGATGTGAGGTGTACAGTGGATCTTCCCCTCAAGTGTCATCATCTGGTGCTGCCTAGTGTTTAGCCAATCTAAGTACTTTAAAAGTATGGAAGAGTTTCTAAAAAATTTTATATCCTGTTCTTTGCAACACTTGCACAATGACTTCTAAATAATTCTGTTTATGCAGATGGAAAATTATGGAGCCAACCATGTCCAACCAAATGGTCTAGTGACAATATTTCAGAGAATTTAAGATTTTTGTCTTAAGCAATGTTCATTCCTGTCTTAATATTTCATAACACTGAGTCATAAACACAGAGGAGGAAAACAGTTATGAATATCAGCTACTTCTCCTTGCCTCTTCCATACCTTTGCATAGTGGAACTCTCAGAAACATACTACTGAGATACCAAGTTTTGAACATAGATTTTTGAAATATAGACTACTACAATAATGTAAGTAATGTAGTGTACTTTTACATTAATGTAAAATAAATGAAGATGTCCCATATCTCCATGGAACACTAGTACTAGTCTCCTAAAACCATCATGAAGGAATAACAGCTTACCACCTCTGACAGTGGTTGTTCTGCATGCTTCAGGTTTATTACAGAAATCCCAAATCTTCAAAGAATTTCCTGGGGAGTATAATGAGTAACTCTTTGCATTAGAAAGAGCCACAGAACTTTGATCACTCTCCCAGGAAGCATCAGGTCACTGTGGACTATACAAGCTGATTGGGGTCAACCATTATCCTTATACATGCAAGCACTGCTGCTGTCAATTGCAAAGTCAACCATAGCAAAATATATTCACTAATAACCATTCATATCTGATGTGCTAACGAGGAGTTTAGCTATTTAATTTGTATTGAAGTAATTGTGAGGCTTTTCATCTATCAATGTACTTCCATAGAAAATTAAATCAAGCCATAGTATCGTGATAAAAGAGACTGTAATGACTCATGTGTTAGTGGTTCACTTTGGTTTCATAAGAGAAGCTCAAAACTCATATCTCAAACTAACTAGAAAAGATTCTGTATTTTAAATATCTGCGTCAACAGCCATGCACATTTTAAATTAAAAGTCACATTACTTCTATTTTATGATCCGTCTTTTCCATTCTATAGTCAGCCTGGGAGTTTAATTAGAGAGAATGAATTGAACAAATTAGATGTTAAAAAAAAAAACACTTAGCCACTGTCTTATTCTTCTCCCTCCATTAAAATGGCCTAGTATTTTTACTATGTTCAGTAATTGTTCTGTATACACACTCTATACATCTCACAGAATACACAAAAATGTGCACAACATTCTAAAATGGATAAGGCACATGACCTGTGGGGCTTCTTCACTCTCCCCTAACTAGTCACTTAAGAGACTGCAAACCACTGCAGCAAAGCACAATTCTCAGACATCTTGAATAACTGAGGCCAAGGTGGAAGCTATATTTTGCCACAAAACTTAAGAGCCTCTCAAGAAGTTCTTTTCCCTTTCAGGACATTATCTGTCCCAGACAGGCAACCAATTACACAAAGCCACATGTCAATTGTTCTTCTTTGACAGGAACAGTTGATTTAGAAACAGTTCAGAGTAAATAAAATAACCAAGATGCACCTGGCCACTTCTGTGCTTCCATAAATTAGTACTCCAGGACCTGAAAGGCAAGACCGTGAAGCTGACAGAGTAGCCCAGAACAACCAGGTTACTCCCCCTAGGATACAGCAGAGATCCTCACTGACTGTTCAATCTTAAATCTTGCCCCAGTATTCTGATAAAAATCACTAGTCTTTAGTTCTCTGTTATAGCTACTGCTTTTTAACCATTTACTCATGGACTGCTTAGGTTTCCAGTCTAGCCCAAATCTAAATTTTTTGCCCAGGTTCTTCTGACTGCTGCTTTGAGCCAATGCATGCCAGATGCTCTTGATAAGGTTTTTGAAAGAGTGAATTTCTTGGCCTCTTTGATCTGGACCATAATTTACTTGATGGTAGCATGCAACTCTACCCTTGATTATTGCCTAGGTCTGGCCATTAGAACTGACCATACCTATTGTCTACAGAAATTTCTCAGACACTTCAGTTATTTTAACTTTAGGGATAACATGAAAGGTACACTACAATTTTATTTTTTTAACTGCAAAATGCACTTTTGTCTTGTCACACCTGTACTCAAAAACATCTGAGTTAATCTTATCTAATCACAATAAACACTGACTAGAAGCAAAATGATAAAAGTTATTGATGTATCTACTTGGGAATGTATGAAAGAAGATTCTATTTCTTGCTATATTCTGCTTTCCTCTGTATTCTGACATTTTTTATTGGATGCATCTGATATCTTTGTAGATAGGCACCACAGCAATGAACTTTGAAGTACAAAATAAAGCCAATTATATTTTATAAGCATATGGCAGTCAGATTTATAAGGTATGTGGATGTCAGTTTGGTAAAACATAGAGCACAAAACACTAACAACGGGAACTGTATCTCATTGCAAACAGAATTCTCATGAATCATTCAGCTGCAGAAATATATTAGATTTTACTGCAAAAACATATTCAATGACACATACTCTGACATAATTATAAGAAGGTTTTCATCAATAATATGGTTTTCAACATGTGGAAAAATGAGATGGGGCAAATGGAAAAATTCTGGGGCAAATGAGTACAGGCTGCTTATGCCTTTTTTTAAGAACTGGACTTTTAACCTGATACATGGTCCTTATTTTTTTTCCCTGTGATGAGCTTAGAACTATTTAATAGTTCACTATTTGCAATGAACAAGTCACTCTGTTGCTAGCAGATGCCCTTCCTTTAGGGTACCACACATCTCACACCACTGCTGCTGAAAGACTTTCCAGCTGGGAGGACATAAGGGAAACAAACTGTTTGTTTTTAACCTGTTTAAAATAAGGCAGCTAAAATCTGCAATTTACAGCCCACCCTTGGGGTGCTCAGTCCCATTTCAAGTCAAGGACTTTTTAAATTTATCTGCTGTTCTCTGGAGCCAAGGAATACAGTCTTCACTCAGCATCTTACTGCATGTAGCTATGCATTGTATGGCATATGGCTGGGAGATTTCAGATTGTTCATTTACCTAACTGTGAATTCCTGTTTGTGAGTCAGAACTGCTCAGCTTGAAAGCCGCTGTAATTAGGCTGACATGCCATTCAGTGACCTTGGCATAATCCTAATGAGATCTAAGTCACAGACAACAATTACTGAAAACATAGAGGTACAGTTCAAACAAAGGAGAGAATACTAACATTTTCCATGAGCAAGATCAACGTACTTTAAAGCAGAGAAACGTAACAAACTGCTTTATCACCTAAGTCTCTTTAGCCACCACAAAAAGTGGTGATTGTACCTGGATAGTGCATCTGGCAACAGGATCAGGCAAATAAATTATTTTAGGAGATTACTGACTGCAAACTAAGATCTTTAATAGTGCTTATTTCAACAGACAAAACACAATGCAGACATGCCTTTAAAAAAAGTCAGCAATCAATACTAATCCAGAGTCAGCCAAGCCTTGTAGCTCCTGTTCTACACTGCAGGTCAGGAAAACTTGATCATGCATTTTGCTGTCATTCCCATCAATGGTCTCCTGCTTGAAGTGAGAAGTCTGTTTTCGTCTCTCTTTGAGAGGCTATCAGCCCTTGAAACACAGAGGTATTTTCTTCTATTTACAACTGACTTAAAAAGGCATTTTAAAAACATTTGACAGTGTTTACAGAAATGCTAAGCGTACCCATGTTTCAGAGTGCTATTACATTGTTGATGACAGGTGTTCAATTAAGGGAAAATATATGCCTAATATCTTAATAAATGAAGAGCTGTTAAGCAGATACTCCAGAATTAGTATAAAAACCTAAGTATGTTAAGCAATAACAGCCATATTTATTAGAAAAAGTCAAATGACAGGACAGCATATGCTGTTTTGTTACTTGGCTTCATTTAAAATATACAATTCCCACTACCAGCTGGAATTTTGATACAAGTTTAGCCAGATAAGACTCTTGCTTACAGCCATAGCAGAATCAGCTTTAGCTATTTTTACAGGGTGTGGTGATACTTCTGATTGATTTCTGTTCAAATATTTCTGAATCACCCAAATTTCTCAAAAGAAATCCATTATCTATGAAAGGCTTAGTCTTGCAACTTAACTATTTTGTAATGGCTCAAACTTGTGTTACTTTGCAATATACCTCTAGCAATCTAATTCATGCTCTGTCATGCACGTCAGATAGTATAATTCCTCATAACAGATAGGAAAGAAACTTGTGATTCTCCTTATCATGTGGGTATTCTGATACAGCACCACTTAAACCAAAGGGCACAGTAAGGCTATCATAGTTTTATTACCACAAGCCATGAAGATCATACAGTTGTCAAGTAGCCAAGACTGAGATACTTAGTTTGCTGTTCTAACAGGTAGTAAAGGGAGCCAGCATGTTTTACACAAGAGATATTTTATGAAGAGATATTTATAACAAGCAAAAATGAGGCTTTCAGAAAAATGGAATTCTCAAAAATCAAAATGCCTGTTTATATACACAATATGAAGCAAAACTAACAAAAACATGTTTTGAACAGTTTCTTTACATAAGAATGCAATTTGCAACTATCTCTTGACTCAGGGAAAACCAGTGAGTAAAAACTTCACATTTCCTAAGATGCATACCCTGGGATATAGGTGTATGGGCCATGCACCATACACCTGGATGCTTATCAGGATGCATCTCATTAATTTCCCTAAAATAATGAAACAATGGTATGATAAAATCCACCTGACCTCCTGAATATAGCCAGTAAATTGTTCCAGGTGATAATGATATTTTTCCTAAGAGGCCAGCTTCAAGGACAGTAGGAGGGGCATTTCTCTGCGCTCAATGCTTCAAATGCTCAATGCCCCACAGAAAACACAATAAAAATGCCCTGGGTATCTTTGATGCAAGGAAAGTGATCAAGCTCTTTGCTGCTTCCCTACCCTTCCCTCTGTTTTCACACATCAGTCAAAAAGTTCTTATGCATGACCAAACACTTGATTTATTCTAAGGTTCAGGTTTTTTCACCATAAGGACCAATGTATAAATTTGAGTGATTCCAGGCCACAATTCACTAGGAAAATGTACTCCCAGTTTTCAACAATTGCTTTTCTTCTATCAGTTATAATACGCTTCAAAATTTTTCTCACCAAAATATGCAGCTAATCACATACATGAGTCAAAAATGATGCACAACTTCTTTGCAACTGTGTTCACTAGCAAGACCAGCTCTTAGGAATCTCCGGCCCAGGAAACCAGGGCAAGGAATTTTGCAAGGAAAAATTTCTCCTGGTCAAAGACAACTGGGTTAGAGATCACCTAGGTAAAGTGGATATCCACAAGTCCATCGGCCCTAATGCAATGCATCCATGAATGCTGAGAGAGCTGGCAGACACCATTGTGGGGCTGCTCGCAATCTTTGAAAGGTCGTAGAAATCAGGAGAGGTGCCTGAGGACTGGAAGAAAGCTAATGTCATTCCAGTCTTCACAGCAAAGGTCACTAGTGGTTTTGCAAAACCATGACAGTGACCAACCTGCTTGCCTCCACAATGAAACAAGTATATGGAGGGTTGAAGGAAGAGCAGTGGATATTGCCTACCTCAACTTTAGCAAGTATTTCAACACTGTCTCTCACAACATCCTCAAAGATAAACTCAGGAAGTGTGAACTAGGTGAGTGGACAGTGAGGTGGATTGAAAACTGGCTGAGCAGCAGATCCCAGAGAGTCATAATGAGTGTCACAGTGTCTGTTAGGAGGTCTGTCTCTAGAGGTGTCTCCAAAGGTTCAAAATTGGTCCAGTTCCATTAATAACTTCAATAAAGGGAAAGATGCATCCTCAGTGAGTTCACTCATGACACAAAGCTGGGAGCAGCAGGCCTCAGGGGACTGTGCAGCCCTTCAGAGGGACCTCAACAGGTTGGAGACATGGGCAGAGAACAGCTGTCTGAAATTCAACAAAGACAAGTGCAGGGTCCTGTACATGGGAATAACCCAGCAGAGGCTGGGAGTTGATCTGCTGGGGAGCAGCTCTGTAGAGAAAGACCTGAATGTCCTGGTGGACAACACACTGTCCATGAGCCAGCAGTGTCCTTGTGGCCAAGAAGGCCAATGGGGGGCATTAGGAAGAGCACTGACAGCAGGTCAAGGGAGGTGATCCTTTCCCTCTGCTCAGCCCTCCTGAAGCCTTACCTGGAGTGCTGTGCCCAGTCCTGGGCTCCTCAGCCCAGGGAAGACATGGGGCTCCTGGAGCAGATCTAGTGGAGGGGAATGAAGATAATTAAGGGACTGGAGCATCTCTTACAAGGAAAGACTGGGGTAGCTGGGCCTGTTTAGCCTTGAGAAGAGATGGATGATAGAAGATCTCATTAATGTCTTTATGTATTTGAAGGGAGAGTGTCAAGAGGATAGACTAATGGGCAGAAACTGATGCACAGTTCTTCTGAACATGAAGAACTTCTTTACTGTGCAGGTGACTGAGCACTGGAACAGATTGCCCAGAGAGGCTGTGGAGTCTCCCTCATGGGGGAATATTCAAGAATGTCTGGACACAGTCCTGTGCCATGTGCTCTGGGATGACCCTGCTTGAGCATACAACCCATTGAGGTTCCTTCCAACCTGACCAGTTCTGTGATTCTGTGAACTACAAGTATTTTAGAGACCAGGCTTACTGAATCCCACAGAGGATGTTATACAAATCTGACAGTTCCTTCTCTTACACAGTTAATAGGTACACTTGAAAACCAAAAAGGTACTAAACACTTCACAAATTACTAACTACTAATTATTGTGTATTATATGTATACAAACAGCAAAAGGGAAATAAATTCCAAAAGGGAAATAAAATGTATTTGTGAACTCAGGAGCTGTAACAGACTAAGTGTTCAGAAACTATGATTTACCATGGCTTTGCAGGGGCCAGGAACATGCAAAGCTAAGGTAATACAATCATTTGAAACTGAATGCCCATAACTGTAGATTAGATCACCTTCTCACACAACAAAATCTTGCACATAAGGCTATCAGCAAATGAAGAAAACTATAATACTTTCCCTAAATTAAGAAGTTGCTCTTCAGGTTTTCATATCAACAAGTTTGAATGACCAAAAGTTGCTAGCAGACCTGTATGACCACAATCAGAAGACAGAACCTCAGAACAGAGCACTTTATCTTACCCTGCAGGCAGATCTAGATGAAGATACTAAAGGAAGATAAAGAATTAATTAATAAATGTGCCTGCTCCTTAACAGGGACACATGTGCTCCATTTAGTATTTTAGCTTTTCCAAAATATATGTGCCTTTTCTAATCTGGTTGAATACTTCACAACTTCCTGTGCAACTTTAAATAAAATAATACATTTAAATTATTTTCTTCCTCTACATTTGTTTTTGAAGTGGTGACTGGAGTGGAGAGTGTGACAGCAATGACATAATGTTTTATGGGATCATGACCTTGAAAAATTTAAACTACTGTGAATGTATAGAATGGATAATTATTTCTCTGTGACTCAAGTAAAAACATTTTTCTTTGTAAAGATTTTAATCAACTTTAAAAGAAAAGGCTACCTGTCAGTAAACTAGGTCCCCATTTCATTTAGAGAAATTGCATTTTGCCAACACATTTAACTTCAGAAATAAAGTTACTTCACCTGCACTGTTCAGTTTCTGGGAAACCTACTGGCCAAGGAAACCAAAATACTGTGTAAGTTAATGCAAAGAACCCCAAGTACCATACAAAAATTAGAGTGTTCAAGCTATTTAATTCAGCCCTCTCTTTCCACACAAAGGGATTTTTAAAAGTAGGGTTTGGGTATGCTTGCTTTTTAAAAAAAAGTCTTTCAGGAGGAATGAAAACTGATGGAATACACAGCATCTTTACCAAATGCACAGCAATGAGTCAGATTCTAAAGCATCAACAGAATTTTGCTTGTTTTACCTCTAGAGTCACTCTAGAGGTAAAACAAAATAACTGTGTTTTGATTTCCTCCACCATTTTAAAGATGATGTTGTTTTTATGGCTTATCTGTACACGGCGGTAGGCTGTCAGGATCACTAACATTGTACCTATCAGTCTTAAAAAGACAGAAGTGAGCTGACTCTTCCTAAACTCTGAGCTTGCTAGATACATGCCAGAATAGATCCAAATACCACATATCCAGGATTAGCGTTGTGGCCTGCTTCCTCTACACAGAATTGTACAAGGACTGAAAATCTTTGCAACTAGTACAAAAGTGACTGAATCTTGTCTATAAGGGTTAAAAATTGAGAAAAATAATGCAAATTTCAAGTATGCATAAAACACAAATGCCTCAAATTCATGTTTTGTCTTCATCACACATGAGGTAAAGCCTGGTAGCCTAATTTTCTCCTCTTCCTTGTGACAACATGTCAAACTACTCAACTATGTCCTTCCTCTCATCCTCTGGAGAAACAAGTAGCAGGAGAAATACCACATGCAAGCAGCAGGTTATCTAAGAGAACACATCACAGCATGTTTCCAGCCTCTGCCACAAGCAGTCTGTTGCAAAAATATTCAACATCCCTCATCCCTACACTTCTAGACATGCTCTCTGTATTCATACCCAAGACATGACTCCACCATTTCCTCTGAAACATGCAGCTGCCTCACCCTGCTGCAAGCTTGTTTTGCATTCTCTGAGCCACTAAAGGCTTCATGCTTCTCAGTTATATCACATACACACTATTAAAGAAAGAAACATTATCTCAAGGTAATGCCAGAGAGATGGATAACCTACTAGCGTTTTCGTCAGCTGGGAATAGAAATAGAGCACTATTTTGTCTCACTCTCCTTCCTTTATAAAGATTGTATTTTCACTGGAATAAGTTCTCATTTACCCTTACCAAAGCAGTTCATTTCTATCTTTTGTTCCTCTTTAAATATTCCTAATATCTTAGACATAAAATTGTATCAGAACTTCACAGCCATGTAAGTGTTCAAGGGCTGGATGATCACTGTCCTCTTCCACATAAGCATCATACAATTCTCCTTATTCAGGTCACTTTAGCCTTCTCTATCTCCCTCAGGTTCAAAGAGTGTCCAGACATACCACTTCCTTGCTGATACCATTTTTGCCTGATGGTAACAGAGGATCTATCACACCAGCAAAATACAATATAAAATAACACAATGTTAACTTTTTAACCTTAATTCAGCTGCAAAAGCCATGTTGATGGATTCAGTGACCCATCTCTCCTTTCCTAAAGGAACAAAATAAGGTACTCCACTACTATTATGATGATAGAAGTATAAGAACTGAAGTTAGTAAACAGAACCTGCTATGATACGTTTATTTCTTCTGTCTTCTAAGCCTTACAAATACTATCTAAAAGTTTTCACTGTAGATAGTTGAAGGATGATGGGAGATAAATGTCCAAAGAGGCCATCAACATTTTTCAAGATGCATGATGATTCAGACTTAGTATTCAAGATGAGTGTTGCATTAAGTGGTGTTTCAGCTACTGTAACAATCAGAACTAGAACCAGCGAACATCTGCCTTTGGAGAAAATGTCATCTCTCACAAATTTGCATCATAGACTTTTGAGAACCTTCCCACAATTAAAGCAGGTCAACAATCCTTCAAACAGCTTGCTTTTAATTTGGAGCCAAACTCTCCACTGATTCAGTGAAATGCCACATTCCCCAACCCAGGCTTCACAGAGATTCATTTAACTAACTTTAATAGCCAGAGTTTGATTGGGGAGGTATTGCATATTTTCAGTTACCGTGCTCACAGGGCTATCAATTATAATGATTCCTACAGTATTTGCTCAGTCTGTATGTTTCCTTGACAACTTATGTGACACTGGACCTGCTTCACTGGTGCAGGCATAAAATCAGCGGCACAACTTAGCAGCTCACATTGTTAATTTACATAATGGATTCAGACCACATTTATCGAGTCATTGAAAACTCAAGAGTCCTTGTGACACAGTCAGAGCTGAGCAACCTTGTTTCTCAACAGTGGCTCATTTTTAAAATGTGGTCTCAATAATTTCAGCAGTCTCAACATAAATATTCTCTAATTCAGTTTATGCTTATCCCACTCCTTTAAACAAACAAAGCAGACCTCATGTTCATGCCATCTACCAACTTACAGATTACCATCAAATACATAAAACAAAGTTGGACAAGTATGTCTGAATCATTTGGAAACTTTAGGGATCACAGGACTGAACCTTTGTCATACCAATTATGTAAAGCCATTGGAAAGAAATCCATGCATTTTTGCAAGCAGGCAAAGCAGGCTTTTCATAGAACAAAAGCAGCCTTGTCTTTTTCTGTTATGTGATAAATCCTAATTAAAATAAATTATTTTTTATTGTTGGCCCAGATAAGCTTGTTTGCATAGCTGCAACTTCTTAAAACAGAAATCTGAATGTTATTAGGAAAAGACATCCATTGACAGTACAGCAGACCTTGAAGAAAAGTGGTATTGCTTGATGTTAACATCTGATTAACCTTGGAGGCAATTCTGCAAATGTTTAACAGTAAAGAATACAGTAAAGAGCAAAAGAATGTTAATTTTGTTTTAACATATTGATAGAATTATACCGAGAATAAACATAAAGGCGTGCCGTGATTTTGACTTGAGCTTGTGCCAGTTGATGACCAACAGAAAGCATTCAAAAAGAGAAAAAGAGATAGTGGGAAATTATTTACAACTACTCTATTTATCAAGCACACTGTTTCATGGACAGCTGAGTAAGATTACATTTCAACATTTCATGAAGAAACAACACATAAAAAAATTTCTTACCACAGTGACATTTCTCTAAAATGATTCACTTGTGACCTTGAACTCTGCAATTGTGAGTGTTAATTCTCAAGAGCTGAATACTCATGGAATAAATTTGCTGTATATCCGGAAAAACAACGGTAAGAAAATGTCAACCCTAAATTGAAACAGTCCTTAATTGACAGGAAAAATAAACATTCTGAGTGGTATCAGAAAACAATCACCAGGTGGCTATAAAAACATGTAGCAAACTCTAATGCTACAACAGACCACTACAGTTCTAGACACAACAGCATCCTCACTAGCTCCTTTCTGAATTTGCTTTTCTTAAGTAGTCCAGCACTCTACACTGACACAGACAGAATCTTTACAGTGACTAGCTCTAAAAAGGCCACCCTGTTTCCATGCACCGTGCTCAGAAAAGTTTGTTCAACAGTTATTCAAACCCTGTTAGCCTAAGATGAACAGCAACCATGTTTCTGTAACAGAGCACTCCAATGCACTGGCTGTATTTGGTAACATCCTTGTTCAAGGCGCCTGTTTCAACCACTTACAGGGAGATCCTACTACAATCGTGTCCAGAACAGTGCTTAATCCTTATTCAGTCCAAGTTCTCTGGAAACCTACCCTGCAAGTAGGTATCTCTAAAAGGAAACAAGATTTTAGCATCTGCTAAATGCCACCTCAGCTAATTGGGACTATAATGGCAATAAGAGAGAATTGCTTCAGGGATCAGAGTGAATCAAGATGAATCTTGTCTTCTCAGTGTTTGGATTACTGTGCTTGAGATTCAGGAGAGACATCATTTGTAGCATTGTGTGTTTTATACAGGTTTTGTTGTAAAGTTGGTTATTTTTTATAAATTGAGATTATGGTTTGATCCGTGGTTCCCCCCATGTTCCTCCCTCACAATGGTTTGTCCCTGAGTTGTTTGTCCCTTGTTTTCCCGCCAGTGGCCTGTCTGTCAAGGTAACCGATCCCCTAGTCCTTCCCTTTATGTCCTTATAAGTTTATCTCCTCCCTCCTGGTGCTGCCCAGGTTCCCTGTCCATCATTGTAAACCATGCCCCCTTTGTTTCGAGAACCTTCTATGTCAGTTATCCCTTACTTAAGATATGATTTGCCTCCTGAGCCTTTTCCCTCCCCTGTGCAATCCTTATTGGCTCAGTTGTGTCCCTCGCTCCTCCCCGGGCTTCGTTCATTGGTTCCCTCGTGCCTCCTCCTGTCACGCCCATCCCCTTTATCGGTGCCTCCCCGAACGGTCCTTCCCTGGCACCGTCACTGGTGCCGCCTGGGGCGATGAAGCGCTGTGGCACCCGTACGAGTGTCCGCTCTCTCCTTCCTTCGCCTCAGAACTTCGTAGTCTCGCTCTCGCCTGCGCCACCCACGCCGCAGACGGCACCGCTACCCGGGGTTCTTGCGAAGAACCTGGGAGTGGCGGAATTCGTGGTCTCCTCGGGCCACTCTGGGAGCGGCTGGCCGGCACACGTCAGCTCCTGTGGCTGCGGCAGGGATGAGGCTGCAGTCATTGCTCTCTACAATTTCCAAAAGGAAGCTGTAATGAAGGAGGGTTGTTCTGGTCTCCCAAGTGCTGGGTAAACAGCTGGACTCTGTGATCTTAAAGGCCCACCTAAATGGTTCTGTGGTTCAAGACACGACATAGAAATGAGTGGAATCACTGAACTGAGCATGATTCTGCCTGGACAAATCTCACTGAAGTCTATAAGACTGTTGCTTTGCAACTTAGCCATTAAAACAGAACCAGTCCCTTCCCTTGAGTCCTTCAAGCATTAAGCCAGTAACAGTATCTTATACTAAATCTGAATAATGAAAAAATGTCAAAGAGTGCCTCAGGATGTACAAACGCTTCAGCATACATTTGCGTTTGGCTTTCAACCTACTTGAACATATGTAGTGCACTGAACATACTTAGTGAAAAAGCTATTTGGCATTTTTCCATTTCCTAACTGCTCGTACAAGTAATCCAATGATTGTTCTGTGCAGCTTAATGCTCAGCTCTTGTATTTAAAGCCTATGTTCACAGATACACCATAAGACTTAGATGTCTGGGAAGTTTTCCACCGAACACCAGAAGCGTTAATTAAACCCCTAATCCTCAGGAAATCAGTGTCAATCACCTGAATAAAGCTGACAGTGTGTTTACTTTTAAGTAAAGCTGTATTTCCTTTCTGAAGGAGTAACATTGCAGTGGATGGCACAATCTATTAACTAGCTCCCTCTACTTCCCTCTTCCTTGCTTTAAAACAGAATCATGTTTTATAGGAAAGATCCCTGTCTTTTGCTATTGTAACCGTATCATAACTTGCATTTTCTGTTTTCCTGTCAGATATTGTTAGCCTTTTCTATCACTAAATGGAAAGTTTCAAAGTTTACTGACTCTGTTTCTGATAGAGGTCCAGTCACCAACCAAACAGGGATGTTGGAAAGGCAAAAGAAAATTAGTAGGAAAGAGCAGAAGTTATCTATAAAGATTTCATGACTTGGAGAGTAATCCAATCTTCACACAAAGATGCTCCAAACCATCAACAGTAACGCTAGCCTCCTTCCCCCCACCCCTCTCAGCTTTGAATTCAACTAATTTTCTAGTTTAAAACCTAAGTTTAAAAAACAAACGAAAACACAAAATGTGAACCCAAATCCAACCAACCAAAAACCAACACCAAAACACCCTCCAAATTTCTTGTAGCTGAAATTTTGGTAGATGTAAATTATGTTTTAGGATTCCTTACTTGATATATATGAAATTTAAGAGTTCTTCATTTTTTTAAGTTTACCATTTATTTATAGTTTGGTGCAGCAATGAAAAATATCTAAATTATATTTCATTAAAATTATGCTCCAGGAAAATAAAAATAAATAAAATGTGTTTTTGTGCCTATCCACAAACAGAGAGGTAATAAATTAGAAACCCTTCCATACAAACATAAGTGTTTCTGCAATCAGGAATGTTTGTTTTTATTTTGGGATACTTCACATTCATATTCTGGATTACAATGAAGCTAAAAATATGTCGGTTTGGAAAATTTCATTCAAGTTCTGTTTTAAATTTTTCAATTCTATAAGTCAAAAGGCAAAAAAAAAGCTGATTCAAATACTTAACATGAAAATCAATTATTAATTAGAAGAAAAAAAAGTAGTTAGATGTTTCATAAACATTTTATTCTGAAACCTAAAACACGGGCTCTCTGGCTACCATTTTTCACTGTCATCATTTACATGTAGAAAGGAGCTTGCTCTGCAATTTTTGATTGCTTAAAGAGATGTTCTGCTCTTGAGGCTCAGTACCCTGAGTACCAGAAGCTCTCTTGTCCCCACTGGACTCAAGTGCAAGTTGTGCATCTTCAGCAGCCAAAGAAAAAGCATCTATCATTACATTTTGAACTATGAACACAGTATATATTTCCTACTGAAAGGACAATACTGAAAGACCATTAGTACAAGTGCCGAGAAGCAAAACTCATTAGTTTGGACTAGCTGCCATCTGATGTGATCACATGAGCTTGAGCTGTTTGGAGAGGCACACCCAGAATTCATAATTTACTTTTTCTTTAAACAGCTAAGACATCATAACCATGACCAGAAGAAGATCACTAATATTGCACTATTAGTGCAATACTAAACTTGGGAGAGCTAGAGAGAGGCTTAGCTCTATAACAGACAGCTAAAGCCCAACTTTCTGTATCCATACACCATGATATAGTCTAATTAATCATACGTCTCTGCTTTTTCTGTGCTATTTCTGTTTCAGTTTGTTTACTGAGTTAGGGAAAGAATCAACAACAGGCAAATGTAAATTTAGCTCTTTCTAATTTTCAGCAAATTGACTCAGCAATTGAATTACCGTTCTTGTGACATTGTTTAAGACAAAGTGCTCAAATGCTACTTTAGCATAGTGAAAAGGTCTTCTGCAAGCATATAAGGAAAAATGAATTCAATTTTTTTTATAGTTTCTATTTTATCAAGAGTTCAGTGCAATATAGGATGTGATATGGTCTTATCAAGAAACATGGCATATACTGTAATCAAAATATTTGCACATGCCATATACAAGATACCGTATGAAGACACAATGCTAAGGCCTAAAGATAGAAAAAAAATCCCAATCATTTTTACACAATGCATTTCTGGTTTTAATCAAAATTTCCACATTTTCCAAGGACATGTTCTTCAAACAGCACACATATACACATCCATCCAAGCACTCATGCTCACCCAAGGAAGTTTGCTTGTGTCTCATAAAAAAAGCATTAAAAAAGTATTTTAAGCTTAATGTTCTTTTTTTCACATACATTCTCTTTTACATTCTTTGCAGACGTGTTGCGGGATAATTTCAGGTATTTAGCAAATGTTAAATGGATGTTGCTTCAAATCTGACAGGAATACTAGCAATTTTATTGGTTTATATGACATCAAATAGCTGCACTAAAAAATGTGGTAATGTAGTACTATCAATACTAAAGGCACTAGGCTGTAGCATAGCTCAGAGTTTACAGAAAGCAACAGGTGTGAAAAGCAACAGACTCAAAAGGGGAAGCATTCTTAGTGCATCTTAATAAAGCTGTGAAATGTGAGCTTTGAACTTATCTCTAACATCATGCTGTGGCTGCTTACATCAGAATGAGAGTGTTAAGTTTAATGTTTGCATAGCAGGACAATAAGACTAATTAAATAGCTCTTATTGAAGCTGAACTTAAAAAGTAAAAATGTTCACTATAAAAGAAGGGAACCTGAGTAGAAAATTAGCTCACAGGTAGAGACAAAGAGAACAAAGGTCAGCATTTGCCAATTGCTACTCTGAGGTTTCAACAGCTAAAGGGAATTCAGCCTTTTCCTAATTCAAACAAAATCTGTGGAAGCCTCAAATGCCAATGTGAGATAACTGCTATCAAATGTTACAGATTATATCTCAGCCACTGTTGTACTTACTACTTGCACTTCAATATGAACTTTTCTTCATATTTTTTCTTTTTTGACTTATTCCGACAAAGTACAAGCTAATGCACAGATTAATAGATAAATACAACACATTAGAACATGCTGTATCTACTTTATATGAAGAAGCTTAGGAGCAGACACTAAATTCTTATTCTTCTTCTTATTATTATTATTACTATTATTATTATGTCATGAATAATTTTTTTAGTCACTAAACCAGGTCACTGAAAAGAAGAATGCTTCCCAGGTGATGTAAGTTAGAATAGAACATGCAAGATGTTTAATGATCAGTAAGGGAGCCCAATGCATTTTTACAACTATTTAAAGACTTGCTATTCCAAACAAATTCTTTAAGTTCGGATCTGATTATCCTGATTGTCACATGTTTTTATGTGCTGATATTTGATTATTATTTACCCTTCAACACTTTTATCTTCCAGACTCAAAGAAGACAGCTCATCCAGAACAAGCAGGAACTAAACAGTAAAATATCACTTGCAGCTTTAGTTTAAAATTGCCCTAAATTTTTGTTACATAGATAAATATATATTAACTCAGATGTGGCAAAACAAATGCTGAGGTCACTTGACTCTGATTTTAACTATAAGCATGGTTCTGGTTTTAAAGATAAGCATATAAAGTATTGAAGTCCTAGCTGTTCTGCAAGTCTATTCTGAACTACGTGATTTCATTGGCACAAAACAATAACACAGAAGAATAAAACTATGTTACGAAGTTCAGTTTATGAAGTTGGGTATCTAATTTCATGTTATCTCTACTATTATTACAATACAACATAGAAGTAACCTTCACCTTAAATATTACCGAAACCTCATGAATCTTGCTGATGTAAAGATCACTGTATATCACAGCAGTCCTTGGGGATGCACAGCAGAATGTGTAACAATACACCTTCAATGCTCAGCAGTACAGAGATAAACAACACTGACAAGTAAATATATTGACATGACAAGTATATTGCCTAGGACCCATTGCAATTTATGCTCAATGAGAAGATTGTGTCTTGCAAACTGTTGTTCTTGAACCATCAACATGTGCAATGCTTACACAAAGATTAGAGTGTGATGGCAGTACGATGACAGGTGCAACCACCTGCCTTTGATTACAGGATATCTTGATAGATTACATTAAGATGGCTCTTCCCCATGGCTTACTACTTCTGTTACATTCTTTACAGTAAATCTGGTTCATTAATGTAATAGTTGTATTCTTGCCACTTTTCCTTCCCTTTTCCTGTTTGGTCTACTGGACTTCCTCTTACTAGACTGCAAAATACAGTGGACATAGAGACTATTAGTTTCAGTAATTTCAGAGAAACAGGCATGCTACAGCTAGAACCAGAAAATAAATTATAGAAAGACTCTAGATGGACAAAAAAGATTCTAAATTTGATTGTTTTGATTTTGTACCTAAAAGCATAAATTCGTAGAGGTTTAGTGAAAATTTTCAGATTTCTTTAGTGTAATTTTTTTATTAATTTGGAAGTCATTCTTCATTATCATCTTGCCCAAAATGTTCTCTCAAATACCTCACTTAAAATCTCAGTTTGAAACCTTACATGGCATGGATACGATTGTAAATTTCACTTCTTGGTGAGAAAGGTATGATGTTTGTCTGAAGTAAATTTTCTAAATATATCAAGGAAGTATGGCTGCTGGACATTAGAAAGCCAAATACGTTTTTCCAAATTCGCACCATTTGTGAAATGGTAAAGGAATAAAGCATCAAGTTGTTTCATTCAAACCATGCTAAAGAATGCCGTTTCTGCTTGTTTATTCCAAGAAAGGGGACGTACGTTCCAGATTTGCACTCATGTTATGAAGGTTATCATATCACCCTCAGTATTTCTACATTTAATTACAATTCTCAGCATGAAAGAAAAGTAAGTATGTGGGCACTGCTTCTGATACACAAACTTCTTGGAGCTATCCAGCAATGCTTGCTTCAGTCCAGTAATATTAAACACACTTCAAAAAACAATCACTCTTCGAGAAATTGATCTAGACACCTCTTATGTTTTGGTGACACAGCAAGACTTGGTGTGCACTTTAGTTTTGGCTTAGTAATCTCAAAAACTTTATCATAGGAAATACCTTATCCACTCACACATTATTAATCATCAGTGAATGATCTTCAAAGCTAAGGGTGCCTCAAGGAGGCTTTATAATCAGGAGGTCATTGTAAGCACCCTTTCTGAACAGGGAGAGCAGGGAGTGTGTGTTACCAACACAGTGTTTTCCCCAGTATTACAGGATCCTTCATCATAATTCTTCCATTATAAAGACCTTGGGTTCTTGGATTTACTCTTTTTCATTGCTCTTTCATCATTCCTACCCTCTTTCTTCATCCTGTTGTCTGTTCTTACTCATCCACTGATGTCTGTCTTCATATCTTTAATTACATGTGATATTCCCTTGAAAAAATACTTTCTTGACTCACAGTAATTTTTTTTCCTCATTCTCTCTCTTCCCATAAAGGTGATGAGAAATCCTTGAGGAAGAACTGAAATTAATGGTATACCCTGATCCAATATATGCGGAGAGCAGAAAAATAATACTATGGAATTTAAAAAAATATTCAGAAAGCAGAGAGCCTGCGTTAAGGCTCTGGTGTGACAAAAGGGAAGGATAAAAAGCCTTTCTAGCATGACAACACAATCTCTACTAGATTCTTTAAATGCAGTATGGAAATCTGGAAAGATATCCACTCTATCCTGCAGATCACTAGCCCTTGGAAAAATAAAAGAAACAAACTTTTTCTCTTAACTCTACAAGCAAACATCTACATCATGCTGAAAAATTATTCAACAACACATACACTGATATAGACTCCAAGCATTCATTTAAATTTCACCACATGTAAACATGTTTTTTAATCAGCGGTTATTCCAACGAATTATATATTCATCATAATTTATGCTGCAGACTCAAAACTGAGGTTGCTGTCTGACAACACTAAATAAGCACTTAGTAAGGTTAAGCTCATGGTCATCCAAAATACAGACTATATGTAAGGCAATTCAAGAATCTGTATTACAGTGGTGCACTAGAGACCAAGCACAAACTGATTACAGCCAGCTTATTAACCCATGTGACTACCTATGTGTTAGACTGATTTGCAGTGACCCTAAGAAATCTTTCTTGCTAGAAAAATACAACATCAGGGGTTGAATGCTTACTGCTAGAATCTGTGAAAACAAAAATTATTATGGGATTTATTCCTAATGTACTAATAGAAACAGGTATGTGGATTTGGTTTTTCATAGTAGAACAAACAACTGCCTTAAAAAAATGCTCAACTCTTCTCAGTTTCTTGTGGTAACATTATGCAAGATCTTGAAAATTCCTAAAGTCAAAAAGGTGTCACATGATGCAAGAATCTCTCAGGATAAATTGTGACATTTATTCTGCAGCACTTTTCCTGCATGCATCCTTCATGCAAATACTTAAGTACTGATTGTGCCTCAGTTTTGCATTATGAAGGTTTACCATGTTACTTGTTGCAGTCTACAATAAAAGTTTATAAATGTAGAAAACACATTTTGTTTTTTCATCTAATCCTATCTGTTGTTATGTACCAAATTAAAAAACACTTTTCCTTTCTGTTTAGGTGGGAAGATGGAACAGACTAGTCATTTCATTCTCACAGACTAGTTCAAGAAGTGCACCATTAAATGGGAGAAGCAAAGGCAAAATTACAACTTCACTCTATTTTCTTAAGTAACAGAGAGCCTTTCGTTGTTAAGACAGAGCTCAGACTCACTGTGCATTTGTTCGGCTTCTCTCCTGAGTGGACTCTCATGTGAATCAGCAGTTTGTAACGGGCATTAAATGGCTTGAACCTTCGAGGGCACCCTGCCCAGAAGCAGGTAAAGTCTTCTCCCTTCCTCTGGTCTATGTGGATCTTCTCTATGTGCTTCACAAGCTCCTCCTGATGGTCATACAGCTTCCCACAGTCAACCCAGCAACAGCCATGCTTGCCATTGAAATCCTCCAGCTCTCCATCTTCCTCCAGCGGGGTGCCTGGGGCAGGAGACAGTGCCTGCAGTGCGGGGACGTGGCTGGGGAGGGTGTGCAGGTGCCGGCGCTGGTGAGCATGGTATGGCGGGGGCGGCCCTTGAGGAGGAGGCGGTGGCAGCACCAGGGCTGAAAGAGGCATGTCAGCGATAGGGCCCGAGAAGTCACCCAGCTCTTCATTTTTCAGGACGCCCATTGCTTGGCTGTCCATGGGCAGCACACCCTGCTGGATCACCATGTTATTTGTGGCAACCATCTGCAAGCTGGCTTGCTCCAGCTGCTGCATCCGCTGGTACTCACCTCTCCCGTTCTCAACATATCCTGGAAAAGTGACAGTGCCACTCGCCATGTGGAAGCCTTTCTGGGCAGTTGAAACAGAGAAGTTTTGTGGTATACACCTTCCTCTCACTCCCAAAAAATGTCCATAGACCTCAGGCTGTGGGGAGACGTTTGCTGGCGATGCCCTGGAGCTGTTGATGTAGGCCACCAGAGAAGTTGGGGACGTACGAATGATTGTATTGAACTCGATCCCAATGCCGTCAGACAGAGGAGATACCGAGAGTGCTCTCTTTTTGGAGCGGGCTGATTGACACCAGACTGAGGACTGGCAAGGACTAGAATAAGGAGAATTCTTATTTTCCATGCCATATAAGTAGGATGGTAATGAGTCACTGGATGTAGATGCTTCAGGCAAAAAATTTATTAAGTCCCCCAGCTCACTGCCATTTTGTAAACCATGGTCAGGAGGAACAGAAGAAAGTGTCCTGTACCTATGTGACCACTCTTGTTCAACACTCAGAGGGGAGTGACGTTCTGACAAGCTTAATGTTGTAGAGGCCAGAGTCTCACATGACAAAAGTGACCTGAAATAAAGGTATAATAAAGTAAGCAGTTAGACAATTCAGAAGTAGATATTTTACCTTCACACGCATGCTTAAAATTAAGGAAAGGCTTCATGTGAGAAAAGCTCTCCCTAATACTAGGTGCTCAAGTTTAGCATACTCAGTCAATGTACCAGTAGTTATACAAAGGCAATATACATGTAAAAAGGTCACTTAGGAAGCCAACTTTAAAACTTCAAGATTTTTAAAGAAAGTTACTGTAAAGATTCTTGATTCACCACTGCAGAAATTATTGCATGTCTTTTCATCAGTTGTGGTGTAAATAGATGTGGACTTCTGAAGCCAAAGCATTATGTTCCTGCCTTCTATGAAACCCATAATGATTTAAGTCATCTATTATTTTTGCTTGAAAAAAACAGAAAGAAAGCTAATCCAAAGAGAATGGATATTCAACCTGTATTACAATGACTTTGTCAATTGTAATACATACAAGTACTTCCATACAGAAGTTTTATATATCAAGTTTACAATTACAGACAATATCTAACTTTACAAAACAAACAAAATAAATGAGTAATGTAGGAGAACTGGTTGAAGAGGTTTTCTAGATTTGATTTAAAGAGGTATATGCCTCCAAGTCAGCAATCAAAATTTTTCACAAAAGTGTAATCTTGCTGTTATCAAGCATTTTTCAGAGAGATATTATGGAACTTCTTTATCCTGCAAATATTCTTTGAATAGCTTGAAAACCCTCAATATATAGGCTCTTAAAAGTATTGTTTTCTTCAGAAAGGGATAAAAAGGAAATAAAAGGGGCATCAAGGGCCCTGAGTCATAGCTGTAAATGCTGGCTGAAGGTTAACGGGATTTATTTCTTTGTTTCCAGTTCACACCCAGGCAGATTTGGATTTCCTACCAGCTAGTGGTGCTATCAGGATATAAATTTCTATTTTTAAGGAGCTCTTACAATAGAAAGAACTGGTTATGTATCTAGATAAACCTGACAATCTCCCAGAAGCCTCTACATCTTATGTTTTGAGAATTAATTATTTGGTTTATTATTTTAACGACACAGTTTTGAAGAAGCACAAAATTTCAATGACGGATCAAGGACACTGGAGGGGAAGCTTGGCGCAGCCTGAGAGAGAGAGGAAGTAGTTTGCAGGTGCTGTAAGATAGCTCACAAACAGGGAAAATTTAGCTTAAAAGAGCAGCAAGCCTTGCTGTGGTGACCAATGGGAGAGATGGTTAAACGCCCCTTTGCGCAAGGTACTTGCTCTGTAATGCATGGTTGATCTGCTGTGTCAGAATAAGAAACGTCCTGTTCTGATTCAATGTCAGGGCAGGGTACTGTCATGGACCTTACGTGACTCCATGAGGGTTTAAACGGCACTTGCAAAACAGACTACAGACAGAAAGCAAAATTAGCCTGCTGACTACAATTTGCATTGGGAGAAATGAGAAAAATGAAACTGCTCTATCAGGCCAGCCTTGTGTGCCACTTAGATCTAAAGGGATGACTGTTTGTGAAAAAGTTGGTTTGGGCTGTTGTCAACAGGCTTTGTTAAAGGACAGTCCATTATAGGGCGATTAAATCATGCAAGTATGTTGTGACCCCAAATACAGATCCACAGTTTTCAACACAGCAAGACAAGTAAGTAAGGTTTGATTTCTCCATGCTACCATTCACACCTAGAAAATACAAGGAGAGGGTAGGGGTGTTCTTTAAATTTTTATTTTTCTTTAAATTTTTATTTTCTCCTCTATAAATAAAGAAAAAGAAATTGTGCATTAATAAAAGTCTATTTTTATACTGACAAGAGTTTTAAGCAGATGTATAGTATGGCCAGTGTCATACAAAAAGCTGTTAATGCCTAACACAAAGGGGCATATCCATTGGTGAATCTGAAGAAAAACTGGTTTTTAGAAGTCTCATCATAATAGGACAAAAATAAAAAGCTGGCCCAGAATTTCAAGTATACAATAAGTAAGAGCCAGCTAATCTGAAAAAGCTGCAGCACTTCAGCATCTAAATTCAGAAAATACTAAAAATTCTGGCTCCCTAAAAAATGAAGATTTCTTTAAAATTCAGCCAACACTGTGACTGAGTAGTTTTCTAATAGGAGGAAGATAAATATACCTAATATGAAAATGAGGGACCAGATCTATCAGGGTGCCAGAATCTCAGATGGTACTAATTGGTGCATCTGCTTATTGTAAACCAAACTGGCTTGAGTTTGGACCAGATCTTTCATTAACATTTACAAGAGATTACTTTTCAATTACGTTGTATTCTCCCTTTGTGTACAGAGGCCACAATGTGAGAGTATAATCAGAATCCTGAACATAAACATGGAAGAGGGAAAACTATGTTTTTCTCTCTTTTTATGGTCTTCTATTTACTAGCCAAGAACACTTTGCTCTTTCCCAGGTCTTTTTCTGACTTGAATCAAAGCAAATGTCATTGATGTAACATGTGGACTATTTTTGCTTTCATCCTCCATTAACACTTCCTATACTGAGTACAAAAATCTAGTTTGTGACTATATAACAGCTTTTATCTAATAAAAAAGTCCTATCATACACATCTGGTTTGATGCAACACAACTGAATACTCCAAAACAGGTCTGCAGAAACTCAAAAAATATGGGGAAGGTTTTATCCCCCATGGTCTGTACACCAGAATCTGATGCTATGTGTAGCAAAACTCTCATTTTGCCAACTGATTTCTTTCTTCCATCAGTAAAAATCAAGAAAATTCACTTCAGCTTTGGTAAATTCAACAAATAATCTGGTTTGGGTTGAGCTGCCAGAACATAGTTCATAGTGCCTGAGAGATAAAATCTAGAGAAAGCACTCTGCCCAGGAAGAACCAGCCAACTTCACTTAGGCAAAAGCAGTTCATAGTTCAAGAAATTTAATCAAAACAACCCAAAAAAGCTCAAAACTGAACAACAAATAACCAACCTCCCCAAAAAAACACAAACAAAGAAAAAAAACACCACACTGTTTTGACAGTGTGAGTTAGAATCTGACTTTAAACTTGCTTTGCCCTATCAAACAAATTGAGGTAAAAACTGCTGAAATTGACATTCTTTGTATGATAAACTTATTTTATAACACCTTCATTGATAAATCATTAAAAGGTACTCTAGGGACACCACAGCCTTGATTCTGACAGAGTTTCAACTTGAGTTTGCCCTTAGTAAATGTTTATTTAAAATAAAATCAAAACTGTATAACTCAGTACTGACATGATACATCCAACCACACATTCAGTGTTTGGAACCACATAGGCACACCTAAAACTTAAGTATGTAACAATTGGATGTATGTAATTATATTTTTCTAGCATCAGTTTTATTTGATCTGAAAGGCATCTCTATTTGGATTTGTCATTTGTCATCATCTTAGCACTGAATGGTTTTTGCTGACATGTCTACATAGGAAGCATAATTAATTTTTTAAATTTTCCGAGGGGGCTCAGTCTTCACAACTAAAGTGACAGAAATGTTAAAAATTATCTTAAGAGTAAAGGGAGGTTTTATTCCATTTGCAAAGTGCCAATTTCAATTATTTCAGGAATGTCTCTTGGCTTGTAATAAAGCAACACAGTAAATTAAACTGCTTTGAGAATAAAGACTCTTATGGTCTTTTGTAAATAAAAACTACATTTCAACTCAATAGGCAATGGGGAATGTTGATTCCAAAATAATACACTGGAATATTTTCTCACTGTATTTTTAACATCCAGGTATGTGCCTAATGTACTTATAGGGTGGTTCTCAAAAACCTGTTTTCCTCTAATTAATGTTTGCTGACAAAACTCAAACTCATAATGTCTAACTTATTTAAGCATTTAAAATTAATTAATAAATGTTTATCTGTGGGGTAGTGATATAAAAAGGCAACATTTACAGGAAGTGGTCATTGTTTTCTTTACCTACATAACAGAACTAGGAAAACAAATTTTCAAGGACACTTGTTCTGATTAATTATCAGATGGTAAACAAGCCATTTGAAAGCAAGTGCATTTAATGAGGAGAGAGGAACATGTGCAGAGCATTTACGGTTTTTTTGTCTGTCCTTGATGTTATTTGAAAGACACTAACACAGCGCACTTAGCACTATGGAGATGTAACGTGTGGACTATTTTTGCTTCCATCCTCCATAACACTTCTTATACCAAGTACAAAAATCTAGCTTGTGACTATAAAACAGCCTTTATTTAATAAAAAAGTCCTATAATACACAGATTTTGTGTGGCCAAATTTCACCCATTATTTGAATGATCCAAAAATGAAGCATGATTATAGTTGATCTGAATTAAATTGCATGGAATTCAATTTCCTATGGCATAACAGAGAATGATTTTCTGATTTTAATAACCAGAAATGTTGCATTGCAATTACAGCAGAATTAAAACCCCCTCCTTTTAAAGTATTAAATGTAAAAAGGTAATTGAGGACCTTGTATCTGATGGAGAGGCACTCAGGCTGGAAGCATCCATAGACCTGTGCAAGCTAGGGCTGATCTGGCTGCATGCTGTTGAAAGCTGATTCGCTGAAGGTGAAAGAGGTCTCAGTTGTTGAACTGTCATGGGATTGCTGGTGACTATTGCATTGTTGCCACTGCCTTTTCCAATGGATTTGCCCTTGTGTCCATAACCAAAACTTCCTAAAATAAACAAAGCAGGTTAGTATTTCTCTCTCATGAATCCATGATGAGGCACAGAACTCGCATTGTAGCATCGCATGAACTCTTGTCATCTAACTCCCTCATTTTTATCACATCACTTTGCAAACTCCAGAAAGTAATGGGAATCTTCGGATGAGGACAAAACAGGGGACCCACACAAGAATTTTGCGAACTTCTCAAAATATAAATAGCAATATTCTACAGGGGAATTGATAGATTATGCATGTGTAAAACATGTGCTGAAGTACATATACTAAAGACCAGGCATGATGGAAAAACATCAGAATAAGCACCCCAGGTAAAAAGCCCTCAGCTGAAGGACAGCTCTCTATGAAGAAGACAGGAAGGGAGAACCCAAGGAGGTTGCCAGAAGAGCACCGTGCCCTGAGTCCTACCAAATCCTGCAGCTGCAATCCACAGCAAGTCCTTCCATCATTCCTACCACTAGCCATGCATAAAGCAAGGAGACTCTGATATGCATGCAGACTGCAGTGCTGGCTGAGTAGTTTCACTAGCAGGAGAGAGTTACAGCTGGAACCCAGCATTCTTCAAGCTGGACCCAGCATTCCTCAGAGGTCTAGGTAGAGGAATCTCATCTGAATCAAACTGAGAAGCATTCTGGACTTTCTTTAAAGGCCACAGTCTGCTTTTAATAACTGCTGCCATGACTCAACCTGAGTAGCACAAAAGGTAGCTGGCCACCGGGACATACCTTCAAAATGCCCAGTGTCAGTGTACTTTCTGTTGTGATTTAGATCACAGATGGTAGTTTACAAAATTGCCTCCATTAAAACACATTGAGATTAGAAAGTTAAAATGCATGTCATAATATGGAAGTTTTTGGACATTAGCAAATTCTCATCACAGCTGAAAATTAATAATTAGACAATTCACATTTCTAGCTGCTTCCCTGTTCAGAATACTCCACAAAGCAGGACAGCAACATCAGGACAAACAGTGAAAAGTATTTCTATGTAAACCATTTTCCTAAATTAAATCTACTTTTGAAGCGGGCATACAACTCACACAACTTTTTCTCCAGGTTCTTCAGATGGGTTGCGGACTGCAAAGAGATGTACATTAAGGCATTAATGGCTCCCCCCGTCAAAGGAAGAAAATCCAAATCCTTCAATTCCCTCCAGATCAAATACTTTCAAGGACAAACATGTTAAGAGAATTCCTGATTCTGCACTCAGAATGATCCCCACACTGATCCCCACTGTGGACACCACAACAAAGCATTTAAGCTCTTGTAGGATTACAGTCTGTTCCCACTACAGATGTTCAATTAAATCAAAAGAAAAAGAGAAGGTAATTCAATTTCTTTCCTGTGAAGTAAGAAAGTACATATTTTGAACTCAATAAAACTGAATCAATGTGCTTCTCAGCAGTTGATTTTATAATGTTACAGAGAGTTAAACTGGAACCAGTAGCAAACATTAGGCAAAAAATTTAAATTGCCTCTGATAATAACATGAATACTACTCCTCTTAGCAAAACCCTGGATGGGGTGAAATAAATTTACAAGCTCCATTCACACTATAAAAAATACATAATACAACTTAATATACCTATATGTATGTGTGTACCATAAATGTTCAGTTAGGTATTTTTTAGAAAAGTGCCTTTAGTATGTAGAATCAAAGATATTCTGCACCAAATTATATAAAAGTGTACTATAACAATGGAGGAAACCCAACAGGATTTGACACTGAAATACAGTTGTAATGCTTGGAGAGTGTATGTACATACATATATACATGCATATATACATATATATATATATATATTTTATATATATATATATATATATATATATATATGTGCGTGCGTGTGTGTGTGTGTGTGTGTATGTATATATGCATGTATGGAATACTTAATAATACATCAACCTACTAATTAGCATTGAGAAAATGTACCAAATATATACTGATCTTTTCCTGGATGATGCCATTAACAGCCTTTACTTTAAGGCCACTTTAAACAAATTTCAGTAGTAACAATAATATCCGCTTTATCATATCAGCAAATCAAGGACTGTGTATTTGTCAGATTTCCATTAGGGAAAGGCCATATGTCATCTCAAATAACAATCTGCAATGATACAGTGAAATTACTGTTTACTCATTACTAAATCTGAGTTGCTTGAAGCTTACATGTTGGGGAAAAAAAACAAATCCCAGCAGAAAAACCAGAAAAGGGAGTAGTGCCAAACCAGTGCTGTAAAATACAGAAAGTTGCATCCTTAATGCATCCTGGTTTCCCTTTCAATTACAGGGTCTGCTATTATTATCATCTGTGTATAAACAGTACCTCAGGGATGCCAACAGCAGGTAAGAAAATTTCCTGTGTTATGGTAAGGATGATGAGAAAAAATGGCCTGGTTGCTAGCCATTGAAAGGAAAACATAAGAAATTAAGTACTTTGAGGAGATTGTATTACTGGAATGATAAACAAAAGTTATGCAAGACTCTAGTCCTCAGGAACATTTGTTTGGACTTTTCTCTTATGCAAAAACAGAAGCAAAAGATTTTCTTCTTTTTACCATTGACAAGCATTTGCTGTTATGACAAAAAAATTACAATTCTTCCACTGAAAAAAGGCAGGGAAGATTATCATGGAAGAATAAATCATCAGTTCCCACCACTGAAAGAGACTGCAAAGTAAAAGTTTGCTGCTGTGAAAAACAAAGACATAACATTTCATCAGCTGCTTCATATAGGCATAAATGTGTCAAAAGACCATCATTAATAGCTTGCCCATGCCCTGCAGGTCACTGAACAATATCAATTTGATCTGAATCAGGCAGCAGCTATGTTGAACTAAGTCTGAGCACAAGAGTGGAAGCTTATGCCAGCTTCAAGCCCACTACGAAAGTACAGACCACATCTGATGTAGGCTAAAGTTAAACAGGCTAGTTCCAACATGGACCTGGCCTGTCATGAGCCTGCTGCTGAAAGGCAAGCTGTCAGAACGTGTGCTCAAAAGCTCTGCATAAATATCAGAATGCTATCTCCAGCATCAGCATATGGTATCACATACCCAGAGTGCCAGTCCAGGTTCCCTGTATCATTGTTCTGAAGCCTGGAAATGTCTGGATAGTGTAAGGACAACTAGAAATTCCTCGATGCCTTGAATCCACACCAGCTGAGATAAACAGGAAACTCTCAGGAGAATGCCAGTAGGTTTAAATGACTGTAAATTCTAAGAAAAATATGTAAGCCAATATTTTAAATAAGCCAAAGAAGTAGTTTCTTTTCCTTTCTACTAGGATATAGATCAGGAGACAGTCCAATAAAGCCAACAGGAACTAAGGAGGTGGAATCAGTCCTGCAGTAGCTCATTGTAAGAGTTACAGTTAACCAGAGCAGGTGCTTTATTCTAAATAAACATAATAACACATAAATCAAAACTGCTCCTTATCAACATATAACAGTAATACTTAACAAGTAGAAACAGTAAAAAAAATTATGGAAATATTTTAATCTATTCACTTCCTCATTCATTGGGCTGCCTGTTTTCCGTGTTTATTCTCTATAGTTGGTTAACAGCTAAGCTTCACTCAACCTTGAAATGCAAAATTATTTCACTGTAATCTTCTGAAGAACACTCAAAGAATGCAGAAAAATACAACTGCTTTAGATACACAGAATTTTAGATGAGATTTTCTTAATTTATGTAATTCCCTTACTTTTTGGAGAAAGAATCCGATATGAAATCAGTTTCACTTAAAAACCATTTTCTTTTATCAGATATTGACTGAAATCAACCAATTTCTTTGCCTATTTCCTTATGTAAAGAGCAGTCATTTGTTCATTCGTCCAAGTATCTCAGTTTAAAAAAAAAAGCTACTTCACCAAACCTTTGAAATTGTAAACTATGCTTTCCATATATAAATCATGGTCAACAAAAACATACAAAAGCAAAACCAGTTTTAATTATCAGGTGTTCTGAAACACACTACATACATATCAAATATATAACACCAGATCAAATTCAAACATCTCTTTGATTAATAAATTCTATAGTTACTGAACTAATCATCATGAAACAAAGCTACTAAAGTAGCTTTGATCTGAAAACCTCTCTCATTACTGTTAGAGTAACAGCTAGAAATAAAAGAATTATAATAAGAGAGCAAAAGTGAATTTCCCTAGGGGATTTTCTGTGTACACATACACAGAAAATGTATGTGTTAAGAGCTTTAGAAGTGGTTGGTTTTAATGTTTCCCTTGTATTGGGTTTCCAGTCTTGTTTCTGTGGACTCTCTATTCACCAAAATGGGGGGAAAAGGGCACAAGCAAAACAGCATGTTGTAAGACCATAAATACGGTAGAGGACAGAGACCATAGGAATAAGGTAGATTGTGTGAATGTATTCTTCACATAGATTAAACTCACCACGGCTGTTTGAAAACACGTTTGGCCTTTTTTCACAACACATTTAATCCTCTGGATGTTGCAGCCCCTACACCTTTACTGTCTGTCACCATATCTGCCCGGTCATTGACACCCTATTTGGAGAGGGGGGGGGGGGAGGGGGGGAGAGCAGGGGGAGCTTCACAGTGGCTGGTAACTCAAAAAACTCAAATGTTTGCATAGAAGACTTGCTTCCCAATGGTAATATCTTAGTCCCTCTCACCTTGAGCTTGCCAAAGTTTTCAGGCTTCCCCTGCAGCAATTTCAGTTATTAATGACTGCTAGAGAGCTAGCACTTGTCCCTTTGCCCTTAAACTAAACGGCCACTTTTCTATTGTTTCTACAGCCACCTAGGAAACTCTGTTGCACAACAACTGTGTAGACAGAGACACCAGCTGCAGGGCAATGGATATCAGACCCCTGCGAACCTTCTTTAAGTGTGCTAAACTGAAGCTTCAAAGGGGAGCAAATATATTTTTAAAAGGCAGGCTAGAGGGAATATTGTCATTTGCCTCTTTGATCATATGATCAAATAAAATCTTTACTGATTTGGAAATCTGGGCTCCATCAAAGTAGCATCATACTCGGAGTCCAGATCTTTTTGGAAGACCTTGAAGTTTCTAGATGAACTAGACAAAAGCTCAGTCACAAGTTTATTAGGTATGAGCTTTTTTTTAATAGCATGTAAGCTGGAGTTTTTCAGAGTACAAGTAAATTATTAAACTATGACTCAAAAAGTTGCTGAATTATCATTTGTGTTGCAAGTCTTACAAAATATTGTAGTTTCTCAACTACAATACACCACACAGTCACTACACACTAGTGAAACAGTGATTCTTAGCATTTATTATCTTTAAAAACAAAACAAAACAAACCCAAGGATTTGTAGTTAGAGAGAACATCCTGAAATTAAGATCCTAAAAGCTCACTGTTTTTAACATTATGGTTATGATCATAGATTATGGTTTCCTTAACACATTCAACAATGAAATTTAGTAACAGATTTTCTCCAAATCCCGTGTCAGTGTCCACTCTGAACAGCAAGATAGGCACACCATTAATCTGACTAGTACTGGACAACCCATGTTCTTCACTGTTTACAGAGACCTAATCTTTACAATCAATAAAAATAATCTCAAGAAAATACACTAAACAGAATTATAAGATGGCATGATCTTGCACTTTAAAGATTCTTCATGCTTTGAATCTTGTAAAGGCAGCTTTTTCACTATCAGGGTGCATTTGGTAAATTAACTTGCACTAATTTCCAATGTTACTTGCAATCTTTGTATGAAGTAATCAAGCATGTACTTTCAGCAACTCTACTGAGACAAAAGAGACTGACGAAGCACAATGAAAAACAATGTCTCCCTTCAACTGGAACCAAGGTAAAAAATTATCCAGAACCAACCAGTGAAAACAATACCTCACAGGTGATTAACTTAGCTGGTTTAGAGCAGACAGCAATGATATCACCTACTTCTATGGAACACTTTAACCACTAAATTTAAACAAATGAAAACAGTGGTCTTGTAATGACTAAACTAAGAATATATTATGAAACAGTCAGGTTCAGGAAACTTCCAGGAAAGCACAAACACAGTAAAACAAAGATTTTCAATTGGATCTACAAGCATCTGTAATATCTCATACTAATTTTGAATCCATTTTATCTATATCAGGAAGACCTATCACTTAGAAAAAAAGTTATTTAGAAAGCTACTTTGTTTTTTTTATTTTGCATAAAGCGTAAAACGTTATCAGTTAACTAGTGCACACACAAGTTAATGTTTAACTGAACTAAAATATAAATGTTTTAGCTGGAATGGGTAACTCCCTATTTGTTATCAGTAACATTAGATGACTTCTGCTTTTGTCCTTATTAGGCTCATATGGTATGTGCTTTTTTATTGCAGAAAACTTGGAGCTGTACACCTTTGGTTTGTGCTACTACTTTTCCATAGTATTAGCAACCAGTTTCTATTTACAAAACTTAGCCTGACAATTAGTTTGTATTTCTGAAATATTAATACATTGTGCAAGCCTCATAATCAAATAACTGGTACAAATCAAGAGAAACTCTATTAAAAGTGCAATATATGTATATATCGGTGAATACTAACAGGGGAAAAAACCCAACAAGTTTCCTGTTTTAAGTTTCAGAATTGGCCAGCTTCTTAGAATACCACTACAATACAGACAATGAGAAAAGTATTATTATAATCAAAATGGAAATTTACAAGTATTTGAATGAACAGAAGATAATTGTATTGGAATTAGAGGTAATAAGAGATAATACCTTCCAGCTGCAGTGCCACTGGGCAATTACTGCCTGAATCTGACTTAAATAAACACAGAGCATTTATCAGTATGTGTGTGAGAGCACAGACTACAATTTCACTTACATGTGAATTTGTTATTACATGGCATTACTTATAAAAAAACTATATTTTTAAAACTTCTTCATATATTGTGAATTATAGGACACAAGTGAAATCAATAGGGAAACACTATGCCCAGCATTTTAACAATATTGCAGTCATCTGCAAAATAAATTAATTAATTCAAGCAATTTTGTTAGAATATTTTTTTGTTGATGCCATCTGATTGCAATGCAGCCAACTATGGAGGGGCAACAAGAAAACATTCTAGAAAAAATAATTCTCTGTACTAGGTAACACTTCATCTGCCACAACAACTTCTAGCACTGTTCAACATTCCCTTCACATCTGTGCTTTTCTTCATGCTAGAAATACATTCTTAGAATATTTTCCATTAATTCTTGATTTTCTTTTCCCTAAATTTAATTAAAACATGCTCAGATAGCTTCTGTTGTCGAAATGCTCTTAGTCTTTTGAAAATACCACATAGGAGCTTTGCTATCTGCAACTCTGGGCACATGTAGATCCATTACTCTATTCCACATATCAAAGCAAATAAGCACAGCAATGTACCCCCTGTTCAGACATAATTTCTGACTTGATGTGTTCACTGGACTGTTATCTATCATCTTTGTTGCACACTTTATCCATGTGTCTCCTGTCAGCTTGCCTGCATAGCAGTGATGGGAAGAAGACCCTTTCCTTCCTCCAGGCCCCAGGCAAAGGGAGGGCTCCTTCTGCCTCCTTTACTCACTTATAAAAGGGGATGCAGCAGAGCACCAAGGGTAAGGAGACAGATTCTCAGTAGATGAAGGCTGCCTTAACTCCAATGCTCTATGACAACATCCTCCAAGCAAAGCCTGCCGCCTTGTGTGCATGAGTCCTGAGCAGAGAAGAGCAAGAAGATTGCTTTCTACCTCCAGCATGGGCCAGCCCTCAGTCTTTGCCACCTAATACGTCAGTGCCAGACTGTGCTGCACGTCATGTTCCAGTAATAGCATGAATTCAGCAAAAAAAGCATGCGATAAAGATGTTGTTTAATGTTAAACTCTAATACCACGTGAGGCTCCCTTTCTAAATCTCTACAGATAATCCAAGGCATTTGACTGCTCTTTCTCAGAAAAACATCTTTCCCCCTCGGAGACACCAAAATGTACAAGAAGCAGAAAAAGAAAAAGAAAAAAGGGGGGAAAAAAAGGCCAACCTGTTTAATAGTGATACCCATTTAAAACAGGTGACAAATGCTAACATGGAAGGAACCTCAGAAACTGCAGTATGGAATCAGGAATCTAAGTAGCTTGCAGACACATTCAGTACGTTTTTGTTTCCCAGATAAAGTCAACTGTTCAAGGACACTACTATTTTTCAAACAGTATTGTCCCTGAGATTCTGAGCAGCACATTTTTTCTTTCCTCACACTAAAAACAAGATACTGTTAAAGGTTGTTTCTCCTAAAAGGTAAGAATGTTACCCTAGTTGTCAGTTAACCAGGCAGAAATAACAAGCATACAACCCACATAATGTACATATTCTAAGAGGCTTTATACTCAGTTAATTAGTTTAACTATTGCTTTCATGGTTCATTTAAGTCTTTCATGCTTCATTAAATATCAATATATTTTATCACCTCAGAAAAACTTCTCAGTAAAAATACAATTGTATTTTCAAGTGATAATCTTCTTAACTAATGTATATATTTCAAGCATGTCTATCAGACACCAGCAAAATCTGAATTGCTATAGTAGCAATATCTCCAACCATTATGCAAATTTTTCCCCACACACAGTGGAAATAAAAATGCTTTTGCTGAAACAAAAGTACTTCATCAAGAAAAAAGAAAATTATTTTGACACATCTTATTTTCATCATTAAAAAAGTTCTCACACTGATCTTTTGCTGTTCCACCTTCACAGTAATCAGCTAAAACATACCCTGGATTCAGTAATTGTAACTACCTTGCCAAAAGTCCTCAGTTCATAAAGTCAGAAAATCATGTCCTTAAGGAAGCATAAAGACCAATGAAACTAATATTTATAAGTATGTAGAAACCAAAATCCAAGTGCAATTCATAAAGCAAACTCCTGTGGTTAAGAGAACATCTATCCTACCAGAAAGGTTCATTTACTTATGCATAGTATGAATTTTCTCAATTCAAGATACAGGAATACGTCTGAGCTATTTGGAAGTACATTTGCTAGACTGTGAAATTAGTCCTTGCAAATCCACCTGCATGATTACCACAAATTCTCTGAAAATTTCTACTACTATCTTCACATGCAATCCCATTCTATGAAACATACAGCCAGTAAGGTGCATTGCAATAATAGAATGACAGTGGTTCTTATTATTCAAACTGACTTTTAGAGGAGGCCACTATCAGCACCACCATGGTCCAAACAAAACCCTCTACTTGTCTTGCCACCTTAGTTCTTCATGTCAATGAGAGGCAAAGCCTGAGAAAATTATACAAACAGACAGAAGTATTTAAAATCTGTATTGGCACTACATGCTTCCACTCCTCTCAAAGCTTTAGACATTTTTCTTTCAATTTTATTCTTTATTCCTTATTCTTTTCATCAGCCCAAGCCATACTAATTAATCAGTTTCCCAGGTCTTTTGTTGTTGTGATCAAAAAGAAAAGACCAAAATGAAAGCTTGTTTCATCTTTTTAAAGTGAGTCCATCTACCTTCCACAAAGCCAGGCTAATAAGAGGGAGGATTAAGACCAATTGAATGGCTTAGGCCCCTAAATACCAGTCCTGCTCCTGCCCTTAGCTGTCATCCTTGCCAAAATTGATTTGCAAAGAATGACATCTTAACCACAGCTATTACTTTGCAAAGAGGAGGCTGCCGTGTTGGCAGGGTTTGGCAGCCAAAGTTGGCTCCTGACTAAGGTCTGAGGTAAAGACACAGGAAACCACAGTGGTATCCCAATGCAATGGTGTCTGCAAGGGCCACCTGAAGGGCGGAAAGAAGTGCTCACAGACAAAGGCATAAAAAAGGCAAGTGTTTGCGTGCTCTGCTGAGTACCTTTGTTCAAGGGTGGAAACCCACACAAATGTCCTGATGGACACTGAAATCATTTCAGGAAGCTGGTCAACCCAACTGTGTATCTCTCCTCCATACCTCTAAAAAAAATCGAGTGGTACCTATCTTCATATTAGTTTGAGAGACAGAATGTGCTATATAGATAAGAGTAAAATATTCAAAATGGATCATATGATTTTTGAGGACATCATCCTAGTGAATTTCAGTGATGTTAAATTCACAAGTACATAAATAATTTTTTCCAAACAGAACTTGGCTTTATAATCTGCTTATGTAATTTTTCAAATTTCTGTCATATGCAAGTATTCATGTATTCTTCATACAATTTAGTGTGTGGTTTTTTAGTATTCTGGTGTGATTTTCATTAAATTGCAGGGATTTGATTCCCCGCAACTCAAGGACTGCAATTCCCTGAAGTTAATGTGAATGAGATAATCTCTTACAGTCAGCTGTCATTTTATCCCAAAAATGCTGAAATTCACACTCTATTCTAAAGTTCATGAAATTCTATGTTAAAGAACATGTTTGCTGTTAAAAGTACTTACAATGCATACTGCAGGCTAAAAATGCAAAGCAAAGTCCATTCACTTCCAAAAGGCTACAGTACACTAAATCAGGTCAACCGAGAAGACTTAAAGTCCTTATAATTGAAGAAAAGGCAATAACCAAAACAGTTTTTATAGTACTTTTTCCTTTATGTAACTAGCTTCTCTTCCTCAAGCAACATTCAAGAATCAAGTCTGCATGGACAGGCTGAGTGAAGAAAGAGTATGTATTTGTAGTCTGGTTTGGCAAGAGTTCTCAGTGAGTGCCCAGATGTTGTAGCTTGCTGGCTGAGAGATGCCCACCCAGCCGGTCTCTCTACCCACAATAGCACAGATAGCCCAGGAGAAGAAAAGATGGAAAAAGCTCCTGAGTCAAGATAAGGACAGTTTAATATAAAAGGCAAAAACTTCATGCTGAGGCAAAGCAAAATAAGAAATGTATTCACTACTTCCCATCAGCAGGCAGGTGTCCAGCCACTTCCTCAGTCTGTGTAGGAGTTGCTCAGTGAGATAAATGCCATCTCCACTAATGCCCTTACATCCTCCTCCTTTCTCTCAGCTGTCATGACTGAGCACATCATACAGTATGGAACATCCCTTTGGTCAGCCAGCGTCAGGTGTCTTGGCTGTGTTCCCTCCCAGCCTCTTGCACACCCCCTTCCTAGTGGCCTTTTTTTCAGTAGGGTCATGGAGAGAAAACCTTGACACTGTGCAAACACTGCTTACCAAGAACCAAAACATTAGTGTGTTATCACTGGTTTGTTATCAAGACTGTCTGGTCAAAAATGCAAACCCCAGCACTGTATGGACAGCTATAAAGAAAGTTAACTGGATTCAGACAGATGCGGTATACTTCCTGTAGAAAAACCCAACTAAATGTTAGGAGACTCCTCTAGAAAAGTAAAAATACATGGGGAACCAGCTCAGTGAGGTAAGCACTTCCCAGGGAATATCCAGACTTCTGGTATCACTGCAGAATTCAAATTTACTTCTAAAAGCATTATAATTTTGAAATGAGAAATGTTTTCCCATTGTGATAAAAAGGAAAATTAAACATTGAATAGGTCTTAAACACTCAGCTTTCTATGGAAATAATGTAGTTGCAGAATTTCACAAGGCTTACATTTTCAGGAAAGAAAGTAATTTGTTGTAAAACCAGGGATGTCTTACATCTTTCAGAAAACAGCAAGAACTTTGAATTTGAATAATTTTATTCACTCTGAATAATTAAAAGCCAGTTTCTGTTTTCATCACATAAAGGTTGTTGCTCTTTTAATCAGCTGGTATTCTTTTAAAAGGATGTTTCAGCCTAAGAAACTCAAGAAATGAGGAATCCTGAAGGCTCAGCTGAAGAGAAGTGTATAGTGCTTTTGCTCCTACATATGTATGCATTAGGTGTTGAAACATGCTTGTGTGATTAAAAACCATATAATTTTGTTTCATGTGCATTTTTAGTTGTACCTAGCTGTAATACCTACTGAGAAACAATAACATCATTACTGCAACAGCTATTTGTTATGTCAGGCTGATTGTGTTGCATTTCTGCTTATGGAATAAGACTTAATTTTTAAAAGACACTACAGGTCTTAAATTAACAACTCCTAAACAGATATCTGTAAAGTCTGAAATTTTCATTACTATATTTTGATCTCCTCCATGTTTTCTACTCCTCTAAACCTGTTATGTTCATTACAAAATTTTTAAGTAGACTGCCACCTTGTCTTTCAAATGGTTGCAGCTAAGGGGCAGGAAAAAGCTATCAATATTTCAAAGGTTATCCATGGGCTAAAGAGGGGTGCTTCACTGAACATACTATTCAATCTTATCCCAGTCTTATTCAACTTGTTTACCAACATCCTTGACAAAGGGATCAAATGAACCTTCAGCAAGTTTGCTGATGATACGAAACCGAGGGGAATGGCTGATAGACCCAAAGGCTGTGCTGCCCTTCCATGGGACCCTAATAGGCTGAGAATTGGGCAGGTTCAACAAAGGCGAGTGTAGGGTTCTGCACCTGGAGAGAAACAACCCCGAGTACCAGTAACAGGGTGGGGACAGACCTGCTGGGAAGCAGCTCTGCAGAGATGTACCTGGGTATGTCAGTGACAGTCACAAGCTGACCATGAACTGGCAGCACCCCTGTGGCCTGGAGAGCCCACTGTATCCTGGGGGGCACTAGGAAGGGCATGGCCAGCAGGTGCTATCACAGGGAGGTGATCCTGTCCCACTACTCAGCCTTAGTGAGGCCTCACCTGGAGTGCTGGGCCCAGTTCTGGGCTCCTCAGGACAAGAGAGATGCAGAGCTGCTCAGTACAAGACAGACAAGAAGAGGGTGCAGCAGAGGCCACAAAGAGGGCACAAAGATGATGAGGGGACTGGAGCATCTCTCTTATGAGGAGAGACTCCAGGAATTGGGTCTCTTTACTCTGGAGAAGACAGAGGGGATCTCATCCATACATATAAATTCTCAAAGGCAGGTGCCAAGAGGATGGTGCCAGACACTTTTCAGTGGTGCACATGACAGGATGAGGAGCAATGGCCATAAACTAAAACACAAGTTCCACCTCAACAAGAGCACTGGAATAGGCTGCCAAGGGAGGTTGTGGAGCCTCCTGCTATGGAGATATTAATAATTCAGCTGGACGTGTTTCTGTGACAATTGCTCCAAATGACCCTGCCTTGGCAGGGTGTTGGACTAAATTATCTCCCTAAAAGATCCCTTACAAGCCTGAAAATTCTGTGATTCTGTGTTCTTTGTGATATTAGTTTGAAAAAGTACAGTGTGGTTGGCCAAAAAGATAAACAACCCAACAGCCTGACCATGTGCAATGATGTAAATACTTGGGAATACGCTGTCTCACATAAGTAAAGTTGTGTCAATTCTTAATTTATGGGACTGGATCACAGCTATAATCAGAAAAACCTGGCAATTTCAATTAAATCATATAAATCTCAATTGCCACAACCAAGTTTTCTATTTTATAGAAATTTTAAAGTCCCTTTACTGGGGGCAGTTTTGTTAGGACCATAACTTGGCCCCTGGCTTCTAGTTTCCAAGTCTTTAAAAATAATTTCTTTCTCTTTGAAATTTTTTGAAAGAAAGAAATCTTAGTCATGTTATAACATGCTAGGTAATCATGAACGAAAAAATGAGATTATTATCATTATGTTCAATGTTCAAAGCCCTTGCAAAGATTCCAATATCTAATTTAAGAGATTCATTTTGGAGATCTGTGGGTGTCGCAGACATCTTTTCACTAAAAATCCTTTCAGATTTTTCCTTCCAAGAAGCTAAGAGGCCTCAGAGACAGACTGTAAACAATGGTTATCTTCTGCTGTGGAATGCCACAGGTCCACCTGTGATTGGCCCATCTTGGATGTTTATAATTAATGGCCAATCAAAGACCAAGCCTTCTCGGATAGAGTCTGAGAGAGCTGCCTTTGTTATCATTCTTTTCTTTTCTATTCTTAGCTTAGCTTAGCTAGCTTCTGAGAAAACCTTTCCCTTCTTTTTCTTTTTAGTATAGTTATAATGTAATATATATATATCATAAAATAATAAATCAAGCTTTCTGAACATGGAGTCAACATTCTCGTCTCTTCCCTCATCAAAGAACCCCTGTGAACACGGTCACATGTGGGTAAAGAACTATTCAAATCATTCCGTTTGACCATTAATGAACTTATAGGTTAGGATACAGTGAAGGAATTCACAGGAGCAGTCATGTGGAAAGAAACTGCTCATGACTACGATTTGTTCTTGTTTAGCAGCACTTTTCTTTTTTTAGTCCAATCAATGTGGGTTTCTTCTTTCTGGTTTAATATATTACAGAAGCTTTTTAAGTCTCCTCAGAGACTGAGGAATTCACAATCTTTCTTGAACCAGAATCTCTAAAACTGAACATAAAAAGAAATGCAAAATAAAGATCACCAAAAAAATAATTGTTATTTTTGCACAGAATTCCTGTCTTGACATTTGCTATATGACTGTACAAAAGCAGGCTAATTGCTTGAGCTCTTGAAGGATCATTTTTATTAGTCAGGAATAGGAATATATATTTCTCATACTCTTAAATACTCCCAATTCTACTTATAAATGAACACCTATAAAAAACAAATTTACTTTTATAAAATTCAGCTGTGAGGAAAAAAGTTAAAGATCACTCTAAACATACTCTTCCCCACATTAAAACCATAGGTTGTAAACATATCTTTTGCTAAAAACACATAGTTTTTACATTTTTTTTCCTTTGAAGTTTTTGCTGAGTTACTTATTACACATAAAATGAGTGATAGAAGGTGCTGCATGCCTCAAATGGTGTTAGTGACTTGATATTCATCAACATTTTTCAACCACAGAGCCGTCAGTAAATGTACTCATGTGCATTTTCTTTTCACAGTCAAGCCAAAGAGGACTGGCAAAGGTACTGAGAAGACCCTGCTTGTCCTCCACGCCCAACACCAAGGACGCTGTGTTCATGTTTATCAGCTGGCGATATAAGAATACCAAGGGTGTTTCAGCTACCCTCTGCAGTGCAAGAATACAGCTAGATGTTACCATGATGTCTGCAACAGCAGGGACCTTGCTCAGCCCAGCTCCCAACCTCCAGCTGCTCCTTACACCTGCACAGCACCAGTCCCCACCTCTACTTCTGTAAACATAAAGTGAGATTTTCAAAAGTGCCAGCAAACCTTCTAATTCACCTACACCAATTAAGATCCCAGGATCAAAGTGTAACCACTTCTGAAGGCTTAAAAACAAGTAATACCAGACTAAAACAACTATTCTTCCATCAGGGCACAGCAACAGGACAACACACACTCCAAGGCTGACCCTACAGCGTTGGCCTAGAAAAAGGCAGAAGTGAAGTAAAAGAGTAATAGTGAAGTAAGAGTAAAGAAAAGAAAGTAAATCAGAACTGCATCTGCCTAGTGCAATCTGTGAACTCTGAGGCACGATACTTCTCAGGTCTCTCCTTCAGGAAGAACAGCTTTGCAAAACTTCTCAAGTAACCTGAATGTCATTTACACAGATTTGGTCCTCGGTGTTCCACTTGGCTTGTAGCAGGGCAATTAGCAGCATAGTCCCTTTGTCCAGCTGGCAGAATTATACTATGGTTAAGTAAACATGGGGCATGTACACTTTGTTCTCCCTCCTCCTCCTATAGGTATCCCTACACACACTTTCAGCTCTGACACACAATTTCAATTAGTATCGGTTTTACCAAAAGTCAAAGGCAAAGCAATGAAATCTGCATCAACACCTTACTTTCTTGTGCAAGAAGACTTCAGTCCTTCCAGTGGCAGACACTGCACACTGCAGCTATGCCTGCTCTGTATGTATGCCTTTCTGTAGTTGTGTATAAACTATGCATTTTTAACACTACAGCATTGTTGCTTATCATGAGTGCTGTCACAGTAGCTCTTCATCACTCTATAAAGAAATTGGAGACAGAGAAGAGATTTGAACATTGCTTCAAAAAGTCTAAAAATAGAAGGCAACAATGATGAGGAAATAAATAATTAGAGCACAACAAGGATGGTGGAAGATAGACTGGAAAAAAACCCACAATCATAGAGCTGAAAAGCAAAAGTCACGCTTTTTAGGCCCTCCAACTTATCTGAGTTCACTGCCTCTGTTAAAGGACACTTGCCCAAAGGTGCTTCGGACATGCACTATCAATTGTGAGAAATGACAATTACTAACCTTTTCTGAGTCTTTTCTGAGTTATCATGCCTGTGATGTGCACTAACTTAGAGTTGATACTCACCATTGCCAGAAATGCACATTTCATATTCAATTAAAGGCTTAAAGCAAAGGATCAAGTTGTAAAATTTTGAATCAGACTCAGTAGCATGTTGAAAATGTTTATCAACATTCATCAAAAGGGTCCATTTCAGGCAAAAAGACACATATAGAAGGCAAGTAACAGGTATGGGAGAGATATGACCACAAGCACTATGCTTAAGATATTAAGACAATTCTTTAACTTGCAGTTGAACAGTTTTGTGCCATAACAGTCACAGATTTTGACAGAATATTGGCAACAACTCAGAGCACCTGGAGCAGGAATTGCTAGTGAGAAGGCAGCAAAACTAGAGTTAAGGGAAAGTAATAGTAGTTTTCCACAAAAGGTAATAGACATGATTGCAATGCAGGTATTCACTTCATAGGCTGGGGTTTTTTTAATATATGGGGGAAAATACGACATCATGTCCTACTGCAGTATAAAAAAGGAAGCCGATGTGGTTTTTTGCTTTCGTGGCAAGAGTATTATCACAAACACAGAGCAGTAACTAGCAGCCACTATTTTCTGGTTACAAGTTAGCTACAGTATATGATTCATTTGTACACAGGAATAAAGGACATTTGCATCTAACATTTCAAATTTTTGTTACACAAATAACAGCATGTAAAGTTAGGATATGTACATATACTGTATATATTATGTAAATTTATAATAAGCAGAAATAGTGTAAATAATTAGAATACTCACCAGGAAAATGGATGAGAATAGACTCTAAGAAGAAAACCCTAAACCTTGTACTTCATTAGCATCAGCAACTGACTAATTTGAATGAAGTAATCTGAACTTCAGACTGCACCTTTCACAACAAAGTATGAATGAATGAAAACACTGATGCTCAGTGTTTGGCAGTTTTAATCAAAACTCTGTTGGCTTCCTTTTAACACTATTTTACTATATTAATTTCAACAAAATCTGTTCTATGTGGAATTCCATATTACAGGATTTAATTAAAAATAAATAAATCAGTTTAAACATTTAGAATCCAATATAAACTTTTCTTCCATACATTCAACACTTCCACAGAAACAGCCAGTATCAGCATAGTTTTCTATTATAGTCTATAGAACTCCAGCATTTTCTAATAAAACTTCTATCACTCCTCTACAAATGCTAAAAATAAACAGCTCCAGTAACCTTTCATTCAACGTTTCAATCTCACCTTTTGACAAGGAAAAGTTGTTACAATCTGAAAGAAATCGTTTTTCCAGCTGCACAGGCCTACCACCTTTCTCAATGGAAGAGGTTAATTTTAAAAATCTTTAGATTAAAAAAGAAACTAATGATAGAGACAGGGAGCACTCATGCGATATTATCTGATAATAAAAATGTAAAAAATTCCTGTTCTCATGGCCAACAGAGGACACAGCTGTGTAGAAAGAACCTCCCAGATCGTATTTTCAGAACTCTCTGAGAGAACACTGGAGCTTATCTTCCCACTCTCAAGGCCCATGGATAGTCATATTTTCTCCTCAGTACAGTTTTCTAGTACCATAGTGATTGATGTTTGCAGGAGTCTTCTACAGAATGCACACAAAGATCCTTTTCCTTTTACTAGGAGGAAGATTTGTACACTGTGGTTTAGGTTTGAAGGCTTCAGCCATTTGTCTGTTGAAGTAAATATTTTTAAAAAATTGTTTTTCCCCTGAAAAATGATAGTGCACAATTATAAGAAAATACACAAGTCTAAATTAGTCTTTTGAATATTAAGACGAAGCTATGAAAACAGACTTACAAACCCCACAGAAGAACTGAATACAATCACAAGCTAAGCTTGATTCAAGAGTAGTGTTGGTAAGTAATTATATCTGTATTTGAATTACACTTTGTAATTCCAGTCCTGGTTGCCCTATTATATACTGACGTTTTCATCTCCTGTGGTCCAGATGATGATCCTTTACTTCCACTAACCCTTAACTTCATACAGTGTAATATTTAGGAGGCAAAAGGTTTTCAGTCTCTGTTTCCTGTGTCAGATAATATTTACATCTGCCAAAGGCAAAATTTAAAATCAATATCTATTCAGACTTATTTTTCATATTAGACTCTTCACTGGACTTAGGGAGTTTGGTGTTTTCCCACACAAGTGGAAGAGAGAATTTTTGCAAGCCCCAAGTTTCAGTTTCTCCACCTCTCAAAATTACAATTCAAAACTGTACTTAGTCTTTGTACAAGCTAGTTTTCCTCTTCCATCACTGCTGTTGACATTGTCTGTAAGAAGATGAGCTATCCAATGAACAAAAAAAAAAATTCAGTATAATTTCTCTACTCCTTCTTCCATCTTGACAGCACAACAAGTGCAGTCAAATAACGATTCACTGCAACAGAAGGAATATTCCCATCACATGAACCCAGTAATTTCAGAGACAAGTACTTATTGCAGAAATTTCCCTGTTCTCTTACGAACACACATGGTACATTCAAAAACAAATGGCTTTTCACAAGGAACAAAGATGTAACCATATTTCACACCAAAGAGGGGAAGTAGTTGAGAAAGCAGATGCAAGACGGTAAAGCAAGAAGTCAATCTAGAAAGCCACTCCTGGCGGTGCAGCAAATCTAGCAAGAATCCCAGTTTAGTTTTAAGCAAGTGAAACACACCAGCCTTGCACCTCTCTGGACAAAGAAAAGTCATGGAGCAGTATTAACAAACCCACTGCTGGTGGGTTGGCCAGGGAAGGTACACCATGGACAACCCATCTTCCATCAGGCTGTCTTGAGGTCTCAAGATGAACAGTCTTTCTCTTATAATACTAGAAGTTTTTTAAACATTTCCTCATATTTGAAATTCAACTAAATTTATAGCTACTTGTTTATGCAAATAATTATCCAAGTAGTCCTCTCTTAGTGCCAAAACATCAAAACATTCATAAGAAACAGTGGATTGTGTTAGAAGATATATTTCACTAATTAATTGACATCAATGCTGGGTCAATAGTTTTTTTACAAACAACATTTATTTGTGAATACTGATTGACAGGCCAGTTATAGTTTGGTTAGCTGGAACTTGACAGCCAACTGCAGATTTATTAAGAAATGTTCTAACAGTAGTATACAACAAATGCAAGTTCAACCTAGGTCAAATATGCTACAACTGAACTCTGAAATAAGCCATTAAAAATGTCTCAGGAGGACAGAGCAAGCATGTTAAAGTGTATGCTATACAGTTAAGAACTGTATTTAGCTGCCAAAGTGGTATGTCAGCAATGATGATCACTGCCTGTCATATTGTCAATACCAATATACTGGTATTTGAATAAGCATGAAGTATAAATTTATTCTGGGCTTTCTCAAGTGCAATTTTAGTAGGAGTACCTATTTTCTTTTTAACTTCCTAAGTAAAAATCACTTAACTGCATATAGAGATTTCTTTTTCCTTCTTTAAACACGTACTTATGATATTTTCAAAATGTTCACAGTAAAACTCTTGGTAACCCCAAGGCCTTTACACTGGCCAAATCTCATTCAAGTCCCAGAAACAGACAGAATAAGACAAACTGTAATGCTTAACTGTAAAGTAAAGGTAACTTTTTTTATGCAAAAGGCAGAATATAACACTAGTTGAAAGTACTCAAGCAACATTAATGAAAAGAGACATTCAAGTAAAATAAAGAGAAACATCTTTCATCAAAACCCCAAGATTTGGGGATACTAAAAAGCAGACAGGCAACTTTTCATTTCTATTTTTCCATCTTTTTTCCAGTCAGTACTAAATACTACCTTAACAGAAAAACCTGTACAATTTCCTATGCTCATACAAAATCATCACTCTTGGTGATGATAACCACAAATTTTTTCAGTAACCTGAATAAATTATTATCTTAATAAAACATTATCCAGCCTCAAAACTCCCTCTCTGAAGGGGAACTCAAAACCTTTTTTGGAAATGACATGATAATATTTCTTCTTTCTTGAAGAAAGAAACATTCCCAACATGCTTTCAAGGTCCTCTATCTTACAGCTGCTGGGACAGCTTGACCTGAGCAGTATGTTCTGGGTTCCACAGGCTCCTTTTAGAAGGGACAGCACCAAGGTCACCCCTGGAGAAGAGAGGGGCTGGGCAGCTCTTGGCAGATGCTGGGCTAGTGGAGGAGAGCAGGCTGGAGAGATTGCAGGGTACAACACAGGGCCAAGAGGGGCAGAAGCATGGCTGTGGGTGGACAGAAAGTCACATCTCAGGGGAAAGAGACACAAAGACTTTGCAAAGGACTGGGAAGGACCATGCCTTGCTGCACCCAAACCCCCGCACTGGTGGCCAGCAAGGACTCTATATATATAGACCATAGGGCATTTATGAATAAACATTTTGATTTCTCTTCTTACTGCTTTTACTCTGCTCTTTTTATGTTATCTGTACTTAACATCTACCTCTAGTCTCTTCTCTAATTAGGTTAGATATCCTATTTTTTGTAACAGCTTAATTTAGAAAAATTATATAGGGCTTGGCATATCTGTTTTATAAAGGCCAACCAGCATTCTCCACCAGCATTAGCAACTGTTACCTCCACTAGCAACTAGAGAACTGGATCAGACATTGCATGGAGATTCCATCTCCAAAACCTTCTGAGTACTATTTAGTAGAACTAAACCAGTTAGGGACGAGGGATGAAGAAAGAAAATCTGCCAAATTTAATTATTTCCATTTTCAGTACTATCTTTGATCAATAGGAAAATGAGAGAACATTTTAGGGCAAAAGTGACTTTGAAACTTGCCTTTCCAGTTGACACTTGCCATTTTCAATTTGCCAGCTCCTAATACTTGACAGTGGTTTTTTAGCCACATTGTAAATTTTAATCTACTGGTGCTATTTAATCTACTAGTTTTAATCTACTGCTAGATATTTCAGTAATTAACTCTTCAAATCTCAATTCTGTATAAGACTTTTACTAAATACAAGGTAGGAATTACCAAAAAAATATTTGTAAAGGCAGAAAGACCTGGATTCTCCTGCAAATGATAGCAGTTCCTGCAGGGAAACTGCGGGGAAAGTGCATTATCCCATTCCCTACTGGAGACCCAAATATAGCTTCTTTAGTAGGCAAGAGATTTTAATCTGATGTGTTGCAGTGTGACGCCATTTCCTGTTTCACCTATCCCAACCCCCCAGGTGTGCCAACCTCTCCTTTCCCCTCCCCCTTTGCCCTCCTGCTGAGAGCTGTCCATCAATGGCAACATTCCAGCAGGGTCATGGTGTGGCTGGCAGAAGTTCAAAAGATGCCCCTCAGGTCCGGGCTCACTGGCCTGTCCCAGTGTCTGTACCCCTTGAGCCTTCCCCTCCTCACACCTGGTTGGTGCCTCACCTGTCCCTTCCCCTCCCCCTGTCCCCGGGCTTAAAAGGAGACGGGACCATGCGGTCGGGATTCTGTTGGGAGCTGTTACAAGATTCAGAGGTCTCTCATCCTGGAATAAAACTCTGGATTAAAACTCTATGATAGAATCCTCTCCCTTTTCTCTTCACCGTCGCCTGAACCTTTTCCACCAGAGGTAAACTGAGTTTCCACTATGCCTGGATTTGTTCTGAGTGCCCAGCTGCAGCACCCAGCTGGCCAAATGTATCTCTGAGGTGAAACACCACAGCTGCTGCCTTTGGTCCAGCAGCAAGGGCCAGACGAGCCCAGACACGTCCCACCCGGAAATATCGGGATTAATATTCAATATGATGGAGCTTATTTCCCTGCAGATGTGATACAGACTGGACAGCAGTAGAAAGCACATTTTCTATTTTCATTTTGTTTGCTTGATTTTAGGGAAAAAAGGGATAGACACTGAAAGGAAGTAAAAATGGAAAAGTATGTGATTACCTGGTCTACCAGGTACTGCATCCATTCACAATTGTTCAAATATATTTTCTTCTTCCTATTCATCTCAATTAAATTTACTAACTTTTAAGGCTTAATTTCATTAAAACATGGACAGTACCAAGGTAGAGTCAGACAAAGCAACCTTTTCTGAACACAAAGGAATGCCTTCTGAACGAAAATAACATTGTACCCAATCAAGCTGCCCTCAAAGCCACAGGAAGCTCTGTAGAACAATTCTGACAATGCAGATAAGTTACATCAATGTGCAAAGAAATCCCTTTCTAGAGCCCAAATATGAATTTCTGTGTACACTGTTGATTTCAACAGGAATTTGCCTGGAGCATGACTCATTATCATTTCAGGGGACAAAATTCATTAGGCTTTTGGACACATTTGCAAGGGGAAAGTGGAGAGGGAAAGCCAGAGCTTCCTCACTATTGCACACAGCTACTGTGGGTCAGCCAGACACCAGTTCTTCTCACTGGCTGAAGTTCAACCAGGCCAAGCACCAAGAGAAGATTTGTGCCCTGGTGATGTTGCTTGGACAAAATGGTCCTGACATGTGAACACTTCCAGGGAAACCTGTCAGGTAAAAATTCTCTCCAGATGTTTTCCAAGGGAAATGTTATGCAGCAACTGCTTTGTTGTAATAATTAAAGCTGGGAAAGGTATGTCTCTTCTACTGACCTCGCAGCTTGGTACAGTCCTTAGCCAAAAATGTCAGAGTCACTGTTAAGCAGAAAAACCTGAGGAGCTGGTGGCCTCTGCTCATTAAAGCATAATAATCCACTATAGACAGGCTCTCCTCTCACCATTTGAAACCTCTAACAACGTGTCATGGTTTAACTTCAGCCAGCAACTAATCCCCACAGAGCCACCAAACTAATAAAGTGTCAAATGGTTAGACTAAACAGGGATAGACTTCTCTAAAAAACCCAGGAAAAACCACTTAAGCCACTGATTTTATCAACCATATAGTATCTGTAGAATTGACTACATGAAACCTCAACGAAATGAGATTTTTATCTCAAGTTCCATTTCATGTATTTAGATCTGCAGCTGAAGAATATTGCCTGAACATGTAACCCCAAGGTAAGGTTTGTTTGCTTGGGGTTTTTTTTTTTGTTGTTTTTTTTTTCCCCACAAGGGCCTATGTATTCAGCTGTATCCTGTGTCACAGGACTGAGGCAAAGGGCTCACAGAAGAAAAAGCACATTCCCTACTCCTGCCCCAGGCCCTCCTGCATTTCATGTGAGATGTGTTCTTTACATCCCCTTCTGGGAGAACTTCTGGTTCTGCAGAGATTATTGAGCTGATTTCCAACTTCTGAAAAAGTTCAACTTCTGAAAAAAATTGACTTCTGAAAAAAATTCAATACCTAATCAGCTTCAGCAGCACGTGTAGCCCAGTGACACCTAAACAATTCTGAATCTCTCCAAAACACATCTATGGAACAACAGAAGGCCATGCTTATGTCATGAGCAGAATTTAACAAACATCAGTACAAAATGCCAGTATTTGACTTAGCCCCACAAATATGACAGTTAAATGCAAACCTTTATTACTCTATTTCAGGCACAGTGCACCTTCTACTGCACTCAGTGGATACTAAGCTGGTATCTCAAGTCTGCTGAAAAAATGGTGCACACCCTTACCACTGGGAGTGAAAGAAATGCTCCACTAGTTGAAGTATAACAATGCCTGCAAACACCTCAGTGGCCTGAGATGAAATTTAGCCTGGAAGGTGTAAAAGGAACAGAAACATGGACAAAGGGACATATGCAAGCTGTTTATAACCCAGTTAGAAACAGGTAAGGTACATGTTAAGCAGTTTATTGTCCAAGCAAAGCTAAATTTCAAACACGGAACTCCTTGCAGGAGTGTTCCATGCATTTATAGCTGTATGAGTTCCCTGAAAGTAAATTAAAGACAACTTTGCATTTTATGTTCAGAATAAATGCCAGAAGAGCAGCTTGTCTTCTCATTGTTTTCTGTGGGTGAGTGGTAGGACAGAGCAGTTACACTAAAGCAAACAGTGGTTTTGCTTCCTGTTCAGCACCATCAAACAGGTCTGAAGCACTAGGGACCAAATAAAGAAACACATCACAATGGTGAAGATCATGTTACAGTACTGCTAGAAAAGGCAATATAGTTCTGGAAGAACATAAAATGCCAAATACAAGTGCAAAATTTAGTATTTGCACACTTCTATGCTGAAGTGTGTACGGGACAGCTTTTTGGTAGCCTGCTCCTCTGTGAAAAGGCATAGACAGACTTCATGTTATATTCCATCTCTATATGTGCATATGCAGGTCTAAAAGTAATTTTGTGTTTACATCAATAAATTGCACTTTATGTGGAGATCTCAAATCATTTTTTGAATGTAAAAAATAACTTTTCCAAAATTTGCCAACAAAAAGAATAGAGGCACAGAAAATTTATGTGACTTACCCATATTCATACCAAAATAGTGAAATCTTAATTCACTCAGAGGACCAGGTAGCCTCAACACAGTTTTCAGGAATTTTCAGGTGTAAAACTTCCAGAATTTTCATACTTCAACTGGATTTTTGTTACTAATTTCCTCTATAAGGGGTGGCTGAAACATACATCTCTCTGTATGAAAACAGATTTTATTAGTGCCATCTCCTGGTGATAAAACAAAACTGAAAAATCATTAACTAGAGTTGAAGATTCTCCGAGTAAAGTGAAAATATAATAGTTTGATCTGGTTTGGTTTTCTTGTTTTTAACGGATTGACCTGAGGCATCAAATTTTCCTCTCTGTGGACTTGGAGGATACAAAACTCATTAGCCAATTTTAGGATGACATAAATAAGCATCAGTGACAATGGAGGAAAACCACAAGCTGTCATGATAGTGAAACCAGGTGTCAGAAATCTATTGATAAATACACCCTATCCCCTTTATTGGGTTTGCTCTAGTCAGAAAGAATAATATTTGGACTAAGAAAATCAAAGAAAAGTGAACCAACACCTTCGCTATACTGCATTTTGGATTGCTGCCATTAATTTTAAATCTGTCCAAGTCCACAAAGTGGAGGGTAAAGGGTATAAGACACAGTATGAGAGAAGTTAAAATATACTCAACACAGAATGGGTAACTGTTGGCAACATGCCTAATACTCTTGAGTGGGTTTACAGATCTTGTGTAAAGTAGCTCCTTTTTGGCATTAAGCCTTAGACTCTTCAGGGCATTCTTCTAAGTTGCCTGAGGCCTTTAAAACACACAGTTTTGGCATCACCAGCTTTTTTTATTTTCTTCAACATTTTGTTCTTAAACATAATTCTGAATATTTAAGATAAAGACTGTAAAAGTACAGAGTCAATGTAAATCATTCCCTTACATCCATCATTTCTGTTTAAGAATTGCCTGAACGTCATTTGTGTTCAGGAGTTGAACCATGCCTGAAATAGGAAGGATAAGGGAGAAGAGAAATAAGCCTGAAATAAGCACTCCAAAGGAGTGTCTTGCAACAGGAATCTGTGCAGAAAACAGATTCACTTTACATAAAAGTTAAGTAAACTTCTTGCACGTTCTAGGAGAGGCATACCAACAGCAGCGGTGAACCTGCTCAGGGCCAACCAGGACTGCTGGTCATCCAGCCCCTAAAACTAATTGCTGATTTAAACTCAAGGAGTCTCATGTTCACAGCTGTACCATTTTGAAAAGTCCTAGACAAGAGAAAAGAATCCATCAAGGCCTATCCTTATTGTCTACAGAATGGGTTTCCAGAAACAACTCCCAGAGCTCCAATGCCAATGCATTCCTTGTGTTGATGGATTATATGTTGTTTTTTCAAACATATCAAGGCCACAAAAAGATTTGCAAAGCTGAAAAATATGTCAAACAGGATAAAACTAAGATCATTATCACTTACATTTTTATACTTAAATATCATCAATAACCAGGCTTTAAAACTGCCTGGTTATTGATTATGGAAAACAACTAAAAAAGAGTCTTGAGTAAAGCTTTCTGCATAAGGAACTGCACAGAATACTGATTAATGTCTTTTTTTCAGACTGCGCCAACTGACACATAAAAACAAAAGTACTAGAGAGCAAAATAAGTATGTTAAAGAGATTTCAAGTGTGGCTCAAGCTGCTTACTGATTAACACTTCAGCATATAACACTCCTCACAGACCTGTGTGGTTATTGTTCAAAAGTGAAACAAGGCTCTTTTGGCAACTGGAGACAAATTATCCTTGCTGACGAAGTTCACAGTTCTCACACAGCTTAGTAGCACTGGAGCTGTTTCTTATTCCAGAGTCTCTAAAGGGAAAATAAAATCAAACAACATACCAAGATGTCTGTCACCTATTTCCAGGATAAGAAAGATCCCTAATGATCTCTAACAGAAAACAAGCTCATCTTACACATGAACAAATGAGCTAATTGACTGATTTTACCATAAAAAAAATACCAGTCACATATGCAAGAAAGCAGAAAATAAAATACAGTATTGTCTTTATGTCAAGGAATGGACAATACTACAGAAAGCTCAGAAATGGATGACAGTTGTCTTTTCAATGCCTGGAAAAGGACAACAAATTACTATCTGCACAAGTTTTTGTATTTCTTATTGAAGTTCCCCATCTGAGGGGCAGATGTCCAGATTTGCTTCCTCAAGCTCCATTTCAGTCATATTTATTTCAAATCTTCAAAACTGTAATACGGTCTTCATCACACACCCACATGCTGACTGCACTGGTTTTAGTAGAGCAGTCAAGGTAGAACAAAAGGCCAGACTGGTTCCAAGGCTTGAACTCCTCCCACATGTGGTGTCACCTGCTGCCAGGGAGAACAGGAGACACAAGGAGATAGCTAAGGCACTCACAACTGTGAGCTGCTCACAACTACTGAAAATCCTGCCAGACACACCAGCTCAAAGCATATTCACAGGAAGACCAAAACCCAGGTTTTCTGGCCGCCTCTCCCCTCACCCTGTCCATGTTGGATATCTCCACCAGGTTGTGAGGGCAGTGGCTGGAGGTGCGGCAGCTGCACTGGTGTCACTAGCACCATGTCAGCATGGCATTTTGGTCACAGTAAAAATTCTTCATCAGCCAAATCCAGGCTGCTTTAAGACTACAATATACTGTGTTACTCCTCCTAAACTTTGAATGAATTGTCATAACATGTTCTGAATCTCTGTGATTCAGATTAAGGACCCATCTTCCTGAGCTGGATCCTCCCTCCCATAGTGTTCACCAATAATGTTGAGGGAAAAATCAAAAGTGAGCTCCCTAATTATTCCCACAGCTACCCCCTGCAACTACCTACACCAGCAGGGATATGTTTATCTTTAATATTTCTCAATGAACTTCAAAAATATCTTTTCATTGACTGAATATGAGAAACAAATAGAAGCATTGAACATACTGGTGCTTTCAGAAAGCATGTGCTGTTTTCAGAAAGACTTGGGATTTTTATTACAACATGAGACACGAGAACACTCGAGATATGCCTGAATATGGTCCATCTCACACTCACAAATCCATCGTCTTCACATAGGAATGAGCAAGACAAGCAATAAGAATAGCTACTAGACTTCCTAAAAAACAAAATTACTATTCAGATGTGCATAATATGCTGGTACTAAATACTCAAATACATAACTTTTGGATATCACTACACTAGATCACAGTTCTAATTTGAACAGTTTGAAATGTACATACCTTAAAATAAATTACTTTCTTAATAGAACATTCAATTAAAAGCTGGCTTTTTAAAATTGTACTATTTTTTAACAAAACTTCTACCCAAAGAGCTGCATTGATGAAAGATGTTGAAGACCAGTGCTGGTATCTGAAGTCCACAGTATTTTACCATGTCCACAGTGTTTATACATAATCTTCCCTTATGCCAGCCCTTCAGCTGAATTTTCTACTTGCTATCCTACCAAAAAAGTTGACTATATCACAGGTGTGCAAGCTAATTAAGCCAAGAAGGAAAAGCAGAATTGACAGCATCTAGGAGCAGAGCAATTGGGCACAGCAGACAAAAATCCCAATTCAAAATGCACAGACCAGGGACATTGAACTGGCTGATGTTCCCTTCACCTTCCCATGCTGCTCTGCAACACATACTGTAGTAGGTGGATTAGCTGTTATGTAGGGCCACTCTAAAGATCTCAGTATGGATTCTCGGTTTTAAATGTACAATTTTGAAGACAGCGAGAATCAGGCTCTGCCTGAAGTGAAAGAGAGAAATGTTCCTCCAAAACTATCATGTGGGGGGGTCCACCTCTTTTTCCACCTCTTTTCTGTGTGCTGTGGATTACACCCACCACCTCCACCACTCTGAGCACCAGATCAGTGATCCCAGAGGTCACACAATGAATATGTATATGTATTACCACCAGTCTGACTCAGCAGAGCACTCAACATGCAGTTAACTTTCAACTAGCTCTGGAATGATACTGGTTCAAGTTTGCAAGCCTTGTGGAAGAGGGACAGACTTCCTACATTGTCAAATGGAAGTAGTGAACAAAAAGAGGAAATTGAGAGAATCAACACACTTGTAATAAAATGGGAAGTCTCTCTCCTTTTCTCCACTTCCACTTGGATATCAACCTAAGCCTTTTTAAATTAATTTTTTTCATTTTAAACCATTCAATTATTTTCTATACATTAAATTCTCACGTCCATGTGCAATAAATTTTGAAAATATGATTAAAAACTCCTCCAAAGTAGTATCCTCATCTCCAGAATGACCAGAGTCAAGAAGTATTGCAAACTTACATGTTCCATTTTGACTTCTAAGACCTAAGAGCAGAGGGTCAATTATGCTTTCATCCGAAGCAAAAGCACTTACTCACAGAGAACCAGACTCCAAATTTTGTGAGTGTTATGCATCATTAATTTCTACAGCATAAACAGTGGTTTCAAGAAATGCATTGCAATTCTATGGTCAAGGCAAAGCACTCTACAGCATGTCCAGCTAGACACCTTAAAAAAGCATGACTCTTGCTGCTTTCATCAGTAAGCAGCTGTTAGTCACCAGTGGAAAGGTGTGTTCATGCATCTACAGAGTATTCCTGATAGCACTGACAAAAATTCTGGTGTCATAGAACATAAAAATACTTTCTGGATTTGTTGAGTCAAAAGGTTAGGTTATTCTGTTTGTAAAGAATGTTAGGACAACTCAGTGATTCCAAGCAACTGCTGTGTAATACAAAGTCCCAAACATAATCAAATGATGAGTTTCTGTCGTGGAAAATATCAAGACATCTTGTTGCAGTGTCTCTTCCTTTGCAGGAAAAGAGAAGTAAAGAAGAGACTGGCCCCTATCTGCTTAAACCAATACCATCTGCATATGTGTGATTGGAAAAAAAAATTGCTATTACTGATGGCAGTAGAAAAATGAGTATTATCTTCACCTCAGCATGGGGAGAAAGTGTTTGAAAATTCTTGCTGTATTGGCTTTAAAAACTGTGGGACTGGCAGTTCTGGGGGTTGTGGGACCTGTAATAAATGGTCATTCTCATTTGTAACCACACATTTCTTGGAATTTAGGGCAGGGGAGTGAATAGAACTGTCAACAGTGCTGCTCTGACAAGCTATCCCTCCTCCAAGTGCAGGCTGGCAGACAAGTTTCCAGTAGCTGAGATTGGGGTGCTGCTGTTTGAAGATGGGCAGGGTGCTCCTGCATGAATTCTGATTGGTGAGATATACTGTCCACGGATGATCCTAGATCCCTGAGGAATACCTGCTGTCCAATGGCTCATACTGTATGACCTCCCATTACTTTTTAAGAAGTTAATGTAATTAAAGGGTGTTTTTACAGACTCACAGCTATGACTGATATCAATCCAAAGTCAGTGAGAAATCCACTGTGTATTACACCTTTTTTTAAAAAGGTGTTTAACGGTGTTAAAAAAGGTGTTTAAAAAATACATAAATAAAAATAAATTATGCTGTAGTAAGTAACAGATGAAAGAGGACTGCACATGACTGTTAATTTTGTGACTTTACTGGTTACAAGAAACAAAGTACAAGCTCTATATGGTCTCTCAGGAAGAAAGAATAAAGCCAAGCAATGACTTAAGCTCTAACACAAAGAAAACCTTTTTTTCCTTTCTCTGCTCTTCAAAAAGCTGAAGTTTCCAAAAAGGTCAGCTGCCTTCACAATCTAAATTAGCCATAACATTAAGTGAATGCTGACCAAGTACAATAAGGCAGCCAGAATCAAAAAGACCTTCTGATAGGGAATTGTCATTAGGATGAACTCATCTATTGCAATTTTTTCTGCCATCTCCTCAGTCTATGCTGAAAAGCACATGCAGTAGGGAAGCACATGACAAAACAGGAAAAATAGCAGTTCACATTCTAAAGGATATGCATAAAACAACATGAAGAGAAAACAGAAAAACCACAGAAAAGCCTCTGTGGTCCCTGAAACTCTTCACAACACAGAAGTACTGGAGGAAAGCACAGCACAGAAGCATTCATAAACACAACTGCAATCACTTTGAAACTGAATGCTTATTATAAGCCTACAGATATGCCATAATTGAAATACAGCCACATAGTAGCAAATTTTCAAGGATTTCTTTCCAATTATACCAATAAATTTTGAACTCCGACTTTTCATCACTTATGTTTTCCTATTTAAATCTTAGAAGACAAGACTGGCAAGGGGTTTGAGAGATCATCTCAGCCACAACCTACTCCAAGGCAGAATCAACCAGATATAAACATTTCCTGACATAAAGAAGATTTTTAGGCAAAAGCTGCACTTGTCAGAGTAAGTCACTGGGCAAAGATATCATACAGATGGAGTATAATTTCAGCCCTAATTCAGCTGAACAGCTCAGGTCCAATTTTCATCACTAGGTTCATCTGTTAAGCATTAAGCACACGTTTAAGCAGTTTGTTCAATCACAGACTCAGTGCCTAATTAACTTGTTCAGACAAACAAATTAAGTTGACAGCAACAGAACTGAAGTATAGCTTCAACTATGGTTTTAATTCATACGTGCATTAAGGTTTTAATGAAGTGTTATGTTCTTCTTTCAGCAAAACACTGAACTGTAACTTTATCTTCAGCACAAAATTTTCAACACTGAAGCCAATAAGATTCCAATCAGAATATTCATCATAGAATTTAACGAAAAACCTTCATACTTAAACCTTTGCTTACCCTGATTCTGTAATGTCTCCATTTTCTCCATCTGTGAACAGTCAAAAAACACAAATCATCCTGTTTATTTCACAAAACTGCACTCACAGCACATTTCGAGACTGAAAGTCATCTAAATGCCTACAGAGACATCTATGCATGTATCTGAAGTATTCACACACACTTTCCAGGTAAAATTCACTAAAAATGAAAGGCCTAAGCATGTTATCTTCGAAGGAAAGAGCAAAATCACTATGAGAGATATGTCTTAACCACACTTAAACGGTCATAAAGTCTTACTCTACACACTATTTTTGATTGTTACATATTTATGTTGTGGGAATAAAAATTGTAAAGTACAACAATAAAAGTCAGTAGTACTTATTTTCATGCCTGGATGAAGCATAAATCACTCTCTCCAATTCAGCCAAGGACAGGAAGAGCTGAATGTTCTTAAATTCTAAGAGTTCATTTTAAAAGCAGAAAGTCCCTTACCTTAACAGGGACACAGGTGACTAAGTCTTTAGAAAAGGACACACCAAAAAACAAAAAACAAAAAAACAAACAAACAAACAAAAAAAAAAAAAAAGAAAAAAAAAAAGAAGGCATGTTTTTCTGGCAAGGGGTTTGTACCATATCACTATAAACTGGCTACAAATAAAAATCATTCTTCCCTGTAGTTCTTGTCTGCAATTTTAACTACATTGGAAAAGTACAAATATAATCAAGAAAAGATTATAACATACTGAATGTATTAGCTTTACTCAACAAAAGCACCTTTAGTTTAATCAACAGAATTTTTCTACATAGGTTACACAGACCTACAAGGTTTATAAAACTGAGGTTGATATACAATTTGTGTTGTTATAATGCTGGTGTCCCTTGCTATTCTCCTCTAGCAACATTATATCTTACAAGGAATGACAGTGTTCTATACCATCATGTTTTCTCATTTGCTACTTGTTGTGGTTTTTACACTTGAAGAAAGGCCTCTGGACTCACAATTTCCTTTCTCATGTTAGCAAACTGTCTTTTGAACCAATTGACCTGCAAGCAGAAAAAAACAAAATTTTTTATGAGAGTAGGAACTTGTTAAGCCATTCTTCTGCATTTTCTTCCCCTAGTCTCCATTCATATCATATCATGAAAATGTATAATGTAACATTAACATGCAAATGAATATATTATTTCTTTAAAATATTAAAGCACCTTGGAAAGCGTAAGTCTTCTCATTAAAAAAATTATTATTTTGTGATATTTTTATATCAATTTCCATCAGGAAATCAGGACCTTCTCATATTAGTGGCCAAACTGAATGAGACCAAAACACCAGATTATCTAGAGATGCATTAAATCATATATAAGTAATTAAATTAGGACATGAATTATTTTCTAAAAGTCTAACTACCTTTTGCATCAGATCCAGAAATAACTACCTGTAATAGTAAAACCCCATACACTTCTAATCACAGTGATCTTGGAAATTGTGAGAGTACAGCACCAAATACAATGGCTTATTTAGAAATAAGCTTTGCAATCCTGAATAGGGTTGAAATTTTATGTGTTAAGTTAAAATGCACAACAATCCCTTCACCAAACAACGAAAAAACCCACCAGAAATAATAATAACCTGAAACTGAATGGCTGCACTGACAAATTACTTTGTTCTATCAAAGGAACAGAAGCACTTTCCATCTTAGAATGCAATATTTCTGTCCATCAGTAAGATGCTGTAGTGACCTTTTTGTGCCACCACAGATGTCAAAAGGACACTCATGTCCACTGCTTTAAAAATCTCCTTTTTCCTAAGCCGACATTACTCCAAGTTCTATGACTCTGCATCAATAACATTATGACAACATAAGTGCTCAAAATCCATAGCAATGATTCATAAATTCACTTTCATAAAAATAAAATTTAAATTCAAGCTGAACTGAAGCCTTGGAAAATCCAAACACTAATCCTTCAGAAAGCAAAACAAAAGAATAATTGACAAATCTATGTCTGTAGCACAGTATGCTATATCATCTACTCTTCCAGGGCAGTTCTGAGAGTTTTAATCAGAGTTGGCTTACTGCTTCATCCACTGAAAGAAAGGTAAAATACTTTTCAATTTCAACAAAAGCTAAATTACTCCACTGCAGAGATGAGTTTAAGGAATAGTAAATCCAGCTCAGGAGATTCCTTCATGGAAGTAGTTATCAGACACTGGCATTTTGCACATGGCGTAGCAAGCACTATCCCAAAGGAGGAGACTGAAAGACAAGGCACTGAACCTCCTATTTTTCTTGCCTATTTTTCTACTGGACACATCTCACCTCTACCACAGCTACCAGACACTACAGAAATCAAACATGAACCATAACCCCTTATGAGGGACTGTGCATTCCAAGACTGTGAGTGCCTGTCCTCATCCCAAACATGAATATGGATAGCCAAGACTCTTACCACGTTCCCCTCAACAATTTCCTTGGCACAATTCCAGGAAATGTTTACTTCTTCCCAGGGCTGAGCAGCCACAGGGCCACCCAAAGGATCTACCTACCCTTTGAGCTCTATTCTCCCCTATCAGCCCTTCCATCTATGCATGGCCATGGTTTTTGGAGCATCATCTCTCAGTGGCACCAGAGCGAAATACTCAGAAGTATTGACATCACACCCCTGATGAGCCAGTCTGGGTGGACAGGACTGTGATGGAGAGGGGGAAGCAACAGGCACCAAAAGCTATAGGGATGCTTCACCTCAGCCTCACTGACTCCTCAGTTTTTTGTGTCTCACAACTACTTGTGAGAAAGACACACTCTAATACAGGTGTAAACCACCATGCATTTTCTAAATAGAGCACACATGCATAGGAAGTGTTACAGTGTTTTTAGTTATCTGGCTCTGGTTCACAGAACAGAGCATGGTAATAAATTCTCCTTGAAAAGGAAAACCACATAGAGATTTAACTAGGCAAGAAATAACAATTGAGAGTTTGAAATTAGGTTTGGAACAATAGGTACATTAAGAATCCCAACTGCAATAAAGGAAGACAGTGTGCTTTCAAAACTGGAGCTAAAAAATTAGCTTTTGTCTCATTGATATAGAATATCTTCCCCACCCTCCATGTCTGCCAGCAGCTCAGAACTCAGACACTACTTAGAATAATAAATATATAGTATTAGCATCCACTGTTTTGGTCATTTGTATCCATTTCTTGATAGTAGAATTCTTGAAGTACCACAGGGGTCTTCATTCCAAACTGCAGTACTCTGAAAATATCACATTTTTCTAAGGCCCAGGTTGTTAGCCAAGGAAAGCTAGAAAAGGTCACACAATCTGAATAGTTTTCAGTTCTCGCGCATCATCAGAAAGCCCTCTTGATACAGCATGAACAAGCAAGGCAAATGATAGCTAAAGATCTTCCACAGCACTCAAGGCAACCAACCAAATATGATTGATTCTCAGAGCTAGTATAATGAAATCTACTAATTACTTATTACTTGCATCACTATAATTCCTAGGAAGATTAGTCACAGAAAGGAATGCCTTTGTGCAAGGGACTGTACAAACAGAGAGCAGAGCACAGTCATTGATACTGCTGCAACTGCCACCAAAAGAGCAGCCGTGATCAGTGGACAGGATGATGTATATCCTAGCTTAGTTACCATTTTTGCCAGTCTGCCTGAGAAACCTTCTCAAGCTTATTATGTTAATTAAGATCTCTTAAGCTTCCTCTCTACTAGGACCTTAAACATCACAGCAGTGCTACTGCAAGTGGTTGCTCCAAAAACACAACATGAACTTTCCAGGAGCAAAGTTATTCTCAGTAGGGCTACCTATAACCCTCAGACAAGGTGCTTGAAAAACCCGAGACAAATCAGGCATCTAAGTACCTGAGTCTGAGGCAGGCTTTCTGACATGCCATCAGTAGCCGCAGCATCCTCACCTAGCAAACAAAGGTACCTGCAAGCCCCGATTCATGCATCTTTTACTCTCAATGCTGCCTTGTTCACTTTTCCTATAAAGGCTTTGAACTTTCCAGGAGTGCAGGCACAGTTACCAATGCTGCAGTATTAGCAATGGTGAGACCTTCTGTCCATGCAGGACGTAGGAAACCACCAGCAATGTCCCCGTGTGAGCCGACGGCAATGCAGAGGCAGAGGTATGGGGCCCTGGACACGTGCCCTGCCTTGGTTCCTCCGCCATGACCACCCTCGTGGGGCAGTGCAGGAGGCCACCATACACTGCCCGGTTGATGGCCCGGGGAGCAACTACGGCCACCCTTATCACTACCGCGGCTCACCCCACAGATCTCGCAGCAAAGCATGAGCAGCTTCAGCCGGGGCCAAAAGCGAACAAGGGAGGAGGGCACAGCTATAAGCCATGAGTCTCGAGTCTTTTAAATTTAAGAGGTTGGAGTTGCTAGCAACATACAGGCCGGCAGATGAAGAGAGCTGTCACCTCACCAAGCACGACACATCTCTTGCGGACGGGGACAGTCCCTGGACGAGAGGAAGCTCCGGACGGGACACTGCCCGGCATCAGAGCCGCGAGTCTCTGCGCGGCAACTCCGCGGGATGCGCATCACTCCGGCCGGCACCCCCCGCCGCTCCCGGCTTCCCGCCCGCGCCGCTCCGCAGCCTCCCTCCGCGGGTACCTAGCTCCGCTTATTCACCAATAGCATGACAAATCTCCCGGGCGTGTGTCTGTCCCGTCCTTCCAGACAGAGCTGCGTCCCCATCCCGGCGGCGGACCGGCCGGCGAGGTGAGTAACCGCGAACTGGCGGCACCACAAGAGCGCTTGTTTTGCTTTCCCTTCTCCTCCGCCCTCCCCTCGCTGACACGGAGGCCGTGAGCCGCCGACTCACCCTCTCCCCGCTGGGGCCGGCGGCGCGGGGCTGCGAACGGCTCTGGCGAGCGGGGCAGCGGAGGGGCCGTGCCGTGCCGTGCCGTGCCGTGCCGTGCCGTGCCGTGCCGTGCCGCACGCCGCCGGGCGCGAGCAGGCTCGGCGGGGCGCGGCGCCGCCGCGGGGCTCCGGGCACTCACCTCCCGCCTGCCCCGCCGGCAGCGCGCAGCTCCCGCCGAGCGCGGCCGGCCGTGCCCGCTGTCATGTGCCCGCCGCCTCTCGTTAACCCTTCCCGCGGCCCGGGCTGGCCCCGCAGCCGCGCCTGCTCCGCCACGCGGGGGGAGCGGCGTCCCACCGGCAGCGGCCCCGCGGCGCCCCCTGCGCCCAGGGGACGCGTGGGGACACGGCTGGATAGGGGCGGGGGTAGCCGGGGCTCCGGCGGGTGGCGGAGGGGGATTGGTGGCGTGGCCATGTAGGGGCTGGAAGATGCCGACGGGGAGGCTTCAAGGGGGGACGGGCTGCATAGACGCTAGAGGGGATGAGGGAACCGAGGGGTGCGCAGGAGGCCAGAGGTGTTTGCAGCAGGGGAGGCGGGGGGGATTTTGTGTCTGTGTGTAACGGGACCGGGGGGAGCTGCGGTTCTGCACCACTTCTGCAGGAGGAATGTTTAGAAGCTCTGGGGGCTGTAGGCTCCCTGGAGGATAGTCTGGGGGCCACACGCTACGGGCTTTATGAGGAATGCTTGGGGGGTTGCATGGAGGCTGTAAGTGGGCTTGGATAGGACCTAAACGTTATGGTTTTCTCGTGCACGGGCAGGGAGCAGGTAAACCAGAGGAACAGGGCTTTGGAAGTGGGAAAGAGGATGAAGGGGCTTAATGTCTGGCATTTTACCACCAGGCGTAGAAAGCTGTGATATGCATGCAAGAGCCTTTCTCAATTAGAAAGAAATCTGACTTGAAATTGCAGGACTAGCAATGTGATAGTGTGAGCCATTGGCAGTATTGTTGGCAGTATCCACTCAGAGCAAAAGCACAGGGATGCTGTGGCCCCAAGCTGATGATCAGTTCTTGCAGTACCAGTTGCAGCCAAGAGATAAATGCCATGAAGAGAAGAGCACCCATTGCTCTCAAAAAGACTCCTACACATGTAGGATAAGGCCCAGCAACTGAAACATGTTGGTTCTTTCAGTTTGGGTCCATCTTATTCCCCTTTGGTGTAATTGGGGAATTGAGACTATAAATGAGCTGAAGCTAGAGATGAATAAAGCAGCTAAAAAGCCAGGCTCAGAGAACAGCAAATTGCCTAATCACTCCACCTGCATGAGCACATGAGCATGCAGACCTCATGGCAGGGCATCCTATCAGCCAGGGAGTCTCCAGCAAGGGAGCCCAGTAACATGGTTGGGCAACTGAAGATTGCAGCAGGCGTGGGCCTTTCATGCCAAGCATGGCCAACCCTGCATTTAAAACAATTTTAAATCCCAGTTCTCCAAGAATAAGAATGACACTGTGGCAGTCATTATTGCTTCTTCCAAGGTGAAGGGAAGCCTGTATCCCTATTGTGCTGTGAGAGCTGTTAGCAGGAGAGTTGAGGGAGGGGGATGTGTTTTGATGCTTTCACATCACTGGGCTCCTCAAGGCCAGCCTTGATCCTTAGCTGAATAAACTCTTCCAAGCTAAAGGTCCCTTGTCATTCATTCATATTGCATCCAATTAATGTGACTGAAGTTCGCAAGAAGTCAGTGTTGCATTCTTTACATACCCAGAAGACCTAGCAGACATATTGAGGCTTCAGTCTTTCTTTTAAAGTTTCATTGCTTTCCAGTGTTTTGGGATTTTTTTCTAAGTGTATGGACACTTAGAGATTGAGATACTTGTAAATTTACTGTTCATAGCACATTCAAAGCAGAAGTATTTTTAAGCTGTGCGTTTGCATTAAATAAATTGCTTTAAATAAGCCCTGACAATATCAGAAACCAAATCTAACCACCATTAAAAAAAATCTCTTTGCCTTATTAAATTATTTATATGTATGGGAAGTAATTTGTCTCCGTTTTTCAAATGAAAAGAAGTGATGAATCCTATCAATGTACCACCTTGAGAAACACATGGTCTAAAACACAAGATATAGGCAGCCTTTGCATAGAGGATAAGAGTTTTTACTGCCATGGATGTAGCCTGCTGAGAAGTCCTGAATATGAAGTAAAGAGGACAATCAGAACCTCAAATTAACAAAGTTAGCATTAGAAACTGCAACTTATATCTAAAGATAATTCTTAATTTTCAGTGTACTGAAATAGCAGCAAAGTTTATGTAAAATAAGACAGGTAAGACTAATAAGTGCATTAAAAGTAAGTGCATCCAAAGTTTTCTTAGTGGGTGACACAACTGCATGTTCATACCTGTCATACAGCATTGCATATTCATATCCATCAGTATGAACCCATACTCACTCCTCACATAAAGCACACATCCCAATTATGAAAAGGCTATGTCTTAGTCCTTCAGAAAACTACTACTTATTCTCTACTGCAAATTTTATCCCCTCTATCAAAAAGCATGTATCTAATGGAGCTAGTGGATTCTGAAATTCAAGAAATGTGTCTGAATCCACAGTAATACCTGTGAACTTCTTCTGCCACCTATCCAAGATCTGAGGGTAAAAATTTATATTTGTCACTTCAGTCCCAATTACATTTCATAGTTCAATAAAATTTTTTATTTACTGCTTAAGGAAATGTATAGTTACGTGCTATATGAAGGTACAGTGAACTTTGAATTAAGGCTTCAGTTTACAAACTATCAAACACAGAAGCATTTTTCAAAATACTCTTTTTTAAAGAAAAAAAGTTCCCTTTTTCTTCTTTTTCTCTGTCCCAAAGTCTATTGGAATAACACAGTATCCCATTAGTCCTTGCAAAGTCTCTTCCTAGCCTGATTCTTGTATTATGTCATTTGGTTTGTTGTCCTAGAATGTTATTCCTAGGTATGGAGGAAAAGAGAGACATGCTCACATAAATCCTTGTCACCTTTGTCCCAGGGAAAGACCATCTTTGTAAGTGAGCCCTGACAGGAGATGGTCAGTGGCTAAAGATTCTGAAAAGAGCTCATTCAAGTGGGAGAAAGAAATTGAATAAAGATGAGTTAATTTATTTTCTTTATTGGTATTTTGGAGGCCTTTTTGAGAAAGGGAATTACTCTCTTGATGTTGAAGCATCATGTATGGAAACTCAGATTTTTTTCAGTGTCCAGAGGAAAACCATTGTAGCAGAGGGAACAGAGAATAAGGAATGTGACAACCAGAAGATACAGCTGGTTTTAGTTTTTCTTATCTCTTTCTTCTGTATGCTGGTAGCAGCAGAACTCACCTTTTAGGGGAAAAAACCTAGGTACTAGGATTGTAAGACAAATTAATTTTGCATTTCTATAGCAAATCTGAAAAAATTTTTGACCCAAACACCTTTGAAATTGAAATGGGAGGGCAAAATTCCACTGAAAATAGAGAGAATCTGAAGAGTACCTAGAATACAATGATACTTGGTTAGAGAATACTAACAGAATTAAGAGGGCTTGTCTCTTGTTGCCTTGGACATGCTGATTTGAACAAACCCAAGTCTGAACAACCATTCCTCAGATGCAAACAGAAATGCAGAAGCTTTTTCAAGCTGTTTGGGTTTCGGGGGGGGGGTTTGGTTCATGTGCTTGTCTTGGGGGTTTGGTTTTGGGTTTGTTTTTTTTTGGAGGGAGGGGAAACAGATTAAAAAATCTTACTAACTAACACTGTTGGTCTAATCCTTTAATTTTACCTCAGATCTTCCATTTCATATCTATTCTGTTTTCATAGTTGCTGTGTAAATGAGAACAATATTTTTGCTAGTTAAGCTGATATGACAAAAAAAAAAAGCTCTTTAATTCCATCTTGAATACTTTTACTGACACCAGTATATCAAAATATAATTGAATTGTGTTTTCATGGTTTAGCTGTAAAATTAAGTCTTGCACCTCTCCCATCTTAGCTTAGACTGACTCCTGGCAAGAAGGAACTCTGCAAGGGGCCTCTGCTGTTTCCCATCATCCATGGCTCCAGCATCTCGGGGCTGATACCTCTTTTTTTTCTAGTTAAAAAAATAGGGTATTATGGGCATAAGTTTAGGGGTTTGATCCTTTTTCTTCATCTTTCCAATCACAGGTCACAAGTTGCATTTAGCTGGTCTTCACAGTACATCAAGGTGGGCTGTCTGATACCATCATGACATAGCAGGGCCTCAGAATTTTTTTCTGTGTTCTATTTCCTTTTTCTATATCCAGATTTCAAAAATATTAAAATATTACTTTTTTTAGTGGGTTTTACTTGCTATGAGGGAGATGAGACAACATATTTCTCCTCCACGCTGCAAGAAACTAACACTTACGAAGGGCATATTGCTAAGATCTTCAAAGTTCCTAACAGCATCTAGATATCCTTGTAACAAATCAGTTCCTCTCCTTGCAGCTCCAGCAATGCACCCTGCACTGTGAATTGAAGAGATGAATAAAAGCTGTTCCACTCCCACTCTTAAATGTAAGCTGTCAGGTGGAGAGAAAGCTGCCTGTGGAATAAATATGAAAAAAATACATGCATTCTACTAACCTCCTCAAAGAAAGTGAGTTTGATTCCCCAGTATTCTTGCACAAACACAGCTGGCACTGGTAAACAGGATTCATTTAATTAAATTGTAGTCTAGTTTTATACGGTACAAACACACATGCAGAACCTTTACAGAAGAATGCAGTCATTATCTATTTAGGGTCAGAAAATAAAATTATTAGATGAAAATTAATTGCAAGGGAATTCTACATTCCTACAATGCACCTGAAGAAGCTGGAACTGAGACTGATGAGTAGAATAAGTTTCCCAAGTCTCATAAAAAAATAATCAGTGAAAAGACTTAATATCAGCAGTGGAGTTTTGCTAGAATATATTAATACTTAGCTGACACTTTTTCTAGGTATTTCATATGCTGTGGTTCAGGTCACAAAGTGGGAATATCATGTACATTGACAAACAGGTGAAGAGAACAGAGGGACTGCATTTGCTTGCGTACCTCCGTCTTCATGCCTGAGTCAAATTTGAAGTCAAATTGAGTTTGATGTTGACCAAAGCATACTAAACCAAACATGTCTGATTTCCATGGAGAAACTATGAGGGATTTCAGGCTAGCATGATATCCATTCCCTAATACTTACTGATGAATAACAGTGCTAGAAACATTGTTATAGGTAGGATGCTAATTGAAGGCAAAGTAAGAAAAAAAGAAGGAAATTTCCCACAGTCCACTTAGAAACCTTAGAAGAAAATGCTGTGATAAAGTGGAACTACTGTTTGTCCAACAGTAAGATCTTCTGATATTAATAATGATTTCTTTGTAGGCTCCAGCAATTTTAGATTGAACAGCAGATAAGTACAATGTTGAAACTCACTTTTCTTGTTTGGGAGAGTAAGCATTTTATTAATCACTTCAGTGGTATGCATATAACACTGCAATTTTTTCTCCTACTCTTGTTTCTGTGCCTACTCACCTCAACACTGATTTTTAATCTTAAATTTTACTTCATATCCTGTAATAAATACTGACATGTGTGTAGTTAGCTTTCTTCATTGTAGTACCTTTGGACTTCTACTAATTTAGAAAAGAAACTAATTTAGTTCAGAAAATACTGGGTGAAAACACACTAAAAAGTAGGTCCTTAATCGATCAGATATGAACAATTCACCTCAAACATGGCTGTCTCCAGCAGTCAGTGTGCCTCTTCTCAAGGGTGACATGCAATTAAGGAGGGGGTCTGGGGGAGGCATATGGGTGAAGCTCTGGTGTTGAATGCATAGTATTGCCACAGGAAGCCCATTACCTGTAACAAGGCAACAGCTGTCGCCATGAAGCCTGAGTAAAAGGTACCTTGACTTTGTACTCTCTACCATGTCCTTAAGAAAATCACCCACACTCCCTTCTTTTCATTGTTTTAGTATATTTCCGTTATGAGAAGATGTTAAATTTAAAAACAACATGTGAATAATTTGATGTTACTGTGGTTCTTGTTCAATTTTACATAGAATTCATTCTAATAGAAGTCTAACTTTTTCCTGGGATCATATATTTCACTGGTAGAATATGTTTCTATGTTTTCTGCTTCTGCACCATTGAATTTTCTCCTTTAAACAGTATTTCGCCACTTGAAGTTAGAAAGGACTCCTATAGCCTCTACTGAAATTAAATCAAAGTCCAGATAAATGGCTGCTCACACAAAATTCTCGAAAGGTTGTGTTTAGACATATGTAAGAAATAAGAAAGTTGTCTATATGCTAGCTAGATCAGTATCAAAATACTGATCTGACTTTGTTCTCACAACAGTACTCACTCATATTCCCAGCCTAGCTGATATAACTGTATCAACATATCTTCACATTTAATTGGCTCTATAAGAACTACAGGGATATTGTGTATTGGAAACTCATCTCCTGAGTCTTTCCTTGAATTTAAGTAAAGCAATGTTAAAAACTTTTCTTTTTTTCATCCATTTGTAAAATGGATAAGAAAACAGCTATGGTGATCTATATAATACTACAATTTTACTTAATTCCATTGGAATTAATTATTCTAAGCTGTAAGAGTCTACATTGCACAAAAAAACCCTTAAAATGTTGCCAATTCCCTATTGTGCTTCTTTGCTCCAGTTTAAAGAACCCAAAACAGAAAAGAATAACACCAAGTCACATGTTCCACTCTTTCTGGGCATATGAGTGTCTCAGAAATGATCAAAAATCCACAAATGCATCTAAATTTTTTAATAAGCTGCATTTTTACTTATTATTTCTTATACTGCACAAAATTCTACTCTATGGTATGCTATGCACTTCACTAACTTCTGTGAACCTGACAATACATATCCATAAGCATAAGTGATTTAGGTACATTTCTATCTATTTCCTTTACATTGCTAAAAACATATTCTGATCCTCCCAAAATGCTGCTTTTTATATTTTTAATGTATTTTGTAAGGAGCTCACTTTTAAAATTTCTTAATTCAAAGCAACTTACTAATTTTCTGTGTGCTGTAACTGAAGGGGTTTGCAGTTCCACGAAAATCTCTGGCATTCATGGATTCAAATGGAGTTGACTTGAAAAAATAACACTGTCAGTAAAATTCCTAAATCTAATGATTAGACAAACAAATCTAGTGAGCTTTAGCTGTAGGAGAAAAATCTTCTGAGGTTTCCAGAGAAGTGCTGTGACACTTAATGAGATCTCCTTCCTTTCCTTTTCTACCTTCCTGATCACACTTGTAATGAAGACTGAATCCTGACTTTCAGAAACACTTATAAATTATTCCTTGTGCAGTTGAATTCAGACTGTTGTTTCTGGGTTAGATTCAAAGTGTCATATGTGCTAATATAGTTCTTTATTTTTCTGACAACTCTGACAACATAAAATATAACATGGGGATATATAAATTGTGGAAGAACCTAACCACAGAGAAACAGGAAAATTAAATATAAAAAATCTTTATAACACATTGTGTCTTTTTTTTTCTTTCTTTCTTGTTGCCATCCAAGAACTTTGGCATCATCTCTTTTTTGCAAGAGATACCATATCTCTAGAGAGAATATATGTACACACATATGCACATATATAAACTCAAAAATCCAAGCAACAGTTATCATATCAATGTCTGATGAAAACCTGTACCCATTAAAATAAAACAATACTGAATGCTAGTAATGACTGTCAATAGTTATGAACATTTTTGTTGCATTCCAAAGTCTTTCTTTTTTTTTTTTCTGGAATTTTCACAGCACAACATGTTACTATTACAGGGAAACATTTCAACAGCTTGAATTGATTTGATTTCAATAGAAAAACATAAAAATACTTAAAATTAAACGAGTTTTAAGTGTTTAGCTGGACTGCAGACATGGCTTTCAGTATGTCACAAGGTAGGGACACTAGGAAAGAAGGAAAATACAAAAAGAAATACTGTCTGGCTAGAAAGCATGGGTAGGCAGAAAGGCATTCCTCAAGCTAATGATTTTTCAGAGCATATGCCTTTGTATACTGGCACAAATGAAAACCTTATCTCTAAAGTAGATGCTAATTAACTGTCACCGCTGCACCATTAATACATTCCCAGGTGCTTTCCAGCTTTGATGTTATAGTGTCTGGGAGAGGGGAAACTGCTGACTGCCTCTTCAGACAGCTTCTCTTTTAGGTGGCTCATTCCATGAAATGTATTTGCCCAGCCAGGACTGTCCTACAGGCCCTGATATATTGTGAAAGAGAGAGAGTAAGAAAAGGGCACCCAAATATGAGAATGAGGCACTGGGTCTTATTTACTGAGAGCTTGGCATCACATTTTTCTACTCAGGTCTTGCTGGAGCTCCTCAAAACCTGTACTTCGAAAGACCACAAGCACCTTAGGTCTCAATAGAATAGACTTTTACTCTCCATTCTGGTCTGGATGATAATTTTGGATGTTGGCCAACTATTAATGTTCCATGGTAAGTCTTTTTTAAACCTCAGGCTAACTAATAAATTAGTAATATAAATAGCAGGGGCAAAAAACTCAGCCACCTCTGTCTTTAATTGCCTGTTATAATCCCAAGTCCTCTGATCATTTCTGTTACATGGCATAATAAGATCATTAGGTGATTTTTTAGGTTCTTATGATTACTCAGCTCAAGACAGAGCAGCTATTATAACGCAGTTTCACCCCCAGAATAATCTGTTTCTAACGAAACTCTGCTACTGTTTTTGCAACAAAGGATGCTGGTAGGTCAAGTAGCAGTCATAAAGTCAGCGGATATGTTCAAGCATGGCTGACTCCTATGTGACCTTTTGTTGTTACAAAGTGTCTATACTCAAGTATCCTCTTTCAATATTCTGCATTTCCCTATGTACACAAGGTTTTTTACACATTCTACTATTTAAATATAAAAAAAAAAACCTCTGTGGTATTTATTATATAGAAATATAGAATATATTTCTATAAAATATAGAATCATACCATGGCTATGGTTAGAATGGGACATTTAAAGATAATGATGACCCATGGCAGGGACATCTTTCACTAGATCAGAGTGTGAAACCTGACCTTAGACACTTCCAGTAATGGGGCATCCAGAGCTAATCAGAGCATCTGTTCCTGTGTCTCAACACCCTCATTGTAAAAGATTTCATCCTTGTATCCAAGCAAATCTACCCTATTTCAGTTTAAAACCATTGCCTCCTCTCCCCATCACAAGGAAGTTGACTGCAATGAGGTCTCTCCTCAGTCTCCTCCAGGCTGAACAGAAAAACTGACCTCAGCTGCTCCTAATATGGCTTTCCTTCTAGACCCTTCACCGTGCTCATGGCCCTTTGGACAGTCCCCAATAGCTTTATATCTCCTTTATTGTGGCACCCAGAGCTGCCCCCACCACTCGAGGTGAGGCTGCCCCAGTGCAGAGCAGCGCAGGACAACAATGCTGTGCTTGAGGATGCTGTGCCTGAGGATGCTGGGCCTGATGCCCCCAGGACACGGGTGGCCCTTCTGGCTGCCAGGGCACTGCTGACCCATGTTCAACTTGCCATAAGCCAGGACTCCCAGGGTCCTTTCTGTGGCATTGCTTTCCAGCATCTAATTTTTCTGTACATCCAGGGCTGCCCCATCCCAGGTGCAGAAGCTCTAATGCCATGGGAAAACACAGGACACATAGCCTTTCCAAGCACTGGCTGCAGAACCCCACCACAGCCAAAGCTGGAACTTCCATAAGTTCATGAATCAAGGTCTAAATCAAACTCTTTGAGGTCCAAATTCAGCTATAAGCCTGCATGTTCTCCTTTAGTCTAGGCCTTAAAAATAGTAATGTAATATGTACACAGAAGCATTATCTGGGCTTCTTTCCTGAAGCTTATTTCAGTGGTTTGGAAACCATGTTCCTAAAACAGTGTCAGGGGAAAAGAATCACTATATCTTCTTTCACCACTTGCACTCCAACACTGCACACAAACACTTGAACAGTAATCAAAAAAATAAACCTGTTATTTCATATAATCATTTTGCTGTTAAATAAGGGTTACCATCTCATAAAACTTTTCCCTAAATGCAATCTGAGGTTCAATCCAAGTGTTGAAACTGGTTTTTCAAAGGTACTATTCACTGTTTTTCTAATTTGAAAAACTCTATTTCACGACTCTTCAATACTAACAAACAATAAAAAGATTTCACCAAAAATCCTAGACAGAATGTTACAGGCATCTGTGAAAATGCAAATCTGCTTAAGGTAGGAGAAAATCAGAAGTCCAAGAATGCAAGTTTTATTCTAACTTCGAGTTGATTGTCCATCTTTAAAAAACAGGATGAGCTTGAGTCCTAATTTTTTCTTTTTTGTGGCTAAGAGAAGTCAAAACATAATGCTTACTAATGTCTTGCTCTCAAAGTTACCCTGAATCTGTCTGAAAGGATACATGACATTTTTATTTGTCACGGTGCAAGCATGTGAGACGTAAATAGATACTGGTGATAGACAAAGACACTTCAGCCTGCATTCAGTGTTAGTGTGATAGTACTGCAAACCAGCATTGCAGTTTTCTCAGAAGTGGGTTTGCAGTGACCTCTGTAGGACAGACCTGAGACAGGGTCTTTTCATGCTCCAGACTTGCTTTTTGAGAAGCCATAATTTTATTGTACACTGCTGCAGCTTCAACAGAATCCCAGTGCAGATTTTCTGTGTATATATATTAAGATAAAAAGCTGGGCCTTCAGCCCCTGATGATACCCAAAATGCCTGACAGTTATGCTGTGGCAGTGTGGTAGTGACCTCCCCACTGGTCCCTTCAGCCTTTGACATCTTAGTGCCATTTGTCAATATGATTCGTTTCTGAAAAGTAATTTCTGTGAAACCACCTATTTTTGCTAGATTTCAAGTTCTGCAGTAGACAGAGATCTCCTGGCAACCAGACTGGCTCACCTGTCACACGGAGATACCGCCACCAACTGCAGAATGTTCAATTCAGTGTGACTGTTGGGATGATTTCTTGAGTAACTATGCTTCAAGACAGGGACAGTTTGTGCAGCATTTTGATCTCTTGCCTCTTGAACATTTTTAAGAGAGCAACATTGTCTACCTGTCCAGGGAAAAATGGGGGAATGGGGAAAAAGCAGAAGTTGAAAACATTGAGTTACAAGTTCACACACTTCCTATCCCAGCCCAAGTTTCTGAATCAAAGAGACAAAATTAATTCCAATGTGTGTTGTTAAGCCAAGTGTCTTTGACTAGTTCAAGATTCATACTACTCACTTACCCAGAAAGCTGCAGTAAATTATTACTTTTCATGACTACCCTTTACAGGCCTTAGGACTAGTCACCAATGCTCAGGAAATACAAGGGATCAGGGCCAGCAGCAAGGGTTTGTGAAATGTGCATCTTGCTTGACCAACCTGATCCCTTCTATGGTCAGGTGACAACCTTAGAGGATGAGGAAAAGGCTGTGGGTATTTCTCCTTGAACTTTAGTAAAGCCTTTGACACTGTTTCCCACAAAATTCTCCTGGAGAAAGTCTCTGCTTATGGCTCAGACAGGCACCCTGTTCACAGGGTAAAAACCTGGCTGTATGGCTGGGCCCAGAGATTAGTGGGGCATGGAGATACATCCAGCTGGTGGCCAGTGACCAGTGGTGCTCCCCAGGGCTCAGTACTGGGGCCAGTTCTGCTTAATATCTTCATCAGCGACATGGATGAGGGGATTGAGTGACCCTCAGTCAGTTTGCAGATGACACCAAGCTGGGTGGGAGTGCTGATCTGCTGGAGGGCAGGAAGGCTCTGCAGAGGGATCTGGACAGGCTGGACCATGGGCCAAGGCCAGTGGTGTGAGGTTCAACAAGGCCCAGTGCTGGGTCCTGCCCTTGGGTCACAGCAAGCCCAGGCAGTGCCACAGGCTGGGGCAGAGTGGCTGCAAAGCTGCCACAGGAAAAGGCCCTGGGGGTGCTGGTGACAGCAGCTGAACAGGAGCCAGCAGTGCCCAGGTGGCCAAGAAGGCCAATGGCATCCTGGCCTGTGCCAGCAATGGTGTGGCCAGCAGGAGCAGGGCAGGGATTGTCCCCCTGTACTCAGCACTGGTGAGGCCGCACCTCAAATCCTGTGCTCAGTTTTGGGCCCCTCCGTACACGAAGGACATTGAGGTGCTGGAGCAGGTCCAGAGGAGGTAATGGAGCTGTGAAGGTTCCAGAGCACAAGACCTATGAGGAACAGCTAAGGGAGCTGGGATTGTTTAGCCTGCAGAAAAAAGGCTCAGGGGGGACCTGCTTTGAACAACTACCTGGAAGGCTGTGATGAAATGGTGATCTGTTTCTTCTTCCAGGCAGTTAACAATAGGACAAGAGGAACTGTGCCAAGGAAGGATATTCAGGTTGGATATTGGGAAAAATATCTGCACTGACAGAGTGGTTAAGCATTGGAACAGGCTGCTCAGCAAGTGGTGGAGTCATCATCCTTGGAAGCATTCAGAGAAAAAAGAAAAATACAGCACTTCATGCTGTGGTTTAGTGGGCATGGTGGTATTTGACCAGTGCTTGGACTTGATGGTCTTGGATATCTTTTCCAACCTAAATTATTCTGTTACTCTGTTACCTGGGAAGCAGTATTGCAGCAAATAAACCCAGCCAAATGCTTGGGTGTACTGGCAAAGGCAGAGACAGCAGATCCAGGGAAGTTATCCTTTATCTGTTAATGATTCATCATTTATGAGGTGGATATGAATTGCTGTGTCCAGTTTTGGATCCCAATAATATAGGGAAAAGATTAATATATTCGGTTAGGCTCAGGAGAGCCCCCTAGCCTTCTGTCAACCTGGGAAAAGGGATGGGAGATCTGTTGCTTTTTTGACTTCATAGAATGATAGAATGGTTTGTGTTGGAAGACACCTTCGCAGGTCATTTAGTCCAACTCTCCTGCAATAAGCAGGGACATTTTCACCTCAATCAGATTGCTTAGAGCCCCATCCAACCTGACCTTGGGTGTTCCCAGGGATGAGGCATCCACAAGCCCTCTGGGCAAGCTGTTCCAGTGTTCTACCACCTCATTGTAAAAAATGTTTCCTGATGTCTAGTCCGAATCTACCCTTTTATTTTCCTATTTTTGCCCTGTTGTTTCAGTCCCTCCAAAAAAAGTCTGTGTTAATCTTCTTCATAAAGCCCACTTAAGTAGTGAAGGGCTGCAAATAAGGTTACCCGAATGCCTTCAGGCTGCTCTGATCTGTTCATCCCCAGCCTATGTTAATACCAGAGGTTCCCCTAACCCAGATCCAGCACCTTGCATTAGGTCTTTTTGAAACTCATGACATTCCTGTGGACCCACTTCATGAGCTTGTCCAGGTCCCTCTGATGGCATCCTGTCCTTCACATGTGTCAACTGCACCACTCATCTTGGTGTCATCTGCAAACTTTTGACAGTGCTTGATCCTTTTGTCTGTATCACAGATGAAGACACTAAACAGAATCAGTCCCAAAACAGATTCCCAAGGGCCACCATCCATCACTGATTTCCAGACAGACCTCTGGATCCATTGCCCTCTGGATGCAGCCATTTAGCCTTCTCCACTGAATAGTCCATCCATCAAATTCCTCTCTCCAATTTAGAGAGAAGGATGTTTTGGGGAACCATTACAAGGCTTTACAGAAGTCCAGATAAATGTCATGTTTATCCCTTCCTTGCCCCCTGACCTCGTCCCTCCATCACAGAAGACTGCTTGGCTGGTTAGGCAAGACTTGCCCTTGGTGAAGTTGTGCTGGCTGTCTTGAATCACCTCCACGTGCCATAGCACCTCCTCTAGGTAGATCTGTCCCATGCTCTTCTCAGGCACAGAGCAGAGGACTTCCCAGCGTCCTCATATCTATCCTTTTAAAAGATGGATACAATGTTTCCTTTTCCATTCACCGGGGACTTAGCCTGATTGCCATCACTTTCCAAATATTATGGAAAATGGCCTGGCAACTACATCAGCCAATTCCCTCATGACTCTGGTATCTCATCAGGTCCCATAGACTATGTCTGTTCAGATTTCTCAAGTAGTCTCGAACCTGATCTCTTACAGTGGGTGGACTTTGCTCCCAATCCACTTCAGAGCTGTGGGAAGAGATTGTTAGTGAAGACTGAGGGGGAAAAGCTATTGAGTACCTGAGCTTTCTCCTCATCTCTTGTTTTATTCATCAGAGAGTTACACTTCCTCTTACCTTCAACAACCTCGTGGGAGGATATAGGGAAGGTAGACACAAATTCTGTTCAGAAGTGCACATCAATAGATGAAAAAGCAAGAGACCCAAGCTGGAGCATGAAAGGCTCAGGCAAGAAGTATTGAAATGTTTTTTACTATGGGTGTAGTTAAACACTGGGAACAGGAAGGTTTTTGAATCTGTCTGCCTATTCAAAGCTGTGATTAACTTGCTGTTGTTGACCATGATGAGGCTCAGAGTGATGTCCAGAGGTGCTGGAGGGGTCAGCCACTTGTGATTCTTTCAGTTGTCTTCTACACAAAATTGTGCCAAGAAAGCACTGATTTTTTTTTTTTTTTAATTTGCTGCTGTTTAACTCAAACTAACAAAAAGCAGTAACTATTGAGCTCCTAAGTCTAGACTCTCAGAACAAAAACATTTCACTGGCAAATGCCATATGCCTCATGATTTTAAATTGTAAAAGCTTCAGAGAGCAGTACAAATTCTGATGCTGTAGAGAAATAAGAGAAAAATGTTTTATAGTTCTTCCAACTGAAATGACCATGAACAAGCCCTCAATTTCCATGAAGATGCCATCAAGACACAATGAATTGAGAAACTGGTATTGAACAGAGACATCTGCACCAAGTTTGTTTTTACTTCAAACAATATTTTTCTTGAAAAATAAGTCATATCACGGCTGAATAAAACCACATTTCATAGGTGTATTTAAGTGCTTTTTATGTGGAGATCACCTCAATTAATGGCAATACAGGTGGTGAAAGAATGTTCTCTATTTACAGATGAAGAGCCTGATTGAGCCTGGATGTATTTACAACCTCTCTCAGAAGCCCTAAGGTTAATCATGCGGTCTTTGCCTTGATGTTACCAATGAGCAGCACTTAAGCAGTCACCTGGAAGATCAGTGGGAACAGAAAAAGCTGTTTTCTTGTATCAGCAATTATCTTATAAGTTTATATCATCATGCTTCACAAAAGATATTGCTATTCACATAGAATATTGAGTCACCCTCTTGCCAAACCAGGAACAGGTGCAGGAATAGGGAACATACCAGAAAGAAGCACTTCCTGCACCACACAGAAAACTAGTGCCTGAATCTTGTTAGAGAAGGCCATGTATCTGTTTTTCACTCAAACCATGTCTCAATACCTTTACAATCAGCAGCACAGTGCATCCAACAATCTGGATTTCACAGCCCACTGTGTTTTTATTTGTGTCCAGTATCCCAGTTAGACATTACAGACACAACTCAAAGACTTACGTCATCCATACAACTCCAACCTCCCAACTATCCACCAAAGGAGCTGCCCACAATGTCATTCACTGAATGTAGTCTGTTTGCATGGCTTGTGCTGCATGAACACAGTTGCTTCATGCCATTTTTTTAGTCTCCAGCTCCTATATAGGACAAGAGAGGTCCAGGTCCCAGCTGAAGCACATTCCTGTCTACTCTCCCATTGGAAGCAGAAGATGCTGCACCCAACTGCACCACTGCTGAACAGACAATAAACTCTTCACACAGCTGCAGCTCACCCTACATGGAGACCTCCAGGTCAGTTGAATAATAAGGCTTTATATCTGAATAAAGCACAGGCCCATGCCTCCTCATACTTTCTCACAAGCTAGTCAGGGCTTCACAGACAAGGTCTGACAGTAGAGTAGGATGTGCCAGGTTGTGTTTGAAAAAAGAGACTCAGGAACAGCCAAGCTCTGCATGGCAAGGATGCCATAAGTATGAAGTAGAGGTAGGAAAATATGCCATAAAACAACATGCCTGTTATGGCACATAATATGCCCTGTATGGCACGAAAGACTTTAGGAGCTTCAAATGGGGACACCAATTTCAGCATAAATTGTTCTCACTCGGCTGGAAGTATGATATGGGGAAAAAGTGTGCAGAGAGAAATACTTATTTGTCCAGGGCCATAACCTCAGTATCTGTAAACCCCATTAATATAATAATGCAAGAAGCAGAATTTAGAAATCGAGTCATTTCTACAAATACTCCTTTAGTTTGTTTCACCACTGATTTTCACAAGACATTGCTCTCAGACCTGCCCCTTTTACTTTTTTGAAAGCAAAATGTGCTCCTATCAATGAAGTCATGAAGACAGGTCAACAGTTTCTTGAGAAAATAATTTGGATCTCTGAACATAATTTTTCCCATCAGTGCAATAATGATCCAATAATATATTATCCTAGCAGAGCTGATACACAAAAATATGAAGGCACTAGATTTTCTTCCTATGGCATTCAAAAAACCTGCAGGTAGGAGCGCTTCACAGAGAGCTTAGAGTGAACTTGGTATCTGAAACTGGGCAATGCTTTACTTATTTACTACAGATATACAATATAAATTCCCTCTGTGGGTTATTCCCTCTGTGGAATAACCTTTCATCTAATCCTGCAGCAGTTTTTCACATTTGTTTCACATCCTCCCTTCTGAGTCATTTCTTACAACCCTGGAGAAAATTTGAAGCCTTAGTTGGCAAGTATCTGAAGCCTGTTCCCCTAGCCATACCCTGATCATATCTATATTGTAGATCTGAAGTTGTTTCAAAAGAGTTGTTTCAGACATTTTTTTTCATAGAAAGTGTTTGTCTTCTGCTTCAAGCTACCCATGAGACTGCAGGAAAGCCTTCTCTAAATGCTATGAACTTTTCTTGAGCATCACCATTCCCAGGGAGAGTCTTACACTTAATGGTCATTTTCGCAGCAGATATATATGAAAACTTTGTAACTTGTCAAAAATTTAATATAAAAACTTTCTGTAACTTGCATTACACTGGTTTGCTGTAGGGGTTTTTCTGTTTGTTTGTTTCTTAGTTTCAATTTTGTATGTAAGCCGTGCACTGACTAATAGCTGTAAGGCTAGGCTGTCTTTGTGTAAGAGGTGATGATAAGTTAGATAAGTTACCTTTACACAGAAACCGAGCTACACCTTAGATGTGGTGTGAAGGAGGATCCCTGTACGGACAAATAGTGATAGCAAGCAGTGGCAGAAGTTGGAGATACCTAATATGAGAAAGATATTTCTGGCAAATGAAACAGTTCTTTGATAACAGCAGGATGTTCAGCCTGAAGACATTTGTACTTCAGCAGCTACTTCTACTTGAACATTTAGTATGCTTCCATTAAAAATCTGTTGTTTCATTTTAATTTGTTGTAGGAACTGTGAAGTCTTGGAGGATCTTTGCTGCCAAGATGAGGAGTTACCAAAGGAAGTGATCAGGCTGCATAGCACAAGGGAAGAGGAAAGAGAGATAGGACATTCTCTGAGGCTCAACAGCTTGAAGAGCCACCAATCCCACCTGCAGCTGAGAAGTTGGCAGTGTTCATCCCTAATATGAAGGTAAGTGCAACCTCTGGAGAGTGGAAGAGGTGGAAACAAGTGGCTTACAGCACAACGGGGAAGGCTCTTTTCTCACCTAAAGGCTTGCAGCTTCACTATCCTCAAAGCTGAGTAGGAGCTTCATGCACCTTCAGGCAAATTATCTGGTCCACCTGACCCTAACACATGCAATAGTACCAGGAGGAAACAGTGATTCATTGCAGTGGGTGACTCCTTGCTGCAATTAATCACTGTTCAGGGTACAGAATAAACCACCTGTTGACCTGACATATCAATTGAAGAGATCTGCTGCCTGCTGGGTCCTCTGTCCAGGACAATGTGTAGGGACTGCAGAAGCTTGTCTGGCTCTGTGACTAATACCACTGCTCAGCTTCCATAGAAAAGGAAATTATACTGCTAGACAAAACTTGACTCTTGGGCCCAGATGGTGTTCTCAATCCTGCTGGTGAAAAAAAAGAACCTGCATGTAGGTAACAGAAGACTAAGATGAGAGTCATCCCTGAGTCCTGAGGGAGTTGACTGATGTATTTGCAAAGCCACTCTCATATTTGGGTGATATTTAATTTGGTGATATGTGAAAAGTGATGGCAATCATGTGAAGTCCCAGGTGACTGGAAAAAGAAAACATTGTACTCATCTTTTAAAAGAGTAGAGAGGAGGACCTTGGGAACTACCCATCTGTCAGCCTTCCCTCCATGCCTGGAGGATCATGGAACAGACCCTTCCAAAAGCTGTGCTAAGGCACACGTAGGACAGGGAGGTGGTTCAGGAAAGCCAGCATGGCAGCACCAGGGGCAGGTCCTGCCAGACCAACTTCTGTGGTGGGGTGAGTGCACGAGTGGACAGGGGAAGGGTGACAGGTATCATTTACCTGGACTTCTGGAAAGCCTTTGGCACAGGCCCCCGCAGCATCCTTTTCCCTTAAAATTGAGAGAGAGGGACTTCATGGGTGGACTGTTAGGTGAATAACAAATTAGTGGGGTGGTAGCACCCAGAGGGTTGTGGGCAATGGCTCAGAGTCCTGATGGACAAGAGGGACAAGTGGTGTCCCTCAGAGATCCATACTGGGACCAGTGTTATTTAATATTTTCATTTATGATGTAGACAAAGGGATTGAGTGCACTGCCAGCAAATTTGCAGATGAGTGACATACTTAACACACCTGAAGTGTGACAAGTTGAGTGACATACTTAGCACACCTGAATGATGGAATGCCATTCAGAGGGACCTGGACAAGCTCAGGAAGTGGATCCATAGGAATTTCATGGTCCCCATGTGCAACTTTGGCAAACCCTGGTATCAACACAGGCTGGGGATGAACAGAGCAGAGCTGCCCTGCTGAGAAGGGCTTGGGGTGCTGGTGGGTGAGAGGCTGGACATGCCCCAGCCATGGGCATGCCCAACCCAGAGAGCCACACGTGTCCTGGGCTGCATCCAGAGCAGGGTGGGCAGCAGGGGAGGGAGGGGATTCTGCCCCTCTGCCCTGCCCTGCTGAGACCCCACCTGCAGGGCTGCATCAGCTCTGGGCTCCCAGCACTGAAATGACATGAGTCCAGAGGAAAGGCATCCAGAATATTGGAGATATTGGAGGTATTGGAGAACCTCTCCTATGAGGAAAGGCTGAGAGAATTGGATTTGTTCAGCCTGGAGAAAAGAAGACCCAATTACAGCCTTCCAGTACCTGAAGGGAGCCTACAAGAAACCTGGAGAGACTTTGTACAAGTCCTGCCCTTGGGTCACAGCAAGCCCAAGCAGTGCCACAGGCTGGGGCAGAGTGGCTGCAAAGCTGCCACAGGAAAAGGCCCTGGGGGTGCTGGTGACAGCAGCTGAACATGGCATTCCATCATTCCATTTGTACAAGAGCATGTAGTGACAGGACAAGGGGGAATGGTTTCAAACTGAAAGAGAGTAGGTTTGGATTAGATATCAGGAAATATTCTTTACTGTGAAGGTGGTAAGGCACTGGAACAGGTTGCCCAGAGGAGTTGTGGATGTCCTGGCAATGTCCAAGGCCAAACTGGATAGGGATCTGAGCAAGCTGAGGAAGTGGAAGGTGTCCTTCCCCACAGCAGGGAGTGTTGGAACTAGATGATTTTTAAGGCCCCTTCCAACTCAAATCATTCTATGTTCCATGATTCTATGACACAGAAAACACTGTGGTACAAAATGCCTTCAGTCTTTACTAGCAATTCCATCTTGCAGAAAACCCAGAGACACATGAAAAATTGGAGAAAGAAAAATGCATAGGGAATTCTTCCTTGGTGGAAGAGGATCAGGTCAGGGATCACTTAAGCCATCTGAACATACCAGAGTCTTGTTGGGATGCACACATGAGTGTGAGAATTAACTCACCTGTACCACTGTGAGGTAATTCTCAATAATCTTTAGTAGATGTTAATGAGACTGGAGAGTGTCTACCATGAGAAAAAGCTGACATGGGTCCAGTCCAGAAAAGAGAACTCATCCATACCTACAAATACCCAAAGAGAGAGTGCAACAAAGAGAGCCATGCTCTCCTCAGTGGTGTTCAGTGACAGGAGCAGAGACAAAACGCAGGGCATAGTCTATGGGCTTAGACTGAAACACTGGAGGTACTTTCTAAGCAACAGGAAACCCTTTTTTCTGTGAGGATGACTGGGCACTGGTGCAGGTTGCCCAGAGAGTTTGTCGAGTCTCCCCCACTGGAGATCTGCAAAAGCCATTTGGGCACAGTCATGGGCAACCAGCTCCAAATGGCTCTGCTGCAGCAGGGGTTAGACCACAGGACCTCCAGAGGTGCCTTCCAAACTCTGTCATTCTGTGATTTTGTGTTTCATTTAGCCTAGCATTTGTATATCTCACCAAAAAAAATGACATATAACTTCCAATTCTTTTTCAATTTAGGTCTTACATGGTGATAAATTGAATAATGCTCCTGCTGAAAATGCCTCTAAAGTGGTGAAATACCAATAGTAAGCAGGATAAAGCATTTTAGCCAATTTCAAGTGTTATATGAGAGAGCAGAATTAGGCAATTAACAATGCTTATCAGATGTTTTTGCCATTGCTTTCAATGCAATTTTAGATAAGCATCTCTGAGACCTTACTTTGTTATTTATTCCTGCTACCAGACCTAGACCAGACTGTTCAATACATGGGTAGTTCAAACATTTAGTATTCTACACACAAATTCTAAGACAATAAATCCCTGATTTTTCTAATTTTCTTTTTCTTGTGATCATGTAAAAGCTTTTGTGCAAATGTGTCTCTTAGTCCTTCTGGTATTCCCAGAGCAGGGTGAGGCACTTGCTCATCATATTGTTTCTAGACATCATAGTCCTCTTACTAGTAAGGCTATAGAATTTCAGCCCTAGATGCACCAGTGCTTTACTTAATATTGTGACGCTACTTGTACCAGTGCAAGCTACTGATTTCCACCAAAACTGATCACTTGCATTGGTTCTGCCGTGGGTGCTTGGACTGTGCCTTGGAAGGGGAATTTCCAGTGTTGTCCTCATCAAAGTTTCAGTACCTAACTGAAATCCAAGACTGCATTCATGCTTCAGGCATTATAGTTCATTGCTAAGTATAATGCGTATGTGGGACTCCTACAAAAACTTCTCAAAACCACGGTTTTTGCCCTTGTATTAAGCAATTCACAGGATCAGATATCCTTGGCTAGAATTCATGGGAGCTGTACCTTTTCTGACCGTTTCCTTTCCTAGGTCTGCAACGTACCCCTCTTTAAACAAAACATACAAGGGTCAGGGAAAATTACAACATAAAAACCTCCACCGTATTTTCTGCAAGGGCAGATGAGACTATCCATGTCACTAAGACCATGCAAGGCAGGCATGAAATAATTTCACTTGACAATTTGGCCTACTACTTGCCTTATAGTGATACTGTCTTTCTTGCTAGTGAACAGGATAAAGTATTTTGGGTTAAAAGGGCAGATAAAACTGTCAGATTTTTATAGGATTCATCAGTTGTTTTCTTTGTGCTGTACTAATACTGGTAGTTCTTGTTTAATAGAGGATTTTCACTGTAGTTCTGGGAATGACAAGATATCCATGTCATTTTGTTGCTGTCTGAGCACACATGAGAGGGGAGGCTTAGGACTGTGACACTTGCAGTCCCCATTGTCTAGAGTTACATACACACTTCCCCGTCTGTCCCATAACTTTATTAAAGAGCCCTTTTCAGCAAGGGTGTAGTCTTTTCCAGAAGGAATCATTAATTTTCTGGTACAGACTAATTGCGGCTATAACCGGTTTGATTTTGTTTTCTCCTTTCTGTGGCTGGAGTGAGATTTGACACTTAACTAGGCTAGTTTTATTTTATTAAAATCTAGTAGATGTAGTATCTCCTCACCATGAAGTCATACACTGCATTTTTATCAATTGCAGGACTCCATCACTCAGCAGTAAGCAAATCTGCAGAGTAAGGATGACAAAAGCAACAGCTGCTATTTACCTTGACTAAAACTACCACAAGATGTCACCAGTGTCAAATATAGGAAAGTACAAAAATATTGCAGAGGCTTACTCAGGAAGTGTTTGCAAAGCTGGTTTACAAAATATACATGCTATAAAAATCACCACTGTTGTAAAGTTTGTCCAGTTAAAGCAAAATTTTTTATAATACATACAAGTAACTGGTGTTACACCAATTTTTTAGCTTGGTTTAAACAGTGATTTGGTTTGTGGTTGCTGCTTGCATCTAAAACAGTTTCTTTGGTTTGGTTTTAAACTTTTAACACTTTTTAAAATATGGATTCAAAATTAAATATTGAAACACAGAGATGTTCTCTGACTAACCAATATTTTTTCCTGAACATTGCATGTTGTGTGCTTTTTCAGTGAATTAATTTCTTTAACACTGGCTATGTTCAAGATTCTAAGTTAGGAGGATTTGGAAAGTAATTTCATAGTTGGAAAGACTTTCTCTTTTCTTGTAGCTTTCTTCAGAGTGTTATGGTTTTTTGATTTGGGGGTTTTTTTAGATGATGTGTGCTATGTTTGGAGACACTGCTTGACATCTTGCATTTTAAATAGTTTGCATCAGTTTAATACATTATCCCTGTAATCTGCCATTGTTTCATATCTACATTGTTTCAGTAAAAAGAAGACAACGTAATGAAGATGTGAGGCTGTGATAACTCAAGATGTTAGTCAAAACTGTACCCATTTGTTTCATCTACAAGGTTGTTAAAAACATCATCGCTATTTCAGTGATGTCATTTTAGTCTCCCATGGAGACTGATATCTCCATTTATCATTGTTCGCATACAAAAATAGGGAAAGTAGGGTAACTCGATCCCAGATAGATAAGAAACTGCATTCTGTCCAGAACACTGATTCATCAACTGATTTTAAGGGAGAACATTCTTATTCTACCAGTATCTTCAAGTAGGCAAAACCAACAAAGTTGCCAGGAATGTAAATATTGCTGTTCAACATCGACTCCAAACTCCTTTTCTTTCATACTTTACCATAACCAGTCACATTTATCTCTATAAACCTTTTCAAACTCCTTCCTCCAAAGGGTTTTGCTTCTTATTGTTCTCTTTCAAAAGCATGTTAGAAAGCAACTTCTGATGGGGTTGTGAATTATTTTCCACAAAAACTGTTCCCAAAAGACACTTGAACACTGCAGCTCAAACACACCTTCAGTCACACACATTTCTGACACCAAGAGAGGATGTCCTTGCCCTGCCAGCTGTGTGACATGATTTCAAAAGATTTTGTTATCATATGATTGTGATGATCCTGAAATGTAATCAAGATTTAGCCTTGATATATTTGCCCTAATTTTATAGCTATGTGAACTGGTGCCTTAGGATTTTAGCTTTTATATTTTTCATATATTTGTAATCCTGCAATTCTTTAGTGTATAACTCTGAACTCCATACAGAATGCTAGCTACAGATTTCCCATTTTGGTCAGACAAAACAATTCCTCTCTAAGCCTAGGAATCAAGGACTCCTCGCCGCCTCAGGCCCTGAGAAATGTAAACAAAAGTGAGTTTGGGAGGGGGACCCAAACTGGGGTAAATTGCATCAGAACCATTTAGAGAAGATGATCAAAGGTCAAAAGCCAGAGAAGCTTCACTAAAAGAGGAATAAGTAATGCAGTAGCTGAAAAAATTAGGAGCCTTCAGAACCAGAAATATTCATATCTGCCTGAAGATCCCACAGCACATGACTGGCAAGAAAAAGCAATACAGATTGTGGATGTGTGGGATGTGAGCTTCAGCAGGAGGGAGAGGCACTGGAGCCATGGGGCCTTTTCTGTCTCATACTTCTGGGGCTCAGGGAACACCTAAGGAGGTCACTACACACCCCAAAGTGGACACACTGTGGGTGCAGAGGAAGTTTGGGCACTTCTGCTCTCTTTCAACCTTGCTTTCCTCATTTGCCTTTGAATTCAATAGTTAAATGAATAGTAAGCTCAGGAATCTTGTTTCTCATCATGAAGTTATTCCACAGGTCAGGGGAAAAGTTTGGTGGGCTACTGCCCCATGAGTGCAGTCCACTGTTGGCAAAAAATGGGACCACATTGGAGCAAGCATCATTTCCTATGTGAGTGTCTGTCAGAAATGCTTGGAAGAAAAGCATCTGCTCACTGGTCTGCCAGAGAAGAGCTGTAAGCTGATGGCTCTGCATCCTCACAGAATAAAAGTGTTTCCTCAGGTCCAGAGGGAACATCTGTATTTCAATACGTGAAAGAAGCACAAACAGGGAGGCAGGCTAGTTGTGCCTACTGCTTTTTGCAGCAGTACAAAAGGATATCTAACAGCCCTCATACCTCTGCTGCTGTGTCTCCTTCCTTTGTTTTGTGAAGAAAAGATGTGTGACAGAGGGAGAAGCAAGGTACCCACAACTGTCCCAGCAATTGTTAAACCAGGAAACAGCCTCAGACATTGGGCTGCCTGAAGTCTGTTGCAGGCTTCAGAGACAAAATGGGAATAGTCATGACACCAGGCCTACCATGAAACACAAATGCAGTGAGTGAAAAGCACTTTTCGGGTGTGATATTTTTTGTTCCTTAACTCCTATTGTGACATCATGGCAGCACAAATATAAAGGCTTCTTCCTCTCTTCCTCTCCCAGTTAATTTCCCAAGCTGGGAGAAATCAGGGGGTTTGAGTCTGGTTGACTTTAAAGTCACCTGCAGCAGTTCTCGCCATTTCATATCAATATCCAATTCTGCTTCAAAGATGTTCTCTATAATAAATAGAGACAGGGAGTACAAATTCTCTGACTCAGAGTACAGTTTCTTTCAAAGCTGCCTGTGTCCACAGCCCATGAAAAAAGCCACAATGTTTCTTCAGCAGTCCCATGCTAAGTAAAGGAGTTAAGACAATTCTCAAATCACACTTCCTGTGGATGTCTGGCAACAGCATTCCAAAAAACCTGCTCATTTGCAGATGTGTCCCTGTCCCTGGCTAAACCAGATTCTACCACACCCAGGGACTTGCAAACAGCATAAGTTCAGTCTAGAGTATTTCCTGTCTTCCAAATAGATTTCTTAGCAATAAATAATGTGGAAAAAATGTGAAACAAAAGGCCCAATATCCCTTTCATACATTTACATTACAAACTTTGTTTCAGGTGCTGCTATTGTGATCTACTTTCAGTGTGTGTCAAGTTATTAAGTACAGGAGAAACAGGAAGAGAGACATAGGATCAAAACCAGAAGTGAACCAAACCCCCAACTAAGCAATGTGACTTTCCCTGTTCAGCATTGCAGTACTGTGTACATCTGTCTGAGCAGAAATGCAGGCTGGACTGCATAGTCCATTCTGGGAAAACGACCTGAGGCCACTGGCCTGGTGGTCCAGTACCAAGACTGGATCAATCTTTTCATGTGCTCATTCTGGGTTGAGTTAAATACAGATAGTTTACTAATCTTTGAGGTTGTACACCACTAAGTGACAACCTTTATTATAATAATTTTAGAAAGCACATTTTTCTTATGTACATCAAGATTTTATGAAATTCTACTTAAAGATGGGTTGTACAACAAAGCTTATTAAAAAAATTGTCGAAACAAGAACTAGGTTTTTTTGTTTGTTTTTTTTTTTCCCCACAGCCTTAAGGCACCATTTTGTAATGGTGTGACATTACACATAGAGCTACAAAAAACAAAGTATGTCAGGTCATACAGTCAAGCGTTCAAAAACCAGGAAATAACTAAATTCAAGCTGGTGTATAAATAATTAAATTGGCAGCTGTTTCTGGAAAACAGTGATGAAAAGTTTGAGACCAGGTGCTTTCTTGATGCCAGGCTGCTTGAATGCAGCCTCCCACAGTGATGAGTAACTGCATTGAACTGAACAGACTTGTCACCCACTCTAAGTCCTTCCTATCATACACTGCTCATATGCAGAATTAAATCTTAGTGATATTTAAAAAAAATACATGGGAAAATATGGCAGTACTATAATTTGCATGGTTATATTTTGCAACTTGAAGTATGAATATTATGAATAAAAAGTTCTGGGGTACAAAGGACATTACTAAGGGTTCTGCTATTGCCCTACTTTTGAGCTAATCAACACAAAGAGAAAGAATTTGGTAAACTCTTATGTTCCAGACAGTTTTGTAGTACAATCAGTGATAAACATATCTTCAAAGATAGTGACATGAATATTTCAAAGCAATGTTAGTGACACAGTGCAGTGTGTTGCTCTTCTGTTTTCTGTCTAAAGGCGGGTCCCACATGTCTTTTTGGACTGACACGCAATACCAGTTCAGCAACACAATGCTATAATGTAGAAATCACAACAGAACCTTCCATCAAAAGGAGGGTTGATGTAAATCTTGGGTAATCAGAAGTAAAAAATACCCTGAACATAGTTATCTGTATGTCCTGCTTCCCTTTGCTGTGTATGTCCACACCAACAAAAAGCACCCCATCCACACTGCAATTGAAGGCACAAAATTACCTTGGCTTTCTTCCCCTAACTGCAGCCTCCTTTCAAATCCTATGCACTCCTCCAAGAATGTGGGTGTGGGTGTGGGAGTGTCCCAGTGTGTCAAATATGTTGTATATTTTAGTGTGCACAAGGTACAATGATCCACAATGAGCCACTTCAACAAATAAGCAACCTTCAATATTTGCCGAGGGTTACCTTTCAACCTTTGCTGGAAATATTACCTTTCTCTTATTTTTCCATTATAGATATTTGCATTTGTAGATATTCTGAGACTTGTCCCTACAATGTAATAACAGTTACTCACTGTTTAAAATCATAGTATATACTATTGGCTTTGTGGCTCCCCATAAAGATAAATTTTCATTTTAGCTGAACTTTGTGGACTATTAAATTCATATTTTCACACTGAACAGCACATAAAACATCCTAGTGTTAAGAGGTTGCGAAGTCTCCAGATCTATGCATAGCTTTAATTCAAAAGTTTGAAAGAATAATCAGCACCCCATGCTGTTTTCTGTTCCCACAATTGACACTAATGCCTGGGAAAACCCTTCAGAGCTATTCAGCAATTATGTCTCCTCCCATTTTTGTGTTTGGTTTGGAAACCAGTGCAGGAGAGGCAGATTAGCCAAAACTAACACTATAATGCAAATGTCAGCTTCATACAAACTCTCTTCATCTGCAGCTAGGTCAAGACAATTGTAACATCATCTAATTTGCTCTTTGCACTGCCAAGTTATAACAGAAGGCTAATTTCCAATGAATTGTGACAGCAGCAGGTGTATACAAAATTGGAGGTTTCTTCCAAATAGTAGTACTGCTTGATTGTTGTCTGCTGCAGAAGAAACAAGGAAGAACTAGGCAGGATTCCTCACATGCTTCTTGTCTACACAACTGGGAGAGGCAAATGCACCCAGACATTTCAGACCAGGTTCTTCACAAGTTTTTTGCTAATTTGGTTTTTAAAACTGAGTTTTTTCTCTCTACAGCGCCACTTCATTAGAGGTGATGGGCAAGAGGACACTTTAGGTCTGTCTGTAGGGCCTAAATTTTTCTGCATTGATTATGTAGTAAAATGGGTCCCCTTGTTGCTATCTAGATGTAGAGGAATGCTAAACACAGGGATGAGTTCTCTCTGCAATTCAGTTTTCCAACAGTTGTTTCATCTGCATGTTTAGAAGAACAGACTTCTATATTGAGAACATATCTCAAATGCTATGGACATGCTCAGAGTCTAAGCATCTAGGCCGCTGAATACAGCAAATCTGCAAATTTATAAATGGTCCACACACTCCAGATGTGCAACTATACTTGTCTGCTCTTTCTGTCTACTGCATTTTGTTGAAAAGTTGTCCTTGCCATATGAAGCTTTAAGAATTTGAAGGGCACTGTGCTAGCAGACTGAGAAGTCTTAACTTCTGAAATTTCAAAATGTTTTTGAAATGAAGGACCAATAGGTCCTTCAGAGAAAATGATGCGGTCTGTTTCCCAACACCTCTTCTTTGAGGAATTCTCCACCAAGACTATCAGCTGTATATCAACAGGATGTCCTAGTAGAGAAGAAGGGATGGATTAAACCACCACAGAAAGAATAATCAGCACCCGATGCTGTTTCCTCTTCCCAGAATTGAGAGTCATTCCTGGGAAAACCCTTCAGATCCATTCAGATTTTTTCCAGACCTGTATTGTGAAATTCTCACTTGTTAAAAGACAGTGCTTTGGGAGCGCTGTTCTTTCCACAAAGGCACACATAACTTCTCCACTCTTGGTGCAAATCAAACACCTAAGAGCCTGTTTGAATACAGGGCTGAACATAAACTTATTTGACTAGTGATGTCCATGCAAACTAGTTACTGTGACAGTAAGGTCCTATTGAAAAGCATAATTACTCTAGTCAGCAAAAACTGTTTTCAGTTCGTACACTAAATATTCAGAAAAATCTGATCATTGCCTTTAAAATTGTGGTGTGTGACTCTTTTACATCTTAACACTGCTCTATTACAAATTGTCCTTTATGAAAAAGGACAATTAGTTGTCCTTTATGAAAAAGGACAACTAATTTGTTGTACACAGTCAATGTTTGCATGTTCTTAATAACCTGGCTTTAATTCACAGGATGTATGTAATCACTGTTAGATAAAAGAAAAAAATAATTCAACTAACATTTAGTCTACTGATAACATCTGAAATCTAGTGCTTACTCAACTTACTGGATTCTAAGTCTAGAAAATGGCTGGTAACTTGATTTTCATTACCTGGTATTACTTTCTTTCCTGTTGTAATCGCACAGTATTTGTTTCACATAATTTGTTTCATTCCCATATACACTCTTATTACCTTTAAGTATTACTAGATCACCCACCACCCTACAGACCATCACTTACTCAGTGCAAACTCTCACTTCACAGCAAATCATTCCTCTGCTGTCATTGCACAGGGATGTTATGTGGTGATCATCTCTCCAGTTCAGAAAAAACAATTTTCCTCCCTTCTCTTCTCAATTCTTCCAGTGTTACATCAAGAATTATACTCTTCATGTAAGCCCCAATTATTAAATCTGTACTTTAAGAAACTCCCCACACAAACAGCTTTGCATGAAACTAGCAGTATTTTCTCCTGCCTCTCTGACCTGCATTTCATCGCTTTGCAGGAGGGTGTGATGTAGCCATCTTCTTAAAATGGGACTTTGAAGGTAAGTGTTATGGACCAGCCTGCTATGCCAAGTCGGCCTGCACAAACAGAATTAAAGACAAAAAGACTGGTTGTGGTCCTCAGCCATAGATGAGAGCATGATATAATCTGCATTCAGAAAAATCCCACCAAAAGACTCAGTCCCAAGGTGTAGCTTAATTTCACAGCACAAATTCAGTCACCAATTTTGTTGTACTACGCTGTATCATTAGTAGAAAGTATTTTTTGTCAGTCTTTTCTAGAAGTGGGAACTATATGAGCCAGTCATGGGTAGTAGCACCCCCCATGAGCAGCAGACAGTACTTCCAGCAGCACAGAGAGTAAACTTTTAGGGAAAAAGATACATATAGGTGAGGGTGTTTGATTAACAACACTATTCAAAAAATCAGCAATATTCCCCCTCATATACACACGAAAGGAAAAATACTATCCATTAACTAATTAGAAAAAAAAATTTCTAAGTGACCTTACTTGCAGATGTATTTCTTTCCATGATGGCAATATAGTTTAGAAATATTGATGATTTAATCTTATTTAAGTGATAATAACATGAATTATGGTAAACATTCTGTACACAAAGAAAAATTTATAAGACAAAGTTGTTTTGCAAGGTAGGACAGAGTCAACATATGATGAAGCAAAACTCTGCTTACTATTACTTGTGCAAACTACCTGAAGAACTCTATTTACTTCACTTCACTGGAAAAACTTTATAGATGTACATTCCTACAAACTGGGATTCTACATGTTGATACTGAAGAAAGGTTTCTGAATGTCTAAGTGATTTGAGTTGATAATTTCAGCAAAAATAATGGTTACTTAATAAAAAAGAGGGAAAGCCACAAGGAGTGGCTGGGGTCACTTGTTCTATTCAGTCTGGAGGAGACTGAGGGGAAACCTCATTGCAGTCCTCCCCTGTTAGGGGAAGAGGAGGGGCAGGCACTGATCTTTTCTCTGTGGTGAGAGTAACAGGACCTGAGGGAATGGCCTGAATTTGTGTCAGGGGAGGTTTAGGTTGAATATCAGGAAAAGGTTCTTCACCCACAGGGTGGCTGGGCACAAGAACCTGGTCTTCACGGAAGTGGTCACAGCACCAAGCCTGGAAGAATTCAAAAAGTTTGGACAATGCCCTCACACACATGGTGTGATTCTTGGGATATCCTGTGCAGGGCCAGAAGTTGGACTCGATGATTCTTGTTGATCTCTTCCAGCTCAGGACATTCTATGATTCTGTGGGGGGAAAAAAAAACAACTCAAATTCAAGGAAAATGCTTCAAGTACTTGGAGAAAAAAATTAGCCCAATTCTAGGATCACATTAATTACCCTCTCTAAAGGTAAACCACTAAGGTGATTCTGCATACCAAGGAGACTCCTCTTTGTAGCAAACATCAAAGAAAATAAAAGGATTCAATGAACACATTAAAAACCAAAAAAATCAATTATTTTAATAACTAATGAAATATCTTTCTTAACTGTATGTGTCATACAGTATTTCCTCAGCAGGGTTTTTATGTTTTCTGTCTCATGTGACTTGCAGAAATTTTGTATCTTGAGACTGTCTTTGCATGTAACTAAGGATTCCCAAGGTGCAAAAGTTATTCCAAGAAGAGAGGGAAGCAAACACATACAAAGACACATGCAAACACATTCACAAGCAAGAAGGCAGGATCAGATAAACCTCCTCCTCTAGGAAACAGAGTAACCGAAAATGGTCTTATGATAAACTCCACAGAAGCTCTTTTAATTAAATTAAACACATGAACTTTTATAAACTGATTTGATCAAAACCTAGTCCACTTGTCATCTGATAACTGTTTAGTAGCCTCCAGCCCCATTCCTAATGAATGGTGACCCATAATAGATAACATGTAAACAATGGTGTCACAGAAAACAGAAAATTAATGCTGTGAAAACTCAGTTCCCCATTGCCCCAACACATCAGGCAGCACAAGATTGCTTACACTGGTTGATGTATGCTTTTTTTGTTGTAGGTGGAGGGCTTCAGTTTCCACATCCATCTGCCTGGTATCTTTCACAAGAACTGATGAAGAATAAAAGAAAACTTGCATTCATTTTTGAGCAAATTAACTGCTCACCATCTAAATAGTATCTGATCAGAAGCAGATAGAAAGAATGAACAGCAATATATGAGGAGCAAAGGGAGAAAATATGTTCCTACTTCCATGATTCCCTTCTTACATCCTTTGCATCAGCACTGCCTAGTATGCCAGAATAAAGCTTGGTCCTTGCACTACTCTGGTACTCATAGAAAGTTCCCGTGACCACAAACATTGCATATCTATGCTTTTAAAATCACACTTTAAAAAATAAGCTCTGCTAAACAAAACATTACATTCTTACTCAGATTGCCTCAACAATGGTAATGGGGAATGCATGAGGAAAACTCTCTCCTTCCACCTGTCTTCTCACATTGTTATTATGAACACCAGCAGATCACTGCTGGCACATGTGCAATTACTTGATTTATTGTCAAAGACTAACATATATCATAGCAAAACTCCCCTATTATCAGGTTTTTCTACTGAGAAACAAGATTATTATCAAAATGTATTCTTATGCATGAGAGCCGACCAACACCAAACCCAAAAAAGATGACAAGTTAAAAAAGGACAATTTAAACAAGAGACTGGAAGGTAATGCAACTGTATGCTTAAGAGCAGGAGAGAATTCACAGGAATGGGAGGTAAATTCATTTCCATGATGCTTCTGGAACTGACAATAATTAGAGACAGGATACGAGCCTAACCTCTGCTTTGACCCAGAATGGTAATATCTGTTTTTTAACACAACCACTGACAGATGGATGTAGGCAAGGGTTTATTTCTGCCAAGGAAGGAAACAGCACACAGCAAGACTAATCACTAAACTATGACCACGGAGCGGATCACTATAATGGCAAATTCAGAACAGCAAGAAGGAAAACAACATCAGCCCTAATGAATCCAGATGGGTATTCCCACACCACCTAGGAACTGAGAATTTATTTTCCCACATAGGTGATTCCTTACAAAATCTTGATGAGATGACAGCTGCTGAAATTGGGAAGAAACCAATGCGTGCAAGTTTTTGTGCATGGTAAGAGATAAGAATAATCTGTACCTTTTGAGACAAAAGAGCCATGGCAAATCAGTACATTGAACGTTCAGCAGGGAAATCTAACCACAGAATCATTGTTACACATATTAGATAGGAATTCTTACTTCAGGGAGGTCAAAAGAAATTTTGCTACATGATGAAAATTTTCAGTGTTCTGGCATTTGAAGGCTGGAAGAAAAATGTTTATTTAATTTACCCATTCTCTATATTAAAAAAAAATCAGAAACTTAGCAGCCCCGATTTTCAGCTACTTTTTTTTTTCAGAAAAAAAAATTACAGTCCTAGAATTACAAGTAATTACAGTCCTAGAATTACAAGATATAGGTCCTAGAATTACAAGTAATTTCTGTGTTCAGTTGAGAGTAGACAACTCTGAACCAGCTAGAGGTGTATACAAATTTGGACAGAGACATGAGGCACAAAGTTTTAGCAGAAAGCAGTAACTGCTCCTCCCATGCCCTCCAAAACAGATTATGGAGATTGACATGTATCTGCTAAATCTCTCTCATGACAGATGACCTGTGTACATTAGGAGGTCCTCCCTTGGTTGAGTTCAAGATCAGAATGTGCATTGAAGGCAGAATAATTGGCCACAACAGATTTCTCTTTTGACGCTGTTATAACTTTAAATAAATGAATGGATAGCTATGGTGTTTGCATATCATGGTGCATGCAGTAATCTCCAATTAGTGGAGATTTTTCACCAGCAGATTCAACAGACATGCCTATAGTGATGACAACCATAACTAGAAAAGGGAAATGGATTAAATTTGTCAAAGTCTCTTCTATCCTTATTTCATCTTGTTCTGTGAACTTCTTGGAACTTCTTAACTCTGTGGTTGTTACACTGTAGTTGTATTTTTCATGCTCTACTGTTCTGAAAATAACAAATGCCTTCTAATATTAACTTAGACTAAATTGTTCCACAATTTTTTTTCGCCACACTGGAGTAAATTAAGACAATTCTAGGCTTTGAGAGTGCAGGGAATTTTGAATATGCCACATAAACAACTTGACCACAGTTTGCTACATCACTATTTACTATTATTCAGTGAGCATGAGCCATAGTGTCTGATTTCAGATGCATGCTCACAATCCTCAGGATAATTGGATTATAGCAAAGAGCAGAATTTGACTACAGGGAAGTATGTTTTTGAAATTTTACTGTGTTTCTCTATGCAATAAAAGGGATGATGCTGTAAAACAAACATTTGTTCTTAACATTATAAAGTTCATCATAAATTAGGTTTTGTCAAGAATTCAAATGAAAATTTGAAGTAGCTAGTTCTTTGCATAGTGAAATTATAATGATTTAGAAATTACAGGTAACTTATGTTCTTCAGTAGATTTGTAGAGACATGTATTTGCAATCAGCCCTGCATCCCAGACACTTATGGTTCTTAAGGCTGTTTCCATAGATAGCGATGTCTGCTTCCACGCTGTCAGGTTCTGTCCTGCAGGCTACACCTGCCACAGCCAGGGAGGCATTGCTTCAGCCTTTGAACAAGCAGCAGACCAAGCTGCTCTGCATGAGACACAGGTCATCCAGAGATGCTCTTGGCCCACACAAATGATGATAAGTGTCAGGACTCTGATATACATGGAAAAGCAAGGAGTCAAAGTCAAGTGAAAACTAATCCTGGAAGTTACTGGATTGACTAAGCCACTCTAATAAAATGCTTGTCAGGTTACATGGCATAACTATAATTGACAATTTTGGAAGTACACTATTTACTACCATTTGAAGATACAGATAAACTAACTGAATCTGTAGAAACTGACTTTCCTTGTTAGTGATAAGTGCATAAATTTCTTTTATTATCCCACTTAAACACATAAGTACCAATAAACAAAGATCCTTTATCTTAGATCCACCCTTCCATATACTTTAAAACACAGTGGTCTTTCAATTGTCATTCCTTTGCCTTATTCAATTCATCTCTTGATAATTGTTACATCTTGTTTGTAAGGTATCCAATCCATGATACCAGCTGTTTAATGGTGTCCTTTGAGAGGATTTGGATTCATGGATTTCTGTCTGCGTCCTAGTTACTTGTTAAACACTGCTTACAAGTACAACATTTCTTCCATAGCACAAGAATTCCTCACTAGATCACAACATTCAGAAAAAAAAAGAGGTTAATTGTAATTTACTCATAGTTAATTAAGAGTTTAAATATTTTGGTTCCTTCAGTTGCATGTGTCCAGAAATATGTTTATTGTTTCCTTCCATTATCTTTCTTTTAAAATACTTCATTCTTTTGCTTCATGAAGTTACACTTTGCTGTCACTCGTCACTGAGTAAAAAATCATCTGGATGGCCAGGCCCAGAGAGTGGTGGTGAATGAACTTAAATTCTGTTGATGTCCAGTGGGATTCTCCAGGGCTCAGTACTGGGGCCAATTCTGTTTAATTTCTTTGTTGACAGCCTGGACAAGGAGATTGAGTGCTACTTGCCTGCAATTTGCAGGCAAGTTGGGCCAGAGTGCTGATCTGCTGGAGGGCAGAAGGCTCTGCAGAGGGATCTGGACAGGCTGGACCATGGGCCCAGGCCAGTGGTGTGAGGTTCAACAAGGCCCAGTGCTGGGTCCTGCCCTTGGGTCACAGCAAGCCCAGGCAGTGCCACAGGCTGGGGCAGAGTGGCTGCAAAGCTGCCACAGGAAAAGGCCCTGGGGGTGCTGGTGGCAGCAGCTGAACAGGAGCCAGCAGTGCCCAGGTGGCCAAGAAGGCCAATGGCAATCTGCCTTTTCTCCACAACGTTTCCTTTTCTCCACAGCAGCTCCTTTCCTCCACAGCAAGCATTTTATATAGTCAGAAAATGGCATATATTACAGTTCATTTATATTAAGGTGATGCATGAGGAAAACTCTCAAATCTTCTTTAGTGATTGCTCCTTTCCCTTTCCTTTCCCACCATCTCCACCAAATAATCCAGTTGCTATAAAATCTGTCAGTGTTGTTCTGTATTCTATGTCCAAGGGAAAACATAACAAACTTTGTTTAAAGACAACTCTGGTAATGATAACCTAACTTTCATTACACCTCTTTCACCCTTGTTTGGAGTGTTGTTGACTTCTCTAAGTAATGAATAGCAAGTTTTTGATATTTTTTTTTTCAAACAAATAAAACTGTTCAGTAAAAGTGTACTCAGGAGGTCATAATACCTTTTTTTCTTGTCTATTTACATCTCAAAAAAGAGACACAGTAATATGAAAACATAGATGTGGAGTCTTTCCACAGAATCACAGAACCACGCAATGAACTAGCTTGGAAAAGACTTTTTGAGATCATCAAGTCCTACCTGTAAGGTAACACCTCCTCATCAACAAAACCATGGCACTGAGTGCCACATCCAGTCTTTATAGTTCTTATAGTCTTTTGACTAAACCATGAGAGGGAATTGGTAAGCAAGCTGAAAAAAAACAACAACAAAGTCCTTTTCACTGCTTTTCTAAGGTTGTGCTTACTTATGCTGACTGCAAGCACATAAAATTTGCCTTTTTTTAGAAACATCATCTAGAATTCCATGGAAGTTTGAAGCACAATAACTCCCCACCTGCTCGCAACGTACACCTTACCCTGTGCATATTGATCATGGCCTCTGGGCACATCTTTAGTAGCACCCTTCCCTAACAGAGTTTCAAGGAAAAATTCAGGGCAGCATATGATAACATACGCTTACCTGAAAAATAGCCAGCTTAGACTGACCCTGATGTTTACTCACTGTGTGGAGGAACATGGGAAGAAAAATCTGAATGAACCAGAAGGTTTTTTTCTTTTAGGTGCGCATTGTATATTTCTACAAAGAGATCTATTTCTGTAATCTGGGAACATTCCCATACATGGAAAATATGGAATATATACCAATGGTCTATAGATTGTGTAATGAGTTCATTTGAAATAGCTACAGATTACAGGCAATAATGACTTCATAGTTAATGTCAGCCTGATTGCCAAGGTAAGAAAGTTGACAGTTCATATATCTGACAAGAGTAAGATGACTGACTCATTAGTCACAACATAATTTCCTCTCACTTGTCCACCTTTTTCAAGTCTGAAACACATACAAATGACATCAGATCTTCTACTAAAATCAGATGCCATTTTCAAGTACTTGTAACTGAACCCACAGGTAATTCATGGTCAGATTCTCTCTCTTTCCAAAACAACGTGGATCAAAAATGGATAAAAATGGGCAAGAAAGCACCATTCTGTGAAAATAAACTCCTCTGTAATTCAATTTCTCTGTAATGTTCCTACCTTGCCAAATGCAAGATATCCAATATCACCTTAAATAAATATAGACGTGGCTTATAACATAGATGAATATTCAAGATCTTTCTCATGTCTCCCTGAATAAAGAATTTCACACTGTGTCATTGAAGGATTTTTAGACCTTTGAAAAGTGTCTCACTCAGCCACAAAAGGAGAGCAGAACAACAGTAATAGCACCGCATAATCCAGCTTGCTGAAATCAGAGACTTCAAAGGTCCTTGACATAATTAAGAGTACTACCTTGTCCCTAAGACATTTGGATGAAAATACCTCCTTTTAATGATGAATGCTTCAGCAATTAATTCTTAGAACAGCATTAGTATTACAACTGCTTGTGTAAGCTGTGTTGCAATGCAGCGAGGTGAAACGAGTGCTCGATGATAAAAGGACACTTCCATTGGGCACAAAGAGAGAGTATGACAGACAAATACATCATGCTTAGCCTGCAGATCCAAGTGCACAAAGCAAAGCATGCTGGAAAACTACCCCACATGCATTTGCAACAAAGCAACAAATGAAAGCAAAATGGATAGGCATGGGTGGATGAAATGAGAAAAGTACAGCATTAAAGATGATCCTCACTGCTTTCAGTGAAATGGACCAAGACATAATTATCAGGCTAACATTTCCAAAGTTTGATGTGGAGCATCCATCTGATACTGAAGCTGAGTTTTCAAAGTGCTAAAGATGAGGAAGTCAAAAGCAAACATAGCTTGACAAAAACCAAATCCATCTACTTACTGCTGAGAGCACAAAACCAAAGCAATTTTGAACTATTTCCAGTTGGGTGCCTATTTTCCAACTACTTACAATTCCAAGAAACTGAATTATTAGAGTCCCATTCAGCAATAAGTCTATTAAATGATATGGAGTAAGCAATAAGAAGTCACCTTATTTTAACATGACAGCTCCTAAAAAAGGATGATACAAATCTCATGCTTGCACAAAAACATTGAAATTATTTTACTAGCTATTGGAATATTTTTATTCAGCAAAATAGATTATACAAGCAAAGTGATTTTAGGGAGATAGCAAGAAAAAAATTAGCATAGAAAAACCTAACTATTTAAGGACTATTTTTGCTGTTATTATAGTGATTTTTTGTCCAGACTTAAATTTGAACCAAAAAAAAGTGGCCTAATGTACATATACATAATTATATTATATTAATTATATTAATTATATAGTATTATATTATATTATATTATATTATATTATATTATATTATATTATATTTTGTAGAATTCAGGAAAACTTCAAACAACAGACTTTCAGCATCAAATCACAGCTAAAGTGACATATGATGGTAATTGGAAAAACTTTTCAAACTATGAATTGCAAACCACATTGCCAAAAAATGGCTTCTACAGGACAATTTACTTGCTGGTTTGGTTGTTTGGGGTTTTTTTCAAACTGAGAAAAAAATATGCAAAAAAAGAAAAAGAAATTAAAACAAAAAATAACAAAGAAGAAAAGTGTGACTGCTTACTCCCTTCAGTAAATGTTACATTAGAAAAAGTTATTGCAAACTGCCCAGTTAGGGTAATTTCACAATAGAGATGTTCAGAATTTAACTGATCCCTTTAGTTAAGCATATTCAGTCTCATCACTAGTAGTGTTCCCTAGGAAACAGTGTTGGTCCTGGTCCTGTTTACTAACTTTATCAGTGATCTGGATGAGAAGCTTGAGTCTACCATTAGCAAATTCATGGATGGCACCAAGTTGGGTGGGAGTGCTGATCTGCTGGAGGGCAGGAAGGCTCTGCAGAGGGATCTGGACAGGCTGGACCATGGGCCCAGGCCAGTGGTGTGAGGTTCAACAAGGCCCAGTGCTGGGTCCTGCCCTTGGGTCACAGCAAGCCCAGGCAGTGCCACAGGCTGGGGCAGAGTGGCTGCAAAGCTGCCACAGGAAAAGGCCCTGGGGGTGCTGGTGGCAGCAGCTGAACAGGAGCCAGCAGTGCCCAGGTGGCCAAGAAGGCCAATGGCATCGTGGCCTGTGCCAGCAATGGTGTGGCCAGCAGGAGCAGGGCAGGGATTGTCCCCCTGTACTGGGCACTGGTGAGGCCACACCTCAAATCTTGTGCTCAGTTCTTGGCCCTTCAATTCAGGAAGGACATTGAGGTGGTGAAACAAGTCCATAGAAGGGCAGTGAAATTGGTGAGGAATCTGAAATTCTTGTCCTGTAAGGAGTGCCTGAGGGAGTTGAGATCACTTAGCCTGGAGGGGAGGAGTATCAGGGGTCCTCTACAACTCCGTGAAAGGAGGTTATAGCCAGGTGGGAGGCAACCTTTTCTCCTAGGCAGCTATGAATATTGGAAGAGGACATAGTCTTAAGCTTCTTGAAGGGAGGTTTAGGTTGGACATTAGGAGGCATTTCTTCACACAAAGGGTGATAGACATTGGAATGGGCTACCCAGGGACATGGAGGTTTCACTGTCCCTGGGGATGGTTAAGGAAAGAAAAGTGGCACTCAGTGACATGGTCTGGTTGACAAGGTAGCATTTAGTCATAGGCTGGACTGGATGATCTCAAATGTTTTTTCTCAAATTAGCTGATTCTGTGATTCTGTATTTCTCAGCACATACACTCAGAAATCACATGTTCTGAGATTTTGTGCCTTGATCTGTCCAGGTTGAATTCTTTGCTGTTTCCTGCAACTCATGAAGACATGTCATGACATTAGAGCTGAAAACTGAGTGACCAACACACCATTTTACTGGGCAAATATCTCTCTGTATGTTTCTTCTTACCTTCCTGTAAAGGCAACATAACAAGCTGGTAGAAAGGATTATCAGCCCCAAAATATCCACATAATCTTTCACCTCAAAGGAAGAAAATTTTTGATTGTTATTTTCAACATACAGACTCTACCAAAAAAAAACCTTACATTATTCACTGGCTTGGGAGGGTGTCACAGTAAATTTAACCACTGCTGACTTTTACATTCGCAAAATTTGAGACCAGGAAAATCAGCGCTGCGACAGACTCTATCCCTGCTATTATATTTTAGTTTTCAATGTAGAATGTACTTTCATTTTCAAGAAAGCATGTGGTCGTAATCTGAAAGTAGCAGAATTTAAATGTAACCAGATTTTCTTTAGACTACGGACAACACAAATGGAATACCCCAGAGACACATTAGATGAAAAGAAGTAACCTACTGTCAGCTGACACAGTGAAGATTATACAACATGATTTCTGTGTTGCGACTCCTGCTTTGACAAAGAACATGTTTGACTCCTTCCTACTGGTTGATTGCATGAGAACAATCACATTCATCTTTTTGTATGGTCTCCAGATAGAGAGATCCTGGGGAGCTAGAGACATCTCTGGAAATTCTAAAGTGAACCTACAACTGAATCTACTAACTTGAAATACAATATTCCGCTACATGTTTGACCCCAGTTCCTCTCTGTTCCTTAGCAGGTGAAAAGAGGACATAAGCAAGGGGATGAATATACACACAGATGGACTGAATCTATCTGAATTTATGTACAGATTGCTTCTTGAATATTTTCTGCTTCTGCCATAGAAAAGAGCTGCCTTCTGCAAGCTCCTGATACTGACCAGCAGTGTGGGGTCATTTCCATGAAGTCCTTTTGCTAGCACAGCACAAACCTCCTCACTTGTTAAAATACTTTCATATTTCATCAGTCAAAAACCTTACCATGCAAATCTGCTGTACTGCAGTTAAGTCCTGATGCATAGGGGGACTTTATGTCCTTTTGGATGACAAAGAGTTTCTATAGCTATTTCTCAGGAGATTTTGTCTCTCCAAAGGCTATTTTCAGAAATAGTTGTTTGTTCTTACAGGACATTTCTATCAGAACTGTGAAATTATGCTTAAACTGCCCTGCAGAAACTTAATTATAAAACTTGCTAGAAGGATAGGTTGAATTCCTGCTTACCACTGGTGACCACAAATTTCTGTCAGGCTGGAAAAGTCAGCTGCCACAAGCCCAGCAGCATTTCCATGACAATATTGTGTCCAAAAAATTCATTTTAAAATCTAAAATAAAAAAAAAAATTAGAAGGTGATTTCTTATGGTTTTAATTCTATTTCTTACCATAGAGTTTACTGATCACCAGCTAAACAATTTCTAAGAAGCAAATTACCAGGAAGACTGAAGCAAAGCCTCAAGTCTTCTCCTTTGGCTACTGTAATTAATTAACTAGAATTACCTCCTCTAATTGTTCCCTTACCAGTAATAGTTGCACCCCTGGTCATAAGTAAGAATCCTAAGGCCTAAGAACTCTGTCCTGGATACAGGGACAAGAGGATGGAGCTTTCAGTGCTGTGTATTCTACACCACCCACATCACTGCTGGAGGGGTGTGGCCTCGACAGGAAAACGCTAGGGGGAGAAACAGAAGTGGCACCATCTTTAGCCAGGGCACATGGAAGGGCGTGTGCCAGAGCGGAGTCCGGACTGCACTGCTACTAGGCACCAGGATAGAGCTGGCACCAACCCTGTTGTAGCCATCAGAGCCAGCACGCAGGAGCTGCTGGCTGCCACTCTGCTGCTGCCACCACTGTTGCACCCACAGCACTGCCGCCACTGTGGTGGCAGAAAGCGAGAGAGAGCCTGCACCAGTACTGCTGCCACCACCAGAGCCAACATCTCTGCACCACAGATCATTATCTGGAAAAAGTAGTTTTCCAGATTTTGTTTTGTCCCTGTTTTTCATTGTTTCTGGACTGGGGAGGAGCCGCCCTGGCATGCTGCCTCTGTTTTGCTGAGTGCCATGTGGTGATGGTCTCTATTTTGCCTGTGTTTAGAGAGTGTGCTGATTGGTGCCCAGGTGGATGTTCGGTGAATACCTTTTTGTGGGTAAAACTCTCTCTCTGCCTCTTGTACACTCTTTGTTACTAATATGGTTGTGATTATTTCAGTAAGTTGTGATTCCAATTTACAATTTCTCCTAGCTTGCCCCATTATCAGAAGGGACAGGGGGAAAAGGGGGCAGCTACAATGGGTTTAATTTTTCCCCTGGGTTTTGAACCAGCACAAACTGAATTACTGAAAGGCACATATAGGACTAAATTAGTCAAAAGTTAAAAAAGATGACACTAAGAATGACAGTAAGTGCTTTGTCTCCTATGAACTACTATCATCGACATCCCTCACATGATATATTGAAATAATGACCATATTACTGTTCAAACTGCTTGCATAATTTGCACTAAAATATTGTCTCTTGTATACTAACAGCTGTGTATGAGATTTACTTACCACACTCGCTGAGCATTCACCTGGCTGCTCTGCACTACACTGCTTTCATTTCCCCTCCTTGCTCCTAGCAGGCTTTTTCTACAGTTAATGCACTGAGACAGATGCTTGGCTGTCTAAGGCTTTCCTACAACCATGAAAATTTGGTCTATGACTTCCCATGCAGTTTGAACCTAACCTCAAAGGCCAAGCTTCAAGTCTCAAAATAAGATTGCCTCCAAATCATGGGCATTTTTATAACACCAGCTTTTTTCTTGCAGCTAAAATTTTGGCATACATTTCATTGCAGTTCAGGGAGGGCTGTAATTTGTCAGCCAGCACTTCATCTATGTTTGTGGAGATATGGTAACCCATGGTGTTTCTCCTGGGTTAATATACCTTTTGACAGCTTTCGTTCCCCAGCTCTTGCAGAAATTCTCCCTTAGAAGAAATTTAAGAGCATGGAGAAAGGATACACAGAGTAAAAGCTCCAAGGGTCAGGTGGATTTTGAGATAACCCTGATGAGGTACAGCTGCAGATCCTGGGGAAATTGATGGAGGAAGTGGCTAAGTTATGTATCATATTCGAGAAGTTGTGGCAATCCACTGACTGGTAAAGCAGAACTATAATCCCGATTTTTAAAAGGGAAATAAGGTGCACCCAGAGATCTATCAGCCTATCAATCTCATCTCAGTGCCTGGCAAGGTCATGTAGCATATCCTTCTGGAATGAAGGTACAGGGAGGTGATTTGCAACGGCCAGCATGGCTTCACTAAGGGCAAATTTTGCCTAACAAGTTTGGAGGCCTTCTATGAAGGATTATAGCATTGGTGGATTATTGGCATTACCAATTTTGTGGACAGGACATGCCTGAGCTTGTCCACCCCTGCAGCTGAACCGAAAGGTGGCAACTGTGGTGTTTCACCTCAGAGACACTTTTGGCTAGCTGGATGTTGCAGCTGGGCACATGGAGATAAGTCTAGGCATGCCGGGGCTCCGGTGGTGGCGGGATGGATCTTCCTCTCGTAGACGGTCCACTCCTCAGGTTTCCCTCTGCCGGCAGTAGAGAAGGGAAAGGAGTCAGTTCTGATGGAGAGTTTTAATCCAGAGTTTTTATTCTGGCCCACAGGCCTCTGAATCCAGCAACTCCTCCCACAGAACTCCCGGACCACATGGTTGCTTGCCCTTTTACCCAGGGGAGGGGAGGAGGGAAGGGATAGGGAGCCCACCAACCAGGTATGGGAGAGGAGGTCTCAAGGGACAAAGGACACCTGGATGACCCAATGCCCCCTGGAGGGTAGAGGGCATCTTTTGAATCTGCCCAATCACTTGACGCCCTTCTGGAATTCCAGGATTGACAGACAGTGCTTGGCAGGGGGCAGGGTGGGGAAAGGAGGGAGGAGAAACCCGGGGTTTTGGGGAAACCCTGAAATCATACTGCAACAGTGAATGAGGGAGGAACAACTGACATCATTTACCTGGACTTGTGCAAAGCATTTGACACTGTCACACATGACATCCTTGTCTCTAAACTGGAGAGACACAAATTTGGTGGGTGGAACACTATGTGGATAAGGAATTGGCTGGGTGGTAGCCCTCAGAGAGTTGTGGGAACAGCTTGATGTCCAAGTGGAGACCAGTGATGAATGGTGCTCCTCAGGGGACCAGCGCTATATAGTATCCATGGCAGTGGCACGGACAGTGGAAGCACCCTCAGCAAGTTTGCTGATGACACCCGTCTGTAGACAGCCAATGCACTGGAGGGCAGGGATGCTATCCAGAGGGACCTGGACAGGCTGGAGAGGTGAGCCTGTGCTGGAAAGTGGGCCTCTGGAAGTTCAACAAGGTAGATACAAGTGCCTACCTCTGTGCTGGGTCATCCCAAACATGGACACAGGCTGAGTAATGAATGGATAGAGAGCTGCCCTGAGGACAAGGGCTTTGTTTGATAAGAAGCTTGACATGACCTAGCAAAGTGGGCTTGCAGCCCAGAAAGCCAACCATGTCCTGGGCTGCAGCACAAGAAGTGTGACAAGCAGGTTGAGGGAGGTAATTCTGCCCCTCTATTTCACTCTTGTGATCCAGCCTATAGTACTGGATCCAGCTCTGGGGTCCCCAACATAAGAAGGACATGAACCTCTTGAAGTGAGTGGCCACAATAGTGACCAGAGAGCTGGAGCACCTCTTTTATGAAGACATGCTGAGACAGTTTCAGTTTTCCAGCCTGGAAAAAGCTCAAGGAAAAACTTCTATTGGTCTTACAGCATCTACAAGGGATCTACAAAAAAGCCAGAGGACTTTTTACAAGGGCATGTGGTGAGAAGACAAGGGTGAATGGTTGCAGAGACTAGATTTAGAATCATAGAACAGTTTTGCTTGGCAGGAAGCTTAAAGATCATCTAATTCCAATTCCCCTGCCATGGACAGGGAAACCTTCCAGTGGACCAGGTCACTCAGAACTCCTTCCAGACTGGACTTGAACACCTCAAGGGATGGGGCATTAACTGTTTCTCTAGACGACCTGTTCCACTGTCTTCCCATTCTCACAGTAAAAAACCCTAATGTCTAATATAAACCTACTCTCTTGAGGTTTGAAGCCATTCATCTTGTCCTGTCACAACATGCTGTTGTAAAATGTCTGTCTCCATCTTTCTTGTAGGGTACTGGAAAGTACTGGAAAGAAGGCTAGGTATCAGATAAAATGAGATTTTAAAATATTTTAAAAGATGAGTTCTTTCCTTGAACCATTTACAGTGCATTACCATGGTATTTTTCCACTTTTTTTTTTACATTCTTTTGAAGTAGAATCCTAGCTCACAATTAGATGTTTTTATTCTAATGTGTGCAGGCAACTAAAAAAGCTGAGGCTTAGACACAGACCATGCTAAAGCTCCAAATCTTGTGATAAAACTCCTCAGAACAAATTGGGAATACAATGACTGTTTAGTTCTGCCTAGAAAAGATGCCAAGGGCACTGAGTATTTTCAAGCTCTTGAAATGTCCCAGAAGGTCAAATCGTATGCCTGTAATTCATTTTTGAGTTGCATAGCCAATAATTCTGAATTCCTTTCTCAACTTTGCTCTTCAGATCTTTGGCTATCTCAGTTAACATATTACCTCAAACTTGCTGAACATTTTCTAAATTAGTGTTCACTCACTCATCCATTTCAATGTGCTACCAAGAGATTTGAGTTCCAAAATAATTTTGTCATTTGCTATCATTATCTTCTATCCAGAAAACGTTCTGCTTCATTACGTCTTCATTAAAATAAATCTCCAAATGGAGTGTGGGTGAACAGTGTCCTTCAATTTCATTTATGTCATTTGTGAAGACTGGTAAAAAGCAACTGCCGGCTAGAATCAATAATTTTATAATTACATATGTTTTGTGTGGCTACTTGTACCATATATCGCATAATGAGGCATCCTGCAGAGTTGCTGGAGCAGCAGTAGAATATTATCCTATAATTTTTGCTTTGTTCACCATTACCTTGTATTAATACATACGTACTTTGTGTAGTATGGAGGTTAAATGATGTTACTCCAATATGGCAAGAAAATATCATCATCTTCACTTGGGGAACAAATTATTATTATGCTAATAAAGTGGTATTTGTTCAACACAGTTTTACCTCTTAATTTTTCAAGATTGAGAGACATGATTGCCACTACAGTAAAGATCCAGCCTTTTCACATGGGCCTAGAGGTCAGATGCAGGTGCTGCTGTGAAGTAACTCTTCTTCTGAGATGGAATTGCTTTGTACATATTAGTGTGCCAAAGAACAATATATCCTGTGCAACACTCAATATCAAGGTACATCTGAAAACAATAATGCCTGATCCACAGCTCAAAAATCTTGGAAATATATATGAAGTCTAGTTCAAATTTATTTTAGTCATTTGCCTTAAGCAGAGTTCATTTCTGAGTCAGCAGGTGAGAAGGTATTACAAAAATCAGAAGTGAAAAGGTAAACCTCCACTCCAGATAGTAGATCTGTCTGTCTACTCTACAAAGATTTACTGAATAATTTTGCCCATGAAGACATCATCTTTCAACACAAACCTCATCCCTGCCATGCTGATATTCTCTGACAGACATTTTTAAATGCTTTGCAGAAACATAGGTATTTTTACTCTTTCTGCAAATTTAATTAGTTTTTTTATTACTACCAGAGTTCCTTCGCACATGAGGCTAAAGAAGGGTGTTGTAAGAAATATGTGTTCTTCATACTTATCCTTGTTGTTCATACTTACCCATTTTGTGTAATTAGGAAGGAAAACTATTTGCAGTCATATTGGTCTAGATTTTTTCATGGACTCTTAAGTGGCTGAATTTTTAAGAAAAGGAAGAATCATCTTTAAAATCATTACCACACTATGCCCCTGGATTTACACCGCTGCTGGTTCATGATCACTTCACAGATATGCCATCATTCTTTCTAGGAAAATGAGAAATTTGTGACTTTGTAAAACGTGTCTGCCTGTGATGATTTTCAGAGCTTGGCTTTCCTTCAGCCTTCTGTTAATAGTACATAACTACTAGTTAAATCTCGATCTGTGAAACACATTTGATGCCACCTTCCCACTCTGCTTGCCTGCTTTCTTACAACATAAAATGTCTGCAGCCAGGAGAACATATAAGCACAGTATGAAATATTTACACTGCTTGAAACAAGAAAAAATAATCACACTTTCTCACTGATAGATATTCCTCCAAGTAAGATGTGGATACAACATCTTCTAAACTTCATTAAAATAAGTGACAATATACACAGTATTTTTACAGAGGCCAGGAACACAATTTACTAAAAAAACCAGAAGTGATCTAGAATGTAAAGTTCCACATCCAAGATTTTAAAAGCTTAACAGGTAAACCATTATCAAGGAATTCTAATACTTTTTCATCATTATTCTTTTATGTTAGTTTGACACAGATGAGTTTTGATACCAACAGTGAAAAATAGCTAATAAAAGAACATATAGTTACCAAAACTGAGTTTTGGTAGCAAAAAAAGATATTCAATATTAGAGGGCTATAAGCTAGCAAAGAAAAATCCCATCTGCAGCTGTTGTCTTCCTCCCATTTGTGGTCCCATTGACTCCAACAACAATAAAAATCTCATTGATCTGGCATAGGATTTCATTTAATTAAGGAAAACAAAACAAAACCCTAACAACCACTGACACCCTCCCAAAACAAGCAAACAAAAACCCAAAATCCAAACAACAAAAAAACTCCCTCCCAATGTCCTCTCTTTGTTACTTTTAGCTCAAATCCAGACTTTTTTATCTACTGTTAAGCATAATTCAACAATTCTAAAAAATCTCAGTTGAAGAAAACATGAAGAATGACTAATTTGATAAGGTTTAGGGTATCTTTGGCAAGAGTAGAGAAACGAGTGCAAAGAAGATAAAGCACCTACTGGTAATATTCTGGAAGTTCTATGTAGTTAGATGGATCCCCCTGTGCATTCAGAAACAGCTACTGAAATAGAAAAATATGTGACTTTAAAATTATAAGAGAGGGTTGGATTAATTAAATATACCAATAAAAGTTCTGGTAGTTTAAAACTACACTGGATTAAACAGCAACTGTGAAAGAAAAGTCTACTGCTATTAGACCAGTGTCATGGCACCAGATATAAAATCAGCCCCCCATCAGCTCTGCCCTTGGGGACAATCAGTGCATCTGTCAAGTAAAGCTCAGTGGAGGAATTTTTTTCCTATAATATATTTTTTCTTATCACATATGCTATATTATATAGCATATATGGAAGTTAAACTTCAAGGTCAGATGTCAGGAGGCACGTGTTCCAGGCTATAAGGAAAACTTCTGTGATTTTGGGTGCTCAGTAGCACTAAAGTATTTACAGACATAAGAAATATAAGGTCTTTGTGCATTTTGTTCCACATGCCTTGGCACTTCACGTAACTTAGAAATGCTATAATTTTTACTGCATTATTTTCTCATTAAGACAAAGAGATATTAGAAGGAACTGATCAGTTTGTGTTTTCAGATTTTGTATATACCCATGGCTTTATGTTATTAAAAAACTATTGCAAAGTTTCTACCTTGTGGATTGGCAGTAAATTAAAAAAGCAAAATTAAATTAAAAAAGCAAATTTAAAACCCTCAACTATTCTACCCGTATTTTATGTAGATTATTAGCACACATTTTTTGAAATATTTTTAAAATACTGTTGTTTTATCAAAGCATTTTAAAAAACATAATACTCAAAATTTCCTTAATTCCCTGTTGATGCAGTTTCCTTTATATGCTCACCATAAACTAGAAGAAAAAGGCACTTCATTATTTTCCTATGGAACAAATCAACTGTCACCAAAACTTATAAAAATGATATCAGTAAGCTAACCGATGCAGAAAAAGTTGAAGGTCTAAATAAGTAAAACTGAAGTGATTTTTTCCTTTCTTAATTAGAATCACTGAAGATCTTTTTTAAGATGTATGAAAGGGCAAGCTTCCACTTGCTACACTCTGCTCTGCACTGCACTGTACTGTACATGCTCCAGTAGGACTGCTCTCCCAGCATCTCCCAGCACTGAAACATTCGTATGCCTCAAAATGCTGAAAATATTCCTACGCTGGTCTTAAGTAATTCACTTAAAATGTAGTTAAGACAGTTATACAGTTTGGAAGTTAAGACATGGCTGTGTAAGTATTAGGACACTATGTGGTAATAATTTGTCAATAGAATGGTTATTTGTGCATTTATGTACACTCCTAATTCGACAACAAAATAATCTGAATTATTTTAGCCTTCAGGAAAAAAAACCAAACACGGTCAATATATGTCATTTTTTCCCAGGACAGTGTTCACATTTTCAAGACTGATTCCTCTGTATGTTTCATTAACATTAAAAAAATTAAGCACAAAAAATTAAAGCATTTTTTCATGCATACAATCCTGACCATGATCTACTCTGACAACAGTGATCAATATAGCTACAGATTATATTCTTATCATCTTTACAGGTAGAGTGTATTGATATTTTTTCACAAATGTATTCTATTAATTTCATAATGATTCCACAATGTCTCAAAATCAGACAAAAATAAAAAAATGTTTAAAATAGAATATAGATTTATGTTTGCTCAGTAGTTGCACTCACTAGGTGTACAAGCATGTGGTCTTGCAAAGCATTATGTCTTTTAGTCTTTTCAAATAGATTAATTAGTTTTTAGCATAATTTCAACATTTCAAGAATGATCTATGGGCTTGGGCCACATTTCTTTTTCCATTTTATTGGGAAACTTTTTTTGTGAGGTTGGGTTTTTTAATTTATAGCTCCCTTTACAGAAACTGCCAGCTTGACTCCACATCCAGGATCAAAGCCAATGTCCATCATTCTATAATAGGAAAATTAAATTTAAAACAGCTTGCTCATCAGAATGTTGAAAACATCCCTATTTCATAGGCTTGATTTTTTTACACCCTTCTTTAATTTTCAATGGGTGTTGTGTTATCAACTTTGTGGGTTCGGGTTTAGTTTTTTTTGAGGTCAAGGCTGTGGAATTATTTTTGATGAAATTAAAAAAATAAAGAAAATTATTAAGGAAAAAAAGCCTAGAACTTTGGCATGTTTTTTTCCTTATATATTTTTAGGGACAAAACACTAGCAGAAAATAATAGAACATTGTACTGTAGCAAAAGGTATACGGAGGACTTCAATATTATTCAATATATATAGTCTTGCTGTTGCAGAACACAAAAATAAGATCTGTCTCTAGCCTTCACAAGTTGTAAAGCATAATTGTCTTATGTTTTTTCGAAGGTTGTGCAACTCTTTTAAGGTATTTCAAGCTTCAGGAAGAAATATATCAGCTACAATCACATTGTTTTGTACCTGCAGAAGGGCATTTTTCTGTCCTAAGAATGCTGCAGATAATTCTAGATGTACCAAGAAGTACTCTGAAATCCTTAATGTGAAAAAGGATACTGAATGTTTTAATATTAAGAGAAATACAAAACCTTAATAGAGAAATAAGTAAATTCTAATCTTATTTTAGCTAGTCTTCAGGAACTGAATTGGAATAATTTCCCCTAGCTCACCAAAACAGCTCAGAAGAGAAGCAGAGTAAGTTGTAAGAAGGGGTACATGAGAAGGTGAATAGATAGAAAATTAAAGGATGGCCTAAATTCTGAAGATGTCTTGCAAATCATTTTGTTCTTACTATCTAGAGAGGCACCAATTCCCCCCCTCCTAGAGCAGATCAGACATTTGACTTACTGAAAGCAACATCTGAGACTTTAAGTATATATGAGAGGAAATAATAATTTTAAAAAATTATACCCTGTGGCAATGAGATCGAAAGTCAGAGCTCTTCTACACAAGATATGCCTGATCTTGCCCATCCTGAAACCCAGTGTGCTTTTTCTTCATGTATCTCTTTAGTGGCACTCATATATTGTGATATTTCCATACCAAAGTCTAGGCATAGTCATGTTGTTTCTTACCATTTCTTTGCATTAATTATTTTTGTTTTGCTTTACTGTAGCTTGTAATGCATGCCAGCCTTCCTTTTAAGAGGTCTGACACATTTTATGGCTTAATTAAACTAATATATTTACTCATCTGTTTCCTGTCCACCACTGGGCTACCTCTTATTTTTTTAAATTAATTCTCCTGATGACAGATGCAAACAAATTACTGCAGTTGTTCTACACATCTGAAAAATATGAACAATTTTAGGTATGTCTATATGAATTTATGCATCTAGGTCTAGGCTTTAACACTTGAGATTGATGACAGCTCTTGCTTCTCATGCAGGTGGATTTCAGTGCTTTTACCTGATTTAAATAGGTACGTACTTGTCTCTTTCTCCAGGCTGTCACACAGCACAGCCAGATTCATGGGAAGAAAGAATGAAGAATGAGCAGAAGTGACAAGGTTTCAATTGCAGTTTTTGCTGATCTCCTTCAGGCCTTAGTTACCCAGTTGTTATAGACAGAAATAAGTAAACCTCAGTAGTGTATGGTTAGAAATCGATGATATCAAGTGCAATTAAACAAGATAAAATAAACTTTCATTCTGCTCTCTCCTTCATGTCATTCAGCAAGACAATGGCAGATTTTGGTTGGGCTTGGCTGCTCTTTGCATTTACCTTTGAGTTACGGGTTTGACAATTAAAATCAGCACGTTTATAGACATATTGAAAACCATACACCCACAGAGAACTGGGTCCAAATATTATATATGCTTTAATCAGCTTTATGGTGGGGAGGGAGAAGGAGACCATTGCCAGTGAGATGCACAAGAAATAAACGCTTCTTGGCTATTTTGGTATGTAAGCCTACCAGGGTCAAATCCCGGGGGGGAAATCCGACAAGACATTTGTGTACCTGCTGTCCCCAATATTGTCAGCAGGAGCTGGGTGTGCTGGCCGGCAGGTGGGCTGGCCGAGCGAGGGGCGGGCGGGGGCCGGGCTCTCCGGTTGCCAGGTGAAGCGCAACGTCTCCGCCTCCCCGCGGCGAGCGCGCAGCCCCGCGGAGCGCACGCAGGCGGCTCGGCTCGGCTCGGCTCAGCTCAGCTCGGCTCGGCTCGACTCAGCCCGGCCCGGCTCGGCTCGGCTCGGCTCCGCACGGCTCGGCTCGGCTCGGCTCAGCCCGGCTTGACTCGACTCGGCTCCACGCGACACGCACCGCACCAGCCCCGCCGACCCCCGCCATGGCGAAGGCGGTGAAGAAGGAATTGCTCTGCCCGAGCTTCGTGAGGAAGAACTGGCTGCTGCTGAGCACGGTGGCCGCCGTGCTGGCGGGTGAGCGCGGGGGCAGACAGGGAGCGGGGCGCCGCCGCCCCCCGCCCGGCCTTGCCGGCACGGTACGGCCTTGCCGGGCCGTACAGTGGCGCGGCGCCCGACCGGGGACCGCGCCGGGGCGAGGGGGGCTGCGCGGCCGCAGGGCAGAGCTGGGCGGCGCGGGGCCGTGCTAACGACCCACCCGAAAGGCAGGCGAGGGCGGCGGGCTGCTCTTCCCCGGCACCGCCGCGGCCGCGGGGAGCAGCCCCGCAGTGTGGCGGTGCCGCGGCGGTCGGGCGGGAGCGGGGCTGGGCGCGGGGGGACGCGGCGTTGTCAGCCCCGGGCGGCCGGGTCGGCAACGGGGGCCCGGGGCCCTCCTGGCCGGGCCGGCTTCTGCGCGCGTCCGTCCGGCCCGTGTGGCAAAGGTCGGTGATCGGCGGGGTGAGACCGCCGTGCGGAGAAGCGCGCGGGCGCCGGGGGCTGTGAGCCCTCCGTGCTGCCGGTCCCCACGGCGGGCTGTGCCCCGGGGGGCCTCTGCAGCTCTGGGGGGACGCGGCCCCTGCCTACTGCTGGTGTGCAGGTGGCAGCCCCGCCGAGGGAAGCTGCTGTAGGGCCGGAGAGCGATGGAGGTGGCTGCTTCTGGTGGCCCAAGCTAGCGGTGCAGCTGGAAGAGTTTGGCAATGCCGCCCAGCTTTTGGAGAGGTTTTCGGGGGTGAAACGTCTGGCAGTGCCATCCGGCTTTCAGAGAGGTTTTCAGGGCCATCATTGTAAAGATAGCAGGATTTATCCCCTGTACCTCAATAAGTTTCTAAAGGAAAAACGAGTTGAACGCCATCTTATTAAGGATAAGTGGGCAAAGAGGGCAAAGAAAATGCACCATGTTACTTAGATGAAGAGGTTTTTCCATAGGGCATCATTTTGGCCCTATTTATTTCATTTTCTCTTGGTTATTATTTGGAAAGTCTTGTTCACTTTTTTCTCCTGTATATAAGTGGTGCTATAAATACTTCCTTAACTTGCTGTCTCTTTCAGATGACTTTTCTGCTAATTTGACTTTTGGCTTGACCATGCCTATTTCGGTGCAAATTTGTTCAGAAGAGAATTATTATTTTGGAATTCCTTCCAGTTATTTATAAGCTGTAATCAGAACTGTGCTTACATATACATGTTTTCCACAATACATTCAGTATTTGAAAGATCCCTGGATTTTTCTCACTTTGTTCAAAAATATTTTTGTGAGTTTTGTATACCAGGTGCTAAGGGCCTTGCTTTGAAAATCTGACTGTACAACTGGAGGAATGCGTTTATGTGTCTGTGTTTGCATGTGTACGATTGCTTTTTCACATACTCCTGTCAGGTATTCTTCCAAAAGTTGGCGTACTTATTTCCGATTTACAGAGGTGGTTAAGAAATATTCCCTTCTTATTATCTTCAGTGTCTGTAGTTAGAATTAAAGATTGTGATGTGATTCCACAGGTGCAACATTCTGAAATTAAATTTCTCTGAGAGCCACAACTTATGACAATGCAGGAGCTGTGGGGACAAGTGACCCCAATTCCCCTAATACCCAATAGAAATTCCCAGTAACAGGACTGTCTCCCAACACCTGCTGTGTCCTTCAACTTCTCTGCCTGCTACACTGTAATTAACAGTCCATAACTCAGGGGAGCTCTATAATACTGTCATAGAGAGTCTTCATAGTAATTCTGTGAGCCTTGGACCAAATTACCTTTTCAAGGAACTGTGTATCTGCAGCATTTCCAGTATCTCTCAAAGGTGAAGTAAGGTACACAAGAAGAACAGTGAAACCGTTGTAAAGATGGAGTTAAATTATATATTATTGCTTTACTACAGCATGAGGAAAGTTTGTAATATACCTAGAGTCCACAAACCCTTCATAATTAAATTTACGTATTTATTCTTTTTTAATATACTCTGGGAAATTGGTCTGAGGTTTGTTAATCTAGTTAGTTTGGAAGAACAATTTAGCATTTATGAGCAGAAGAGCGGCACATCATTTTGAAATGAGAATATAGGCTTTTCAGAAGATGGGAGTAATAAATGAATCAAGCTGTGAAAATATGCTGTGAAAGCTGTCCAGCTGTCTTGCAAAGTACCTGATATTCCTGCACTATCATATGGAGTCATGATTTTTGCTCATCATCCTCAGAGCCATGTTCAGCATCCAATTGAAATATACTTATCTTTTCTAGTACCCTTACTAAGTTGAAAAGTTTTCCTGATTACTTGTGTGCAGCTCTGAAAAGAGACAGAAATGGAAACCCCTCAGAATTCCAAACTCCAAACACTACTTCCTTCAAGAGTATTATTATCTTAAGCATTCAACTTTTTGCCTGTCCTTTCCCTTTTCAAAAGTACCAGAATTTCTTTCACAGCAATGTGTGTGTGGGGGGGTGTAATTTACAATCTGTACACAAAATATCTGGAGTGTCATGTCTTTTGGGTGAAAACACCTGAATGCATATTCAAAGAAAATAAAATTTGAGGCTCAAGTGGTTATTTTCCTTGCCTTAGAAGAGAGTCAACTTTAGGCCACCAAGCTGATGTGAAGAGATGTGTAACCAGGAGAGCAGCAGTCTGACACAAATATCTGCAAAAGGAGGTGTATCTTGCATCTTCTTCTTCTACTGGCCTTACTGAGCCCAAAGCAACTGAGTTAAGAAAAGTAGTTTACAAGTCAATTTGCTTCAAGTGCTTCTTCAGCCCGTTTTATAGAAAGTTACATTGTTTCCAGATTATACAATCAAGGCAAAATAAACCGGAAATATCCCTGAAAATTACTCACCCTGAAACAGGTGTCCAAAGGGCGATTGCATACAGAGAGTTTAAGTCACACTTCACAGGTTTCTCATAGAGTATTTCTTATTTGTCATCACTTTGTCTCAAAAAGGTCACTGCTGCAACGCAGACAAACCAGTCATGAAAGGAAAAGGCTGATTATGTGATAGTTTTTGAATCTATTTGCTGCTTTTTTTTTTTTTTTGGTAGCAGCTTTATGTCTGGGAAAGATTATTCTGAGGGATTCAATTCACCCAAATTTGCAAATTTTTTTTTTTAATCACTGAATGGAGTGTCTGTCACTTCCTAAACATATTCAGAACTTAAGATACCTCTAAACCTCTCTGTGCCTTGGGATTGGGCTTTTCTCAATAGCGCAGGTGTGGGACACTAAAATTGTTCAGGTATTTATGTGGAAATGTGAGAAATGCAATACTGAGAAAGCTAATGGCACCGGAGACTGTGAATCTCAGGTGTCCTTTCTTCAGCCCTTTGTTCATCAGGGGTGTGCCAGTGCAGTCTCAGTGAGAGGCAGCGAGAAACACTTTTGTGTTCTGCCATTACCTTCTCCATCGTTCTCTGCTTCACATATGTACATGCTCCTTACGCTGTATGCCTCAGACACCACGAAAAAGGAACCTTCGTGCTGGCCGGGAGCCGGGTGGGCAGCACAGGGGCGGCGGGAGCTGTCCGAGGTGGCTCAGCGACAGCCGGGACCGGGCGGCCAGAGAACGCGCAAAAACGCGAGCTGCAGCAAGCGGTGATGCAAGGCAGGGGTGGAGTAAAAGAGAGGGCGGGGGTCAGGTATTGAGGCTGGAGCATGCCTAAACACCTGACTTTTCCACCTCTGAAGTGAATTCATTCAGTCTCTGCAGGATCAGATGCTTTACTTGTGCAGTTCCATTGTTGAAAGATTTGGGCTGGCGTCAGACCTCCTTTTCTCCCTGCCTTTGAGAGTGAGATTTAAATACACATAGCTCCTGTTGTAACACCAGCATTGCAGAAACTTTGAGTGTTGTGACTAAAATGATTTACCAGGATTTGGTAAGTGCACTAGCCACTGAATCTTCTAGCTTGTATTTTATGATACCCCCTAGCAGCTGATATGCCTTTATTCTCTATAATGTTAATGGAAGTTATTATATTATAATATTAAGTAGTAATGTCTCACTTTAAGAATATTTCTTTGTTTCTAGACAAATCAGGTCCATTCATACCTGCTAAATGAAGGGCTGTGCTCCCTCTGTAATCAGACTTGACAAGGGGACTTGACAGCTGGTTTTAATAGCAGTAGTTCTGCATTACTGGAAGCCCACCAGTGCATTCGTACAAGAATGAATGTTTCATAGGGTGAAGACAACAACAGAACAATTAGTAACCTATCACTCTGTTGATGGCCTTTCCCTATGCAGAAGGCCACCTGAATCCAGGGAGCTCAATATTCCTGAGGTTTTTTTGCAGATGTTGACTGCAGCTTCTAAACCCAAAAACCTATTAACTCTGTCAGTAAGTTGCTTCTGTCTCTAGCAAATACAATTTAAATAGCAAAAGCCCAGTCTTGATATGAAGTAAAGAAGTAAAGTTTCACAATTTTCCATTTCTCCCTCCTTGTACCCTTATCAAAAAGTGGCCTCTTAGTTTATTTTAGGCTGTCTTCAGTACCATTTCTTGCTTGCACAATACAGTGGTAACGTTCCAAACAATGAAGCAGATTTATAGTCTCTTGAAATACGCTAGCAAAACCAGCAAGAAAGAAGTTCTTGGGGAATAAGGAGAATATAATAAAACAAAAGAATTACTGCTTTGTTTCTGACAAGTATAGATGTAAGCCAAGCATTCAATTTCTTTCTTGAATTCTGAAGCATAGCATTTTATTAATTTGGAATTTACAAAAAATGAAAACCAGATATCTTGAATCAACTGTGGTAGCATGGAAATTTCAAAGAAAACTGTTTTCTTCTTGCTGTGCCTCAGAACAGCATAGATGATACTTGTGACTTTCTGTGCCTCTCTAGACAGTGATGATTCTTATATCTGTGTTTCTCTGTAACACTTGCCAACAGATTGATATAGGATGGGATGTCCTCAGAAATGTATAAAACACAGCAATTCTGAGAAAATGTCTGAATTTAATTTTAGCAATGGAAAGTAAAATGTGTAGTGACAAATACTTTAATCTGACAGTTTAACATGCCACTGAGGATCAAAAATGCTCTAAGTCAGGAAGTCAGACAATGAAAGAATTCAAAGGTAATTGAAGTTAAGCATGATGCCTCTTTTGAGCTGTTTTGAAGCAAAGAAAATCCATCTTTTATTTCTTCTTCTGGCATGTAAATTTTCCAATTTTATTGTTTGTTTTAATCCAGTCTCTGTGTTTCTGAGTGAAGTGAAACTATCACTAGAGCTGAATTTTAAAATCTTTGGAAAGGGTGAGCCTAATGTCAATTTACACTCTGAAAAGTCCCCAAACTACCAAAGTCCACTGGTATTATTTTTACATTTGAAGCAAGAACACCAGTATTAGTATCAGCAAAATATTTACTGTGTCCAATTTCCCAGTATTATTTAAGGGAAGATGTAATTGCGAAAATTTCTTTTCTTGTATACTTACATTTTAGAAACAAAGCATAAAGACACTTTCATCTTATATACCCTATACCCCATTAAAAAGATAATGTTCAGGTTGAGACTGCTTGCAAACATCAGTTGCACTGTTGGGAAATCTTTTTTTTTTCCTACAAATGCCCCATAGGATTTGTGCAAGGCATTTGTGCTTATAGTCCCACAGTATTGTCTTGTCCAGTGAGAACACATCTGTATCACATCTGAAGATCAGGGCTGTATTGGAATTAGCGTCTCAAATTTCGTGGTCCTTTCATGCTTTTGGAATGGCAAACAACCTGGCCTTGCTTAATCTGAGCTAATTTTCTGGATCATATATCTGATTTCTCAAGGCTTTGAAGTCTTCATTAGTTTCAGAATAACAATGTTAGTGCATGTTACTATCTGTCTATCTTTAGTGTCCACTAAATTGCTTTCCATCTGCTTATCTCAGTCACAATCATTCCATTGCTCTTCCAGCAAGGGGAGAGCTAGAACAGAATGTCCTGTTTACTGTCCTTTTCTCTGATGAATGAAGTAATAACAAGGTTTAGAATCTGGCAGATATTTACAGTTACTAGCCTTTCACCTTTCTTATACCGCTTCCAACTATTTAGTTTCTTGAGTGTTTTTGGGGTCTTAAGTAAAGATGCATTTCTCCTGATGTGCTCTACTGAGCTAATATCTCTTGGGCTATCCATATACAAAGGTGCTTATACAGCTTTGGGATAGCAAGCAAAACATTGTGGAAAGAGAACAGAAAATCAGTGGGCTTTTACAAGGAAGGGGGAGAAATTATTGGTATTTTGTGTGTGGCATTTTAATAGTGCCCATGGTACTGTAGTGTGTCAGGCCATATAAGCAAAACATTGGATGCTACAACTGAGACATGAATTTCTGAAATGACTGAGAAAAAGGGTCTAAACAAAAGCACTGCTTTATAAATTGTAGTGCATTTGGAGACATTGTGGAAGCACTAAGACCTATACATGTCTGGATGACTGCATAATTAAAGAAGGCTCACACATCATAGATGGATGAGATGAAGGAGAAGGGTAATGGTTTTAAAAGTGATATATGAAAGGGGTCATAAGGAAGGTCTGCAAAAGAAGAAAGACAAGTTACTGTTGTCAGGTCACCTTTCAATTTTACTGTAAAGCACAGGAATAGAGAGATAGAAGGATACCCCCCGGGTTATCGTATCTAGCCTTTGCTGCTTTGGGTTGCACCATTGTAGATAAAATTCTGTTACATGCCATGCTCCATCTTAAAGCTATATAGGCCATTTGATGCTGTACCTCCTCCTAGGAAGCTGTATTCTTCAATCTGATGGTTGAAAGCCTTACAATTTCCACTATAAATGTATTGTTTCACTATGCATCCAATAATTAAAATATTACTCCATCACTAGTATTCAACCATTTTCTATATTCCTACCTCACTCATCCATGGTGGACAAACTAAGCTCCTTCATCTCCTCTCAAAAGGCAGGCTCTTCATTTTTTTAAATTACCCTATAGTCCTCCATCATGTGTGTTTGACACTGATTTTGCTTTTCCTGAAACCTTAATGAGTTTCACACGGTATTTCCCCACAGAACAGGTGCTTTCACCAGGACACATCCAAATCCATGAAGAAATATAGGTTGCATAGCTGCTGGGACAAAATTGTCATTTTCCCCAGATTGTTTGTTTATGACATGACCTTGCTTATAAAATAAATAAATTTGTTATGTTAAGATTGTAAGCACACTACTTCATAAATATAATAAGTTGACAAGTTTTTGAAAACTGTGAAAGAAAAAGATCTTATCTCTGGTATGACTTAGTTTATTTTTTAGTGGTAGATTCTTTACAAGAGTTCTAGATAGATGAAGCACAGTCGAAAGTTTTTTTCTTCCTTCACCAGTATATTTTTTTCTTGGCTTTTTCTGAAGGAAGTTTCATCTGCACATGGAAAATATTTGGAAGGTATGTGCAGGTGGAATTCATCTACACTGTTTGGCTAAAGGAGAGGAAACCCAGAGTCCAGTAGGAGACATTGTTAAATAATCAAGCTGGTTAGCCCTCTGCATGTTTGGGGGAGTACTGGTTCAGATTCAGCAGAACTGTGCTCACTCAGTCACAGGAAAATAGCCACTATTTCCCTTTTCCTGGGTGAGTGAACTAACTGCTCTTGGTTTGACGAAGGATGAGGTGTGCCTTGTGCAGGGCTGCATAGCAGAGAGGCTGCTCTGTGTTAGTGGTGACTGCTACAGGCTGCCCTATGTTATCAGCCCTGTTCCAGGCTCCTGCAGCACAGAAAGTAGCAGGAGTTATGTGTGTTTGCTGTTTGCGGTGGCCTTCAAACCTACTGTGAGTAAAGGGAGTACACCCACACTGGAATAGTTGATTTTTACCCCTCTGGCCAGCATTCCACCTTGCCTTCATTCCTGAAGGTCCATCACAGGGAGTCACTGTCTTCCTGAACTTTTCTCACACTGCAGTCAGATGACAATGTGTTGCTTGTGTGAAGGAGTTTACAACCACTGGACCCTCAACAGGATAATCAGAGAGCATCAGGGGGTCTCACTATGGCAGAGGACAAGCATTCTCTTATACATTGCTACTAAATATTCTTCAGTAAATCAAGAGCTGATACGGAAACTCTCTTCTGGAAGATTTCTAAGAGAACTTTTCTTCACATGTCTTTGTAAGCAAGCTGGTAGTCTGGCTAACACAAGCAACCATAGAGTTAAGATTAGTTACAATGTAATTATTCCCCTGAAACTCTTATACCTTAGTGGTTGCCTGCAGTTTTTCCAAGAATCATCTTTTTTCAATCCACATCAGTATGTTTATTGGAAGATAGAGTGTAAAACAGTAAAATGTGTAACATTAGAAAGTATTAAAAATAATGCAAAAGAGCTGAAATAATATGTTTATAAGCCTTTGTAATATATTCTTCCACACTCTCTCTTTTAGTGTTCTGTAGTTGGCACTATATTTCTTTGCACTAAGAGCCAGCCAGTGATAAGAGAAACTATGGAGAGAGCAGAAAAAATTGGTTTATAAAATATTACTAAAGGACTGAGAATGTATCACACTGCAAAACTCCTTCCTGTCTGTGCTGCAGTTTGACATGTTTATATTGAATATTTTGTATTGTTTTTGAAATCAAGTCAGTGAACTTTGTTTGCTAGCCTTTTCAGTTCCATGAATCATCTGCTGTGAGGTTAATTCAGTTAAGACTCACCAAAATTATAGAAGTAATTGTTTTAGTCTGTCACATCTGTGCAGCATATAATGTGAAATTATGAAGAACCTAATCACTTAGTTAATAGCACAATAGATATTGCTACAGTACAATTAAATAATACCAGGTTTGAACAATGTGACTTTTTTTCTTCTTTCAGTGCTGTGTCAAAGCAAAATTCCTATAATTCCCACACTGTCTAACAGCATCAGCAGGATCACTAACTTCTTCAGTGAGAAGGAGCTTCCAAATTATGAAATTTTAAGAAAACAGGAAAAATAAATACCACAGCTTTTTTTTTCAGAGCAATACATGTGCTACAGAACAGATAATTTTACAAAACAGATTATTAGTTTTACAAAAATATATGCTGGATTCCTTTTCTCATTGCCTTTATGGTTCATTCCTAAGGATCATTCACATAATAAAGTCAGTGGGAGGTGAAGGTGATATGTTGTTTCTTCAGTGTCATGCACACTGATGGAGAACTCCCTGTCAGTAGAAACTGTGCATCCCAAACCAGTGTTCTCAGCCATGAATGCAAATAACATGAGGGAGTCCCACCTGTTAGATAACTTTTTTTTTCTGTTTCATATTCTCTTTCAGTGAGAAACAGAAGCAGTCATGTATATATGTGAACTTAGGTTATCTGTTTCAAAATTGTGAGTTGTTATACCTGTGAAGGTAAAGGGGCATGCTTTCTTACCATATTCTTATCAGGGATGTAATCAGGTTCTGAAGAGCAACTAACCCACAATAGTAATGATGTAAAGCAAATAAGTACTGTAATGTCATACTGCATATCCTGAACAGATTCAGATAGTCAGGGTTTCTGAGTTTTGAAATTCAAAATCTGTATTTTGTTGACCTCACAAAAAAGGGTTCAGGGTTTAGCTATCACTTCCTGAAAAATTGTAAATGGTCTCCATGTTGGGTTGCTTGTGGGCTTCTGAATGGCCAGCATATTTTTACAAGTTTACAATAGCTGTAGGACAATCTGTGACACACCCCATGTGTGCTAGTATAACTGAGCATGGAGATTATGCCAATGTTTTGAACAGAATGTGTGTAGGTTTTTTACTCATTTCCAAATCTGTGCCATGAACTTCAGCAAGGTACTTGAAGAAAAATGTAGTAGCCCTATAATCGTTCCCATACAAAGAATTTACTTTTTCCTTAGATAACATTTCAGAAAGAATAGCAATATGCAAAGAAACACTCCAGATGAAGATCAGATGGCAATAAATTACCGTTCACCAGATACCCAGATGTCACAGAAATTGTTTTGCAGATAGACAGAAACTTCAACATAATGGTCTCCCAAGACACATTTTACCTAATTTCAGTGGTGGACTCACCGAACATACATACACAGGCAAGACTGGTTCTGCCACCTTTCTACATACAGCCATCATCTCCTAGGTCCTGTAAAGCCTCAGGCTTGGCAGATGTAATGGATCTAGTGCTACGTCGTACAGTGGAGCCAGTTGCAGGTGCTAGGTAACCCCTTGCAGCACTTTCTGCTGCCCTTTTTCTGGGTAGCACAATGAAAAATGGCTGATCCTATAGAGGGGAAACATGCATTCCCTCTGGCTTTTTAAACTGGGACTCCCTGAAAGTTGGGTGCAAATGGGTTTCACTTGGTGTGCTTATATTCAGTGATTTTCTTCTGCTCTGTTTTTCTTCTCTTGCTCCTCTCATCCTCACCCCTCATTTACTTTGTCTGTATTTGCACCTTTTCTTTGAAGGATTTTCTGTCTGTTACCAAGCTTATAAAAAGCCTTATGTGTTACCTGGGAGAATAGTAACAAGGAGTTAGGCCATGTGAGAATTGTCCTGTGGCCTTCATTGTGCTTGCAATCTCAGGGACCCAACTGCACCTTTCCTTTGCTGTCTTGGTGGCTGCTGGGAGAAGAAATGTAGACACCATGCTATACAGCATGTGCTGTACTATGCACCATTACAAGGATATGTTTTCCTTAAAAATTTAAATTAAAGGTATGGGATTGTACCATTTATTCCACCATCATTCTTCACATCTGCCCAATACTGCAGAAATCCGGAGCTTAAGCAGAATGTGTCATTGAGCTTGCTCTTGTGGTAAAAATCATAACCTAACTTAGCCATGTGGACAAGAAGGAAAAGCAAAAAGAGATGGAAAAGAAATAAAACCAATTTATCATGGATGAGAAGAAAGGTGGAGTAGTTGAAACTCCTCCAGGAAAGATGAAGAGAGCAAGTAGGAAAAATGACATTTTTCTCTTCAAAAAGTGCAAGCAAATTATTCCATAAATTAAAGAATAATAAAAAATTAAAATTAAAATAATAATAAAAAAATAAGCAGAAAGGAATCCTAATATATAGAAGTAGCTTTGAAGCCTATAGTGTATTTTAAGGTTGTTAAAAGTAATTGTTGATTTTAATTTCAGAAGTAAGGGAGTTATCAGTAGCATTCATCTAGAGAAATTGAGATTTTTATAACACATTGTCTCTGCTTTGGGCTGCTATAATCAATGTGATGTTAAAAGCAGTGGTTACCATGTGAAATGTGTAACGACACAGAACCACACTTCTTTTTGTGTGTTGCAATTCCCAGAAGAAATTTCCAAGTTAAACTTGGTTATTGAGATGAGGATCAAAAAGTTCTACATATGTCCATTTCCTGTACAACAGCAAGTTTATTCTGCTGAATTTCTAATCTTATCTTTTACTGTTACAAAATAAAATTTCTTATATTCCCATGATATATTCAAGCAGCATATGCTAGATCTATCTGCAGTTAAAAAGTAGCTGCATTTTACTGTAGTTTGGCATACTACAGAAGTTAATATGGATATAAGTGTGTTGCCTGGTAAAGGAATTGCATGAATAAGGAATTGAGAGCAATAATGTAATTTCAAGAGACTGTTGAAACTCTGTTCTCAGCTATTGTCATTAGATAAATAATATCCTCAACAAAAAAATCAAACAGAACTGGTATAAGTATATAGATGGAACATCTTAAGGAAACCCTGCTATAATTTTGAGAGCATGTGGGAAGTTTTTGTAGTGAAATCTAAAGAAGTGGAAAATAGAACCCTCAAGAATTAAAACAAGGGTGAATCTTTCTACCTGCTAGCAATCTGGCTGAATATACAATTATCAGAATTCCATCTGGTCAAATATGACAGTCATATAGAATGAAAGGCAGATGGTTAGAACAAGTCCTAGTCATACCCGCTGAAAGTAAAGTGGCATTACACAACTTGCCATAAACATGCAGTTCAGTCTTGCTGCAATTTAAGCAAATGTCTACCCTAAGTTACGTGAATTGTCTGAAGACATGGAAATTACCTGTATGGTTGGATTCAGCTATTTACTCTAGTACCTTCAGGATCAAAGCCTTAGCAACTAACTTCAACTCATGTAACCATTTTACAAATCTAATTTTATCTTGCTTGGGCTTATCTAAAAGTGCAGAGTAAATATTTTCAACTCATTTATTCAGTACCTAGATGAGAAGTAGATATCATTGTGTCTTATCATTCTTTAATCAAGGTTATTTGCATAATATTGCAAATATCTTCAAGGCTATTAAGATTTAAGATTGCTCCAAGGAATTCAAACTGTCTGTATTCACTGGCAGAGATGACACCTTGATCAGAAATCTTAATAGTTGACTAGAGCAGCTCATTTTCTTGGAAGGTTATCTGGTTAATTTTCCATCTCTATTAACAGGAAAGACTTGGTTTTTACTCTGTTTTAATTTTCATTTAGCTTGATTTTGATGATGGAGAATTCTGACTTGTTCTTTCATTGGATCCAGTTAGAAACTGGATCTCTTGATCTCTTTTCATTCGGGACTGAAGCATTACCAAGCTTCTATGTGAAACAACAGTTCTAGTGCTTTTTAGACACCGATCAACACATTTCCTGTAACTGTCATTTTAATTTGAAAATCATGTTGGAATGGAAAACTGTCAAACTGAAGAATTTTGTCTTTTGACCCATAATTTTTTTTCTTTTGGTAGAAGTCTTATCTGTGATTTGTCTCAGAAGTGGGAACTGATAATTCATATAATCCAAAGATAAGAGGATGTATAAAGGTTCCTTGTGCCATGGCTCAATCACTGATTGAATTTATAATCTGGTATTTTTAGGCCGGTTGTGTTGTGAAATGAGTATGAAATGAGCAGAGTATATTTTTGTTGTTCTGTTTCCTAGAAGTTATTAAATTAATTTAGTGATTACAGTCACACGCTTTCCTAATTATGTAGAGCAGCAAGTACTCAAAGTGTTGCTGATGGGTAGGCTTATTTTCACCAAAAAAAAATAATCTGAAGTGTTTATGTCACCATCTCTCTTTAGTGTTTGGTAGTGTTTATATAGTCTATGGATTTTTTAATGCCAGTTATGAGTCTTCTAGAACTAGTGAAGGTGGGTAAAAAGTCAGTACTGGACTGGACTGATAATCAGACCACCTAATCAGATTTTTCCGAAGACATACCTAAAGACATCCTGCTTCAGAATTATGTGTTATTACTTTGCTTATTAGAAAAGGAAATATATGATCTTACCTAATTTAGAAGTTGTACCAGAGTTGTGAAAATACGTTTATTTCTTGCTCTTTTTATTCTGCTATTTTTTCTCCTTGTCTCACATGTTTCTATTATAAACTACATCTAATTTGTGTAACATTTTTATGTCCCTTTTAGGTATTGGGATTGGCGTGCTGGTACGGGAATATGGCAGTCTGTCTAACTTGGATAAGGTCTACTTTGCATTTCCTGGGGAATTGCTGATGAGAATGCTCAAACTCATCATTCTGCCATTAATCATATCAAGTATGATCACAGGTATGACTGAAAATGTACTGTTGGCTTGTGGGACTATCATTGGTTAGCTTTTTTTCTAAAGGATATAACCCCTAAAAACAACTTGATGGAACTCTATACTGAGAAATAGAGATTTCATACTTTTAGGTTAAATTATTTCTTTATATAATGAGAATGAGAAAAGATTTAGAAAGATCAGCTCTATTATCTATAACATTATATAGAGCTGTGAGCTAATAACTTTGCAAATCTATAGATTCTTGTCTCTCTCCCTATTTTCAGAAGTGGGTTAAGCACATTGCAAGCCCAAAGCTGCAACTGCATATTCTGAGGTAGAGTTAACTGTTGTAAGCAGTCTCATGATGCCATTTCACAAGCAAGAGAGAGCTGATCTCATTGCCTTTTATCACGAAGAGGACATTCATGATCTATACTTCCTTGGTCTCAGCAAACTTCCCTGAGGTACCTTGCATGAGGTCTAGCATTCACTGAACCCTTCTGTGAGTCCCCTTGTACTTCCCCAAAACTGAAAACTCCTTTGAACCAAGCGAGTGCTTGGGAGACTGTGTGACCAGGAAGGGAAGAGAGAAGCAAAGCTTCCATCTTCTGGGAAAAGCAAGCAAGCTGTTGGCTGGAACCCTGCCCTAAATGCTAGAATTTGCTAACAGTTCACCCACAGAGAAAACTTTGGAAAGATTTGGTGGAGAAAGCCCAAAGCAAGGAGACAGAACTGAACGTCAAATAGCCTTTCCTTAGAAATAACTTTTTTCAAAAAAGGGAAAGCCAAGTAAACTTCTCTTTATTCTTTAAATCTTTACTGAGGGTGCAAAGATTGTGAGTGTTTTCTTTTAGCTTCTTGCAGGGAATCATGACACATTGGTCCCTTTTCATCTCCACAAAACTTCTGTTTTGACAACATATTCATGCCTAGATATTCATATCTGTAATGTAGGATGAGAGGAACCCAGTGTTAGAATTGAAATGGAGAATGTCAAGAGCTGCAAGATCCAGAATGGAAAGCTGCCAAAGGCAGAGTGAGAAATGATGTCATAAAATAGTCAAGGATTATGTCCAAAGGAATGAAGGAAGGATAAACAATTGTTAGTGTGTAAAGGTGAGGAGAACCTTAGTTGGTTCAGGTTCAGCGGTGTCAGGCTATCCAGGAAAATTAATATCCAGGATATTTATTGTGTTTAAATGTAACCGCCAAGATAAGATTAGGACATTTCTTTTTTTGAACAAGGTTTTATTTGTGAGTGAAGTTGGCCTCATGTCTTCAGAAATAAATTGGATCATTAGGATAATCATGAAATTAATGATTTTTTAAATCTATCTGTCCAGCACTTACAGGGGAAACAAGAAACAAGAATCATCCTGTTAAAAAATATTGTGCTCATTAAATGTATAATGTTCTAGTATGAGTAAACTGCACTTGTAACTGCTAACACAAGCTTGGATTTTACAGATTGCAGATTACAGTCAAATACAGAAATGACTGTATAATTGGAAATGCCAAGGTCAGAATCACGGCATCTCATGGTGAGAATGAGATGCTCTGATTCTGACCTTGGTATATCCAATTTCCTTGGCAAGTAAGGGCATATTTTTCTTCACATCTATATTAGAATTTTAGGCAAGGGAAAGGAAGCAAGATAGATAAAAACAGAAGCTACTTCGATAGAGTATGTAGGGCTTTGCAAATGAACCACAAATGTCGGTGCATGATGCTATTTACCCGTATCCATCCTCAGGATGTTAATGAGATATTGCCTCTCATAAAACAGGTATGTTAACCTTCCAAGCATCAGAAATGCACATTTGAATTGAACAAGTAAACCTGTGAATGATTATGAAGCATACTAGTAATTTCTCTTCTTTTACACAGAGTCATATAGAGTGATTGAGGTTGGAAGGGATCTCTTGAAACTATCTAATCCAATGCCCATGCGGGATGTCATGGTGATACTGGCTAAACACCAGATAGCCACAAAAGTCATTCACTCACCTTCTTCTATTGTAGTTGGGCAGCGGAGAGGGGAAAAAAATTAACAAAGGGCTCATGAGTTCAGATAAGGACTGGGAGAAAAATACTCTAAGGGCAAACCAGGTTCAAATTTGAAGGTGTAAAATAAATTTATTATTAATAGAGTCAGAGGAGGATAAGGAAAAGTAAAATAAACTTTTAAAACACCTTTTCCCCTGCCAGCCCCTCCCTCCTTCCCACTGACAGTGGAGGAAGACAGGGTGTGGGGGTTCTGGTCAGTTCATCACCTGAGATTTTCTGTTCGCTCGGGAAGAGGAATCTTTTCTCTGCCTTGCCATGGGGTCCCTCCCACAGGCAAACAGTCTTCCCAAAACTGCTGTGGAGTGGGTCATATATCCACAGGCTGCAGTCCTCTAAGGACAGGCTGCTCTAGTTTGGAAGTAAGGGCCCTCTCTCTATCTCTGGGAGCAGGAGTTCCTCCCTCTCTATTCGGGTCTCCCATGGATCACAGCCCCCTCCAGCATCCACCCATTCCAGCGGGAGCACTTCTTCCATGGGCTGCGAGTGGATCTCTGCATCCCCCATGGACTTCATGCATCACGGGGGGACAGCTTGTTTCACCACAATCCTCATCTCACGTCTGACACTTGGAGCACCTCCTTCCCCTTGCGGCATCACTGACCTCAATGCCACCATGTTGTTTTCTCTCACATGTCTTCATTTCCTCCTCTTCTCTGACAAGAAGAAAAACTGCTCTGTGCAGGTACCATTGTCAACAAGTTCTACCAATTCAGAGATTCCTGCACGATCCCACAGTGCCGAGAGGTTCCACATTGGGAAGTCACTCGTTGTGTTTCTGCTGCCAGCCAGGTGACCCTGCTGCCATGACACGGGCAGTGATGGCTGCGATGGCGTTGGCACCATTTAACATCTCCCTTCATGCAGAGTCTGGGAAGGGAAAGCCACCACCGCCTCTGCCCTTCTGCCCACGGCGTGGCTGCCTAGGGGCGGCCAGGCAGGCAAGGCCCGCCGCAGGCCGCATCAAGATGGCGGCGGCTACGGCTCATCGCCACCACTGGAAAAAACTGTGCACATGCTGTTTTGCTTTTCTTCTTAAACATGTCATCACAGAGGTGTTACCAACCTCTCTAATTGTGCCGGCAGCATGTCCATCTTCAGAGCCATCAGAAATTGCCTCTGTCGGGCATGGTGGAAGCTTCTAGCAGCTTCTCACAGAAGCCACTTCTATGGCCGTCCACTGTTACCTAATAATCCAGGCTGTGTCAAATCAACACATAGGGTCAGCTAAAGCAGTGTCTTCGTGTTCAGATTAAATCTCATAGGTTTTTAAATTTTTGACTATTGTCTCATGTCTTGTTTCTGGGCACTACTGCTAAGAGCCTGGCTCTGTACTCATTCCCACACATCAGCAATTTATACACATGACTAAGGTCCCTCTGAGCATTCTCCTCTCCAGACTGAACAGCCCCTGCTCTCTCAGCTGTCCTCATGTGAGAGATGCTCCAAAACCCTCATCATAGTTGTGGCCCTTTGCTAGACTAAGTCCAGTAATTCTATCCCTTTCTTCTACTGGGGAACCCAGAACTAGACCCAGTACTCCAGGTGTGGCCTCACAAATGTGTTTAGAGAGATCACCTCCCCCCACATGCTGACAGTGCTTGTCACAGTGTTGCCCAGGAGTCTGTTGGCCAGCTTTGCTGTGAGTTCTTACTGTCTCATGGTCAGCTTGTTGTCTGCCAGGACTCCCACATCCTTCTCTGCAGAGCTGTTCTAGCCAGTCAGCCTCCAGCATGCACTGGTTCCCTGCAGTATTCCTGCCCAAATGTAGGGCTCTGCATTTTTTTTTGTTGAACTCCAGAAGATTTCCCTCAGACAAATTCGCCAGCCCATGCAGGTACCTTTGAGTGACGATGTAACCATCTCATACATCAGCCACTGCTGCCAATTTTGTCTTGGTGATTCGTGCACAAAGCTGTTACCTGTAACCAAAATCTAGTATTTTGATATGACATAAATTTACAAAAGGCATCAAAACTTCCTAGACACCTTTGAACTCAGCATCACAGTCTAGTTAGAGTAATGTACCAAATGAGCCATTGTAATTGTCTCTGGTGCACACACGTCACTTTCAGTAAAGGCACAATAACATGACAATGTTTTTCTCTCATGGTGAGATAATTGCATCCCCTTTACTTGTAAACTAAAAAGACATACATTCTGGACCAGCTGAAGTGTTGTTACTCCTTTACCTGCAGTAGCTTTGAATATATTATGGCCCCAAGTACCTCTGAGGATGTGAACACATACATAAGTCCAACAGCTGTGATCATCAGATACAGGCCCTATAGGCATCTGCATAATACATGTATTCCAGCGAGGTGGACATCCTCAGAACACGTCTGGTCCCACCAAAGACAACTAGCCAGCATGCAGATTATGGTGCTTTCCTTGCATATCCTACATTTAATCAAGAATGATGAGGTTTCTTTGGAGGAAAATGCTTTTGGGTCTCATTCTGGGAAAGGCATTGCCAAATGCAGAAATACGTGGCCTTCCACTAACAGTAAGGCAAACAGTGAGCTGTCTTGTTTACAGTCATAGCTAAAGACAAATCCTGGATCTTCCAAAAATTTTTCATTCCCCTCTTTGTTTGCTTCTTTACAGTAATTTTTGAAAGTGTGAATTTTGCTTTTGATCTGAAAATTCAAAATTTCAAAGAGGACATGTGGTCTAACTTGACTTTAGTAGTAAGGTTTTTGACACTCTCACATAACATTCCCACAGATCAACTGAAAAAATACAGGTTAAAGAATTGCACAGTGAGGCAGATTGAAACCTGTCTGAATGGGCAGACCCAGAAGGTTGCAATCACCAGCACAAGTCTGGTTGGAGACAAGTCAGTAGTGATGTACCCCAGGATTCAATACTGGGGCCAGTCCTGGTTAACAGTTTATCAATGACTAATGATGGAGCTAAGTGCTTCTTCAGCAAGTTCACAGGCTTGTTCAATGTGCAGAAGAGAAGGTGACAGGGAGACTTTATTCCAGCTTTCCAACACTTAATGTAGTCTACAAGAGAGCTGCAAGGGGTCTTTTTACATGGGCATCTAGTGCTGAGACAAGGGTCAATGGCTTTAAACTGAAAACAAGCAGGTTTAGATTTAATAGTGAAAAGAAATTCTTTGCTCTGAGGTTTGTGAGGCACTTTTCAGGAACAGGTTAACCCATGGAAATTGTGTTTGCCCCATCCCCAGAATTGTCCAAAGTCATGCTGGATGGAGCTCTCAGCAACCTGTCTAGTGAAAGGTGTCCCTGCCCTTGGCAGCTGTGTTGGAACTAGAGGATCTTTAAGCTCCCTTCCAACCCAAACCATTCTATGATTCTATGATGCAAAATATATCACCAAGACATTTTTGAAAATGCAGTCTGTGGTTTTCTTTTTTAGCATCATAATGTCTTAAAAGGTAATGTCACACCCTGAGAAGAATCAATTTATGCTTTAGAGATGAGGAGCTGTGGACAAATGCATGTCCCATGACCAGATCCCAATCCATTTGTGCATAATGATGTAAATCAAGCCACAGCAAAGAGAGTGGAGGTTGGAATCAGTCCTTGAGATTTCAGGATTTTCTGCAAAATTTGAAGTAAAAATAATTTTAATTTGTTGGAATAAATTCCATCTTAGTAAAAAAAATCCCTCACTGATTTCCTCAGTTAAATTAGGAACATGCTTCTTCCTTCTCCTTGGAGCTTTAATTAGAGCAGAAAAACCCTTACCTCTATTTTGAGATTCAAAAGGTAAAATTCTCCCTCTGAAGAGAAGGAGGCTTTGTAAAATGTGGTTTTCATTCACAAACTCAGCTCCTTTGAGGATAAGAGATGAAAAGCATTGTTTATGTACTTATTTAGCGTACAAGTTGCAATTTGTGGAATTTTTCCACTAACCTGCCTAGAAGCATAATTGTAGCCTAGCAGAAAACTGGCATAAGCACTGAGCATGTATTTGTTTTGAAAATCTTCGTTAGTAGAACCTTGCTTTGGGGGTGGAATAGTCTGAGTAGTACTCCAACTCAGAGCAAAATTTTAATTTTTCTCTTCTTCTCATAATAATTTTAATGGATTCTTTACTCTCACCTGAAAGTCTACCCCTGATGATTTGGTTCAATATATAGAGCTCTTTTGTCTACCTATGAGATTTCTATGCTTCAAATTGGTTAATAGCATACTAATGCATCATTCATGTCAAGAAATTATTTGTATTTTCTGTCTTCTGCTGTAGTGACATGGGAAAATTGAAAATGAAAATCAAAAGACTAGAGTGTTACTCAAGATCATTGCTATGATGTCAGAACTACAGCTGTACTGAGTGTAATACTCCACACCCAAAATCCACTCTTTTTGAAGTAATTCTCTAAAAGAAGAAATATTAGACAAATACAAAAATATGTTATTTTTAGGTATCCTGTAGGGAGAAAGAATTGAGAGAAATCTCTTGTGTGCTTCATGGGAGTTTTGACACAAATCTAATCATTTTGGGAGTACTTATGACATATAAAGTATCTTTGAAAGTCTTAGAAATTCACAACTCTAATTTCATTCTGAGAATGAAAATTCCCTGGAGTTGTGCAGTGTATTTCATTAAGGGTGCATACTGAACAGATTAGTCCTCTTTAATCACCTCAGCTTTCTTTTTCATGAAGTGAGATTCACACAGTATGCAACAGCAGGAAAAGTTTGTAAATCTGTTTTCTATCAGGATCCCCATAGAACTTAGGTTGGAGACAACTGTCAAGTTTCCTGAACAGTTGTTCCCTTCTACTTGGGTACAAGCTGAGGAAACTTACGTGCCTAGTCTGAAGTTTTATCAGTCCGCATAAAGTGTCTGGCCTTACTTCCTGCACCTAAGTTCTGTGTTAGTAGCTAGTGTCAGGGGATCTGGATCTTAATGCAACATCCCAGAGACATCCAGATACTATGATAATAGCATGGGTCTGCTTCCCATCTCTTTTCAATTGGTCCCTCTCAGATGGGGTTATATCATGCTGCCTGCCACATTGATTTTCAAACTGTAAGCCATGGATCTTGATGTGCAGATCCTTCTTCACGGCTAGAATGTATTATGTCAAAAAAATTCACATCACATATGTGATAAATGACCTTTTCTTTGATGATGTTTCCAGAGTTACCCATAAATACCGGAAATTTTAGCTTTGTGTTAAAACATGTGACACATAGCACAGCAGGTCCATGTCTCAGATCTCAATATTAATGACATGATTTTATCACCTGTTCAACATCTGTTTCAAGTTCTGCAATAATCTGTGCCTCATTTCTTATCTTTCCTCCCTGACAAACTATTAATAAAGCTTTTTCTTATGTTTCTGACCTCCCCTGCACTTTCAGCCTTCACAGACAACTTCAAAGAGACTAGAACAGATGCATGGGAGTTTCTTGCATTGTGAATTTCTGCAGGCTCAGCTATGGGGAACACCAAAATTTCTTAAAGCCATTGATGAGGCATTTGCAGGTACACATGGCATACTTCAGGAACAGTGGGAAAAAAGACAGTCTCAATTACCTCTCTCAGGGCAGCTGTAAGTGAGCTACAAATACAATGTCTGCTGAGCTGTGGGTCTGGCAAAACTATAAAGCTTCCATGACTGTAGAAATAAACTCTTGCTTTACTCCAGGGCCTGCTTTGACTCCAGGTCCACTGCAGTCTGAAGCATCATGCCAGTTCCATTTTTCCCAATACTAAATATACACTCTTACTTGCACTTGCTACTAATAGTACAAAGGCAATGATTTCACCAAAAATCTGCCTCAGCAGTTTCTATTTCTACAAGTCCAAGAAGCGCAGCTATTGGGAGATGCTCCATTACTTACATCCTTAGGCATCCTTAACAGGCCCTGTGCATCACCAGCACAGTCCTTGGGAAATTACTGGTCAGTTTAACATACTCAGGGACTGTCTTCTGAAGTACCTGCATGTTCTTTGTATGCTTTGCTGTTTCTTAAGCCAAAAGAGCTTCCAAGAAAATCAGATCCATTGTATAGTGTTAGTAAATTAGTTAACTGGGCTCAGACAGGAGACTCACCTCTTCCCTCTGTATCATTAATTGTGTGAAGGTCAGAAAACATTACAGTACTGCTAATGAGTTCTGCCTTCAGCTGTCTTGAGGGATGTTGGAAGTTCTGTCCTTGCTGTCCATGTGCAGTCATTGAAGCAGGCAGGATGGCAGAGTCATGAGTTATTAATGGACAAGACTTTGTGCCCCTCTTCTTCAGATTACTTCTGTCATAGTCATCGACTCCTTTCCCATCAATATCAGTACCTTATACAACTGAGACAGCCTCTACATTATTTAAAGTTTTAAATTAAAGTAATGAAACTTTGAAGTGCACTTCTGGTTCATGGAGCATGATTACCACCAGCTCTCAAGGGCAAACAGCTCCAAGAGAACAGCCATTTTGTGGTACCAGCTGTCACTGCCTCCTGTCCTAGCCATATCACTGTGGGCACTGCTGGTGGTACCACTGTAGATGGGTCTAAAGTCAGTTGGTGTCTTCTGTGGTTCTCTTGTGGAGCTCAGGACATATACAACTGTTCAGGACATATACAACTAGATACTCAGGAAATATACAACTAGATGAACCAGATTTCGTTCACCTTTTACACTCCATTTCCCTATGAGCAGATATCACAATTGATTAAAAATGCAGTGTCATGTTAAAGGGCTTTTTTAATAGTTTGGAAGTTAAATCTTGTCCACCTACACATATTGCCACCAATAATTTTGAGGGAATTCAAGTAATTTCAATACTACAGTTTTCTGTATACACTCCATACATGTATCACCAGCAGCAGTGCAGGGGCTATATTTCTGCTGCATCCTTGAACTGAATCTGATTTCTGTAGTGAATCTTGTTAGTCTGTCCACCTGTCTATCTTGGCAGATAGATATGTCATCTTCCTTCCTTTCAAGTTCTTCTTATATTCCAACCAAGGAACATCATCTCTCCTGAAAAGTCATTAACTTCAGATTATATAACCTCTAAGAGCTTTCTAGAGAAAAAACTAAAATGTTCCTAAAAGTGAGGAATAGAAGGCAGCACTAATACCCTCTTTCTCCACATGTCTCCAATAAGCTCTGTAGGGAAAGATCATAATACAATGATTGTGCCAGCTGCCAAGAAGACAGCACAACAGTCCCTTAGCAAACTGATATCCAGGGTCAGAAATTCCCTCTGTTTTATAATTGCTTTAACCCTTTCATTGCTATAAACTGTTCATCTGCCATTTCACCCTGTCTGGCATTTAGAAAGGTTCATTACAATTACTTTTTCAACCTCATCCTAAATGAACCAAGACATCTCTCAGTATTTAGGCTGTTATAACTATTGCTATATTCCACATTTTAGTCTCTTTGTTGGGATTTTTTTTCAAATAATATTTTTTCAAGGCCTCTCCAAAGTTAAGAGACCAATATTTGACATGTTAATCCAAGTCTCATTAGATCATGTAATTAAAAATTGAGAATTTTCTGACTTGAATTTTTTGGTGATATTTAAATAGCAAGAACAATTGCTTAAGCATTACCTGCATGCATCTATCTCTCTTTCCCACTCTCTCCCTAACACTGTGCCCCTGTCATGTGCTAGTTTTTCTCATTTCATTTGTAAGACATTTTTTTGTTGCACTGACACAACTTACTAGTGGGATAACAATCACTTGTTCTAAAGAAGAGCAATAATGAAATTTCTATCAAGTCGATTGAAAAGGTAATTGCTGCCATAGAAATCCTTTTCCTTTACAGTAAGTAACAATGACATTTGAATAGACGGGATAACTGCTGTTACAGAAGAATTGACAGAATAGGAATGGAAGACTTCTGGTAAAAACACTAAAGACAGTAGATCATAAAAAATCTCATTTGAGAGACTGCAAATCACTTTCCATTTGCCATAGCTTTTTCATTACCTGATCTTCTCAGCCAACATATGACTTGGAACTGTCCTCCTAATGAGACTTAGCTAAAGAGGTTATTCAGTTAGCTGGGGAAAGACTAGTTGCAAAAGATCTTTCCAAGCCCCATGACACAGTAAACATGAGGAAAAAACAAAATTATGAGATGCATATCAAGTGAAAGATGTTTGAGAATGATCTAGTGGCAACAGTAACCTGAGTCCTTTGTCTCAGATGAGCAGTGGACAGTACCTCGTGCTGTCTGAAGTCTTGTGTGTGGGTGGTATTTCAGTAGACAGTTGTGAATTACTTACTCAGTCCTGATAGTCTTGTTCAAACACAAGTAACATGTTATTACATTTCCCAGAGAATTCCACAGAGCATCAGGAAAAAAAGGAAAAATATTCACCATTCATCTTTTGGAAGAAGCAACAAAAATTGCTGTTAAAGTAGTCTGGAAACTGAAATTTCAGGGAGAATATGAAGAAAATGACATTTCAGGAGATTATTGACAGTCAGGGCTTAACTACAACATCATGCAAATAAAAGGGCAAAATGGGAGAGAAAGGGCTCAGAGTCTGGAATGGGAAGAGGGAAAAATCATAGATGACTTAAAAATGTCTTCAGTAAAGCACAGGCTCTGAATTCACCACCGTGATTCCCTCACTGCACTTATTTTCCAAATTGTATGCAGGATTTTCCCTTCAAAAAGTGAGCATAGACCAAGAACAAAAGGAAATATTGGGCCAAGAACAAAAAGACAGAGGACAACTGGCTTTGGAAGCTTGCTATACACTGCTTGTGCAAGCAATAATCTTGCTCAACACTGGAGCTAGAATTTGGTGTTCACTCCTCAGATAAAAAGCACGTTGGTCTTCTGAAGGTAAAGGCCAAATACTGTTTTAGCATTGGTAGTGTTTCCCATTGCAAGTAGAAGATGGCAACTAATTCAGAACTTTCACTTGCATCTAAGATTGTTTTTATGGCCTGACCACTAACTAGCCTTGTGATGACCAGTGAATTAAATGAGAACTCTCAGAAGAGAGTGTCAGCACTCTTTTGGGTTTTTCTCCTCAGTACTTTTAAATAATAAATATTACCTTTTTGCAACAACACATAACATAGTTCACCACAGCAATAAAGTAACATTACTTCTTTTATATAAGACATTGTGATCCCCTTAGAAGGACTGCCTATTGAAATTCTCTGTATGCATTTTAAGAGTTGCCTATGGTTTTCTATTTTTTTATGTCTTATGCAACATTCTGTAAAAACTTTTTGCTCTCCTGGATGCTCACCATCATTTAATTTAATTTCATTTAATTACATATAATTTATTTACATATAATTTCTATGATGTAGTTTATTGCAGCCGCATATATATATGATGCCGCATATTGCAGCCAGAAAAGCCAAAATGGACATGAAGAAATGAAGTGTGAACACCTGGGAGAAGTCGAGAATAATTTTGTGATTTATCTAGTGATCTCAGAAGTTCTTCAATTAGTCAGTAAGGCTGCTGGCAGTTTGGAGCAGTTTCAGAACTGTGTTTTGCCTTTGAATCAGCATTGTGGTCATAGCTGAAAAGGTCTAAAAGCCATACAGTTCTATTCTTCAGGAACTTCTGTTGTTATATTTTTATTACAATTGGGAATTAGATAGGGAATTAGGGTATCAGAACCCTGAGAGAATTGTGTGCAGTTGATATGCACCATACTTGAGTTGATTTTCATCAGAATTGAATTAGCCTGTAAAACTAATAGAGAAATATACCATGTGGCTGTCAGTAGCGTGAACTTGGAAGGACCTTGAGCCAGACTCTTCCTTCAGGCCCTGAGTCACTTAAGGAGAACAACTGTCAGTGCTAGAAGCTGGCTAAGTGGCATCAAGAAAACTCACATCTTGATCCTCAAGTGTGGCTGTGTTGCAAAAGGAGTTAAACAGCCTAGCCTTTTATGGATTATACATAATTATCAATGTGTTGTGCAGATAAAGTGATGATCCTGTCAGCTTCCACCAATCTTTGGAAGTCTGAGAACAGCTAAGTACTGCAAGAGATGGACTTGATGATGGCACTGAAGTTTGTAGAGCAGCAATAAAAAATACCAGGGGGTCTAGGTATGATTATTTCTATTGAACAGAGTCAACCACTACACCAAATTTATGATTAAATCTCTCATGATGTACTGAAAAAAAGCACCTGGAAGCATAAATCTGTGTGTACAGTTGCATGTATTCCAATCTGTAGAATGGTATGAGAAATTCTAAGGATGTAGGTGTTATCCCGTAGGGAACTATGAAGATGATATCTGGCAAGTCAGAAGACCCCTGTGATTGTTTCCAGTACTTCACAGAACTCATTTTACTCCCAGATCTCACAGGACCGCAGCACTGGTCTCACAAGAGCAGAGTGAACAACTCTGGAATTACAGTGCTGTGCCTCAAACCAAAGCCATTTGGCCATTTGTACATAGGCATCTTTACAGGTCTCTAAAGTGGACATATTTTATGTTCAGTGGCTACTCCTGAAAAATTCTGGAACACCATGTTTCATATTTAAACTTAGTTTTGTTTAAATGAGACTATTCCCTTAGATAGCTTTATCCAGTAGTATTTCAGGGAAGTAGTTTTAAACATGTACAATTTTTAAAAATTCCTGCAGTGCAGCATTTCACTTTAGGAGGGTTTTGAGGTCCTTATACAAGAAAGAGTAGAAGGGAGAGACTTCATTTCACTGATTTTTTAGGTTGTATTATTTTGCAAGTGTATGTCATACAAAATAGAGAAGAGAAAATTGAGCAAAAAAAGAGAAGAGTACTAAGAGCTTCAAGCTGGAGACTGTAACATAGAAAACGTGGGAGGTGAATTGCAGACTAGACAATTGATTCCAAAATTTTACTTCAGTAATTAAAACCTTAACTCTGTTCTGCTAAAATCGTATGGGCAGAGAAGTAGATAGATTAACAGATTTTAACATCAGTTTAGTGTCTTTGGTGATGATCTCACTCTTAAGCCTTTTAGTATCATAGCCACAGAATTGCATTTTGTGCTTCAGTGGCTACAGCTGAGTTAGGAAATATTTTATAGGAAAACTTAAGGGACTAATCAGAAATAACTGCAGTTTTGTAATGGCATGGGACGGAGGAGAATCTATCGTGCCTGTTCAAACTCTATACAGTAAATTATATTACCAGTTTATCTGTTCAAACATGTTTAAATTTGGGGATAGATTGAGGGAAGAAAGAACAAATACATTAGTTGGAAAAGTTTAGTTGTAATCCGAAGTAGATAACCAAACCTCATTACACTGCTTTTGTGATCTAATTTTGAATGACACTGCAGACTTTCCTTTTGAAGCAGCATGTGTGCCATCTTAGTTTGAGTAATTAGTGTTCTTCTGAACTGAAACTGGTGTTGTGTAGTAGTTTAATACTACTAACTTTGTAGTTAGTAGTGGTTTAGTGCTTTCTTCAATACATCTTCTATTAACTCTTTCAGTTCCAAAGTAACTGAAAGACATGGTGAAACTAAAGCCGTCATGTAACTACAAAGGGAATCTTAATTTCAGTTTTCTTGAGAAAAAGGCTAGTAGCTATCAATTATGTTATCAGTTGCTCATGACAGTAGGACATATCTGGATAGAAGTCCATTATTCTATATCATATTTTCTTATGTGTGACAAGCTAACATGAAAAAAAAGGAGCTTAGTAGTATACATCACCCAGTGTAAACCTGTGTCTGTGGCACTTGTAGTGAATGCTATTTCAGTCTCTAAATGGAAACATCATTCTGAATGCAGGTTTCAGAGTACAGCAGCTTTCAAAAAATGCAAATCCCACACCTATCATCCCTAGACCATTGTTGTACTTATTCAGCCATGTCTGTCAATAATTTGTGTGGTTTTATGGTTACCAGCAACTAGCATCAACATGACAATGGAAGGACAGGCTAGATCCTAGCACAGCTTGCTCACTAACAGGATCATTACTCAGTTTAAAAAGGCAGGGGCAAAGTTTACCCTTTATTATACCTCTATAACTCTACTCAGCATAATAGTTTGCAAAGGGCTTTCATTTGGAGCCAGAAGAATTCCTGTCACAGGAATCTCCTTTCATATTTACTGTAGGATCTTTATAACTGACTACTCCAGGGAAATAACCTTGCATGATTATTCGGCTCTTAACTAAGTCAACAAGACTGTCAGAGAAAAAAAAAAAAGGAAGGCATAAGTTTTAGAATAAAATTCCATTATTTCCAAGTTTTTTTAACTTTTCATTAAAAGATATGGAATGGTGGCAATACCCACTTGCTCTCTTTTAAAAAAAATATGTGAATTCTTCCAAGTTAAATTATCAGGTGCAGAAGTTTCAACATTGAACAGCCTTTGAAAATAGGCTTGTCCACAGAAAGCATTATTTGTTATTATTGGTGTGAATTGACACAATCAGGTAACCAAGGGAACCGCCAAGTGACAGCTGAAACACAAAGAGTAGATTTATTTCATTACCTCACAAAGAGTAGATTTATTTCATTACCTCACCAACAATGCTGGTTGGCCGAGGCACATGGAGACAGAGCTCCCTTAGGCTTGGCTCATCCTAGCGGCCAATGTGGGGGAAGTGCTTGCAGCCTGCCTCGCTGTAACAGAAGACTTCCTGCATCTCTGTGAGAGTGTGTTATCTCTCCACAGGAATTCCACTTCTCAAAAGAGGCGTAGGCTGAACAACACTAGGCATAATAAATGGAGTTTTCCCACACTGACATTTTTAGCATTCCCAGCTGCAAGGTCACTTTGGTCTAAACTATTCCCTCCCGCTCCCCATATTTTCCAGTTTTAACCATTTCCTCCCAAAACTATCCATTCTCAGGAGTTCTTGCTGCCATGATTTCCACAGCCGAGCCCACAGCAATGGAAAAGTCCTCCTTTCTACCTTTTTTTCCCCCCAGTTCCCAAGGTGAGAAATGGAAATCAAGGCTCAGATTCTGTGTTCATTCTGTTATTTGTGCCTCAAACAATATCCTTACTGCTGACAGTTTTGTGTAATAGCTGTGGCATTGTTTTTCTCTGCATTAATCTGTATTCCTTTGCCATATGAATAGTTCATTGATTATCTTTATTTGCTTTACAAGTGAGAGAATCTTTGCACTATGATTTCTGTATATATGTGTAGTTCTTCTGTACTCAATCTTATGGTACACTATGCCATGCAAGACCCCAAGATAATCAGATTATGAAATAAAAAAACCTTCATTCTTCCCTCTGAGTATTGTTTGCATTTTGAATAACAATTAACAGAACTAGTAAGACATTATATGAGTACTCTAGGCACAAGTTGTCAGTGCTGTTAGTATAACTTCTGAATGAGACATCAACACATGGTTAAACTGTGCTTGCTAAGATCCTTTTTGAGCTCAAAGATCAGTAAGTTACATGTATGTCAGATCTCTTGATTTTTCTTCCTTCACATTTGAAACTATTTTTCCCTGCAAAATCACACTTCTCTGAGGCTAAATATCCTTCTCATGGTTTACCTTTTGTATACAAAGGAATCCAGCCAGTCTTTGATAAACTGACTCAATAAACCAGTATTAATGGATCACAAATATATAATAAAGAGAGAGCAGTGAATTATTAACTAATGTTGTTATAAACAGACAAGTTTTGGAGTCAAAATGCTCACTTTGCCCTGGTTACTGATTTTACACATACAAGTTTTATAAATCTTTTAAACAACTAATAAATACTTCACAAGAAGTTTCATCTAGTATTGTTGCCAGGAGCTAAGTTGACCTGAGTGTAATACCTGTCTCAGCACTTTCCCTACCTTCATTAGTAAATCTGCCATCAGTTCTTGACAATGACATATGCAGGTGGAAAAGTGTGGACCACCCAAACTTCAGAAAAAGCTTTAGTCAAAAATCTAAAAACAGTAAACCTGTTAATGAAGACAAACTGACCAGAAATGGTCCTTACTTGTCTGATAAGCCTTTGAGCCACCTGGGATAACAGGCCTGAGCAACTCTCTTCACATGGCTTTTAGCTTTAAAGCCAAAATGTTACAGATCTGGAAAAAGGGAAGCTATGAGTTAACAGAATAAGGAAATAAATTGTGACATGTTCTTGTAAACCAAAGAAATCTAATTAATCACAAACATCAGGGAATCAAGAAAGCTCAATTGTCTTTGTTCTAGAAAAAAGGTGGGGGGAAAGGGAAAACAGATTTTTGAAAAGAAGCAGAAGCAAATATGTTGGTCAGCTACAGATATTTTTCAGAAGGGCAAATGTCAATTAAGTATTTAGAAACATCTTGAATAAGGAAAGATTTTCTGCATAGAAGTAAGAGACAGTAATTACTTCTCTCTACAAAAATGACAACATTCTTATAAGACTGTTTTTTATTGTTTTGTTTCTGTGGCTGTTTTTTGCAGGTGTTGCTGCTTTGGATTCCAACATTTCTGGGAAGATTGGTTTGCGAGCAGTTGTATATTATTTCTGCACAACAGTCATTGCTGTAATATTAGGTACTCTGTGATTCTGTAACTTTTTTAATCATCAACATTGCCTAATTACAAATGTACTGCACTGTGACATTACTAATTTCTCAAGACAGGATGTGGAGATAAGATGGGGAATCATACCAGACAACCTGACATTACCTGTAGTCAGATACAGAGAGGAGCTGTCCTGCTGTCCATGGTTCGGCTGTGTTCATATCCAGTGTGAAGCCACAGGCAATTTCACCATATATTTCAGCTCAGGGAAGATTAGGAGCTGTCTGCTGAGATAAAAAATGACCAGCTGTGAGAAAGCTGAATGAATGTCAAAGACCAACCTTAAATACAAAGTGAATTTCCTCAATTGCAAAACTGATAGCCTGTTCCTGATTCTCATATTGGAAAATATGTAGTGTGTCACACCTGAAAGAATGACAGAAAATACTGGTTCCTTTGTCATCTTGTTTCTTTTCTTAAAGGCTTTTTCCCCCTCTGTGACTGCCAGGCTCCAATCCTAGATCTCCAAAATTCTCATCTCCTGTTACAGGAAGTTCCTGACAAGCAACATTGACATGTTTTGTATTTGCTTAAAGAAACATCCTCAGCCTGCCTTCTTAAATAAGAAACAAAATAAAACAATCTATCTCATATGTCTTGGTAATTTCTGTGAATACATAAGGAATGTTATATAAAGACTAATATTAGTATGTATCTAACTTTGAAATTGTTCCAACTTTGGGTGAGGTGTTAAACCAGACAATCTCCCAAGGTCCTTGCTATTCTGTTGTTCCATGGCATTATGACATTACTTGTTTCATAATGCAGAGCTATGCAAATACAGTAATGCTTTTATTCATTAGAAAGACTTGTTCCTGCCTGGTTGAAGGGTCATCCAAACAGCTCTTTCTCCCTTCTTTCTCCCTTCACTGAAATTTAGTCGTTTCATTTGCTTTGGCTTTCTCTGGACTTGTATAAGGGGAAAAAAAAGAGAAAAAAATATTTTGAGAATTTGGAGAATAACAATAGCAAAAATTCTTAAAATGGAGCCACTAAAGTAAATGAAAACTTTGTCATTGATTTCAGTATTTAAAAGGTCAAATCTAATATTTCTTAATCTACTTTTTTTTTATTTCTTTCTTTTTCTGAGGCCTTCTCTTACATAACTATATTGCTACCTAACTTTAATGAAACACCCTGTGACTCCGGGGTGCACACTTGTATTCATTTCTGAAAGCTAGTAAAAAGAAGACTACATAAAGGACAAGGGAAAAAGCAATTAAATATATTCACTCTGCAAAAGTTGCAGCACACTCATCTGAAGCCAGCTAAAGTTATTTACCCTCTTGGTGAGCAGTAGTGATGTAGTACGATACATACAAAAACAAAGCTAAAGTGATGAAGTCTAGGGGCAAACCTGCAAGTAGCTCCTGTACTAGGGGAACCCACACATTTAAGGACACCACCTGCAGACTTTTCTGCACATACTATCAGAAGCACCCAGGGAAAGTGTTTGTTGAGTTCACAAAGAGTTTGGATACACAGGATATACTGAGGAAGAATGCACCAATGCCTCTGCTTGCACAGTGAGCTCTGCTTCTCCTTCTGCAGGGATTATCCTTGTTGTGACCATTAAACCTGGAGTGACTCAAAGAGCAAGTGAGATTGACAGAATGGGCAGTACCCCAGAAGTCAATACTGTTGACGCCTTGCTGGATCTGATCAGGTGAGATTTTAATTTTTAGTTTCCATATCCCCTTTGCAGAAGTTCAAACCAACACAAATTAAGTTGTGATATGTAATACAATAAAATGCTTTCTGATACTGTTTGGATGAATAAGGGTAGTATTTCAACAAATTAGACATTTTAAAATTTACTCAAAGCAGTTTGTTTAGAAGTTCTCTTTACAGCATAGACTTCAGCTAATAAACCAGTGATGAAAAATCCATCCTTCACAGAAACTGACATGCAAGATTTATCTATTATGAGGAAAAGATGCATAAAGGATTGGTGGATTACTGGTGGATTACTGATTGGCAGCTCCTGTGTCATCCAGCACAGACAACCAGCTGAAATTGCAGAGCTGTGGTTCCCCTCTGCAAGGCAGCATGCAGAGTAACAGATGCAGTATGCCAAGATTTCCAGGGGTTCCACAGTCAAGAAGTTTGCTGCATCACCAGTATCTAAGGCAACTGTATAATGTGTCTTTCCCCATTAGCATCATGGACAATGATATTTTAAAGTGGTTAGAAGAAGGAAACCCCTAGAAAAGTCTGCAGAAGACAGGTGTAGGTTTTCAGAGCTACTGTGTATAAGGGATTTGAAGAAAAATAACTCCAATAAAGGCTGCATTTCCAATAGAGGCTAGAGGCTAGGTGGTACCTTCAAAAATATTTCTGTTGATTTTTTTTCTTCTGGTATATTTAGTCTCTATTCTGGGTCACCATTCCTGCCCACCATTTTGCCTTTGTAGAATTTTTACATAATCTGTCACGTAAGAATCAACTGCCACATATCTAGTAGTTTGGGGATATGCTATAGATTATAGCTCAACTTCTTGCAAAGAAGTTGAAGACTGTAAATTAGCAGTTAAAATATTTGAAATTCTCTTTTAAAGGAATTAGAATTGCCTATATATTTATATTAAAAAATATGGATAGAAATAATAGATTTAGGATTCAAACAAGACAGTCTTGTAAAGATGAAGGAAAAACCCACACTTAAACAAACTGATTTTGCTTTTGAATAGATTTTGCTTTTAAAACTTGAAAACCAAAGGCAGGAGTTTGTGAAGGATCTTTAGGGGAGATTTTAAAACTTCTACTTCAGTATATAAATGTATTATATATATAAAATGCATTTTCTGCACTGGATTGGATATTTACCAAATACCTAATTAATGCTTTCTTTTTGCAACTGTTTGAATCTGAAATTGGCATTTGGAAACGAGTCACACAACTGCATTGCACTAAATCTCCTAATTTTTTGGTGTTTGAAAATGGTCCTTGACACCAGAATAACACAGGAGAATTTACCATTAACGAAGATTAATTTCTGAATTCAAAACTACAATAGAGCATACCAAATATATTATTCTTACAGCACAGCCTTTGTAAGAAGTTTTTTATTTTTCTTTTCTGCCTATATTTGACATAACCTATAAAGATGGTGTGTCCTATATTTCTTACACAAGTCAAGGAGATAATGTAGCAGGGATAAAATACACTGGGTTTAGTATCTTACCAATAGAAATGTCAAATACTAAAAAATAAGCCCAGAAGTTCAACAAGTGCAAGCAGGAAAACAGTCATTGGGACTCTTAAACCCTTAATTTCTTTGGAAAAAAAAAATCTATCTATCTGTCTGTCTATCTATCTATCTATGTATCTATCTATCTATCTATCTATCTATCTCTGGTGATGCTAAATATACTTCTTTCTGCTAAAAGAAACAAAACATGATCTGTTTTTTAGCATCAAATTTTATCATTTTTTTATAGCAAACAACTTTTCCTTAGTATGCTGTTGTATTGAAATGCTTCTATGCTTTATAACAGGAATATGTTCCCAGAGAACCTTGTTCAGGCCTGTTTCCAACAGGTAAGTTTGCACATCCCTCCTTATTTCTGTAGTTTTCACTGTTAACCACAAATTATTTTCATATGTCACAAAAAAGTTGTCAGGCAAGACTTATTTCTGAGAAGTCCAGGAATATCTTCATCTCCTATAAAAAGGTGGGGGTTTAAGGCATCTTGGTTCCATTTCCATTATGATAAACATTCTGCTATCAGCTATTAAGTCCCAAAAAAGCACTGTTTAAGACCTGGATGCAGAAACCAAGCAGCATGTAAGACAAGAGGTTTCGTTTTGGGACAACAAGAGTTAGAAGAATCATCTTAAGAGGATTAGTTGCCTAGTTCTTAAGAACCCTCTGTGTCTGATATAGTCTGTGTAAGTTAGCCCTCACCCTGAAGTGTCTCACATCTAATATCAATTGCCAGACCAAATCCTTTGAAGGAAAAGGATGATAACTGTCGTGAACGGCGGAAGAATTGCAGCACACAATATGCGTGAACAGCAAATCCCAAAGTTTATTGATAGCTCACACATATTTATATTGGTGTTAATGAAGCTTATACATATTGCAAAAGCTGAGCTCATTATTGGTTAAAGCACACTTAGATCAACCACACCTACTTCTATGCTCTAATGATTATTTTGTTTCTATGTTTACATTCTTATAGCAACTCTACTTAGGCTATCTTCATTTTCTGGCAAGCGATTTTCTCCCCCATCTTCCCGTTTCAGCGAAGGTCACCATGACCTCTGTCAGTGATTGGACACTTATTACTTAATCCCCAGCTTGTTTCCCCTATCCTTATCCAACGGTATCACATCAAAGTGGCCTTTCTCAGCTAGCCAATTATCCAAAAAGCTCTCCACATATAACTAGTAGTCTATTTGAGACATCTTTCAGGAAAAGGGAGTGTTGCAGGATGAAAGAGGAAACTTCTGTCTATATATTAGACTTACCAGCTAACCTCCCCCAGAAATTTAAATCAGAAATTTATATGCTGCTGTGCACAACTCACTTTATAAAACTTCTCCATGTAATTTTTGTCATCATTACTGGCCACCCCACACTAAGGGGACAGGCAGGCTCTTTTAGGAATCCTTGACAGAATACTGGTGGCATTAAACTGTAGTTACTATTAAAGTCTTGTTTTCTTAATGGATTATGATTAGTATAGCACAGAACTTAGAATAGCACAGGATTTCTGTGAACAGAATCAGTGTAGAACAGTTTTATAGTAGCACAATTTAACTTGTTATCTAATCACCTGGAGCCACTGCATATTTGGTCAAATCTTAATACTTAATTTGCTGTATCGATATAACAACCATAATCTATGTTTGAAAAACATATAAAAGAATGCAGGTTGGTCACTCAGTCCTCAGAGGAAGCAGACAATGATGGAGGCATCCCTGACCACCAGGTCTCACTGTCCTGCAGCAGTTTTGGTCCAAGTTACTCACTAGGACTTATACCTGCTTGGTTTTATGGACAGTGTACCTGCTGCTGTTACATTTGCCTGTTCTGTGACTGCATCATCAACATCGCTTGTCTGGCTGGGTGCCTGAAACATTTAAGACAAATAAGGAGAGGAGTAGTCAGCCTTGTGCCAGGAATCTGGAGGCTAGTAGGGAGCGGAAGAGTAAGACTGTTCGGTTTGTCTGCTTGGTGCACAGGACCTTGAAGACCTGGCAATGAGGGGAGAGGGAAATATGTAACCCATTTGAGCACTAACAATGTCTGTTTGCCTAGCATAGTGGCATTAGTGATGCTGACCACATCACCAAGGGCCTCTCCTGGCATGGCTGTCAGCAATTCTCTCCAGACTGTTTGTTCCAGCAAAAAATTCTTGCCATTGTCAGGAGCTCTAGCTCATGCCCCACAAGACTGCAGCACATCCATGGGGTATCCAAGATCCTGGGGAGCAGCATACATAGGATATTATTTGTGAACCTCTTGTTTGATCTACAGCTTCTGAGGAACAGAGCCCTGACGGCTCACATGAATTGGGAAATAAAGTGTTTGTCTATATTTGCTACCTTCACTTCAATTGGTTAATTTTTCTCATATTTTTACTGCGCCTTTGTCTGTTCTTCAGTTTTCTCATTTTTCTAAATAAGTTCTTCTGGATTTTTTTCTTTAAAAACTTTCCAGTATAAAACCAAACGTGAAAAAGTTAAAACTACAACTGCTGTGGATAAAAATAGCTCCATATTTCGAGAGGAACCCACTACAACAGCTACAACAGCAAAGGCTTCAGAGGTACGACCTTTTATCCTTTCATTCCTTCATAATATATGAAGTAGGAAGAAAGAACAGACTAAATTTGGTTTATTTCATGTGGTTAGTGATGAAGAAATGATTGGAAATAGCACATAGATGGATTTTAGCAAGACTACAGAAGTTAATTAATAAATGCTTAGAGGTCCTTCCAGTAGGATTAAGAACATCAGAGGATCCCATGGGTAATTGACCAGTCCAAAGAAAACAGATGAAGATTGATTACTTTTATCTGCTTATGAATTGTAAATTTTCTGAAAAATTCAACACTCACTGTGGAAAGACTAGATGTACATCACCTTGAGATATTTGAGTAGCAATAACTGTAACTGTAAGCACTAAAAAAGAAAATTAGTTGAAAATAATAAGAAATATTTTAATGGAAAACAAAACAATATAAAGCATATGTTAATTAATAGTTTTTACTCTGAAAAAGAATGTACAGAAAAAAAAGTGAAGAGGTTTAAAAAGCCTTTCATTAGAGGTGTAGAAAGCTTTTGGGTGTTAATGGTGTATAAAGTCTAGACTTACTCTGGAGGAGAGGGAGAAAGGAATTCAATAGAATGTGAATGCAGAACTATGAACAATACCAAATCAATATACATTTTATTGTACTCCTTCCAAATTTCATCTCAAAGTAATAATAGCATGGGAAGATGGGCTATATGAAGAGACATTAATTAAATCCTGAACCAGAATGTAGTGAAGAATTGCACGCTTTTGTTGATATGTTCAGGCTGCACAGAAGAATGTATGAATACCTCTTTAGTAGGATTTTTATGCAATGTGCACACAATTCTCCTATAAATTATGCAATTACACTGATGTCCCAGTTGTTAGGCAGTGGTGAATTTATCTTAGATCCAGATACAAACCCTTGAGTTGCTCAGAAACTAACGCAAGGATTCTGCATCTGTGTTTTGCTTTCCAGTGGGGAGTAAATCTTGAGTGTAGAGGAGTAGATCTTGAAAGCATGACTGTGGATACTTAGACCTTGCCATACTCAAGTCAGAAGTCTATAGAAAGGACAGCACAAATTAAGGGGTGCTTTACTCCCTGCTGAGGTTTGGTCAGATCCATACATGGCTTTAAAATACAAAATATTCAAGTTCAGTTTAGTGTATTCCTGAACTTGCCCACATGGCAATTTCAGAAAGCCAGTAGAGTGGCTGGGAAAGAGCTTCATGTCTTTCAAAAAAATCTAAATGTCTTTTCGTTTTAGAACTCTTTAAAGTAAATTCACTATTTTCAGTATTTTTTTCTCTTGATTCCAATTTATAGAACAAAACCCAAGAATATAAAATTGTGGGGATGTATTCCAACGGCATCAATGCGCTGGGGTTGATTGTCTTTTGCCTTGTTTTTGGAGTGGTTATTGGGAAAATGGGAGAGAAAGGACAAGTGCTGATGGATTTCTTCAATGCGCTGAACGAAGCTACAATGAGAATAGTTCAGATAATTATGTGGTAAGTTCAAGGGCATACTAGCATTTTCCAATAACTTCTTTAAGTGGATTTTGTCACTGAAGAGGTAAGAGGAGACTCAACCTCATGTTTGCTTTTGCATAGTGCTTTACAGAAAGCAGCTTTCAAAGAAGGATTGGTAAAAATTTTCCTTTCTACAGAATTTGATCCTCTTGAGGGAACTGGAAACAGGGCTTCTTAATATATACTAAAGGAGCAGTCCTATTGGTTCCCAAGAAACTTGAGTATTTTAGACATTCTTGCATGTCTAAAAATTTTATTACAATATTTACATCATATTTTAGATGTTTATAAAAAACTAGTGCACTAGTCATTTGAGGCCTCTTTTGAGGATAAGCATTACCACTCATATGCCCTTCTGAGTCTTGAACATTATTTACTGAAAGACATTATGTTCACAGGATGTCTGTATTGGATCTAAGTTCCTTTAGAAATCTGAATTAATATGCAAGAAACAGCACAGAGAAAAAATAAAAATGGTATGCAAAATACAACTTAGTATCATTTACCTCCTGCTTATAGGTTTTGTGAGACTACATTCTCATAATGTTCTCAGACAAGAAAAATAAATTTAAAATACAGAAACATGTGTGATAGTGTTTGGTGGGACTTCACAGCTATTAATAGAATTTTATATGTGCAAATCACAGTTACAGGATCAGGACTATAAATACACACAATTCCTTCCAGAGCTTGATCCTACATGCAGAGTGCCTTGTGCCACTTATTACAATACTCTGCTCATGTGCACGTTTCATACCAGTACCATGTCAGATCTGACCTTTCCATGGGTTTTTCTTACATCCCAGCATACTGAGATGTATGTAAAACATACATCTGTTTGCACAATTCTTGCTTCCTTAAAGAAAGGTAAATTAATTTCTGCAACTGGTCCTGTGCTAAGCAGCTAGTTTAGTCCCAAGCTAAGTTAAAGCCCTGTGAGATGGGTTGCCTCATTCTGCAGAAAATTACCAACAATGAGACTCCAGACTTAGCACGTGCCGTACAGGCATTTACATATAAATTGATTATCCATTTTCTTGCATGTGCCAGAAGCTGTGGCTACAGGCTCCCTGAGTTTCTACAAATGTGGGAGCTGTTGTTTGAAACAAGACAGAGTTTTCTGCTGAAAGTATGAGGAATTAGTACTGTTTTCATCAAGTTCAGTGCTTAGAGGAACTAGATATACCTGCTTTCTACAGGGGTAAGATACAATTTTGTTTATGAGATAGCACACATACATTTTATAAATTTATAATTTCTATTTTAAAATGGATACATTTGATATATTCACAAATTTATAGATTAAATTATACTGCTCAAGGCTCTGGAGTAATAACTTGTCTCTTTGACAGCCTGCTCTCTGGAACCAAAAAAAATATGCAATGGAGCTGGTGCTAACATAATTCCTGATATTTCCCTTGAATTTTCTGTAGGCAATAGCCTATGCAGCTGTTCAGATCCATGAGCCACAGCCTTGTGCAGGTTTATTCTGTGCAAGTGACACAGATATAACCCCCAGTGCTGCAGGGCAGCTCCTGTAACTACAGGAGACCTTTCCCATCTGTGTGTGATTGCAGACTAGACAGACACTGGTCTCAACCCAGCAAACTTCCACCCCCAGGGAGCCTGTGGCTATACACAAACATTTGCTGTAACAGGGTATATGCCCATACCCCTTCCTGACTTCTGTGTATTCTGTGTATTCTTTGACACCAAGTTATACAATACTAGCTAGACTACGTGTAGAGTTACATTTACTTTTATTTTCCAGACTTTTTTCATCACCTCTGTTGTAGCCTTGCTGCAAATGAATAAAGTCCAATGTATAAGATAATTTAAGAAAAAAAAATCTGTTGTTGTGAAATAGGACATCAAAACATATTTTTTATCTCTTTAAAAAAATTACTCTGGGAGAGAAGTTATTTCATGGTAAGCATGCAGTATGTCTGAGAATGTATTTTTGATAGCTTTATTTTTCCTTTCTAGGTATATGCCAATTGGTATCGTGTTTTTAATTGCTGGGAAGATAATAGAAGTCGAGGACTGGGAAATCTTTCGTAAATTGGGTCTTTATATGGCTACAGTAATAAGTGGGTATGTCATTTCTTAAAGATGTATGCAGTTTTGGAGCTCAGTTGACTACCACTCAATTATCCACCACATCCAGTCTTCTAGGTCAGAGACAAAAATTCTCATCAGTGAAAATTATGTGAGGATATGTGAGGATGGTTTGAATGCACATTTTGCTGGATGCATGTTCTGTTTTAAAAAGTCACTGCCTTGCATTCTAAAAAAAACCAAAACCCAAAAGTAAATTCCTTTATTGTATTCACTGTTTCATCTTCACAGCTTGTGCTGAAGAAAATATTGTTGTATTAAAGGTGAAGTTATGAATTATTTCTTATTGGGGCTTGCCAGCCTATCGAACTTATACAAATACGTGGATTGTGTTGGGAGCCTCCATGGAATTTTTGGACCCAAGGTTTTGCAGCACAGACTGAACTCCCTGCTGAATACAGATGCATTGTAAGAGCAGTGCACAATAAAGGATGCTAAAGAGACTGATCCCTTCCCTCCCCAGTACTGAGCAGACAGCTGACATCAAGAGAAGCCCTGGGGATTGCACTGTTTGCTAATTCCGCCTCCAAGGTTAGGGTAGATGGTGAGGCTGCAAAAAGAGAAGTTGCAATCTGAATAACATAGCCAAGCATCAGAACTTTTTTTCTATTCTTTTTTCTTAGCAGTTGTCTATTTAGAACAGTCTGGGTGGAGGAGGTTACACCTGCACAATGTGGAACCTTTCAGCAGTGGAACTTTAGAATAACTTAACTGCTCCAATGATAGGTTATATTACCAGGTTATTATCTATCTCTGAAGACTATCCTACAAAGGACTCTTTTGTCAGATAAATGGATATTACAGTCCCAATAAGAGAAATGTGCTTAAATTTCTGTTTCCAATTCAGTGAAGCATAGCCTTCTAGGCAGTCTTGGTCCTTTACCTTAGCATCCACTCCTATAATTCCTTCAGTATACTAAGGACTTACATGTGTTTTGTCTAGAGGCTAAGTCTGAAATTGTTCAAGAGTTTCTTTCCCCACACATTATGCATTTGCATGCTATTCTTCAAATGTCATTCACACACTTTCTGACAGCCAAAGAGAATGGTAATATATTAGTCTTAAATGCAAACTACTTTATAAATAGTCAAGAAGGATCTCTGGGGTTTTTGCATTAATCTGTGCTAGATAAGCACATTTATTTCAAGGTTGTTGTTTTGTTTTATTCATAAGCCAGTATGTTTGGACTAGCTGTTTGAAAATCAGAGATAAAATTTCTTTCTAAATAAGAATTACTGCTCCAGAAATAGCACTGATTCATTACTTCTTCAAAATGTTACAGAGATGAGTACAAGTTATGTTTATCTAATGCATTATGCAGTTTTTGTGAGTATTTCTTTGCACTTGGAAAATAGCTCAGATTTTTACATGCTTCAGAAGCTGATATTTACCAAGAGATGGTAAATCAAGACTCTAATATTTCCTATAGAAATTATAAATGACACCCCATCCACAAGGTAGATAGAAATCATTGACAGAATGACAGTGTATTACTTCTGCTGGTTTTCTATGTCATTAACTCCAGTTAATTCAGAGGAGGAATATGTTGAATGGATTACTACTACCTTTTGACTTCAGTTTTACATCAGATAGCAAGTTTTAGTTTTAGATGTGATAGCAAGTTTTATGACTATTTACCTATCAGTAACTGATTACACGTTACTATTTGTATTGTGACAAGGCAAGTCTTCCTTAAGATGTGTGTGAAGACACAATGCCTTCTCCAAAGCACTTTTATTGCAAAGTAACCTGCCACTGCATAGCCTCCTGTTTAGGTGGTAATCATTTGTTTGACAGGCACAACAATTTTAAGTAGATCCCCAGGTGCCATCAAAAACATTAGTGAGAACTAATTTGCATCCTTGGAGAGAAAAATTCTCTGTTCCTCCAAATATGACCATTTTCCCTGATGGGTGCTCTGGTAGAAGATCTCTGCAGCATTTCTGCCTCCTGCAGAGCAGCCTCCCATGAGTGCTGCTCAAGGCACTGTTTTGCGTATTCTCTGCAAAACTGACCATCGGGGAGAGCATGTAATAATCAGATCACAGGAGCAGATATGGACACATACACACAAGGCTATAGGCTGCAAGGAAAAGGTGCTTGTTCTACATTTTTCAGCCTGAAAGAATACCCTTTTTCTTACCTCTCAGGAAAAAGGAGAAATGTTGCTCTTTGTTTGGGTCTCTGAAAAATTGCTCTTCCCACCATCATTTTGGTTTTCATTCTTACGTGTTTGACCCTGTCTGCAGTGTATTCTGTTCACTGGTGTCTTCTGTAACTGCTTTTCATCCCCTCTTTAAGCTTGAACCTGAAAATAGCAGGTTATCTTAAATGTTTCTTGTATTCCTTTTAAAGATGTTTGTCCTATCCTCTGCTTTCTTTCCTTTAATCTCCCTAACCAGCTCACCTTCTCCCCAGCTTAATTATTCATGATCTTTCATAGCCTCAGCCCTACCAGGACTCATCCACCATTGTTTGCAGCTCATCTCAGTCTCTCTGTCTCATTCAGGTTACCATGAGGGAACAGACTTCCCCCAGTGTCTTTGGTACAATTTGCCACTAAGTATCTCAAGTCTCTCACGATTAATGATGAGGACATATTAGAAGTTACAGCAGAAGAAAGTCAAAGTGGAGACATAATTTAAGTGCCAGAGGGAACTCAAACTGAAGGGGCGGGGAGAAGGAAAAAAAAGGAAAAAAAGAAAGAAAGGAAAAGAAAAAAGCTGCAGCAATTCCTTGCCTCTCCTTGCCTGTGCCTTTTTCTCTTCCGAATGCAGCAAGGAAGCTACATCCCTGTAAGAGATATTCCTACATGGAATGGCAGCTTGGGATTCTAAGGGACATGATTCTTCCTAACTTAAAAATGAATGCTATTAGAATTTCTGTTTTCAATTACTGATTATGATTTTGGTATAAAAATTCTGCTGCTTTCTGATAATTGCATTTTATGAACAAAAATAAATATTACTTAAAATTTTTTTCAGGAAAACCAGTAGTAGCAAAGCAGATAAACAAAAATATTTTGAATAATGTCATGTTCATGCTACTACTAAAAAGATGCAGATCTAAATTTTTCAAATAACTAAGTCAGTATGCTTTTAGACTTAGACATACTTGAAATGCTTACTCTCATTAACATTTTATTAAGACAGCAAATGGCACCCATACCACTTTATTTTTTTCTTATATTCAGTTTGTTCTCAGGCATGTCACAAACCTAGCAATTTATACAATGATGCCTTGTGTTGGTGCATGTATAAATTGCTAGATTTCTTTCTAGAGTTATTTACAAAGTTTTATCAAGACATGTTGCGTGTTATTATTTACATTCCACTAAATATGTCGTATGATTCTACAATTCTGTGATATGTTCCCATACAGAATGAAAACTTCAATGCCTATTCCTTTTGAAAAGATAATTTTTCAAGGAAACAAGAATGTAGGTTTTGTGGATGATTTTTGATGCCATTGTGGATTTCTGTACTGTGACTACTGGTCTCTTAATTTTCTGGTTTTGGCAGAACAAATGGTACCATTATTTATTGCTATCTTTATCAACTGCTCTGAAACCATAAAGCATTATTACAACACAGGAATGTGCACATGAACATTTTGTGAGGACAGAGTAAAAATTCCAAGGTCATAGGTGACAACAGTTTTTGGGTTTATGTTTCCAGGCTATGTGATAATTTCTTTTCATGAAAAGCGGATGTGCTATAATTGCAGCCTTTGAACATAGGGAATATTCACAGACCCTTCAAATACATTTTTTTTCAAACGTACTTACAGCAGTCAGTTTACCTTTTATCTTAATGTCCACAAGCTCTGCATTCCTGTGCATTCAGGATTACTGCACAGTGTTCAAAATTAATGCATAGGTTGAAAGATGATTTCATCCCTGAGACCTATACAAATGCCCAGGCAAATACATCTGAGCTGCTAAAATCAAGAGAGCGAGTTGATCTTCTATGAGTCAACCCACCTAATTTTAAAAATTAATAGTTTCAAAACATAGTATTTCAGCATCTTACAACATTAAAAATGCTTAGACTACATATACCTCATTTAAATAGTCTCAAATATCTCACCACATTTTAATTGTAGACCTGAGCTTAGACAGTTTTGCCCAGAGCAGATGTGGATTTTTCTAAAGGTCCATATTTGAAGATTCTGCAGAAAAATGTGCATTTCAGCTGACCCTGACTGGAAAGCATATTTACCTTTATTTCTAAAACATGTTCTGTAATAAGGGCAGACAAACTGATAATAATAATTTGACTTGGTTTTCTGATTTGTCTCTGGTTTGCATTGTAAGGATTTGGGAGAAAAGAGAAATGTTTTAGTGTTATTTCAAATCACCCTCTGCACATCACTTTTAAATATTACGTATTAGTTTAGGCTTCTAATTTTTATCAGTTTAAAAATTTTTCAAGTCAATTCTTGCTCAGCTTAGGAGAGACAATTCATATATGGTGTCTCTCTCTCCAAAAGGAAGTGTAGAACAGCATTAGTCTGCTTTTTATTAATGTGTCATTCTCTCTAAATTTTGCATCTAGGTGAAACACCTTTAGTGTTTCATGATTATATTTGAGGACAGAGCTGGGTACCTATTATCAACATCTTAGTAAAGAAAGACAATGAGATGGATCTATTTGTTTAACTAGTTGATTTTATTTTGCAGACTTGCAATCCATTCCAGTATAGTTCTGCCGCTTATCTACTTAATAATAGTAAGGAAAAATCCTTTTCGATTTGCCATGGGGATGGCTCAGGCACTTCTTACAGCCCTTATGATCTCTTCCAGGTAAACAAAAACAGTATCTTTTCTGTAATGCTCCTAGTAGTATTGCATGGTCTGTGCTCTGCTTTTATTGCTACTTTTTAAAAAGCCCTGATATCAGCTGGACAGTTCTCAGTCCCCTGGAGGCTGAAATACTGTTTTCATCGTTATTTCTGTCATAACCAAAGGACACTACAGAGTGTGTTAACCTTACACCAAATGAGAGTCTGCCTCTCCCTGGAGGAGGCAGTTCTTTGCCATTCAGTTCATTAGCCACAGACTTGACAGCATTTAAGCAGTTGAACATTTTTTGTGACTACGTATACCATGGCAATTTACCATGTAGTTTTGAGAACTAACACTTAGCTATTTCTTCCAATATTTAGAAGGTATAACAGAAGTTGCTTTGCTTTTTCCTGGTGCGGCCTTCCTTCCTGCCTTAGATCTCCTTTTGAGTCATAGAGCAAATCATGCTCTGAGCAAAAGGAAACATAATAGAAATGGTGTGTTGTTGCTTTCACTTATTTTATGTGTTTCATTATGTGCCAGTTCAGCAACTTTGCCTGTCACCTTCCGCTGTGCAGAAGAAAAAAACTTGATTGACAAAAGAATCACAAGGTTCGTTCTTCCAGTCGGAGCTACCATCAACATGGATGGCACTGCTCTTTATGAAGCAGTAGCAGCCATATTTATTGCACAGCTGAATGACTTAGAACTGGATATTGGCCAAATAGTTACCATTAGGTAAGACTAAAGCCATCACATGCATTTTGTGGGAAGTGAGCTTTTTTGTGAATGGTACATTCAGATACCCCATGGGAAAGTTTAAGCTATCATTCACAGCATAAGAAATAACAAATATTCTCATTTCTTGATCCAAGGCCTAGCCAGTGCAACCCGATGGGGAGGTAGGATGGATCAGGATATACAACACTGTTATGAAAATTGCCATTATTCTTCCCTGCAAACACTTGCAAACCTAACTCAGCCTCTACCTTTGATCCATCCAGTTTGCTTGCTAGACATGTGTTGCCTGTTATTCTGCAGTGTAACCATAAGAGTACATCAGAACATAGCTTGTCCTATAAGCTTGATACCAGACTTTGAGTAAATACTATTCAAGAGGAAATCTGAAACATTTAGGCTTCTTTCTTGCAGTGAAATTAAACTATTTGTGCCAGAAAACAGAGTAACATGTATTCTGAATGCCTTTTCTGGGTTTTATTTGGGATTTAGCGTCACAGCTACAGCAGCCAGCATCGGGGCTGCAGGCGTGCCCCAAGCCGGACTTGTTACCATGGTGATTGTGCTGAGTGCCATTGGCCTGCCTGCCGAGGATGTTACCCTGATCATTGCAGTTGACTGGCTTCTGTAAGTTTAAGGCACCTCATATTTAATATTTTTTTCTTTTTCTTTTTCCCTATCTTTTTTTTTAATGTTTGCAGAGGTTGCCTAGAAATGTGTGAGTCTGAGAAAGAAAGCAATAAAATCATTTAGTTGCAGAAAATGGACAAAGATTATTCTTATGGCCAGGCTTGTTCAGAGTTAAATGCAGTAATGGCTTTGATTGTGAGATAAGTCCTGCATGGGATGGCAGTGAATAACCTCACATTCAGAGATGCTGTCTGCCTTAAAGTAGTGGTCACATCACTAATAAATCATGAGCATCATCCTCAAGACAGACAAATTAAATAGTACCAAGAAATGTCTCTAGAGTGTCAGAGATGCCACTACATTATGCTAAACACATACATCATTCATAAAAATGAAATGTAGCCACAAGCTGCAAAGCACATGATATCCATAAACTGGCAGTGGAGCACAACATGAACAAAGCAAAACTGACCCTGGATTCCATGTGCACACATATAGCAGGTTGTACACAGATCTGTGCTGCCAGCACTACTTTGCTAGGACTGTTCTTCACTGAGAGCACCCAGGGCCCAGCCTTCAATCAACAAGCACACATCTAAATTTGGAAAGTGATTCTTATGCCTAATCCAAACCATATCAGAACACTTCAAAACCTCTCAGTCACATTCATCTGCTCTTTCTGGAGAGAAGCCTTTTCAACAGAAATCTTTTCTGTTCAAGTTACACCGGTGTGTATCTCTGCCAATTTTGCAAAAGCCCGAAGAATCACAGAGTGTATTCTGGAGGTCAGAAGGCTATCAATACTCAGTTTTGTCCCATGATATAGAGGATTCACAAGTTAACAAGTATAACTTCAGGTTTTTTGCCTCCTAAACTGTGTGAGCTTTGGTGGTCAGGCCAAGGTCTTTTTCACCTGCAGTTTGTATGAATGACATTTCACTGGTATCAATGCAGTGATCTTAATAATTTAATAGTATTTGCATTTCTTCTTCAGGTTTATTTACATTCAAGATAAATGCCTTGCTGTTCCTCCTCTGGCCTTTCCAGTCATTTTATTGAAGGATTTCTGGTGGCAACCTATGTATTTCACAGATATATTTAATTTATTTATTATATAACTCAATTTTTCAAATAGAGAGAAATGCCAGTCTCCAGAAAATCAGGTCCACTGTATGGACCCAAGAATCAATTCAATTTATGTATAAGCATAATTTCTCCAAAGGAACCAGTTCTATCCACAAGTAATTTTCCCAGTCAGCTGTCTGCAACAGGGTCTAATAGTTTTGTTTGCTGTGCTCCACAGTAATTTTGTTTTCTCCAGCTCTCTTCTATTCCCAGTGGGCATTTAATGTTTTTAAGGATTGTGCAGATCAGTACAAACCACTGGCTCAGAGCAGGTATCTGAAGAGTCTAAGAACACCCAAATGTATAATGGTTCCTTTATCCAAAGTATTTGTCCAGCCTCCTGCAAATTGCAGAACAGAGAGCTCCTGAGTTAGAATTGATTTTTGTCTTCTTCTATGAATGCCTCATTGCTTTGGGACCCATGTTTCCACACGTCCTAGGGAGATGAATTCCACATCCTAATGATGCAGAGATATAATTGAATTTTGTTTGTTTTATCTACACCCTAATAATTTCATTTGATGCCCTCTACTTACCTTATGGGAGTGAGAGAGAAAGAGAACAGTACCCTATTTCTCAGAGCAATCATGACTTTATGGATCTGATTTTTACTCCACTTTAGAAGTCTGTGGCTTTTGTGGGTTTTAGGCACAATATTAGTACATGGAAACATACAAATAATTCAAGATGTTTCTGGTTCTAATTAAGGCATTTTTCAGACTAAGATATGTTTTGCTGTGTAAATTAAATTAAATAGAATAGTGCTGTTATAACAGATGATTTTCCAGTGGTGTTGATTTCCTCACTTGTCACACAGTTCCTACTAGAACCTTTACTGCTTTCTCTTCCTTTCCCTACCATATATTTTTGTTGCACATGGAAAACTATTTTAGCACTAGAATTCAGCAGTTTTGCAGAAGTATTGTGAAATATTGTAAATATATCCACCTCAATGTCTCTGCACAGAAAGAGAAACTTGTTCTGCCACAGAGCCTTTGTAGTGCTTGGTAGCTGAAAAGAAAAACAGGGAAGCATGGCCTTCCACGCTCCATACCATACTTTCACATCGATTTTCAAATTTTATTACGTTGCAAGGATTTGTTGTTCCTCTGCCAAGTAGCAACAGGTTTTTAAGGCCTGCATGTCACATTTCTGTCTGGAGAAAAATCAATAGTGCAGGAGTATGATATTCCTTTAAGTGACTTTTTTAGTGTAGGTTTGTCCTTCAGCCCTTAAATAAGGAGAAGCCAGCAGAAGACAGGCCTTTCCCTTTTTCAGCTTTGGGCCAGAATACTGGACATACTGGGCTAGGTGCTCTTCTGGCTGAGGACATGACTGTTAGAATGACAAAAGGCACAATGCAGACTCTGCTGCTATACCCCACAATCTATCATTACGAAAGGGAGCCAGCTTTGTAGCATACTTCAGGGGCCTGAGAGGTGATCCTTCCAACATTTTGTAAGGCTATGCCACAGCAGTGGAATTACTGCTCTAACAGACAAGTGACATGACTTGCAGTTTTGCATGTCCTGTACAAAATAATTTCTCATGAAAGTTACGCCAGACTTCTTCAAATACCTGTGGGTAAAATTCTGATTCTTGTTTTAAAAGACTATTTTCTTTTAATTGAATAATTACCCAAATCTGCACTGGGAAGAAAACAATGTTGCATGAGCTAGAGTACCTTACTTTTACTAAAAGGATTTTCTAAACAACTGAATGGTGTGTCTGACAACTTTTTTGTTCCGTAGGGATCGATTCAGAACAATGGTGAATGTCTTGGGAGATGCCTTTGGTACAGGAGTAGTGGAGAAGCTCTCAAAAAAGGAGCTGGAGCAGATGGATGTCACCTCTGAAGTCAACATAGTCAATCCTTTTGCCTTGGAAACAGGAATACTTGATAATGATGAAACACAGGCCAAGAAATCGTACATCAATGGAGGCTTTGCTATAGATAAATCTGATACTATATCCTTTACACAGACATCCCAGTTCTAAATCCAATAGCTTTCAGATAAAACAGGAGCACTAAGCATGGCCATATGCAATATCTCAAAAAGCTAAAAGGAAATTGAGAATTAATTACATCTCACTTACATCTGATTTACCACACAGACTCTGATTCTCCTTACCAGTTCTGCCCCTTCTCATCATCTCCCTCAACAGGTTGAACTCACCATTTTTAGTCCTTACTTATAGGCTGAAGAAAAAGGCAGTTGTAAAGTACTTTTTTTTTTTGAATATATACTATTCCTGAGGCTGTGAAATGCCTCTCTGGAATCAGCATGCTCATAAATGGGTCATTAGCTGGGAACAGCCAAAATGTGTTTTACTCAGGAGTAGCACAGCATTTTACACATTACCACATCACAAAGTACCTGTATGAAATCCCTTTCTACATCCTTGCCTTCTATACAGGTTGCACTGTAACTTGATCATTTGCCAAAATGCTAATTTCTGCAGCTGAGGGGATACTACTTGCGTGATTCAGGAAAAAAACAGACCAGAAGGGCCTTGAAATAAGTACATTTTACTGTGAATAGGGTTTAGTTTTTATTCAATTGTGAAATAATTAGTCACTGAAAGAGGTCCAGTATTTATGTAGCTGTTTCCTCATACCTTTCACATAAATGCCAGGTGCTGGTATTGGCCTTCAGATGTGAAATAAATTGCTCTGAGCTTGCTCTTCTGGCACTTGAAGAGCTTTTGTAAAGTTATACTTTACCTATTTAGGTCAACTTTGATGGCTTCCTCATACATTTCCATCAGAAACAGAATCCCATTTACTATTGTCCACTTATGATTTTAACAAAATATTAGTCGGCCCAAAAGTAAGAAGAGATCATGAAAACAAAAATGCAGAGTGCAAATTCTAAATGTTTCTTCCTTGCAATAAAAGCAGATAGATATATACATATATCAAGAATATAGGAATGAGACCTTTCTCATAGAAAGAAGCCACTTTCACTAAACTCCTTACACAGACTGGCTGGGTTTTTTGGCTCTTTGGTTTAGTTCGTCAGTTGAACATGCAAGTTTATAGCTGCAACACCACTATAGTGCCAACCTGTCAGCTAAACTGTATCTTATGAACCATTTCTGGACCTAGAAAATCATGTCCTCAGGTGGCTTGCTGGAAGATAAGAAGCACCGAGAACTTCCTCATTAAAAAATCTCCATTTTCTATAACATTTTATACAAGATTTTCATGGTGCAAAAATCAACTCTCTCAAGGGAGGAGTTGCTGTAAGAATTTTTTTTTCTGCCTTGCACATTGAAGTAGTTTAGCCATTTTATATATAACTTAAACTGAAATTCATATATAGTTATTTCTTTGTGAATAAGCTTGTGGTAAGCATAAAATCACATTCATTTGCTAACAAAAAACCCTTCAAATACCTGCAGTGTTATATACTCGATTCAATCCTACACTTTTGTATTTAGACAGACCAGAAGTGTGCCAAAGAGACCTGATTAAGAAGAAAATATTTACTGTAGATTTTGATAAATTGCACCTTAAATTAATGAGACATAATACTGTATTTAAATTTAACATCAAAAACTATATGAAAATGTTAATCTAAGTATTGGTAAATTTATACAATAAAAAGAAAATGTACAGATTGAGTAAATCAATCTTTTACATTTGCAGAAATAGTATGAGACAGTCTTTATTTGTGCAGCTTTGCTTATGGGAGGAAACCAATTAGCCTACCAGTTTCCATGACTAGCCTATAATCTCTGCCTTGTCTTTAACCAGCTTTTTAAGTCACCCTTTTATGATCACTTTATTATTTAGCCACCCTGTTAATGATGTACTGTGAAAAGTGTTCCTAATGTGTTATAAATAAATAATTTCTCTCTTTACTCTTGTTTTAGCCTACTATCTTCTCCTTAAGAGTTCCTTTAGCTATAACAAGAAAACCAAACCCCAAGAAATTCAGGGTTTATGTTATTGTCTCTAGTGATTTAGCTGTAGTTTTGGCAAGAATTACTCTCTTCCTCCAATAAAATAGAAGCTTAAGAGCAGAGTGCTGAGATTGCAAGAAACCCCTCTAACTACAGATGACCTGGATTCGAAGTATGCTATTATTAAACACAGGCTAAGCAGGTGATTGTTTACCTATAACTTACTTATCTGGATCAGATTCAACTGAGCAGGTGTTGATGGTATTGTTTTGCCATCTACTTATCTACTACATCTACAACCAAGAGACCAAAGCATATGCTGAAGATCCTCTTAAGTCCGAGGATGCTTTTCTTGACACAGTATTGAAAGTATGTACCTTCTACATATGTGGAAACACCCTGCTTCAGCAACGTCTCCTCTTTTCCACAGTCTCCTGGTCTGGAAGATTTGAAGAGTGGCGAAGAATCAGTGTTAGAAAGGCATCTTCAGATTTTGGCCCTTTACACCATGTTGTTATGTTCTTGTAGGGGTTTTGGGGCTGCAGAAGCTTAGCACAAGATTGGACTCTGCATTTTGAATAGTGTTTGTGACTTTAATTTAATTTGACCTGGAGGACCAGGTTACCCACACACCATCCCTGTCAAAATACTCATGGACTTTTAGTTGACTCAACTCTGAACAAGGAAAGCACTTGCACATAAACATACACAGGTCTGTCAACACACGCAGGTCAGCTATATCAGATCCACAAGATCTAAAATTGCATAAAAACCACCATGACATATGCAATTCACTTGTTCTTTAATATTCTCTGATATGACCAGAAACTGACCAGTGGTGCATGGGCAGGGAGGAGGCAGCCAGTGGACCCCCATACTGGGACACCACGGGATCTGTGGCCTCATCCTGCCATCACCACACAAACCCCTTCTGCATCACTTGCCCCTCACAGTGTCAAGGTCTTAAACGTGCCTGGTGACCCATGAGAACCCATAGCCTGGTGACCTGCCCCAGACCTATGCGGACTCTTAGCCCCATCTCAGGGTACTGCTCCTAGCTGCAGACCTCCAGTGGAGATGGGGACTTCTGGGTGCTCATATAGGAGGGTTCCTGTGAGGTCAGGGACCTTCAGACTCTCAGGGGACATGCCATTCGACGGTCATGGGTGGGTGACATCCCCACACTGAAATGGCCCTGTTCCCAGCTCCATGGCCCTCTACTCCCCCCAAAGGAACCTGCTGAACAGGGTCAGGGCCAGAGTGTTAGAATCACTCACAAGTTTCTCACCAGAGGAGCTGGAGGACTTATTTAAAATTTGAGCTGTAAATCCTGGTTGTGTCAAAGCAGATCTTAGGCACAGCTGCATTCCCACTGCATGTCACCAGTGGCACAGGGACTAGTGGGAGCTCTGGAACTGAGCGTACTGGAAGCACAAGGATGGGGGAGCTGGGCAGGCTGCGCTAGGTAGGACATGCTTGCTGGCAGCCTAGGAGGGCATTCTCATTGTGTGTTCTCAGTGGGCACTGGTAGCACGGAGATGGGCTATACTGGGAGTCCTAGTGTAGCGGTACTGGCAGCACTGGGCTGAGGGTACCGGGACCACTGGGCCACACTGAGATGAGAGGTGCTGGGGGCAATAGGAGCAGTGTGTTTTGGGGTGTGGTTTAGAGGCCGGATGTGCTAGGCCAGGCATTTTGGGGGAGTATTTGTGGATATTTGTGGGCCACGGCCTGATTTTGAGGACTGTTTGGGGTGCCTAAGGGTCATGGAGCAAAGGCTGTCCCACAGAATAGCTGTCCCCCTCCATGTCTGAGTACTGGAGGTGAAGGAGGTTTTGGAGTTCAATGTGATGCTGGAGTGGGAGTCCCCTCAGGATAACAGCAACTCCAAGGGCAACCCAAATGATGCCTGGGTCCTCTTCTGGTTGTGAGGGGACAGCCTGGATGCCAGTGTTCCACTTCTGGCCTTGGGGGGAACCCGAGACACATGGATCTCCTCCTGGTTGCAGGGGGTCGCCCAGACACCATCCCATCCTTGTCCTGGGGGGCCATCTGAGCATCTGGGTCCTATCCAGAGACCATCTCAGGGAGGGCACACCAAAATCTGGATCTCTTTGGGGAGCTGCCCAGATACATGTCCCCTCCTGCTTGTGGTGGGCACCCCAAATACCTGGGAGTTTTGTGTTTTGGGGTGCTACCTGTCCTCTGTCTCTGAGAGCCCAAAGAGGGAGCAGGTGTGGACAAAACCACCTTTCTTTGCTGCCCCCACATCCAGCTGCCTGGGTCTTTCCGGGATTTTGAGACTGAGCAGGGGGTCCCTAACTCAGGCCATGTGTCCTTGTGTGTGTGTCCAGGACTTCCTCTGAAGCACTCGAGTTCCAGCATGACCCGTGCTCGGCGCCGTGGCTCGAGGCACGGCGGCAGCTGAATCACTGCCCTCAACTGCGCTGTACCGGGGCAGCCCAAGGGGGGGCGACACTTGAGGGGACGGAGGGGGTCGGGAAACCCCCACTGCTGTCCCTCCCAGCCCAAGGTGGAATGGACATCAAGGGGAGCAAGGGAATTTTGGGGTTCCTAACCACATGTTCCCCCAATCCAAGGTGGGGTGGCTGAAGAACAAGGGGCCATCAGGGAGGACCCCTTCAGCCAGGAGTCTCTGGCCCACCACAGCTGCAAACATGGGACTCGATGATCTGTAAGAAGTCCCTTCTGCTCCGTAAGGGATCTTCCATGGCTCCGCGACAGCCGGCTGCCAGGGCCGGGCGTTACCAGGCAACAAGCGACACCACAAACACAGGGACCCGCGATTGGGGCTCTGGAAGGCAGAGAAAGAGGAGGAAGGAGGGTGCTGGCTGCCCACATTCCTAGCTGCAGCTTCCTTCCGAGCACGGAGGAAGGACAGGTGCTGTGTTTTCGGGCAGGGCAGCAGCCATGGCCTCAGGCAGCCTGTTTCAGCTGCTGGATGAAGCCATCGGGACGCCCGAAGTCAACGTCAACTTGGAGGCGCTCCGCAGACTGCTGAGGGTCATATTGGAACACCTGAGCCTGCTGGGTCTGCAGGACGTGATCCCCCAGGAGGGGGCCCAGGAAGCCGCGCCCGCCCCGGGGCAGAGCCATCCCGCCGAGGCTTGGGCATGGGACACAGGGCAGCCTTCCCAGCCGCCGGGGGAGGATGAGCTGGAGGGGACCAGAAGCGGCTCTCCTGTCACCTCGGGGGCTGCCGACATGGGACAGATGGAGAAGACTGATGCCAAAGAGAGTGGCATCTCCAAGGTAGAGGCTTTTCCCACCCCCCAAGACGCCCCCTCCCGTGGGGTCTGTGCCCTTATATGAGGGTTTGGTTGAAGCCCAAGCTCTGAGCAGCATGTTGACTTTCATTGTGGGAAAGGGAGGGAGATTTGGAGAGAAAATCTGGGTCTGAAACACTGCTCTGGGGGTGCCTTGGGTCCTTCCCATGTTGGGTCTTTTCCCTCTGAGCCAGGATGTGCCATAGGCTCTCCAGGGCAGGCGTGGGAGTCTCTGGGGAGCTGCTTGCCTGGGGCTCATCCCCATCACGTGTCTCTCCTAAGCCACTGCTCTCCCCCAGGAGTCCCAGAAGGAGATGGCTGGGATTAAAGCCATGCAGATCAACATGGGAAAGGAAATCCAGAGGATCAAGGAGGCACTTGGCCAGGTGAGCTGCCACCATCAGCATGTTGCAGGTGGGAGACAGCAGCCAGTGACCTCTCTGTGCACTGGAGGTTCAGCTGCATCTGGCCATGCCAGATGAATGGAGGGTGCAACCCACAGTGCCCAGCTATCTGGCTGTGCCCCCAGGTGCAGGTAAAGGTCCTGCAGGTCCCCAGGGACCCTGCCATGAGGTTCATCCCCCTTACCCACCTCTCCTAGACCACAGATCTCTGCAAGGATCTCTGTAAGGAGATCAATGAGATGAAGGCCACACAGTCCCGCATGGGAGAAGGCATCCGGATGATCCAGGAAGCACTTGGCCAGGTGAGCTGCTGCCTTTGGGAGGGAACTGGGCCCTCCCTGCCTCCCTTCCTCTCAAGATCTTGCCCTGCCACCCCTGCCCTGTGTCCATGGGTGTCACCCACTGTGAAGGTTACTGGGAGGGAAGAGTAGGAAGGGTATCCTGTGAGGGAAGCATGGAAACTCAGCCTTGCCCACTAGGAGACCCCCACCTCTGCCTGCAGATCAACCTGGCAGTAGAGGTCACTGCCTGCCTCAGCCAAAGGGTTGCTGAGGCATTTTGAACTAAACAGACCTGAAAAAAAGGGAAAATGTGGAAAGAAAGAAGGTAAAGATCTACCAGTACTTGGCAGCCACAGCCCACCCAGGGTCTCTCTGGCTTGGGCACAAGCTCAGTTGTGCATGCTTCGGGGTTCTGATTGCAGTCCCTCTTCTCACTCCACTCCAGGGGAACCTCCAGGATGCTGCTGGCCAGCCACTGGTGCTCCAGGGCCAGCCTGCCTCTGCCAAGCCCTACACTTCAGACATGGACAAGCTGGGGCAGAGCCCTGGTAAGCAGAGCACCACCCCTGGGATGCAGACAGAGACCCTCCAGTGCCCAAAGTGGCACCACTGTGACACAGCTTGTTTTCCAAGCAGGCCTTCCAACTATGGAGAGCATCCTCAGAGACCTATCTGAGCTCCAGGGCCAGATGTCCTCCCTGCAGAATCTGGTCAGAGACCTGCAGGGTGAGAAGGAGAAGGTAAGCCCATATCAGTCCCTAAGGGGGCAGCAAGAATCAGTCCCTAAGGGGGAGTTGGCAGAGAAGAGGCAGGCAAAGGAGACCATGGAGTCCATGCTCTGACTCTGCCACTACCACCCTTCCCAGATCAGACAGCTGCAGGATGCCCTTGGAAAGCTGGCTGTGACTGTAGCCGAGTGCGACGTGGATGGCACCAAGGAGATCCCCCTACAGCTGGAGTAAGAGGATGGGGAGAGGATTTTGTATCCTACGGGGCTGCAGGGGAGCCGGGAGGTATGGAGTGTGGCAATCCAGGAGCATCAGATTTGGGGAGCAAAGCTCACCTCCCAAGTGGCCTTGTGGAGGTTCAGCCTGCCTTGTGCCCTCATCTTGTTGGCTAGGCCTGCACTGCGGGAGATTAAGCAGGAGCAGAAGGAGCTGAGACAGGAACAGAATATTACCAAGGCCATACTGCAGCAGGTGGTTACAGATGACCAGCTTCAGGATCAGGTGAGGTTTGGAGGCAGCACTCCAACTGTTGTCTTGAATGGCAGGCTGCTCCTTGTGGGGTTCCTGGCCACACTCCCTGCCTGGTCAGGGCCATCTGGGCACCAGGTTCTGCTGGCTGCATCCATTCTATCTCAAAATCTATTCCTTCTCCCTTTTCTGCAGCTGAATGAGTTGAGGGCAATGATGGGGACTGGGAAGCAGCAGCAGGGAGAGTCACACACGGACAACAAGCTTGTGAGGAAGCTCCTACACCGCTGTGAAAGGCTCCAGCAGCAGGTGGACTCACTGGTGCCACAGCAGGTGCAGAGGTCACTGCCAGAGAAGACCCAGGTGGGCAGCTGGAAATATGGAGGGCTGTATCAGGACCCTCTGTCTGTGCTCACTGTAATGTAGAGCAGCCCCTTGCTACCCCCCAGCTTGGTTTGGACAGGTCAGCAGTATGGCAGGAAATTAAAGCCTTGATACAAATGTCCAGCTGGTACTGAGTGCTCATAGCCAAGTAACCCAGATCTGTCCTTGAGGGCAGCCAGATACCCCTTGCATGACACTATCTTGTCATCCTTCTCCCTGGAGCAGGAGGAGGAGCTGCTAAAGAGCATCCAGGCCACTGTTGTGCGGGTGGAAGGGGACTGCGAGCAGCTCGGCTATGTCACGGGGAGCCTCCGGGATGACCATCGCCAGCATCAGAGAGATATTGAGGTTGGTGGCTGGACCCCCAGAGGGTCAAAGTATCCCCCAGGCACACTGAGGCTGGTCTGATCACACAGAGGTCTGATCCCCTGCCCACCTGCTCGCAAGCCCTTTGTTGGTTCAAATGGCCTTTCCCAAAGAGCAGGGAGCCCTGGCTGGCCAGAAAACAGCTCTGACCCTGCTGTGGTGTCATGAGATGCTTTTTGCATTGGAAGGCTCTGTTCCGGTCCCTGGAGGGTCTCGAGAAGAAAGCAGACAAGGAGGACCTGTTGCTGCTGGTATGGTCTTGAGAGGTCCATCTTCAGCCCAGGGGATCTTGGGCAGGGTGATAAATGCAATTTGCCCTTTGGGCATGCAATGGCAAACTGGCTGGATGGGTAAGGGGGAGGGTGTGAGCACTTCTAGACTGGCTGCAGATCCCTTGCCAGGTCACTCTGTCCATCTCTTTAAGTCCCTTTGACCCCATGGGGGTGATCGGGTAAGCAGGCCACACAGCCCTGAAAAGGGCACGATGGCCTCACAGGAATGTTTCTGCCTCTATCCCCAACACACAGAGGCTGGCCCTGCCTCTTGTACCTCTGCCCTGTCCCCACCCCTCTCCTGCCTTTCCTCCCTGCTAGAAAGTGGACAAAGCTGCCCTGGGCAGCAAAGTCAGTTGCGCCCATTTTGATGAAACCATGGAGCATCTGGAGGAGAGGATGCGGGAGTTGCTGAGACGGGTGCTAGGTCAGGAGCAGCGCTGGCAGGAGGCCCAGCAGCGGTTCAGTGATGCCCTGGACTCCAAGGTGAGGGGTGCCTTATTCTCACAGTACAAAACTGGCTCCTTGGGGGCTTTGCAGCCTGAGGCAGCCTCCCTCTGAGGTTTCCCTGTGGAAAAAAAAAAAAGCCTTCTCTGCTGGCTTTTCCCTGTGGACTACCATGTTCCATCCTGGAGCAGCTGGTTAAGGGTATGCATCTGTCCATAGCTGGATCGCCTGGAGCTTGGGCCTTTCCAGAAGCAGCTAGAGGATAACTGGGCAAAGAAAATTAAGGATCTCAAGGATGAGTTGACAGTAGAGATTGATGACGCTGCTGGAATTAAGAAGTGAGTGCAAGGGGATGGTACTGGCTTTGGCAACAGCACTGGCCTCATTCCTTCCTGTATGGTACCCTGGCATCAGAACAATGTAGCCAACAAAACGCAGGGATGCTGACAAAGCAGCTGCACCTTCTTCACCTATAAGTATCAGGTTCCCCACATCAAAGGAGGCACAAGAATGGGCATCTGCAAAACAGACTTGTGCAAACCAGAACTGGAGTGTGGGTGCAGAGGTTCAAGGATGGAGAACAGAGCGTTGTTTGCCTGGGCAGGGGTGCAACACATGGTGCCACAGGCCTCAATCATGACCTGCCCACCTTGGCAAGATGGAGGGGAGTTGTGAGCACTGACAAGGCGATGACACCAGGGGAAGAGCTGGTTTGGATGGCAGTGTGGGTGCCTGCCCCCTTCCTATCATATCCCTGCCTGCTCTGGGCAGCTATGGGCCACAGACACAGTTCAGCAGTTCCAGTCCTGCCAAGGCAAGCTTATCTCATTGTTCCCTTGGATGGGAAGAAAACCAGGCCCAACATGCCACAGCTCCCTGTGCAAACATTGAGGCTCCCTGCAGCAATGTGCCTGGCACCTGTTGCTGCCTGTGAGCTGCTGGCTGTGTGCATTGCAGCCCTGTCAGGAGCTCACCCAGCCCTTTCTCCCTTAGGCAGCTGCTGGTCCCTTTCAAGTGCCTGTCCTGTGACCGGCAGCTCAACATGCAGGTGCCTGGCCCGTGAGTAGCACCCAACACTGGTACATTGGGGGGCTGCGTGGGTGAGACAGGGATGGGTGTAGTTGTGCCCTGCTGTCTCAGGCACAGGGGTTTGACTCTGCTGAGGGGTCTGGGGGGCCTGACTCTGCTGAGCCCCCTCTGAAGCCATGTCTTTCAGATGTGGATTGTTCCCTCCAGGAACACCTCCCTGAGGGCAGCAGGCAGAGTGGTGATGTGGGGTACAAGTCTATGGGTTTTGGTGCTCTGCCCCAAGCTGGGGGGGACAAGGGACCCTTATTTGTCCCTTGTCACCCACCATTGTCACCCACCCATGGCTCCTGCCCTCCCCAGGCACATTGACACACTGCCGCTGATTCCATCGCTGCCCTGCAGCCATGCTGCACACCCCTCTACCAGTGCCACAGAGGAGCAATCACAACAGCACAGTCACAGGTAGGGGACATAGGGACCCATCACTGGCCTCTGGTATGCAGGATAGTCCTGCCTTGGCAAGGGAGATCTCTGCCCTGAATGGGGGGAAAGGGGGCCAGGGAGCCTGGGCAGGGCAGGGTAGGGTAGGGGAGCAGAGGGTCAGCTGTACTTGCCCCAGGTGTCTGGGCTTTTAAAGCCCCTACTGCACTGCTCAAGCCCTGCTCTCAGTGGCACTGAAGCCAGATATTATTAGTTGTATCTTGTCTCAGCCTGACCTCAGGCTTGGTGGGGACTCAGCACAGTGGGACAGGCATGGGTTTCCTACAGCAGTTGTTGGGGAGTCAGCAGGGACACGTGTCAGTAGGGAGCACCGTCTACCCCCCTCTCTGGCACAGTGGGATGAAGCTCAGTGCTGGACAATAAGCATCTCCATGCTCCATCCCTCAGGAAGCTGGTCAATAGCAAGTTCCTCAAGTCACAGAGCTGCAAGGGTCAGGACACATCCAGTGCACCGCTCAAGGATGTCCTACACCTCTCCAAAAAGGTAGGGATGGTGAAGGGAAGAACATCAGGGAGGAACAAGGCTGGGAGAAAGATGCTGAGCATCTGAAAGCCACCCTACCTCAGTTTCCTCAAGGAAAGATGGGTGGGGAGTGTTGCTTGGGGATGCTGAATTGAGCCCCACATTGCAGCCAGCCATTCTCTCCTTCCCAGCCTAGCGTGACTGAGCTGCTGAGCACAGATGACTGCGTGGATGAGGTGGAAAAGAGGGCACAGGATAAACTGGGTATGGCCTGTCAGGGCACCAGTGCTGGGGGGAGAGAGCACCGGCTGTTTGCTGGTGATGGGTGTGCAGGGCTCTGTCTGCACACCTGGGCAGGTGCCGGGAGGGTCTGGGGTCTGAGGCAGGCTGAGGAGAGGTGGAAGCAGGATGGAGGGGGGTGACTGGTGGATGGGACAACTGGTCCTTGGGTGTGTTCAAGATGGAGTGCAGTGTGGAGATGGCACTGGCCAGTGTGGGAAAACAGCCCATATGCTGGAGGGCAGGGGCAGTACCCTGTCCCTGAGGGTCACTGGCCATGCAGATGCCCCTGGGCTTCAAGGTGCTTACCTCTGTCCTTTGTGCCCAGGGCCCACCACCTTAGAAGAGGACCAGCCAGCTTCAGATGTCAAACACTGATCCTGGGCACAGCAAATCCAGTCCCCCTGGATGGAACTAGTAGCCAGGCAGCTAGATGTGACTGGATGCTCGGAGCCCTGCATGAAATAAAGGACCAGGACAGCTGCCCAAAGGGATTTCTTTTCAAGTTAATAAAAATATTTTAACCTGCTGTGTTTGAGATATTCTAAGCAACACTGATTTCAAAACTAACCTCTCGCTTCAGAGCTGCTACCCTAAAGCTGGACAGGTGCCACAGGGAAGGGCGAAGTTTTGCTGGGGACCAGGAGCAGTAGAGTTTGGGGTGAGGCCCCAGACTGGGTCATGTGGGTATGTGGGGGGTGTCCCTGAGACAGGTGGAGGGGCTGGGGGTGCCCCAACCCTTGGGCTGTGGGGGTGCAAAAGGTGTAGCCCCCCCACCCATGCTGCTGGTGCCCCTGAACTGAGCTTTGGCAAGGTTGCAGCAGCGCCACACATCTTGGGGGAACTTGAGATGAGCCCAAGAAGCATTGCTCCCTCTCCCGCATCAGGCTCAGGGCAGGGTTTAGTATCATCATCATCCATGATTTACACTTTGGCTGAAGAGTGAACTGGAGCACCTCCTCGTGGCCTGGAAACCAGAGTGCACCTTCCTGGCTCCTCCCAGGACACTGCATTTACAGCATTAATCTGGTCTTTACAGTGGGCTTGGACCTGCTTTGAACTATCAGTGTCCTCCTGCTTCTTGGCATCATTATTTTATATCACTTCAGCAGTCACATCAATCACTGCTGGTCAAACAAAAGTGCCAGTATAAAGAAGCTCATTCTTCCCCTGGGCTGGCTGTTGAGGACAGACTTGAGTGGTGAACTCTGGCCCTGACCCTGCCAAAGTGTGCAGGGGGAGCAGAGGTCATGGAGCTGGGTAGGGGCCCAGCTCATCGTGGGTACGTCACCCACGCCTGACCTGCAACACTGCATGTCATCTGCGTGCCTCAGAGCTCCCTGGCCTCCCTGGGTCCCCAGCCAGTCACGGAGGTCCCTTTCCCCCTAAGTCCTCAACCCCCCAGCCTAGATGTCTTTGTTCTCACAGATCAATTTCTCCCTGAATATCCTCACCTCTGGCTGTCCCCATTCCCTGGAGGGTCCCACCTGGGGCAACACTGCAGTGTAGCTCAAAACCACCTTGTTTAAGACACCAGTTCCAGGTTATGAGTGACACAATAAATCACTGAGCTCAACCAGTTTATTTAAAGACAAAGTTCAGTTCATACTTGTTTTTTGGAGTTTGGTGAGTTTTTGTGTGGAGGATTTGGGTGAGCAGCAAAGCACAGCTGGCTCACCATAGCTCCAGGGGGAAGTTCCTCTATGTGGGAAATTCAGGTCTAAAGCATGGGTGCATACAGAGTGACAATTTTACAGAATAGAAGGCAAAAACTAAAAATTACCCAAAATTCAGATATTTTTTGCTCAACTCAGCTATCAGCTCTATTCATGCTGCTGAGGCCCTATAATGCACTATAGCATTTCATCCTATGTTAAAAAAGGCCTCTTTTAGCTTAAGTAAGCCCTCAGATGTAGGTTTTTGGAGGGGATTTTGAGCAATGAAGGGACTTGGAGGGAGAAACATCCTGCTTTGCTTCATTCTGGGGAGAAAAAGCCTCTTCTCAGAGTAGGAGAAATTATAAAATGGAAAAAATTAAATGAAATTATGAATTTTATCCCAACAAACTGGGTAAGAAATGGGGAAAAGGCCCCTGGAGTGGGGAACTGGGCAAACTGGTGACACATGAAAAACTAAAGCCTCCCCTCCCACCCAAGCAGCATATAAGTTAATTCTGGAAGGGCTTACAGATATTTTTGGAGCTGTTTCTTCCCCATATCCACTGCTAGTGCTGAAAACAACAAGTCTTATTTTCACTTAAAAGGGGACAGTCTTCTCAAAAACAAAGGAGTTGGGCGTTTATCAACCCCCAAAAAAAACAAAGGGGTTGGGGAGCACTTTCTCCTCAAGGCAGCAGTGCAGAGGCCACCATTTCTTTAACAAGTTCCTCTCTAATTTGGGGACTTCTTCCCTTTGGGCATTGTTTCAAGGTGGAAAATCCCCATCTCCCACAGTGCTAGCTGCTCCCTTGGGGAGAAGGCCCAAAATGGAGCAAACATACCCAAAACCAGAGGATTAAAAACACAGACCCCCCCGGTTGCACTAGAGCTGTATTTTCTGCCTTCTGGATGTAACAAGCTGCTGATTTTTAAAATTGCCTTTTGATCTCCATTTTTATAAGCACCCATCAACACCAACAAATTATTAACAGTTGATAAAAAGTCAAACAGTTGTAAACCCACTCCCAAAATCCACCTCTTTCTGCTTACATTGGACCTCAGTGAGGAGCAGGAGAAGATTAACACTCCCACCATCGTGGAGGGCCTGCAGTCCTCACTCAGGTTTGCCCCTCCATGCCTGCTGCACTTCCCCTGGATGCACAGTTCGCACTTGGTCTGATCCTGAGGTGTCAGTGGAAGAGGAGCAGCATGGGGAGAAGCAGGAGGCAGTGGCTAAACCCCCCCCCGAGAATGTTCATCCTCAAGCCCCAAATCCCTGCAAAATGCACCCTGGGCTCCAGCTTTGTGGAAAAAATTTTGACTCCTGTGGGGAAAAAAAACCCAAAACTTTCAGCAACTCCCCTCTTTCATGGGCTGGTATGAGGTGTGCCTGCCACACCAGGAGGGTTTTGGGGTCCAAGGGTCCATGGTGGCAGGGCTGCAAGGTGCATCTGCTGGCTCTGCTCAAGGAGTGGGGGCTGTGCACCCTCCACACCCAACCATCTGCCTCCCATCTGACAGGATGCTGTTGAGCTGCCCTTGAGCAAAAAGAGGCTGATTTCCTTGCCACCCCAATGCCAGAGAGCCAGCTGTGGGGCTATTGAGTTACATAAAAAGGCAGGGGGTTTTGGGTTTTTTTGTATGGACTTTCAAATTAAATATCCATAAAGCTTTTCAGACAAAAAGTGGATGGAGTGTTGCAAGCTCATCTGTTGGAGCAGCATGCTGCAAAGAAGTGCTTTGCTTTATACATCACTGGACCTTGTCTTTCAAGGAAAGACCAACTTCACCATGAGCCAAACAGGGAAAAAACTAATTATAAAACTGGACTGTAATGTGGGTTTAGCTGTGACCTGTATTTTGTCAGGGCCCTTGTCTAAAATTTAGGTCCCAAAGATAAAAGTTGCTGCCTTTCCTGGTAGTTTCTCCTCTTCCTCAGACCAAGCTGAAGACTGCATGTGGATGGGGAGGCAATTCTGGCAGCAAAGGAGTGACTGGGACTGCAAGAGGCAGAGACCTGCCCAGTCCTGTCTGGGCTTGCTGATAACAGCACTTTATTCCATGGCTGAACCCTAACAACAACCTTCTGCTGCTTCAAGATACCAGTTCATTTAGTTTTGTTCCCCTTCTATTCGCTTGCAGGCAGTGAAATGGGGGATGAAATTCTGTCTGTCATCTCTCTCCCTGCTTACATCCTGATAGTGAATACAAAGCCCTGAAAAGGCCCAATCCTGAGTGATCCTCAGAAACATGAAACATGGTTTTAACCCACTTCCCCTAAATTCTCTGCAAATCCTAAGCAGAAAAGTTTCCACTTGCAAAACCTTATTATGAGACATCTAGCAGCATGAGAAAAGCCCATTTTCTTCCTCAAGATGAGTTTTTGAAAAGCTTTTAGGGACATTCTCCCTATTTCTCTGGTCCAAGCTTCCACTGACAAACAGCTGAGGAACTGAAAATACCTCTGTTCTCCCACTGAGAAGCAAAAGAGTGAAATGTGATTGTTAAATTAGATGTTATAAGGAAAATTAAATGGGTCTGGGGGAAGAGTGGGGCTGTTTGTTGTTGAGTGGAGTGTTTGCTGGGGTGGTGGAAGTGTTTGCACTTGCAAGGCTCATAGGGGATTTTTGGGGAAATCAGGGACAGAGTGTGAGCAAAGCTGGCCACTTGCCCAGCCAGAGCAGTGGCCAGAGTCATTCACCTCATCTCCCCCACCTCAAGTGGGTGGGGGAAAGGCAAAGACTTCAGTCTGACTATCAGCATCACAGAAAGCCACCCGCCCGCCAGCGTAATCCACAACCACTCCATGTGTTGGACAGTGTGGCTGTGGGGAGAGACATGGGCTGGGCCAGGTGAGAGCCTGCAGCTGCCCCAGCACTGCCCCATGGCCCAAACCCCACATTTGGGGCTGAGACCAAAGCAGCCTTTATGGGACACGAATTCCCAAGCCACCCCCAGTGCCCTGTCAGGAGCAGGACAAATCTTCATGGCCCAGCAGTGACAGTCCCACACAACATCCTGCTGACCCAAAATACAGCAGAGAGACTCAAAACTCTCCATTCCTGAGGGCAGAGGAGCTGGAGGTGATTCCTGGTGGCCTGCAGTCTGGCCATCCAATGACACCAGGATTTGGGGTGAGCTGTGGCTGGATCCAGGGTCATGGTTGCTGGCAGGGAGAGGGATGTTCATGAGCCTCTATGCATTGGAATATCACCTCCAAAAATTGCACCAGAGCATCAGCTCCAGGCACTGAACCCAAATGGGAGTTCAGTAAGTCCCTGAAGCCAGACTCACCTCTCCGGTACCCCTCTGAGTCTTCCTCCAGAGGGCACGCCAAGACGTCTGGAAAAAGAAGACAACCCCAAAGATTTTTACCTCTGGATCTCGCCCTGGACCTTTCCCATACCCACCCTGCTGCACAGAGAAGGCAAGGCCACCTGAGGTGGGAGACACAACCCCCTTCATCGGGGCATCACCTCTCTCCACACATAATTAGTGTCCTAATTTGGGTGCTAATTAAGCATCAACAGCATTCTGCACCTCCCACCTTCAGTCTTCTATCCCTTAAGGCTAATCAGGAATAAATTCCTGATTTTCTTTTAAATAAATGAGCATCTGTGATGCTTTCACTTTCCAGCCAAATCTGCCTTCCCATTTTTGCTTAATTAATTCCTTTTTTTCCCAGTTTTTACCCTCCAAGCACCTTTAAATTGTCACTGCCTCTGCTAGCATGTTGGTTTTTCAAGTAAAATTCTCAAGCTGTTTCCTGCTCTGACATCAACAGCAGTGATGGCTGTACCTTGCTCTCTGTGCACCTCGAGAGGAGTAAATTGGGTTGTTCAATGCCAAATTTCCTTTCCCCATTGCTAGAAAACCACCGGGACATCTTTACTCACGTGGGCAAGGCTCCCACCCCTGCAAGATATGATGGAAGATTCCCCCATCATCACCAAGTTTTGGATTAACCATCAACCCCCTCCAGCTCCAAAGCAAAAATCCCAGAGGAAAAGAACAGGGAGAGAAGATCTGAAAAATGGAGGGCTTGGGGCCAAAACTGGTGATGTTTTTGGCTCCAATACCTGTTCAAGGTGGTTCAGACATCCTGGAGAGGAAGGGAGAAAGATGCTTAGGGCTGCTTTCCTGTAAATAAAAGTAAAAAGGGGGGGAACAGATTCTGGGGCTAAGTTTTGTCTCACCCATAGCAGGTCACCATCTGGTTGCTGGCACTTGGCCTGGAGCTCTGCATGGCATTGCTGGATCCATGACATCTCGGCAGCTTCACCATGTTGCTGTTCCTCCAACCTCCAGCACACACGATGGAACCAGGAAAGAAATTGTGATTCCTGGTCACTCAGCACCCAGCAGAGCCCCTTCAGCATTGCCTGTAGCTTCTGCTTGTCAGCCCTGCCTCGAGTCTGGGGGATGAAGGAGAAGGAGGAGGATGCTGGAGGGGGAATGAAGCAGTGTGGCCCCCATGGTGCACCCAGATGGCAGCACTACCCACCAGCATCTCCTGTCTTATCTCCTATGCTGCCTCAGTCAGCCCAGCATGTCACTTGTCCTCCTCTTGCAGGGTTTTTTGGGAAGCTTCAAACTGCTTCTGCAGGGAAAAGGGGTTTATACTCCTGGAGAAGGGAAGAAAAGAAGGAGAGAGAGCTGGAACCCCTAAAGTACCATGGATATGGCCAGTGCAGATGGCCCCATCCTCACCCTCCTCTGCAGCTGCACTGAAGCAGATATGTACATTCATACCCATGTTATAATGAACTTCATAGTTATGCTGCATGCACACCCTCACCTTATCCATACAGTTATGCAAACACACAGTGATACTTGGGCACTACAAGTCTCCCAGACAGGCTGGATATCCCACCTCTCCAAGGTCTCCTGTAAAAAAGTTGCCACCAGATCTTAAAAAGTTCTGACCACCCTTCAGTTTCCATCCCCTTTCCCCTACTCCTTCCACCCACAGCCAGGTCAAAACTCCCTTTGGGGACCTCTATTTCCCCTCTGCACCCAGAAGTGGAATATGAGCCCTCCACAGCACAGGTGCCAGGTGAGAGCAGGAGTTTGGAATCTCCAATATTTTGGTTTGGTCCACCCGTTATACTTAACCGTTTCATACTTAACCCTCACCAAATTGCAGCATTTCAGCTCAGTTTTGGCTTCTAGATGCTTGCATTGCTTTTTTCCCCTAGAAAGACAGGGAAAAGCCTTGCCTCTGCTAAAAATACATATTCTGGGGGCTGAGTTTTAAGGGAACTTAGAGTCGTTCCGGCAGGGGAAGAGTGTCTAAGATGGGGATCCACTCACCCTGTAGCAGCGAGCGGCCTCTTTGAGCAGCAGAGTGGGGTGGGGATGATGCTCGTGCAGGCAGCACAGACAAGGACTCCATCACAGTGACAGAAGACAGTGAGGTGCCTGCGGCACAGATCCTGTGCCAGCAGCGGGGCCAGCTCCTGCACGGCTGCCACCACATTGGGCCAGCTGCAGGTTGGGGCAGAAGCCACTGATGCCTTGTGAAGGCTGACCTAGAACAGAAGCTAGACGGAATTAAAGAATAAAGTATTTATTAAAAGGCCTCAGTGGATACGCCTTGGGCAGTACAAGAGCCCAGCCAGGGCTACACCCAAGATCAAACCAAAACAGTCACAAAATGGATGACCGATCACGAGATCTCTCACTTTTTTAAGTTCTAGTCCATTAGCATGTTTGAGTTAATTGTCCAATTATAGCTCTAAGTTTGGAAGCCACATCCTTCTTGTTTTCTTCTCTTCGGTCCACTGTTGTTTATGCTTTTGGGTCTGAGATTTGGATCAGTTTTCCTTGGCCCCCAGCTAGAGAAGAAATTGTTTTGTCCACCTATTCTGTGAAGACAGCTAACTATCCCTTAATGTGAAGCTCAGAACTACACACTAAAGCAGTACAGAACCCGAAAAAAGCTAAAAGCTAAAACCTGAGGCATCACCACCGTGCGGGAACGGCACCCGGCACTGCAGGCACGCAGCGCCGCCCGCCGCGCACAGCGACAGGCAGCGCCGGCAGAAATTGTGGCCGCAGCTCAGGATCGTGACAGGATCCCGGAAGAAATCCAAGCAGACGGCGCAGCAGCGCAGCAGACAGGTGGTTTCCTCCTGGAGGAAACCTGAAATCTGACGGCCTTTCCCGCGGCCGTGGTTGTTTACAGGACGCGCTCGGGGAGGCGCGCACGGAAAGAGGCCTGGCCCGGTGCCCCTGAGGCGGCGGCGGGCCGGAACGCTGGGACCGGCGTCCGGAGCCTCCCAAGCAAAGGCAATCCTGGGCTGGTCCGACATTCCCACCGCCTCAGGCATGGAACAGGCCCTCGGGCCAGCGCCAGTCCTGGTTTACGGACAGAAGGGAACGCAGGCAGCGGCAGCTGGGGCCCAGGACGAGTCAGTGACACGGGGAACTCTCACCCCTCCGCTGCGCCGAGGGAAGGAGAGTGAGGCCAGAAGGGGGCTCCAGGAGACAAGGATTAAAGCAGGAATGTGGCGAGTGAGCAGAGTTCCCTGGAGCTCATGTGGATACCAGCTTGGAGCGGGAGGGTTAGGGTGAAATAAAACCCCACCGCTGTGTGTATTTTAACTATAATAACGTTAACGGAGTTTCAATATACTATATCCCATTTTAATATAAGACATATATATGTTTAAAAATAATGCAAATTTTATTATAGAGCTATAAAAATAATAAGAAACCTATAATGTTTAAAATACTAATCAGGAATTGTAGTTATGAATGAGGTAGATAAAACAATAAAAGCAGTTCGATGTTCCCAAACAGTTGTAAAATCCGCTGTGACCCAAAACTGATCAGCTTTGGCTTTTTCACGGGGAAAAAAAAATAGGGAGAAATTATGAGAAAAAAAAAACGCACCGGGCATTTGTAAGTCGCAGAAAAACGTCGTTTATAGCCTCAGGTTTGCCTCTGCCCCTCTGCCGGAGGGGTGGGGGCGCATGGAAAACTCCTTGTCATTGTTGGATCTCGGCCAGCGGCGCTCTGCGGTCCCGCCACTGCCTCCTCCGTGTGTGGAGCGGGACAGGGCGTGACTGCGAAACCGAACCTAGACAAAACACGAAGATGGATGTCTCGGGGCAAAAAAAAAAAAAAAAAAAAAAAAAAAAAGGACCAAAATAAAACAAACAAACCCTCATTTTTCTTTTTTCTTTTTTTTTTTTTTTAATTATACTGCTAAGAAACACCCGAAAATTACTTTGGTTTCAGCAGACCAACCTAATCCTTAGTTAATTCTTAATTATTTCAGGCACTTACTGTTCTTTTCGAAGGAGAATCTCAGCCTACATAAGGATTCTGCAGCAGCAAGAAAAGTCGGGAATATGCTAGGTATAAATATTTTCCCAGGAATTTTCTCCTCGGGGTGAGGTGGCGGTGAAGGGGCTACACGAAGAGAGCGGGCGAGGCGAGGCGAAGCGAAGAAAAAAGCTGCCTCTGGGGGTGGCCGCTGCCTTGGGTGGCTGTGGCGGTGCTGTGTGAGCTGCCCCTCGGGGCGGCCGCTGCCCCGCGTCCCAAAGAGCTGCGCCGCGGGACAAGGCGGCGATACCGGAGCCGAACCGAGCCGTGCCGGTGCCGGAGTCACCACAAGAGCTGCCCCGAGGGTGAGACAGCTCTACCAGAGGCGCACCGAGAGGGTGGTGCGGTGCGAGCCGCCCTGGTCGCTGCCCAGGCTCCGGGAGCTGCACCCCGAGCGGGGCGGCGGCAGAGGGGCCGCACTGGAGGGGGGGGGGGGGAGAGATGAAGAGATGTGAATGGAATGTACAGAGCAGAATAAAATAAATAGAATTAAAGAGCCGCAGCGGGGGATGGCCACTGAGAGCTGCACGGCGGGACGAGACAGGCGCTGTCCCGCGGGGAGTGGCCGCTTATCGTGTGAGGGCAGGCGACAGCCAGAGCCGCGGCAGCCGCTTCCAGCGGCGGGGAGGAGCGGGACGTGCTGTTCTCAGTCAAGGCTGTATAGTTTAGGACCCGAGACAGGTCCGCCACTCCGCACCCGGGAACCGGGACCCGTGTGTGCCCCTTACTCGCCTACTCCCTTCTCCCTAGCCCAGCGGAACCAAGAAATACCTTAAAATCTAGCCTATGCATACACACACGCACACGAACACGCTCACGCGCATGCACAAAAGAAAAATCGGGGGTGTTTTTTTGTTTGTTGGGGTTTTTTTCGCCTTTAATTCATGACCTACATGATGAGCAGCAACAGAAGATTGGTTACTAATTATAGCAGCTGGGAGGGGAGTTTTCATAAAACCATTTCTCTCCCTAGGAGTATGTGCAGCACCTAGGATAAGGATGCACAGGTGGCATCTTGCAGAGTCCATCTACTGTGTCCGCATCCTGCATCTCCTGGCAATGACCCCCTGACGGCTACTAGGCCAGCTCCTGGCCTCAGCAGGCCTCTCTGCCCTCATCCTGCTCCTCCTCCTCATCCCACCACACCCTTTTTCTCTCTGCCAAAAGCTGTAGGAGAGGAGTCATGCCAGTCTCCAGCATCATCTTTGCTGTGGGGAGACCCATGGGGGGATCCATGTCTGGGAGGAGGGAAGAAGGTGGGGAGTGAGCAGGTGCAGAGCTTTCTGCTGCCCTTCCCTTGGACAAGCTCCTCTTCCTCCTGAAATGCCTCTGACTTCTCCCCAGATAACTAAATTATCCCAAAATGCAACTGAATTGCTCCCAAAATAACGCTGAATTCCTCCCCCCAATACAGACGAATATCTGAATTATCTGAACATATCTGCATATCCAAATTATCCCAAATACCTCTGCATTCCTCCCCAAAGCCTCCGAATTCTCCTAAAATATCCGATATCTACCCAAATACCTCTGAACTTCTCCAGGGCCTTCCACAGAGCATCGCTTTGGTGGCAGGAGCTCAGGCTCTTATCCAGCTGCTTGGGGAGCCCCGAGGAGAGGTGGAACCTCATTTCACTCAAGCTGGGAAAAGAAATTAGAGGGACAGATGTTATGTGATGGATGTAGCAGCCAAGCACCTCTCCACAGATGGAGTGATAGGGACATGAAGCAACCAGTTGCCACATACCTGCTTACGATCCTCCCAACATCCTAAAAGGAAAAAGGGAGAAAAAAGGGGAGTTCAAGACCCCATAGGCAGCACTTTGGGACAGCTTTTGGGTAAGAAAGGCACTCACCTGGGACAAGCACCTGGCCTCCAGCTGCCCGATGAGTCTGTGGAGCTGTGCAACCCCCTCGGCCACCCGCAATGATTTTTTGGCATGGGTAGCTGTGAAGGTGCCGTCCAGCTCAGCCAGCCACCGCAGCTCGGTGCGCTCCCGCTCCGCCAGCAGCGGCGCAGCCGCTCAAACTCAGCCTCGATGCAGCGCCGCTCGGCTTCACTCATCTCCTGGAGGAGACAAGAAATCCATATGCAACCCTCAGACCTGAATTTTCCCCTACTGAGTTAAAGGACAAAAGTGCTTCTGCTGTAGCCAGGGGGGCTGTAACACTGGGGCAGGGCTGGGGATGCAGCTAATTAGCGACTGCAGGATAATTATGTACTTCACGTCGTGGTTCTCCTTTTCCCTCCCCTGTTGCCATTCCTCTCTATATTCTGTCCAACCAATCTAGGTCCTGAGAAGCAGGGGGGAGTGATAATTCCATGTTAACAAATGTCCCTTTATGACTCAGTCTGGGATGAAAATAAGCAGCACCATGACATTGATTTAAAGTGTGGATAATAAGCAGCTGCACATGGAGGTGGTGCTTGCCAAACCTGCCCAGGATCTGCACCAACCACTCCAACTGGATGTAGGACTTTACAGGGTGCCAGGATGCCTCTTGGATATGATCCCACCTGTTTCTTCAAGAGGGGCTTGGGGAAAAATAAATACCCAAAGACTCATTCAGACTGCTGAATAACCTGTATCAGGTAGTCCTGGTGTCTCTTCTCTTCACTTGCTCTCCAGTCCAGAAATTCTGCCAACACCTTCCTTAAGGATTGCACATGAGACTGGATTTTCTCCTGAATACACACACACACAAAAAACCACCAAACCAAAACCAAACAAACAAACAAAAACAACAAAACAACCCACAAGTGAAGCAAACAGCTTGTTTGTATAATCCTGCCTTCAAAATCTTACATTATTCAGGGGAGGAAAGCAAATAGTCTCCCTAAAAAAGCCCCCTCATTGCCTTCCCTGGAAAGCAGGGATCAACTAATTTTGTGTTTTTCCCACAGCTAGGAGCAGGCACTAGAGCTTTGCTTTCCCAAGAACAAATTAAAATATTTTCACTTTGCACCTTTTTTCATGGGGAGAGAGAGGGGGAAGGACTGATGGGTCACAGGAAGGTGATCTCACAGGTTTCATCTGGTCCTCCAGAAGTCTTCATGACCACAGCCTGTGGTGTCTCACCCATTGCCTCCTGAGGGGTTTTTGTCCCTTCAGCACCAAGAGATGAAGCTCTGGCCAGTGTCAGCAGAGGGGTTTTCTGTGGCTGCTGTGGCCATGCTGCCCTCCTGGCAAGGAGAAAAGAGTGCTGGGGGTTGGCTGTGGCCTGGGGTGAAGCTGCCTGCCCTTGAACCGCCCCTGGGTGTTCCTGTGTTCAGTTCCCAGCACAAGCTGCCCCAGCTGGAAAAGCAAACGTCATCACCCACAAGTAGTCTTTAAACAAATTTTATATCCACAAGTTTGTCTTATTTCCAGGCATTGCTGTCACATTCCTCACCTGGAAGCTGCTTCCAACTTTGCCTTGTTCACCTCCATCATGTGTAAGGGGCCAGAGTCAGATTTGGGGAACTAGGGGGGCAAAATTTAACTGATTTTTCCCTTGTGGTGCCATGCAATAATGGGTTTTTTTGCAGTGCTTTAATTTTCCTCCCTTTCCTCCCCAGTGCCTGTGTTGAGAAAATAAATGGCCCTGATATGGGGGAAAAAGGGGCAATCAGATGGTGCAGGTGTCCAAGCACGTCATGGCCCCATCTGCAGGCAAGAGATTGGAGGGCTCCTCCCTTCTTGGCTGATAAAAGCTGGCAGAGGCTGAGACAGGACTGAGCTTTGGCTGAGCCTGTGCCAGAGAGAGGAAGAAAAAAATCCCAAGAAGAAAAAACTCAGTGGAGAAGCAGCCAGTAGAAGAAAACCATCTGGAGGAACCCGAATACAGCACCAGCGACAGCAAGGAAAACACCAAGAAGGTTTGAGTAAGAGGGAAAATCCCAGTGCCGATAGGGGGGTTACATCACCCTGATGTCTGGGGGGGGGGGGGAGAAAGGGGATTTTGAGTCCCCTCCCCATCCCATGAACTCAAGAAGGGAAGGGATTTACCCTTGCATTGGTCTCAGGATCTAAAGGTATTTTGCAATGGAGGGTCGTGATTATAATTTACTTCTCCCTGTAACAATCCAGCCAGGGAATTTGGATGAGAAACAGCATGGCTCCTGATTTTATCTCCATTTGGGTGATTTTCTCACCTTTTTCTCACTTTTACTCATTACCCGCTGCTTTAATCCCCTTATCTGCAGATTTGCAGACAAAAACACATGGAAAATAAGCAACCTGTTTGTTTTCAACTGTCACAGCATGGTTTATTCAATCATTTTGGGGTTTTACTACTCATGCCCAGGGCCCTTTAGCGTGGGCAATTCCTTGTTTGTGTGCAAAACCCTACACTGACTTCCAGAGGATGAATTTGAAGCCATTTGGTGCCAGCTCTTATCTCCCCCATACACATTTTCTCCAAGGTCAATAGCAAACTTCCCCTCTAACAAGATTTCTCTGGATGTGAGAGGTGAAGGTGGCTTATCTCAATTTTAGGGACTTTCCTCAGTCAAATAACTTTGTCAGATTTGACTGATGAATGGTGGAGGCAGAAATGGATTTAAGATGGATAGATTCAGCCTTCAGCCAGCTCAAGGAATGGAGATTTGGGGGTATAATAATATCTACAATGGAGATGGGTTCATCCCAATGTGCTACTCATGTTCCCTTCATAGTAATTAGGGAATTAATTGATTTAACCCATCTCCAAGGGTCTTCCCATAAATGAACCAAGCTCTGTTGCAACTGTTGAATAAAAATAATGCTATTTTCTTGAAGTACTTTGATTAAATGTAGTGGTTTAAACACATTTTTTTACATAGAAAGGGGCAGAAGCTGAGAGAGTGATGAAGGATAATAATTGGATTTTATCCTTTCTTTCCTTGTTCTGTGCCTCCAGTCAGGAAGAAAGGACTCTGAGGGTGCAATGGCTTTCTTCCTCAAACCACGGCCATGCACATGGGACCTTGCCCTGGACTACCACACCGCCAAACAGTTTGAAGGTAATCAGAGGCGGCTTGAAAGGAGCAAAGTACCCATTCCTTGTGTTTTCTGGGCTGAGATGTTCAATGGGGTTGGAGATTCTCCAGCTCCACCTTCTGTCTCCCTAGGGCCTCCATCTCCAACCTCCATCTCTTTGTTCTCCCATCTCCAGCCTCAACTGGATATATATCCTCCATCTCCTACTTCCACCTCTTCACACTTACATCTGCAGCCTCACCCTTCCTCTCCCTTTCTCTTTGAAAAGTCACCAGTGAAGGCATTTTGGGGGTGTATTTTCTCTAGGCTTAAATTTGGCTTCTGATTCATTCTCTGTTTTGCTTTTCAGTGGATGTAACCCTGGATCCAGCCACAGTGGGCCCAGAGGTGATCCTCTCTGAGGACCTCAAGGAAGCCACCTGGGGCAGACCTCGATGCCAGTGGCCCGAGGGTCCAGGCCGGTTCGACACCGACCCGTGCATGCTGGGCAGCGAGGGCTTCACCTCGGGCCGGCACTACTGGGAGGTGGAGGCCAATGGGCGCTTCTGGGCCGTGGGGGTGGCCCGTGAGTCAGTTCAGAGGAAAGGCCGGGTCCTCTTCAAGCCCAACACTGAAATCTGGGGCTTGCAGAAGTATGATGAGCTCTGCGTTGCCCTCACAGCTCCCTCCCACACCTCTGTCCCACTCCTCAATGGGGAGATTGGGGTCTACCTGGATTATGAGGTGGGACAGGTGTCTTTCTACGCTGTCAGCAGACGCCAACGCATCTTCACTTTGCCTGCCTCCTTCAGTGGGGAGAGAGTCTTCCCCTACTTTTGCGTGCTCCTCTCAACCATTAAACTATCCCCCAAGGGCTGATGCCCTGAAAAGATCCTCCCAAAAGCTGGTTGCATCACAGTGGTTGGAAATGCTGGTTGATGCTCCTCAACTGTAATTTTCCAAGTCTTGGAGTAATTTCTAAGTCAGTTCATGGTCCTTCCTTCATCTTAGATGCCTCTGTTTTGGGTTGTGCCATGATATTGGGTCTGAGCTTAGCACGGCTCATCTTAAGTTGTTAAATTCATGCAAAGCTTGTTAACAGGAGCTGGACTTCCATGAGCTTGTTTTGAGCTAAAATCTTCATTTTTTTCTCCCAAATACAGCTTCCTCTGGAAGTTTCCTTTTGCTGACCTCAGTGCCTATGATTGGCTGGGCTTCCAGCAAAAATTAAAAATCTTGATTTTTGCAGACTTTGTATTAATACCAGCAGCTATTCCTCATATTAAAACTTATCATTTACTATTGTTTTATATCATTTAAATCCCCTTGTTATCACAAGGATGTGCTCACATCCACTGTCCCCACTCTTTTCCTCTGCTGTTCCCTACACTTGAGATGGATTTCCAAGTACTTAGCATGTAAATATGCTCCAGATAGAATAAATTTCTTTTTCTCTAAGAAGTAGAAGGCATCTGTATTCAGGCCATCACCAAGTTGCCCCAAACCGAAAAAGAGCCCCCAGAGCTGCCCTTCCACCCCACCCCACTCCCTCAGATTCTTAAGAACTATCTCATGTGGATCCCCAAAGTCTGCCTTGTCCCAGAAACACTTTGTTGGCCTCTGGAAACGCCTAACTCCTTGCCCAGGGGTTTCAAAATCTTTTTGAGATTTTCTTTCATGTCCCTATGGTGCACCAGATACCTGGGAGTGAGAAGGCCTCCCTGCAGCACCCAAGGAGCTGACACAGAGGTTTGGAGGCCGTCTCATCCTGTTGCCCTTGCCTGAGCTCTGCAGCTCATGTTTATTACAAATCCAGCTCCTCTCAGTGCTGCAGTGGGAGGAGCTGAGCCCATTGTCATCCAGGTAAGCACAGAGCCCACTACCATGGATCCGAAACCTGGAAGTACAGAGGACATAATCCATTTCAGATGGAGCAGCAGGAAAAAGGAGAAAAGTAACACATAGGCCTCCCTCAGCTTCAGTTCTCAGGCATCCTCATGGGCACCAGCATGCCAAAACACTGACACTGATCTATTTCCAATATGAAACCCAAAGCTTTGCAAGAGAGAAACAAACTTAAAATAAAAATCCAAACTTAGGATTTTCTCACCAAATATACCACTCCCATCTTTGAGGTCAAAGGGGAAAACAAAGAGCAGTTCCAGATGCAATGTTGCCCTTCCCAAACATTGTCCCATTGCTACCTCTGGATTTACTTCAAGTACAAGAAGAAATGCACATTTTGCGGCTGAGGAAACACCAACCAACACCTTAATAATGAAAAACATGGACTCACAGGTGAGATAGAGGTGAGCGATTCACCCACAGCCATGGCTGCTCCTCATCCTCCCGCAAAAGGCCAATCCAATGCTCTGAGATGCCTTTGTACCTCATCACAAAGCTCTGAAAGAGAGGGAAAGATTTTTACCTTCTTCCAACCAAAACCCTCCATTTTGCCAGTTGCTTATGCTGCTTTAGGGCTTCTTTGGGGCTTGAACATTTCAATCTGCTATCAGAAAGTGTCATCTAGAAACAGGAGTTTATCCCTACAGTCCTTGCAGCAGTTGGCTTTGGTGAGGAATTTGAAGAGACCCATGATGACATACCCTCAAGGCCTTTTCCCCAAATTCTCACCCCAGATCTTCAAAACAGATTCTGGAAGAGCAGTCACAGAAACCAAAAGGTTTCAAATACAGCGCTTTTGTTTTTTTCCCCCCATGCCAAGCAGCTCCTCATGTCTCCTTACCAAGTCCTCCGTGCTGTCCAGCATGGCCAAGGAAGCACCAAGTGCTGAGCAGTTGTCCTGGCTGTATGTCCAGTTCCCTTCAACCTCAGAAAAATAGTAGCATTTTCCTCGGTACCTGATCCAGTCAAAGGGGCACTGAAAGCAGGGCTGGGCATGAGGCTGAAAAGCTTGCACTGTCATTAAGAATAGAACAATGTTAACAAGCAGCACCTTCCCCTTTCCTCTCTGGGGTGGAGAGATCATCCTCCACCCCATGGCTTCCAAAAGTCTTCACCTTCCTCAACTGTAGGAGAAGAGAAAAATTAAGATACTGGGAGAGATCCTGTGAGAAAATAAGCTCATCATGGCCCAGCTTGTGATGTTGGATAAGAAATACAGGTGCTGCACCTTCAAAGAAGAAAATAGGGTGGCAGACTTCAAAAAGCACATTTTAAAGAGGAGTTTCAGAGTAGCCCTATCCCTAAACATGGCCTTGGGTGTTGCTCTCTGTCATTAATGCAAAAGTAGTGAAAATTACAGGAAAAATGTCCTCTTATTCCTGCACACTTCTTGACTTGGTGGGACTCATGCCAACATCTCCAGGCCCCTTCTTCTCTGAAAAAAATACTTCTGTGTGACTGTACTCCTGAAATGGCTCTTCCTGTTGATTTTCTAAGGGTTTCTTGACGACATCAGTTCTCACACCATGGGGATGGGTTTGTTCTTCTGTAGAAAGACTGCTGGAAAATGTCCTTCTCACAGAGAGAACAGCAACTTGGGTGGGCTTTTTCTTCCGCAGGAACATGGAAATAAATCTGTCACAAGTTCAACAAGCCAAAATATCTCAGAGACATTACCTGTGAGACTAAAACTTCGACATTCACCTGCAAAAGCGATGGCTGTGATGAGCAGAGCTGTGAAAAGCACTGCCAGCATCACCTGGCAGGCGACACGTGCCTCTGGCTTCATCTCCATGCTGTGACCTGCAGGAGAACAGACCTTCAGTGCCTCTGCAGGGGCTCCCAGGGCAGCAGCACGCCACGGGCCATGCCAGGATCAAGGGTTGGCCTCGTGACAATGGCACTGGACTTGCGGTCATTTTGTGTGAGAAACACCAAATATTCTTCTTCACGTGGAACAAAAGTAGCTATTTTTTTATTTATGGGAGCTCTTTGGGGAACAGTTTCCTCCCCAGCTCCAGATGCAAACTCATGAAATGTACCATAATTAAAAATCTGCTTTAATTTCTGGGATTTACCTCATTATTAAAGTTCAGTGGAGTTTTTTCTCCACCTAAACTAAGACACTTTGGGTCATGACCTCCATTTCTGTGTCTTGTGATCCAGAATATACACTTTTCCTTCACCATGAGCAAAGAAAATTCTCTTTCCTAGGGGTTTTATACAAAAATCTTAGTGTTTTCATCCAGTAGGACTTCTCCCATTTTTTGTTTAAGATTTTCCCTTTTTGTTTCCATCATATGAACCAAATGTCATGGGAAAAACCCTCCTCTCCCCTCTTCTTCCTGGAAAAAATATTAGAAAGTAAGTCAGAAGCCAAATATTAAAAAAAAAAAAAGATATATTAAAAAAATTTAAAATCAACAAATGGAAATCAACCAAAAAATGGAATATTTGTGGGTAAAAAAATATACCGAAAAGAATCAGTTACTCAAGAGCCTCAGGAAAGTTTAATGCTAAATTTGAATAACCCATCGTGTCTGAAATTGGTCTGTTTAGAGCAAAAATTCTATCTGCTGAGTGACAAAAATTTTCCCTTAAGGGAAAAAGCTTTTTCTACCCTACAACCTTACTTCAGCTGGGTTTGATTCTCAAATACAGAAGTATCAAAATAAAACCCAAACCCAGTGATTCTACAGTTCACTGCCTTACAGTTACCTGCCCGCTTGTTCCTTTCCATGCCCAAAAATCCGGAATAAACTCTTATTTCCTCCATTTTTGGGATTCCACCTCTACAGGTGCTCTTGCCTCACCTGCCAAGCAAAGTTTCATCTATCAGAGGTGTCACAAAGGCTCTCCATGCTCAATTAAAATTTTCTCACAATTTAAAATTTTCTCCCTGCACCATATTTAAATTTTTCTCCCCACCTGAAATTTTCCCACACAATTAAAATCTCGTCCCTACAATTAAAATTTCCTCTCCCCCTAATTAGTTTTATCTGGTTAGTTATACTTTTCTCCCCTCAGCTAAAATTTTCTCCCTCTATGTCAATTTTTCTCTCTGCAATCACACTTTCATCCCAAATTAGTTTTCCCCACCTATTAAAATCTTAAAAATTAAAATTGAAGTCTCCTCAGGTAACATTTTCTCCCTGCAGTTAAAATTTTCTGCTGCAATTAAATTTTCCTCCCTGTAAATTTTTCTCCCCATTAAAGTTTTTCCCCCAATCAATACCTTCTCCCCTCAATTAATATCTTCTTTTCAGTTAATATTTTCTCTCCAAAATTAAGGTTTTCTCTACTAAAGTTTTCTCTCCTAAATTAAAGTTTTCTCCCCCCATTTAAAATAATCTTCCCCTATTAAAATCCCCTCAATTAAAATTTTCTCCTGCAATTAAAAACTTCTCCCTGCAACTGAAATTCTCTCTTCCAGTCAAAATTTAAGACCACCTCCCCTCAGCCCCCAGGCCATCCCAAACCCTGTCACCTGTGTCTGCTCTGCGGGAACAAGCCCAGTGCGGAGGTACAACCTGCTCCTGTGAAGAGAAACAAAGTATTTTTAAAAAAATGTTGGTTTGGTTTATTTTATTGTATTCTTAGGGATTTTCCCATGCCTCCTCGAGGGCAATGAAGAAGGGGCTGCCTGCCCAGGGCCACCTGCCCACCCGCAGAACCAGGGGTTCCCTTCCAGCTCCACCCAGCAACACTTCACCTTCTTTCCCAGCATTTCTGGAAATTTTTCTCAGCTAGGGAGATGGACAGTCCAAAAATGCTTTTTTTAGTGTGCAGTTGGAGGAAACACGGCCAGACATCACTCTGTTCCAGGATGTCAGGGCACCCCAGAACAGCATTCGGGGATTCTACAAGGGAGAAGTACAGTTCCTTTCAGCACATTTTATAAGGTTTTTTACTGTAAAAATATAAAAAAAAATAATTGTTCTTGCAATTAAGCTACCCAGCTGCAGGTTTTACCCTAAAACCTAATTTATTTTGTATTTTTTCGGGGTTTTTTGTAATCAGTGGTCACACACCACTGGAGCAGCTGCCTTTGCAGAGGGCAGGAAGGCTGGCTGATAGCAGCTCACCACAAAAACTTTCTGTGACAAAGAAAAGGCTGGGGGGGAAGAAACTAAAAATAATCATGAGACGATAAAAAAAAACAAAAATAAAAAGTACATAAACACAAATTTAAAATAAAAGTATTTCTTTTACTTTAACTAAAAATTTTAAAATAATTTCAAAATAAAATAACACGGTGCTTTTCCTACTGGGGCCTTTGGGTTTATCTTCTTATTTACCCTATTTCTGTGTGGTGATAGCTATTGGGGCAAATTTCTACATTTTGCGTGCCTTTTTTTTTTGGGTGTCTGAGGAAAAAAACATCATTTTTGCCTCTGTAAAAAGGTGTTGCTTTGGGATATTGTGGCACTGACTAAAAGCTGGGCTTTACACCAAAAACCCTAAGAAAAGGGAGGGGGAAAGGTTACTGTAGGCTGAAAATTGTTGGTTGTTCCATGCAGAAGTCAAAGACTCCCAAACCTGGAGGAAACACAGGTCTAGATGGTGTAAAAGGATACATCAGGAGTGGGAGGATGGGCTTGCAGGTGAAAAAGTCAAAATAAAATAAAGTAACAAAATAAAATTCATTAGCAGCAGGCAGGCAGCAGGAAATCCAGATTCTTACCTCATCCTGGGCAGGAGCTGAGCAACCCTTGACCACATTGGATCTCTTTGCCCCAGGATAAAACAGAGACCAAATACTATATCAAAACCAGCAGAATAAGTCACATGGAGCAAAAGGCATTTCAAGTCACTCCCAGCCCATACTCTGGGGAAGAAACACCAAATGTCACCTATCTCTTCCCCACCTGCCTGTGGTCACACTGATCTACCCCCTCACAGTCAAAAACCTTATTTAAAGGCTTTTTGAAATGATTATTTATTAATTCTGCTTCCATAGATGTTTAACACAACCACCAAACCCACAGATGTTTCTACACCTCCAGGTGTGCCGCCTCTTCCTGGCTGCAGGACACCCATTCCCTCTTCACCAACTTCCATTTACAAGGGAAGGGTGTAGAATACACACACACACACACACACATATATAAATGTACATATGTACAAACTGAAAAGCAGATAAAAGCCGTAGCCAATACCATTTCCTGGAGCAGATGCAGCTGTGAGTGCGTAGTTCACAAGGCAAGGGGTTGTCTGAGGACAGTGTCACTTTTGGGCTGCTTCTGGGACCTTCTGAGCAACCATGGCTGGGGAAATTGTTTATGCTGATTTAAGGCATCCTGGGGACAGTTCTTCTGCTGAGAAGAATCGTGGTAACTGCTATTTTGGGGAGAAAATGCTTGTTTCAAATTTTGGGAAGATTTTTGGATTTGTTTACTTTTAGGTTTGCTTGCTTGCTTCATCTCCATGTTAAGGTTTCCAAGACCATGGAGAACATTGTTGTGGGTTAAATGTCTTCTAAGGTAGCATCCTGGCTTGAAAAGAGGGGGAATAAGAGAAAGGAAAGGATGAGAGAGGGTGGCAGATATCTGGAAGCCATTTGGCTTCTGAGACTCTTCACCTGGGGGGCAAAATGGGTGCCAAGAAACCTAACATGAGCCAACACACCTGGGTGGGAAGGAATGCTGCTGAGATCCTGTCTGGAATCCTAGTGGAGATGAGAGCTGGAGTGACCTTTGTCTCATTAACTCCCAGCTATAGCAGGAGCTCTAAATTAAGCCTATTTCAGAATGGTTTCCCATCCCCCAAGATCCATCATTGGGTGCCCAAGGATGCTCCTGAGGCTCCTGCAGCCCCTCCTCCACCTGAGAAACCACCCTCACCCTAGACCACATCAGTGGTGATTTACTTCTTTGGAGGAAGCAAAGAAGCTGTAAACTTCTGCTCAAACTCACCAGCTTGACAGAGGGGCTTTTTTTTTTCCCTCTAAACCCCCAGTATTTTCATCTTTCATTTTTTAAAGCAAATGTGGCCTCTTTCAGCACCTGCCGTCTGTCCATGGTGGCACAGGCTCCTTCTCATAGCCGGGGGGCTGGGGCAACTCATCCTGCTGGTCCTGGTGGTGGTGCTGACTGTGCGGGGTGAGTAACCAGCTCTTATCTACACCTCACACTCCAGTGAGCAGCCAGGGAGGGGAAATTGGGGTTTATTTCAGCATTTCAGTCTTTGGAGGGGACAAGGTTGTCCTGTAGAGATGCGACATCACCCATCAAGAATAAGCCCATTCTGAGTAAACCTGGATTATACCCATAGCTATCAAACAAGGGTGAAGAATACAAGCCATGTTTTTCAGGCTGGCTTAAGCAACTGTATAAGAAAATGAAACCCGGTTTTGTAGGGTTTGTGGTTTTTATCCCCAAACGGCTGCAGCTTCTCACCTCAGATTACTGCTCCAAGTTTTTCAGGGGTTCCCACAGCCAGTGGTGACAAGTGTTCCACAGCTAGGCACTGGGATCCAGGGAAGGAACCAAGTGGAGCAGTGCATGTTTTCATCCCTGGTGCGGTATTTCTGCAAGCCCCAAGGGGACAACCCCACAGGTAATCCCCCTTTCAATCTGACTCTGCTGGGAGATGTTCAGGTGAGACTTTTGTGGGGGTCTTCTACTGCAAGGAGAGAGACCCTTGGGGTTGTGAGACCACAAGAGTTATTTGGCAAAGAGGAGTTTTGCAAGGAAGAATCCTCTTTTCCATGCAATTTTTGCTGATCCCTCCTCCATGGAGGAGCAGCATCAGCCCTAGGGAGGAGGTTTCTTGCCACTCTTCCTCCACCTCCACCAGCCAATAATGTCCTTGTGGTCACCCAGCCTCAGTAACCTTCCTTCTCTCCAGTGGCTGGTAAAACCACATCGATGTGAAAAACCCAGCAATGGGGAAAGAGCTGGGGTGTGGGATGGAGTACCTTCAGTACCTTTAGCTGGTGGCTGGGGAATAACCTGATAGCCCTTCAGAGTGTCTCATGGCTTTTTCTCCCCTTCAGCCTACGCTGGCTGCAAGCTGTGTCCCCAGGACTGGCAGCTTCACGGGGAAAGATGCTACTGGCTTTCTGAGGAATTGGGAAACTGGACTCAAGGCATGAAAAGCTGTGAGAACCAGGACTCCCAGTTGGTGGTGCTCCAGGACAAGAAAGAAAAGGTAAATAGGGAGAAGAAGGCTTAAAAAGGACACAAAAGTCCTGATTTTTAGGTGGGCAGGGAAGAAAAAAGTGCCTATCAACAGGAGGGTTTGGGGACAAAGTATGGGGGAAATTCATGTCTCATGAATTTGGGAGTCAGATTTACTCTGTGAATTTGATTGCCATGAAACCTCCAGAGAGAGATTTTGGGAGCAACTGATCACTTCTGTTTTCCAGGAGCACATCAAGACTGTTTCAGGCAAGAGCCCACCACCAGTTTGGATTGGATTAAGGTCACATCAGAAGGTGTGGAAATGGGTAGACAACACACCTTTCAACCCCAAAATGTGAGTGTATCCACAGTCTGTTGGTGTAAACAGCAGCTTTGCTCCATTCCAGACCCAATTCATGCTCTGACCCATCTCTCCAAGATGTTGGAATTTATGCAAGAGTCTCATATTCCCCCCAGCAAAGTTCTGTAGAACAAAGGTTGGGGAACTGTACCGGAGCACAGTAACCCCACAGCTCCCACCAGACCCATGCAATAATGTGTGGAGCTTTTCGTGCTCCACACATGCCCCTTGTAGATCTTACTGCAGGTACAGCAACTCTCCTCAAATCTGGTCATCCTCCAGCAAGAAATTATGCATGCACAGTGAGACAGTGCAGGAAAAGGGCAGAACAACCCCACCCCACATCTCCTTTTCTGCAAGATTTGGAGAGTTTCCTCCTCTTCAGCAATACAATTTTTGTTTTACAGGCTTGGCACCTCTCTGCACGAGATGGATGAAGGGTGTGGGACACTGAGAGCCAAGGACTTTGAAGTTAAAAGATGTGATGCTGAACACAAGTGGGTTTGCAAAAAAAAGCCTTTCCTTCTCTGCTCTGTGACAGCAGAAGATGGAGAGAAAAGCGATGCCTCCATCTGACAAACACACACCCCAGAATGCCCATCCCACAAGACAATTGCTGCCAATATTTGGGGTGGAATAGCCCCATCCTCACAGTTACAGCTTTGCAGGAGATTTCAGGGTTTGCAAATCCTCTTACCAGTTTTGGGGGCACAGATGAACCCCTGAGCTGGAGGATCAGAAAGGCCTGTGTCTCAGGCACAGTGTTGATAGAGCTGTGGCATCAATAAAAGCTTATCAAACTGGTTTGCTTCAATTTATTGAAATAACACAGACAAGAGCACAAGTGGCACATCATGCAAAGTTCATATATAAACATTGCAAATTTCAACTCAAAAAAGCTTTTGTGAGTGACAGATATTACCTGTATGCATCTCTCCAAGCACAGCTGACTGTCAGCACACTGATGCAGGTAGCTGGGTGGATGCAGGCAGCTGGGTTTTGCTCAAGTTTTGAGGATCTGGAGGGGTTTCTTTTTATTCTGAGTTGTTTTGTTGTTGTTGTTGTTGTCGTTGTTTTAGGGTTATTTGTTGCGGTTGTTTTGGAGAGGTTTTCTGTTTTGGTTTTTGTTTATTTGTTTGTTTTTGAGGTTATTTTGATTGTGGGTTGGGGTTTTGTTTGGTTGGTTTTGTTGTTTTTACCAAATTCCTCCCTTTCTTTGATCTCCTTCAAATGGTAGAGAAGTGTGCAAGAGGCAGGGAAACTTCTTCAGCTCCGGATTTGGAGGGAAGGGAAGGGAAGTTCCGGGAAAGGAAGTTCTGGGAAGGGGAGGGGAGATTTGGTTGATATTCAAGAATCACCTCCTACAAGATCAACAAGCTCCATCCCAACAAGTAGGAAATGAAAGGCAGCTAGAGACTAGAATGACAATGTTCCTTACTGAACTCAAAAGGAAACACAGTGAAAGCTGGGAAAGATTGTGCAGGAGGGATACAGAGCTGTTGTGATAGCACCAGGAAAGCCAGGGCCAGCCTGGAGAGGAATCTAGCAACATTTCTGCACATGAAGGGTAACAAAAGAGAGTTCTATGTGTAGTTGTAGCAAATAGCAAAAGGAATAAAAGGACAGCTAGGGAAAATGTAAACCCTTCCTGGATGGGGTAGAGGTGCTGATAACAAAGAACATGGAAAAGTCTGAGATATTCAATACCTTCTTTGCCTCCGTGTTTTCTGGTAAAACTGTCCTTGAGGAATCCTAAGCCCCAGAAAACAGAGGAAAGTTTGGAACATACCTCACCCTCCACAAAAGGAAAAATATATTAAAGAGAGCCTCAACAAACTGTACATATATAAATTCATGAAGCATAAGAGGTTGGACCCACAAGTGCTGGGGAAGCTGCATGATGCCACTGCAAGTCCACTCTTTATTACCTCGAAATGTCATGTCAACTGGGAAAGATTCCTGAAGAGTGGAGGAAAGAAAATGTTACTTCTATTTTCAAGAGTGGCAACATGAAACATCAAGGGTACTACAGGCAGAGCAGCTTCACCACAATCTCTGGACAGATAAAGGAACAGCTAATCCTAGAAGCCATTTTTCCAAACAGGTGAAGCACAACATGGTAGTCAACATGGATTTATGAAGAGGAAGCCATGCTTGACTAACCCGATAACTTACCACAATGTGGATGATGTAACTGTTTTGGTGGATGATGGGAGAATAGTGGAAGCTGTTTACATCAATTTCAGTAAGACTTGTGACACTGGCTCCCCTAACAGACTCAGAACAGCTGGCAAAATACAGGTTAAAGAAGCATACAATGAGGTGTATTAAAATGGCCTACCTGCCAAGCCCACAGTGCTGCGATCCCTGGTTTAGAGACAAGTGATTAGTGGCGTATCCAAGTTTTGGGACCAGCACTGTTAAACATCTTCACTGATAACCATGAGTACATCTTTCAGCAAGTACACAGTACACGACTAGAAGGACTAGCTGATCTATAAGGTGATTGTAGATCAGAGATAAGGTAAGATTCAGAGGGTCTTGGTCCAACAGAAAAGGATATCTGAGAGAAATCTCTTAAAGAGCAATGAGGATGAATGCAGATGTCTGCATCTGGGGAGGAAAAACACATAGCACTGTTACATGCTGTGACCTGGCTGGCTAAAGAACAGCACTCCAGAAAAGGATTTGAGGACTTTGGTGAACAAGCTGACCATGAGATAGTGATGCAAGCTGATGGCAAAGGCAGCCAACAGCCTCCTAGGCCACATTAGGAAGGGAACTGAAAGCAATGTGAAGGGAGGTGGTCTTTTGTCTCTACTCATCTCTAAAGCCACACATGGAGCACTGTGTCCAGCTATGAGCTCCCCAATACAAAAACAAGATGGACTTACTGAACAGTGAAGGACTACAAAGATGACTAGGAGACTGGAACATCTTCCAAATGAGGAAAGCCTGAAAGAGCTGAGATTGCTCAGCCTGGAGAAGAGAGGCTTGGGGGTGCCTTACCCACATGTATAAATACTTGAGGGGTTGGAATGAAGAGTGCAATGCCAGGCTCTTTTCAGTGCTGCTCAGAGACAAGAGGCAATGGGCACAAATTGAAAACCATGGAATTCCATCTGAACACAAGAAAACACTGTTCTACTGTGAGGCTGGTCAAACACATTGCCCAGAAAGGTTAAGACATTCAATGAACAACTGGGCATGATTTTGAGTAACTAGTTCTAGCTGACCCTGTGTGAGCAAGAGAGTTGGTTTCATGAAATGTTTTCCAATAGAAACAATTCTGTTATTCTGAGATTGTGTGGTTGTCTGTGACTATCCAATGTGAGGATATAGGGAAGATTAAGCCAGGCTTTTTTTCAGGCAAGAATAAATGGTGTAACTTTTAATTAGATGGAGGGAAAACTCTTTTTTTACCATGGTGGTGGTCAGCTCAGAGTAGCTATCAATTCTCTGTCCTTGGAAATATTCAAAACTCAACCACACAAGGCCTCAAGCAGTTCACTCTAACTGCACCTGCTTTAGGGGGAGTTTGGACTAAGTGGCCTCCAGAGGTCCATCTCAAGCTGAAGCATTTCATGATTCTCCATGGCTGGATTTAAAGAATGTAACTCATAACAGCTCAACATATTTGTGGTAGCACTTAAAATACACATGACTTAAATATAGGGTTGGTAAAACATGCATACTGAGGAATACAAGACCAGGACCTAGGCAAAGCCAAGTTACTTTAGCTAGCTATCATTTTAGATTGGAAATGCTTATCACTTGAGATATGTTCCTCTATATATATAAATAGTCAGAAGAACACTGTCCTAGTAATTTTTAGTGCTTTGAAACATTCAGATGGAACACCCCACTGGCTAAACTCAAAGGCTTACAGATGAAACCCCAGAAACCTTTTCCACTAACTTCAATGACTAAAAAAAGAATTTGATTGATGCAAGTAGAACCAGGGGGACTGACAAACATTGCCATATCACCAGGTGCCTCAGGCTACTTGGCCTATCAGTAAGTGCAAACAGGCCCAGAGATTTCAGAAGGAAGCAGAAGGCCTAGCTCAAAAATATGAAAAAACCCTGCTCATTAAATCCTTAACAAATATTTAAATGTATGGATTGGTTTATGTCCAAAATAAAAGGAGAAGCTTAAAAAAAATATTTATTGTGTCTTTTGAATTTAAAATTCAGGAATATCTTTTCCTTTCCTAAATATTCCTAACTCATTAACCTGATTTTCACCAGAAATTTGTCTATGATATCTAGATACAAATGCAATAGTAAATGTAGACTCAAATAGACTCTGTAACAGGTTGTAAAAATTGGAACCAGATCTTCATCCTTACCATAAATGCTTACCTAATTTTTCCTTCTGTACTGAAGTGGAAGCTCTCCAATAGTTGTCTTCATGCAGAACTCTATTTTTGGTGTTATTCCCTTGATAATAACTGTTAATCACTGCATATGCATCACTCTTATAATCAGAACACTTCAAAACCTCCATTGAAACTGCATAATCAGAAGTGACTAAAGGAGGCACTTTAGCTAAAGAAGCCTTACAGCAAATTCACCAGCAAATAACAGTGGCAAAGGAGTTTTCCTATGAAAAGCAGCACTTTGATTTTAGTCTGCTCTTTTAATTGGTATAAAGTGTACCAGAAGAGGAACATGATGCACAAGGTCAGCGTGTTCCAAACATACGCTTGAGGCACTGACCCAGGCACTTGGTAGTGACTTTGACACTTCCTCATAAAGCCAGTATTGTGAAGAAAGGGGAATAGAAACCCTTGATCTACAAAAAATACATACAGTTCTTTAATGTGTAAGTAGCAGCTCCTTTTGTAGAGTGGTGGAGGTGGACTAGCTTAACCCAAAGGACACTTTCTAAAGTGATGTGAAAAAGAAATTCAGATTTGCTTTTCAAGGCAGGTAATGCCATGAAAAATACTGTAAGGACACTAATGATGCCTGACAACAAAAACAACAGCTGTTCACTTATCTTAGACTTTGAATTGTGCCTTTCTAGAAGCTAGTCTCTTTCTTCTACAAGAATGACAGAGAAATCATGGTATGGTACCTTCAAACTTCATTTGCCCCTACCCTTATGCAAAGAGGATAAAATATAAGCAGTAGTGATAAAGAAGGAAAGAAATAAGGTACACCTGGAAGGAAATACGATGACATATTAGTAATTTGAGTGCAGCATCTGGCTGGCCCAGACCCAGCCAGAGAAATGAGGTGATGCTGCCATTTCTCCTTCTGGATCTAAGCCAGTTTGAGGGTACCCCTGAATCACCTGTTCCTTTAAAATATGTCACCACCTTCTTTGTCTTCATCAGGTTCTTAAGGACCAAGTTAAAGATTTGTACAAAGTAATGTTTAGTTAACCTGAGCATATATTTCTAAATTTCTATTCCAAATGTATTGAAAGTATTCCTGTATTAGGCAGAACTTTGTAACAGATTTTTTTTTAAGTCTAGTATTTCTATACTTGCAATATATTATATAATTTATATATAATACCTGATTTTGTGATGTGAAATGATGCCATTACTAGTTTGTAGAGTAAGCACAAGAACCTTATGAATGAATGAGTGCAAAACTGAGTTCACAGGAAAGATGACCCTCCCTGTTCAAAGCTATTGTATGCTGAAATACATTCATATTAATAAAACTGAAGTCAGTTTCATTGCTTCTTTTGCATAATCTAATCCATAATGTAGTGAGAAGTATGAAAATATAATTATTCTAGGCTGCTGTTTCTCCTTCTGGAAACAATGAACCCTAGAAAGAATAGGCAGTGGGAGGCCTTACAAAAATAAAAGACCCCCAAGAGTAGAGTTAGAATAGGCAAAGGGAAAAAAACAAGGCACGTACATGAGATAAAGAAAATGGACAGAAATCTGGCATCCCCAAAGGCCACTGGTACAAAGAATCTTGAAAATCTTTTAAGTGACTGGAGCTTTCACACCAGCTGTGGATGAAGGCATATAGCTAAACATGTTTTGTTATTAGATCTTCTACCAGCCTACAGGGTGTGACTTACAAATTTAATTGTTAGGATGGCTGTACTTGGAACATTCTCTCAGCACTTCTATATTCAAAAGTGTGCAGGAGCATTCCCCTCTGCTCAAGAGGATCAAAGAGAGAGTCAAACTCCATTCCACACAAAATTGCCACTACCACTCCAGTCCTTTCTTCAGACAGGTATGATAAGCACTAGTTTCAGGCAACTTACCAGAAAATAAGGAGAAACTGTCATCACTAATTCTCTATCCATACCACAACAGGCAGGAGTCAGCTTGCATTCTGGGAACAGAAAGTCTCCTGTACTCCCTTCATAAAATGCACAGTCATCCCCTACTAAAAGAAGAAAGAGACACCTATTAAAAATAGCTGTCAGGGTTGTTATATAGAATTGTCATTGCTGTGCAAATGAAAACTTCATAAATTTATAAATGTGAATGAATGAGTGAATGGTCTTGACAGAATGATGCTTGTCTTGCGCATAGTGATGCTTTCAGAAGCAGGTGGTAGTGGAACATTAGTGGGCCTAGGAAGCGTGGTACAGGAATGGCACATATTTAGCAGGATTAAGAATCCTGCAGATGTTGGAAATCAGCGTACTGTCCTTCTCTGTTGTCAGGGAACATTTCAGTTTGCATTCCTGAACACAGCAAACAAAACCAGAGAAATACAGCAAGCCCAAACCATTTGGTCCTGTATTTGTATATAGGAAAGAATACAACAACATCAGGGGTTTTCTGCCTGCTTGACTAAAAGATAACTACTTCTCCAGAAAATGGCTTATTCAATATATCCCCAGAACTCTTACTTTGCTGCAGCTGATTACTTTGTTTTCTGAACAGGAAATGAAGAGGGTAAGAGGTTGGGAAACCATTTACGTTTGCACTGGTTTTGAAAGATTTGGTTTAGCAGAGCAGTCCTGGAGTTTGATGCTGTCATTAACTTTCAAAGCATTGAAGAGAAGTATGTTGGGGATGAACACAACTACAAGACTTGAAGGCTGACTACTTATTTAGGTTGTAGAGAATATCCACAGCTGTGATAGAGGATGTCATGCTAGTGCATATTTTATAAAATATGTATAAGGCATATGTTTATACACAGATTACTAAATCTTGATCTTGATTTTTCAGTGTTTTCAGTACAATTAAAAATTGTCTCATACAGGGAAAAGAATTAAATATTCTAATCCACCTACTGCAGGAATAAAATAAAAAATTTTGATATGACATTACAACACTTTAATGTTTGTTCAGCATATGTGTCATCATAAAATAGTGCTAAAAGACAATCACCATAATTTTCAAAATGTATTTCCTCCAGAGAGCCAGCATGTAGTAAATGAACATTGTGTAATTTGGCCAACAAGCCATACAGCATGCAAGCAGTGTCCTACAAACTGAGGGTGTAAGTAACCATGCATTACAAGCAAAAAGGTGATGCTAGTCTCTCAAGGACAAGGCACAACAGTCAACAACTTTGGCTTTGCTGAAAGCATGGCATTATCAGTACACAAACCCTAATCAAATGGGGGACCAGTGGAACTGCATGGGAGTACAGCTCAAAGGATAGCACTGCAGGGGCAGATAATAAAAGTTGCACTGATTAACTGGCTTTACTTACACGTATGTGCAAAGTTCTGTTTTGTTCCCCAGGGATCTCACTGCTTTTGTCTGAATTCCAAGACTGGGAGCTGGTCATCACACTGGTAGCTGTGCAAAGTTGAGTGCAGGTGATGAAGGAAGCAAGCGATCCTGGCTACTTTCACAAGATAAAACATGCCTTATGTTTTATAACACAAAGCATATGAGGGAGTCTGCATATGCGGATGGAGAGAAGTAAGGTACCCCAGATTACCATGACCAGATATGATGTACCTGGGATTGTACGTACTTGGATGAGGGAGGTGAATCGTCCTGGGTTACCATGGCAAAGTCTTGTCAAGCCCTACACCACACTTGTCTTTAGCTCTTTTCTCCCTTCAGAAGCCTATTAACTGTGTTCTGAGTAAAGGAGGTCAGTGCTGCTCCATACAGGTGGCACAGCCAGAGAAAGAAAATACATAAGCTCCCAGCACAGGAGGAAAGCTATATGGCACACTGTCAAGTATCTGGCTTAGAAAGCATAGCAGGGGTTTTGCCTTCCTGAGATGTGACCCTAAGATGGCCACAATAGATATTCTGCTAAAAAAGCTGCTGCTCCCTTCACTTAGACAGGTTCTGTGTCTTTACAGAAGCGGGGACATGTTCACTTCTAATCAGAGGAAAAACAAACCCTGCAAACCATGCTACAAGGCTGACAATTTTCAGTAGAAGTTAATAATGAGACTACCATGTTTGATTGTAGGCAAAGTTTCATCTTTTTTAGTCACACTGCTTTTCTGCCTTTCTAATGGATCCCAGCTTTACAACAACCAAGAAAAACTTTTGTGAGCTTTGGGCACTCTGAAAAGAAGGCAATACTAAGTTTTGCCATATGAGGTCTGACTTCTGCTGTACCAAGGACATAGGTAGGCATTGGTTCCTCTTGTGAGGAATAGACTTTGCTTTTGTCAATATCTTTTAAATTTAAAAAGTTGAAAGAAGATAGTATATCCCACAGTACAATAAGTAAGCCAAATCTCAAAGCTCCATAATTTTGCAGAGCCAAACAACAACAAGAATGAAAACAGACGGCATTTGATGGATGAAGGGTATGTCAGTACTATGCAGAATAAAGAACAGATATTCTAAATGGCAAAAATATGTTGATGATATTGCTAAATCCTTTGGCATTACTTAAAAGAGTCTCATCCCTTTTAGAGGTATTACTGATCAGTCTTTTCTGTCCTGACACACAGAAAAATTATGCTATGCCCAGGGGACAAACAAACTTTATACACTACACCTAGTTATCAGCATGATACCCACAAAGCCTGCATGAAAGTAATCATACAAGAAAATGAGCACTCTCTGTACTAAGCTAGATCACCCTCTTTTTTTCCCCTTGTTTAGGCTTTTATGTAGAGATAATAATAACAGATTATCTCAATTTAGTTTTTGCATCCTTCTCCAGTATCACTGAGGTTTTTGAACCAGGAACAGTATCACAAATTACCCTTTAATATATCAGCAACTCTTCAAAGCATAAAGCAAAAAGGAAAGGGAAAGATGACTATCTCAAGCAAAATATCTTGAAAAACAAATACCAAATGTACAGGAAATATTTGTAACATGGGGAACATAAAGTATATTTTTAATTTGATGTAACAGAATAATAACCAATTTTAGTAAATAGCCTGCAGTTTTGGAACATACATGAATGCTCCATAATCCATGACCTCAACAGTAGCACTCACCTGCCAACCCATGTCCATTTGCCTTTTTCCCATCTTACAAGAACACACAATATGAAGCCTGAAGATGACTATCTAACAAGATGAACTTTACATTTTTGTGTTCTAGTTGAATGTAACCAGAAAACTAGACTGCTATCAAAAACAAGAAGATTAGGATGAAGAAACTAAAGCATCATGACTGATCTTAACAAATCATTCAAAATATTCAAATCAGAAAAGAATTTTTTTTACTCAAATGTGTACCCACAATATACAAGAAATTATGGAGTAGAAAGAAATACCAGTGGAGGAGGTCCTTAAATTTATAAGGGAGAGAAAGCTAGGGTGCATGACATAAAACTAACACCAGTATCCTTAGCATCCTGATACTAATATCCTTTACAGTATCAAATCAATTAGCATATAGAAGAATATTTATATTTATTTGCCTATTACCTGAAGACACAAGATGAGTTAATTCAAATTTTATTACATTAAGTGATAGATGAAAAATAAAATATAGTAGGGTGGCTGAATGATAGAATAGATGTACTGTTTACACCTGGGACTGTAATCAAAAGCTACGCATACAGAAAGGAATGGAGGGAGAACAGCAAAGAAATGAGAAGAGTGGATAAATGATAGATGAGAAAGGAGATAGATGCAGAGCTACTATCTACTTTGGTTCCTTAAGTATTTGTTCTAATATTATTTTCATTATTAATAGATACACACATAAAAGTACTATCAGGACAGTCGGTCTCTGTGATTGATACCTGATGGATTGTAAATCCATCAGGATAATGGGATAGTCAGTGGCTTCTGCTTGAGCTTCTGTTGATTTTAACAGGAATGGCTTGCTCCAGAAGGACAAAAACCTGAAACCCTTTTAAGACAAAGGAATTGCAAGTGAATTAAAGCTAAGAGAAATAGCTTAAATAGCTATTAAGGAAATACCTTAAATTAAAATTTTATAAATAAATAAAAATAAAATTTTATAAATAAATAAAAATATTTTAACTAAACATGTGCTTCTGTAGGTATGACTGACTGTTGAAAGTTTACTACAATGGCAAAACAGAATGTAGACAGGCCATTGTTGTAAATAATTTTTTTTTCTCTCCTATATCCCCTTACAAGCAATAGATTTTGACTTTTAAAAGACTGCCTAACCATTAAATGTGACATGACCTGTCAGACTTCAAAATGCAAAATTGCTGATAGAAAAATGAAAAGCACAGTGTCAAGTTAGCCCAGTGTATCACACTAGGTGTCAGAACACAGCCTGTCCTAAGAATGGAAAAATGATGTAATTCATTTGAGGGCAGCTTGCTTATAAAGGCTGACATTCAAAAGGCTCAAATAAGTGCAACATAAAGGGGGACCAATATGTACCAGGTCATGTACTCTGGAAAGACAGTCAGAGAAAGAGACTCATTATGTGAATACATGGATCTACTTTTTCAGTTTTAATTATCACCTATTCAAATATCACACTTTCTGTATTTTGCTTTCTTCAGCAGGAGCTAAAGCACCTTCAAACATCTATGGGAAAACAGTAAGAAGCAAATAAATTAATTATAACACTCATTAAACAAACCAGCATTCACAGGAACACTTCAATATCTATTCAAAATAATTCTCATATTTTTTGCCAAGCAGCCACTGAGCAAAACACTTAGCTAATATTATATGTTACCATGTATTTTAGGATATGATTTACATTTTTTAAGTTACACAATGTTTTGTAAAAAACAAAGCTGAAATTTCATATTCATTCATATAGGCATCGACTTCAGAACAGCCTGTAATTTGTAGGGAAAAAATATCAGGTTTACAGTACCCTGAGTAAAATTCTTTGAACTGTAAACCAGAAGAACCACAATTAGGAAATATATGTTTGAAAAACACTTGAATTCTTGGCCAATCCTACAGGACACATCCCAAATTAAAAGATTAAAAGCTGTAACTCTAAACACCTTAAAGGACAGTAATTCTCCACAGAGGTTATGGGCAAATGAGAAAATGTAAGGAAGTTTTCCTTTATGTTTCTGTGTATTATGTAAAGTGTGTTTGAATGTTTTATAAAAACAAAATCAGTTAAGATATCACGTGTGAAATACCTTTTAAGAAACAAATTCGAATGCATTTGACTGCCTTTAGCTCTTGTCTATTTTGCTACAATGAATTATGTCTTATTCAAATGCTCTTTGCACACCTTGGAGTGAAATTCTGACCCCTTTGAAGTAAATTGGAATTTTACCACTGATTTTATTTGGGCACAAAAGTCAGACATTCTACCTATTTAGAGAAGATGCATTCAGCTGCATTCCTCTTGTTTTATTAATATTTGCTACTCTTTTTTTTTTTTAAGGCATTAACGTCCTTCTTTGAATGACGACAGTGTTTTCAGACAATATTTTAGCAAATCTTTCTTAAAGAGGGCTGACCTAAGCAATGTTTTCTCCAAGAAAATGTGCTACTTCACTGTTTGTCAACACCTACTAATGAAGGTGACAGGCACAAAAAACCCCTAATGTGTGGTAAGAAAAAAGATGAACTTATCTAACAAGACCTACTTCATGTGAATTACTTAGCGTTAAGTAAACATATAAGAAACTACTCTTTGGAAGTGGGTTATATTTCCCACTTCTGGTCATAACATGGCTGTGGGGTTCCATTGCATAGAGATCAAAGAGTTATGTGTTCAGAGTTGCATCTGTTTTGAGACTGCGAAAAGGCCTTAATGAGAATAATAGTTTAGTTTCCATGTGTGGTTTTCCACTTGTGTCAAGGACAACCAGAGGGGAAAGGAAAAGGAATCATGCTACTCAAAGAAAAGCCTCATGAGAGCCAGATGTAAACATTTTTTGAGAAACATACAGGTAGTAGGAGTAATTTGGAAAACTATCAAGAAGACTTTGGATCAAATAGATAAGAAAAATACTGTTCCTCTAAACTTATTGCATACCTGTTTTGCAAATGGCTTCAGCATGGGCTTGCTTGTCAGTAGCCACAGGCATGCTGTCTTATACCATTTTTTAAAAAGCAATCTTGAAACACAACATGCATTAACATACAATAAGGTACAGGAAAAACACTGACACTCCTCTTAGGATCAGTTCCAGGTGTTTGAGTGACATGTAAAAGTGCACTAAAACCACTCGTCCATCATTTATTTAGATCTTCATTTACATCACATGTCTTCTATACAGACAGAAAGCTCAACAGATGATAGCCATATTATAATTAGGGCATCATATTGATCCCAGATCAATCATATCTGAATCAAAATAACTTCAATTACCCTCATATAGACTATTGCTGTTACTAATATTAGGTAAAAACTGTCCATGTTGGAGATGACCTCTCATTATCACTTATGTCAACATTCCAGATCATAAAACCTTAAAGAAATGTACAGTTCCATTTGAGGAATGGGCCTAATAATGCATCTTATTATGCTGAGATACATGTGAAACAAGAATAACTTATCACTTGTAAAGATAAATAACATTACACCTGAATTATAACTCATACAAGACTTGAGACATCAGTTTCTATCCCAAAACATACAACAAACCAAAGACACCTTTTCAAAGCACACCTTATGAGACAAGAGAGGAGTAACAGGGGGAAGGCATTCATTCTGCCTTTTTGTGTTCATCCAAGATGCACAAACTGAGAAATATCTTGGTTTCTCAGCCAGAAACACACCGGGAAATGTACCCTTATGAAAGAAAAGAATACTTTCACATGAAACTCCTTGGTCTAGTCTTAGGCATGTGCACCAGTCCAGGTCTGCAGGACCCTATCTCAGAACGGACTCAGTGGCCCTTGGTGTTATTACTGATAACCTCAAAATGCCAGGTTAAGAGCTATCATTGGGAGTTCTCTCATTTTGTATTTTTGGCTTTTATTGTCCCATGTAACAGGGACTAAATGTCATAGGCCTTAGCATTTCACAGAAACATTTGATTACAAGAAAATGATTGAATGAAAACCAGAATTTTCTTTTTCTTCTATCTGATGAGGACTGTTGCGATCAACATACTAGTATTATCCCTTTGGCCACAGCAGTAATCCTTTTGTTATATAAACAACACACAGCAACAGGTCCCCTACCTTCCCATTTAATCTGAAGTTCCTGGTGTATTTTTCTGGCAAACTTTACACCTACGACCCCCAAAGAATCAGTCAGCACCTTCTGTTTGGAGGAAGAGCTAAACAGCCAATCCATGGGTAAAAAAGTAGGGCTACAACGAGGGCACATTTTAATCTCTGCAGCGGCGCTATCACAAAGGTATGGCCTCATTATACGCTAACTTCCATTCCCAGATGAGAGCCAAGCTATTACAACACCCTAGACAGCACCCCAGGAGCTCTTAGGACTGAAGGATCGTATATATATGCACACACACACACACACGTGGTTGTTTGCCAGTGCCGTGCAGCAGCCTGCAGGAAGGTGAGCGGCCTTCCAGAGGCACGGAAAAGGCAGGATTAGGGAAAGGCATAGGGACAGCTGACAGCACAGGACAGGGCCAGCGGCAGAGACCGCGACGAAGCAGGCACAAAGGCGGAGGCACGGACAGAGGCGCCACCCACGGCAAGGGCGGGAGCTGGGGCCGGGGCGGAGCCGGGGCCGAGGCGGACCCGCGGCAGGGCCCGCCCCGCCGGCCCCGCTGCCTTTATATTACCGCCCCTGAGGCGCGTTCGCCACTCGCTCCTCCCGACGTGCCGAGGGCGGGTGCTCCCGGCCTCGCTGCCATCGGCGGAAGTGTCGCTACCCCAGTTCCGGCGAACGGGTCGCGCCGCCGGGACGGCACCGGGCATGGCGCTGTGGCTGCCGCGCTCCCGGGACGGCGGCGCCCCGGAGGAGGAGGACGAGGAGCGGACACAGGCTGCCGCCTTCCGCCAGCGCTTGCCGGAGGTGCAGGTACGCCCGTGCCCCGCAGCCCCGGCCCCTCTCCCCGCGTCTGGCGCCCGGGGGCGCGGTGCGGGTCGGTGCTGGGCGGCGCGGCCCGCGGAGGGGCGGTGGCGGGAGCGGGGTCGCCGTGCCGAGCCGGGGCCGTGCCGGAGCGCCCGCCGGGGCTCCGAGGGCCGGTGGGGACAGGTGGGGTCTGGCGGGCCGCCCTGGTAGCAGCTCCACCGCGGGCAGGCGATGCGGAAGGAGCTGGGCTGAGTTATCCCAGCGTCCCCGTGCCCAAGGAGCGGATAGGTAGGCGGTGTTTTTCTCTGTTGGCCAGGGCGAGGCGGCGATTTATAAACGCGTTGTAAGGAGTTCTGTGTGGTCTCACAAGCAGCTGCCATGACGTTACTTTTCCAACGGTGGAATTTTCTTCTTGTTACTGCAGAAATAAAAATGCTGTAGTTCTCAGACAAAGTTGGGACAATAAGTTTGATTTACTTGCGTTAAAGTTTCCTTCAGATAGTCTTTCACAAATTGTCCTTCGTGTGCCCCTACCAGAGGCTATCAGCACTGCAGATTTCATAACGTGGCAGTGGAAGGCTGAGGAACTAATGCATATGGATGCATTTTTCTTCACTCTTGGTGAGAAAGGCTTGGCATATTAGTGAGTGTGAATTCTGAGCACACACCTGGAAATAATATAAATAGGGTTGCTTAAGATGTCCCTTTTCTCTCCCAGTTATGAGTGGTGACATCCGCAACAGATTTGACCTGAAGGAGCATGTGTTTGTGCTGGGCCTTGGCCGCTTTATAACTTAAATACCACTTCTTGTGTCAGTTCGAGAGAAGATGTTGGCCATTTGTTTGGGTACTAATACTGAAATGCAGGGAGCAGCAGTTACTTTACTGTTGTGATCTGACATCGTAAGCCCAATACTTTCTTATCAGAAGTGTATATTCAGAGTATTCTCACACTTGGCTGCTGCTAATGTTCCAGCCCTAAGACAGCCAGAGGGATTTCAGCTGTGTCAAAAGTATTTTTGCAGTCTGGAGACTATTACTGATAGCAGCACATGATCCATGATTCTGCAAATACACTTAATAAACTTAGGGTGACTTGAATTGGAAATCTCTTTCTAGAAGACATAGCTGTACATTGCCATGCTTCATCACTTCTGCTATTATAATGCTGCATATCTAAGGTGCCTTCCAGGTGCATTATTATTAGCTTTGGGATTTAGGCCAGTCTGCTTCTATAGAAACTGTAAATCAACAATTTTCTCTCCATAAATACCATGTCTGATTTTCCTCACAGACATACAGCCAAGGGATTGAATTAGCCTGCCAAAAAGAAAGAGAGTTTGTGAAGCACTCTGTAGAATGCACATGGAACCTAGCAGAAGCCCAGCAAAAATTTGGTAATTTAGCACTGCATAATTCAGAATCCTCTGATCAGGAATCTGCTCGAGCAAGGACTGAAGCTGCCGAGTTGAGATGGAGGGAGGAAGAGTGGAGAAGAAAAGAAGAAGCGCTAAACCAGAGGGAACGACAGAATCTATGGAACACAGATCCTGTTAGTAAAGAAGTTTTTAATAAGGTATGACCTACATCATTGTGCGTGGAAGCAAGTGCTAGCCTGTTTTGTTCATTCCAGTTGTTAATAGTCTCTGAGTGTCTTCTGTGTCTTGTACAGAACAAAAACACAATATGTCACTCACCCCTGTGCCTGGGAAGGTCATGGAATATACCATGGAATAGACCTTTCTAGGAGCTGTGCTCAGGCACACGTAGGACAGGGAGGTGGTTCAGGACAGCACAGGTGCACCAAGGGCAGGTCCTGCCAGACCAATTCTTCAGTGGCCTTATCAGTGACGAGGTGATGGCATCAGTGGACAGGTGAAGGGTGACAGATGTCATTTATCTGGACTTCTGCAAAGCCTTGGATGTGGTCTCATACAGCATCCTTCTCTTAAACTGGAGAGAGACGGATTTGATGAGTGAACTGTTAGGTGGATAAGGAAGTGGTTGGTTGGTGGCATGCAAAGGGTAGTGGTCAATGGCTCGGAGTCCAATGGACACCAGGGGCCAGTGGTGTCCTTCGGGGGTCTGTACTGGGACCAGTGTTATTTATTGTCTTTATTAAAATTAAACAGACAGATTGGGTGCACTTTCAGGAAGTTTGCAGATGATATCAAGCTGAGTGGTGCAGTATTAGATGCGAAGGAAACCTTCCAGAGGACCTGAACAAGATGCAGAAGTGGGTCCACGGGGATCTCATGTGTTTTAACAAGGCCATGTGCAAGGTGCTGAACCTGGGTCAGGGCAACCCCCAGTCTCAGCACAGGCTGGGGATGAACAGATCCCAGCAGCCCTGCCCAGAAGGGCTTAGGGTGCTGGTGGCTGAGAGGCTGGACATGACCCAGCCATGGGCACTCACAGCCCAGAGAGCCACACGTGTCCTGGGCTGCATCCAGAGCAGGGTGAGCAACAGGGCCAGGGAGGGGATTCTGCCCCTCTGCTCTGCTGAGACCCACCCCAAAGTAATGCACCCAGTTCTGGGGTCCCCAATACAAGAAGGACGCCTGTTGGAGCAGCTCCAGAGGAGCACTACAGAGCTGATCAGAGGGCTGGAACACCTTTCCTATGAGGAAAGGCTGGGAGAGCTGGGGTTGTTCAGCTTGAAGAAAAGAAGGATCCAGGAAGCCCTAATTTACCTTCATATGACCTCTCAGTATTTAAAGGGACCTTATAAGAAAGAGGGAGAAAAACATTTTTTATCGCAGGCTGTGCTGACAGGACAAGAGGGAATGGCTTTAAACTGAAAGATGGTAGGTTTAGATTGGATGTAAGGAAGATTCTTTTTTATTATTATGATATCAGGATGCTGGAACCAGTTACCCAGGGAAGCTGTAGATACCCAATCCCTAGAAGCAACAGAGGTCAGATTAGACTGGTTTTGGAGCAACCTAATCCAGTGGAAGATGTTCTTGCCTGGGCAGGGATGGTTGAAACTCATTGGTCTTTAAATGTCCAATCCGACCCAGAATATGAAAGTGTTAGTTTGCCTCTAATACTGTCTACTGTAATACAAATTATTTAGCATGAGCTTTTTTTAATAGTAGGATCTTATCTTTGATTTCACAATTTAATTTCAACAGCTATCATTGCCTTTTACCGAGCCCTAAAGTCACAAGCCAGACACAGTCAGGTGATAAATGTGGTTAACTTTTTGTGAAGGGTCCCAAAATACACGCTGAAAAATGCACTGAAGGTGCATATGTGACCTAGAGCAACTACAGTTTTGTAAGGGTAGCAAATTAGCATAATTGACAAGAATGTCTAATTAGAAACACAGATGTTGAGGTACTATGCCCTCTTCTGAAGCCCCAGTTCCTCTCCACTGCTTTATGGTAGAGTGTTGTCCTTGGCTTCAGAAGAAACTAGATAAGGATTGAGGTTTTAGGAATGTATTTTGTCTTTCTTGCTAACCAAGTAGGTAAAATTCTAGCTATGAATCTATATAGCTATACAATAACAGGCTACACAGCTACAAATAGACATGAAGAATATAAAAAAGCAAAAATGAGTTTCTCATCACTATCACATCTCCTAATTTCTCCTGATCCAGACTGCAATGTACATGATTCTCATTACTAACAAATCAGTAAGTTCCTGTATGAAAACAGAAGTTTTTCAGAGATTATAAGGAAACTTTGAAATTCTGTTACTAGGTAAGACACTTTCTGAAAAAAATCCTCCTCAAATATGATACAACTCTAAAATTAGAACATAGCCATTTAAATAGTAATATGTTAAAGTATAATAACTCCTTTATGTCACTAAACGGTATGTGAGTATGTGTGGATTTTATGTAATAGTACAATCTTTCTCTTCCTCAGAGTTTTATTAATCAAAAAAGAAAAGAAATTGAAGATGAGTCTGTGTCTGAACCACTTATGCAAAAACATGAACAAAAGATTAGACACTTCGGTGAGTCTGCTTTTCCAACATCTTGTGGTTCCTACAGAATTTTTTGGTTTGCTCCTTCTTGTACAGAATGAATACTAATAAATGAAAGACCTAAATGACAGACTGTTCAGTTTTATTTTATCAGGACTCCAGGGATATTCCACACCAGTGGGAAAAGACGGGGACATTCCTAGACATATAAGTCATGTATATATAAGTGGATGGGTCATCCATGGCTCTCTCCTTTTTTAAAGGAGATGAAGTTAAATCTTTTATTAAATGATTTTCTGTTACCTGTTAATTTATAAGGGTAATGGCTGATTAAATGGACATATTTGTTAACACCTACACTGAGAGTATGTGTGCTCAGGATTGTGCGTTTAAAACTATACTTAGTTTTCCACTAGGTGTCACTTTAGCTCTATCGTAATTGTTAAACTCGACTGAGCACAAAGCTGATCTTGTAATCTAAAATTTGTATGGTTCTCTGAAGTGCTTGCCATTCGGGCTGGTTTCGTGCTATAGTATAGTATTGCCATATTTGGAATTCTGGAACAATCAAGAATAAGACTGGATTGGCAGAATTCAGTTGTTCTTACAAAGTTGTTTTTACGTTTTTTTTTTTTTTGGCTTCTGGGGGACTTAAAGCGGTTTTAAAGAAAGGGCTTTGAGCCCTGTTAACCTTAGCAAGCCTTTCAAGTATCAAGTAAAGGCACAACACTGTCAAGAGTATGCAAATAGTAGTAATAGGCACAGGTTCTCTTAAGTACCTTAACTATTCAGTGTAATGATATTGGAATTAGAAAATATCTCTCCTGCTGTGCATTTCAGCAGGTAAAAAAAGAAGAGGCTATCTTGTAGGCTTCCTAGCTGAGAGTTGGGCAAAATTACTCTTTGTCTAAATTCAAATTAGACTGTTAAAGAAGCAACCTTACTACAGAAGGTAATTTTTTTTAATACTTCCTGAGTTCAAAGCCATGTTATTATTTTAATTTGTGATACATAAGTCCATTGTAGAAAGCCACAGTACATTAATGCTTTCTGAAGTCACTTGTTCCATGCTAGCTCTGCCAAGAGGCAGTGTGGACTCCGCTATATTGCATGAGTCTTGCTTCTGGATCCTCTTCTGGCTTCAAAACAATGAAGAACTTGCACAGAGTAACTTGAAAATAGTCTAAAAGAAATACAACCTGTTGCTTTCTCTTTCAGCATTTGTTTGCTAGAATTAAGATTAGCTCAGGTCATTACCATTGAATTATCTTTAGCCCTGTTATACTTACGTGCTGATAGACGGGTGAAGCTGTACATCTGGTACCTGTTGCCAATAATGACTGTCAGAGATAGGACAACTGGAAGTGCTATGAGTATTGAGTTCTGATTTTTACATTTGGCTTGTTACTTGAAGCTAGTGCCATGATACTACCATTCAAAGTTCTAATTAACTTTCCAATACTGGAAATACTGGGTTTGTTTTTTGAGATCAAGGTGTTTGTATAATTAATTTGAATTCTCTAAAAGTCTAGCAAACTATATGCTTTAATTTTTGACAGATTACAGGTTCTGTTCTTTGTGTTTTTATTTGCAAACATTTAGAGGATTTGTGTTTGTTAGAATCACTTAATGTAAATATCTGCCCACAAACTTTTTAAGCTATTTGGTGTTGTAATTAACAGATATTTGCACCACTTTGTTAGCTTGTGAGGACTGATTAAAAATAAATTATCAGCATTACTAGAAGTGCATGACTGTTATAATCTGCTTTTAGTATCTTCAAAGACTAATTATGCCTTCTAGTGATGCTCTTTCAGCATTGATAGATGTATAAATAAAACCCCCAAATTTAGCTGCATGCTGTTATTCTGAGGTTAGTAAATTGCCAAGTTGTTATGTATACTTGGTACCAATACAGGTAATTTCCTTGCTGCATTAAATCATTTATCTGTTTAGAATATCTTAACTGTGTTTCTCTTATTAGGCATGCTGAGCAGATGGGATGATAGTCAAAGGTTTTTGTCTGATCACCCATACCTTGTATGTGAAGAAACATCTAGATATCTCATGTTGTGGTGTTTTCATCTAGAAGCTGAACAGGTATGAAGATGTTTAAATCTTTGGAAGCACACATTTTCCTATTTGCACAGTAGAAATGTGACCAAATTCATTAGCTGTTTAACTGTTCTTCCAGCCCTCTCTACTTTATTGATAGTGCATTGTCACATTTATGTCTAGTTATAGCTAACTATGAGTCCTCTTATTTCTGTAAGCATCAGTTCACATCTGCTTAGGAACTGGAACAAAAGGAAATTCTGCTGAATTTTAGAAATATATCTTTAAATCATGACTTTAACTTTTTTTCAGAAAAGAGCTCTGATGGAGCAAGTAGCACACCAAGCAGTTGTAATGCAGTTTATTATAGAAATTGCCAGAAGCTGCAATGTGGATCCAAGAGGATGTTTTCGTCTCTTTTTCCAAAAAGCCAAAGTAAGTCAACTTGGGTAATAATGTGAGAAACTCTTGATACGATACAAGTGTTTTAGAAGGGATTTCTTCCCAACCATGTGAGGCTAAAGAAATTTTTGACTGATTTAGGCTTATGGGAAAGAGTTTTGATAGCAATTATTTTCTAGATAGAACACTTTGTTATAATTCTGGTTCCGCTAATGAAAGCTTAGCGGATTTTGCTTGTAGGTGGAAAGCAAGATGCGGCTGGAGGACAGCAGGTGTGTCACAGACGAGTAATAACTAAGTAAGAACAGCAAACACGAACTGATCTTAAACTGGTCTGACTATTGACTAATTACACACGTTTTCAAAGTCTCCCCCTTACTGTGAGGCAGCTATATAAAGTGTCCCTTTCTCATGACTGAAATAGGGCAATCCAGAGCTTCGTAGGAAAAAGGTGGGAAAACTGAAACTGTGATTTGCTATAGACTGTTCAGTTGTTCAAGACTCTAATGGATCTTAATGTTGCCTAAACTAGTGTAGTTAAAATGTGGGTTAGTTTGTGCTTTACTTTTGATCTAAGGGCTTCAACAAGCACCTGTTGTAAGGATACCTTCTGAGTTGGAATAAATTACAGGCTCAAATTAGGTTTGGTTTTACATGTTCTCAGATAAATCAGCTACTTTACTTATGCATATAAATGCTACAGATTGTCTTAAAAAGAAATCTGCATGAAACATAACTTTAAATTGACTAACTCTATCCCTGAGTTGTTCACAGTTGTTACTCCCCAAAAGGTATAACGTGTCATTACTGCCTGGATTTTTTTCAGCACTGTGTAAGCTTACAATTCAAAAGAACAAATGACTAAAGAACAAATACTTAATTTTTTTCTTTGCAGACAGGAGAAGGCTACTTTGAGGCCTTTAAAAGTGAACTTGAGGCATTCAAGGCGAGAGTGAGAATCTGGTCACAATCACATGGCTTTCAAACCATGTTACTCCATGATCTCAATGTCAGTCCTGGCTGTGTGGGAGAATGGACATCTTTTTTCCAGGTAGGTTTATTTTTCCAAAATTTAATTTAACTAAAGCAGGATTAGGTCCTACTAGAGAAGCTGTACCTTTCTGAGCTATAAAGAGGATTATTTCTTGAATTGCTAGTGCTTAGGATATATCATGCAGTGTTATTAATACACAAGGCATTTATGGCCTTTCTTTTTACTTGCTGGAATTCAGAGCATCAGCAAAAGGTCAAAAGTATATGTTTGTTCATTGCCTTTACATTTTCATTCCTAAAATAAACACTGCATGATAAATCTGATCAGATCTTAGAACTGTATTCCCAGTCATCACCACAAGCAGTGTAAAATCATGGGATCAGTCAAGTAAGTTACAGAATCATAGAATGGTTTGAGTTGGAGTGGACCCTAAAAATCATTTAGTTCCAAACTCCCTGCCATGGCAGGGACACCTTTCATAGGCCAGACAGCCCCATCCAGCCAGGCCTTGAACACTACCAGGGACCTCACAACTTCTCTGGGCAAGAGAAGTCAAGTTTAAGGAAAGTCTTCCTATAAAAGGGTATGCTTAGGTGTTTTTTGCAGTTCCAGTTATGGCCACATTCTGTAATGAAGAAACAACTTAAAAGATTGTCAAAAATTATGTATTAGTAAGGAGTCACAATTGAAAGTACTTGTTTGAAATAATTTGATTAAAGTACTTCTCGGAGGTAGATCAAACAGCTGAATTTTATATAAATGTGCAGTTAGGTGCTAGAAGTATTAAGATCAAATACAAGCTATGCTAGCAAATTTAAAAAATTCTTGACACAGTGACAAAATAGGGGTGGAGGATGTTTTCAGATCTTACTTCCTTTCTATTGTAAATTTGTCTCATCATAAGATGGACAATGGAAACAGTCTTTGTTTCTCTCTCTCTCTCCCTCCATCTATATAATTATGAAGCATTAAGCTGTCAGTTTTTCATCTGTTGCAGAACACAGGAGATCTACAAGGTTCCATAAACACAGATGACTGCAGTTTCAACTCTGTGATACAAAGAGATGAAGAAGAATCCAAAATGATGGACACATTTTAGTACTTTTTAAGACTGAGGCCAAGTACTCTTTTATTTCCCTTTTTTTTTTCCCCAAAGAAACAAACATGGCTATTTTCTTGACACTTATTTTTCTGGGTACTGCACTTTATTTTTCGTGTCAGATTTTTGTTGTTTTGATTTGATTTGGGGGGGTGGGGAGGGACTTTGAAGGGTGGGTAATTAAGAAAAACCTTGTAATATTGTTTGAAATGTGCTGCTAGGTTTTTAGTTGTCCTTGAAGAGCAGGGTTCTTATATTGCCGAATGTGAAACTGGATGTGTTTTCTGCTACTAACCTTGCCTTTCATGATTTTAGAAATTAAACATCTGCACAAATACAATGTTTACAAGAAGCAGCAGATTCTTGGTAGAATCTGCTATTGTCTTACTACAGATGTGGATATGTTTTACTCTGAATATTGGAGATTGCAACTGTATTCATGCTACCTTGCTGACAGTAGAAGCTCTCAAATTTGGTTATCACTAATAGCAATAAATTAGTATCTGGTATCAGTATTTCTGATCTGAATGGATTAGATTAAAACACTGGCTTTCTACCTCTTCTAAGGGGATATAAATGTTATATTGTACTTTCATTAAACATAACTTGGTTTAATCCTAAAACATAACAACACTTGTCTACAAATGAATACTGGGTTGTATGATTTCTGGGAGTCTGATTCTCTTCTTGTTCATCAGGCTAACTTCAGAATTATTTTTTTAAACCCAAGTCTTGTTGTGGTTGAAGTCATTGAGGAAGGAAACTTGTACAAGGGTTAGGCTAAGACCTCAGTTTAAACAAAAAGCTTTGTTACAAGTCACATAGGGAAGTGTCATGCACGTTACTTCATATGCTGTTCAACCAAAGTGGGTTTCTGACATTGTCAACTCAAACATTAAGTGGAAAAGCATTAAAAGCTTCTTGTTTAAGAAGCTGGAAATCCAAATACATTTTCTAGACAACAGAATCTTGCACTCCAGCACTCTGCTGTGCTTTTCTAACTTGCTGCTATTACAGCAGGTCTGTCTATAAAAATGTATACTTTAATTGGAAGACTAGCAATGACAGCTTATGCCTCAGGTAATGGTATCCGTACATATTCTTCATCCATTACTGAATTGCCCTGATTTTATGTAGGTTTGGATGACATACTAATTTCAAAAGTTCAGTGCTCATAGCCTACCTCCAGTTTTTAGTTTATGCAGAACAACCCCAGGCAGTGCCACAAGCTGATACAGAGTGGCTGGAAAGCTGCTCACAGGAAAAGGGCCTGGGGGTGCTGGGGCCAGTGACTGAATGTGAGCCCAGGTGGCCAAGAAGGCCAATGGCATCCTGGCCTGTGCCAGCAATAGTGTGGCCAGCAGGAGCAGGGCAGGGATTGTCCCCCTGTACTCAGCACTGGTGCAGCTGCACCTCAAATCCTGTGCTCAGTTTTGGGCCCTTTACTCCAGGAAGGACATGGAGCTGCTGGAGCGTGTCTGGAGAGGGGCAGTGGAGCTGGTGTAACTGTGGAGCACAAGTTCTGTGAGGAGCAGCTGATTGAGTTGGGGTTGTTCAGGCTGGTGAAAAGGAGGCTCGGGCACATTATCACTCTCTACAACTGCCTGAAAGGAGGGTATAGCTGGGTGGGGTTTGGCTCTTCTCCCTGCTAAGAAGTAACAGGACAAGAGGAAATGGCCTCAAGCTGTGGTCAGGGCAGTTCAGGTTGGACATCAGGAGGACTTCCTTCACTGAAAGGGTTGCCAAGCATTGGAATGGGCTGCCCATGGAAGTGTTGGAGTCACCACCCCTCGGAGTGTTTAAGAAATGACTAGACATGGCATCTAGTGCTGTGAGTTATTTGGCAGGGTGGTGATGGTCAGAGGTTGAACTCAATGGTTTTGGAATTTTTTTCCGACCTTAATTATTATGTGATTCGGGAAATAGATTCCAGTATTTTTCAGTTTTGCCTACAGCCAAGTCTGCAGAATAAACCAGAATATTAGTACCAATGCAATAACAAATACACTCATAGAAGTAGCTTTCCATATGACTTCTATTCACTAGCCTTCTTTTGCAAACAGTCTGAAGACTGAAGAGCAAGGAGTAGTTCCACATGCAAATTTGAGACAAAAAATACAAATTTCTACTGCATCTGGTTAAACTTGACAAATACTCCAGGAAAGGGAAAGTAAACACTGCCTCCTCCTTAATAATTAGTTAAATATTAAAGGAAACTTAAAGGAAAACAAGTAACTTCAGGTTGTTTTTTAACTGAATGTTGTATACAAGGGTAGTAAGGGCAATATAGCACAGTGACTTGCTACCCTTAGCAGTGGATCTAACAACCTATTACACAGTAGAACTTATTTCTTGAGTTTCTAAGGGGGTAAAACTGGATGGTGCAGAAATAAATGTCAAATAATGAGATTTCCTCCCCCCCTCCTCCTCCTGGTTCACTGAAATTTATGTATGCTGGTGAAAAAAAATTGACATTTTTATTGAAATCAAAATGTAAGAATACTAGCAGCTAATCAGGGTTTCTCACTGTAGTATGTAGGCATTTCCTCAAGAGGACAGTACAAGTGGTCAACCTTCTTGGCAAGCTTTCTTTAAATGAAAGGAAAACTGTACTGGTAGCTGCTGTTTATATTGTTCATTTATAGTAGGAGGAAAACTTCACAAATTCTACAATGGCTATCTCTTTTTAGACTGAAATATGTCTCAATATTCATAATGCTAAAACTGGATGTGCAGATGCAGTCCAAGGTATGTCCACACCCCAGCTCTGTAGCTGTTTACAGTCGCTGCTAAAGGAGATTGGAACCTGCATTACTAGGACACAGCTACTTCAGACATTACCTAGACAGTGTTGTTCCTCAGATTTTGCTGACTCCTGAAACTCCCACTCTGATAAGCATTAAAAAAGGGCTGGGAGGATTCACTGAAAAATAGCAGTATCTGCAGTCCCTGGACTGTTAAGAACTGTGGACGTTTGTATTTCCAGTTGTGTAATTAATTAACACAAGAGCTGCTCAGAGACAAGAACATCATGAAAACCAGTCCAGTTGGTACAATAAAAATTGCTACAGTAATATGCCAACGTTAGTATTTTGACCACTGGAAATCATGTCACTAGTATCAGTGAGCACTTGTCTTGAAAGATAGTAGAAAAGACATTCACTGGTCAAGATCATCTAGCTATCTAGCTACAGGTTTACCAGATTACAATCTGTTCAATATCTTTTTACTGATAAAGTCTTGCTGGGTCACACAAAAACAGAGGCTTTACCAAATGTGTTACACATCATTGAAACTCCATTTCCCATGCCTGCAAAATATTGCTCTGAGGGAAGAAATAGAAACATAATACGTGCTTAGATAATTTGCCCTGATACAAGTGCAATTTATGGTGAGCAAAATCAAGTCACATCTGTGTAAGCAAACACGAAGCTAACCTTTCCATAAGTTCAGTTTCCATACACAGGAGCTCTGGTCTGAAATGACTCTTTGTAGACCAGTGGTCATTGTTCTTTGCAGCTTCTGGCTAGCTCCAGCTAGGCACATGTTCAAGGAATGTGCTTGCATGTTCTTGTCATTGCTTCATTTACTGATTGAGTAAATCAGTCAATGTGCTTTCTAATTAATATGTATTCTGAAATGTGTTTCCTTCATCAATCAATATTGCAAATGTGTTTTCCAAATAAGAGACACAAGAGTACTGGCTTTTGTTAAAGACAGTTACTGTATTTTTGAAATTAGGTATATTTAATATAAAAAAATACAGCATTAAAGTGGTAACCACAGGCAACAAAATCTACCATAGTGTAAGTTAAGGACAGCATTGGACTTAAATTATTGATGAGTCTGGTAGACTACTTGGACAAATCCTTGATTGCAGAATCTCATGTAATTGGGAGTGAGCTATGACAGATAAGCAGAAGTTTGACCCATTTTCACCTGGGGTTGGTAGCATCTTTCTGGCTCACATCTGGCAACTTGGTTTGAAGGAAAGCATAGATATGTGGCCAGATCTTATTGGTTTCTGTTCCAGAAAAGGATTTCAATAACCCTTTTTTCCTAAGGAAGAAAAAGAAAAAAGCATTACAGATGTCAAATTGTTTAATTGTTCCAAAATCTCCACCTCACTTGAAGATTACCCTGGCAAGAGTGTGAAAATATGCATGTGATGTAACACCAAGAAAGCTGTAGCATTGGAAGTTGTCATGGTTTGACACTGGCACAATGCCAGTGCCCCATGAAGATACCCTCTCCCTGGTAGCTCCTGTGAGATGTGACCAGGAATAAGCAAAGTAGGCTCCTACTTAGGAAAGAAAACAGAACTTTATTAACTACTCTACAACTACAAATAAAGGAACACACACACACACACACACAGGGAAAATGAAAACCTCACAAATACATTTCCTCCTCCCCCCACCAAATTTCCAACACAATACATTTGATCCTCAAATCACCAACTCTCGGTCCAGCAGCACCTTTTAGACAATCAATCCTCAGTTCATCAAGAGGAGAGGAGTCCTTCTTGTGCCATGGGCTTCCCCTGGAAACACAGCTGAAGCCTCGTGTGTTTCCGTGTCACTCGTGGCACTGCCCGGAGTACATCTGCCGTTGTGACCTCTTCCTTTCATGTCCAGTGCTCTCACCACTGAACATGGACCAGAGCTGCTTCTAGGGTTGTCTTTTAAGGATGCTCTGTCCCGATCCAAAAAAAGGCACAGTCTCTCCTTTGGGACACCTGTCCCCACAATCTCTCCTTTGGGACACCTGTCCCCCCCATATTTTTTCACCCCCTGGGGCCGAGGGGCACCGACACTGAACCCTCTTGGTTCTGAGGCATTGCCTCCCCCTAGAATGCAGTCTCTGTGTCACAAGGAACATGGTTCTGTCCATGGCTGTACAAAAAGAGTCCAGCAAAAGCCACTCCATCATCTCTTCCCACTAGGGTTCTTCTCTATTCTTCCACTATCTCTCGCTCGCCCAGACCTCTCTCACACTTGCACATTTCCTTCTTCATCTTCCACTCTATCTTCTAGGAGAGGTCAATGATCTGTAAAGTTCTCATTTTCCAAAAAGGGGTTAAAAGCTCCTACAAGCGGCCGGCTGAACCCCCCCCTTCTTCTCCGTCCCAGCCGTGCTGCCGGCACAGGCCCATGTTTATCCAGTCTCAAGGTTACAGTCCCAGGCAGCGGCTCTTTCTCTCTCTCTCTCTCTCTCTCTCTCTCTCTCTCTCTCTCTCTCTCTCTCTCTCTCTCTCTCTCTCTGTCTCTGTCTCTCTGTCTCTCAGTTGGGGCTGCTCGATGGCTCCCAGTCTCTCTCTCTTCCACCCTTCCACCCCGGGGCTCAGGCCTACCTCTCCCGGCCTCATGGCTTTCCCCTCCCCCTGCCCAGCCAGCAGCTGGGCCGGGGGAGAGACCCGAACTCTTTCCCGCCGGAAACCCAAGAGGACCCTCCCAGGGGAGAGCTCTGCTTTTAACCCCGTGTTCTCAGAGGCGTGTCCATGTCCTAAATGGCCATGTTAAATGCCAGTATTAAAGTCTGAATATCCATTGGCCCAAACACAGCATCCCAAAAAACACATTTCCTGTCAAACCACCACAGAAGTGCAGGCTGGACATTGATTTCTGCTCAACAGTCCTGGAAGGATACAATGAAGGGTGGTGAATATGGAAATACAGAAAGGACAACCATTGATGTTGTCAAGAGTCTGATTTCTTTGTCTAGGCAAGGTAAGAGTAGAGCTCTACATGGTGACCTACGAATCTATATATCAGCAGTATGATGCTTGCAGCTTTACATTAGGAGAAACATTGTGTCTAATTTTGACTCTTAAAAGAACTAGTAATTTATTTCCACTCCACAATGCAAATGACAATTCTGAATTAGCTACTTATTCCTAAAGAGTCTTGCTAGTTGGTTCCAGTCACAGTCCTGTTCTTAGAACAGCCACATTTAAATCCTCATTAACAGTTTCTCTATTTGTGTATGGCTTCTTGACCCCTTGCACTTATTAGCAGAGTTCTACTTATACATCCAGAAAACAAAATATTGTAAATTCTTGCAAAAAAAGGAACTGTCTGTTACCTCACCCACCAGAGCTGTTGTTGCTCATAGCAGTACTATGATGTATTGAGTAATGCATAGCATTCTTTATGAAGCTAAATGTGGCTGGCTGCAGTGGCAGGTTATTTTACCATACAGGTTCCAGAAGGTCTCATGCAGCCCTGGAAAATCATACTCATTCTGCTGGGTTGATTTCTGACTGAGTTCATGAAAGCTACACAGTTACTCACACCACACTCACTGTTGTGGTATAATATATTCTGTAGCAGAGAGATCTGTTCCTCACTATGCTGATGCACAGTAAGATTTTGGAACGTGGAAGAACAGATTTTACTACTTACCGATAATATTCTAGGACGGGTTTTGTTTGTGCATCATAAGCCTGGAGCCTCTTGCTGACAGTCTCTGGCTTGTCATCATCACGCTGAACAAGGGGCTCGCCAGTAATGTCATCAATTCCCTAATCATGGTTAAAAGCAAATACCAGAGTATATTTTTTACTTCTCTTTAAGCATGCTTTATGTCATTTTCTATTTAAATTATGATCAATTTCCACTTAATCAGGGTGTAGATTTCTGCTTATAAAGAGAGGCTGCTGCCTGTGTTCTTGTCTGGAATGTTAAGTTGTTGACTTTCCAGTAAAACAGTCTGTCAATTAAAAATATTTTCTCAGTATTGCCAGTGAATATTAGATCATAGTAACTTGACTAATTTGTCCTCTGGAACATTCATAGAATATGGGGAATATGAAGACAAAACCTTCACATGCAAGAGAAAACAATACTGTTGGTAATATATTCCTGTATAACAAGAAATAAGAGACCAATTGGACCTTCATTTGACAATACTAAAATGGGCAAAGGAGTTAATGGCCATTTGATTTTTAAGTTACAAAACGGAAGAGTTATTATTTAACAACAGCTGTACAAAAAAATGGCATGAGAGTCAGCTGAAGCTTTCCCTGCAGAGGTAGGGACCTAATGTGTGAATGTTCCTACTAAGTAAGCAAGCATTTTGCAGGTTTATTAAGATAATAGAGACAACTGTATTTCACCTGTTTAGCTCTATTCCATGTTTTCAATTTAAGTATTGCAGTCCACTGTGTTGTGGTAAGTCTGCTAATTAGTGAAAGGTAAGACAGATCCTAAATAGCAAAGCTCTGGCAGCTGAAGCCTACTCTGGTAAGTCTGAGAATTCTCTGTTCCATCTTGCCTGTGCTCTTCTGCAATTGAAAATAACCATGACTTTAAGCACCTTGTTTTAAAGAAAACAAAGGCAATATTTTCAGTTGCTCACTTCCAGTGCTTACCTGGTATTTCAAGCTGTCCTCTTTTCCTGCAACACTAAAATTCAAAAGCTACAGGGCCTGCTCTATATCTGATGTAAATTAATAGAGCTTCCAAGTGAAATGTGATGCCACAACAGCTAAGTTATTTAGAGTTAAGGATGAAATACAGTTTTAGCTGAGTTGCACTAAAGCAAATTGTTCTTGAAAAAATTTAAGGGAACAATGTACAGTCTTTATCTTCAATCTCCTCTTTAGGATATCTCAAGTCATAAAAATCTGTTAAAAATTAATCTGTTGAAAAGCTTCCCTGACTTGAAAGTTTCTACATCCAGTTTTGCAGTACAGCAGCTCTTCCCTTGAAAATACCCATCTTGGTTAAATATAAACACAGGGAAAGCATTAAGTGGATTCCTCTGACTGCTGGTTTGGTGTTTCCTGTATATAAAGCATTACTCCTCTGGAGGAAGGAAAAGAAATCTACATTTTGGACTGTACAGGCTGCAAACAGGCTAAGACCATGCCCAGATCCTGTGCCAGTGCACAAGGCAGACAGTATTCCAGATCAGTGAACAGCTTTAACAAGTGCTTACAAAACATCATGGTGTTCTGCTCTGCAGGGGACAAATAACTTTGTCCAACACCTTAAAGTTCTGCCAGGTCACTAACATACCCTCATACCAGCACAGTGTTACAGAGAGATTCTGCACTCCCAAGAAATGAGATGAGCCTTTTTGTTCTGAGCTGCTGTGTTTTGAAACACATTATGCAAACAATATTTTACTGCAGCTAGGAAACACAATGCAGTACTTATTTAGTGCCAACACCAATGCATATTGCTTACCTGCACTTTGGGAGGACTGAATTCGAGATTGTAGACTCTGCCACTGGCAGGGTGGATCCAGCGTGCTGTAAGCCGACCCTTTATGGTCTCAAATGGCACGTCTAGGTCAATCACAGTGTCTATGTGACATTCTTTATCGAGCGCTTCTGCCTGAGCAACTGTTCTGGGGAAACCTTTTTAAAGGAAACAACTTCATAAAATTCTGAAAGCAGAGTTATAGCAAAAATTACCTGGATTGAGTCATTAAAGAAAATAATTGTTACACAGCAAAAAAACCAAAAAGCATTGTTATGTTCTATAAAGATGGAAGAGACATCAGATTTTCCAATATCTTTCAGTGTGTCATGGCATTTTAACTTTTTTAATGCCTCCCAGCTTTTATTTCTTCATTTCATCTAATAATCTTCCCAAGAGTGCAAAAAATAAGTGCAAAAAGACCCTATATTTATATATACACCATATACCACTACACTGAATAAAAGCACTGTATACACATTTGGAATAATAAAAGCTCCAGTGAAGAGTTTCCCTCAGAACCACCTAGAAACATTTGTGATATATCTCACTTTCAGAGCTGTGTAAGTCTGGCTTAAGGTGGTGGCCATTACAAACCTGTTTTATTCAGTTGCAGTAAGCCAAATCCATTTACCAGAGGCAGTACAGGATTTAGAAGGTTTGTGAAAGTTTTAGTGTATCAAACTGTCCTCAGATATGATGACTGTGAGAACACTCAGGCTGATCAGGAACCTGTCTCTTCACTTCAGAGATGCTGAATTTTTCCCCATGAACTCTGTGGCACCCTATTCTATGCCTTAAACTATTAGATAATCTAGTGGAACTTAAGAGGGGTGCAGTGGGGACAAAGAACAAGAAAGCCAACATCTCCACAAAGAATTTGAAATGAAATATTGAGCAAAGACCTTCAGTGGTCAAAGCTACTGCAGAACATGCTATTGTGTCCTATACTCACTGGAACAGTTCCTCTCCTCAAAAAGCTCTAGAGTAGTCTCATTTTCTTCAGTAGCTTCTAATTTGCATCATTTACTGTACAAATAAACTTCTTCATAAAGGCAAGTACTGATAGGCACAAACTTAAGAAACTCTTGCATAATGTTGATCTGTCCATTGCATGAGTAAGGAAAAACATTACAAAAAGACAGAGTTTATTAACTCAGACCAAGTCCTTGCTTATGCATTAAGTCTTTTGCACCTGGCATGCATCATAGTCATGAGCTGCCCTCATCCTATTTCTCACCCATTCACATTATTGCATGAAAGTGCTTCTAAATGGTAAGAGCAGAGGAAGAGCCAGGTCTTCAACACTGATGTTGAACACTGTTCAAGAACTGCTGTTCTTTCTTACTATTAGCAGCCACCATGTTTCTAAGTTATGCAGCTGAAATTGAGTTTGCTTTGGACTGAGTAATGAGAAAATTCCTCAACAAATTGAAGTGCTTTTAGGAAAGCATTTCATTGAAATTGAACTGACATTTTCTACATAGTGTTCTCTCTATACAGAAAAAGATCTGCAAGAGGTGATGAATTATGAAGATTCCAGGAACACAGAGAAAAGTGCTCTAGATTATACAGCATGTAAATCTAAATGGATTACACCCACAGACACATACGACTCAGACTGCTACATCTGCTATGACTCCAGAAGCCACCAACCTATTGTAAGGCAGTAAATGAGTGTTTGGCTAAGTGAACATGCAATCAGTTCAGCAGCTCTGGTTTGAGCTAACTGACCCCATCTGTTTGTTCTGCATTGCAGTTACCAAACTTAAGATTATGGGTTAACATATTTCAACAGAACAGTGTTGTTCCTGTGAAGCCCATTATGCCAGAGTTATCCCTAGAGTAATTCACTGGGTTTCATTACAAATGCTGATGCAGACAAACTTTCTGCTGCATAAGTTTAAAGGCAGAAGCACATTAACATGCTGCAGAAATTGATTTATTCTCTTATGGTCTTGACACAATCCTCCTGCTGAGAGCTGCCAGTGGGCACAGCTACTACTACTATACTGCTATACTACTATACTACTATACTGCTACACATCCAGATCCACAAGACTAGAACTGTGTGTACATGGGACCTGAAACTAAAGGAAAAAAACCCAATATCTGCCATTCTTTGCTTTATGGTGTAGGTTTCATTGTACTGTTCACTGTGGGAATAAAGCCTTTCTCTCAGGAAGGAGCCCAGCTGTGACTAAAGCCACAAGAACATATCACTGTATGTAGAAGCAACTATACAAATATAACTATAATAAAGCACTTAGGGAGAGAGGCCACTGTGGATTTTTCACTCCCTCTAAATAGAAAGCTACACCAATAACTTTTTTATCTACTGAGGCAGGTTGTGACTAGTCTGAAAAAACACGTATCCAGCCTAGACACTGTTTTTGTGCTGGGCATCCAACTGTCCTCTCGGGGGCTGGAATAACAAGAGCCATCCAGTTCATGAGACAACAGCAAATGCATTTTCTCTCTAGGAAGAATGCTGAAGCAATGAGCTTACACTGCAGAACTGCAAAACAGTTCACTCTGGAGAACAGAACCAAACAGCAAATGAAGGAGACCTCTTAGGGCAGTTGAGCAATAGTTTTGATTACACTCCACACTGCTGCAGTACTTTTCCATACTTATCTTGTTACTGCATCACATTCCTACCTTGCTGTTTAGATAATTCCAAAGCCTCATCCTTCAAAAGTTTTCCATTCCCCAAGGACTTTAATAAGAAAATATTCTAAAAAGAAACTTCTCAATGCCTATTTTAATGGGGAAATACCATATGAATTATCATAAAAAATACCAGCGTGCCAGTTTTGAAATTTTTCTGGAGTGTTGAACTACCCTTTTTAACATGAGTTAAATATCCCTGTAATGTTCTGAGGGCAGGGTACGTCCAAAGCATTTGTCAGCCAAAGAAACTGGGGCAGACTATCTGCTGAAAGTTTCACAACAAGCTGGCTACCAGCAACCAAAGCAGTCCCAAGTTTTCCAGAGCAGATTTTCTGTCCATATATAGTGACATCCAACATGATAACTTACCATCCAATAGCCAGTTGTACTGGTCTAAACCTTTTATCTCATTCAGCATTAGTTGTGTCATGATGTGATCTGGAATAAGCTGCCCTTGGTCAATGTAGGACTTGGCAAGGATTCCCACTTCTGCAAAAGTAAAAGTTGCATTACACTATCTCTGACCTCCAGCAAGTGAGAAAAAGCCACAAACCTGAAAAAAAAATTGTTTTGATCGGGTGACAGAGAAAAGTTGTAAACAAGACAGACAGTATGCTTACCAAAATTAAAAAATATCCAGATGATCAACTAGGATCTGACCATACAAATACATATCAGATTAATTAGATCCACCTGTAGGGCAAAACACACACCCTCTGAATAAATTTACTAGTATGTATTTGAAATATGAAGTTCCAAAAACTAAAATGAGGAGAGGCCACTAACCAAGAGTCTTCAAAATAAAAAATAGAAAGGATACAAGTTTATTAATATATCAGCCCTCAGACTTCATGAAAAGAAAGTTTATTTTCTTAGCTTAGTGGCTAGTTATTAACTTACACTTAGGCTTCATTACAAACATAAATATAAATGCCTTTGACAGTATGCAGTGGGACATGCTTGCCAGGTATGTATTTTTATGATTACTAGAGTGGCAAGAGGGCGTTTATAGATAGTGTACACCATTTATGGAAGTACACAGACACTAGTATTTTCGCATGGAACTGACTAACATTTAGTACCAGTCATTTATCCCACTGGCTTACTAAAATTCCATCCACGCATTGTCATTCCAGCTATCACACTATGCTCCTACATGGCAGGCAGTAGCATGCTGTAGTTCACCCAAATCATGCATATAGCCAGGAAGAAATTCAGTTGCCTGCGTTGTGTCCTAGGCACAAATTTTCCCTATCTTTCACTTATAAAACAATTACCCAATTATGTTACGTAACCCAGAATTGCAGCTAGACTGGTTTTATTGTGGGTCTGCAGAAGCCTTTACTTGCAACCAGTTAAGATCTAGTTACAGAAAACTAAAGAGAAAATGGGATGGATGGAGATACCCACGCAGATATGACCACTTTGAGCAGAAAGCAATGATAAATGCCAGTCACATCACTCAGTGCAAGAAATGGGCAACAGGACAGAGGCCCTTCTTCAGATGAGGCAACTGAAAAGCAGTACATGCCCCCAAATAATGCAAATAGGACTTGCATTTGGTGATGAGAAAAAAAAATAATAAAGGAACAATTTTCCCTTACTGCCTGTTCACATCTGTAGTCAGGCTTTGAAAAGTACAAAGACCATTTAGAAATAGGCACTGTGCACCTTGTCCAGACTTCAAAACATGCTCACTATATGGAAAAGAGTCAGACTGTGGTGCCTGAGTCCTCCAGCACATCACAAACTGGAAAGAAGATGACAGTCTGTCTGTGTACAAAGTGTCTCTTCCCTACCTCCCTTCTTCATACCTTTTTTTATTATTCTAGTGTGCTTTGAACCATGTACCCTGAAAAAGTGGGTTGGGAGAAGGAATAAATCATGTCTAGGTAGTTTAATGTGTACTTGATGCTTGGCTCTGCTACTGATTTATGTTGCAGCATTGCTTAGTCACAATGATCAAAAAATATTTGCAAGACAAGGTTCACAGGGAACAATTCTAACTTACTTTGGAAAGATTCATGAGTTTTTGGGCCCAGAAAGGTTTAGAACATGGCAAGCTATTATTAGGCCAACAGAGCTTGAAAAATGCTGCCTTTTGCCTCCCTTTACAGAACTCAGGTAATTTAGAAAGTCGCTATTACAGAGGGGAAAAAATAGGCAGAACCATACCCAAATAGTCATATATATACACTAGCTCAGAGCTGGTTCCCCCCGCCCCCCCATTCCTGCTATTGGGAGTGGGATTTCATGGGGTTTTGTAGGTTTTATTTAGTTCTGGGTTTCTTCAGGTTGGGTCTGAAACCACTAAAGGCATGGCAATCTTCAGAATTACAGGTAACACAGGTTTCTTTCCTTTGTAGGTGATGGCAGGTATCCATGTCCCATGGCTTTACAAAGGATCAGCAGGTTCTAACCACATTACAGCAGTCAAGCTCTAGCCATAACCAGACAGTAATTACCTTAGCATTAGAGAAATGGTCACAGACTCTCCACTGTCCAAAAGAACATGATAATAACTGCAGAATGATAAGGACACTCATCTTCAACAGGACTTTTCAACAATGCCCATTTTCACAAAACAGCAAATAGAAAATTTGCACCATATAACTTCTGTTAGCTATATCTAATTTTCCAAGGGCTTTACCTGCCCATCTTAGTGTAACTCATTTCCCAAAGAATTGGAAATTGCAGGACTCTTCTGTTGTCGTCAAAACTCCTGGATCTTTGCCTTGACTGAATTTGTCTAGGCTGTTTGAGTTGCCTCTCAGTTGTTCTCCTATTTTCAGTGTACTACCTAGTCCTCCTACCTCATACTTCATCTCAACCCTCTGGGAACCATTTCTGAAACTAGTGACTGACTTTCAATGAAATTACAGTAGAGTTTCATCTGGGTTTACTAGTGAATGAGAAACTCTGTAGCAGATTCTGGTAAATTCTGCAGTAGCTAATTTAGAGTGAACTTCACCTCTTAAGCTATTCACTTACTTCTTTCCTTATTTTGGATTTTAATGTCTCTGCTAAACTTCCATTTCACATGTTTGCTCTCCTTCACAGTCCTTCATTTGTCCAACCCACCTAGAATTCTTTACGTAATCACTTCTCTGCATCACTTCAGGCTCCCACCTCAATTCATGCAATATGGTATTTCCACTTGGAAATTTCCTCTTCCCACACAACCTTTAGCATGATTCTGGTACTCTGTGGTCTTGCACAAAACCGAAAGTATTTAGTAAACATTTTAAACCTCAAAACACTTGGTAAAATAACATTTCCTTTGTTATCTTGGAATGGCTACCCACCACATCTTCCACTGAAAGTTCATAACAGAACAGTTTTGTGACCCTCTGTAAATAAAAACATATTATAGAAACCAAATAGAAATAGCATGAATATGATCAGGTCTGTCTACACAGGTGTGCTCCTCGCAAATTCTTAACTTAGAGTATCTAAAATATCAACTATAGTAAAGTCAGTCACTGTACCAAAGTCATTATCCTTACTGAGTAAACAAAGTTTGTGTGAAGATGTGGGAATCACATCACAGCTGCTTCACCTTCAAACATGCTTATGAGTATTCCAAAACTAAGACTGCCAGTTACCTTGGCATAATACTACAGTGATACTTACAAGTGAATGGAATATTCTACAGCTTGAAGTTGTTGGAAATAATAATACTCTCACTTCATCACACACAGCCTGAGATGGTTCTTACAAGGTTTTTCACCCCACCATATAGAAAAACAGATGTGCAAGTCAGGAGGGAACCTTCCATCATTGCAAAAATCCACCAGAGAGAGGGACTGTGGTATCTCAACTGAGGCCAGAGGCCAAGCTAGACCTGTTCAGCAAGAATAATTCGTATATTTATCTAGTATAAGCATCACTGTATGTAAACACAGACCTTGCTGAAACCTAAGCATGATATGAACTCATAAGACAATAATAATTTTAAAAGCTATGCAGTTTGAAAATTTTGCACGTTGTTTTGGTTTTTTTTTTTAAAGCACCACTATGTTATGCCTGCCAGCTGAGGACTAGGCGTAATTTTGGAATAGCTGCTAACAATTCTAGGCACCCCTACTTCTAGCCATCCAATGAACATACAAAAAAAAGTCTGATTGTCCAAAACCCCTCCTCTTGCCCTGACTGTTAGAAGATGTGAATATTTTTCCCTTTTAAGAGGCTTCCAGCTGGAGAAACCATGAGAAGCTATCAGAACTACTAGAAACACGTACAAAAACCACTGGGTGATTACAAAAAGCAGCCAAGACAAGGAAGCAATGAGGTGTAAGAAAACAACGAACACAGGACAACCCCGTCCTCTTTCATGAAGAGGTTGGAAAGTATCAGCGTGTGGAGGACCCAGGGCTGCCGATATGAGGCCCGCTTCGGTGGCCTCTGGCCTCCAGAAAAGCCGTGTGAAGTCACCCCACCTCTGTCTGCGCGGCGGGCACACGGAGGTGGAGAGCAGCAAACCCCATTAAGGAAGCGCCCTCCCTTCTCGGAGGGGAAGGGCAGGAACGCGTGCTGGGAGCGTGCGTCCCTTCCCTTGGGAGCGGAGCTGTCTCACGCGGGGCTGCCTGGGGACCGTTCCCGCGGGACGGGGACAGGAGGAGGGGTTGTCGCCGCCGCGCACACGTCCCCACCCGCGTCTCCGCGCCCACCTGTCTTCTTCTGCATGTTGTCCCTCAGCAGGTCGCCGCTGGAGAGGTGCTTCACGCCGAAGTGCTTGATAATCCGAGCGGAGACGGTGCCTTTCCCGGAGCCCGGCGGCCCCATGATGACGGCGCGGAGCAGCGGCCGCGCCACCATGCTGTCCCCGCTGTCCCCGCTGCTCCGGCCGCGGACGCGCAGGGGCGCGGCAGGATCGCGGCAGGATCGCGGCAGGAGCGCCGCCTTCCCGGGGAGCGCCGCCTCGCCCCGCCGGCCGGCCCGGGCCGGTCCTTCCCGGGAACGGCGGCGGCAGCTTCTCTGGCTGTCAATCAGGGGCAGGAAGGAAAGATCCTTTACGTAAGTGCACGGGGGGAGGGAGGGATAAATTCATAACGATAATAAAAAGATAAATGAAGCAAATTGCGTCTTAGAGCGTCGCATCAGGCCGCATTTAGGTATCATGTTCAACCGGCCATGACCAGCTACCACGCTGCCCAGGAGGCCCCTTTTGGCTGCTCCCTAAGCCGTCAGCCCCTGCCCTCCCTCAGACACACAGAATCAAAGAGTCGTTTGGTTTGGAAAAGACCTTAAGGGTCACCGAGCCCAACAAGTAATCCAGCTTTGCCAGTCCATCCCTAAACCATGCCCCAAACTGACACAAGCCCACCTTTTAAGTATCCCCAGAAATGGTGACTCCACCACTTCCCAAACGGAACTGGGACTTGCTCCTTACCTGGCTGTCACCTGATGCCTGCTTGGCTGCTGGCACTGTCACTGCACTGCCCAGGTGCCCTGAGGCTGTGGCTGACTGTGCTGTGCTCCCTCACCCTCATGCAACAGCCCTGCTCTTGCTGATCTCTCACAAATAAGCTCTCACTGTCTAGCAGCAGGCAGCTGCGTTTTAATGAGCTGGGCCTGAGTTTTGTTTATGATACTTGAATGTGAACAACTGCAGGTTGTCCTTGTTCTGGGTAGTGTTCTTCCAAACACCAAGATGTCCTTTCCCACAGATATGATTTGGTGATTCTCAGTTACATCAGAACACAATATTTTGGCCAAAACATTAGATTGTCCCATATCCTGAGTGTTCACAGTCACGTCCACAGCAGGAGAAGTGGGTCTTTCTGCTAAAGGTTCTGGAGATGCTGATGGATCTCAATCACTGTACCAGAAAGGTCACAACGGAAAAGTGAGCAGAAAGCAGAGCTAGAGTCAAAATATCAATTAAATTCAACTTCCTGGTTTAAAACATTGTTTCATTTCAATAGTTTTACACTGAACCAAGTAAAGCCGTAAGAAAATATTCAAATGACTGTTTGGTATTTTAAAACAGTAAAGAGATAGGAATGTAGCCCCCAAACTCCTCAGTCAATAAAATTAATTGCCTTAACAATTAAGTAGGAAGGCACTGGCTTAGCTCATAGAGCTTACTATGAGCATAAGTCTCATTACCCTGAGAAATGTGAACCTTCAAAAATGAACATGATAGTACCTCTATTCCAGATTGTACTAGGACACCAAGAGTTAAACATTTGGGGCTTTAGCAGCGTTCCCAGGGCAACACGTCAGTCTGCCAAAGCACCACAGTCTTAAACAAAATTTGGCAGCAAAGGCCCATTAAATGTTAGAAGCCAAACAGTTCATTTTAAGCTCCACACTTCAGAGATTTCTGAATGGCAGAAGTCCATAAAATGTATTGCTAAATCTTCCTAAAGCAAATATATGGGAAAATGGAAGGTATTGTATGAAATATATATCCATCAAATAACTAGACTTGTCAGAGAGATCATTAAATCTAATCTACAATGCCACCATGCATAAAAAGCAGCAATAATTTATCTGCCTGTTAAAAAGGAAGCCTGAGGTTCTGCCTCTCTACAGGCCTATTGAGCAGCTCAGAAATCTAGACAGGAATGCTAAGACAATCCCTTTGTTAAAGACTATTTAGAACCTCTCTGAACTTCATAACAGATTCATGAGGAAGGGGTGGAAGAGAATAGAAAGGCACTTCTCCCACACACACAGGTTCTTACTAACCTATGGCCTTTGCAGAACTGAAGTGGGTACTTAGATTACAGAAAATAGGTAGTAAAAGAAATTATTGTTCCCATTTCCTTGGCTATCTTTCCTGAAGTCCAAACCTCACTCTAGTAGTTTTGTGAGTAGTTGTGACATACTCAGAAGTGGAAAAGGAAATAATGGAAGAAATGGGGTCAATGGTTCACTAGTTTGTATACAAGTCTTTATACAGCTATTCTGTATTTATAGACATGCAAGTGTTTTTTTAACAGCCTCATTACATTGTTTGGAAAATGACATTTCATCATCTTCATTCAGACTTAATTATGCACATCTTAACAGAGTAGTCAATATTTATGTAACACAACTTGCACTATATTCTGATTAATCTTTTTCACACATGTAATGTACCGGTGTAAATTAAAAACTTAAGTTAGTGAGTTTTAAAAACTCTTAATTAATTAAAAACTCTTGCTTAGTGAGTATAGAAGTAACCCTCATGGTGACTGACTAGTAATCAAAATCTTGTTTCAAACAAATCCAAATGTTCTTACTAATAAATAATCTTTCATATTACTCAGCATTTTTTCAAACATAAGAGATGCTTTGAAGAGGCTTTTTAAGCCTTAAACCATCAGGAGAGTTTCTGTCAGGTATGCTCCTTGGAGATATAAGTCCTTTCTTCTGAGTTTGATACAGAATTCTTTTAGTGCTGTTGGGTAACTACTTCCCAAGTGTTGTACTTTGTATCAAAATGAAGTGGTGGCTTGCATGAGGAAGGAGTCATAGTACCCTAGCTGTCAGGACATGGTACTACGACATGGTCTCCCACATAATTTTTGTGCCTCATTTGGTGGAGGGGTGGACAATTTGATGGGCTTAAGTCTGGCTGGAATAGAACTGTAGTGCTTAGTGTTATGTACCCTACCAAAAGCTGTTAATGAGCATGTATTTCCAGGGCCTGTCCTGGTGCCTTGTCCTATCTAGTGTCTGTGAATAACTCTGGAAGAAGAGAGAGAGCGCACCCTCATCAGTTTTGTGAGTAACACCAAACCATGTGGCCTGAGCACATGGGCTTAGGGGCAGGAGGTGGAGCTCTGCAACAACAGATGGGGAAAGGGGCCAAGCAGGACACTGACAAAATTCAGCAAGAGCAGGTACAAAGTCCTGCATCCAGGACACCGCTTCCAACAGTGCAGGCTGGGAACTGACCAGCAAGGAAGAAACTCTGCTGGAGAAGACTGGGGAGAACCGGCCTACAGCCAGCTAAGCACCGTCCAGCATGTGGACACTAACATCCTGAGCCATATTAACAGGAGGGTAGCCACTGCATCAGGGAAAACGGTAATCCCTTTGTATTAGGCACTTCTTAGCCCACATCTGTGTGCTGTGGCCAGTACTGGGCCCTCCAGTACAAACCAGGCATTGATCAGTTGGGGCAGGTTTAGCAGAGAGTGACCAAGATGATCGGGGATAGAGAAGAGATACTGCCACAGACAGATGGAACCATGTTTGTTCAAACTGGAGACAAGAGGGGTTCAGGAATACCTACAGCAGCCTTCTAGCACCCATGAGAAGGTTACTGAGAAGGCAGGGACAGGCTGCTTATTAAGATGAGTGGTAGGACTCAGTCAGTCAGGCAGTGGAATTTAAGTAGACTCAGTTCCCTGACATTTTTAAGACACAACCAGATAAAGCCCTGAGCAACCCAGTCTGACCTTGCTTTGGTCCACAGATTGGGCTACAGATCTGGATTCCTACCTGGATAAGGCTGCGATGCTGTATTTGTAAACAAGATACCCCATTAATAATGTTTTTTAAAACAATGCATGAAATACTTATCCAGTGAAGGCTAACATATATACACAACACAGCTGAAAATTCTCCCTCAAAAAATATATACCATCAAGAACACTTGAGGAGCAGATTTTTTTTATTAGATATAAGTTGAAATACAGAGGATGAAATGTTGCTGTTGAACTGTCCTCTAAAGTAGCAAAGACATAACTCTTTACAAACCCAAAATGTAGAGCTGTGATTTTTTATTTGAATTTAAATAGTGTTTTATTGCAAAGAGGGCTAAAACACTATCATTTTTCTGGTGTCACTCCTACCTTTAGTAAAAAGCCTAATGAATTATTCCTCCCAGATGGCTGAGTATAGCAAATTGACACTTATACATAGCACGGGTTGTTCCAAAACTCCTAGGAAACTCCTAGTTTCCTAGGAAATGTGTATTCTTCAGACAGAAATTCATTGCCTGCACACCAAGCTTGTGTACACTCAAACTTTATTTATGACAAAGCTAAAACACACATTATTTGTAAAGTGAAAAATCTATTAACATATTTGAAACTTTAACAGTGTCATTCAAGAATTATTAATTATTACAGAAAGTTTTTGCTAACTTACCATTATTAGGTTTTATTCTTTATTATAGAAATAATTAATTGCTCCACACACACTTCTTAGTTTTTCCCATTCTCCTGGTGTTGTGTTTACCTCTCTCCCCTTTTTGCCTGGGCCCCAAGGTGGTCTCACTCAGGTGAGGGTGGTGGGGTTATGGTGAGTCATCAGCACCTGGACTCCCTCACCAGGAAGAATGCCAGGCTTCTGTTGACAGTTTCTTCTTCATCCCTGTAGGGCTCACTTGGAGTAGTTTTTGTATGCTTGCTAACACACTTTTGTACCTTGCTTTTTCTTCACTAGTCTGTAGCTCTACATTACATCTGAGTTTTAATATATATAGTACCTTGCACCTCTATTAGATAGTTTCTTTGTCTTTTTTGCTAAACCAAATGTGTCCAGGTCCAGGTCTGCATCCAAGAAAAGAAAAAATAAATACAAGAAAAATAAATTACCCATAGAAAACCTGTCAAAACTGCTCTCACAATTAAAGGAAGCATACCAAAGCTGCAAGCAGCTCAAAGAACATTCAGACAGTGCAAATCTGACTAGCTTCTGTTCTGATGCCTTGGAAACTCAGTACAAGGCTTATGTCCTGTTACGAGCAATGGCAATATTTTGTTCAAGTCACAAGTGGATAATAATCAAATACAGAATTTTAATTATTTGGAAAACATTTCTGTTGTCTCAGTGGTTCTTTTGAGCTGTATTTGGAGTTTGTAATTTTAATCCTATAAAAGCACTCATCACAGATTGTTTAGAAATCTCTCAAAGTAAACATAAATAGGAAAATAAATTAAGTTCAAGTAAAAGAGAAGTTACATAGCTGTGTTTCTGAGACTCTGTGAAAAGTCTTGGGAGGTATGTAAACCAACAGAAATTCAGAGAAAAGTGTTATCTTTCTGCATTCTTGGAGCCCCCATAGATTAGCAGAAGGCAGATCTCTTTTTGAAGCTTCTGTAATGACATTTTCTGTATTATTTATCCCAAGTGATTAAACTATTATGTTCTCCAACCACTGATCAAATGAAAATTAACATTTCCCTGAGTACTAAGGTAAGCCAGTAATAGCTTTACATTTTGAGGTTAAATTGTAACAGCTGCCCAGATGATGACATGTATATATCTCTGAGGTGCCACTCAGTCTCTCCGTGCCACCTCTAGGCAGTTGATAAAAATAATTTTCCTGACCCCAGAAATCCTTGAACTTCTAGCACAACAAGCTACTAGCATTCCCAGGGAAACAAAACCCCTCCTTTATGTAACTGGGTATTTTTATGACAGATAGAGCTCTCATTATAAGGATACTTACATTATACCAGCAGAATATATATGGCAGTGATTTTTTTACAGAGGTATCTTATTTCAGTTACATGAGAAAATTCTGACTACCAATGGAAAAATTTTTGGGGAAGACTGTTTTCTGTTTTGTTCTCCCAGTTTTGTTTTCCCATGCCTTGACATAAAGCAGATACTTGCAAATTGTTAACAGATGATAGCAAGTAATTGGAAGTCACACAAGAAGGACAGGATGGACACAACTAAAAATACATGTGTGGGAGCCCAGGGGAGTACACAAAGGAAGAGAAATGAACCACAGAAAAGAGTTCATTCAAAGTAGACGCAGTTGACTAGACATTTTTGATGCAAATCTAAGACACAGAGTTCAGACAATGCAGTGAAAAACATAGTCCCAGCAGCAGCACCTGAAAACCTTTCACACAGCTGTCTTCACAGAAGAAGACACTTGATTTCAGTGGGAGTGTTCATCTTCTATCACATGCCACATCCACAACCTCACAGCAAACTGTTATTTAACTACTACCCTGAAATTATGTCTAAAAGGCCTGTGAGTGAAGGAAATTAAAGAACACAAAGTTGTTCCCTGAAAATAGGAAACAGTAAGTGCCAGACTTCTTCTCCATTAATCATGGAGTTTAGCACTGTTTGTTCTGGAATTCCAAAATACCCTCCAAACTCTGAAACCCAAAGGAATTATGCAGAGACTTGACTGAATTTATTGTTTGTAAACAGGAAAAAAACCCACTGATTTATCAAGAAAGTTTTAAAAATTTTTTGTGAAGTTTGGACATAGATTTATTAGCTCTGGGAAGATATGTAGTTCTTTACCTTACACTCAGTTTTCTCCTAGTTCTGCTCAGTGCATAACAGAAAAGAATTTAAGCTGCCCAAGCACCACCCTATTTTCTGTTATATTCTAGATCAGAGCTGTAACTGGCAACTAATTTCTTACACACAGAAAGCTACAATTCTTTGATTCCACTAAACTGTCCATGACAAACTCTCTTTTTCTAAAAATACAGAGAGGTTCATCTGCACATGAACCATGAATAGCTCTAGATATTTCTTCCCATATCTCAGAAATCTTGGGCACCACGTACGTGATCAAATGCTGTTTAACTGCTGCCATTTTTTGATCCTCATTTTCCACAAATTTCTCAACATGCTTCCTTTAATAAAATTTCTTAGGCTTTGTTTCTACACAGATGTGGTCTTTTGATTTAGATGCACAGTTTTTCTGGGTTTGATTTTTTGCCTCAGCACCTGGGTCTGGGAAATCCACAGCATCTGCACAGTCTGTGTGGTAAATGGATTAAGTGGAGAAGAAATTTAGGATACAGTATGTGAAAAATTGGACTTGAGCATAAAGAGCAGTGTGTCCATCTGGTCAAGGGGCATGATTGCCCTTTTCTACTCCACATATGTGAGACCCCATCTGGATTTTTGCATCCAGCTGTGGAGTCCTCAGTTCAGGAAAGACAAGAGGACAGTCTTAAGCTGTGCCAGGGAATAGTTAGGTTGGATATTAGGAGAATTTCTTCACAAAAAGGCTGATTGGGTATTGGAATGTGCTGCCCAGGGAGGTGGTGGAGTCACTGTCCCTGAATTTTTTTAAGAAAAGACTGAATGTGGCACTCAGTGCCATGGTCAAGGCAACAAGGTGATGTTTGGTCATAGGTTGGACTTGATGATCTCAAAGGTATTTTCCAACCTAAACAATTCTGTGATTCTGACTCTGGTTCTGCAACATGGACCTGATTCAGTGTAGATGCAGGCCATAAAAATGATTGGTGGGCTGGAATAATTTCTTCTTGAGGAAAGGCTGAAAGAGCTGAGATTGATCAGCCTGGAGAAGAAAGAGCCTTGGTGAGCACTCATTGCTGTCTTTCAGTATTTAAGGGAGCTTATCAGAGAGACAGAGACAGAATTTTTACCCAGAAATAATGACAGGACAAAGGGCAGGAGTTTTAAACTGGAAGAGGGTAGATTTACTCTGGCCATAAGGAAAAATTTTTCTACAGTGAAGATGGTGAGGCACTGGCACAAGTTGCTGACAGAAGTTGTGGATGCCCAATGGGGACCTCTAAGTGTTGAAAACAAGGTTGTACGGGGCTTTTAGCAACCTGGTCCCTGCCCATAGCATGAGGTTGACTAGATGATCTTTAAAGATCCCTTCCAAACTAAATCATTCTGCTTTTCTGTGATACAAAGCTTGCAGGCCAGTGTATCAACACAACAAAAATCCTCATGCATGTTGATCACAAAAGTCAGCAAGGAGCTGATAATAGATGGCTTAGTTCCTTCAGTTTCTGTAAAGTGTGTGTATAATGGGTTTCAAAAAGAACTTTTAGTCTCTGGAAAACAATTTAGTAAAATAAAAAGTATTATCATTTGTAAGGAAAATTGTCTGACTTTTGCTGTACAGCTGTGAAAGGTACTGTTGATTCTCATGAAGGACAAGAGGCCTTACAGAGAGAGGGATCTGGACAGAGTGGAGCACTGGGCAATCACCAGTGACATGAAAATGACAAATCAAAATGCCAGATTCTGCACCTGGGATAGAGAAATGCCACACACGAGTCTAAACTGGGAGAGGGGCGGCTCTGGGGTTGCAGAGAGGGCTCAAGGGGTGCTGGTTGGCAGCAGGCTCTGTGGCAGCCACCAGTGTACCCTGGCAGCCAGGGGGGCAGCAAACCCCATCTGGGCACAGCAAACCCCATCCTGAGAGCAGCAAACCCCATCCTGAGAGCAGCAAACCCCATCCTGAGTGCAGCAAACCCCATCTGGGCACAGCAAACCCCATCCTGAGTGCAGCAAACCCCATCTGGGCACAGCAAACCCCATCTCAGTGCAGCAAACCCCATCCTAAGAGCAGCAAACCCCATCCTGAGTGCAGCAAACCCCATCCTGAGTGCAGCAAACCCCATCCTGAGAGCAGCAAACCCCATCCTGAGAGCAGCAAACCCCATCCTGAGTGCAGCAAACCCCATCCTGAGAGCAGCAAACCCCATCCTGAGAGCAGCAAACCCCATCCTGAGTGCAGCAAACCCCATCTGGGCACAGCAAACCCCATCCTGAGAGCAGCAAACCCCATCCTGAGTGCAGCAAACCCCATCCTGAGTGCAGCAAACCCCATGCTGGGTGCAGCAAATGCCAGCCTGGGCACAGCAAACCCCATGCTGGGTGCACCAGCCGTGGTAGTCTAAAGGGGTGACTGTCCCTCTGTGTCCAGTGTTAGGGCAGGGCCTCCTGTGCAGTGCTGGGTGCAGCTCTGGGCTCCACCATTTCAGAACCATGGGAAGGTCCTGGAAGGTGTCTGGAGAAGGGCAAGAAGGCGTCTGGTGGATGGACTAGACACCATGGCCTGTGAGGGGCTGCTAAGGGCTTAGGGCTTGTCTAGTCTGGAGAAAAGTAGCTGAGGGGCAACCTCCTTGCTCTCTACAGCTTCCTGAGGAGGGGAAGTGGGGAGGGAGGTGCTGATCTCTTCTCCCTGGGACCCAGTGTGGGAATAGTTCAAAGCTGCACCAGGGGAGGTTCAGACTCGCCATTAGGAAGCATTTCTTTACAGAGAGGGTGTATATAGGCTTGTTGATGCCCTGACCCTATCAATGTGTAAGGGGCATTTGGACAGAGCCCTTAAGAGCCTGCTTTACCTTTGGGTTAGCCCTGAAGTGAAGCAGTTGGGCTAAATGATTCTTGTACATCCCCTACAACTAGAGTATTCCATTCCAATAAACTTCTTTTCATGGGCACATAAGTGTAGCCTAACAATTAACATTGTCACACCTCCACTGTAATCGATGTTTCTCTTAAAGTAAGAGACTGAAAGCTTTAGTCGGTCTCCTCCTTCAGGACACCGGGACTCTGTCACTATCATTAAGCAAACAGGCTGTCCCAAGGACCGCAAGCAGGACTCATTCCTCCATCGTTTTCCTTAAAGTAGGAAATAAATTACTGAAAAGTACTACCTAAGGAACATGTTCCCAGAAACCGACTCATTTGGATGTGGGGGCAGTACCCTTGTGCGGGCACCACGTTCCGCTCTGGACCGTCCTTACCCGCCCGCCGAAGGAGAGCCCACCTCACCCGGAGGAGCAGCGGGCCGGGCTCCGGTTAGACACATCTCCCGACAGTTCCACACTCCTTAAGTTTCAACCGAAAACACGCAGGCTGGGAGAGCAGAGGAAAAGGCACAGGCTGCCACCCGTGCCGCGACAAACTCAGCCCGGCCCTTGCCGCCACGGCCCCGCCGCCGAGCGCGGAGCACGGGGGGCGGTGCGAGCCCTGCCCGCCCCCTGCCCTTTGCCCCCGCCGCTGTCCCAGCGCTTCCGGTTCCCAACCACGTGGGCAGCGGGATGGCGGGCGGCGCGGCGGGCGAGGCGCAGTGCCTCAGCTACACGGGATGCAACTTCCTGCGGCAGCGCCTGGTGCTGGCCACGCTCAGCGGCCGCCCGCTGAAGATCCGCAAGATCCGTGCCAAGGAGGAGGACCCCGGCCTCCGCGGTGAGCGGCGGCACCGGCGGCCGCGGGGCAGGAGGTCGGGGGGCGGCGGAGCTCCGGCTGTGCCCGGCACCTGCTGCCGGGCAGGGGCAGACCCCCACTGGGAGATGGGACAGCCCGGGCTGCATCTGGGCGGGCCACACCGAGGAGTAGGGACCCAGCTGAGTCCCGGTGTCTTCCCGTGGATCCGCTCTCCCCTGAGCGCCCGCGCAGCCATCTCGGGTGTAGCTGTCACACGTGGGTTGCGGGGCTTGGGGGAGAGAAGGCGCGGGAGCGGCAGGGCCAGTGAAGCAGGCCGGAGCAGGGGGGCTGTCACACACCCGCCGGCTCCTGCCGTAGCCTCCCTCGCTGCCCGGCGGGCGGGGAGAGGGGAACGGGACAGTACCATCCCCGTCCCGCCGGCTCGGCTCGGCTCGGCAGCCCTGCCTTCGCGGGTCACGCCTTTTCTTCAGAGCGGGCCATCAAGGGCCGGGGCTGGCTGCCGGGCTGGCGCTGCCCTGCCGGGCCGCCCCGGTGGGACGGGGCTGGTTTTGCTCTGCCGGGCTGCCCGTCCCGCCCCACGGGGCAGCGCCGTTCGCTCCGCGCCCGGCGGGGCTCTGACCGGCTCGCTGCGTGTGCGGGAGCCTCTCCACAGCCCCGGAGCTGGTTCTCGTTCCCGTGACGGTGCCTTGGCAGTCGGGATTGCAGAATTAATTCCCTGTCTCTTGGGCCATCGTTCCTGCCGCGTGCCCGTGCCCAAGCGTCGTGTGCTCCCTGTGCGGGTGGGAGCTCACGTTCATGCACTTTGAATAGGTCACGTTTTATGTTTTGATTTTTGTCAGGGTTTACCGAAGCAGGAAAGGTGAAAGAGGTGAAATAATTTATTCTCATTTCTGCAGTTTTGTTTAAGGGAAGTCTTTCTTAGGGAGTATCATCGTCATTCTCGTATAAAGCCTTTGGCATCCCAGGATGAATTCCATCATAACTGAAGTAATAAAACATAGGACAGAGTTTGAGGAAGAAACAGTTATTTTTTGGGCAAGGAGTATCTACCCCTGTTCTGAACTTTATAACCCCCTGTTATGAAGTTCAGAACAGGGGTAGATACTTCTCTGTCTCCTGAGAAGCCTTGGGTGTGTAGCTAAAAATTCTACTCAAAAACTGCCAAAGCATTCTTGTGTGCTTGACTTAACATTTACCACGATCCAAAGTATTTATTATCACTGTGGAGCATTTGGTGGTGATGAAGTTTGTAGCTATTGCCATGTTTTTTTAAAGAGTGTTTGAATTTACTTTTTAAGTATGGGTTCAAGTGTAAACTATAACTGTAACAGAAAAATAATAACAATAAATCCTGATTTGTGTTGATAATTCAGCATGCAGCTCTTTTTGCTTTTCATGACTAGAGCTTTTGTAAACTCTGCAGCTGGTGTTCTCCAAGAGTGAAATGTGTGCTCACATGCACTCTTGCACTGGAAGATGCCCCAGTGCTTATAAAGTGATATAAACTTTGTAAGCATATAAGCTGTCATAGTTTAGAAAGAGAGCAGAACCAGTACTGTGTGACTGAGGCATCAATCATATTATGCAAATATTGACAAACTGTAAATTCTGCAGGTAGCTCTGTGGTTTAAATATCTATTACATCCTAGAATCACATGTAGAAAGAAAAACCTGATTACTGTGTAAGAAGTAACACAGGATAATTGCTAAGCGAGTTCTGCAGCCTACAAACAATTATGCAGATGCTGTTGGCTCTTAAAACTAACTGGGTTTTGAATTCTGCATATATTCACCTATCTTCCTTGATACTGAGCCTGTACTGTATTGGGATACTAGCATTAGAATACTAGCATATTCTTCCTGGGATGAATTTTTTCAGGTGTTTCTGTTTTGGTTTCGTTTTGTTTTTTGGGGTGTTTTATTTGTTTGTTTATTTTGGTGTGTGTTATTTCCTTTTTGGTTATGGTTGGTTGGTACTTTTGGACTTAGGTTGGGTTAAATCTGCTTGTCCTTTTCTTTGTCTCTGGGTGAGAGTCCACACAATTGTGAGAAACTGAGGAATCATTTCCACACAAACTGCTACGGTATAGTGAACACAGTAAGCAAGAAAAGAGGCAGTGGGATGATTTGTGGCTCTCTACCCTAAGTATGTGCAAAACTGTTTTGGAAATGGAAAATTTTAGAGTCTGCAAACAACTAATTTTGTTTGTGGAACAGATATGCAGCAGCAGCACTTCACATCTAAATGTCCCCTTCTTTTAAGCTAACACTTTTACAGAGAATAATGTGAAGCTGTTATTAGCTTGTCAAGCTTCAGTATATGGGGTCCTGTTTGCTATGATTTGTCTGTTTTGCTTTGTACTGACTAAAATGTAAATTGTCAAAGGTTTTGTCCTGGACAAGAGCAATCCCTCAAGCCACTGTGGTCAGAAACATCCGCTTTTATTATGTGCTGTATGACTAGTCTAGCTGCTGCATCTGAGGGCATCTCAATTGATTTGAGATGCCTATAAGTGTGGAGGCTCACGTTAACATCTCTGTTTTTACAGAGAATTGCCTTTTCACATGTGGTGGCATTACAGCACAACTTGAAGAGTGAGAGTAGCCTTACTGTCATGGAAGGCAGGAAAAGGTAAAAAAAAGCACAGGCAAGGTGTTGAACTTCTAAGAAACTTTACAATTCTGTCTGTGCTCTACTCCTTAGATTTTGAAGCAAGTTTTATTCGCCTGATTGACAAAGTGACCAATGGCTCAAGGATTGAAATAAACCAAACAGGTGAGATCTGTTTTTTTTCTGCTTGGTCTCCAGGATTTATCAGTTTCTGCAGTAGAATGGAAGTCTTGTCTTGATAGAGGTAGGTGTTCAGGTAAGATTGACTGAGAAGATCAGAAATAACAAAGTTGACAAGTTTTGTATTAATTGATCACATGCCAGAAGGTCAATGCTCTACCATAACGCAGGGAGCTAAGGAAGCTCTATTGCCCAAGAAATTTAGTAAAATTAGTATTTTGTTAGGTATGCAGGATTTCACAGTGGGCAAGGTTTCTCTGTACCAGAATTGATTTTTGTAGAAGAAAAAGAAGATTTATCCTCTACAGAGGCAAACTTCTTAGCCAGACTGCCTGCTTATTCATGCTTAGAAAAGAGTTTGATTAGAGTGAAAAGCATTTCATGTGAAACCTCAGACTCACCTGTGTGAGGTTTTGGGTTTTTTAAGGGTTGTAATGATCTTTAGTTGGTAAGTAAAGCGAATGAATTAGCATCAAATATGCCAAGACTGATGAAGGTTTAGCTTCTGTGGAGAATAATAATTGCTTATATCAGCATTTTGGAGATTGCTAAGAGATCCTTGGTTTAAGGGGGAGGGGAAAGGAAGAAAGTAGTGTGCAGGACAGACAGATACTCATGTGTTGACCCATTTATTAGCTGCAGACATGTAAATAGTGTGCTGGAAGTGCTTTAGCCTTCCATATAGTCTCCTGTCTTCAATTTGCCTCATATGTTGTTACAAAGTATTTTTGTGCTGTTTTAATGGCCAGTGTTTTACAGTGCTCTCATTTGGTTTGCTCCACAGGTACGACCTTGTACTATCAGCCTGGTCTCCTGTACGGAGGCTCATTGGAACATGACTGCAGCCCCAGCCGTGGTATTGGCTATTACTTGGAAAGTCTGCTCTGCTTGGCACCTTTCATGAAGCACCCATTGAAGATTGTCTTGAGGGGAGTAACAAATGATCAAGTAGATCCTTCGGTAAGTAATAAAGTTTAAGTATCAGAGAAGGATTTTTTGTCCCCCTAAAATAACAAGATTGGGAAGAAGTGTCTAAAACATGTTGAATTTTTAGCATCCCTCACATCCAGAAGTGTCCATTGTTGCTGCATTAGTAAACTCACTGAGTCAAAGAAGCACCTGCTAAACTAGAGTGTATCACACTCTGAACTTCAGCTTGTAATCCCCCTGACTGAGCTGACTTTCAGTTCTGTGTGGCTTCTGTCTTTTCCCCTGCAAACTCCTTTTAAATGCATTGTGAGGCCCTAACACAGGTTTGGTTCTTCTCTTCTCTTAGAATTTCAATGGATTATTTCTCTTGCCCCACATTTGTATTTACTCTATAAAGAAGAAAGTGTCTTCAAAATATGAGTGCAAAAAGGAAGGAATCTTTCTCTTCTGTTGGGTTCTGGACATAGTCATACCACTGCTGCTTCAAGCCTTCTTTCTATTAGAAACTGGAGTCACATGGTGATTAGGCAATTACAGTACCAAAAATATGAAATAACTCTCTGGTTCTTCAGAAACATGCCAGAAAGTGTGGTAGGTGAAATGGCTATGAAACGCTTGCCTTAGTTTCTATTACTTATCTGCAGTCCTTTGTTTTGTACCAGTGTTGTTACAGAAATGAGCTGTGGGAGACGTGATCAGAATGCTGAAGAAATGATTAGTGGTCACACGCTATATTTATTTTTCTCCAAAAACTCCAAACATAAACTTCTACTTTTAGAGAACAGCATTACTCTTTACTTTTTGAATGGTGATTGGACACTGCCTGTTTTCCTCTGAGTAAATTAAGGACACATTGTAATCTGAAAATGTAACCAGTTTAAATGAATACAAATACCTGTGAAGTGTAACTGCAGATAGTACACGAGCACCTGAGTCCTGCTCGAATTTATGACTTTTCAGCTGTGTTTCTCTGTTCATTTAAAAATCTTACTCTCTCACCTGTGGCTCTGTGAGACATCCCCATGACTCAAGGGATGATCAAAGTGGGTTGTACACAGCACTATTAGAAAAAAAGAGGAAGTATTTTTTGCTACCCTTTCAGTCATAGTGATTAAAAGTACTTATTGTAAGTATTAAGAATCAAAGAAGTCCTTTTTTGTTGACTGTTTAATCACAATGGAGGAATTCTTGCAGTAATCTGGAGATGAAGAGTAGTATGTTCATATTACTTTCAAGTAAATTTGGACACTCATCTAAACAATAGAGTCTTGATTCTGGGAATTACCTCCTTTTGGGCATCAGTTGCATGGGCCTGAGATTAAACTGTTTTAGTTCAAATGGGTGCAAGAATTAAGGCCATTTTGTTCTTGAAGGGTGCTTGCTGTTGCCAAAATTTAGACAAGTGAGTTGGCATCCATCAGCTGACTCCCAAGCTCTGTATGCTGAATGTAAATCAAATGCATATAAAGAGTTACATCTTAAGTTCATTGTGCTATAGTAGAGACTACGTTTTAGTTCTTAGTGACAACAGTAACAACTTCAGTTACTGTGACTCAGCTCATACTTGCTTGCTGTTAAGTGGTTGTAACTGAATACCAGGTCCTAAAATTGGTTTCACCCTGGCTTATGTCTGTTTAACTTGCCTGAGTAAACATTAATCCTGGTGCACACCAATAAGGTACTTAGAAGACTTCTACAAGTTGTTTGGTATAACATATGTCTCTGCTGGTTTCTGAGACTGAAAGCACAAATTTAAGTGTTACCCTAATTTATTTGTATGCTTACATAAATGGAAAGTTGATTTTAAATCGATTTTGGTTTTTATTTTTCAGTAGACAGAGGGTGTATATAAACTCAGTGAACAGTTATTACATATGCTTGCCCAAAAAGAGGTGCTTGAATTTATCTATCTGTATGCTTCCTGCTTTCCAAAGGTGGAAAGGCAAACTAGTGTGACTACAGTGTGGAAGCTGAGGTGTTTTACCTGCTGCTCTTCATGTAGCAACCTTTCTATTTCAACCTAGTAGGTTGTATTGGATTTGCATGGCTGGATTTTGTGAGCTGGGATGCTACAGACTGTGGCTTCTGTTAGAAGCTGACCAAAGTTTCACCTTCATCTGGCAGAGGCCACGTTGGCTGGCTCCAAAACAGACTCACTGCTGGCCAAGTCTGAGCCCATCAGTGATGGTGGTAGCACTGCTCAGGTAACAGCTTTAAGGAGGAAGAGTGAGGGGGTGGAACAATGGAATAATCTGGAACTGGAGAGAAGAGTGAGAATGCGTGAGAGAAACAGCCCTGGAGAGAGCAGGGTCAGTGAAAAATGGGAGGAGTTCTATGCACTGGAGCAGAGATTCCCCTGTAGCCCATAATGAAGACCATGGTGAGGGAGCTGTCCTCCTGCCACCCATAGATGCCAACAGCAAAGCATATGACCACCTGCAGCCAGTGCAGGGCCCCACCCTGCAGGTGGAGCAGGTGGATGCCTGAATGTGGCTATGAGCCCATGGGAATCCTGCACTGGAGCAGAATCCTGGCAGGACCTGCAGGCCTGTGGAGAGAGGAGCCTATGCTGGAGCAGGTTTGCTGGCAGGACTTGTGAACTCATGGGGAATCTGCACTGGAGCAGTTTTTGAAGAACTGTAGCCAGTGGGAGGCAAGTAGCAGGAATATGTGTGCAACCAGGGGACTGTGACCTTTCTCTCAGGGTGGCAGTGAACAGGTAGGCTGACCCACTGGGCTTTGTGAAGTCTGCTTTCAGCACTGATATCTTAGCTTTTACACAGCCATTTACACAGAAGTATTTGTGGGATGTGATTGCTATGTCGTTTGAGTTTTCACCAGAGACATCCTTGTCAGGTGCGTGCAAGGGAATATGGTGGCTCTCCTGCTGTGAGGAGAGTAGAAGAGATTCAGGTGAGAGGAAGAGTTTCTAAAGGACATCTTGTAGAAGGAAAACTTCAACTGAGTTCAGTGAGGCACAGGTCAGGCTGCGTTCCTGGAGTATAAGAGCATGTGTTTACTGTGGTGTTTGTTTACATACATTTATAGCCCTCCAACAGGGCCCAATGCAAAGCTCTTTGACAACTGGCATAACTCCTAAAGAGGACCGTGGCCACTGAACATGCACTAGTTCCAAGTGGGACTGTGCTGACATTATTAATATCCATATTATTTGGTGCCTCATTAGACACTGGAACAAATCAGCCTGAGAAGTTGTGAATGCCACAACCCCTGGCAGTGTTCAAAGCCAGGGACCTGGTCTAGTGGGAGGCGTCCCTGCCCATGGCAGGGGCAAGTGGAACTACGTGATCTTTAAGGTCCCTTCCAACCCTAAAACATTCTATGATAATACTGCACAGTATTACTTTGTGAGTGATACATCCTGAATGGGTGAAAGGAATACTATTTGCTCTCACTTGTCAGGAAGAGATAAGCCTTTGGAATACCAGCCTGGACTATTCATTGGCAGTCTACACCTGCAATGTGTTTTCCTGTGCTGCCACTGGCAAGATCTGACCCTGGGTAGTTTGTGGGACCAATCATGTGGGACTGGGTTAAGGCAGTTTAAAGTTTCTCTGTCTAATGATTATGTATACAGAGGATGCCCTTTGTAAGGTGCCTTTTTGAAGGGAATGGAGGTGGCATGCAATTGATAGCTCCTATTTCCTTTCCTTCTCTATGTATTGTTATTCTGACATTTAGATATAGCTGCAGTACCCTGTTTGAGAGTAATCATTCTTGATGTTTGTGTTTCCACATGTTAAAGTTTTTTACAGCTATACCATGGGGGCTTTGAGTTCAAATGACTGTCATGCTGACATGAGACTAGTATGTGAAATTTTAGCTTAGGAGCAGTAATTGTCAAACTTAATCAGAATTCAACAGTTGTCTGTAGAAAACAAGCAGTTTTTCCTGCTGAGTTTTCTTCCCACGGTTCTTGCTTCCCTGTTAAACTCTGATTTTCCCCTTCTCCCAGTCTAGGCCCTTTTTTGTGAAACATAACACCGTATGTTAGGTGGGCTCAATGGTAAGTGCAATACCAATGGATATACAGGCCAACTGGTGCTTTTCCCTTTCTCAGGTATCCATGTGCTGCAGGCTCTCTATTTCAGTGTTTGTTTTTTTTTTTTAATATCTTTGGACTGGATAAGGGATTCTTAAAATTACTTTTCTACCTTTTTCTTAGCTACTGTAGATTTATTTAAAGGGAAGTGATAAGTGATTTGCATTTACACAACTTTGCAAATAAGCAATATTTATGTGACTTAGAATGTTGTCATTTGTGGTGAGGTATACCATCAGTTGTATGATGCATCTGTTTAGGTGCAACTTGGTGTTATGCTGTCTGTTCTAGAAATGGAATAACTGCCCTCCAAGGGGAGCTAAGGGATGGGGTTTATGGCTGAGGATAGGCAAAAGGATAGAAAAATGGGTTTACAGCTCAGTTCAGCTGCTGTTTTGTAATTTTCAGTGAACTGCTTCACATCCTGCACAACTCCCTGCTTGCCTGGGAGGCAGAACAGCCTTTTCCCATTCTTCAAATACTGCTGATTGCCTCCTCTGTATAGGCAGCAAAATTGGAACAGTCAGTCTTATTATTTGTCTGTCTGGTACCTCTAAGTATTATGCCTGGAATTTTTCTGAGGACTGAAAACTACAAGTAGTCTTGAAGTTTTTTGAGTTCTTAACCTACACAGTAAAGTTTTTATTTTTTACTGGTATGTTTTGTTTCATGAGAAGGAGAAAGAAACATTGTGTAATTTTAATTTGAACCAGATCAGCTTGTTGAGATTTCTGCCAGTGGTATTCACATGCTTGTGCACATGCATGTTAGTAAAGGCTTTACTCCAAAAGTCAAATTTGTATAGTTAATGAATACTATTGAAGGGCCAAAGCAAGGTAGCCTGGCTTTAAAAAACCATAAACTTTTTAAGTTAAAAGAAGTTAAGCATTGGCTTGGCTTGCAGTTTTGTTTATTTTAATGTAGACATTCAAATATTGATACTAAAAACACCACCAAATGTCTTTCTGTAAAAAAGGAGATACATTGTCGATCAGGATTTGAGAACTACAACATACACTCATAGCTCCTCAGGTACCACCAACAAAACGTTCACAGATTTGTAGGTGAGGTATGTGCTGCAATTTTGTCAGTGGCTTGCGCTCTCTTCAAAGCAGAGAAGATGAAATTCAAGAATTATGAATTTTGGCTGAAGGCATGGGAAAGAGGGTGCTTTTTGTCTGCCTTCTCAAGTGCTGTCTACCTCATGACTGTTTCCTTCATCTGTGTTTATCTTTTCTTTGGTCATGCTGTCCTGATCCTGTCTCTCCACAGCTATTTGTCTTGGGTAACTCCCTGTGCTGTTGCACTGCTAAATAATTTATATCATGTTTGGCAACACTACTGAAGTTTTGGAAGATGGAAAAAGAGGGCAATCCCTGTAGTCTTAGGAATTAGAAAGAGCAATGGCAAGGATAATTCTGTTCAGACCTGGACCTGGTGAGCACCTGGCTTAAAAGGGAATACACTGATGATGTGTTACCCTCTTCAGATTCTTTTAAGTGCTTCAATAGAAGCTACCTGTAAGCTTCTGTTTCTTAGAAACAGGTAAAAAGAAGTTGTTGATAGAATGATCTTTCTGCCAAATCAAGGGCATGCTTTTGCAGTGATGATTGAAATAATGCAGTGGTCCTTGCATTAATTTGTTTAGCTATAGGAATTTTTTAGTAATAACAGAAGAATATTATTTACTCAATAATGTAGGAATGTTCAGAGAAATGTTTCACTGTTCAGAGAAATAAGTACTGTGTTTTACATAATGGTACTCAAAATCAGGCTGAGGAAGAAAGCCAGAATAGGAAATTCTATCTGCCAGTAATTTGTTCTAGGAATTTTTTTTTAAATAACGATGTATTGTGGTAGGCTAACTAGATTAAGCTCTCTGTGCTGCATTTCCATGTTTTCCCATAAAATACCTTCTATGAAGAAGACTTGTCTCTGTTAGTCACCTCATAATTCAGTGATTTTTTAAATTACTGACTAACCTAACTTCCTATAGAAAGTCTGTTCTTAAAATTTTGTGTTCCACATAGGTTGATGTCCTTAAGGCAACAGCTCTACCCCTTCTGAAGAAGTTTGGAATTGATGGTGAAAGTCTGGAAATCAAGGTAAGACAGTTTGTTCCTTTCTTTTCAAGCATGTGTTGAAATTATGCTCCTGCATAATTTCATAAAAGCGTGGGACCATGTTCTTGCTGTGGGTTTCTGTCTCTAACAGATAATTCATTGTGGCTACGAGCCACACAGTGATAAGGTAAGGAGTAAGTAGTGACTTTTCTGAGTCTCCAAAGAAGAGTTAGAAATCTTTTTGCTTTTTGTTGCTTTTCAGTTCATTTATTATGTTTTTATTTCTACTTGTTCATTCTGCCCCATGCTTGGGGCTAAGAATTAAAAACGATATTATTAACCTGTTTCACCTGTAGGAGAGCTGAATCTGTGTTTGGGTCATTGAGGTTTGTCTCCAGTTTGGAAAACAGAGGAAAGAAGTTTTTCTTGAAGACTACAGTCTTCAGAGACCCAGTAAATCTGGATACAAAACAATATTTGGGTTTCTTTTAGGTGGGAGAAATGTGTGAGGGGTCTGGCTGCACTACTGGGGCCTGCTGGTGCCTTGCTCTGCAAAGGTTCACCCTTCACCCCCATCCTGCCCACAGCCCAAGTGCCCATGTCATTGTCCTGGCACTGTCAGCCTCTGCTCCTGTGACCCTGCAGCAGGGCTGGCCTTCAGCTAGCCACAGCCCTGCCCTGTCTGGCTGTGGGCCTCCCTGCCCAGACCCACTCACTGGCCCATGTCCCAGCTCCATCCTTGGCTTGGAATGGTGGGACTGGGTCAGGCTAGACAGACTTGTTAGTGGGAATGAGTTCATTCTAGTCCCTCACGTACAGAATATTCTGTATTGGAAAGGACCTGTAAGGATCATCAAGTCCAAATCTTAAGTGAATGTTCCATATGGGAATCAAAGCCATGACCTTGGCATTATCAGCACCATGCTGTAATCAGCTGAGCTCAAATCAAATAGTTCTTGTCTCCTCAGCAGCGAGGTGCAATCTGCTACTAGAGACAAGACTTAAGACAAGGTCGTTTTAGTAAAGATGTTTTTGTTTGGTTTTGCACTGTTTCCTATTGAGAAGCCATGCTTTACTTTACTTGAGAGGAACAAAGAAATCAATGCCTGCTTTTAGTTTTGATGCAAAATCCATTTCTGCTTTTAGGATGTGGTTTTCTTGCCTGTATTCACAAAATGCCCCTACTTAAAACATTTTATTCTCTGAGAAATAAAAGCATAGTTCTGGGGTGTATAAGTACATTCTTTGTACTATTTACTAACCTGGTTTTTTCCATTATTTGTTCTAGATCAATCGAAGAGGAATGCCTCCCAAAGGGGGTGGAGAGATACTATTTTCTTGCCCAGTGAGAAAGGTCTTGCAGCCTGTTCAGTTCACAGACCCTGGAAAAATCAAGCGCATCAGAGGAACTGCGTATCCTTTTTGTTTGTCTGTCTGTTTTTCTACTTTTAAATGGGTTTACTTATTAAAAAGAACTAATTTGGAAGTTGTAGAAGTGCACCCACCTTTCTGAGCATGTATCTAGGTAACACAGGCCAACATTACACAGAGGGGTCATATTCAGGACTGTGCCTCAAAACTCCTGTGTTCAAAACATTGCTATTCAAAAAGCATCTGTAGGCTATTGAATGAATTCAAAGCTGAATGGCACTATTTAAAAGCTTTCCAATAGCAAGAAAAAGTTAAAATACTTAACTTAAAATTCCATCACATAATGTAGGAGCACTTAAAGTAATCTTACTTGGTGCGTAAATTCAGTAGTAACCAATGTAGTTCAGTTGTGCATTAAATCGGCAGTTACTAGTTTAGCAGAAGTTAGATGGGATGATAGTTTAGTGTGATAGTTAAATCTTAGTTCAGTTTACACCTTGCAGCACACACTGAGCTTTTTGGTGTGTTTTGAAAGAAAGTTGTGGTACCAGTGCAGGTGGAAGTAGAGGAGGTTTTATTCCGCCTGGAGATAAGGGCACAAAATACTCTTGTGAACTCCTTACTTTTTCAAACAACTGCAAATCTAGCCAATGTTTTGGATTATTTCTTATTTAATTTATTTTTCTCTTGTGGCCTTTGTATGGTGTCTGTCATGAATCTACTGTAATTGAAAGAAGGCAGAAATCCCTTACATGAAACTGTCTTAAGCAGTGGCCAACATGTAGTTCAATTTGTGTTTGAGAGTCCCAAACATGATTTGGCATTGATTACTCAAAAAGAAAGCAGGAAGGAGGTCACGTTTTCTGCCAGAGGTGTAGATTTGCAGCCTATTTCTTCTTTTAGTTTATGGCATGCCATCACAGCTGTGTGTATAAACTGGATGTTTTGACTACCTTGTCCAATTGCAGCATTTAGGTAGGTGCAGCAGTGCCAAGCAAGAGCTGTGTTACTGGATACATGTGCTGTAGAACAGAAAGGAAAGCAGCTCATTGTGCTTTTGGTGATAGTTGTTGTGGTATATTGGTGGAGGAAGTAATTTTCTTATGCCTCCATTCTGCTCTGTAGTAAGTACATATGTTTCTGTGTGGAGGAGGAAGCAATGATCATGACTTTACTGCCATTGTTCTAAATTGACATTAATATGCAGCACCATTCTGGACCACTTTGATTGATGTATCTGATTGAATTCTGAACTTCTACCTTGCTATAAGCTTTTCTGGGCCTTTGCTCAGGTTTTGATTGATATACCTGATTGAATTCTGAACTTTCACCTTGCTGTAGGCTTTCCTGGGCCTTTTCTCAGGGGTATAGGTTTGCCTTTAAGCATGGTAAGAGGCAGACTCAGTTCAGCTATTAAGTGGTCCTTCAAGGCAATAGAATACAAAACATCTGGAAGGATAAATCCTTATGTCTTTTTTATGTGTTCTTTTGTTTCTTCAAGATTCATCTGAGTAAATCTTCCTCACAGCTGAGGTATTGTATTGAGATTGTATTACAGCAGCCTTTTATATATTCCAAAATACTGAGTGCATCAACTGTGCAGAACAAACAGTTTTCTGATTATTTTTTAGTGATTTTGCTCTAAGGTCCTAAAGTTTTGAGTTTGCGTACTTCACAGAAGATGCTATAGAAATTTGTAGAAAAGAAAATTCCTCCCTGCTAACTAGGAGTTTTGAGAGTGTATTTCTCTGCATTGCTGTGTGAATGTATGTGCAGATGGGTAGAGGGTGAGTCTGCATTATAGTTGGGCTGGAATTTAAAGCATAATGTGCTTTGTACCTTTGAAGATCTTTTGGGAGTTCTTCTGAAGCAGCAGCACCTGAGTACAAGATCAGAAAGGCTGTTCATCTCTTATGGACTGTGAGGAGGTGGGTCGATGTGGGTGGTAATGTGATAGGTTCTTTCCTGGAACTTTCAGATGCTAAATGACTAGACAGCTAGTGAATTTGATAGCCTCAGAACACTGCAAAATAGTTGGAGAAAGCAAAGATATTTTTCTTAGAGCCTTTTAATTTTTTTTATTTTTTTTTGTTAGAACATTTGTCTTTAATTTCTTATTCATCTTCCCAGGATTTTTTTGTTGCTAATTCACAGAAACTTCACTCAGGATCATGTTTTAATAAACTATGAAGAACAGAGCATGTGAGACTTCCTCCATCATAAAAAAGTACAAGACGACAGAACAGCAATTTAAATTTGATGAATGGCATTTTCAAGATAGATGTTTACTTAGTCATAATCTGTTCTTCAGCACACGTTGTGTGTACTTCACTTCAAGGTATATCAATGAAAAGACTGTAGAAAGCATATAGTTCTCTAGGTACAGGCACATGGACAAAAGCTCATGAATAGCAGTATAAAGCACATGTTTTCTGAAATAATGCACTGGGGCCTCTTCACTTTTGTCAGTCTCTGCTTTCAATTTTTTCTTGTGATTACAATGGATTTCTTAGCTCAGAAATGTAGATACTCTGTCCGAGTGTCACCACAGATGGCAAACAGAATGGTGGAATCTGCAAGGGGCATCCTGAATAAATTCCTCCCAGACATCTATATCTACACAGACCATATGAAGGGGGTCAACTCTGGAAAGTGAGTATCCAGAATTTACAGGAAACAGACATGTTATTCTGATTTGTTCATTTGCTAGGGTGTCCTGATCTAATTTTACTGAGTTTTTAGATCACAACCTTCTATTCTGTTCATTTGAAATAAATATTTCTCACAAAGAAAGAACGGGTGATTCACAAGATACATAACAGGGATAGATGTGTTTTCTTAAGCAAGGAATGAAATACATCACTACTGCCACTAAAGGCAATTTGAGCTCCCTTCATTTCCAAGTCTGTTGCTTTGAAGAGATTAAGATCAAGGAGTCATGATATGTTCAGGAAACCAAGATTCAAAGTTGACTGTACACCTTCTGATGGAAATGATAATATTAAGGATGGGACTGACGTGTTTTAAGGAAGTGTTAAAGCAGTATGGGTTGTCTTCTGCTGAATGGCTGAAGGACTGTCCTCTCACTAGCGAGGACTGGAAAATTAATTTATTGTACTTCCACAGATTTTGTTTAGTGACAGAACACAGAAGTGGTGGATGCGATTCAGACAATTTTGCTGGTATCTGTCATCTCTGTCATCTCTGATGTCTTCTTCCTTGGGGTTGAAAGATTCTGGATAACTCATTTGACAGTTTTCTGTCTGTATGCTCAAATGCAGGCATGCATGTTTTCTTTCACTGTTTCTGCTTTTTGAAATATTTTGTTAAATTTTGTTAGATTAGAAAGTTTATGAACCTAGAAATTATTGAAGAAACTTTTAGTATTTTTTGTATTTTCCAATCCTTCATCACATTTAGTATGCCAGGATTGTAACTTTAATGGCTCCAAACTGCTTACAGGATCAGAATTGCAAAAATATTTCTGGGAGCTGTGTAGTTTTGGGGTCTCAACTTTGTTTTTCATCTGTTTATGAAATTTAAAAAGTCAAATGATTTGGGGCAGCAACATTATTTTTACTACATGCAGTTCATGCAGAGAGGTAAACAATAGCATGGTAAGAGGAACTGAATCACTTTCAACCTGGCTGTCTGGGTTTCTGATGCTACTGTGACATTCACCTTAAATATGAATCCAGTATGATAGCAGTATCCTTGATACTAACTAATTAGTCTAATTTTGCTAAATATTGCGGCTTCCAGGGGAAAGAGCTAAAGCCGTAAAGAAGGGTAGTTTTGGTTTGGAATGTTGCAGAGAAGAAACACCAGATACCTCTGAAATATTTATGAAGCACAAATTAAATACATCTGAAAGTACCTTCCTCTATTAAAAAAAACCCCAAACATTTCAGAGGTTTGTATGGCTCTTCATTTTCTTTTTCATTTTCATATTTAAAGAGTTTGGCCCGGGAAAAGCCAACATAGAGGGTTTTGTGGCAACTGTGGTCCTGGGTTTAAGTACAGTTGTTAATTTTCTTTTTCCAGCGTCAATCTATTGCATCAAACAGGACGTTTGTCACCCTATGGGAGGAGCTGTTTATGACTTGAAGTTCTTGGCTCATTACTCCAATTTTGTCCTTAAATCAAATGTACTTTTTCACTTTCTTTCAGATCACCAGGTTTTGGCATGTGCCTTACTGCAGAAACCATCAATGGCACTATTCTCAGTGCTGAGCTAGCTTCAAACCCTCAGGGCCAGGGAGCAGCTGTGCTTCCTGAGGAACTGGGCCAGAATTGTGCTAAGCTGCTGCTTGAGGAGGTCTACAGAGTAAGTGGCCAATATGTTTTGTATATAAATGTAAGGGAAGGGGATGATAAAATAGGTAAAAGGATAGGTGGTTTGGTGACACCCTCAGACAGACTCAGATCCAAGTGGAGAAAGGATCTGATGCTGCCAGTGTCTTTTTCATCCAGGTAAAGAGTGATTTTGCATGGTTCCTTTAACAGTGTAATGACTTACTGGGGCATGCTATTTCCAATGTCTGATATGTGTTGTTATGAATCACGGGAGTGGCAAATTCTTCTTCTGTTGCTTTTTGTCTGGAACAGAATTCAGTTAGCTTCACATTGGCTGTTACTCTTCTAAATAATATGGATGGGTGACATAGTCCATGATTCTAAACTAGTGGTTGGAATGGGAGATTATGAGTGGAAGAACATAGGAGTGGGAGAAGGGGAAAAAAACTCGTCAAGGCTTCGTGTTGACCACTTTGTTATGATGATGACAACAAAGTTAAATGTGCTGAGAATTGCTGGTTGTATGAAGAATTGTCTTAATGGGTTGTTGGAAGAGGCTAGGATGGTGTTTACTTAGGAATCCTAAGTGCATCACAGTTCTATTCAGAATAGATTTTTTTCTTTATTAAAATTATTTTCATTTGTGGCAAGAATTTCAGTGGATAAGCAGCTTTCAGTGTTACAAATTATTTGGCAAACATGAGTTTCTGATTTAATAAAGAACTTCCCAGCTGCTTTGTTTTTTATCTCCACAGATGTTTAAATAACTATGTTTTAGCATTGATAAAACATATTTGGCCTTTAGGAGGCAGTCATCTACAAATTTTGCTCATTATTTAAAAAAACAAGTAGTTACTCTGAACTGTAATAAGCTATATGACTTCCCAAAGTGTTAAAACTGCCATTATTGAGATTCTATTTTAGGGAATGCAGTTAAATATAAAAAAGCCCCTCAACTTCATAAATCACATCCATCCCTGTGTTAGATTGTTCATCTGTGCCCATTTTATTTTTATTTTTATTTTTCCCTGTTGCAAATCTTTTATCTGTTTGAATTACCAGTTGGCCACTTTTTCCAGTCTTCCATTAATATTTTGTCTATAGTTATTCAGCATATAAATCATGTTGCTAAGGGACTTTTCTTGCCCAGGCTTCTTGTCTCATGGAAATGCCACTGCCCAAAATGTTCTTCCTGGGTTGCTGGGTACAATCTAGATCCCTTGTACTTGAAACTCTGGCCTGTGTGGAGAATGTAGTCACAGCTAGTGGTGGAAACATCTATCTCTTTCTGCAATTATGTATGTCATGTAGTTATTTTTATTTCAGGTGTGAACTGCAAAAATCTTTTGGTACATTTGTTTGTGTAATGTCTTGGAAAAGATCTTCTGGTAGTCATATGTCCAGACACATCAAAAATCCAGTTTACACATACTTTTTATCAGCAACAATAGGTTTTTTTTTTTTCCTTTGGAAACCATTTAGCACTTGATAGATTAAAAATAGTGAGGCAGTTTGTCCAGATAATATGTTTTGCACAGACTCAGATGTCAGAGAATTGACATGAAGAGCACTGAAAAGGCCTAAAGCAAGTAACTTTCTGCTTTAGTGTATGGCAGCCATTTGAATATGATGAGTCAAGTTCTGCAAAGGATAGTGAGTTTCTTAAGACAACAGGAAAAATGTTTGAGGAGGCAGCAGGGTTGGATAAGTCTTTGAATCATAAAGTAATAGGCTGTCAGGTTTCAGTGTCTTTGAAGATCAGAATCTGAGTGAGTGAGGTTGTTAGCTGTGGCTTGCTATGGTACTGCTGGTGCTGCTGGAAGACTCCCTTATGTGTGGATGACTTCTGTCCCAGAGAGACTGAAAAATGCTGAGCAGTGTACAGACTATTTGTCCTTCACTATAGCAGCTTACTATGGAAAGTTCTAGTTTGCTAGCATTTTTGGCTGTTGTGCTACTTTTTCACTGCAATGCTTAGTCATTATTTAGTGAATTCCCCTCTCCCTCCATCATGGGCAATATGATGGGTTTTGTTATGTAGTTTTTATAATACATACTTGAATTTATCTTTGATACATGTGGTCCTACAGTACTAGCCTGAATTTTGAAAGATGAGGTTTCTTCTTCATTTTCTTTCTTTTGTATTTTTTGGGGGTTAGTTTGTTTTTTGTTTTGGGATGGACTTTTTTAGGGTGTTTGCTTTTCGGACATTTATTTTTTGTTTGGGGTGATTTTTTGTTTGTTTGGTCTTTTTGGTTTTTTTGTTAGGTCGGTTTGATTTAGTGTTGAACACAGAGGGGATATAAAAACATGTTGCAAAGTGCACAGTGCCTGTTTAGGTTTAATGTACTAGTTGTTTATGTTTCTTTGCCTAGGTAATATGTTAAGTGAAACTAAAAATCTAAAAAAACAAGAATAGATTACTCTGAACAGGCAATCTTTAAGTCCCACATCTTTTTATGCCAGCTACTTGTTGAATACAGGGCTCAAGGGAGAATTTATTTTCCTGGTTTTAGATCTTCTCTTTATGGGATTATTTCACCATCTGTGTTTTTACCAGTAGGTACTATGCTGTGGGAGCCAGGGAGGGTTCACCAGACCAGGGCACCCTGAGAGCACTGGAGACAATTCTCTGTTTAAAGGCTTTAGGTGTTGGGATCACCCACAAATTTGCTGGAGTTGCAGTTACTGTTGAAAGGGGTTCAGGGACGTTTTGTAAAGTGTTTACCATTGTGTAAAGTTTAAACCTAGAAAATCTAAGGATTTGAGTTTTGCTAAAAGTCCTTTTACTAAGCCTTCAAAAAGATATTGTGTTGCATGATTCTTGGAATCAGCAGAGATTTTTTAATGCGCATTTGTTGATGGAAAGATGTCAGAGCTAATAGACTAGTAAGTGGCACAGTGGCTTAATTACAGTGGCTCTGCAAGAGGGGGCAATGGAGTGACTGACTAGCATTGTCATTACAAATCCATATGCAGTTCTTTCTGAAGCTTAATTGTAGAAGGCCAGTAAGGGTTTTAACTCTTGCCTTTGAAAGACATTGTTTATGGGAGCTTTATTTAGAGAGTAATTGGCAGAATGGAAAATCTGGAAGAACTGGAAAAGGATTTAATTTTTATATTCTTTGTAATCATGAAAAGTAGGGGAGTATGTGTACCTATTTAAGGCTGAATTCTTTAATGAAGAAAGGCTGAGTTGCTAGGGGACCTCGAAGGGGCAGGAGGGCTAAAACTGTTTGTTTTATTGAACTAGAGCTAAAGTGTGTGAAGGATTTCATTGATGACTTAATTTTCAAGATGGTCTTACTTCAGTGTAGTCAGGCTTTGCTCCATTCTTCTGGGGAAAAACCCAAACCCCAAAAACCAAAATACAAACCCTCTGCAATAATTTGTTACTTTTTGCGTAACAAATTACTGAATCCTGCAAATATGTACCCACAGGTAATGGAGGAAATTGTGTGTATCCCAAAATATAACTAACACTTAGTCAAAGCCGGGCTCAAGCTCAAAAGAAAAAATCTTTTCGAAACGCTTTTGTCCAATACGGGGAGTTGTGATATTTGTATGTACATGTCAGCTTTAGTATTTGTACAACATTTAAAAATGGATGGGATTTTAAGGGATCTGTGTCTAATTGTCACAACTAGCTTGATCTGGCTCTGTAGTCAGTGTAAATAATAATGGAGAAACTACCATAGACTGAATTAATACAGTGTAGAAGCTGCATTCTACATTGGTAATGAGCACCAGCTATTTTGGAACAAATGTACCTTGGCTCTGACTTTGCCCATCCCATTTCTTTTGCGAGGGTTGTTTCTAATTTTTGACTCTTGAATAAGTGGCAGGTGGATTGATAGAAAAAAACTTGGCCTCCTTGGGAATGTAAAGTCCTTCACTTGGCAGAAGTTACTGTTCAGTCATTAGATTACAAGCAATCACTTAATATCTCTGTCTGGGAACTGCCTTTGTAGGAATGGTTGCAAATGAGTGGTTTAGATTACTTAAATCATGGGCAAAAGTATTGTCAAAAGCAAGTTTTTGTATAAATTTGTTGACGTGCTGCAAAGTTTGATGGCAAGGTTCACTATTGGTTATTACACAGTTGAAGCACGCAAAGAAAAATTGGGTTAGAGTGGAATCTACAATGATTTATACAGAGAATGGGAATGCAAAAAGGGTGAGGATGGAAAAGGATAAGGCTGCAGAACGGTTAAGGGAGGTCCTCCCTTTGGGTCACAAAAGTGTATCCCTTGCAAAATGTAGCCTCAGACTTGATCAACAATTTGTCTGAAGAACGTGGCAGCATTTAATCATTGACTCCTGGAAGGCTGACACAATCAAATACTTCTGTAAGGTGCATGAGCACCAGTACGCACAGTATGGGGAACAAACAGGCTGAGCTAAAGACCTGCAGGCAGTCGCAGGGCTTTGATCTTACTTCAGTGACAGACACATGGTGGCATAGTTCATGTGACTGGAATGTTGGCATGAAGGGCTACACCGTGTTCAGGAGAGACAGCCCTGACAGTGTCCTCTTGATGAGGATGATGGGCTTATGGATCAGGATTAAACAGCAGACTAGTAAGGGGTATTTGCTGCCCGATCAGCAGGAGAAGGAGGAGACCCCTTTGCTGCTGTTGTGGGTATTTGCTGCCCGATCAGCAGGAGAAAGTGAATGAGGCCATCTACAGGCATCTGAAGCAGCCTCAAAGTCACAGGCCCTGGCTCTTTTGGGGGACTTTACTCCCCTGACATCTGCTGCAGAACCAGCACAATGAAACACAAACAGCCCAGGAGGTTCCTGGAAAGCAGGGATGACAATTTCCTGACACAGGTAGTGGAGGATCCCCCAGGCAATGGTGTGCTGCTCAACTGATACTAACAAACAGATAAGGCTTTGCTGGAGGTGTGACCATGAGAGTGTGGAACTCAGTTCCAGATGAGGAGAAAGCAGGGCAGCAAGTAGCCACAACCACGGACTTCAGGAGAGCTAACTTTAGCTTCTGCAGGGAGATCTTCCTGGAGAATGCCATGAGAACAAGCCCCACAGGGTCCAAGAGACCATGAGGGGTCCAAGAGAGTTGGTCGATATTCAAGGTTCACTTCCTTCAGGCTCAAGAACAAGGCTTCCAAATGTGGAAGAAATTGGGCAAAGGGGAAGACATCTGATGGATAAATAAAGAACTACTCTCATTATCAAGGGTAAGCAGGAACTGGAAGCAGGGCCAGGTTACTTGGAATTCATATAGAGATATTGTCAGAGTATGTAGAAAAGAGACAAGGGAAGCCAAGGTCCACCTGGAATTAAGTTTGGCAAAGAATGTCAAGGACAGCAAGAAAGGATTTTTCAAATACATCTCTAACAAAGGGAAAAAGGATAATATGGGCCTGATACTAAATGGAAGTGGGACCCTGTTAACAGAGGACCCAGAGGAGGCAGTTAGTGAATGCTGCCTTTGCATTGGTCATCACTGACAAGACCAGCCCTCAGGGATCTCTGACCCAGGAGACTGGGGACAAGGAAGGCTTGAATGGAGACTTTCCCTTGCCCAAGGAGGACCAAGCTGGAGTCAGGCAAACCTGGCATTTACTAGTCCATGGGCCCTGATGGGATGGACCCACAAGTGCTGAGAGAGCTGATAGACACCAAGGTGGGCAATTTACAACCATCTTTGAGATCCTGTGGTGATCAGGAGAAGTGCCTGAGGACTGGAAGGAAGCAAACATCACACTGGGCATAAAAAGGGAAAGAAGGACCCAGGAAGCTACCAGACAGTCAGCCTCATATGAAGTCTTGGAAAGATGATTCTGGGGGCCATTTCTATCCACATGGAGGACAAGAAAGTGAACAGGAGTTGTCAGCATGGATTCATTAAAGGTAAATCATACTTGACTGACCTGCTTCTCTTCTGTAATGAAACAACTAGATGAATTGATTAGGGAAAAGCAGTGGATATTGTCTACCTTGACTTCAGCAAGGCTTTTGACACTGTCTCTTACAACATCCTCATAGGCAAATTTTGGAAATGTGGATTAGATGAGTGGACAGTGAGGTGAATTAAGAACCAGCTGAATGGGAGATCCCAGGAGGTTGTAATCAGTATTGCAGAGTCGGACTGGAGGCCTGTCACTGGTGGTGTCCCCAAAGTTCAATACTGGTCCATTATTGTTTAACTTCTCCACCAATAACTTGAACAAATGCACAAATGTTTTCTCAGTGAGTTCACTGATGACACAGAGCTGGGAGCAGTGGTTGATACCCCAGAGGGCCGTGCAGCCTTTCAGAAGGGCCTTGAGAGGGTGGAGAGGTGGGCAGAGAAGAGCTGTGAAATTCAGCAAAGGCAAATGCAGGGTTCTGCATGTAGGGAAGAATAACCTGGGCACTAGCAGAGGCTGGGAACTGAACCACTGGGGAATAGCTGTCTGTATTCTGGGGGACAACATGCTGTCCAGGAGCCAGAGTGTGTCCTGGTGGCCAGGAAGGCCAATGATGCCCTGGGGTGCATTAGGAAGAGCACTGACAGCAGGTTGAGGGTCTTGATCCTGCCCCTCTACTCAGCCCTGGTGAGGCTACATATGGAATGCTGTGTCCAGGACAAGAGAGGCATGGTGCTCCTGGAGCAAGTCTAGAGGAGATGACAAAGATGATTAAAGGACTGGAGCATCTCTCTTAAAAGGAAAGGCCAAGTGAGCTGCTCCTGTTTGGTGTTGAGAAGAGGTGACTGAGTGGTGACCTTATGAAGGGAGTGTGCCAGGAAGATGGATCCAAGCTCTTCTTGGTGGTGCCAGGCATTAGGGCAAGAGGCAATAGACAGAAACTGATGCACAGGAAGTTCCACCTAGATATGAGGAAGATATTTTTAGATATCCTCTACAGTGCAGGTGATTGCACACTGGAACAGGTTGCCCAAAGAGATTGTAGAGTCTCATGCACTGGAGAAACTCAAGAACAGTCTGGATATAATCCTGTGCCATGTACTCTGGGGCGATCCTGCTTGAGCAGGGAGGCTGGACTAGCTGACCTGCTGTGATCCCTTCCAATCTTAACCATTTTGTGATTCTGTGACTAGTATTTACAAAAGTATTCAGTAAGATTTTCTATAAGCTCAGTAGCAACTTATTTGAAAAATTAAGAGGTGGCAACATTCATACTACACTTGATGTAGTATATTTAAATCAATTCATACATGCACACAGATAGACATAAAGATGTATATAAAAAGGTTGAAAATTCCCCTCAAGTTTAGTAAAATATGTCAGATGGCTTTGTACCTGTAAACACTTTGAAGGGTTAAGCTTTGAGGGTTGAGTGTGTCAGCGCAGGCCCTGTCAACAGCTTTTGGTGATTGTTCTCTAAGTACTGAAGATTTGAGGGTTGTTGAGCCTCAAGAGCTGTACCACTTCGAGGGAGGTGCTGATGCAGCCTTGGAGAACTCAAAGACCCTTGCTTAGTACTGCTGCTAGTAGGGTTGTGAGGTGCTTGGCTTTAGCCTTCTGTCATTCTCCATTCTGGCCATAATCTGGGTCAGTTGTTACCGGAATTTTTGTCAAAAGGTGCAGTGACAATAATATTGTTCCACCTGTGCTGTGATTTAGACAAAAATAATGTTCCAAGACTGTCCATTAGAAAACAGCAGTTTGTTAGGCAGAAGTTCCTGGGAGCAGACTGTTTCTGGTAAGCTAAAAAGGAGCTTAACTGCCCAGGAGCCATTAATCAAGGTCAGTGTCTAATGAGAATTCCTCAGGAGATGGTAGAGTGGCTCAAGGGGACAGCGCCACAAATGTGCATAGCAGATTGCTACTGCACAGCAGTACTGGGGACGACTGACTCACTGCAGCAATGTAGGGAGCTTATGTAAGCAGTTAGGACATGATGGATGCATTGTGTTTTATTTCTTAGGACATGGTTGTCTCCATGCTGATTGAAGCTTTTGTATAAATTGTGTTATAAAAGTAGATACTTTATAATGTTTTCACCTCTAGAGAAGTAAAACAAGCTCAGAAAATGTGAAGTTTTCATCCAAGTAAGAAGGAGCATTTTGAATTACTAATCAAACTACAACTACAGAAAGTCCAGTGTCAGGAATATCCTTACCAAACTCTTATCTGCTTTGGTATATGTTTCATTGGCAAATACAGCTGGTGAGATCTGTGGCTTTAGATTGCACCAGCAAATTCTGCAAGTACTCTGTTCACTCAAGATAAAGCAAAATTTTTATCAGTCCTATAGGCAGCATTAGGTTATGTGAACTTCATTTTGGTGCGTCAAGTTCACATAGTTAAGAGGGCAAGCACTGCTGTAAGAGCATGTTTTAGGAGTTGGGTCATGGTAGCGAATGCAATAGAGCTACTTATTTTGCTGTGCTATAGTTCCTTGCATATAATGCACAGACTTTTTTTCAGAAGAATGGAGCTGCAGCTTGTCACACAGAAGAAAGGCCATCTTGAAAATTAAGTCTTCAGTATCCCCTCTCAGAAAGGCTCTGCCTTTCTGCCTCTCACTGAGTAGATGTGCTGAGGTTGTCACATTGGCTGATTCTCTTACTCTATGTAGTCCAAAATATATTTTCTCCCTTGCCTTCTTGGATAGTGTTATGTCTTGAAATTATGATAGGTTACCTTCCTTGTCAACAAAGGTAGCTGTCAGTTTACCTTATTAGAGAATTTGGTTTTAAAAAAGTAAGGTTTTGGTTTCATGAGAGCCTATTCTGAAGACTTAGCATTAGGCCTGATGCAGCAGAAAACTATTCATAGATTTCATGGGGCTGGTCTCTACAGCAGCTTTGACTGAAGGTATCCCTTTAAATTTATATTCCAGCTTTGTAAACAATTCTTATTTCTAATTCTAGTCTTCCAGTTCTAATTAATGTATGCATCATAGTAAATATTTTCCACATACAGAACAATTTACCTTGCATATGACTTACTACAGTCAAATATGTACATGAGTGTGTGTGCTTCTGCTTAATTTTATGTATGGCTCTTTCACTAGCAATAAAAAAATCTTCTATTTTAATGATGGAGGGGAAATGTTTTACAGGTGTAAACTCATAAAAGTTGGCAGCAAGGGTTTTTGTGAATAAGTGCTAAATAACTTTTAACTTGCTGTTTTCCACGTGCTAACACTGAACTATTTGTCCAAATGTAACTATTATAATATAGTGCTGGAATTCATGGATCTTCAGATGCATGTCAAGTAGAACTAATACCTCTTTTCAATTTACTGGAAAGAAATTCTTCAGTGTTTATATTCTGAGGTGTTAAAACGGATTAGGAGGGATATTTAATGTGATCTTCTTATGGGTTTTAGTTCTGTTCTTTTCCTAGCCATGTGAAATTGATTTTTCATTGTTAAAAAAATCTAGATTTTTATCTTCTTGGCTCTTAAAAATTGGGAGTGGTATTTCATCCTTTTAAGTGTATCTTTTGCCTTTGTTACTCTCCTCCCATCCCAATTGCTGGTTTGTACATAGATTAATTATTAAAACATTTTGGTTTGCAGGGAGGCTGTGTAGATTCAACAAATCAGAGCCTTGCTCTGCTCCTTATGACCCTTGGACAGCGGGATGTTTCCAAAGTCCTGTTGGGACCTTTGTCTCCATACACGTAAGTTGTTTTGTTCAGTTCACTTACACAGTCTTGTTTTAATTCACTAGTTTTATTGCACAGCTATTTTTATATATGGGAGATTTTGCCTATGGTAACAAATAGAACAACTTGTACCTGACTTCAAATGAGACAAGTGGTGAAGTTGCCTTGGGTTTGTTTCTACATGTTAGATGAGTCCCTTACTGTTCTATATTATTCCTGTTTCTGAGAATTGCAGAGACAGGGTTTATTGATGGTTCTTGACGTGGAATGTATGTGTACATCAGTTGGCTTTTTATTGCCTAGTGTACACTACTATATTTTCCCTGGTGATCTCTCTGTAGCTGTGTCATTAAATGTTGTATTTCAAATGGCTAGCCAGTGATTCTTCCTATGAAACAGCTTAAGACTTCAGTTCACAGAGCTATGTGCTATTTTAAGGTTTTATTGGGCAGCAGAATCCTATCTGGTCCTTCAGTCTCAGTTTTTACTAAAGCTTTGTCTGTAGCTGGTAGTTGTTCAGGGGATAGAAAAGAAATTAATTTCTTACATTGCTAGTTGTAAACACAGGTTACAGAATCATAGAATCATCAAGGTTGGAAAAGATGTCTAAGATCAAGTCCAACTTTTGATTGAACACTATTTCTCAACTAGACTATAGTGCTAGATCTGGTTGTTTCTTTAACACTTCCACAGATTGCGACTCCACCACCACCACGGGTGCCCATTTCAATTCTTAACAGCCCTTGCAGTGAAAAAACTCTTCCTGATGTCTAACCTGAACCTACACTGGTGCAGCTTGAGGCCATTTCCTCTAATCCTGTCACTTGTTGCCTGGGAGAAGAAACCAAACCCTCACGTCTGTACAATCTCCTTTCAGGCAATTGTAGAGAGCAATAAGGTCTCCCTGAGCCTCCTTTTTTTTCCAGGCTAAACATCTCAAGCTCCCTCGGGTGTTCCTCACAGGACTTGTATTCCTTCACCAGCTCTGTTGCCCTTCTCTAGACATGCTCCAGCATCTCAATGTCCTTCTTGGAGTGAGGGGCTCAAAACTGAGCACAGGATCTGAGGTGTGGCCTCACCAGTGCCCAGTACAGGGGGACAATCCCTGCCCTGCTCCTGCTGGCCACACCATTGCTGGCACAGGCCAGGATGCCATTGGCCTTCTTGGCCACCTGGGCACTGCTGGCTCCTGTTCAGCTGCTGTCACCAGCACCCCCAGGGCCTTTTCCTGTGGCAGCTTTGCAGCCACTCTGCCCCAGCCTGTGGCACTGCCTGGGCTTGCTGTGACCCAAGGGCAGGACCCAGCACTGGGCCTTGTTGAACCTCACACCACTGGCCTGGGCCCATGGTCCAGCCTGTCCAGATCCCTCTGCAGAGCCTTCCTGCCCTGCAGCAGATCAGCACTCCCACCCAGCTTGGTGTCATCTGCAAACTGACTGAGGGGACACTCAGTCCCCTCATCCACATCACTGATGAAGATATTAAACAGAACTGGCCCCAGAGAGCCCTGGAGAACACCACTGGTCACTGGCCACCAGCTGGATGTAACTCCATGCACCGATACTCTCTGGGCCCAGCCATACAAATGGTTTTTACCTAGTGAAGAGGGTGCTCATCCAAGCCTTGGGCTATTCCTATAGTTCCCTGGGTCCTCCCTTCTGACCCTGCTGGTATGAGCATCACACTGGCCAACTTCCAGTCCTCTGGGACCTGTTCAGTTAGCCAGGACTGATGCTACATGATGGAGATTTTCTTGGTGAATGCTTCTGCCAGCACCCTCAGTACCCTTGAATGAATTCCATCCAATCCCATAGAATTCTAAATGTCTCAGTACTTCATCGTGTATTGCAGAAGATCTATTCTGCTCCCTGTACCCCAGCTAGGGGGCTGGTTGCCCTTAGGATGAGTCTTATTGTTAAAGACTGAGGCAAAGAAGACCTTGAGGACCTTAGCCTTTTCTTCATCCTTGATTACAATGTTCCCTTCCACACCCACTAAAGCATGGAGATTTTCCATGGCCTTCCTTTAGTTTTTAATGTATTTATAAAAACACCTTTTATTATCTTTCACAGCAGTGGCCTAATTGAGTTCTAGGAGAAACTGGTTAGGGAAACAAATTATCAAAAAAAATTCATCAAAACAAATTTATCAAAACAATTTATCAAAAATTTAATTTTTCAGACTTGCAAGGGATTTAATAGATCACAGTTATTTCTAGAGACTGAGCAGTTATTCTTTAGTCAGATGAAGGGAGGTTTGTTTATCTGGCAATGGCATCAAATAATAAGAGCATGAACTGTCCTTTTTCGGTTATCATGGTACCGGTGCTGTATACGTGAAAGGTACAGTACTGTGATAACTGAAGAATGGTGGTGCCATCACATGAGAGCTAAAAATTACCTAACTGCTCTTCTCAACTCCTGATACCTTGGAAACAACATTCATCAGATTTTGAGGGGAAGACAGGGAAGTATCCCATTGCACAAAGGGGAAGTAATCCCCTATAAAGTAAGTATTCTTGTGGAAGGTATCAGAAGAGTAGATATTAGTGTTTGAAGTGCACAGTTAAGCATATGAGACAATCCAATCACTTGTCATTGTGAGTATTTTTAAATTTTTTACCCTTTTTTTCTTCTGTGAAAATCAAGCAAATACACTAGTTTATTTTGTAAGCAGGATGAATTCAAGTTGGTGGGTTGTCACTTCTTCCAAGCTAGGTGTATACAGCAGGGATAAAGGTCAGGAGTACACATACTGAAGCAGCATATTTTAAAATCTATGATTCTGTGAGAATCTGTGACTCATCAATCCTATGGGATCTGTTCAGATAGAATGCAGCTTTTTATGCATTCAACAACTAGGGCTTTTTATGCCCTCAACTAGGGCTGTTTATAAAGGACGGTAAATTTGGTTCCCAAGCAACTCATAGGGTACACAAGCTTATGAAGTAAATTGCAGTATTGTCATGTTCCGTGTCGTTGTTCCTTCTTTTCTTTCAGAGCTGTGACATCTCTGTATTTAACACTTTCACCCTACAGAAGTTATTTAAAAGCTATATTACTGGCTTCCCTGTCCAGCATAATATAGCATGAATGTGACAGTTCAGCTGGCTGCTGAGAGCATCGCATGGGGACAAAATGCTTTGGAACATGTCCATTAGAATGAGGAAACTTCTTATTTTCACAGGAGACATTTGTTGCCTCAGCGAACTATGGGGAGTGGAAATGAAACACCATGAGCAGGGCTGTCCTGAGTGGCAGTGGAGCTAACAGTCTGCAGGGCCAGCAGCTGCTGTTACCCCTTTCTTAGTGTCTGTATTTCACAGAAGCAAGTGCCTTTCTGTCAAGCTGAGCTTAAAATCAAATGCAGAGTGCTGGCCATCCCACTAACTCACAGAGGTCAGTCTGGCAGGACAGACCCGTCTGCATGCAGGTGGATCAGCATGCGCCAGGGGTACATGAAAGACAGCAACAGGAAAGCCTGTTGTGCCCCAAAAGCTCGAGTGCCCCAATCCATGGCTTTGCAAGGGTTTAGGGGCTTCAAGAGGTGCAGTTAGGGTGCCTCTGCCCAGCCAAGCTGACACTTTCAGTTTCTCCCCTGACTGGGGATGCCCACTCCCAGCTCCTCAGTCTGTCTCCTGCAGGGAAGGTGTGTGGCAGGACTTAGGAGAGCCGTGCTGGGGCTGCTGCTGCTGCTAGCAGGCAAAGCCCTGTGCAGGCCCCAGTGCAGCTGAACCAAGAATGCACTGCTGGTACACAGGTCTTCTCTCACACTGCTCTCTCTGTTAGTTGGTTGCTTTGCTCAATATGTGAAGTTCTTGTGTACTTGTTTGTAATTCTTAGCAGGCTTTGGGGAAAAGACAGCACTTAGATAAACAGGCCTTTTACTCTTGCTGGTTTTGGCTACAAGGCCTCCAGTGTGGCTCATGTAGCTGTCCCTGCACCTAAGAAGCAGCTCTGTTCAGCTGCTGCCTTGTTCTTGCCTGAACACAGAGTGTAAATTTTCAACCAAATAAACCTTCTTTGTACCTTTCACCCCCTCCCTCAGTCCTGCAGCCTGTGCCTGTGTGGTTGGAGTGCCCTCTGCTATTATTTGAGGTGCCCACTTGCAACCCAGACCAACCTCGGAGCTAATACAAGGCTGCTTTCTGTCACAAACCTCTACTTTCCTGCCTCTTTCTCTTCTATTTTCAGGGTTTGTACCACTTGTGCTTCCACTGTTACAAGACAAAGCTGGCCTTTTGGTGCTTATGCATTTTCCCCTGGTGTCCCCAGGAAGCCTTCCCCTTGCTCACACCCCAGAGAGCCTTTCCCATGTATGTAGGGGCTGATATTTTTCTCACTCAGCCTTTATTCAAAAGGAAAAAGATGCAGAGATGCAGGGTAGCCCAGAGAGGTATGGGCTGAACTGATCCCACCAACATGTTGCAGAGTTTCCTGATCACCTTTTAGGATTTTTTCCTGAGTCTCTGGCTCCACATGGCCTCTGTCATTTTTACAGTTTATTCTGCAGTGTCTCCTTGCAGTCCACTTCCCCTGTTTTGGGCTTGGCTGCTTTCTTGTCACACTGCCAGAGCCTGTGAAAGGACCCAGCTAAGGAGAAGGCTGATACAGAGCTTGTGGTCTGTCAGCTTTACTGGAGCATTTGTGCCAGCATATGCCCATTTGCCTACTATAGCTGCAATGAGAAACCTTGCAGCTGGGGAGGCATGGAAGAAAAGGTGCTTTTCAGTTCTTTCTTTCAACTGTTAGTTTATTTGAGAGATGAGAAAGCTGGTGTCTGTGCTGAAGCAAGTTATCAGTCCAGGAAAGTGCAGGAGAAAGGATACATAACATTGGGAGCAATGTTCCCACATTCACCCTGCAGAGGTATTTAGCAGATTGCCCCAGAGATACGTGAGATCATCCCAAGCACGCACCAGTGTAGGTGGCACAGCCTCTCTTTTTCTAGCTCCTGCCATTTTCCTCCTCTCCCATGCATATATCTGAGTGCAGAAACAGCAGCATGCCCAGCTGAAGTGTATAAAGCAATTTGCTCCTGCAATTTTCCTTGTACTCCTTCACAATTTCTGTGGATAGGAGCTGCCAAGAGGCTTTTAGAGGCCTCGTGATGCCACAGTGGGGACAGGCTTAGGCTTTTGTTCTCCTTCTTCCCATTTTGTGGATACTTACTCTTGATTTGTTGTAATGATGTATGTGTGATTAGCTTGCAGTTATGCTTTCAGCATGTAGAGCAGACAAGCTAATGTGTGAACTGGATATCCTCATTCCATTTCTTTGAACTAAGAAAGGTGCATACCAGTTGCTGGAGGAGATTAAATCTTTGTTCAAGACTGCAGACTTGCTTGTGGCCATGACTGGAAGAGTCCAAACTTTTGTCAGAAACAATTACAAGTTTTCTTTTGTAGTCTTTTGGTGCAATTGCATGTTCCTTCTTTTGGAGAAGCCAGCAAAAATGTTTTCTTGGATGTTTTTGGTTTTTTTCTTTTTTTATAGTTTTTCGTGTTACTCGCCCTCCAGTCAGTGTTTGTTTAGGATCAATGTGATTGTTCAGTTTTTTGTTGCCTTTCTGTCTGAAATGATGAAAGGAATTTTTTTTTCCTGAAAATGAGAAAACAGGAAGAATTCTAAGTCTGAATATAATCCTAATGAAACATTTAACTGAGAAGTGGAGAAGTCAGTAATCAGTCAGAAATCAAACACATGCTTTGGGATCTCTCTTAAAGTATGCACCCATGCCTGTTTATGTTTTATTTCTACTTTAAACATTAGGCAGGGGAAAGGAGAATCATGGGTTGGTATGGGGTATGGGGTTCATATAGCCCTGATGAAGAGTCAGCATCAGGAGTAAATAACCTGCCTAGCTACATTTCTCTCCTTTCTTTCTTCTTTCCTCACCATTTTGTCTTGCTGTGTTACCAGCCATTCCTCTCTCTGCTTCTACAGAGAGTGCAGAGGTTTCAGGAAGGGTCACTAGCAACTTCTACAACACAATGAGAACAGTGTTTGGAGCTTGTAGCCCTGTTTCTCTATGTACTAAGTAATATTTTCTTATTTCGTTCACATGCTCATTGCTGGAATCTGTGTTAGTACATAATGCTATTGGACGTTCTGTTTTGTTTCTTAAACAGTATTATTTTCTCTCATTCAGAATTGAGTTTCTGCGACACCTCAGAAGCTTCTTCCAGATCATGTTTAAAATTGAAACAAAGACCACTGAGGAAGAGCACATGGGCGGGGAGAAAGTTTTGATGACCTGTGTTGGCATTGGATTTTGCAACCTCAGTAAAACTATAAGATAAAAAACATGTACAGACTCTGTGAAAGACAGAAAATGCTGCAAAGATCTAATAAACCGTACCTGTCTCTGTACTTACTCTGGCACAGGTAGACCTGTGATGATTCCAGCGTAGGGTTACCCAAGCTCACTGCACAAAAACAATAAAGCTGACTTCAGAGTATTTAGATCTGTGCTATTATAAATGCAATGCCAGTATTCTGTTCTGCTTGGAGAGGCTCTCTGGAGTCTCAGCTGACTTGGGACTCTTTGCACTGTATTCCACTGAATGGGACACAAGTGCCTCATGTCACTGTGCTCTCAGGCCTTAATGAGGTGAGTGCTCTGGTTTTATGTATTTACTGCTTTCACTCGTAGCTTTTTCTGAAAGGTTTAGATAGAGAGGGAAAAGAAAAACAAGCTTTGCATTGCAAAACAAATGATCACAATGGAAATATTAGATTATTGAGGTAATTGCAGAGATAATATTGGCATGAAAATTAAAGCTATGGCAGCAATTCTTTGTTTATACATTGTGTGTGTGTAGAATTTGTCAAATGCTCCACTCCTGTTTACATTTACTAAATTCACAGATCACAAAATAGTCTGAGTTGGAAAGGACCCAGAAGGATCACTGAGCCCAACTCTTAAGTGAATAGCCTATACAGGGATGAAACCCATGACCTTGGCATTATTAGCACTGAGCTTTAACCAGCTGAGCTCATCTCAGGGTTGCAGCTTCAAAGAAGAATAAAATATCTGTCTATTATTTTTCTAATGTCAGAATACTGTAGAGGAGATCACAGCCTATACTGACTTATTTTAGCCTCTTTTGCAAAGATGGGCATGGGAGGAGAAACCTCTATGGCATCTTTTGATTTATCACATATATTCTTTTTAGGTTTGTTTGGCATGCTATACACGTGGCTCACAATTAGTTGTTAAAAGTAGCAAAAATTGCTGTAGGCTTTGAGAAAGAAAAATTTATTCAGTTCCAACATCATATTTTGTGCATCTGCTCCCTTTTTAAAGTGCCAATAATGCTGTATGGGATGGTTTGACAGATGCAAAACAGCTTCTACCAGGTTGTATATTTACTCATGAAAGGCCTCAGGTAGATTCCAGGCAAACCTGTGGAAGTTAATGCTGAACTCTTGACACAAGGGAAGAAATTTATATTTGACTTCAGACTATCCTTCATGTGTCTGGAGGAATATAAAACTGTGTCAAAAGCTGCTATATAGAGAGAGCAGATATCAGTGACTGTGTTAAAATGGTTTCACAAACTTTATCTGATGCCACTGTAAAGTGGGCATTACTTCTGTAATGTATGAAGAATGTATATTGGACCTAAAAAGGACTTGGACAGAGGTTCATTATTTGATTACTGTCTTGTTAACTTTTGCAGGCCGTGTGAGTAATTTTTTTATTGTACTTTGTTTGTGTTGCAATCTGTCAGACATGATTTGAAAAAATAAAGTTTGGTTTTTTTCCTAAATAAGGTTTTATTTCCCTTTGAAGCAAAACAGACAACAACTGGGGAAAAAAAAAAAAGCCTGGAAGTCTTTCCTAAGCCCTTCATAACATAAATGGCTATCTTGAACTGATACATGAAAAAAATAACTTTAGGAGTTGCCAGAGAGGGAGGAAGGGAAAGGGTGAAGCCATTCCTGTAATTTATTAGCTTTCCAAAATTTGACTTGCAGCTAAGGAAATCCTAAATAAAACAATAGGATGTGAAGTAAAATAACTTGATTATATTTTTTACATTTTAAGTTAGAAGAAGGAATATAGTCGTGAAAGAATTTACCTTGCTCCCTTCTGTTGCTATGTAATGAAAAAACTAGAAATTTCATAAATTAAAATTACCCAAAATGCAAGTCACTACTGATCCAAAAGGTGAAATGTACAAACTAAAATTAAAAGCCACTTGAATAAAAATATAAAGCTTACATTAATTAAAGATCCAAGTTTGTGCCACAGGTCCAATTTCCAAAATTTGCTTAAATAAAAATTTGCAAGTATTGTCACAATTTCAAAAATTAAAAGCTTTATTCTTTTTAAGCTTAACTATACAGCTGTTTTTCCAAATGTTCAGTTGCACCAGGCATAGAGATGGCAATAAGTTGCCCAAGCAGCAGTTATTATGTTACACAATTACCTGTACTTAACCTCAGTGTTAAAATTGGACTGGTAAGCCTTAACCCTGCTGCAAATTGCATAGCTCTACAGCAGAACACTTGCTGCAACAACTCAAATCCTGTGAATTTGCTTGTTGCCTTACAGAAAAAAGGAATGGTATATGAAACTGGTAAGTTTTTCAAGAACAGTCACTCTTTGGGGAAATATTAACAATTCCAGAGGAGGTTTTAGGTTAGAACTGTCTTGAAGTTATATGGCCTTCATGTTCTGGGAAAAGTACTTATTAGAAGGAAATCCTGCAGATAAAAGCTTGTTTATCGGCAAAACAGCAACTGACATCTGCTTTGGTGGTCTGATCACACGAGCAGTAAGATAGTTAATTTTAGAGCTGGACAGAGGAAATGCATTTTTGGTGAAAAAAATTCATAGTGTTGGTCACCACAGACTTTATGGTGAAGATGATAGTTAGGAGACACATCTTTCATCTCAGTCCATCCATAGCAGAGTAATACTCAGGTAACTTAAATTTGAAGTGATTAGCTGTACATAAATAATCCTGTGCTCTGAACAATCCATCAGTAATTTAGTTAATCCCTTTGGGTGAACAGCTCTGATAATAGAATCAAAATGGTTTTGGTTGGAAGAGACCTGCTAGGTGGAACTAGATCCCCCCAACCAGGTTGCTCAAGGACCCATTTAGTCTGGTCTTGAACACTTGCAGGGATTGGGCATCCACAGCTACACTGAGCACTGAGCTGCTGTTAGAGCAGCTCACTACCCTCACAGTAAGGAATTTCTTCAAAGAGCTAATCTAAACATACCTTCTTTAGCTTAAAGCCATCACCACTTGTTCTGTCACTACATGCCCTTTTAAAAAGTTCCTTTCCAGCCTTCCTTTAGGTTCCATTAGGTACTGACTTAAAGGTGCTATAAGGTCTCCACAGAATCTCATCCAGGCTGTACAAACCCAACTCTCACAGCCTGTCCTCGTGAGAAGAGGTGCTCAAACCCTCAGATCTTTACTGTGGGCCTCCTCTGGACTTGCTCCAAGAGGTCCAGGTCTTATTTTGGAGTCCCAGAGCTGAATGCACCACTTCAGGTGCAGTCCCATGAGAGTTGCAGTCACAGTGGTGATGTGAAAAGTATTTGTAAGATATGCCTTTACCTTGCATCTCCTGCCAATTTTGTAATACCTGTTGTCAAACTTTCTTCTATGATGTTATGATTGTAGTTTGACTGCACCTTCTGTGGTTATGTCAGAAAATCCATGCTAACTTGCTGTAGCAAGTTGCTGTAGGACAGTTTCTGGAGTAGAAGAGATTATATTGGAAGCAAAATTGTTTCATTCCAAGTGCACTTTATCAAAGGCATATGGCTAGAAGCCAGTGTAATAACTGTCTGGGGAAGCATACAGTAGGTAATTTAGCTGGGCCAAAACAGTAAGTACATGGCTGTCTTGGGTAATGTTTTCAAAATGGTGTTTTGTTACTGCCAGAGCATATATACTTTCTCTCTTCTTCCTCTTCCCCATGGGTGATACGGATTTTGTTTCAATCCACAGAGGCATAATTCTGTGCTTGCAAATTCTGACATTTACTTCCCTGTTTCTCAATCATACTCTTGAGAAAACAGAGGCAAAAAAAGACAAACAAGAAAAACCAATTTTCAGGATGCATAATTTTGTCTATGAGTTAATTTCCCCCTTTTCTTTTTTTTTTAATACTGTATGGCCATCTCCATGCTTTTATTTTGTGTGTCTTATGTGTGTCCACTTCTATTTAGTTTGGCTCCTAAGGGATCCCAAGTGAGACACACAACTGCATCACAGCAACTCTAAACAAAAATGTGGAAGGAGCATCTTTTGCAGTTACTGCTTAGGTCCTGGTAAGCTGTATCTTAAAAGAGCATTGACGATGGGGACTATAGTGTCTTCCTTGTGCCTGTTGCCTCTGAGCAACACTGACAAGCTCTGAAAAACACCTATAACCTGTTGTCAGTGAGAAGGGTAAAAAGACAGAAAGTCCTGCAGGGAAGAGATTGTGTGGGCTGAATTGTGTGGTGATGGCGTTGGATGAGTAACAGAAGCAAGTCATGCTCTGTGTCACAGCATCACAATGTCCAAATAGCACTTAGACTAGATATAAATTGAATTGTGGCATTGCTACAAGACAGAATTATTAGGATGATTTGTAGTAAATCTGTAGCAATAGATGTCAGGTGTTAGTGCTAATCTCTTTCCTGGAATAGTAAGATTATGTATATACACTAAGAAAAGTGCCCAGAGCTGTGCTCCCTGTGTATTAGAGAGTATAGAAATATTCCGTGTATGTAGCAATAAGGAGACCCAGAGAAGAAACCTGGTTTAAGGTGGTATTGATTAAGGGTGTAGCCACAAGAAAACAAAGGCCAAAATAAATTCTTTACATGAGGGTGAGCAGTGGCTGGGTGCCCATGGAAATTGAAGTAGCAACTGCTCTGCACAACTGAGCACACAGAGGTAGGCTGTGTCTTTGTATATTTGTCCTCATGCTGTATGTTTGCCACATTGTCACTCCGTCTTCTCAGTACCAGTTGGCCATGCTTCCCTGGCAGCCTCCGCTGTGCTGCTCATACAACAAACATCAGTGCTCCTTCAACAGTGATCCCATGGTGAAAATCTGTAGGGCCTTGAAGGTGCTTAACTACAGATGAACTAGTAGGATTAAGGGCTTGATTCCAGTGATCATCACTACATGGCAATGACACATCCCATTTTACAAAATGCAACAGGCCCAGGAGGGCACTTATTTTTGCAGGATGCCTCAGAAGTTACATGCTTCAGAACAAATGCCTTACCCCTTCCCACTGCATTTTTAACCTGCTGCCATGTTGCTCCTTGAAAGTTACTTAAATCTTTTTTCAATCCTAAACTGTCTCCAAGGACAACAAAAAAAACTGCTTTCGCAAATTTTGCATAAATTAGGTATATTTTCTTAACTTTGATGAATGTGGATATATTCCATAAGTTAAGACTATGGTTCTAAATCATCATCCCTCAGCACAGAAAGACAAACAATTTTGTGTGTCTGATAATAAGTTTTGATTCTGTATAATATGCTAAAAATTTGCAAGATGCATCTAGATCAAAATATGCATGAATTTTGTTTATTTACTCTTTTTTATTTTTAACATCATGAAAATGGGGAAAAAAGAGAAGAAAACCACAGCCATACTGTTTTGTTTGTGTGCCAGCATTCAGAAGGTGCCTGAAACAGCATGGCTTCCTGAGAGATTCATAAAAGTATTTTTATTTAGAAACACATCTGAACATTCAGAATGTGACTTGGAAAGAATTTCTATTGCAGAATGTTTCTGAGATTGATTGTAAAAATCTACTTAATAATTCATGCCACAAGTTTATTATCTCCTATTTTCACTTGGTTTTTTGGACATAGGTAATCTGCATAATATATTTTCAAATAACACATCCACAGTGAGTCAGGGCTAAATAAGACAGACTAGGAAAAGGTATTTCTGTTTCTTTTGGAATGTGTTTGTCAGATTGTTAGTAAAAATACTGTTTCTTCATCCTTCACCATTAATGTCAGCAGCAAGTTTTGTCTTGAAACAGTGTCAAGATCTTGCTCTAGACCTTTTTAAGCAATGATGTATGCATTCAAAGAGAGGAGCTGTTCTGAAAGATCTGTCTTTTTCCATGCTAGCATCTTAGAAGAGCAGGCTATTAGACAAGGCACAGTTGAGTTTCTTACTCAACAAGAGGGTGAGGGGGGCTAGTCTAAAGCTGCATCACCAGAGGCTGGGTGTGCCAGCTGCCTAAAAAGGTATTCTTCATTTTAGTTTAAAGTACAAATAAAGAATGAACATCTGTTTCAGTTTGCAGAGTTAAATAAACATTGTTAGCATATTTTTTTAAAAGTTGAAATTTACAGTAAGAAGCAAAAAGAGAGTATAACTAACAGCCAAGGAGAAGGATATTGCAGAATTCTATTACCTTTCTTTTCCCTTCTCAGTCTCACAAGTTTGCACAGAAAAGAGCAATTTTTTGTCTGAAATTGTTGAATAGCTATTGAGACATTGTAAGGAAAATACAAGAAATTACCAAAATTGTCACTTGCCTGACACATGGAGTGAAAACTTAATCATTTTTATGCTCATGGCAATTTCTTCACTGAATCACTTTCAAAGAGCTGCTATGAAAGAACTTGTCCGAAACTTCTCTTTTCACACTTTTAGTGTGATTTCAGGGAAGTCTCTCACTGATTTCCTCTGCCTTATATCTTCTCCAGGCAATAATCGTATATTAATTGATTGATAACAATCAATTAATATACTATTTGAATTGTTATTCCCAAGTCAGAGGCATACAAATATTAAAAGGTACATTTTTTGCATTACATGCAATGTAATTCTTGGCTTCACGCATTTTTATCCTCTGTTCCAAAGTCTGTGTTTTGGAGAACTTCTTCTGTGCCAGTGGTAGAGAAGAATGAAGTTACTCATTTTTATCCCACAGAGAGCTGTACTAGAAAATATCAAGATTCACAGAACCTCAGATCTGTGCAAACATTTGCCTCACTTTATGATGGCTATAAGCTTCTTTGGGCTCTACAAGCCTGAATCTCCCTATTCTATTTCTGCTCTTTTTTAATGTTGGTTTTGGTTTGTGGGTGGTGGGGCTTGTTTGTTTGTTTTGGTGAAGTTTACATTCTTGGCTTTGCTTTTTTCACAGAATTTGTTTGGTTTATTTTGTTTACCTCTAAAGACTAAATTTTGCCAGCTTTACTTGAGAAAGCTTTCCATTGTGATAGATCCCTTTCTCCACTGATCTCTTCTCACTCCTGTTAGATCCATGATCTTTGCTGTATTGTACAAGCTGGAAGAATAATCCCCACTAAGCTGCAGTGGGACTCTGAGTTGCTACATAATTTCACTTCTCTGTTCCCTCTATGCACACAGAATTCTCCCCTGGCCACTCACCCAGACAGCTTCCTCTCTTTTTTCCACTGGTCACTGATCTGTCTCACTACAGGGATTTTCATCCAAGATTTCTGAAATAGAAGAGTGAAGAGACAGATTGGATTTCTTCTAACTAAATCTGCCCTAGTAGTTCCTGCTGTAGAAACAAAGCATTTTCCTCATCTTTCTGTCTCAGAGGTCTCCTTGAAGGCTTGCCATTTTGAAAAGTAATAGTCCTCTGGCTGAATCCTCTGAGTTTTCGAAAAAAGTGCAGCAAGAAAGGAACTTAAGCCTAACACCCAAAATCAAAGTTTCTTGCTGACTGGCACTAACATGTATGGCCTGCTTTAAAACTGAATTGTACAAGATAAAATCTTGATATAAAGCTCCTGTCTTATGAAATTGAAATACTTTATTATTTTAAGACCTTCTGCTAAGGAAGCCACCCTACTGTTGTGTTTGCTTATCAATACTGTGGGAGTTTCTGTCATTAACTTTCCACTGGTCCTTACCGCATTTCATCATATAAGGTGTCTACCATTGCTACTGCAAAGACTATCTCCAGCACCAAGACAAGGTTAGCTTAAGAGAAGGAGCTTTGAGGATTAGATACTACTTTTTAGCTTCTTGCTTTTCAATGAAGCAGTGTGGGGAATAAAAGTCATGAATATATAGACGCATGCAGTTGAAGAAACTAATGTAACTGTGCTACTGTTTCAATTGTCTGTTTATATTTAAAATGCATAAAGCTATTTTAAAATATTGTTCTTTTGCCCACTAGCATTTTCTTGGGAATTAAAAAAAACATTCCAAACCCTTGCCAGCATATTTTTGCAGCACTAGCTCATATAAAAAAATTCACAGATGCTAACCATAATAGTTCAGTAGTTCCATCTCACCAACCACTCTCATGACAATCCACTTCTGGTGTTACTGCGGCTGCTAGCTAAATATTAAACTCAAACAGCTCTGTTTGGGGCTTGTTAGTTTCACTTTTGAGGGTAAGCAGAACAGTGGCAGTTCCAAGTAAAAGCCATTCCCTTTGAAATCTTTTCAATTTGCTTCCTCTGCCATTTTCTGAGTGGTAACCTCTCCATAGGTCAGTAGATTATTTATTTATGTTGCCTGCTGCAACATCTCTTAAGCACAAACTGGCTCCTGTTGTCACAATTTCTGGTAACCAAAAATATCTGTCTGTGTTTTTTGGTAGCTCTAGGCTTTCCATCTATGGCTGACTCAATTCTGTAGCAGCAGAGGAGGCAGAATAGAAGAGGTTCAAAACCAGGAGGGTTGGACACCCTGTGACTCATCTCAGAGGACTGGGTTTCCTCCACAGGTCTAGCTGTGTTGAAGGCAGTGCCAGGGCTTCAGGGAACTCTTGCAGCTTCTCTGGTCCTGGGAATGCCAGATTCAACATTGCTTGGCATTGATTGAAAACCACGACATCTAGCTTTCCTTAATTTCTGTAGATGAGAACTAGTTCTGCTCTTTGAAGCAATTAGATAAATACATGAAAGGTATCTTGGGAATGACACACTCCGAAGCTACTCCCTGGAAGGATCAAGTTAACTCCTGTTTCTGCCCGAGGTACAGCTACCTTGACAATATCTTTTATAACCTAAGCTTTGAGGAAGCTTAATGGCAAGTGATATGTATTCTTTGCCCTAGGGAGAGCTTTTTTGCTTTATTTTGTATGTGTGCCACAGTGTCAGGGAATACTTACTGGAATTGCTTATCTTAAAATCTTCCTCCTCTAAGAAAAGGAGTTAGTGGAAGCTATTTCTAGATCCTGAAATGCTGTCCCAGAGAGCTCCAATATGTAGTTTATTTCCATTACGCTATAAAGAGTGGCACAAGCTATCAATATTTTCAAACTTAATAGTTGCTGGGTGCTTCTTTTTCTATAGGAAATTAAAGAGCTGAATTTGATTTATTGCTTTAATTACAAAGAAAGATCTTTAACTGATCTTGGAATTCAGAAATAAGGGAGGAGAAGAAAACAGCAATTTGACATGGGTTTGATGTTTTTTGTACCAATGTAAATACAAAGAAATAGTGAAAATCAGTGGTTAAATTATGTAAATTTTGATCCCACAATCAATTAATTAAAACTGTATTATCAAAGCAGTGGCATGTGGGACAAGCCTCTCTCAGCTGGTTTGCAGAGGTCCATACCTTTTTGAATCTAGACTAGGAATTCACTTCTTTGTGAAAACCCTATACACTTGCTAGTTTTAACTAAAATTGGTCCAAAGTTTCAAAAGCAAAACAACTATGTTTAAGATATCTAATAATTTGTTTTTAACATAAAATATTTTAGTATTACAGTTTTGCCAGTGTGCATATTTGATACCAACATTGATATCTAGCTTTTTCCTGAAATAACTTTTTCAGAAATATTGATAAAGCAATAGGTCTCATATCTATTTTCACTTGAGCAATAATTACTTAAGCACATTTGAAGAATCAGCAGACTGCATATTTTTATAATTGTATTTCAGACTGGATAGGTTTCTGATTTTAAGCTCTGCTCATCCTTTTCCAGAACTATGAATCAAAACACAACTTGCTGCTCCTATGTACTAATCTGAAGTAAAACTGAGTAGAAACAAAAGTGAAATTCAGTGTCTTAACTTCATTGTGAAATATTAAAATGAGAATACTATGTGAAAAAATTAACTACAAACAAATTTTTCACTTTGTGTTTACTGTAAGTAGTTTAGAGACTTCTAGAATCACTTCACAGTGATTGTTTGTATATTTGTGTGTGTATATCAAAGTTTCTTGCCCTTACAGAATCATAAAATGCTTTGAGTTTGAAGAGACATTAAAAATCATCTGGTTCTAATGCCCCTGTCATAGGCAGGGACATCTTCCACTATACTAAGTCACTCAGAGTCACATCCAATTTGATCTTGAACTTTGATCTTCCATTTTCCAGGGATGGACCATTTGCAGTTTCCCTGGGAAACCTGTTCCAGCACCTCAGTGTTCTCACAATAAAGCATTTCTTCTTATTATCTAAGCGAAACCTACTTTCTTCAGTTTAAATCCATTTTGTCCTGTCACTACATGCCCATGTAAAAAGTGTTTCTCTGGTCTTCCTGTAAGACTCCTTTACAGGAAGGTTGCTAAAACTGGAAGGCTGCTATAAAGTCTCCCTGAAGACTTCTCCCTGAAGCCTTCTCTTCCCCATCCTAACCCAAGAACCCTCATTAAGGTCTCTGGTGATTGATGTGAGCACAGAAGGCAGTTAGGAAAATGTGCAAGATACACTTTGCTCACTTTCATGACATTGATTTCTGTATAGCATCCAAGTATAGCTTAGTAATTGTATCTTAAATGTATTTCAAAATGAAAAAAAAAAGAATAAAGGTTGAGATCTCGAGTGAGGAAATTCAAAAACTTCAACAGTTGACCATAACAGGATTTTTGTTACCCCATTGTGTTGTCTTTTGTCCTTTTAGTTTCTAGCTGTATCACGCTCACATCCTGCTACATACTAAAGCAGATGAAATTACAAAACAGTTAAGTAACGCAAAGAAAAACCCCAAACCCAACAGGATGAAACACTACTGATGGAAATGAATTTACATAAACATTAACTTTTGAAGCTTCCTGGCTTTCACAGATAGATAACTGCTGCCAAACAAGCTCAGGAAGGTTAACTTGCCATAATAATGCATGATAAAAGAATATGGGTGGAGCTGCAGTCCATTGCATTTAAAATCAGACATTATTAAACAGTACATCATTTACTTCTAGAAATATTAATTTTAAAAAGCCATAACAAATGTTCTCATCTAAATCTCCATTCATGTATTGAGATAGAAGAAAAAAATTCTAATATATATACATGTGAAAACACAATTCAAAGAACAATCTTACTTTCCACAAATTGATGCCAGGTCATTACACAGCCATGAACACTGTACACAATGAAGTCCTGAAGAAGGTGAACTGGGCTGGAAACCTATAAGTGTGCATTAGAGTACTTTTGGTCAATTTCTGAGTCCCTTTAAATATCTGGAAACTCCAAGAATGAATAGAGAAATACTAGTTTGTGTATATGAGGAAAGCAGGCTGTTGCCCACATTTCCCTAAGATAAGAAAGGCCGAGGTGATTTTAGTTTGATTTTTCAAAAGAAAAAACAGACCCTGGGCCCTTCAAAATATATTTTGAGAGGTTTTCAATCTAGTAGACTTCCCTATTCCCATGGGATTTTCAAAGACAATTTCTTTGTCAAAAGTTATTTTCCTATTGATAGGTAGACCTAGGAAGGCACTTTAATTCATCTTTATTATGAATATGAATACAATTTGTATAACAGTCGCACTGAAAACCTTTTGAATTCAGTAGAGGATTGATCCTGGCTGGATACCAGGTATCCAACAAAGCTACTCTAACACTCTCCTTCACAACTAGACATGGGAGAGAAAATATAGTGAAAGGCTCATGATTTGAGATAAAGTCAGTGAGACTGGTAAACCAATTACCATCTCAGGTAAAACAGACTGAATTTGGTCATTAGTTGAATTTAGGACCAAGAAAATCAGATCAGGATAACAAGAAGTAAAACAAATCTTAAAAACAGTTTCCCCCACTTCTCTTCCTTCCTAGCTCTACTTCCTCCTGCAATGGTGCAGGCAGAAAGGGAACAGGGGTTATGGTCAGCTCATCAGACATTTTTTCTCCCAGTGCTCAGGGAGAGAAGTCTTTCCCATGCTCCAGTGGGGGGTGCCTCCCACAGGAGACAGTTCCCTATTAATTTCTCCAGTGTGAGCTCATCTCACAGGAAGATTGCACTCTTCCACAGGTGCAATCCATCAGGCACAGCCTGCTCCAGTATGAGATCTCACAGGATCACAAGTACTACCAGGAAACCTGCTCCAGTGAAGGCTCCTCTCTCCCTGGGTCTGCAGGTCCCTGCCAGGATATGCCTCCCATAGGGTGACAGCCTCTTTTGGGCATCCACCTGCTCTGGTGGGTGTCTCCTTCACAGCCTGCAGATGGATCCCTGCATCCCTGTGGATCTCCATGGGCTGCAGGAGCACAGCTGCCCCACCATGGGCTGCACCATGTGCTCTGAGGGAATCCCAGCTGCAGTGTCTGCCTTGTGTCTCCCCTTCTCCACTGACCTGGCTGTCTGCAGAGCTGTTCCTCTTACATACTCTCACTCTGCTCTTCTCTGGCTGCAATTACATCTACCCAATAACTTTTTTTCCTTCTTAAATAAGTTACCAAAACGAATTACCATCATTTCTGATTGTCCCAGCCTTGGCCAGCAGCATGTCTGTCTTGAAGGTGTCTGACACTGGCTCTAGCAGACATGGAGGATGCTTCCAGCATATTCCAACAGAAGCCAGTAGCTCGCCCACTACCAAAACCTGGCCATGCAAATCTAAGACAAATGCACATGTTATTGCATTTAGATACCAGTTAAGCACAGAAGATACCCTGCTTTAAAGATGAAAGGGAAAACAAAGCAAAACAGAACCTATGCAAGCAAAAGTTGGTTAGGAAACAGTCACTTGATGGAGTCCTGGCACACTGATGGACTCCCAAAGCATTTGTATTGCAATCAATAGGACTTTTGACAGCAGAGCCACAAACAAACTCAAGACAAGCTGAGTCTTCAGTGATTGAAGGTTCTCCTTCAGACTCAGGCTGCAGTTTTATTAATTTTATTCATTCTGTTAGCAGATTTTGAGTAGAAATTCAGACTTACTGACCCTTTTCCTCACTGTGTAGTATTAGTATACCTAAATGTTTACTGAGCAAAAAAGTCATAGGGTGACAGTAAATTTGTGGTTCCCTGTAATACCATTTATACCAAGCCATTTCCCATCAGTGGACTGCATTTCAAAAATTTATTTTGAAGTTTTACAGTTAAACCAATTGCTTGTGCTTACTTGCCTGCCTGCTTTTTCCAGCTACTAAATTGTTGGCTGCACACTAGGTTTTATCCTCTAATAAGAGAAAGGCACATATTCCTTAAAAGGAAATCCCATGCTGCTGCTCTGTTGTGACTCAACTAACTTGGCAAGAAAGGAATTTACTCCATTTCTGTATCAGATCCACACCAACCTGTACTGAGCCACATGGATGACAGCGTTCAAAGGATTTCAACATTTCAGAGAGCCACAAGTGGTATGGAGATCAGTGCAGACCTTACTACTCACATGAGGCAATTAGCTTCACTAAACAGTAAACAACCAAATTATTTGATCTTTATTTGCAGAAAACCTATCAGAAACTATTGAAATCCACAAAACTGGAACAATTAAATTTGAAAGGTGCAGATGGAAATCTCATGCACTACATGTGTGTGACTTTTGCATATGCTACCAATGTTGATTAAGAAAGGCAGCAATACTGTTATGCAATCCTTTTAAATCCAAGATTTAATGCCACTGGACATCTGACATACCCATCTCTCATAAAATCTGTCAGGCAGAGAACTATTCCTGATCACTGTGGCCTACAAAGCAGGCTTCTCTGTCTTCTCCTTGTATAGTTTGGAGGGAATCCCAGAGAGCTGCTGGAAAATGAAAGCTTATCCAACTTCTGGAAACTTCTGGGAAAGGAAACAGGGCGGTTTTGGACACACAGGGAGCATTACCTGTTTCCATTCCTCTAGTTTATAGAAGTCACCGTCCTGCATTAGTCACTGTAGTCTCTGAGTGCTTTTTACTTGCTCAGCAACTGAACTCATGCCTGTTCTTGTAGGGCTTTTCTATGTTTGTTGGGTTTTTACAATTTTTTTCCTATGGGATTTTTGTATGATGCAGCATTTTGTATCCGATCAAGAACACATTGGGCTGTTGGAGAAGGAGCTGACAAAGTGCATCTTCCAGTGAGGTACAATTTAGTGCCTGGAGAAGTGCCTTTTGCATTCTTAGGTATATGCTCCAAAAGCTGTCTTTGCAGAAATGCATTACAGAAGGTATTCTTAGGTACTTTCTACTGTCTCTCAGAGGAACAGTATCAAACAGATGTCTGGAAGGGGACAATCTTGCGCTTCCTGTTGGGGCCATCAAAGCCAAGAGATGGCTTCTTTTCCTAAGTTATATTTTCCCAAAGGAGTTGAATTAGAAGTGTGTCCTTTTGCAAGCTGAGTCATACACAAACCTGTATTTACAGGTGTTTTTTCTTCCATTCTCCTCCAGGAAGGAGGTAATCACTCATAGAACTTCAGGAAAAAGGTTTCAGAGAATGACTATAAAAAATGAAAACATTTCTTTTAAGACTGTTCTTTGCACCATATATTTAAAGGGAAAGCATGATTTTTTAACCAAAATATATTTTTGTCCAAGGCAGAGCCTACTACACAAAGAAAACAAGAAAAAACATGATGACATATGTACTTACTAAACAGTACGGATTTCATATCCTGCTACAAAAGTAGAAAGAAAAGTGAAATACATGCATGGATTTGACTAAAATAAGTAACTTCCTTAGTGTTACAATTTGCAAAGGTTTTGCAAATAACTCCCTACCTTTGAACAGAGAATATGCTTTGATTTTAATTTCAGATGAAAATGATAAATCAAAGGACAACTATGAGAATTTTTGAAGGAAACACTACAGAACTATTTCTGTACTTTTCAGCTTTTTGAACATGAAAATGAAACAAAGCCTGTATCCTGGCCAGCACACTAATATCAGAATTTGGAACACAGAAGTAATCAAGTAAGTAAAATTAAGCCTTTTGCACAGAAGGCAAGTTCATAACTTGCTTTGAAAAGCAAACTAAATTTGAAGCTGCTACACCACATGTAGAAATAATATTTTTTGTATAATTAGTGGTAATTTTGTCGGTTATTTGGGCATATATTTACTAAGTTTATTGTTTAGCATCCGTGTTTTTGGATTCTCTGGCTATGCCTGTGTTACTACGCCCTACACACAAGGGTATTCACAGAGTGTGAAGTCGCAAAATGAAATGTGTGAACAATGTGGAGGTAAAACGGTACTTCAGCTCCCTGCCACAGACTGACACTGGTGTCCAAGCATACTAACATGCAAATGCATGGACACTGTATGATCATTTAGAAAAAGGGAAGGGGGGTGCTTAAATGGCAGTTAGATGCAAGCCTGAGATGTTCACAGTTTTTGAGTGCAGATGCTTTTTAAAGGATTTGTTAAAAATTGATATAGTAGCAAGAACTCTGATGAAAAGTTATGAACAGTGCTGAACAGACCAGAGAAAAAGGATATTTCATAGGACAATTCTGTTTCTTGCCATGTTATACTAAAACACGTTTAATTATAATAGAAGACAAACAAAAATACCAGGTATCACTAGATAAGCTATAAAGTTTGGAGTCCTAACACAGATTAGACTTTCAAAATCTAAGCAAGTGATGGTGTGCTTTATCACTCCAGTAGCTGAGAAATTTTGCAGGTCCAACTACACCTGACCCTGACAAACTACTGAAACTTAACAATATAAGGATTTGTCATCTATTTAAGTTAAATTTTTTGCATTTGCAGGGGTCTGTCTACAGAAATCTTGATGAGCAAAGTCTTATGTCATGCAGTGAGCACAACCAATGTAGTACAGTACTCTCCTTATCTTTTGAGTGGTCTGGATATCAGTGGTGTATAAGTTAATTATGTTTAGGAGGCATCAGAATATTTTTATTTTGGGGTTTCTTTCTTTTCTCTGCTTTGAAAAAGTTTCCAGTGTCGCTGCAGCATGTTTGTGTGAGTTTTCCATACTGTAAACTGAGGAGAGACATTAAACATGAAAAGCAAATTATTAGAGAACGTAATACCACTGAAACTTTATTTGAGATGAAAGACTAGGTATTATCGAAGAAAACATGCTGTAATTGACTTTATTTCAAAATCACCAGGTATTCTTTACACTGCACATTCAATAAAAACAAAGCAACGTAGCCACTGATATAATTTCCAGTTCTGAAATGGCCTAGATTTTGTCCTTAAAGGACCTGTGGGATGATATTATAGCACATGGGCGTACTCTTCTGTACAGAGCAAAAGACCATGCATGACATCATAGAAATGAAATGACAAAGTAAGATTGTCCTTAAAGAATTACATTTTAACAGTGCCAAATTGGTAGTTGACCCATAACAGCCTGCTTTGAAAACAAGGATGTCATGAGCATCTCATCAACCATCAAACTTTTACATGGCTTTTTAGTTCTTCCCTGTCCCACCTTGTGTTTATCCTTTGTCTAACAGACAACTCAGTTCCTGAGCCTTCAGGTGAAGCATGTTTACTTGTTACGGACAAGAAAACAAGGAACAAACTCATCGGACAGGAAGTGACAGAAAAGTGCGCATTTCAGAAGTCAGAACTGTGCAATAAATCCCAAGAGGTGGGACAGAACTAGTGCACACACACACTTTTTGCTTAAAAAACAACCGTACCTTTTTTCTTTGGCCCAGCTAACACACTCACTACTGTGCAGCCAGACCGCAGCAAGGACGCACTGCTTGTTTGCCATGGCTATACAAGGCCAGATCTGTCCCTCACGCTCGCTGATCCCAAGCCCTCCAGCTTTCACCTGGGCGGGCTGCCACAGACGGAGACTTGTGGGCGACAAGACAAGCCCTCGCTGCCCACACCGACTGTCGAGCAGGCAGCGGGGGCAAAGAGCAGCGCTCGCCTGCTCGGCAGCGGTTCCGCTTCTCGCACTGACAAAACCCTGGTGCCCTCTCTGGTGCCGACGGAACCTGACAGAGCTCCAGATGAGTTTCGATCTCAAGCACATATGTGACTCAAGGGAATGGTACTGTGTGTAGGGCCAAGAGCTGGACGCGATGACCCACGTGTGTCCCTTGTCCTTTCCAAGTCAGAGTATGCTGCGATTCTGCGATGAGGGGGCTGCCGCCAGCACGGGAGAGCGGCGCGACGCCTGCCCTGCGGCCGCACGGTGTCTCTGCGGGCCGAGGGACGCGCCGCCCCGCCCGGCACGCCGAGCCCCGCCGGAGCGGCCGCGCCTTGCCGGGGCAGCGCGGCGGGACCCGCCCCGCCCGCAGCCGCGCGATGACGTGCGCGGCGGGAGCGCCGCCCAGCCGGAGGCAGCGGCCAGAGCGCGGGTCGGCGCGGAGCTGCCGCCGCGTCCCCCAGCCGGCGCCGCCGTGCATGGGGAGGGAGCGGGCGGGACGCTGCCTGCGCGCCGCGCTGCACAGCCACGGCCGCGGTGAGTGGGGCTGGCAGCGCCCGCCCGCCGGCGGGGCCCAGGGGGTGGCCGGGGTGGCGGCTGCACCGGCGTGTCCCGAGCCCCGTCCCGCGGGCGGGGGCTCAGCCCCGGCGGGCGGGGGCGGGCGGGCACGGGCGGGCGCTCGGGGGGCGGGCGACCCTGCCCGCCGGGCGCTGTGAGCGGGGCACCGCGCTGGCTTCCTCCCCCTCCGTAAACAGGGCTCCCGGGGGGCGGGCCGGGGCCGACCTGGGCGGCGGGGAAGCTGGAAGTGTGGCTGCCGCGCCTCTTCGGTGGAGGTGCTGTGTGTTGCGGGAGAACTTCCTCGCGAATACTTATTTGTGCCGTTAAAAAAAAATCTCTTCGCAGAAGGAGGGCAAACAGTCACGAAAAACCACACTTGTGGTTTTTCTCTGTAAGTGTCTGTTGAATTTGCTTCTGCGTGGGGAAGTGTTCCGTTAGGTGTGGGTTGTGAATTAATGGATTTGATTAATTTGCAGAAGATAATTTTTCTTTTAAGAAAAGAATTTCAGATAAAACTTCCTCAGATTTTCTTCTTTTTCTTTTTCTTTTTTTTTTTTTTTGCGACTGAAGTCTAATTAGAACCTGATTGTGGCATTGTCTTCAAATTTTTCACTTCTGCAGTCAGTCACAGGTGAGAAAATAACACCTTCCTTTGGTTATTCATAAATTGTGTTATGCTGGGAATTGCTGACTGTATTCCTTCTGGTTGCTGTACAGAAGAAAACTTAATTGGGAAGATTGTAACGACTATTGACAATTTTGAGTGTAATTTTGTACTTGAGATTATTTGCTTTGTGATCATTGTTTCTGACATCTTAGCTCTGTAAAGCTTACCAATTTATTATCTCTTAATTTGTTCTGTTACTAATTAAATGTAACATGTATGTTAGTAGGTGGGAGAGAAGTATTTATTAAGTTTGTATTTTATGGAAAATCAGTATTGACAGATGACTACAGAGAGACTCTGTGCACACTTAAGGGTATTTTGGATCAGTTATATGGATTAACTTTCTTTTCCTTCCCTGCATCTCAGTCTTCTTCATAACTGATATGGTGCTAATACTGTAGTGATGTTCTTTGGGCATGCCTATTTTTCTTCCCTTTTTAGAAAAGTAATTTAAGGATTCAATAGGAATACAGTAGCCACTACTGTGTTCTGCTTGATGAGAATGCATCCTGAGTGACTTACATGGTGTAAGTCTAGACTCTTGAATTAAACAACTTCAGTATTATTATATGAAATAGCAGGGATTTTAAACTGTGGTGGACTTTCCAGAGAAGCCTAAATTTGACCTATTTGCAGATTTTCATTTTTTGTAAGCACCAATGACAGCAACATAGGGAAGGAGTTTTTGCTGCTGGGAGGGGAAGTTGTAATGAGCAAGAAGTACATGGAATGCAGAAAATGGTCCAACATCCTTGTTGGTTGAATCAGACTGACTAGAACTGCAGAATGGAAAATGAAAGGAGATTGCTACTGCTTTTTACTTGTAGCTGTTCAAAATTATGATTATGCTAATAAAAAGTTGAAATCTCTGTAGAATAACCATTTCCAAACTATGTGGAGGCAGTGTTATGCATGACCATAGAATAGTACTAAAGTGAGTGTTACTGCCATGTTGTGTTAGCAGTGGCATCATCTTTCTGAAGTTAGGAGAAAAGCAATTGCTGAATGAGATTGTTGCTTTGCCATTGGTCTCTTTTTATTTCAGCTTTGGGACATTTTTACAGTATGATCTTATGTAAACAAGAATTTATGTAGACAAGATCTTATGTATTCACTATTATTATATTAAATAGCAGGGATTTTAAGCTGTGGTGGACTTTCCAGAGAAGCCTAAATTTGACCTATTTGCAGATTTTCATTTTTTGTAAGCACCAATGACAGCAACATGGGGAAGGAATATTTGCTGTCGTCATCTTTCTGAAGTTAGGAGAAAAGCAATTGCTTAATGAGGTTGTTGCTTTGCCATTGGTTTCTTTTTATTTCAGCTTTGGGACATTTTTACAGTATGATCTTATGTAAACAAAAGCTAAGTGATGATGTTTGCAGTTACAAGAAATAACCTGAGATCTCATCTGAAAGAGCCTTAAAAGGGAAATAAACACAATTCAGAAATGTAGTAGTATTAAACAGAGACAGTAATTAAATGGTGTTCATTATGAATAGAAGAGTATCAAAAGTTACGAACTTGCAATTAAAAAGCAGTTAACAGAATTGACCATGCAATAATAGAAAAATAAAAGTATTTGTTCTAAGAAATGTTATTCTAAAAATAAAAAAACAACTGGAATAAGGTGACCAAAATCTAGTGGCTTTTTTTAGAAAAGTAACTGGAACTTTAAGTAGGGGGTTGAACTAGATGACCTCCTGCAGTGCCTTTCAACCCAAATTATCCTATCCTAGTGCTCCTGTTCTGTTACAGACTAGCATTTTTCTTGTAACACACCTGCTACTTTTTACCTAGGCTTGCATGCAAATGTTAGCCCTATCATTAGGCAAGTACTCAGCTATATTTTCTCATTTGACTTAATAGAGCTGCTGATTCGAAACCTCCGACCCTGGCTGTGCACTGATTTTGGTGGGTTCTTTATGTATTCATGTGTCCCATGGGGTTCTCAGCAGGAGGCCAGTAAGATGACTAATATGAGTAATACTAGCCTGATCTGAGTCAACATTTGAGCTCATGCTTACGTTTGTATTTCTTTAACTTGTTTCAGTTACAATTTCTTTATCAAAAGGTGAATGAAGAGCTTTCTTGAATTTCTGAATATGACATTTTAAAATTATTCTGTGAGATAGATCAGTCTTCATGCAAATGTGAAAAACTGTACAAAAAAGTGAATATACAAAGAAGCTTCTTTGTAGTAGTTCTGCTGAAGGAACGGTGATCCAGTTTTATTTGCTGCATACAAGTAGATGCTTTCTGCTGTATACTGTGTTCATCTAGAGAGTAGATTGTATGTCTCACTTGAATTGGTTGTGCGCAACAGTACAGTGACAGCTACAAGGTACAAGTGTAAGGTAGGTTGTCACTGTCAGTTGCAACCTGTAAGATGCTCAAAGAAAAAGGGTGGTGCCTCACTCAAATGTCAAGCCCTGTGGGTTATGCAATTCTGGATGCGGAGAGGTCTGGTTCACGTGGACAATGATAACCCCCATGTGTTATGTAGAATGACTTGCCTAGAAGGCAATTGTCCATCTAATTTTGGTTATGTAGTTACTGTTTCACACAGTCAAAGCTGAATCTTTAAATCTGATTTGTAGGAAAAAACCTGTCCAGTCTGGTGCAGGCACCTATTGATTTAAAATCAATAGAAACATTGTCCTTTTCTGAGGTGAGTTTTCTCTGCATCTGTCTTTCACTATGACTTCCACAGTAGCATTACGTGGTTCCTTTTGTTGTTAGTAGTTTGCTTTTAAATCATGGTTGCACATTTCCTTATATAGGCGTTAGCTCTTGCTGCTTAGATTTTCTGTCTTCTTGGTTTTCTTATGGTTTTGTGTGATGCTTTTTTTGCAGGGATGGGGGAAGGGGGGTATAAGTGTGCATTTTTTTTTTCCTTAGAGTCTTTAGTGTTTGTTCATAGCTCATACAAATCTATGAACTAATTCTGTTTTTCTGTGGTTTTTGTGATGTCACAAAAGACAGTATTCCAGGTGAATTGAGAATGTTTTCAATATCTTTCCTCTCTTTATCAGAACACTTTTTCTTGTCTCTTGTGTGCCTGTATTAAGCAGAGATTCTGCTGAGCTGCACATCCTGTGAATTGTTTTTTGTTTATCTGCTTACATTTGGCTTAAAATGTAATGTCACGTGCGAATAACTGCAAGTTTTTCTTTCAGGGGTATATTATTTTATGTTTGTTGACATCAGATGTTATCTGTCTTTTTTTTTTTTTTTTTTGCTTGGCTAGCTCTCAGTTTTGATCTTGCTCAAGTCTCATGTAAGCCGGTTATCACCAAAGTTGTTTTTAGGCTAGGACTTTGAAAGTGCTTATATGCTTGCATAAATATGTGTGGTGTGGTATTTCATGCAGCCCCACGTGGGATCTTTTCTGATGTTTACCCCAGTTCTTAATCTATGTGTTGTTCATGGTGTAAGGTTTTTTATCGACAGTTCAGTGGAGCTGATTTAGCTGGTATTACCTTTATCATTGTGCTTATGTGCTTGAGCAGCTGCAGTAGGTTTCAGTACTTAAGAAAGTCTTTTACAGATGTTTTAATTAAATGGATTCACTATACATGTTCAAAGTATTGTGATTAAAGTTATTAGCATGTGTAATTAAAACTTGTAAAATGCTTCTTTATGTGACTTTATTGGTCTCAAGGATTCATTTTCTGTAGTATTTAGTGAGAGTAACTATCAAATCGGTTTAAATCAGGTTTTTAGACCTTTTTTCACACAGTCTATATCATCCTGTTTACCAGAAACTATGCAGGAATTTTGAGAGTTTTTTTGGTGAGCAGATAATATGTTAGAGGAATCATGTTAGCGTACAGGTCTAGTATGCTTTAAATGACTATTTTCCATCTCTGATATCTGTTAGTCTTGTTTGACTGCAAGGATTTCATAGTTATGACAAAAATGTTCATCACTATTCATTATTTCATAATACTGGCTATGGCTTGGGTTTCTAGTACTGTCAGATATTTCCTAAGTAAGAAACCTTTGCCTTCTAAATATCCAGTGTTGATAGATAAAGATACATTTGGTACCTGTACTTATCAAACAGTTTTTAGAGGCCTCAGTTATTCAAGTCCAGTTAGATTGGGAGGCCTTTTAATTTCAACATGAAATTAAGGGATTACTTACATGGATTCAGATATGGAGGTATAGGTTGCAGGTGATGTTTGGGTTATGTATTAGGTAAAATGTGACTGGGACACTAATGCAAGACCATTTGAGGACAAAGACAGTTGGAAAACAAACATTAATTCCTAATGAAAGAGAGGTTTATAAACTATAGAGAGAGGATTATAAACCATGAAGTCACAAAGATCTAAGAATAAGATGGAGTTGTAGTTTTATCATGTGTATTAACTGTTTCTCTTAAGCTGTCTTTGTTCTCAAAACTTTTCTTTCCTTAGCCTCTCACAAACACTGGAATCTGCTGCTTCCTCGGTTGTATAAACACAACAGTTTTTTATAGGTCTGTGTTGTGAACTGTATCACAAGTGACCTAACTTAAAATTAATTTTTTTTGTCTCATTTGGAACAAGTGGCATGAGGGAAAGGGAGCGGACAGGATAACTTCTTAAGCTGGCTTGCAGTGTCAGAGAAAATGTTGTGTAATCGCATCCTGGATAACCCCAAAGAATGGACTGAGCTACAAAAGAAATGTTGGGTTCCCAGTGGAATTGGAGGGCACTGGATTGCACAAAACCCAGATCCTCAGCTGTGGGCAGTAAAGGTTGTGTCAATCCAACAGCTGGCTCCCAAAAGACAGACTTTGGAACTACTCTAACAACTGTGTAAATAGGTGCATGGTTATCTTTTAATTGCCACGTACCTGGGTCTTCATAAACCTTTGTAACTATGCTCTCTGTCAGGGAGCTTGTGAAAATGTACTTCTGGCTGCTTTTCTCCTAACCTGGTTTCTTCCGTTAAAGGTGATTTCAAGGTAACATTAGGGCATTCTATTCCAATGTATCTTCTCTTCCCTAAAATTGGAGACTAGCCCACTAAAACCATGTTTTGGACATTGCAAGGAGGATGGACATGTACTGAATTTCAGTGAGTATTTCATAAACATGCTTGCAGAACCTGGGGATAAGCATGTTAGATTTAAGTTTGTGATAGCAAGAGTGCAAAACTTAGTAAAACATACAGGCACTATGCAAAGTGGGTGTGAAAATGAACTGGAGTCTTCAGTTTTCATTGTTGTGCATTGGCAGACCTAAAACCAATGTGATGAAATAGGTGTACATCAAAGTGGAGAATAAATAAACCAGAGAATTTATTTGGCTGAGGTGTAATGACATTACACCAGAATCACTCAGAAACAAATGAATTTGAAGCTAGGTTTGCAATGTAGTTGCATGTGTGATTGTAACATACATAGGTGTACCTGAACTTGTTCATATTTCAGCAGTTGGAAGCCACAGCAGCTTAAACCATACAGGACACTGAAAGTTTCTCATGGCCTTTGCTACCCAATGTGGTGCACATGTATAAGCAGTGTTTAGAAGGATATCTTTAGACTGCAGCACTCTTAAGCCATCCCATAATTTTCTTGGGCTTTGGTATTTTTTCCAGGTTTCTTTCCAAAGAGCTCTGCCACTTGCTGAGATTGCTATCTTATTGTCCTGGTTTCAGCCAAGACAGAGTTAATTTTTCTGCACTAGCAGTGAGGGGGTAGAGCCTGGGCCAATGTGGCAATGTCTAGGTTCTTATTCTATACTATGTACTTCATCCTGTTGGAAGTAGGGTGATCTCACTTCTGGAAAGAAGGGTGTGGCATCAGGTCAAGAAGAAGTGTGGTGGGAAGAGGGAACCTGGGGTCTTTAGGGAGCGTTTTGCATGTAAATCACCCTCTTTTGTACACCTCTGTTATTAATACTGTTGCTGTTACTGTCCATTTTCTTATCTCATTGCTGTGTCCAGTAAGTTGTTCTTACATCAACCAGTAATCTCTGCCTTTTGTTTTTTTCACTGGAGTGGGGACATGGAGGGAGCAGCCAGGGTTTCTTTTTAGTGGGAGTTCCAAACTGGGAATACTATTCCTAAATTATGACACTGATCAATAATTCTGCCAGTGAACCCACAAAGCTGAATTTTAAATTCACTTTGGAATGCAAAAATGTTTTTACTTTGTTTTTTGAAAGAGATTATAGTATTTGGCAATTTTTATGGTGTTTTGACACATAATTTTTTCAAACTTTTGAACCTGATGTAAAAATTTTTTGGTAGGTTGATAATACATGATGTCTCTTCTTGTAGTTTGTTATGCTGTGATGTGGTTGTGCAGTTGTTATAACTATGCAGGGTGGTGAAATAATATTTTTTAGTCAGACTTTTTAGAAGGATATTTGAAGTTTGTCATGACTTGATATTACAGCCATTATCTGCATGCCATAATATGCTAGAAGGCATTGACTGTCTGGTTTCTTATCCTTGCAGTAGACTTGTGGACTGCTCTACCAAATTCTGTGGAAGGCCTTTGAGCAGCCTTATATTTAGGTTTTCTGAAACCATTTCTGCAAATACTGAAAAAGCATTAGTTTTGAACAGCATATAGGGCACTTGGTGCTTTGTCCTAGTGTGTCAAACTATTTTGCTCCTGCTCCAACATCTGTAGTATGTCTTGGGTAGAAAACTCAGTATTATTTTGAGTTGATGCAACATAGCTTAAGCATTTCTAAGTGAGAATGCCTAAAGGGAAGTCACCTTGAGTGCCCTTTATCATGCAGTTAATGGGTTAAATATCCGTGAAGCCAGGAAAAGTGATGGTCCCCTTTCGTGCTCAGGGGATGCGCAGAATGAAAACAAGAGCACGTCATCCCTGATTTTCAGTGGACAAGCAGCTAATAGATATGAAAAGGATTTCTTTAAATTATTGTTTGTTTTAAAGAAAACTGTTTGGAGGTTGTAGTTACAATTCTGCTAAAGCCTAAATTTAGTCACATGTTGTAACTTTTAGTTAAAGACAGATACTGTGTAGAACCACAGAATAACTTAGCGAAGTGGGACCTCAGTTGCTTTCTGCTTCAAAGTTCTGCATAAAGTAGAACTTTGGGTCAGTTAGGAGGTCATAACAGGTATAAAAGCTGTATCCAGGAAGGTCATAAAAATCTCCAAGGATGGACATAACATGTTGACCACTGGGCCATCATCTGGATGTCAAACATTCTCTTTATTTCCTCTCTGAACATTTTGTGTTTCAACTTGCTCCTGTTGTCTCTTGTCCTGTGGATGGAGGACAAGAGCTTGGCTCCATCTTTTGAATAACTTTCATGTTGGTCCTGGGGACTGCTGTTAGGCTCCCCCAGTCTCATCCAGGTGGAATAGACCCTACTTCCTAGTCTGTCCTCATAGGTCTATGCTACAGCCTCCAACAGTGTTGGTGGCCTCTGCTGTGAACTTGTTCCCATTTGCCAGTGTTTTTTTTTTTCTATGTTAGGGCAGTGGAATAAGACCTAGATTCAGAATTTTAAATTCAGCTAAGATGTGAATAGTGACGAATTCCTAAATAAAGGCCAGGACAGTAGGTGGCCAGAGACTTTCCCACAACCAAACTGGGAATATATTCTTCCCCCAGTTTGTGTAAAAATAAACATGTGATGATGAACGATGATTGGTTTAAATCCTTGAAGGATACTGTGACCAGAAACAGGCTGTTCAGCTTATGTAATTAACTGAACGTTCATTCTTTATTGAACTGCATAGTTTGAAAAACGTAGTATGTTTTGTATGAATTTATTTTGTTCTCTAACTTTTCATTGTAAGTATTGTATTTAATAATGTCAACTGTAGTTTTTTTGACGGTTTCCTATGTTTTTGTTACATTTCAATTTTAGAAATGCAGTGTGCAAACAGTAAGTTAAAAATTACTGTAGTTGGAAACTGTAGCAAATGTGCTCTTTGGCATAATTTAATTAATTAAAATTCAAAGTCTGGATTGAACTCATTAAATTCCATCTCTTCTTACATAAAAATGCACCATAATGTGTCTTGTTTAATTAAAAACATTAGTGCAGAGAACTATTTGGCTCCTTGAGTGATAAAAAACATGGAACAACAGTTTAAAAAGTAAATGTGCTACATGAATGGTTTATATTAAATATAAATATTTAATATTTCATTTCAATCATAACTTAAAGAAGATATTTTTAATTTGAATGAATTAATTTGTCTAGCCATTAGATTGCTGAGTACTTAATTATACATGACATGGATAGAACACATGTATTTATATTTTGGGGTTTTTTTGGTGTTTTTTGTTTGTTTGTTGTTTGTTTGTTTTCTTTTAATTTTATCTTTGAGTCTCTAAGATTCATGGACTGTTAAACCAGCTGGAACTTTTGGAGTGTTTCAGTCTTTTGTTTTTGTCAGGTCATTAAACTTCAACCTGTTGATACC